>NC_134356.1:243974455-245259870 GCF_048569485.1 Anomaloglossus baeobatrachus
GCGGGATCTTCCACAGAGGGTGCCAGTGGTAGGCAGCATGGTGGAAGTCTCGCGGGGCCCGACCCGCGCCAGGGGCAAGTAGTAGCCCCTTACTGTGACAGGGAACCGACCCCGCTGGGCCGAGAAATTGCGGAGAGGGAGAGGCTGAGAGCTGAGATGATAGCCCGCACCGTCAGAGAAAAAGAGAGCCTCCACAGAGCCACCTTCCGGGTACGGGGCCCGATCCACGAGGGGCAAGTAAGGAGATTCAATGTCCGTCGGGGATACGGGTTTATCTTTGACCCGGGCCTGGAGGCCGAAGTTTACGTGGCCCGCCGGGACGTCAATGTCCACTTACCGGAGGACCACCCGGACCATAACCTGCTCCCAGGGGACCTGGTACAATACACACGGCACTGTGGAGAGAGGGGCTGGTTTGCCCTGGATGCCAAATTGAGGGGCAGTCAGGAGGCCCAAGCACCGGCCCAGCCCCCTCCTCCGGCCGCTGTGGTGGACCAGCAGTGATGTCAGCGGTCCCTCCGCCGCAAGTTATCCCCATTGGGATCACCAGTACATTTAAGTAACCGAATGATAAGATTAAATCAACCGAAGATGTTATCCGATTTGCAACAGTGATTGAACCGGCCGTTGCCGGCAACTAGTCCCCGTTGGGACTTTCTGCACCGTTTGCGTAAGGAACTACTTACGGACACGCCCGAGAACTTGCAGGGCAACCACAATCTTGTGGCATGTAAATAATTGTTGGCATACATCCGTTACCGCCTCCGGAGAGGCAGATTGGAGGAAGGGCCCGCAGTGGAGTAGGCTGGGGCCCAGCCACCACCTGGACCGGTGGCCATCCTCCGGGGGTCAGGGGTCCCCCATGGATGTGGGTCCCCTGAAAGAGACCGTACCCACTCGGGCAGCTTGGTGATGGACTGGGGCAAGGGGTGCTGCCCACTTCTTAGTGGCAGCATCAGGGCAGGTTGTTTGGGCGGGAGAGAGCGGAAGCCGTTGCCGTTAATAAAAATGTATTTTAGTAACGTTAAAGTACCGTGCCTCTCGTTAAGGGAAGAGTTATAACATGCTTGTGTTGAATGTTTTATATGTTTTCCCCTTTTTCAACAGTTACAAAATAAAACCGGTGATGGACGAGCAGCCCGCGGACGGTCTGCGTTTAACCAAGGGGGAATGTGGCGCCCTGGACAAGCCAGGACGTCACAGGTACTGCAACAACACACCCCACACCCCGGTTAGGCACATCAGTCACACACGCAAATCCTTGTTGCCTCCCTCCAGGGGCTGATGTCCACACCAGGTGGGGTGGAGCCAGGCGGTTGGCCCCACCCACCAAGGAGTTCACAGTCCTGGAGGCGGGAAAGGACAGTAGTTGAAATGGAGAACAGGTAGATAGTTGAGGGAAGTGGTAGTGGAGCAGACTGACCGTGTACATGGCCCGGGCACCTAGAGCAAGGTTGGCAGACGGTGATGACCGTCTGCAGGCGAGGCCAATTGACGCACAACCGTAAGGACCGGGGACAGGCGGTGGCCCGCCGGTACTGGACCGGGGAGCGAAGAGAAGCCAGCACCATTCAGCAGGGCCTACGGACCCCGACTAGGTTTGGAGTCGCCGTTAAACCGGTCAAATCCGTCAGCGACGGGAACCTCCGGGGTTTCCCAACAGCAAAGACCCGACTGAAGGCAACCGCTCAACCGTGAAGGGAAATACAGCTACCGCCACAGCTAGAGTTCCCAGGGCCAGAGCCTGCGGGCAAAAAGGGGCTCCTCTGGCAAATACACCGCTGGGGAGCGGGTTACCAGTGGGAAGCCATCGGAGCCGAAGACACATAACAGGTGCAGGGAGAGACAGTCACCGCCAACCTACTGGGAGTGACCATCGCAGCCGGCTGCGGGACCCGTCCATCCAGCCGTTTGTTTTATCAGAGACTACGTCTGCATCATTGGCTGAGAGAGAACTACCGTGCCGCCTGGCACTGCGCTGCCCTCCCGCCAACCTGCACCTCACCAAACCCCGCCATCCATCTTACAGTCACTATCACCGGGCCCCGGGACCCCCAGAACCCCCCTACCCACGGAGGGGAGAGAAACATCTCGACTGCTCCCTGTCATCGCTCCCGGGATCCCCGTCCAGAGCAGCGGTGGTGTCCCAACTTCACCACAACCGTGGGTGGCGTCACGGACAAAATCCCCAAACCAAACCATCCCCTTTTCACTCACGGGCGAGGAGCGCCGCTCGAGTCCCCGGATCCGGCCCACCGCTTGAGACACCGAGCAGCAGCAGCGCCGGACCCGAGCGTTAGCGAGCGCAGCGCTCCGCCGCCTGCGACATTCTCAATCCAGAAATCACTTAAATAGGACATGCCTGACCATGTGAAAAAGACCAAAAGGTAGACATCATGCCATGTTACAAAGGAAGAGCAAAGTAATTGAAATCTATCAGTCTCTAAGTGGTTGTAAAGCCATTTCTAAAGCTTTGGGACCCAAGCAAACCACAATGAGAGCAATTATCCACAAGTGGCTAAAATATTGAACAGTGGTGAAACTTCCCAGTTGTGGCTGGCCATCCAAAATTACCCAAAGAGTGCAGCAACGACTCATCAAAGTGGTCACAAAAGACCCCTCAACAACATTAAAGAACTGCAGGCCTCATTTGCCTCAGTTAAGGTCATTGTTCATGACGCCACCATAAGAAAGACTCGCAAAAATGGCTTGCATGGCAGAGTTCCAAGATGAAAACCATTGTTGAACAAATAGAACATAAAGGCTCGTTTCAGTTATGCCAGATAACCCCAACACTTTTGGGAGAATACTATGTGGACTAACAAGCCAAAGGTTTAACTTTTTGGAAGGTGTATGTCCCATTACATCTGTCTTAGAAGTAGCCCAGAATTTCAGAAAAGGGACATCATACCAACAGTAAAATATGGTGGTGGTATTGTGATGGTCTGGGTCTGTTTTGCTGCTTCAGGACCTGGAAGACTTCCTGTGGTAAATGGAACCATGAATTCTGCTATCTACCTAAAAAACCTGAAGGAGAATGTCTGGCTATCTGTTTGTGACCTCAAGCTGAAGTGCACTTTGGTTATGCAGCAGAACAATGATCCAAAACACACCAGCAAGTCCACCTCTGAATGACTTAAGAAAAACAAAATTAAGTATTTAGAGAGGTCTAGTCAAAGTCCTGACCTTAATCCATTTGAGATGCTATGGCATGACATTAAAAAGGCGGTTTATACTCGGAAACACTCCAGTTTGGCTGAATTACGACAATTCTGCAAAGATGAGTGGTCTTCAAGACCATTGTAAAAGGCTCATTGCCAGTGATCGCAAACGCTTGATTGCAGTTGTTGCTGTTAAGGGTGGCCAACCAGTTCTTAGGTTTAGGGGGCAATTATTTTTTCACACAGGGCCCTGTAGGTTTGGATTTGTTTTTCCCTTAATAATAAAGACCTTAATTTATAAAATGTATTTTGTATTTACTTGTGTTATCTTTGTCTAATATTTAAATTTGTTTGGTGACTGAAACATTTAAGTGTGAGAAACATGCAAAAGAATAAGAAATCAAGAAGGGGGCAAGCACTTTTTCACACCATTGTACTTATGATTGTGCTATTGTTCGTAATGTTTTAGCCTTGATCAGTACCAGCTAGCTAACTTTCAATTTAATTATTTATTTTCCTAAAGGAATAAAGGATAAAGAATGGCTCCTTACCTGGCTGTCAGGTCTCCCGTGCACACAGAACAACGAGCAGTTCCGGGTGCAACTTTCTAATCTCCACCCCCACCCCCAAAACAGTCCCAGCATTTACTAGCATACGAGGGGCTGCTGCTAAGTCTTTGACTTTACCCAGAAAGAAACGAGATAAGATGATGAAACATTTTTTCCACATACTCTCCACTGGTGTCAAAACACTTCTTACATCAGTATTCCAAGTTTGATAAGCCTAGCAAAAAGAAGGATTTTGTTTGTGAAATGGTGTGAAATTTGGTACCCTTGAGGTGTTTCTTCAGGTTTGGAAACAGGTGATAGTCAGAGGGCACTAGATCTGGTGAATAAGGTGGGTGGTCAACCAGCTGGAAGCCCATCTCTGACAGTTTTGCTGTGGGCTGTGGTTGCTTGTGCAGTGTGAGTGGAAACGTTGACTTGCAGGAACAAGATTCCTTTGGACAGCTTGACGCACCTTTTGGCCTTCAGAGCTGTCTTCATTTGGTCCAAAAGTTCAATCTAATACTTTGTATTGATGGTGGAAACCTTTTGAAGGTAGTCCAGTAGCAGCACGCCCTCCTTGTTTTCAGGGTCATACAAATAAATCCAGGTGTCATTCATAGTGACCAGTCAATCCAGGAAGTTCTTATCAGTCCGGAAACACTGACAAATAAACCTGGAAGTTTTCACTTGCATGCTTTTCTGATCTGTTGTCAACCATTTGGGGACCCACTTTGCAGATGGCTTCCTCATGTCCTAATGTTCTTGGATAATGACACAAACACGTTCATGGGCAATCCCCATGATGTCTGCTATTGCTTTAGCTGAAATTCATTGATTCTCCAGTATGAGGTTGTGCACAGCATCGACTATCTTCGGAACAACAACCACTTTCGGTCGTCCAGGACTCTCCTCATCATTGGTGCTGAAGTGGCCCATTTTAAATTTAGCAACCCAGTTCTTAACTGTGGAATATGAAGGGCATTGATCCCCCAATGCCTGCGACATATCACCATAAATATCATTTGTGGACTTTCCTTACAGAAACAACAATTTTATCACTCCTCTACTCTCAGTTGCTGTGAATATCGCATTATACTCTGCCATTTTGTTTTCCCTCGTGTGTATAACACTGTTGCCATAAGCAACAAACACAAAATTTTGAAAATATATTTTAAACAAATAAGGCTTTCATGTGATGTAACATTTGTTACCATAGAAACAAAAAAAATCACAAAGCCAAAGACTTATCAGCAGCCCCTGGTACATAAAGAGATCTATACAAAAAGTATTTCTAAGGACCGTTTATGACATGCTAATGAGAGCAGTGATTAATTGCAGGGGCGTTAGTTCCATGACTAGTTGGCCCACTTAGCATGTTATCATGTCCATGTGGGTGTGACAACCTGGTTTACAATGCCTGGGTGTCAACGCGATACATGCACGGCTTTGCACCCATTAGTATTGATTGTCTGTGCTGCCGGATGTATGCACTTTGGCTTCAAAGATGCTCACTGCCTATGATTGGAATTCGTCCGCATTTCCGGTCATGTGTACTACTCAGAAGCCGGGTATATGTATCCCTTTTTCAGAGAAGAGTATTGCGCATGACCGTAAGTGCAAACGACTTTTGATCATGGCCAGTGAGCGTCTCTGAAGCCAAAGTGCATGCACCAAGCGTCAAAGGAGCTCAATGCTAACTAGTACAAATTTTCACGCATGACTCTGGGCATTGTATAGCAGGTTATCACACCCACAGGGATGTGATAACATTCTAAGTGGGCCTATTAGCCAGGGAACTTAAGCTGGTGTCACACTAAACGACAGCGACAACGACGTCGCTGTTACGTCACCATTTTCGGTGACGTAACAGCGACCTTGTAAGTCGCTGTTATGATCGCTGCTTAGCTGTCAAACACAGCAGAAGCAGCGATCATAACGTCGCTTTGCTACATGTGCAGAGAGCAGGGAGCCGCGCTTAGCGCTGGCTCCTTGCTCTCCTGCAGCACACATCGGGTTAATTAACCCGATGTGTGCTGCAGCTACATGTCACAGTTCAGAGAGCAGGGAGCCGCGCTTAGCGCTGGCTCCTTGCTCTCCTGCAGCACACATCGGGTTAATTAACCCAATGTGTGCTGCAGCTACATGTCACAGTGCAGAGAGCAGGGAGCCGCGCGCACTGCTTAGCGCTGGCTCCTTGCTCTCCTTGCTACAGTATACATCGGGTTAATTACCCGATGCATACTGCAGCCACATGTCACAGTGCAGGAGCCGGCACTGGCAGCAAGAGCGGAGGCTGGTAACCAGCGTAAACATCGGGTAACCAGGGAAAGGTCTTCCCTTGGTTACCCGATGTTTACGCTGGTTACAGCTTACCGCAGCTGCCAGTGCCGGCTCCTGATCGCTTCATTTCGTCGCTCTCTCGCTGTCACACACAGCGATGTGTGTGTCACAGCGGGAGAGTGACGACCAAAAAATGAAGCTGGACATTCAGCAACGACCGGCGACCTCACAGCAGGGGCCAGGTCGTTGCTGGATGTCACACACAGCGACAGCGACGGGACGTCGCTGCAACGTCACAGAAAATGGTGACGTAGCAGCGACGTCGTTGTCGTCGTCGTTATGTGTGACACCAGCTTAACACCCCTGCAACTAGTCACAGGTCTAATTAGACTCTCATAAACATTCTTTAGAAATACTTTTTCTAAAGATTTATTTGTATGTGCTACTATATTCTGGGACTATTAGAGCAGGATTCTAAATATGCCCCTAAAAATACTCGTGGTTCTGGGTGCACTGGGTACCTGACAGGTTCCCTTAGAAAGGGAACCTATCACCAGATTTGGTGACTATAAGCTGCGGCCACCACCACTGGGCTCTTATATACAGCATTCCAGAATGCTGTATATTAGAGCCCAGGCTGCGCTGAATAACGTAAAAAACAATTTTATAATACTCACCTAGGGGGGCGGTCCAGTCCGATGGGTATCGCTGCTCACCAGTCCAGTGCCTCTTCTCTGCGCGAATGCCGGCCTCCCTTCTTCTGAGGCCCATGTGCATGACGTGTCCTATGTCATGCACACTAGCCGGCATTGAGATCCTGCACAGGTGCACTTTGATCTGCCCTGCTGAGAGCAGATTAAAGTATTGTAGTGCGCTGTGCGGTCGGTCTTTAACCTTTCCTCGCGCCTGCAAATTATTGTACTTTGATCAACCCTTAGCAGGGCAGAGCAAAGTGCACCTTTGCAGGACTGCCCTCTCAGGTGAGTATTATAAAAGTGTTTATTACATTATACAGCGCGGCTTGGGCTCTTATATTTATATATATATATATATATATATATCTATCTATATATTGTGATAACACGCTCCGGGATCGCCTTTGCTGGGTTCAAAGGGCACGTATTCACCTCAGGCAGACAGCCGAATTCAAGGTGTAACTGACACTTGGTCAGGTTTATTGCAGTGAAGCATAAACAAAAAGAAAAAAAACACCAACAAAATAAATCCTTGCCTGTCCGGCACTAACTATACACGGTGTTATCCTAACTACCAACTGGAGGGCTTCTCCCTTCCAGCTAAACCATACAAACATCAGGCACTGCTCCTCACAAGTGTCTCCTACACAGACAGGCTTACTGTGTTCCCAGATGGAGACCCTCCCCCAACTTCCCAGATTCCTTTTACCTCCGTCCTTCACCTCCCATTAATCCATTAGTAGCCAGGTGATCCTGGCCAGGCTAAGTCACATAGGACCGATACCGGGGTGAGATATACCTGCCCTCATCCACTAATCCCACATGAGTCTCACATATCCCCCCCCTCTGCTCAGACCACTGCAGCTGAGCAACAGCACCCACAAAACAGTGCACACGAGACAGGGCATCAGCATTCCCCATCCGCACCCCCGGGCGGTGCTCCACTGTAAAACGGTAGGCCTGAAGTGCAAGGAACCACCGGGTCACTCGGCCATTCCGTTCCCTATTCAAGTGCATCCACTTGAGAGGGGCATGGTCAGTGATCAGCCGGAACTTCCTTCCAATCAAGTAATATTTAAGGGACTCTAGAGCCCACTTAATGGCTAAGCATTCTTTTTCCACTATGGCATAGTTGCGTTCATGCTTATTAAGTTTCCGACTAAGATAAAGGACCGGATGTTCCTCTCCGTCCTTCAGTTGTGACAATACAGCCCCTATACCGGCATCAGAAGCGTCCGTTTGGACCACGAACTCGCTGCGGAAGTCAGGAGTCATTAGCACAGGTTGAGAGCAAAGAGCTAGTTTTAAGTTATGGAAGGCTTCTTCGGCTGCCGTGGTCCATTTGATCATGACAGAGTCTTTCCCTTTGGTAAGGTCCGTCAGGGGAACAGCGGTAGCCGCAAAATTGGGAATGAACCGTCGGTAGTAGCCGGCTATTCCCAAAAACGCTCTCACCTGCTTCTTGTTGACTGGTTGCGGCCATTTCTGAATGGCTTGTATCTTGTCAATCTGGGGTTTAACAATTCCCCTACCAATTACGTATCCCAAATACCGGGCTTCTTCCAGCCCGATATGACATTTCTTGGGGTTTGCTGTTAGACCCGCCTCCCGCAGGTCCTCAATCACAGCCTCTAGTTTCTGGAGGTGCGTCTCCCAGTCCAGGCTGTAAATGACTATGTCATCCAAATACGCAGAAGCATACTGCCTATGGGGCCTCAGGACTCGGTCCATCAACCTTTGAAAGGTTGCCGGCGCCCCGTGTAGTCCAAACGGCATATACACATACTGGTATAAACCTTCCGGTGTAGAAAACGCGGTTTTCTCTTTAGCGGCCTCTGTTAGCGGGATCTGCCAATAGCCCTTCGTTAAGTCTAGGGTCGTGATATACCGGGCTTTTCCAAGCCGATCTATTAATTCATCGACCCGTGGCATAGGGTATGCATCAAATTTGGAGACCGCATTTAATCTCCTGAAGTCATTGCAGAATCTAATGGAGCCGTCTGGTTTCGGTATTAACACAATCGGACTCGACCAGGCGCTATGCGATTCCTCGATTACACCTAACTCTAACATGGTCTTCACTTCTCGGGAGACAGCTTCCCGCCGAGCCTCCGGTATTCGGTAGGGCTTTACCTGAACTGTTACCCCAGGCTCTGTTATGATGTCATGTTTAATGAGAGTGGTCTGCCCGGGCTTTTCCGAGAAAAACTCGTGATTGTTGATTACAAACTGCTTGACGTCGGTCTTTTGCCGCTCCGACAGAGTCTCCGCCGTCCCGACATCCGGTATGGTCTGCTTGCAGACCGGAAGGGCCAGACCTGCTGACAGAGCTGGACGGTCCTTCCAGGGTTTTATCAGATTCACGTGATAAATCTGTTCAGGCTTCCTTTTACCAGCCTGGTACACTTTGTAGTTTACCTCACCCACCCGTTCCTTAATTTCAAAGGGGCCTTGCCACTTTGCCAGAAATTTGCTTTCTGCCGTGGGGACCAGGATCAACACCCTATCTCCGGGTGCAAAAGTACGGATCTTGGCCCCCCTATCATAAATCCTTTTCTGTGCTCCTTGAGCCTGTATCATATGCTCTTTAATGATGGGCATCACCGCCGCAATACGGTCCTGCATTTGGGTTACATGGTCTATTACGCTTTTGAACGGGGTGACCTGTCCCTCCCAGGTTTCTTTAGCGACATCTAACAGTCCACGGGGACGTCGGGCGTACAGAAGCTCGAAAGGAGAGAACCCGGTGGAAGACTGGGGCACCTCCCGGATGGCAAAAAGCAAATACGGGAGTAAGTAGTCCCAGTTCTTCCCGTCCTTGTCTATCGCCTTACGGAGCATCTGTTTCAAAGTTTTGTTAAACCGTTCGACCAGTCCGTCCGTTTGAGGGTGATACACGGAGGTGCGTAACTGTGCTATTTGTAACAGCCTGCAGAGTTCTTTCATTACTTTAGACATAAAGGGGGTTCCATGGTCTGTGAGTATTTGTTTTGGGACACCAACCCGACTAAACACATGGACCAGCTCCTTGGCAATGGTCTTGGTGGCCGTGTTACGCAAAGGGATGGCCTCGGGGTAACGAGTGGCATAATCCAAGATGACAAGGATGTGCTGGTGTCCTCGTGCAGACTTGGGGAGGGGTCCAACTAAATCCATCCCAATTCTCTCAAATGGGATCTCGATGATAGGCAGAGGTACTAAGGGGCTACAGAAACGGGGCCTAGGCGTAGAGATTTGGCAGTCGGGACAAGACTCGCAATAGGTGCAAATATCGTGATGCATGCCGGGCCAAACAAAACAGTGTAATATCCTTTCGGTAGTTTTCTGGACCCCCAGGTGTCCCCCCATCATGTGTCCGTGTGCCATGTCCAGCACTCTCCGCCTGTAGGCTCTCGGCACAACCAATCGTTGTACTGTGTCATCCCCCTTCTTCTCTATCTGATAGAGAAAGTCATTCTCCAGTGCCATGTAGGGGTAAGACAGCCTAGTACCTGCATCCACCTGCACCCCGTTTATCATTTTAACATTTTTTATAGCCTGAGAAAGGGTAGGATCTCTCATTTGCTCACTTTGGAAGTCATCTTTCTGGACTTCCAAATTCAGCCAAGAGGAAGGGGGACAGCCACCCGTGTCCGCCTCTGCCCCGGGTTCATCGGAATCACCCGCCAGAACTGAAAAGGGGAACTGGGAATTGTTTTCAGCGGATTCCTCCTCTGAACCCTCTTGTGGGGCATCCTCTAGTGGCTCCGGGCCCACACAAGGTGTGGGAGAAGGATCATCCGTGCGGCTACCCTGGGGTACTAATTGGTTCTCCCACAACTGCCAGAAGTGGGGAAAATCCCTGCCCAAAATGATATCATGCAATAGGGCTGGTACTAGTCCCACCTTATGATGCACAGACCCATAGGGCGTAGTAATGCAGGAGACCGTTGTGAGGTACGAGCAGGTGTCTCCATGCACACATGTCACAGAAAATTTATCTGACGGTCCCATCGGGACTGCTACCAGACTGGCCTTTACCAGAGTCACCACACTTCCCGAGTCTAATAGTGCAACAACAGTATTGCCATCAATGGACACTTCACACAGGTGTTTTTTCATATCGCCTTGACATGCAGCAACACACACTACCCGTGCAACCATAGCCCTGTGTTTTTCAAAGTCCGTGACATCACACTGCATCGGTTCTGCAGTTACTGGACAGTTTGCAGCAATGTGGCCCGCCTCCTGGCAGCGGAAACACCTCACGGGCCCCTTGCTAAGACCATAGTTTGGCACCTTAGCCCTCACAGGGCCAGCAGTCCTGTTTTCCTCCTCCACTGCCTTAGGATATTTTCCTCCTCCCCATGACCCTGGAACAGTCTTACCAGATCCTCGTCGAGAAGGGGAAGAGCGAGGATGTGTAGCATCGTCCATAAGTCCTTCTGCCAAGGAATAACGCTCCACTAGATCCACTAGCTGATCCGCTGTCATGGGGTTTCCATGGCTTACCCACCTCTTCAGAGATGGCGGTAGAGCTCTTAGGTATTTATCAAGAACAATTCTTTGTACCATCTCTGGCGCCGTCAAAACCTCGGGCTGTAGCCATTTCTTGGTCAAGTGAATGAGGTCAAACATCTGTGACCGCGGTGGTTTATCGGGCTGATAAGTCCATTGATGAACTCTCTGTGCTCGCATGGCCGTCGTCACTCCCAGCCGGGCAAGGATCTCGGCTTTTAGTTTATCAAAGTCATGCGCTGCTTCAGGCTCAAGATCAAAGTAGGCTTTTTGGGCCTCACCTGCCAGAAACGGTGCAAGCAAGTCGGCCCATCGCTCCTTTGGCCACTTTTCCCGCTCCGCCGTCCGTTCAAACGTGGTCAGGTAAGCTTCCACATCGTCCTCTGTGGTTAATTTCTGCCAGCACCGACTCACATGAATCACCCTCTGGTCAGCCTCCGCATTACTCTCCGGTACGGTCGCCAGACGCTGCGCCACCTGCTGCAAAAGTTGGCGGTCTTTAACCGTCGATTCCACCAGTTCCTTCAACTGTGCCGACATCAAGCGATTAGCCTCCTGCTGCACAGCTGCGGATTGTACCAGCGCTTTCACCACGTCATCCATTATGATGCGCTGTAACGTGTTGCCCGCATTCTCCACCACAATGTGATAACACGCTCCGGGATCGCCTTTGCTGGGTTCAAAGGGCACGTATTCACCTCAGGCAGACAGCCGAATTCAAGGTGTAACTGACACTTGGTCAGGTTTATTGCAGTGAAGCATAAACAAAAAGAAAAAAAACACCAACAAAATAAATCCTTGCCTGTCCGGCACTAAGTATACACGGTGTTATCCTAACTACCAACTGGAGGGCTTCTCCCTTCCAGCTAAACCATACAAACATCAGGCACTGCTCCTCACAAGTGTCTCCTACACAGACAGGCTTACTGTGTTCCCAGATGGAGACCCTCCCCCAACTTCCCAGATTCCTTTTACCTCCGTCCTTCACCTCCCATTAATCCATTAGTAGCCAGGTGATCCTGGCCAGGCTAAGTCACATAGGACCGATACCGGGGTGAGATATACCTGCCCTCATCCACTAATCCCACATGAGTCTCACAATATATATATATATATATATATATATATATATATATATATATATATATATATATATATATATATATATATATATATATATATATATATATATATATATATATATATATATATAATATCTCTCGTGCCAGAATGCTATATATAAGAACTCAGTCATGGTAGCCTCAGCTTATAGTCGTTAAATCTGGTGACTGGTTCCCTTTCAGATATTTCTTCCAGTGGCCTTTACATACTTTAATAAGGCTCTGATTACAGACCTTTGTGTCTGGCACTGTTGGTATTATTGCGCTATATATGATGTTTCTGATGTATCATTACATCTACAGTCAGCAACCTGTGGCATTCCAGCTTTTTTGAGACTACAACACCCATCATAGTCTGACCGCTCTTGTAGTTTCACGACAGCTGATATGCAACAGGTTGCTGACTCTTGCTTTATGTTCTGGGCCACATGTATAGAAAGACACATTGCTTTAGGTGTAGTTATTAGGGATGATGGAATATCACAAATATTTGGCAATATTCAGCTTCGCGAATATCTGACGAATAGTTCGCCGCTATGTGAATATTTGATGCGCAATGTAAGTGTATGGGAAGCCCGAATAGTTGCTATTCGGCAACTATTCGGGTCTCCCATAGACTTACATTGCACATCAAATATTCGCAAATCGTGGCGACCTATTCGGCAAATATGGGCGTTGCCGAATATTTGCGGTATTTGATCATCCCTACTAGTTATTAACATAAATGGAACAAAGATCCAAGAATTTATTGGCTTGAGATATACATCCAGTATTGACCTCAGGTGTTTTACTCCTAGTAGTCAATAGGTCTCTAACGCTTGTTGGAATGTGAAATGTTCAGTATACTAATCACTGTAGGTGAAAGGATGTGTGCCGCCTCTCATTGTACAAGTGGAAGTGTACTTTTTACCTGAACTTGGAAATTAAATTTCATTGTTGTGACAGGTTATGCTAAGCAGAAAATGGGCCAAAGGTGTCCTACCCCTATTATGTTCCTTTTATTTTTTCTTGAATCTAAATAACAGCTTTTATATGTAACTATATTACACATAATAAAGTAAAATATTATATTACAGGCATTCATGACCAGCTAAAGTAGTTGTGTAAATGCCTATGCCGCTGCAAGATGCTATGGTAGCCATTCTGGTTCAGTATGCCTTCAATTTTGAATAAATCCCATCACACCTCCTCCTCCATGCTAAACGGTGGGAACCATGCATGTAGAGTCCATCCGTTCACCTTTTCGGCATTGCACAAAGACGCAGTGGTTGGATCCAAAGATCTCAAATTTAGTCTCATCAGACCAAAGCACAGATTTCCACTGGTCTAATGTCCATTCCTTGTGGTGTTTAGCCAAAACAAGTCTTTTCTGCTTGTTGCCTGTCCTTAGCAGTGGTTTCCTAGCAGCTATTTTACCATGAAGGCCTGCTGCACAAAGTCTCCTCTTAACTGTTGTTCTAGAGATGTGTCTGCTGCTAGAACTCTGTGTGGCATTGAACTGGTCTCTAATCTGAGCTGCTGTTAACCTGCGATTTCTGAGGCTGGTGCCTCAGATAAACTTATCCTCCGCAGTAGAGGTGACTCTTGGGCTTCCTTTCCTGGAGCGGTCCTCATGTGAGCCAGTTTCTTTGTAGCGTTTGATGGTTTTTGCCAGTGCACTTGGGGACACTTGCAAGGTTTTCCCAATTTTTCAGACTCACTGACCTTCATTTCTTAAAGTAATGATGGCCACTCGTTTTTCTTTACTTAGCTGCTTTTTTCTTGCCATAATACAAATTCTAACAGTCTATTCAGTAGGACTATCAGCTGTGTATCCACCAGACTTCTGCACAACACAACTGATGGTCCCAACCCCATTTATAAGGCAAGATATCCCACTTATTAAACCTGACAGGGCACACCTGTGAAGTGAAAACCATTTCCGGTGACTACCTCTTGAATCTCATCAAGAGAATGCCAAAAGTGTGCAAAGCAGTAATCAAAGCAAAAGGTGGCTACTTTGAAGAACCTAGAATATAAAACATATTTTCAGTTGTTTCACACTTTTTTTTTGTTAAGTATTCCATTCCACATGTGTTAATTCATAGTAGTTTTGATGCCGTCAATGTGAATCTACAATTTTCAGAGTCATGAAAATAAAGAAAACTCTTTGAATGATAAGGTGTATCCAAACTTTTGGTCTGTACTATATATATTTTTTATATATATATAATATATATATATATATATATATATATATATATATATATATATATATATATATATATATATATATAAAATTACAATTTCTTATTTTTTTTTTTTTTTTTAAATTTATTTATTTTTTTCACAATTAAATACACAGAGTAAACATACGAGGAGTTTTTATAAATGCTATGGCTTAGGACTTGATAAAAAGTTTCACCTCGAGAAATGGAACCAAATATATTCTACATATTACCTTATCATGTGGTGAAATGTTTTACCTTCTGTTAAAGGTAAAACAGTTTTTCAAAATGTCACTGGTATGATAAGTATGCTGCAGAAAAGTTACAAAGAAATAGATTGCAACGCCTAAAAAGTAAGAAAATTATGCTGATATCAGTGGATTGACTCACTCATTACTATACTGATTTGTGTATAAAAAATGAAAGTCAGTTTCTACATAAAGGACAATTGATCAATTGGCAGAAAATAAAATTGGAAAGGAGGAACTGAATAAAGACTTTAAGCGGTAGGGAATTGGATTTTGTGAAAATAAATGTGACCAGCAGAAAATGAGAGCTTCTAAGATTGAAAGGGGGCGAAGGCAGACAATCCACCTGTTGAATCCTAATAGGTAAGCTTCACTTTTCACAAATGAAATAACAGATAAAAAGCAGAAAATAACAATTAGCTGTAAGGGTATGTGCAGACAATGTCTTTTTTTGATGGCTGTGTTCCGTAACTTACCTGAAAAAGTGCTAAATAAAGGCTAAAAAGAGAAACAAATTACCGTATTTTTCGGACTATAAGACGCACCGGACCATAAGACGCACCCTGGTTTTAGAGAAGGAAAATAGGAAAATAAAATTTTAAGCAAAAAATGTGGTCATGACACACTGTTATGGGGCGAGGATCTGCTGCTGACACTATTATGGGGGTAATATCCCCAAATTCTCTACTAAGGTACCCCATCCTGGTAATAATCCTCCTGCCTTGTGTATATATTTATGTCCCTCATCCTGGTATAGCCCCATCTTGCTATATACTGCCATTCTGGTATGTGCTCCCATCCTGCTATATACGCCATCATCCTGCTATATACGCCATCATCCTGCTTATCTACGCCATCATCCTGCTCATATACCCCCATCATCCTGCTCATATACCCCCATCAACCTGCTCATATACCCCCATTATCCTGCTCATATACCCCCATCATCCTGCTCATATATCCCCATCATCCTGCTATATGTCCTGCATCCTGTGGCACACAAAAAATAAATAAACGTTTACACTCACCTTTCCTCGTTCCACGCAGCGTTGCTCCTCCTGTCTGTGCCGGCAGCGCTGTGTTGAGTCGGCCACGTTCCCTGCAGCACCGCGATGTCCTCCAGTCTGCAGGCGCGGCTGTGAGGACACAATTGCGCACAGCGATGACGTCATCGCTGTGAGCACCTCTAGTCTCCAGTCCACACAGCGCGGCCAGCAGACTGGAGGACATCGCGATGCTGCATGGAAACGGTGAGTACATTGATTCACTGCACCCCACGCTGATGATGATGCGCGGGGGGCAGTGAATACAGCCGAGCATGATCACTCCAGGCTGTAGTTGCCAGGGGTGATCACGGCCGGCTGTTAATTATGTGCCCGTCCTCGCCCATCACCCCGCCCACACGTCAGTGCCAGCTTCAGCACTGAGAGATGGGCGCGAGGATGGGCGTGCATATGTAATGAGCAGGCCCAAGTGGTCACGGCAGGCGCTGCTGCAGCCTGCTCGTGCCCCCGATGACCCGCTCCACCGCAGCACCCTCATTCCCCGCATCCATGCCCTACATTCAGACCATTAGACGCACCCCCCCACTTTCCCCCAACATTTGGGGGGAAAAGCGTCTTATGGTCCGAAAAATACGGTAATTTTATATATAATATATATTACTTGCAGCTTAGATGATCAGTCTTTTGAGTTTCTTTTTAATCGCTTCAGGTTTCCAAAAATATGAAGCAGTTAAAAAGAGAGAGCATTCTTCAGTTGGCTCACTAGTCTTTACCGTACAAGATAAAGTGTCCCAAAGTGTCTAATTCCTGAAAAACCTTGTTGGGTTTGTTTGTGTCTTAAGCCTCTTTCACACGTCCGTGGAAAACACACACGTTTTGTCATGATCCAGGTCTGTATCGGCCGCTGTGGTTTGATTATTTCACCCAGCTCTGGCCTGGTCAGGTCAGGGGTTAATTCCTCACTGCCTCACTCTGGTCCGGGACACTATATCCTGGTGCTGCACCTCCGGTTCAGTGCCAGAGATGGTTTATGCTCTGCAGCGTGTGTTACTTGCTCTGGTGAGTTACCTGATCTGTCCTGCCTCCCAGCTACCTTGTTCTGACCTATACACTCCTCGTTCTTCCATCTGTCCTGGTCCCTGACTACCCGCTCCTGTCTATTGTGTACCCTTCCCTGTCTGTCTTATCCCGGTCCCGACCTGTTTGTTGTCCTACCTTGTATGTACTTTGGCTTCCCGGCATCTGACCTGTATCCTCAGTCCTAACTTCAATTCCGTCTCTTCCCTCTGTTGCATACGTGACTTCCCTGCTTCTGACCCTCGGCTATCACCTGATCACGATTTGATTATCCCTGTGCTATTGAAGAAACTTCCTGCTGCTGACCTGTTTTACTGACTACTCTACTCTACTACCCTCTGGTGGTTTGCCTGCTGACTGCACTCTGAAGCTACACTGCTTCTAGCTTCAGCGTCTCCCTTAGTACAGTGTGACACATTTTTTTGTGTTGAAGGTGCATATGCCCCTCCATGTGCCATGATTTTGGCACACGTGTATTCTCTGTGTGCTATCCATGAGGTACTGAGAAGAACGGCCAAGAAACTTCACCACATTCTACACAAGGATAACCGGTTAAAAACAATATTCAAAGATCCTCCATTGCTGTGCTACAGGCAACCTCCTAATTTAAGAAGCATCATGATCCGAAGTTCTATGCCCTCAGACACACCAAGAGGAACTTATCCTTACAATGTAAAGAGCTGCAAAACCTGCACTCATGTAGAGACCAAAGACCGGATACAGATCCCTAACACACAGAAGGACAATAAAATTCCTGGGACATTCACATGTTCCTCTTCCAACGTGGTGTACTTAATCCTGTGCTCTATATGTCCTATTGGGGGCCTCTATGTTGGAGAAACAGGACAGAGACTGAGAACAAGGATGAGATCTCATCGCCACACAATTACAGACAAAAAACAACATTTACTTGTGGCCAAACATTTCTGTGCTTCAGGACACAACATAAACCATATGAAAGTTGTCATATTAAAAGGCAACTTCAGATCAGAGAGCCATTGCAGGGTCTGGGAATACAAATTCATTAAAATGTTTAACTCTGTGGACACAGGACTCGGCCTGTCAGGAGGATTTATGGCCATTACAAAATCTGAGGAGTCTATTCCAGAGACTCACCAGACCTCTGTTCCTACGTGGATATTTGGACAATAAAACTCTCACACCACTAATCAAAGCTAATTCATGATTCACTTTCTAAGCTCACTGTTTGTTTATTTAAATGTCTTTTATTATGCCATCCCTCTGTGCATATATTTGTGTTTCTTCAGATATTTTGTCATACCATGCCTGATGAAGGGACCTGAGATGTCTCGAAATCTTGCTTTGTAACATCACTTTATTTTATTTTATTATAGTTAGCCTTTTAAAGGTATCACAAGATTATAATTTTGCTCCTCTCACTGAGAACATTCAATAATTTTTCAACTGGCTAACACGGTACCAAAACCTTTTCACTTGAAACTATCCGTGATAGCACACGGAGAGCTGAAACCTTTTACTCATCTGTCCCCGACACTGCTTTCCATGGTGCTGATGTCTCTGGCGCTGCAGTCACACTTGCTTCCGGGTCCTCGGTGCAGTGAATATGCAATGAGCAGAATGAGTGGGCCCTGAAACAAGTGACAGCAGCGCTAAAGACAGCAGGGCTGGAGACAGGTGAGTATAGAAAATAATTTATTTCAAAGATGTGTTTTCTCCAGTACGTGTCACACAGATCACACCACTGTGTGGTCCATGTGACATCCGTGCTGCCGGAGAAAAATGGACTTGTCTCCGTGCGAAACACACGGATATGCGTGTGCGCCACATGGACAAACGGTCCATGAGAAATCACTGATGTGTGCGAAGACCCATTGAATTTAATGGGTCTGTGTATGTCAGTGATTCCAGTTTGTATAAAAACTGCAACATATCTATTGGAACCACTGACATGTGAAGAGGGCCTAAAGGACATCCGGTGCTATAATAGTAACAATGCAATGGTTCATAAAACATTTATCGCACACTGCACGCTAAAATTTTAAATGTTCAAGGCATACCAATAAATATTGAGGTCTTAACATTTCAGTCCATTCTGTGAAATCAGTGAGAATAGATTTATCAATAATAAAACACAACTTTTCTGGTATAATTTCATTAAAATTAATGACATTCTGAAGGACACCATAGTGGAAAACCTCCTGTAACATTCCTTTAAGCACCTATAAACTTTTTAGTACTGGTAGGAGGGTAGGAGTGTAAAGGCTTTTAATTTGCACATGGGTCTTAGGCCGAGGCCACATGAGGATAACAGCAAGTCCGCACATGACACTCGGCTCACGGTGGCAGCAAAGCGGGAGCCGCATGTCATGCGTCTGTGGTGCGATCAGACTACAGTTGCGGAGGGGCCGGCTAGCGCTGAAGAGGAGAGGGATTTATTTCCCTCTCTCCTCCGTTGTCGGCTATTGCCATTCTCGCTCTCCACTCACATTACACCGGTGTAACGCGAGAGCAATGCGATGTTTCTCTTACCCCATAGACTTTTATGGGTGCGAGTGGAACAGGATCGCATTGCACCCACAGCATGCTGCAACAGTTTTCTCGGTCTGTTTAGGGCTGAGATAACTATCGCTCATGGGAGCTGCCCCATAGAGTAATATTAGTACGAGTGGAATGCGTTTTTTATATATAATATATATATAATCGCATTCCACTTGCACCGTTTTTCTCGCTGTGTGTCCTAGGCCTTAAGCTCAGAGTCATGACTCCATTTTATAGGAGCTTTAAGGCCGTGATCACATGCAGCAATTGTATTGCAGTTTCTAGTGGTCTTAGTGTTTCCCCCTGCAAGATTAAGTGATTGTACAGGGAAACAGTAAAAGGAACACAGCGGCACAGAACTGCTGCAGTTAAAGTATGCCATATGACCACTGTGTGAACACAGCTTAACCCCTTCATGCCATAGCCATATTCCGTTTTTGTTTTTTCCCCTTTTTTCCCGATAACGTTTTTTTTTATTTTTCTGTTATTGTATCCGTAATGACGGCTTATTTTTTTCGTAGTACTTTTGAAAGACTTCATTAATTTTCACCATGTAATGTACTGGAAAATGGGGAAAGAAATTCCAAGTGCGGTAAAATTTGCAAAAAAAAAAAAAAGTGCAATTCCACAACTGTTTTTTGGGTTTTTATTTATCATGTTCCCTGTATGGTAAAACTGACCTGGCAGTATGATTCTCCAGGTCAGTAGGAGTATGTAGATACCACACATGTCTAATTTCTTTTATTTAATTTGTGAAAAAAAAACTCAGAAATGTGTCCCTCCCCCTCAAAAAAAAATTTTTGTTGCCATTTTTAAGAACTGTAATGTTCTCATTTTTCGGGATCTGGGGTTGTGTGATGGCTTACAGTTTGAGTCCTGAGCTGATGTTTTTCCTGATACCATTTTTGGGTAGATGTGATGTTTTCATCGCCTCTTATTTCATTTTATTGCAACGTTGCGGCTGCCAAAAAAAACATGATTCGGTATTTTAAAAAAAAAATTCAGTAGGCTGTTTTACTAATTAGATAAATTTATTTTATATTTTAATTGGATATTTCTGAACTCAGCGATACCACGTATGTGCGTAATTTTTTTAAATTGTTATATTTTCAATGGGGAAAAAGGAGGGTGATTTGAACTTCTGTGGTTTTTTTTTTTTTCTATTTAAAAATGTTTTATATATATAGATATATGTATATGTGTGTGTGTATATATATATATATATATATATATATATATATATATATATATATATATATATATATATATATACATATACATATATATATATATATAAATATATATATATATATATATATATATATACACACCTTTTTTTATATTTTTATATATATATACTAGAAGGTGGCCCGATTCTACGCATCGGGTATTCTAGAATTTACGTATTGTGTAGTTAATGTTTAATTTTTATATATATATATATATATATATATATATATATATATATATATATATATATATATATATATAGATGTTGTTGTGTGTAGTTACCAAGTGTTTGTGTAAGGCGCTTTACATGTTCTGGGTGTTGTCTGGGTGTGGCGGGGGGTGAGAGCGGTGTTGCGTGTGTTGCATTGTTTGTGGAGCGCTGTGTGTCTGTAGCGTTGTGTGTGTGTGTGTTGCGCGGTTCGTGTGGGTGTGGGGTATGTGTGTGTGTGTTTTGGGGGGAGGTATGTTTTGTGCAGTGTGTGTGTTGTGCGGTATGTGCGTATATTTGTGTGTACCGCGGTGTTTGTGTGTTGTGTGTGTGCGGCGTTGTCTGTGTGTGTGTGTGTGTCTGTGTAGGGCGGTGTTTGTGGATCCCAGTGTGTGTGTGGTGTGTTGTGCAGTGCGTGTGTGGCGGTGTGTGTGTGTGTGTGTGTGTGTGTGTGTTTTGGGGGGAGGTGTGCACCCCCCATCGTGCTCCATCCCCCATGCTGCGCACCCCCCATCGTGCTTCATCCCCCATGCTGCGCACCCCCCATCGTGCCTGCGCACTCCCCATCGTGCTCCATCCCCCATGCTGCACACTCCCCATCGTGCTCCATCCCCCATGCTGCGCACTCCCCATCGTGCTCCATCCCCCATGCTGCGCACTCCCCATCGTGCTCTATCCCCCATGCTGCGCACTCCCAAACGTGCTCCATCCCCCATGCTGCACACCCCCCATCGTGCTCCATCCCCCATGCTGCGCATTCCCCATCGTGCTCCATCCCCCATGCTGCGCACTCCCAAACGTGCTCCATCCCCCATGCTGCGCACCCCTCACCGTGCTCCATCCCCCATGCTGCTCACCCCCCATCGTGCTCCATCCCCCATGCTGCGCACCCCCATCGTGCTCCATCCCCCATGCTGCGCACCCCCCATGTTGCTCCATCCCCCATGCTGCGCACTCCCCATTGTGCTCAATCCCCCATGCTGCGCACTCCCCATTGTGCTCCCTCCCCCATGCTGCGCACTCCCCATCGTGCTCCATCCCCCATGCTGCGCACTCCCAAACGTGCTCCATCCACCATGCTGCGCACTCCCCATCGTGCTCCATCCCCCATGCTGCGCACTCCCCATCGTGCTCTATCCCCCATGCTGCGCCCTCTCCATCGTGCTCTATCCCCCATGCTGCGCACTCCCCATTGTGCTCCATCCCCCATGCTGCGCACTCCCCATTGTGCTCCATCCCCCATGCTGCGCACTCCCCATTGTGCTCCATCCCCCATGCTGCACACTCCCCATCGTGCTCCATCCCCCATGCTGTGCACTCCCAAACGTGCTCCATACCCCATGCTGCGCACTCCCCATCGTGCTCCATCCCCCATGCTGCGCACTCCCCATCGTGCTCCATCCCCCATGCTGCGCACCCCCCATCGTGCTCCATCCCCCATGCTGCGCACTCCCCACCGTACTGTATCCCCCATGCTGCGCACTCCCCATCGTGCTCTATCCCCCATGCTGCGCACTCCCCATCGTGCTCCATCCCCCATGTTGCGCACTCCCCATCGTGCTACATCCCCCATGCTGCGCATTCCCCATCGTGCTCCATCCCCCATGCTGCGCACTCCCAAACAAGCTACATCCCCCATGCTGCGCACTCCCCATCGCACTCCCCATCGTACTCTATCCCCCATGCTGCGCACTCCCAAATGTGCTCCATCCCCCATGCTGCACACCTTCCATCGTGCTCCATCCCTCATGCTGCGCATTCCCCATCGTGCTCCATCCCCCATGCTGCGCACTCCCAAACGTGCTCCATCCCCCATGCTGTGCACCCCCCATCGTGCTCCATCCCCCATGCTGTGCACCCCCCATCGTGCTCCATCCCCCATGCTGCGCACCCCCCATTGTGCTCCATCCCCCATGCTGCACACTCCCCATTGTGCTCCATCCCCCATGCTGCGCACTCCCCATCGTGCTACATCCCCCATGCTGCGCATTCCCCATCGTGCTCCATCCCCCATGCTGCGCACTCCCAAACGTGCTTCATCCCCCATGCTGCGCACTCCCCATCGCACTCCCCATCGTGCTCTATCCCCCATGCTGCGCACTCCCAAACGTGCTCCATCCCCCATGCTGCACACCCCCCATCGTGCTCCATCCCCCATGCTGCGCATTCCCCATCGTGCTCCATCCCCCATGCTGCGCACTCCCAAACGTGCTCCATCCCCCATGCTGCGCACCCCCCATCGTGCTCCATCCCCCATGCTGCGCACCCCCCATCGTGCTCCATCCCCCATGCTGCGCACCCCCCATCGTGCTCCATCCCCCATGCTGCGCACCCCCAATCGTGCTCCATCCCCCATGCTGCGCACCCCCCATTGTGCTCCATCCCCCATGCTGCGCACTCCCGATTGTGCTCCATCCCCCATGCTGCGCACTCCCCATCGTGCTTCATCCCCCATGCTGCGCATTCCCCATCGTGCTCCATCCCCCATGCTGCGCACTCCCAAACGTGCTCCATCCCCCATGCTGCGCACTCCCCATCGTGCTACATCCCCCATGCTACGCACTCCCCATCGTGCTCTATCCCTCATGCTGCGCACTCCCCATCGTGCTCCATGCCCCATGCTGCGCACTCCCCATCGTGTTCCATCCCCCATGCTGCGCATTCCCCATCGTGCTCCATCCCCCATGCTGCGCACTCCCAAACGTGCTCCATCCCCCATGCTGCGCACTCCCCATCGTGCTCCATCCCCCATGCTGCGCACTCCCCATCGTGCTCTATTCCCCCATGCTGTGCACTCCCAAACGTGCTCCACCCCCCATGCTGCGCACCCCCCATCGTGCTCCATCGCCCATGCTGCGCACCCCCCATCGTGCTCCATCCCTCATGCTGCGCACTCCCCATTGTGCTCCATCCTCCATGCTGCGCACTCCCCATCGTGCTCCATCTCCCATGCTGCGAATTCCCGATCGTGCTCCATCCCCCATGCTGCGCACTCCCAAACGTGCTCCATCCCCCATGCTGCGCACTCCCCATCGTGCTCTATCCCTCATGCTGCGCACTCCCAAACGTGCTCCATCCCCCATGCTGCACACTCCCCATCGTGCTCCATCCCCCATGCTGCGCACCCCCCATCGTGCTCCATCCCCCATGCTGCGCACTCCCCACCGTACTCTATCCCCCATGCTGCGCACTCCCCATCTTGCTCTATCGCCCATGCTGCGTACTCCCCATCTTGCTCTATCCCCCATGCTGCGCACTCCCCATCGTGCTCCATCCCCCATGTTGCGCCCTTCCCATCGTGCTCCATCTCCCATGAGGTGCACCCCCCATCATGCTCCACAGTCACACATCAGACAGTATACACGCACACATCTGATCGCATACACTCACACACACCCCACTTCTCCCTGTGCCCACCGGTGGGCGGTCCCAGCAGCTGTGCTGCATGCCGTGCTCCTCTGCCGACACTCACAGATCCGATCGCATACACTCACACACACACACACACTCACACATCAGAACACACTCACACACATTCAATCGCATACACGCACACACACACTGACGATATCGCACATACGCGCTCACACAATCACAACATCTGGAGATACCACATGCTTCCAGCCATGTGATCCCCCGGCAGGTCCTGGAAGGTCACTGCACAGTATCACCGCCGAGAAGCAAGCGATATCACGGGATGTTGTGAGTATGTGGATGCGATCTGATGTGTGTGTGAGGTGTGTGTGAGAGTGAGTGTAATCTGATGTGTGTGTGTGTGTCTGTTCTTATGTGTGTGCGTGTGTGTCCGCTGCAGGACCTTGATGCGCTCACCTCGGGGCGAGAGGCCATTCCGTGCAGGGGGGGCAGAGCCAAAGCGAGGCGAGCGGCCAATCCGTGCGGGGGGAGGTGCAGAGGCGAGCGGCCAATCCATGAGGCCGAGCGGCCAATCCGTGGGGGGGGGTGTGGAGCCGAGGCGGGGCGAGCGGCCAATCCGTACGGGGGGAGGAGCCGAGGCGAGGCGAGCGGCCAATCCGTGCGGGGGCGGAGCCATGGCGAGCCCAGCGGCCAATCCGCTGTTTGTCACCGGAAGGACATGGCCAATCCGTGCGGGGGGCGGAGCCGAGGCGAGCGGCCAATCCGTGCGGGGGGGAGGAGAGGAGGCGAGCTGCCAATCTGTGCGGGGGGGCGGGGCCATGGCGAGCCCAGGGGCCAATCCGCTGTTTGTCACCGTAAGGACACAATTTTGGAGCAAGACAGACAGACAGAATAAGGCAATTATATATATATATATATATATATATATATATACTGTATATATGTATATATATGCAGTCATATGAAAAAGTTTGGGCACCCCTATTAATGTTAACCTTTTTTCTTTATAACAATTTGGGTTTTTGCAACTGCTATTTCAGTTTCATATATCTAATAACTGATGGACTGAGTAATATTTCTGGATTGAAATGAGGTTTATTGTACTAACAGAAAATGTGCAATCCGCATTTAAACAAAATTTGAATGGTGTAAAAGTATGGGCACCTCAACATAAAAGTGACATTAATATTTTGTAGATCCTCCTTTTGCAAAAATAACAGCCTCAAGTCACTTCCTGTAACTTTTAATGAGATCCTGGATCCTGGATGAAGGTATATTTGACCATTCCTGTTTACAAAACAATTCCAGTTCAGTTAAGTTTGATGGTCGCCGAGCATGGACAGCACGCTTCAAATTATCCCACAGATGTTCAATGATATTCAGGTCTGGGGACTGGGATGGCCATTCCAGAACATTGTAATTTTTCTTCTGCATGAATGCCTGAGTAGATTTGGAGCGGTGTTTTGGATCATTGTCTTGCTGAAATATCCATCCCCTGCGTAACTTCAACTTCGTCACTGATTCTCGCATGTTATTGTCATGAATCTGCTGATACTGAGTTGAATCCATGCGACCCTCAACTTTAACAAGATTCCCGGTGCCGGCATTGGCCACACAGCCCCAAAGCATGATGAAACCTCCACCAAATTTTACTGTGGGTAGCAAGTGCTTTTCTTGGAATGCCGTGTTTTTTTGCCTCCATGAATAACGCCTTTTTGTATGACCAAACAACTCAATCTTTGTTTCATCAGTCTACAGGACCTTCTTCCAAAATGTAACTGGCTTGTCCAAATGTGCTTTTGCATACCTCAGGCGACTCTGTTTGTGGCGTGCTTGCAGAAACGGCTTCTTTCACATCACTCTCCCATACAGCTTCTCCTTGTGCAAAGTGTGCTGTATTATTGACTAGAGTTGAGCGGATCGGTCATAATCCGGGTCCGGCGGATCCAGATCGGGATGCCGCCGAAGTCCGGGTCCGATCCAGAATCCGCGGCCATATAAATCAATGGAAAACGGGATCCGGGACGAGAGAGAGAGAGAAAAAAAACAAAACGGATCGGGATCGTGCACCCCGAATCCCAGGTACTGGTCGGACTCGGATCGGACCCTCGAACCGTGCGGATCCGGATTTTTCAGATCCGGGTCCGCTCAACACTATTGTTGACCGATGCACATTGACACCATCTGCAGCAATATGATGCTGCAGGTCTTTGGAGGTGGTCTGTGGATTGTCCTTGACTGTTCTCACCATTCTTCTTCTCTGCTTTTCTGATATTTTTCTTGGCCTGCTACTTCTGGGCTTAACAAGAACTGTACCTGTGTTCTTCCATTTCCTTACTATGTTCCTCACAGTGGAAACTGACAGTTTAAATCTCTAAGACAACTTTTTGTATCCTTCCCCTGAACAACTATGTTGAATAATCTTTGTTTTAAGATCATTTGAGAGTTGTTTTGAGTAGCCCATAATGCCACTCTTCATAGGAGATTCAAATAGGAGAACAACTTGCAAGTGGCCACCTTAAATACCTTTTCTCAAGATTGGATACACCTGCCTATGAAGTTCAAAGCTCAATGAGGTTACAAAACCAATTTAGTGCTTTAGTAAGTCAGTAAAAAGTAGTTAGGAGTGTTCAAATCAAGAAATTGATAAGGGTGCCCATACTTTTGCACAGGTCAAATTTTGTTTAAATGCGGATTGCACATTTTCTGTTAGTACAATAAACCTCATTTCAATCCAGAAATACTACTTAGTCCATCAGTTATTAGATATATGAAACTGAAATAGCTGTTGCAAAAACCCAAATTGTTATAAAGAAAAAAGGTTAACACTAATAGGGGTGCCCAAACTTTTTCATATGACTGTGTGTGTATATATACACAGCTCTGTATAGCAGAATTCACAATCTCCTATGATCGCTGGCCGGCCTGGTCAGGAAGGTGAAAACTGCCTTAGTGTGAAGGGGTTAGGTTGTCTGTCAGCACAAAATGATGCTGAACCCAACCACAGGTACTTGGGGCATACTTGGCATTGCCACGCAGTTCAATAGGCCAAGCAGCTATCTGTTTTTCATCCTTCCTAAGAAATTAAATTTTCATCATCATTATTTTCTGCAAATTGAATGTTCCCTATTAAGCACTTGGGTCTAATAAACATAACAAGTAAAAAATCCCTCTTTGTTCACCTATCCCACCACTCCCTCTACCTCCATTGCCTGCTGCATGTCCAACTGGTCCTCAGGGCCTCTTCTTTCCTCAGTCACACACTGGTGTATTTACTCTAGAACAAGACTTCCGGTAACAACCAAGCCCCGGGCTCATCACGCTTTTTAACATCACAAAGCGCCATGACCCTCGAGAACTGGTTTTTGACTGAAGTCCTGTTCTAGAGTGAAGACTCTGGTGCACATTTGAGGAAGTAAGAGGCCCTGGGATCCAGCAGGCAACAGAAGAAGGCAAACAAGTAAGCCATGAGGTCAGAGTTATGTTTTTGTTTTTTTACAGCCCTCTAGAGTTCAGCAAAATGCCACCCGCAATTGCCCTGAATTGTGCATTATATTGTGGAGAATACAAGTTTTGTAAAATTTGAGTAGAACTCAATTCTGTTACAATAAATTCGCCCGGCTCTAATCTCCACCCTTCCCTGTCTTGCTTCACAGCTCAGGCCCTACAGAGGCCAGAAGAGGGTGGGGATAGATGCAAATCAAGTATCTCCTACCTTTTCTGCCTTCTGTTGGCCACAACTCTCAATCATGGAGGAGAAGTGTGGCTATACAGCGGGTGAAATAAGTATTGAACATGTCACCAATTTTCTAAGAAAATTTATTTATAAAAGTGCTCTTGACCTGAATTTCTCATCAGATGTCAGTAAATGTATGAACATCTATGGTTTGATTTCTTTGCCTGCGTGGATTAGATTGGTTGTTACCGATATCTGGTGAGACATTCCTGTCAATAGCACCTTTAGAAATATATTTACTTAGAAAATTGGTTGCATGTTCAATACTTATTTCACCCGATGTATAGCCACACGTCTCTTCTCTAATCGAGTGTTATGGGCAACAGAAGGCAGAAAATGTAGGAGATACTTGTTTTGGAAAACAAGTAGTTGGAGAAGGGCACTAAACTACAGTATATGGCTAATCAAGGGTACACCGAATGCTTGTGCTTGAATTAGTCATTTTGTGCTAACACAATCCATTTCCCAGGATTCAAATCTAAATTTATAGTGAATATCTGTATGACACTAATTAGATATGGAAGTAGGGAATGTGCGAAGCAAACAAGCGCAATAGGGTCTTATCTGAGGACAGACATGAAATGAAACAGATGGCTCACTCACCTTGTAGGGTTGTGAACACAAAACACAGATAGGGTTTGATTGTGTATCATTTGCTGCCGGAACCACGGGCCACAGACTAATTAGTTATGGAGGCATAAAGGCCTTGAATCATCAAAACTAATGTTTTGCATTCCAGTCTTGATGAGCAGCAAGTTGGAGTATAATGTGCTAAATTAATTAAAAGACTTGAATCTCGTTAATACATTTGGTGCATCTTTCAGCTATCGTACGCCACGGCAGGAAATGTACTCCTACCTGAGACTGGAGCACGCTTCTGTCATAATTTAATCCACTCTTGTAGTGTAAATGATTTTGCTGGATGCACTTGACCACTCCCTTTCCTAGTGAAGCTCGTGAAACTTTTCAAAATATTGGGTGAGATGGCTGGGAGTGGCATAAAAACATCAAAATTGGCAACATTTTCGCGTATCTCCAAGTTTCTCAAAAAATTGTAGAATTTCAAATAGTTTTATGCCAGAACACTACTTAATAAAACCTTTTATGATTGCACCTCCAGGAACACACAGCAGTTCTATAGTATGATACGGCATTCGTTAGCAAATATCCCATTATTACAAGCTAGGGTCAGTGATTTCAGAAATTCCAAATTTTGCTTTAGACCAAATAAAAGTCCAGAAGTGTTTCTGTATATAATTCCACAAAACAACAAAATAAATCTACCTACATTGTGTAATAAATTACTGATACGTTCACACACATTTAACTCTAAAGTCCACATGAAAAAAACCCACTACAAATACTCTTCGTATAAGCTTCCTATTGATTGCAATGGGAAAAAATGCTTATAGTGCACATGAATCATGATGCTGGGGTTTTTTGCATGTGGAAAAAGAAGCCAAATACAACATTTTGAGGTGTTTCTGCTATAAAATCAGTCTTCAAATATGACTACTGAATTAACTAAAACAGAAAAAACTAATGCAAAAAATGATTAAAACAGGAAAAAAGTATGTTTATTGCTACTTTTTAATGATTGATATATTTAAGGTAAAATGTTATTCATCTCTAAGAACACTGGAGAAATACTGTGTTTTTGATATAACCCAACCTGTAAAGGCAATCTGTCACCATGTAAATGGTGTCCAATCTTCATACACCTTGGGGGAGCTGAGAAGATTGAAATATAGTTTTGTGAGAAAATATTAAGTATAATTTTTGTGTTTTTAATCATTTAATTCTCAGCTCTTTTTGGGATTTTCTGTCCAGTAGGTGGGACTACTAGTGATTGACTGCTTTCTTTGTATAAGGCCCACTTCATATGTCAGTGTTTCCAGTATGTATGGCATCCATTTTCACACGTATCAGAGACATGGCACATGTGGAAAAAAATAAAGAAGAAATCCCACCCAGGTCCAACGTAGTCAAGCAAATCTGATGAACAATGCCTATGGAGCCTCGTTCTGACACTTCATTGGCTTTGCCAACAGCCACTTCCAGGTCATGCTGCATGCAACCCAGCGACGCTAAATAGCGGTGGCCTCATTAATGTTGACTCAGCGACTCTGAAGAGCGATAACATTAATGTTGTCTCCACATTTAAGTGACGCTGGGTCTCAGGCAGCATGACCCAGACATGGCTGTTGGCAAAGCCTATAAAGTGTCAGAATGAAGCTCCTTAGGAATTGTTCATCAGATTCGCTTGACACGTCGGAGCAGCGTGGGATTTTTATTTATTTTTTTGTTTAATAAAGTGGTGAACATGAGAACTCCATTAGGCCCTCTTCACGCGTCAGTGAAAAACACATACGTTTTTCACTGGCTTGATACAGGTGAGTATATCTCTCTGTGGGCTGTGATTTTGGCATACGTGTGATCTCTGTGTGCTACCCGTTATAATCCATGGAGATCAGGCAATTATACTCACCTGTCCATGCCACTGCTGTCTGTGGTGCTGAAGTCTCCCGCGATGCAGTGTCCGACCGCTGCTGTCTCATCGCTGCTGTTACTTCCGGGTCGTGGTGCAGTGAATATTCATGAACATAATTAGCCGGCCTGTAAGCAGGAGACAGCAGCGCCTGAAGACAGCATCGCTGGAGACAGGTGAGTTTAAAAAGCTTTTTATTTTAAATGTACATGTTTTTTCTGGTACGTGTTTCACAGAGCACATCATAGTGTGGTCAGTGGGACGCCGGAGATGCTGGAGAAAAATGGACATGTCTCCGTGCAGAACACAAGGACACGCTTGTGTACTGCATGGAAACACGTCAGTGAGAAATGATTGATATGTGTGTGACGCCCTGGACCCCATGGGTCACAGGTAACAACACCTACCACATTACACACACACCCCCATCCCTTGTGAGGACACACCAGTCACCTGAAAGGGAGACCTGATGCCTCCCTCAGGGCAAGTAGGGCACACCAGGTGGGCGGAGTCAGGCGGAAAGGCACGCCCATCGAGGAGACTATTGTCCTGAGGCAGGAAATACAAACAGTGTAGTCAGAGAGTGACAGTGACAGGAGGTGTGTAGGAGCAGAGCTGTCAGGGACCCCGGTTGGAGCCTGGGATCCCCGTAACGTCAGGCAGGCAGACGGTGGTGACCGCCTGCAGGGGTACCGGTATAGCAACCGGCGGAACCGTAGGGACCGGGCCAGGGTTGGAGCCCGCTGGCCCTGAACCGGAGAGTTAACCGTTTACCGGAGCACCAGAAACCGGGTACTCAGACCCCGTCCTAGCTTAGAAGCCACTGAGTATAGGCAAATTAACTGATTGCAGTCTCGACCTCATGGGTTCATCCTCACCCAAAGTCCCAAAAGAAGGCAACAGCCCACCGATACCGGGTGAAAGCCACCGCCAAGGGCCAAACATCTGACGGGCCAGCGCCTGCGGGCAACCGAGGGCTCCTCCGGCAGCTAAAAGCCGGGGAGCGGGCTACCACTGCCCAGGCAGGGGAGCCGAAAACCACAACAAGAGGTGCAAGGGAAAGGGGCCACCATCAGCCTCACAAGGGACACAAGCAGCCGGCTGCGGGACCCGACCATACCCGAACTTTGGTTTACCAGTGACTCCGAGTGTGAATTAATAGTGAGTACACCAGTGCCATCCGGGCACAACACCACACCGCAGTACGGCACCTTGCACCCCGACAACATCATTGCCCATCCCGCTGGGCCCCGGGACACACCGCCCCAACCCACGGAGGGGCTGACATCCAGGCTGCGCCTTCAACACCGATTTCGGGAGCCCTCTTCACTCCAGCCGCAGCGGTGGTGCATCCCTTCACCACGACCCGTTGGTGGCGTCACGACCCGTACGACGACAACGTGGCCCCCGGCTGCGAACCTCGTCCCACATCACCACCCCACTGCCTCCCCTTAACAGAGCGATGTGGCCCCCGGTCCGGAGGCGCTCGTGCCACCGACAACCCGAGCCCGGACCTCGAGCGGCTCGGCCCGAGCAGCAGAGAGCGGCCGAGCCCCTCTCAGGGAGGTACATGTGCGTTGATTGAATTTTAATAGGTCTTCTTTTGTCCATGATTCTGGTATGTATAAAAACTGCAACATATGTACCAGAATCACTGACGTGTAGGGGGCCTTACGCAATTGATCTCTTATGTGGCTGAGGTTCCTTTTAGGCACCTTGACCAATGTGACTGCAATCCCGTACTCTGTGTGGCTACTTCTCCCTTAGAAAATGAAAAAATCAGCTTGTTGCTGTTAATTAATGCTGCAGCAGCTTTCTAGACAAGTAGTTTCTCTTAATGATCGCACAAGCGCTGTGCATTTTGCAATTATTTTTTAGTACTTTAGTTGGCAGCAATATGACCACATAAATACTGTTAATGATTGCTAATGGAGAACTGCAAACATTATTAGATTGACCATATTGCTATAGTTGTGCTTTCTAATTGTCCCCACCACAACATAGTTTACCATAATGTAATTTCCGCTATAAATATGTCAATGTAGACAATTTTACTTCAAAGATAAAAACTGGTCCCAAATCTGTGCAGGTGATCATAAACATACCCAAGTAATCAGTTCTAAACATGCAGACCAAGCTTTCCAGTTCATTATTCGGACACTTTTCTGCAGCTCTAATTGTAGTCATTTTATAAAATTCCAGTCTATAGGGACGTCGGCCTCTTGTGAAGAATTCATGTTAGCAAAGTCTTTCATCAGAGCTGTTTTTCCGCTGCACATCGAGCTCTGTCAGAAGGATATAGACATTTTTATCTTCATGCTTTCATCTCTTTCCTGATGAATTTCTAGTCATGTTTAATATATTCCTAACAAATGAGTAATCAATAATTATTCCTACTTTATTTTGCTTCAAACTTCAGATCCTTGTTCTCCCAGCAGCGCGTCTCATAACATAAGTGAATCGGATCATTTCTCTAAACATTTTAGTATTCACAAAGTCACGGTCTCTCTGCCTGAGAGTTTTTGAGAGGCTCAGACCACACACTTTAAATGAGTTTAGTTTATTTTGACACACAAGGGGTTACTTTCACTTTTTGTTGCAGCAGGAGACTATGCTAGGCAGCTCAGCTTTTCCAGCTGGTGCCTGAATAAATACTACCTGCTTCCAGCAGGGGGTGCCAGTTATACAGGTTCATTTTAGAGCTGGGCCCTGAGGTGAACGGACATGTCTCCTGTTCCTGCCTGTAGTCTGTGCTTTGATGTGTGGAAGTATTACCCTAGTATTGGTACTTTCGCTTTTCCCTTTCCAGTACCTGTACATCCCCGTGTGTTTTCCCACATTACCATCAGGGCTAGGACAGGAGTCAGGGCCAGTTCGGGGGCCCAGACCTCCCTACCTTCAAGGGTACCTCTGGGTGTAAGGGTGAGCGTAGGGGCCTCAGCCTTATGTGGGCATCACACGGTACGATATATCGGGTGATATGTCGACGGGGTCACGTCGTAAGTGACGCACATCTGGCATCGTTTGATATATCGTAGCGTGTGACAGCTACGAGCGACGGTGAACGAGCAAAAATACTCACCTTATCGTTGCTTGTTCACATGTCGCTCATTTTCATAATATCGTCCCTCCTTCTGTGCGCCGGTTGTTCATCGTACCCGGGGTAGCACACATCGCTCCGTGTGACACCCCGGGAACGATGAACACAGCTTACCTGCGTCCCGTCGGCAATGAGGAAGGAAGGAGGTGGGCGGGACGTTTTTGTCCTGCTCATCTCCTCCCCTCCGCTTCTATTGGCCGGCCGCTGTGTGAAGTCGCTGTGACGCCGAACGTCCCACCCCCTTCAGGAAGTGGATGTTTGGCGACCACAGCGACGTCGCTCAGCAGGGAAGTGCGTGTGATGGGGTTTAACGACTTTGTGCTCCACGGGCAACTAATTGCCCGTGACGCACAAACGACGGGGGCGGGTACGATCGTGTGACGCCCGAATTAGGGCCAGTGTAGGTTACTCTGTGTTCCTGGGGCATCCATTGACACAAACATGAAGTAAAAAAGGAGAGATAACTATGCCGAGTTGTTATAGTTCACCTATGTTGACTCCGCATTATCTCTCCTAATAGTATATCAGGCATGCTGGATTTCAATATGCCTGGTACTTTGATACGACGGGAGATAAGCTGCTGTCAATGGGGCTCTTTTTTCCTCTCCTAATGAGAATGGCATACATGTGTATTTAAGGTGGGATTGAAAGGAATAATTATCACAACTGTCTAAAAAGTATGGCCATCTTAAGTTACTATGCTAACACATTTCATATTCGCAGCTTGGTTGGAAAATAGATGTAACCCTTTGATATAGTATGACAACAGCAAGACCTAGAGCTGGAATTGCTTCTTATTTAGACTATGGCTGCTAAACAGTTTCCATGTTTGATTTTCTGGAAAGCTGAATTACAATGTAAATTCAGCTATCTTATCCTACTGTTTTGTAATAGTAGCATGTGCCGCCCCTGCAGCAGTCGTACTGCTCTGATCTGGGGTTGCTGTGGCTCAAGGGTCTCCGGACCTGGTGGCTTGCGGCCACTCAAATGTAAAGGGAGTATTTACAGGGGATGATGTTCGTGACACAACCTGCGGGTTGTGGTAAAGGGGAGTACCGCCACTGCCAAAGAGAGTACCGGGGCAGATGGTGTGGGGGCAGCCAGGTGTCAGTCCCTCCGCAGGTAGGGAAGGCCCTTGATAGTGGCGAATTGGTAAATGGGTGGCTTGGCCTTGAAAAGCAGAGTGCAGGGGTCAGATTACTCACTGCGGTAGTCGTGGCGCTGGATTAGGTGGAATAAGCAGACACTCACACAGATGGTAACCCAAAGTCTCTAGGCACCGCAGTCTCTACGGGGGGAGCCCGTCCAAGTCCCGCTCCCACCAGTGTCACTTGGTAAGTCTGAAGCCCTGTCTCCATGCATAAATTGATTGACCATTGTGGCCCCTCGGCTTGAAGCTTTTGGGGCCCCGCTACCCGTGTTTATGGCAGCTGTGCTCTTGATGGCTGGCACTTGGGATTTTAGTGGGTTGTGTTGTTTGGAGAACCTTTGGAGAACCCTATCCCCCACGTTGTGCTGATGCCTTCAATCTCTGAGTTCTTGGGGAAAGTTCATAAAGAGACTATCCTCCACAGGTGAATTATCAGATTGCTTGAAGCTACTCCCGGATTTAGGGTCCAGTACCCCGCCATGCTCGGTACCGGTCTGGTACGCCCACGGCCCACTTCCAGCTAGCCGGCTATCCTCCCGGTTCACCCACTCTGCTTGTGGGGAGTGACTCCATCTTGGCTGCAATCAACATCCATCCCCGGTGAGAAGAACCATGCAGCAGCGGCCCCCTTACCTGGCCACACACCACAGGTGGCGTCACGTATAGATTTTAATTTAAACTCCCCTGTAACTAACCCCCTTTTAAAAAGCACCCAGGGCAAGGAACCGGGCAACGGCCACCAAGTGACATTTCCCTAGTTATACACCGCCCAGGATCGAGTACCCCATAACCCTGGGCAACACATAATAGTTATGAATTTCCAGAAAGGAAGACATTATATATGCAAAAAATATTAGACCACATACATGCCACTAAATTATCATGCTGCGACAATTATTGGAAAATTGTTATCTTTACTTCATATATCCATAAAACTATACATCAACGAGATTACTTGTATCAGTCACTTTCCTTCAATGGGACTTTGTTACACCAGTTAGTGTGTGCCAAACACGGACCTAACCTGTCAAATTGTTAAGAAGCATACAACTGATATTCCATTAAGAGGGGATTTCTAAAATATTGCTTTGATCGGTTATCACTTTATAGTCCTCAAGAGTCTAACCTTGCAAATCCTCACCAACACTGAGAATGAAAAGTCCACCGTCCTTTGACCCCATTCACAGTTATATCACTGGACAATGTCCACCAGCCACACATATGTGTGTGTGTGGTGCCATGTGCAGAAATATGTGGTTCCATGATTAAATCAATTTCACACTGAGCTACGAGGGGCTGCTGATAAGTCTTTGGCTTTACCCAGAGAGAAACGAGATAGGATGATGAACCTTTACATTTATTCCACATACTCTCCACTGATGTCAACACACTTCTTACATTGGTATTCCAAATTATGCAAGCCTAGCAAAAAGAAGTATTTCGGTTATGCTCAAACCAGGCATCCGTAGCAGCCATGGCATCAGAAATGGTGTGAAATTTGGTACCCTTGAGGTGTTTCTTCAGGTTTGGAAACAGGTGATAGCTGGAAGCCCAGCTCTGCCAGTTTTGACATGGTCGCTTGTGCAGTGTGAGCAGAAGAGTTGTCTTGCAGGAACAAGGTTCCTTTGGACAGCTTGCCGTACCTTTTGGCTTTCAGAGTTGCCTTCAATTGGTCCAAACGTTTAATGTAATTGATGGTGGAACCCTATTGAAGGTAGTCCACTAGCAGCACACAGTCCATATCCCAGAACACAGACTCCATCACTTTAGTGGCTGATTTTGCATCCTGAACTTCTTTAGACGAGGATAACCACTGTACCTCCACCACTTTTTTGACTGCTCCTTGTTTTCAGGGTCATACCAATAAATCCAGGTCTCATTCATAGTGACCAGTCGACCCAGGAAGTTCTTATCAGTCCGTAAACGCTGACAAATGGACTGGGAAGTTTTCACTCACATGGTTCTCTGACCTGTTGTCAAATATTTGGGGACTGTTCATAGATAATGACAGAAACACGTTCACGGGAAATCCCCATGTCTGCTATTACTGAAATATGTAGATTCTTCAGTATGATGTTGTGCACAGCATCAACGATCTCCGGAACAACAACCACTCTCGGTCGTCTAAGACGTTCGTCATCATTGCTGCTGAAGTGTCCCGTTTTAAATTGGTAACACAGTTCTTAACTGTGCAATATGAAAAGAATTGATCCCCCCCTAATGTCTGTGACATATCACCATGAATATCCTTTGCAGACTTTCCTTGCAGAAACAAGAATTTTATCACTTTTCTGCTCTCAGCCGCTGTGAATATCGCATAAGACTCCTCCATTATGTTTTCCCACATGCGTAGAACACTGTTGCCATAAGCAACAAACACAAAATTTTGAAAACCTATATTAGACACATAAGGCTTTCATGTGATGTAACATTCGTTACCATAGAAACAAAAAAAATCACAAAGCCAAAGACTTATCAGCAGCCCCTCGTATTGGTATTTCTGGAATTAAGACTAGACTGGTTAGTTTACCATACATTATGACACCCGACACCATAATCCCGGGAGAAGATAAGATTTTAGGGTCCATCTAATGAAGTCACCTTGTTGGCATATAGCTTATACATTTTCTGCTTAAACAGAGAATTAACTAAGTAACTTATGTCTTTACATGTGTAGCAATAGTATATAGTAACAGTAGAATTCATGCACGCATTAAAGAGGTTTCCACTACTATGGATAGGTCGTCAATGAATGATCGTTCGTAATCCGACACCCGGCATCGGTGTCGATCAGCTGTTCTCTGTGCCAGTGGCAGAAGGTGGTTGTAAATGCTCAGTTCTGGAGCTGCTAAATCTTCTGATGATGGCCGCTGCCAGATTCGGTGGATGTGCATTTCCCGGCTGTGGCCACTATCAGAAGACGGAGCAGCTCTGGAACTGAGCATTTCTGGCCAACTGCTACTGCCGACGGCACCAGTTGATTGACTCGAGTACCACGTGTCTGACACTGGCCGATCAGACATTGATGATCTATTTGAAGGATAGGTCATCAATGTTTAAGTAGTGGACAACATCTTTAATTGCAAAGTGCTGTTGCATAATTTTATTTATAATGGGCACAGCAGTGTGAGCAGCTACTACCTCAGCACCCCTTCTATCTATTAATATTCGATCAGATGTACATATTGGGTAGCAGTTTGAGTAGCATTTTCTTACCTCAGTCCTCCTGTGATCTCCAGTATTTGATCAGAAAGATATGGTAGACAGCAGTGTGAGCAACCACTTCTGACCTACATGTAGCACCTCTGGTGTCTCAAGTATATATTGAGAAAGACAGGGTGGACAGTAGTGTGAGCAGCCTCTTCTTAATCCTCATATCAGTAGTTGTACTTTTCCCCAAAAAAGAGTGAGGAGCCTGCAAAACCAAAAGATATTCAGTAGGTTACCTTCCTTATCCCCACATCTCCAACACACGAGATTGGCATCAGGGAAAATAGTGTAGGCAAGTTGGGACTCTATGCCATCGGGATAGCAGTTTATAACTGGCCTCATGAAAAGAAGAGCTAATCAATATTTTATGCGTTAAAGTGGTCTTTTGATGAAGAGACTGTAAGGGACCGAAAGGAATCTTTCGGAAAGGAGGAGCCCTTAGAGATCGCATTAAAATTAGACAACAGATGTGCTGAGAGGGATGGTATCTCCAGTATTAAATCGAAAAGACAAGATGAACAGCATTGTGAGCAGCCTCTTCTTAATTCAGCCCATTTGTGTTTCCAGTATTATGTCAGCAAGACATGGCTGAGTTTATATAAACTTAGCATGATGGTAACTGTTTTAATTTTACCGTGATTAGCTTTTTAGTGTTATTTACTAATTAAAAGTATATAGGAATGTATTTATAATGACTCCATATATTGGCGAGAGATTTCTGGCATATGGAACACTACAGCTCATCATGAATTAAGGCCGCTTTACACGCTGCGACAACGCTCAAGCGATCTCGTTGGGGTCACGGAATTTGTGACGCACATCCGGTCGCTTTAGCAATGTCTTTGCGTGTAACACTTATGAGTGATTTGAATCGTCGCAAAAACCCCTATTCTCGAATATCGCTGCTGGTTGATGTACGAAGTAGTTTGTCGCTCCTGCGGCAGCACACATCGCTATGTGTGACACCGCAGGAACGAGGAACCTCACCTTACCTGCGGCCGGCCGCAATGAGGAAGGAAGGAGGTGGGCGGGATGTTACATCCCGCTCATCTCCGCCCCTCCGCTTCTATTGGGCGGCGGTTCGGTGACGCTGCTGTGACGTCACTGTGCCGCTGAACGAACCACCCCCCTTATAAAGGAGGCGGTTCACCGGTCACAGCGACGTCGCAGTGCAGGTATGTGCATATGACGCTGCCGTAGCAATAATGTTCGCTACGGCAGCGATCACACGATATCGCATGTACGATGGGGGCGGATGCTTTCGCGCTTGACATCGCTAGCAATTGCTAGCGATGTCGTAGCGTGTAAAGCGGCCTTAAGACGAGCTGTGGCGTCCCACTCCTGCTGTGCCCCTGTCCCAGCTTCTCCCATGTTGTCAGAGCTGGGAGAGACTGGTGTAAGAACTCAAAGTTACAAAATTTAGGCGCAACTCCAAGAATTGCGTGATGTGAAAGCTTTGATCAATTTGGCCCAGAGATTTTTTTTTGGAGCAGAAACTGAGCAGAACCTCCAACCTTTGAGGAACATTTGGATAATTTATGTCCCAAAACCTTGTCAAAAAGCTATGTATGCACATGTCCTAAGTTCAGCTAATACGCTATTATGTAAAAGATGTTTGTTGATATTAAAGGGGTTGTTTATTATAATTTATCACCTATCCTATTCTCTTGGCAGTCAAATGGAGAATGAGTACATGTGCTGCTACATGATTCTACTGGGAATAAAAGTTCCATGTTTGGCTGATCGGTGTGGTTTCCAAGAAATTATTACCTATCCTGTGGCTGGGTGATAACTTGTTTTACCAGATAATTTATGTTAAATATTCAATTTTTAAAAAAGATACTCTATATTGTTCTCTTTTAGGTTCATTGGTGGAGAACTTAATGTTTGTTACAATGCTGTTGATCGTCACATTGAAAGTGGAAGAGGAAATCAAGTTGCAATTATCCATGACAGTCCTGTTACGGGCACCAAGCAATCTATTACCTACCAAGAAATCTATGAACAGGTACAATGTATAAACTTAAAGTATTGTGAATGTGGTTCAAGGGGCATACTTTGAGATTGTAACTTGCATTATATAATTCCATAGATGTTTACAATGTTATTGAAAAATGGCTGGCTGTTGACCTGGATTGTGAATTGGACTGCAGGACATTCAGGGACTATTGATGGACTATCCCTGGTGACAATGGTTGCAGGCAACTGAATAGGTTGCTCTGTTGTTTGTAGGACTTGTAGCTACTATTTAAGAGTGTAACGTTGTCACAGAGTTTTGCACAAACTTTGGCGACGGTCATGGTGGCATTCAACTCTGTTCAGATTGCAAATTCTGACGCTCCGACCCATGGTATCTCAGGTCTCTGGGATCAAGACAGGCAGATTCAGGCATTCAACTGCTGTGTGCTGATTCATAGGCAGGCTAGCAAGAGTTAATCTCTGCTAGTCTGCTTGCTCCTTTAATAACATGTTGTGAGGAAATCTATCACATCTGGTCCACCCCATTTATATTATTGGGATCCTTCTACCCATACCAGCTATAGTTTATTCTGTGTTGATCTGTGATGTGTGGTGTCCCAGACTCTGGTGAAAGTTGTGCTTTTTGCTTGTTGCAATTGTGAAGTGTACCCCTTTTGTTTTGTATTTCCTTCCTGCCCTTGTTTTCCTCCTGAATCTTAAGGGTGCTTTACATGCTGCGACATCGCTAACGATATATCGTTGGGGTCACGGTGTTTGTGACACACATCCAGCGTCGTTAACGACATCGCAGCGTGTGACGTGACAGCTAGGAGCGACGATCAACAATCGCAAAAATGTAAAAAATTGTTGATAGTTGACACGTCCCTCCTTTTCATAATATCGTTTGTGGTGCATGCTGCTGGTTGTTCGTCGTTCCTGCGGCATCACACATCGCTATGTGTGACACCGCAGGAACGACGAACATCTCCTTACCTGCGTCCACCGGCAATGAGGAAGGAAGGAGGTGGGCGGGTTATTCCGCCCGCTCATCTCCGCCCCTCCACTTCTATTGGACGGCTGCCGTGTGACATCGCTGTGACACCGCACGAACCGCCCCCTTAGAAAGGAGGCGGATCGCCGGCCATAGCGACGTCGCAGGGAAGGTAAGTCCGTGTGGCAGGTGTAAGCGATGTTGTGCGCCACAGGCAGCGATTTGCCCGTGACGCACAACCGATGGGGGCAGGTACGCTCGCTAGCAATATCAATAGCGATATCGCAGCGTGTAAAGTGCCCTTTACTGTCTTATCTTGTGTGTGTGGTGTGACAGAGTGTTTTCTCTTGTCTGGCTTTATCTGCAGTTTCTACACACTCCTGTCATGTCCCTCCCTGTGGGGAGAACGAATTAGATCAGGACTGGTCAGGAGAAGGACCAGGAAGGAGACTCAGGCCTCTCCACCATCAGGAGTATCCCTGAAGTTATGGATAGCGCAGGGTCCCCTAGGCTGGGAGACAGCTTAGGAGCCCCGGTTCCCCACTATCCCAAAGTCATTGTGACAAATATGTACAAAAAAAGATGACGTGCCCATCGCATTTCCTCCTAGTGATTTGAAGGGTCTTGTAAGAACCCCACAGAAAGTCACTGCTCCTTACTCCAGAACCTAAGTTGGAAACAAATGATGATTTTTGGGGCAGAGAGATGGAAATAGGAGTAGAAATATCATCAACCCCAACCAGGGTTATAGCACTGAATCTCTACTAGAAAATAGCAAGTCTATAAGTACTATGTTTGTTTTTATTATATGATGTTGAAGGATGGAAACTGTTCCTCCGTGCTGTTTGTTTTTCAAAAACAATTCTGTCTATGCATAACCATAAAGCTGTGCATCTTGTAATTGGCATTAACCATTCTACCGCCTCATTAGTGAATGGCTCCTCATTAGCAAATAAAAACAATTATTTTCTTAATGCTTAAAACTTATGTGTCAGTGGGACTTCTATTACAAGTTAAAGGCACTATTCATCTGCCCCCCCCCATCCCTTGTCCAAATTTAAAAAAATATTTTTATTGAGATAAGATGTGGAAAGCGCAATCAAAACTGTCCAAGTAGATGTTTTGTTTCATAAGAACTAAAATGATGCAAAGGGCCCGGTTTCATTTTTTTTGCTATGTGACTCCCTCTAAAGACTCATCCTATTTAGATGGGGGGGTGACTACAGATCTAAAATATGTAACTGTTTGCAGGAACTTTACACTGAAATGCCGAACATATGGAGAAAAAGCAAGGAATATTGAGGGCCAAGAGGCTTAAACAAATTGCAAGTTTCTCTCCCTCGAGAACCTGTGACATCCACTTATTAAAGAAAATTAAATAACATGTCATGAAGTATGGAATTAAAGTGAATAGACAGGAATAACTGTCATAAAATATGACTGTTATTGCTGATAGAGTAAATGAAAAGGGCCGTATTCAGTAGCACATGAAACATATCAATGCACCTCCCCATCCTTGTACTTTAGCCAATATGAAAACAAGCCATTCCCCATTAGTCAAATCAAAAAGGTCCGTGAAGCCTCTGTTAGGAGTCTCGACACGCAAAATAGTCAGATATCCCTCCGGGAAGGACCTAGCCAAGGAGTTGCTCTTTTTAGGAGACCACCATAACCACCATATTAAGTGGCCCTTTTAGTCAATATCCAACTCTTGACAAGTTTAAAGATATGACCCTAGTGATGTGGTGAGGGTGGTGAAGTAGACTTGTTTGGGCAGAATTAAAAGTTTTAAGCATGAACTTATAGTAAATGAAGTTTTCTGCTGAAAGTGTTTTTTGTTTTTTTGGGGTTTTTTTCTACTGATGCTTGGCACACCTTGAGCAATGCTGGATAAATCATATTTGCAGTGTGTGCTAGGGTTGCCATTGTTTGTATCAGATCTTTCTGCGTGTATCAGATGCTGCTTCATCCAGGGCACTCTGAAATATATGATTGTATTGAAATAGTGCTAGGGCAAAAAACACCCACCACTCACAGGGAGAAGCGTTTGAAGAGTCAAACAGTATGGACTTCAATGGTAGGAAATATTAGTGAGGTTACGGGTGGTATAGCCTAGAGAGCACATTGTGATGAATTATGTAGACCAGGATTCTCAAACACACAGCCTGCGGTCTGCATGCGGCCCCTCAAGCCTCTTCTTGTAGCACACAGGCCCGTAGACCCCATGATGATCGCGATTGGTGCAAGGGGACGCTGCACTCAGCACTTTATTTTATTTAAATGAACTGCTGGCGGTGCGCAGAAGCTCTCTGCAGAACTATATCAAAGGCACCTGCCGGCCAATCACAGGCCAGCAGCTGACATAGGCATATGACGTCAACTGCTGGCCTCTGATTGGCCAGAAGCTGCCATTGGATTAGGCCTGCAGAGAGATCTGTGTGGCGCCAGTAATATATTCAAGTAAAATAATGAGCTGACTACAGTGGCCCCTGACACCAGCCGCGATCATCATGGGGTCCACGGGCCTGTGGGACGCAAGAAACAGAAAAGAGAACACCAAGGGAACAGAGGACAGGAGAAAATAATCTTTTTTTTTAATTTTTTTAATAACAAACTTTATTTGATTATAAAAGAAAATATACAATCAAGCAAACTTACATAGTAGATTTTGGTTATTTGACTGCATTCTTATGATACAGGACTTTCTAATCATCCCCTTTATTTTTTTACTGTTACAACATTTATTGTTGTCTATACCAAGCTGTATTTTTATAAACCTTCATTAAACATGATATTTCCAACTCCATTTTATCAAAACCATTAGTCTCTTTAGTAACTCTATCACTTCTGGTACCCCTGCCACCTGTCTCTGTAGCCAATGTCTAAGTATGCACTTTTTTGTTACCGTACCAGTAATACCATGTGAATTATGAGGGGGACTCCCTGCCTCCTATCTCCCCCACCTTCCTGTGAATTAACATAATGGAAGATACAGGCCTGAGGGGTTTTAGGAACCTCCACATCCCAGATATATTTTATATATTCTATACTGTCTCCCCACATGTTTTGAATGATCAAAAATTCCCACAAACAGTGTAATAGATTTGCTCTCTGTGATTTACATTTCAGACAAGCCGTTAGATAATGTGCAGGTGAAATTTAGAAGGAAAGGTTAAATGCATATGTTGCGTTATGTATTATTTTGAAAAAAAATGTTCTCCGCTGCTCAATGATCATTACCTTCCTCACTTTACTCCATACCTCCATGATCTTGTCATATAAATCTGGGTCTTTTAAGCGGGCTTTACATGCTGCGACATCGCTAGCCGATGCTAGCGATGGCGAGCGTGATAGCATCCGCCCCTATCGTTATGCCGATATGTGGAGATCGCTGCCGTAGCGAACATTATCGCTATGGCAGCATCACACGTACTTACCTGCTCGGCGACGTCGCTGTGACCGGCAACCCGCCTCCTTTCTAAGGGGGCGGTTTGCTCGGCGTCACAGCGACGTCACTAAGCGGTCGCCTAATCAAAGCGGAGGGGCGGAGATGAGCGGGATGAACATGCCGCCCACCTTCTTCCTTCCTCATTGCTGGAGTGTGGCAGGTAAAGAGAGGTTCCTCGTTCCTGCGGCGTCACATGTAGCGATGTGTGCGGCCGCAGGGACGAGGATCAACTTCGCCCCCGCGACAGCATCGATAATTGGGAGAGGACCCCCATGTCAACGAGGAGCGATTTTGGACGTTTTTGCAACGATCCAAAATCGCTCCTAGGAGTCACACACAACGAGATCGCTACAGTAGCCGGATGTGCGTCACAAAATCCGTGACCCCAATGAGATCGCTGTAGCGAAATCGTAGCGTGTAAAGCCACCCTTATGGTTTTGTCCCATCCCGAAAAAATCTCTTCATTCTACCCTAATTGTGTTTCCATGCTCAATTTGCTGACAAAGAGTCACAACCCCCTGCCCCATCCACCAGCGGGTCAAATTGTCCCCTTTTTCCACTTTGCTTAGATCTTTCACCAGGGAACTATAGTGCTGCTCTACTTGATTATATTGAAGAAACTGATGACCACCCAAGGTGTATTTTTGAAAAAATTCATGCCACGTCTGAAACATCCCACTCTCTACATTTAACATGTCTCTCACTTTACCAACGTCCTTCTGTTTTCATTCTGAATATAATTTATTTTGGCTTGCTTGCAAGAATTACTGATTACTCCATAATGGAACGTATTTTGAAACTCCAAAGAGAGCCTATACATTTTTCGAATTATCTTCCATGCCATGATGGTGTCGCTCAAAAGCATACTACATTTCATTCATCTGGTGTGGTAGCTCCCCTCTCTTTACATATGGTGCTGGCAGCTCAGCTTCCAAAAAGGTATTTGAGATGTTTACCCAATCTCTAACATGTCTAAATCTAAAAATTGATGCTAAATTGTACATTCTAATCAGCTACATCTGTTTTCCTCCATCCGACTTTGGTAGCGCTAATGTCTTGGCCTTTTTCCCTGCCGAAAAAGTTTATGAACGCAGTTTGTATTTTTCTTGTATCAGAATGTTTCAACAGCAGAGGTATGATTTACATTGGCTATAATAAAGGTGAAAAACTAGTAATTTTAATTAAATGAGCCCTGACAAAAGAGATAATGTTAACTTATTCCATTTATCTAGCTCTTTTACTATTTTAACTATCAAGTTATTATAATTGAGGCTATATAGTGACATACAGTAGCTTCTCTCCCAATTTCGATTCCTAAATATGTCACGTGATGATGTGGCACTACTCCGTCCCCTTTCCCGCTCCACCATTCGATTGATTTAGAAAAAGTAGTTGGCTCTTTTCAATGTTTACTTTATCCTGAAAAGGCTCAAAAATACTTCAAAATTTACAGAATTTGCTGCATCTGTTTCTTTGGATCAGATATAAATAGCAGCTTGTCATCTGCGAAACATGTTAATTTAGTTTCCTTGGAGCCTACTTTGATCCCTAAATAACAATTTGATGTTATCAAGTATTGCGCCAACGGCTCTAGTGCAAGGTCGAACAGCAGAGGGGAAAGGGGGCAACCTTGTCTTGTACTTTTTTTTTTATATACTATTGGATCCGATATGTAACCTGGCATGTATATCTTTGCTAAGGATAGGTGTTTATAGCTGCTAAATAATTTCTGAATATCCCTGTTATTCCATAGTTGTCCAGCACTATATCAAGCCACTTCCAGTTTACATTATTAAAAGCCTTTTCAGCATCTAAGGCCAACAGTGCAGGATTTCCTTTATCCATACCCCCATTTAATGCCATCTTGTACTGACAAACCATTCTGATATTGAAAACTGCTCCTCTATTTTTGATAAAACCTACTAGATGTAGCCCTACAAGTTCGGGAAGTAATTGTGCCAATCTGTCCGCTAGTATCTTCGATAAAATTTTGACATTCTGATTTATTAGGGAGATCGATCAATATGAAGAAGGATCGTTAACATCTTTTCCGTTTTTGTACAAAACTTTAACATATGCCATGTTTGCCGATTTTTAACAAGGTTTTATTCTGTAACGTATGGTTAAATACTATTATCAACGTAAGTACTATGTCTTCTTTTAGAATATTATAGAATTCTTCCATTAGCCCGTCAGGTCCTGGCGCTATGCTTTAAGTTTTTTATTACTTGAAGAACCTCTTCTATTTTTTTGGCGCATTTAGAGATTCCCTGTCATGTTCCTCCAGCTTCGGCAGCTTTAGCTTGTTAATAAGTATCTGAGCTTCCTTTTCATCTATCGGGCCTTGATCATATCATTTCGTTTAATATCGCTGTAAAACATAATTTATTTTATTGGGATTATTTTGTGTATGTCCGTTCTCTGCTTGTAAAGAACCAATAAAAGACCCTGGTTTCTACCCTTCCGACATGTGTGCTAAAAGTGCCTCCGCCTTATTTTCTTCTGACCTCTCAGTTTTTCTAGCCTCTCTAGCCATACATAAAATTCCATTTTTGCCATTACCCATCTGTCTTTATTGTCAGTGGTTGATTTCTCCAAAAACTCTATATGCAAGTCTGACCTTTTTCACTCGCACTGTTGTATTCCCACATGGTATAGTTCTTTATTTTTTTCACATACCCTATTACCCTCCCTCTCAGAACTGCTTTTGCTGTGTCCCAATAGAGGTGGGGCTCCTCCTCATGTGCTGCATTGTCTATACTATACTCCGTCCACCATATCTTCATCAACCTATGGGCATCTTCATTTTGTGCCCAAAAAAAGGGAACTTCCACAAGATATCTGTTCCCTGTGAGAAGATGTCTGTCAAAGATAGCACAACCGGAGCATGGTCTGAAATAACAAGGTCATCTATTTTCGTCCTTTCTACTCATCACTTCTTCTGATATCATAAAGTAATCAATTTTTGACCAAGAATTGTGTGTGTGAAAAATGCATATACTCCCGTTCAAGTGGGAATGAATTGTGCCATATATCTGTGAGTTTAGTGTTTTTATTAAGGAAGGAACTGAGCATTTTATCATGCAAACGTGGTATTCTTATTTTAAGTGGTGGGTCTGTTCTATCCACTGTTGTGTCTCTTACTGTGTTTAAGTCTCCCCCTACTATGATCTTCCTTTCTGTATCTACCAAAATTTTGTTTTCCTTTCTAATCAAACTTTCTGTATATTTCCAAATTTTGTTTTCTTGTTCTTACCGTTTGGGGCATACACATTGTATAGCTTTAGCCTGCCTATCGAACTATCCATTAGAACTACCAACAGTCTTCCTGTGTTATCTGTTTCTGCTGATAAGATTTAATATTTTGCCTGGTTATGGACTAGAATGATTCATTACACCTGCTTTTCCTTGTTTAGCTGAAGAACCACATACTTCTCCCACCTAAAGTTTATTCATTCTGAATTTTTTTTTCTTCTAAGTTTGTTTCTTGTAATAATGCTACGTCTGCTTTCAACTTTTTTAGGTGTCTTAAAATAATCATCCTTTTGTGTGCGCTCTGGAGTCCTCTAACGTTCCATGCAATCACTTTCATATTCCCTTTTTGTTTCATTTTTCTTCTACTCTCTCCAAGACCTGTCTTGAAGGATTAACAGCTTCCCTGCTCTCTACCCCCCGTTTTCCCCCCTGTTTTTTTTAAACTTCTAACTAAACTTTAACCAGAACAAGAGCAGAAATTTTACCTTTTCTTAGCTTTGTTTTTTTTTCACACTACCTTTGAGGGATCTCTGTATATTCCTTTTCAGTCAACTCCTCATATACCACACCACCTCTCCACCTCCTTTGTGTTCTTCAATATTGGTTTCCATCCGTAGTAACTCTTATACGATAAACGAAAACACCATTGTTAACCATTTACGACCAGCAGTCATTCATAAGGGGAAGAAGAGGATAAAGAGAAAAAAGAGAAAAAAAAACAAAACAAAAAAAAAACAATACACAATTTCCTTTGTTTTGCATTACCATGTTGCGTTCAGTAGCACAGAGGGTAGAGGGAGAGAACAGACAGACAGAGACCACTATGGCACTTGAGCTAATGTTTACTCTCTTTTTGCCCCCCCCTCCCCCACCGCCCCAGACTGTCTCCTTGTTCCCATTTCCGAGCTAAAATCATGTCAAAATGTTCATCTCTCAGTCTTTGTTGAGTTTTGACTAGCATTGGCTGCCTTCTTCTCTGGGCACTAGCTGCTAAACATTGTTCATTGCCAGGTCAGTTGCGATGAATGTCTCTGTTCCCCCTTCCGGAACAAAAATTCTCAGCATTGCTGGAAACTGTAGTGCAAACCTAATTGTCTTTTTAACCAAGTCTGTGCATACCTCGCTAAATCCTCTTCTTTTTCTAGCTACTTCCGCAGAATAGTCACTGAACAGTTGGACTTTATGATCACTCACTATTGTTGGCGTTTATTGCCTTCTGTAATTTTGTAGTGTAGATGTTTTTTTCCATGTAATCCAAATACGGCACAATTACCGGCGTTGGTCTGGGAGGATTTGAAGCCTGAGTCTCAAGATTTGTTGGTCCAAGCCTATGAGCGCTTTCCATCTTGATTTTGCCTGCTATTCCTAATGCTGCTGGTAAAACTTTTGCACATATCCGGACCCAATGGTTTGGCGTAATGGATTCTGGCAGTCCAATTATTCGTAGGTTGTTTCTATGTAACCTGTTTTCTAGGTCATCCACATTGTCAAATAGTTGTTGTTTTAGCTTATTCGCCTTCCTCATGTCAGAGTGTATTTTGGTCAAATCATCCTCCAACTCACTGATCCGGTTTTCTGCTGTAGTTAATCTTTCTGAGTGTTGTGACACATCTGCCTGCAGTTGTTTCAACGCATCTGCCCCAATGTTTTCCAGTGACACTTTAATTTCTGGTGCCATCATTTTTGCCACTTCTACCACCATGGCTTTAAATGGTATATTATTATAATAATTATTATTATTATAGCGCCATTTATTCCATGGCGCTTTACATGTGAAAAGGGTATACATAAAAACTAGTACAACAATTATTAACAGTAGAAAACAGACTGGTACAGGAGGAGAGAGGACCCTGCCTGCGAGGGCTCACTGTCCACAGGGGATAGGTGAGTGCAGCAGGTGAGGACAGAGCTGGTTGCGCAGTGGTGTACTAGACTGAATGTTATTGTAGGTTGTAGGCTTGTTGGAAAAGATGGGTCTTCAGATTCCTTTTGAAGCTTTCCACAGTAGCTGAGAGTCTGATATGCTGGGGTAGAGTGTTCAAGAGTATGGGAATATCAGGTATAATGTCCTTTCCTCCTTCCTCTATTGTCTCCTGATCCTTTGTTCCACTGTTACCATGGGTTAGTTTTGGCAGTTGTCAATACCCTGCCTTTTTTATTTTTTTTTCTTGCTGATTTTTCCATTTCTTAGGTCATAGTATTTCTGTTCTCCCTATGCGTATTGGGTCATCGTTTTGTATGCGTCCCTTTTTTTTGTTAAATATACATCCATTAACTCAGAAACCCCTTAATTGAAGTCATGGATGAGAGGCTGACCACCAGTTTGTACACATAAAAAGTATGGAGGGTAGCAGTATCTCTTTAACTTCTTACATGTAACTGAGCATGCGTTTTGGTTTTTTTTTTGGCTTTGTTATGTGAACATGTATAATGGCATGTAAGGGTAAATTACTACAGGATGGAATGTTACTATAAGATGGGGACAAGGATGGGCACATTACTACAGGACACATACAAATTATGGAGGGTAGCAGTATCTCTTTAACTTTTTACATGTAACTGAGCATGCGTTTTGTTTTTTTTTGTCTTTGTTATGTGAACATGTAGAATGGCATGTAAGGGGAAAATTACTACAGGATGGAACGTTACTATAAGATGGGGACAAGGATGGGCACATTACTACAGGATGGGGACCAGGATGGGTACATTACTGCAGGATGGGGACCAGGATGGGCACAGTACTACAAGAAGGGGACAAGGATGGGGACATTACTACAAGAATGGGACAAGGAGTGGCACATTACTATAGAATGGGGACAAGGATGGGAACATTACTACAGGATGGAAACCAGGATGGGCACATTACTACAGGGTAGGGACAATGATTGGGCATATTATTACAGGATGGGGACCAGGATGGGCACATTACTACAGGGTGGGGACAATGATTGGGCAGATTATTACAGGATGGGGACCAGGGTGGGCACATTACTACAGGATGGAGATCAGGATGGGCACATTACTACAGGGTGGGGACAATAATTGGGCAGATTATTACAGGATGGGGACCAGGATGGGCACATTACTACAGGGTGGGGACAATGATTAGGCAGATTATTATAGGATGGGGACCAGGATGGGCACATTACTACAGGATGGGGACCAGGATGGGCACATTACTACAGGGTGGGGACCAGGATGGGCACATTACTACAGGGTGGGGACAATGATTAGGCAGATTATTAGAGGATGGGGACCAGGATGGGCACATTACTACAGGGTGGGGACCAGGATGGGCACAGTTCTACAAGAAGGGAACAAGGATGAGAACATTACTACAGGATAGTGACAAGGATGGGAACATTACTATAAGAAGGGGACAAAGAGTAGCACATTACTACAGGGCGGGGACAATGATTGGGCAGATTATTACAGGATGGGAACCAGGATGGGCATATTACTACAGGATGGGGACCAGGATGGGCACAGTATTACAAGAAGGGGACAAGGATGAGAACATTACTACAGGATAGTGACAAAGATGGGAGCATTACTACAAGAAGGGGACAAGTAGTGGCACATTACTATAGAATGGGGACAAGCATGGTAACATTAATACTGTATGGGGATAAGGATAGGGCACATTATTACAGGATGAGGACCAGGATGGGCACATTACTACAGGATGTCGGCCAGGATGGGAACATTACTACAAGAAGGGGACAAGGATAGAAACATTACTACAGGGTGGGGACAAGGATGGGCACATTATTACGGGATGGGGAGAAGGATTGGCACATTACTACAAAAAGGGGATAAGGATTGGCACATTACTACAGAATGGGGACATTACTACAAGATGAGGACCCCATGGAAAAATTACTACAAGATGTTGTCCAAAATTATTATATGGTGATAATTGTAAAGCAATATTACTTACAAGAAGGGGATAAAATGAAAAACAATTCTAAATAAAGCATGCCATTTTTTTATCATTAAAAATGTTTTTTTATAAATGAACTAAAATAAACAAAAAAGGTGCATGTTATCGCACCATCCGTAACCATTCAAGTTATAAAATGATACCATAGCCCATACAATGATAAATTTAAAATATAATTATTTAATTAAAAAAATGTATCCAAAGGTTTATAGAAAAATATATATGGTATTACTAAAAATGTTACTTTGTCCTGCAAAGGGAATTAAAAAGAGGGAGCATATTTATGCAGAGTTCTAGAGAGCATATTTAAAAAAGACAGGATAAGGTGAGCGCTGAATGTTGATAATATAAGCAGGATTTTTATGTGCAGTAGGAAGAAAATGATAAAGTAGTAGTAGAAGAAGGCTCAGGGTTAGGGGAGATGTCGTCGGCGCCAAGGGGAAGGAGAAAAAAAGAACAGGTGGTTCATGGATTTATGGGAGTGTTTTGTGCATGCTTTCGAGTGATTGAGAATTGTCAGTTAGGCTGCTTTCACACTATGTTTTTTTTTAACATGCGTCATGAACGTTTTTTTAATGCAAAAACGGATCCAGTGCAAATGCGTTTTCATTTTAATGCATTTGCGTCAACATGCGTTCACATGCGTTTGCATGCGTTATAGTGAGGATCCAGCGACTTGCAGTTTTGTCACTTTTTTCAAAAATGCTACTTGTAGTGTTTTTGAGCTGCGTCCAAATACTGTTTTTCACTGGATCCTGACTATTCTGCATGCAAACGCATGTGAACGCTGGCATGCTGATAGACAGGATCCTGCTTGCTCTACTGAGCATGCCCAGAAACCAGCCTGGCGTGATCAGTCTCTCTCTCCCCTTCCCTCTCTCCCCCTCCCTCTCTCCCCCGCCTGAGAGCGGCAGACACTCATAACCAAGGTAAATATCGGGTAACCAAGCAAAGCACTTCGCTTAGTTACCTGATGTTTACCTTGGTTACGTGTGCAGGGAGCAGGAAGCCCGGCTCCTAGCAGCTACGGATGCTCGTAACCAAGGTAAATATCGGGTAACCAAGCAAAGCGCTTTGCTTAGTTACCCGATGTTTACCTTGGTTACGTTTTGCAGGGAGCAGGCAGCCCGGCTCCTAGCAGCTACGGACGTTCGTAACCAAGGTAAATATCGGGTATCCAAGCAAAGCACTTCGCTTAGTTACCCGATGTTTACCTTGGTTACCAGCGTCTGCAGCTGTCAGATGCCGGCTCCCAGTCTATCACGTTCAGTTCCCCTCACTCCCGATCACATGACTTCAATGCCCGCACATAAACTTAAAGTGGCAGGATCCTGCAAAATAACACATGCGTTTGCATGCGTTTTTCTTTGTAAAAACAGGATCCACTTTTACAGCAAAAAAACGTTCATGACGCATGTTAAAAAAACGTAGTGTGAAAGCAGCCTGCCTAAGCCTCAACACTGTACATTGCAGACAGAAGAGAAGGGCTGATGTGGAGAGCATGCACACAAAGTGTAAAAGGGTGGAAGAAGTAAAAGTAAGAACCAGCTAATACATATACTAAGCAAAAAGATATGAAAAATAAATAATGTAGCACAACTGAACAAGAAGCATGTTTGTTAGATTATCTTGCATGGCTTACCTCTATCCTGCAGTGTAAAACTGCCATGTTTAACTGCATTAACTTACGATATTGCACCATGCAATATAAATTGCACACATTTCCTAGAGCACACATTCTCTACTTAAGCACATAAAAAGGTATAGATGAGAATTTTGCCTAATTGGAGAAATTGTTGAAATTGGGATGTTATGTTTCTTATCTGTGCTTATCAGCAAATGTGGAGATTACACAATGTCAAACTTACAAGGCAAAAATCTCCTTGCACCAATTATATTCTGTCCTTCAGCACATTTCCTAACATCATGTTATGCCCTAACAACACATGAACACTGTGGCATTTCATCTACATTAGGTGACAGCTTGTCTATTAATCTACATAACCTAGAGTATAAATATCCAAATTTCATTGAGTATGTGTGTTCATATACCAGAATCCAGTTTCCTTCTTGTAATGATATGTTTAGCCTTTTTACAACAATGCTTTTGTTCACAGCATTAAATCATAGTATGGTTATACACAACAAAGATGTATGAACGATGGTGTCTAATTTGATTTTAACAAATTAAAATGCACAAATCCAGACTATTATCCAACAGATGATCCACAGATTGTCCTTGATCATCAAAGCATAACTGATTTATTTCGGAGACCGCACCACCCCTGTCCATGGGTTTAGTCCGATATTGCAACTCTTCTCTATTAAATTGACTGTAGCTAAGCTGTATTACCAAGACTAACCTATGTTCAAGGGTCGAACAGCTTCTGAAATAAATCAGCCATGTTTTTCTAATCCTGGACAACCCCTTTAATGCAGTATAGTTCAAGAACTGTATAATGCAATGACTCTGTCACAAAACATTTCTGAACATCCCTATGATGCTCATAGTGTTTATTTGTGTGTGATTGGAACAGCAATAAAATGTAAATGCTACAATATAGATGGATGTCAGAAGGCTGCCGCCTGACCACCGAGCAGGGCTGCCGCCCGACCACCGAGCGGAGCTACCGCCCGAGCAATCTTCACCCCACCTATTGTCTCCTCCCCAAAATCCTATAGATTGTAAGCCCGCAAGAGTAGGGCCCTCTTCCCTCTGTACTAGTCTGTCTACTGTAACTTGTGTATGTATTCTGTATGTAACCCCCTTCTCATGTACAGCACCATGGAATTAATGGTGCTCTATAAATAAATTATTATTAATAATAATAATAAAAAAAGGCTATTTTTGTTTTACTACATTTTGAAATGATCAGCCCGTTCTTGGGGAGAGCATATGCTGTTTTACCCTCATTCAAAATACTATTGCATTATGACTAAGATATATAAGATATAGCCTCAAATGCATAGGTTATACTTCTTGGTCAGTGTTGTCACCATGGATCTTAGTGGAAAATGCAGCATCCATTAATTCTAAGATTCCTTTTTTCTCCTCTCCTGATGAATGAGTTTTATAGTTTTATTCTTCTTATCACAAGAATTTGCCACACAGCTTTTCACTAACTTTGCCGACTGTAATGGCGGTGTCTGGTCCTGTTCAAATTGCAGATTCTAATACTCCGCCTGAGAGATTCTGTGGTGTCTGGGAGCAACGCAGGCAGACTTGGGCGTTGACCTGCTGTGTGCTGATTCATAGGCAGGCTAGCAAGAGTTAATCTCTGTTAGTCTGATTGTTTTCCCTCTTTGATCACCTGTTGTGAGGGAGCCTATCACATCTGCTCCCCGCTCATATACTGACTTGATCCTTTCACCTTTGCCAGCTACGGTACAGCTTGTCTTAGTTGGTCTGGTATGGGGTGTTGTCTCAGACTTTCTGGTGCTTTTAGCTCTTGTTGCTTTGTGCAGTTGTGGAGTTTATCCCTATTTTCTCTTGTATGTTTCCTTCCTGCTCTTGTTTTCCTCCTGAATCTCTTATTCTCTAATCCCATGTGTGCCTGTTGTGTGTCAGAGTTTTGGTTTTCCCTTGTCTGTCTTCATTTGTGTTTAATATCACACTCCTGCCCCATCCTTCCCTGGTGAGAGCGGGAGGGGGGAATCAGACCAAATTTGGTCAGGAGCAGGGTCAGGAACATGACTTAGGTGTCTCAAACCTTAGGAGTATCCCTGAGATTACGGATACCATAAAGCCCCCTAGCATGAGGGACAGCATAGGGACCCTTATCCCCCATTATCCAACAAGTCACGTTATGGTAATGTAGGGGGTTCATTTTTGGAAATAATTGTGACTGCAGATACATAACTCAAAACTGTATATATATTTTTTTTCTCAGGTGTCCAAGCTAGCTGGTGTACTGACAAAATATGGAGTCAAAACTGGAGATAGAGTTGTTATATACATGCCAATGATACCCCAGGCAATGTATGTTATGCTGGCATGTGCAAGAATTGGTGCCATTCATAGTCTGATATTTGGCGGGTTTGCACCCAAGGAGTTATCTGTACGCATTGATCATGCGAAGGTAAAATTCAAATCACTTTTCTTTTGCTATTAGATTCTTGTTGACCAGATATTTATTTTGGGCTCTAATCTAATTTAAAGATCCTAATTGATTGTTGTCCAAAAAGCATATTACATTATAATTAGGGATGATCGAATACTTCGATTATTCGGCTTCGCGAATATTTTCCAAATATCTCGCCGCTATTCAACTATTCGATGCGCAATGTAAGTCTATGGGAAGCCCGAATAGTTCTGAATAGTTGTTATTCGGGTTTCCCATAGACTTATATTGCACATTGAATATTCGCGAATAGTCGAATAGCGGCGAGGTATTCAGAAAATATTCGCGAAGCCGAATAATCGAAGTTTTCGGTCATCCCTAATTATAATATGTACATTTTTTACTTATGTATATTATATTTTGATCTTTCCACAGCCTAAACTAATCGTAACTGCATCGTTTGGCATTGAGCCTGGTAGGAGAGTTGAATACATTCCTCTTGTAGAAAAAGCACTAGAGATGGTGCAGCACAAGCCTGAAAAAGTTCTGGTCTACAGCCGACCAAACATGGTACGTAACATGATAAAAAATAACCTTCTATATGAAGAAAAAACAAAAATGAATAGATTTATTTTGACATCTAATGTATAAAAAATGCACCGTTAGGTTACGTTCCCATATTGAGTTTTTAGTGAGTTTTTGATGCTTTGTGTATTAAATGTGCCAAAAACAGCGTCTTACAGTTCCAGCAAAGTGGATGGGATTTATAGATATTTCGTGCCTACTGTGGGTTTTTTTTATGCTGTCTAAACTCACCTGTAGTGCATGTTTGAAATTCATAAGTCCAATTCTCTCGTGGATACGCTGAGTTTTAGGTGCAGATTTTCCCCATAAACTTGCATTAGAAGCGGAAAATCCTCACGTAAAGAATGCAGGTAAACACCGCTGCGGAAATACACTAAGCACATGGATAATTAAGACATTACTGCAACAATAACATTTTTAAAAGCCAAATACCAGGAAGTATTAAAAACAAAGCAGCTTTATTTAAAACAAGACATACCAACAAGACACAAAAACCGCACAGAAAAATGCAATGAAAAAACACAAGTAACCGAATTTACATGATAGATGGAGAAATGCTGCAGAAAATCTGCAACATCAAAAACTCACCAAAAGCTCATTGTGGGAACGTAGCCTAAAGGGGGTGTTACACGCAGCGATATCGCTAGCGATATCACCCGCCCCCATCGTTTGTGCGTCACGGGCAAATCGCTGCCCGTGGTGCACAAAATTGTTAGGAGCTGTCACACGTACTTACCTGCCTAGCAATGTCGCTGTGTCTGGCAATCCGCCTCCTTTCTAAGCAGGCGGTTCGTTCGGCGTCACAGCAGCGTAACTAAGCGGCCACCCAATAGAAGTGGAGGGGCAGAGATGAGCGGGACGTAACATCCCGCCCACCTCCTTCCTTCCGCATTGACGGCTGCCGCAGGTAAGCTTTACTTCATCGCTCCCGAGGTGTCACACATAGAGATGTGTGCTGCCTCGGGAACGACGAACAACCTGCATGCTCAACAATCAATGATTTTTTGAAAAGGAACGACGTGTCAACGATGGACGATAAGGTATTTTCCATCGTTAACGGTCGCTCCTTGCTGTCACACGCAACGACATCCCTAACGATGCCGGATGTGCGTCACGGAATCCGTGACCCCGGCGATATATCGTTAGATACGTTGCTGCGTATGATGGGGCCTTTAGGCTGGGTGCCCACGATCAGGCTTCACAGCGTTTTGGAAGCAACGTGCTTCTGCTAAGTCCAAAACGCTGTGTTGTACAGTAAGCACAGTGGATGATATTTCTAGAAATCCCATGCCCACTGTGTGTGCACTGTCCACCATGGAAACTGACCTGCAGTGCTGCTCTCCGGGCAGCAAGCATGTGAATTTTTTGCTGTGGAGACGTGAGTTTTCCCCTGGGAGAACACAGCGAGAGGCTGCAACTGCCTGAGCCCGGATGAGCACGAGCAGCTGCGGTCTCTTGTAGAGGAGACTCGCGGCCCCACAGGTCAGAATCCGCTGCGTCCAGAATGCAGCGGGTCCTGATCGTGCACACATACCCTAAAGGTTCTACTACAAATCTCATGGAACTGTTTCATGTAACTGTTGGCAAAATAGTCCAAATCTTCTGATATCTTCAGGCAAGACAGGGTGAAATGTGTCTAACAAATGTAGAAGTCAAATTTCTCTTTCTCCCTTTCTCATATTTTTATTTGTGTGTGTGTGTGTGTGTGTGTGTATATTTCGTACAAGTGATACAAGTGAACTGAGCAAGGCTGCATATGTCTAGTCGGAGAGTGTCCAGAAGTATGCAAATCGTAGAATTGCAGCCAAGTGACTGCCCACTCTTGCCGCAGACACCAGAGAACCTGGACCGCTTGTGGAGTATGCGTTGTGAGAATTCAAGAGTTTGCAGTCACATAGTGAGTGCAGACTTATAGCAAAAGACCTGACAACCCCTCTGAATACTTGAAGTTGGATAGGTTCTCCAAGGGGTCAGTAGGTCTGGGTGTAGAAATAGCTCTCAAGATGAACTGGGTAATCAGGTGTTGTTTGAAGTTGCAATTGAAAATAATACTTCCCTAAAATAGCATAAATATACAGTAGCTGTAAAGCTGGCTGAAATATTTTATACTTTGTGAAAAATGATTCACTGCAAATAGAACCAAAACCTATTTTTATTGTAGCACCCAAAAAGTAACCTCTAGAAATGTGCCACTTGTGAGCTGATGGGGTATCCCAGTGAAGGAGACTTATGTCTGGTTGGGGGGGGTCCTTTGTTGCTACCCTGATTCCACTCCAAAGTTAGACATTGTAGCAAAAGACTTTGCATCACTTTTGTTGTTTTAATTCATTATTCTCTTTGTGTGTGTTCACTGGAAGGGAATTGTTCTGAATTTTGCAAACTGTTTTAAAAATGTGAAACAATATCTTGCTGAAGACAGGGGGATTTGCTGTGATATCCACCTAGTCACAAGGAAAAGGACAGTTTAATTGTAACTACTTTGCCAAGTAACTTTTCAGAATAACCTGTCATGTTTGTACCTGAATAATACGATTTCTGTCCATTTTATCATATGTATCCTGTTTTTTTAGCAGTTTCTTTCCTGCACTAGAAGCCTCAGCAGGTTCTTCTTGTACTTTCTTGATTTTGTTTCCCTGCAGATTTACTCACACCTACTTCATAGACTTCTATAGGCAGCAGGTTTACTTTTTTTCCTTACTGAAGGCAAATTTGTAGACAGATTTGAGCAGATTTGAGAATTATCAATTTAGGAGATCAAAAGTGATTGATGTAAGAAAGACAGGCATTTCTGTTTACAAAGATTTAAGTGAATATTTAGGAAACTTTGTAATACTGTATATCATTCACATATGATAAAAGGAATAAATTATGTAGTTTCTGTTTGCAGAGGAGACTATAACAACTTACTAACTTAGTATAACCCAAAGGAAAGTTTAAAGAGTTAAAGGGAACCTGTCACCACTTTTTTGGACTATAAGCTGCAGCCACCACCACCGGGCTCTTATATACAGCATTCTAACATGCTGTATATAAGAGCTCAGGACGGGGGTATAACATAAAAAAACACTTTATAATACTTACCTAACATTTGCGCTGTGGGCCTAATGGGCGTCTCCGTTCTCCGGTGCCAGTGCCGCCTCTTTTGGCCATCTTTGTTCTCCTTCTTCTCTAGCCGCGGTGCATGACGGGTCCGACGTCATTCACACTTGCTGGCATTCGGGTCCTGAGCAGGCGCACTTTGATCTGCCCTGAGCAGAGCAGATCAAAGTATTGTAGTGCGCATGCGCGGGACCGGCGAGTGTGTATGACGTAGGACGCATTATGCACCCAGGCTTCAGAAAGAGGACGAAGATGGCCGAAAGAGGAGGCGCCGGCACCGGACAACGGAGATGCCCATTAGGCCCACAGCGCGACCGTTAGGTAAGTATTATAAAGTGTTTTTTAAATTATACCCCCGGCCTGGGCTCTTATATACAGCATGTTAGAATGCTGTATATAAGAGCCTGGTGGTGGTGGCTGCAGCTTATAGGCTAAAAAAGTGGTGACAGGTTCCCTTTAAGAGCTGTTTTGACTTGCCGTATGACGTTTTCTTAATTGGTTGGTGAGCTTGAAAGAGGGCTCAAATTATCCGATCAAAGACCACGCATAAAGCGCCAACAATCCTGTATTCTTCATATTAAAAACTGTGCTACAAGACCATTTGAAACAGCATAACATAAACTCAGACTCGCATTAAATCATCATGCAATGCGTTAGATCGCTGGTCTGAAATGCATCAGCATTTATTTTATGCCTTTTCAAGTGATGCTGTCGAAGGGTTTTGTTTTTAGTATGAAGAAATAAAGAGTACAGTTTTTAGTTAAGGATTGTTAGTCCTGGATGTAATCACTTCACTATAGTTACTTTTATTTTACTTTTGTTATCATGTCATCCAAAAAATTCACCTTGCAATAGAGGATAGCCAAAACAATATTTTCTTAATACAACAATGTGTAAGATGTTCTTTATTGTTTTATTGTCTTTTTAAACAGGAACAAGCTCCAATCACTGCTGGCCGTGATCTTGAATGGGCAGAGGAGATTGCCAAAGCTCATCCTCATGACTGTATTCCTCTTCCGTCTAGTCACCCATTGTATGTCCTGTATACGTCAGGCACCACAGGAGTGCCAAAGGTGATTCAGAGTAGATTAATTGAAACAGCACACTGAAATCCAATATTTAAAGTGGCATGAAAAAAAAATTATAATTCTATTAATAATTTTTTTGTTATAGGGTGTTGTGAGAGGTACAGCCGGCTATGCCGTCATGTTGAATTGGACAATGTCTGCTGTCTATGGGATGAAACCCGGTGAGGTAAGGGAACTTTTTTTGCATAAATCATTATGATATATGAGGATCATCTGCCCCAGACGATTACACTGGTGTCCAGTGTAAAAAACTAGTCTAGTTGTAGAAACCTGTGTAGAGTGTGGGATACAGTATATCTTATGTAAATCATTAAAGAGTTGCTAATCTTCATTATTCATTAGTCTTTGCAAAGTTATGATTTTTTATCATTTTCTGTTATTTTATTTTGATTATTCTTCTTCCAAACTCCATGCTGAAAAGACTGTTTTAACTGCCTTGTTCATGCAACAACAGTAGCTGATATGAAGGTCTAGCAAATGCCCATCCTCCACTGTGAGCTCCTCTTCTCCCTTCTCCCATGCTCAGACAGGGAAGGACAGGGGGGGGAAGAACTCACACTGGAGTATTTTCTAGACCTGCATTTCGAAGTAGCTACTCAAAGTGCATGAACAAGGCAGTTAAAACAGCCATTTTAGCATTAATTTTGGAAGGAAAGGAAGCAAAAAGTAATGTTACATAGATTTATAACACTGTAAAGACTGACCAATTATTTAATGAAAAAAATAACCGAAACAAAACAAAAGCGGGCTTTACACGCTGCGACATCGCTAGCATCGGCTAGCAATGATGAGCGTGATAGCACCCGCCCCTGTCGTACGTGCGATATTGTGTGATCGCTGCTGTAGCTAACATTATCACTACGGCAGCATCACATGCACATACCTGGTCAGCGACGTCGCTCTGGCCGCTGATCCGCCTCCTTTCTAAGGGGGCTGATTGTGCGACGTCACAGCGACGTCACACGGCAGCCATCCAATAGAAGCAGAGGGGCGGAGATGAGCGGGACGTAACATTCCGCCTACCTCCTTCCTTCCTCATTGCCGGTGGACGGAGGTAAGGAGATGTTCGTCGCTCCTGCGGTGTCACACACAGCGATGTGTGCTGCCGCAGGAACAAGGAACAACATCGCTAATAAACAGGCAACGATATTTGGTTTTAGGATGACCTATTCAAAACCAACGATTTTTGCCTCTTTTGTGACTTGTTTAAGATCGCTCGTACATGTCACATGCTGCGATGTTGCTAAGGACGCCGGATGTGCGTCACTAACGACGTGACCCCGACGATAAATCATTAGCGATATCGCAGCGTGTAAAGCCCGCTTTGCTGTCATTTAATTCCTTTCATAAATCAATGGTACACACCAAATAAGATGCGGTAATGTATCTTATTACATAAATCCTCCTAAACTGATCATGTGTCTTCAATTCTTGGGTAAAATCTGTCTTTAGTGAAAACAGATTTTCTCATCACTGGGATTTTAAAAGCACCATCTCTCATCTATCTCAGTAATGGGAAAATCTGTCTTCACTGAATACAAATTGTACAGATTTCACCCATGAATTGAGAATGAAAGATCAATCCAAGATCAATTTAAAATGAGATATATCTTACAAAGTTACATATTTTAATTTGTATTATTGATTTATTAAGTTAATTTTTTTTTTTTTAAATGGCCACACAGAACCACTAAAATATATATTTAAAAATGTGGTTCTCATTCTATAACAATTATTTTTAATAATTTTGTGCACATTTTTTTAAGGGTAGAGGGCTAACAGTGATTTGGACAGACAGTGGCATTTATTTATTTTTCATTTATTTTATACCTTGTGTCCCCCATAAGGTCATAAAAGACATTTGGGGATGGGGCCATTTAAATATTGAATGTTTTGTATTTTCATGTTATTTCTCTTGTAACTGGGGCTAGTATATCAACTTCAGTTACTAGGTAAATTCTGCCTCTTGGCTGCATAATAGAGCTGTCTGGGTGTCCTATGACCCGGTAGCTCTTGTTCCTGCCCTATACATGCCAATCACCTGACTGCTGGATATGGAGGAGGAAGCACTGTCAGTGTTTCCTATTACTTTGTACATAGCGCTTCTTTAGCAGTAAAGTATCTCCCTATAGCACAGTATTATTAATTTGTGGTACAGAAGAAGACCTTGGCATTATCAGAATATTTTATTGATAAATGAAATCCCACAGATCGAGGTCAGCTCAACACTGGCTCCGTACATGCAGCTGGGTGCCACTATACTTTCAGCACTTTGTCTCATTTTGGCTTCCATTTTCTCCAACGTATCCTGTTCATCTGAAATAGGTCAATGTAACCCAAACATTGTGCATTTTCTGTGGGATATTATTGATCAATAAAATATCCTGAGAGTTTAGTTGCAATGAGTGCCATGTTCTTCATTTTAGGAGTGGGACTCTACTGGCACACCAATAGTACAGGACTGCCATGTTCCTTCATATACCTTTGTGGTGTCACCTAGAAAAAGCTATAACAATTTAATGGTCTGTAGTAGTAATTTGATTAATAGAAATGCTTACTAGTTGTTTCACTTCAAGTATTTAAAACCTGATAAACTTCATTCATTTGCTAACCTGTCAAAATATTGCCTACCTCCACAGGTATGGTGGGCGGCATCTGACCTAGGTTGGGTTGTTGGACACTCCTATATTTGTTATGGACCATTATTGCATGGCAACACATCAATATTGTACGAGGTATGAATATAGTTGGTTAATGATGGTTGTAGGTAGAAAGGTTTTATGAAAAACATTCTCTGTGAAATGATCTTTCAGCCCATCTTTATGTAATTCATAAAATCATTAGTAGGTGGAGATGTATGTAGATATGTAAACACCTAATATGAGTTATATAATCTAAGGTTAAATATCATTATCAAAAAAGTCCTAAAATCAGCTCTCTGACATGCTGGGTCTAATTGTGACGCAACCAATAATGCAAGCGAGTCCTGTTTAAGACTGGTAATATTAGCCTTCTGAACAATATATCATAGCGTTATAAATATTGATGTTCAGTATCAAATCGGTGGACCTTAGGAAACCATCTGTGTGGTTAAAGTGAACATGACAGCTTGATACATGTTGCCTGATTCATAGGCAACACGTATCAGGTACTGACTGTATTATTCAACTCTGAAACACTGCAACGTTTGCAGGTGGAAAAGTTTTATGTTGCGACATTTCAGAGAAAAAAAAACACATTTTCATAGCTGCCAGGGACTAAGCCGCACAGGAGACTAGTCAGACAGGCAGATGCCAGGTGGCTTCTAACTGACCTGGAGAGACAGGTCTCTTCCTGTGCCCTGGAGGGACAGGTATCTCCCTGTGCCCTGGATGGGCAGGTCTCTTCCTGTGCCCTGAAGGGACAGGTTTCTTTCTGTGCCCTGGAGGGACAGGTTTCTTCCTGTTCCCTGGAGGGACAGGTTTCTTCCTGTGCCCTGGAGGGACAGGTCTCTTGCTGTGCCCTGGAGGGACAGGTCTCTTGCTGTGCCCTGGAGGGACAGGTCTCTTGCTGTGCCCTGGAGGGACAGGTCTCTTCCTGTGCCCTGAAGGGACAGGTTTCTTCCTGTGCCCTGGACGGACAGGTCTCTTCCTGTGCCCTGAAGGGACAGGTCTCTTGCTGTGCCCTGGAGGGAAAGGTTTCTTCCTGTGCCCTGGAGGGACAGGTTTCTTCCTGTGCCCTGGAGGGACAGGTTTCTTCCTGTGCCCTGGAGGGACAGGTTTCTTCCTGTGCCCTGGAGGGACAGGTCTCTTCCTGTGCCCTGGAGGGACAGGTCTCTTCCTGTGCCCTGGAGGGACAGGTGTCTCCCTGTGCCCTTGATGGGCAGGTCTCTTCCTGTGCCCTGGAAGGACAGGTCTCTTCCTGTGCCCTGGAAGGACAGGTCTCTTCCTGTGCCCTGGAAGGACAGGTCTTTTCCTGTGCCCTGGATGGACAGGTCTCTTCCTGTGCCCTGGATGGACAGGTCTCTTCCTGTGCCCTGGAGGGACAGGTCTCTTTCTGTGCCCTGGAGGGACAGGTCTCTTCCTGTGCCCTGGAGGGACAGGTCTCTTGCTGTGCCCTGGAGGGACAGGTCTCTTGCTGTGCCCTGGAGGGACAGGTCTCTTGCTGTGCCCTGGAGGGACAGGTCTCTTGCTGTGCCCTGGAGGGACAGGTCTCTTGCTGTGCCCTGGAGGGACAGGTCTCTTCCTGTGCCCTGGAGGGACAGGTCTCTTCCTGTGCCCTGGAGGGACAGGTCTCTTCCTGTGCCCTGGAGGGACAGGTGTCTCCCTGTGCCCTTGATGGGCAGGTCTCTTCCTGTGCCCTGGAAGGACAGGTCTCTTCCTGTGCCCTGGAAGGACAGGTCTCTTCCTGTGCCCTGGAAGGACAGGTCTTTTCCTGTGCCCTGGAAGGACAGGTCTCTTCCTGTGCCCTGGATGGACAGGTCTCTTCCTGTGCCCTGGAGGGACAGGTCTCTTCCTGTGCCCTGGAGGGACAGGTGTCTCCCTGTGCCCTTGATGGGCAGGTCTCTTCCTGTGCCCTGGATGGGCAGGTCTCTTCCTGTGCCCTGAAAGGACAGGTTTCTTTCTGTGCCCTGGAGGGACAGGTCTCTTCCTGTGCCCTGGATGGAGAGGTCTCCTCCTGTGCCCTGGAGGGACAGGTTTCTTCCTGTGCCTTGGAGGGACAGGTTTCTTCCTGTGCCCTGGAGGGACAGGTTTCTTCCTGTGCCCTGGAGGGACAGGTTTCTTCCTGTGCCCTGGAGGAATAGGTTTCGTCCTGTGCCCTGGAGGGACAGGTTTCTTCCTGTGCCCTGGAGGGACAGGTTTCTTCCTGTGCCCTGGAGCGACAGGTCTCTTCCTGTGCCCTGGAGGGACAGGTCTCTTGCTGTGCCCTGGAGGGACAGGTTTCTTCCTGTGCCCTGGAGGGACAGGTCTCTTGCTGTGCCCTGGAGGGATAGGTCTCTTGCTGTGCCCTGGAGGGACAGGTCTGTTGCTGTGCCCTGGAGGGACAGGTCTCTTCCTGTGCTCTGGAGGGACAGGTCTCTTCCTGTGCCCTGGAGGGACAGGTGTCTCCCTGTGCCCTTGATGGGCAGGTCTCTTCCTGTGCCCTGGAAGGAAATGTCTCTTCGTGTGCCCTCGATGGACAGGTCTCTTCCTGTGCCCTGGATGGACAGGTCTCTGTCTGTGCCCTGGAGGGACAGGTTTCTTCCTGTGCCCTGGAGGGACAAGTGTCTCCCTGTGCCCTTGATGGGCAGGTCTCTTCCTGTGCCCTGGAAGGACAGGTCTCTTCCTGTGCCCTGGAAGGACAGGTCTCTTCCTGTGCCCTGGATGGACAGGTCTCTTCCTGTGCCCTGGAGGGACAGGTTTCTTCCTGTGCCTTGGAGGGACAGGTTTCTTCCTGTGCCCTGGAGGGACAGGTTTCTTCCTGTGCCCTGGAGGGACAGGTTTCTTCCTGTGCCATGGAGGGACAGGTTTCTTCCTGTGCCCTGGAGGGACAGGTCTCTTCCTGTGCCCTGGAGGGACAGGTCTCTTGCTGTGCCCTGGAGGGACAGGTCTCTTGCTGTGCCCTGGAGGGACAGGTCTCTTGCTGTGCCCTGGAGGGACAGGTCTCTTGCTGTGCCCTGGAGGGACAGGTCTCTTGCTGTGCCCTGGAGGGACAGGTCTCTTGCTGTGCCCTGGAGGGACAGGTCTCTTGCTGTGCCCTGGAGGGACAGGTGTCTTCCTGTGCCCTGGAGGGACAGGTGTCTCCCTGTGCCCTTGATGGGCAGGTCTCTTCCTGTGCCCTGGAAGGACAGGTCTCTTCCTGTGCCCTGGATCGACAGGTCTCTTCCTGTGCCCTGGAGGGACAGGTGTCTCCCTGTGCCCTTGATGGGCAGGTCTCTTCCTGTGCCCTGGAAGGACAGGTCTCTTCCTGTGCCCTGGAAGGACAGGTCTCTTCCTGTGCCCTGGATGGACACGTCTCTTCCTGTGCCCTGGAGGGACAGGTTTCTTCCTGTGCCTTGGAGGGACAAGTTTCTTCCTGTGCCCTGGAGGAACAGGTTTCTTCCTGTGCCCTGGATGGACAGGTTTCTTCCTGTGCCCTGGAGGGGCAGGTTTCTTCTTGTGCCGTGGAGGGGCAGGTTTCTTCTTGTGCCCTGGAGGGACAGGTTTCTTCTTGTGCCTTGGAGGGACAGGTTTCTTCCTGTGCCCTGGATGGACACGTCTCTTCCTGTGCCCTGGAGGGACAGGTCTCTTCCTGTGCCCTGGATGGAGAGGTCTCCTCCTGTGCCCTGGAGGGACAGGTTTCTTCCTGTGCCTTGGAGGGACAGGTTTCTTCCTGTGCCCTGGAGGGACAGGTTTCTTCCTGTGCCCTGGAGGGACAGGTTTCTTCCTGTGCCCTGGAGGAATAGGTTTCGTCCTGTGCCCTGGAGGGACAGGTTTCTTCCTGTGCCCTGGAGGGACAGGTTTCTTCCTGTGCCCTGGAGCGACAGGTCTCTTCCTGTGCCCTGGAGGGACAGGTCTCTTGCTGTGCCCTGGAGGGACAGGTTTCTTCCTGTGCCCTGGAGGGACAGGTCTCTTGCTGTGCCCTGGAGGGATAGGTCTCTTGCTGTGCCCTGGAGGGACAGGTCTGTTGCTGTGCCCTGGAGGGACAGGTCTCTTCCTGTGCTCTGGAGGGACAGGTCTCTTCCTGTGCCCTGGAGGGACAGGTGTCTCCCTGTGCCCTTGATGGGCAGGTCTCTTCCTGTGCCCTGGAAGGAAATGTCTCTTCCTGTGCCCTCGATGGACAGGTCTCTTCCTGTGCCCTGGATGGACAGGTCTCTGTCTGTGCCCTGGAGGGACAGGTTTCTTCCTGTGCCCTGGAGGGACAAGTGTCTCCCTGTGCCCTTGATGGGCAGGTCTCTTCCTGTGCCCTGGAAGGACAGGTCTCTTCCTGTGCCCTGGAAGGACAGGTCTCTTCCTGTGCCCTGGATGGACAGGTCTCTTCCTGTGCCCTGGAGGGACAGGTTTCTTCCTGTGCCTTGGAGGGACAGGTTTCTTCCTGTGCCCTGGAGGGACAGGTTTCTTCCTGTGCCCTGGAGGGACAGGTTTCTTCCTGTGCCATGGAGGGACAGGTTTCTTCCTGTGCCCTGGAGGGACAGGTCTCTTCCTGTGCCCTGGAGGGACAGGTCTCTTGCTGTGCCCTGGAGGGACAGGTCTCTTGCTGTGCCCTGGAGGGACAGGTCTCTTGCTGTGCCCTGGAGGGACAGGTCTCTTGCTGTGCCCTGGAGGGACAGGTCTCTTGCTGTGCCCTGGAGGGACAGGTCTCTTGCTGTGCCCTGGAGGGACAGGTCTCTTGCTGTGCCCTGGAAGGACAGGTGTCTTCCTGTGCCCTGGAGGGACAGGTGTCTCCCTGTGCCCTTGATGGGCAGGTCTCTTCCTGTGCCCTGGAAGGACAGGTCTCTTCCTGTGCCCTGGATCGACAGGTCTCTTCCTGTGCCCTGGAGGGACAGGTGTCTCCCTGTGCCCTTGATGGGCAGGTCTCTTCCTGTGCCCTGGAAGGACAGGTCTCTTCCTGTGCCCTGGAAGGACAGGTCTCTTCCTGTGCCCTGGATGGACACGTCTCTTCCTGTGCCCTGGAGGGACAGGTTTCTTCCTGTGCCTTGGAGGGACAGGTTTCTTCCTGTGCCCTGGAGGAACAGGTTTCTTCCTGTGCCCTGGATGGACAGGTTTCTTCCTGTGCCCTGGAGGGGCAGGTTTCTTCTTGTGCCGTGGAGGGGCAGGTTTCTTCTTGTGCCCTGGAGGGACAGGTTTCTTCTTGTGCCTTGGAGGGACAGGTTTCTTCCTGTGCCCTGGATGGACACGTCTCTTCCTGTGCCCTGGAGGGACAGGTTTCTTCCTGTGCCTTGGAGGGACAGGTTTCTTCCTGTGCCCTGGAGGAACAGGTTTCTTCCTGTGCCCTGGATGGACAGGTTTCTTCCTGTGCCCTGGAGGGACAGGTTTCTTCCTGTGCACTGGAGGGACAGGTCTCTTCCTGTGCCCTGGAGGGACAGGTGTCTTGCTGTGCCCTGGAGGGACAGGTCTCTTGCTGTGCCCTGGAGGGACAGGTCTCTTGCTGTGCCCTGGAGGGACAGGTCTCTTGCTGTGCCCTGGAAGGACAGGTCTCTTCCTGTGCCCTGGATGGACAGGTCTCTTCCTGTGCCCTGGAGGGACAGGTTTCTTCCTGTGCCTTGGAGGGACAGGTTTCTTCCTGTGCCCTGGAGGAACAGGTTTCTTCCTGTGCCCTGGAGAGACAGGTTTCTTCCTGTGCCCTGGAGGGACAGGTCTCTTCCTGTGCCCTGGAGGGACAGGTCTCTTGCTGTGCCCTGAAAGGACAGGTCTCTTGCTGTGCCCTGGAGGGACAGGTCTCTTGCTGTGCCCTGGAGGGACAGGTCTCTTGCTGTGCCCTGGAGGGACAGGTCTCTTTCTGTGCCCTGGAGGGACAGGTCTCTTGCTGTGCCCTGGAGGGACAGGTCTCTTCCTGTGCCCTGGAGGGACAGGTGTCTCCCTGTGCCCTTGATGGGCAGGTCTCTTCCTGTGCCCTGGTAGGACAGGTCTCTTCCTGTGCCCTGGATGGACAGGTCTCTTCCTGTGCCCTGGAGGGACAGGTGTCTCCCTGTGCCCTTGATGGGCAGGTCTCTTCCTGTGCCCTGGAAGGACAGGTCTCTTCCTGTGCCCTGGAGGGACAAGTCTCTTCCTGTGCCCTGGAGGGACAGGTTTCTTCCTGTACCTTGGAGGGACAGGTTTCTTCCTGTGCCCTGGAGGGACAGGTTTCTTCCTGTGCCCTGGAGGGACAGGTTTCTTCCTGTGCCCTGGAGGGACAGGTTTCTTCCTGTGCCCTGGAGGGACAGGTTTCTTCCTGTGCCCTGGAGGAACAGGTTTCTTCCTGTGCCCTGGAGGGACAAGTTTCTTCCTGTGCCCTGGAGGGACAGGTTTCTTCCTGTGCCCTGGAGGGACAGGTTTCTTTCTGTACCCTGGAGTGACAGATTTCTTTCTGTGCCCTGGAGGGACAGGTTTCTTTCTGTGCCCTGGAGGGACAGGGCTCTTCCTGTGTCCTGGATGGGCAGGGCTCTTCCTGTGCCCTGGAGGGTCAGGTCTCTTCCTGTGCCCTGGAGGGACAGGTTTCTTCCTGTGCCCTGGAGGGACAGGTTTCTTCCTGTGCCCTGGAGGGACAGGTTTCTTCCTGTGCCCTGGAGGGGCAGGTTTCTTTTTGTGCCCTGGAGGGGCAGGTTTCTTCTTGTGCCCTGGAGGGGCAGGTTTCTTCTTGTGCCGTGGAGGGGCAGGTTTCTTCTTGTGCCCTGGAGGGACAGGTTTCTTCTTGTGCCCTGGAGGGACAGGTTTCTTCTTGTGCCTTGGAGGGACAGGTTTCTTCCTGTGCCCTGGAGGGACAGGTTTCTTCCTGTGCCCTGGAGGGACAGGTTTCTTCCTGTGCCCTGGAGGGACAGGTTTCTTCCAATGGGGTTCGTATGGGTTCGTTGAACGTTCACCGAACTTGCCCGCCATTCGACGAAATGAACCGAATTCGAACGCTAGGGGGGTGGCTCATCTCTAACAGCCAGTATCTGATACATGCTGCTCATCAACCGGGCAGCATGTATGAGCTGTCAAGTTGCCTTTAATAATGTATCTAGATAGCAGGTCACCCTATTAGAAGGAACAATCTTACCAGTTGTTTGGCATTGCATAATCCCCCTCCTGACTATTGTCAGTGCCTATTTTAATTTTTGTGGTATTTTGATTTAATTGAGAAAATGTTACGTTCTTTATAAAATGCATGGCTTTTTTTTCACCTTTTCAAATTTTAACAATTTTGCTCCATTAAATCATTATTTTTTTTTTTAAAAGGCTCCATTTTGCGTTGCATATAATTTAATTTTTTTTTTAAGCAAAGAAGGGAGGATAATAAAAAAATAAAATAATAACCTACATGATCAACTAGTAGTCATTATAACTGTTGCAATGCCAACGCTCTATTTTATGACTGTTTTTTTACACTTTTTCTATATTTTATGACTGTTTTTACACTCTTTCTGTATTTCATGACTGTTTTTACACTATTTATATATATTTTATTACTGTTTTTGCACGCTTTCTGTATTTCATGACTGTTTTTACACTATTTATATAAATTTTATTACTGTTTTTGCACGCTTTCTGTATTTTATGACTGTTTTGCATGCTTTCTGTATTTTATGACTGTTTTTACACTCTTTCTGTATTTTCACTGTCAAACTCCTTGGATGCTGGCGTCACCACAGACTTCAGCATTTAAGGGGTCATTTTGGAATTCTGGAAGTGAACCTTGAAGGAGATACAGGCCCATATATTTCTGGCACAGTGATGGAGAGGTTTGGAGAAGAGTCCTATTTAGTAAAAAGGCTCCCTTCCTTTCATGAATAGTACAACACCAGTGGCAGTTAGAGTGATTTTACATACTGCGTTCATATTCTGCCTTATGCATAGAATTCTTGCCCTGGATTGACCGAGATTCAATAAAATCTGCTTCTTTGATAAATTTTTCTTTCTTTGCTCCTGAAAGACTTTTTAAATAGATCATTTCTAATTTGACTTAATCACCTGCTGCCACGACATAAAACATGAATACCTCCTGAAGATAAAAGCAAGGTATAACATTTGATGTTGCTATAGAAACCATATGCTTCTGTGACCCTTTTTAACGGCGGCTGTGTTTTTTGTTAACAAATTAAGGATGTAAACAGTGACTAAACATTATATTATTCATTTCTTCCGTTAGCAGCAAAGCACAAGCTGTGTAATAGTATTCAAGTGAGAAGAGAACAAGGTTTTTTTTTGTAGAATTGCATTTAAATTGCTTCTAGACTTTGTCTATTACAATATTACCTTGATACCTTCCAACCTTTACTTCCATACAATGCTCTTGCTGCGTCCATTCTATACTTCTCAAGAAGCTTTCTGTCAAGTCAATTTTATGTTAATCCAAAATTAGCATTTTTTGTTATTCTGGGTAAAATATGAAGCTCTTGGGTGGCGGTACAGGTAGTGTCTGCTTTTATGGTGTCAACTCTTTCATCAGGCTTGTATAGTGAATTTTTGGGGTGTGAAGACAAATATGGAAGTAAAATAAATGGAAAGTGGTTGTTAACTTTTTGCAATCAGCATTAAAGTATATCGGGAATTTTAACTGTAATTTCTTGGGTGAATGAACACTTCTGTCCTTTAAAAGAAGTTGTTTCCAGCACTTAGGGGTACTTTGCACGCTGCGACATTGCTAGCCGATGCTAGTGATGCCGAGTGCGATGGTACCCGCCCCCGTCGCACATGCGATATCTTGTGATAGCTTCACACGCACTTACCTGCCCTGCGACGTCGCTCTGGTCGGCGACCCGCCTCCTTCCTAAGGGGGCGGGTCGTGCGGCATCATAGCGATGTCACACGGCAGGCGGCCAATAGAAGTGGAGGGGCGGAGATGAGCGGGACGTAAACATCCCGCCCACCTCCTTCCTTCCACATAGCCGGTGGACGCAGGTAGGAGATGTTCCTCGCTCCTGCGGCTTCATGCATAGCGATGTGTGCTGCCGCAGGAACGAGGAACAACATCGTACCGACATTATGGAAATGACCGACGCTACACAGATCGCCGGTTTACGACGCTTTTGCGATCGTTTATCGGCGCATCTAGGCTTTACATGTTGCGACATCATTACTGGCGCCTGATGTGCGTCACTTTGATTTGACCCTGACGATATCGCAGTAGCGATGTCGCAACGTGCAAAGTACCCCTTAGAGGTTGTCCACCACTTAAACATTGATGTCCTATCCTTAGCATGGGTTATCAATGTCTAATCGTCCAGGGTTCGATACCCCACACTCCCGCCGATTAGCTGTTCTTGATGTCAGTGGTGGTAGCAGGCAGCTGGAAATGTTCAGTTCCGGAGGTGCCCTGTCAGCTGATGGTAGCCGCATCCGTTTACTGCACATCCGCCTCCCATTCAAATCAATAGGAGGCGGAGGTACAGTACCCAGCCATGTCCACTATCAGCTCCGGAACTGAGCATTTCCAGAGGCCTGTTGCCGCAGGAACCGAGAACAGCTGATCGTCGGGGTGCGGGATGTCAGACACTGGCTGATCAGACATTGATTGACATTGAACTATCCTAAGGATACACCATCAATATTAATGTAGTGGACAACCTCTTTAAATAAAAGTAGATGGAGGAACATGACTTACAATTCAAGAATATTGCTGTGCAAGTTCTGCTTTTTGTTAGGAGCTCTCTAAAACACTAAGATAACATGAAAAGAGGTTGTCATGATCATCTCAGTAATACATTATATACTAAATAGCTAGAACAAATAAGAAATAGGTAGAGCTCTGCACATTCCGGTATAATGTTTATAAATATAAAGGAAAAGATGTAACGAGGGTATGAAGGTCTTTTTCTTGTATTGTTATGATTGGCCGCAACACCTCTACGTGATGGATAACAAGGTTGGAACCGATTAGCAATAACCACTAATGGGTACTGCCAGATATGGTGAATCCAAGCAATGATCGGCATATCGAAAAAAGAAAAATAAAATCCCGGGCACTAGTACTTGAATAAATAATATACAGTAGTAGTTTTCATAAGGTTGTCTAAAAAGAATGCATTTCGAGGAAATGTCCCTCTTCAGATATTCTATATCTTTCATATCTGAAAAATAGAAGGCATAATTTTTAGACAAACGTAATAAATTTACTATTTTATTTCATCTAGTGTCCAGTATTTTATTATTTTATTTTTCTTTGGATATCTCTTGATCACTTGAACTGTGAGGGTAAACTTCTTTTTTTCGTGTGCTAACCATGTAGAAGATAGTATGTTTGTAGCTATATGAGTAGACAAACAGGCTTCTTGTATCTTTAACAATGTAGTTATAAAAATAGGATAATATTTTTAAGTGTTTCTTAATAAATTTAATAAAACTATCCACAGGGAAAGCCAGTGGGAACACCAGATGCATCTTCATATTTCCGTGTCCTATCTGAACACGGAGTTGCTGCCATGTTTACCGCTCCAACTGCAATTCGAGCCATTCGTCAGCAAGATCCAGAAGCTGCCTTAGGAAAGCAATATTCTTTATCAAAGTAAGATTGAACTTCCCACATAATTGTTATTGCTTGTTTCATAGTTGAAATGTATACTTGGTGTAATGGCCAACAATTTGGGTGGAATCAATTGTTTGAGTAGACACAGTAAAGCGGGCTTTACACGCTATGATATCGTTAATGTATTATCATCGGGGTCACGGTGTTTGTGACGCACATCCGGCGTCATTAACGATATCGCAGTGTGTGACACTTATGAGCAACCTTAAACAATCGCAAAAGCGGTCAAAATCGTTTGCCGCGGAGAGGTCATCCTGAAACAAAAAAACATTTTCTGCCTATTAGCGATGTTGTTCCTGCGGCATCACACATCACTGTGTGTGACACCGCAGGAGCGACTAACATCTCCTTATGCGGAAGGAAGGAGGTAGGCGGGATGTTTACGTCCTGATCATCTCCGCCCCTCCGCTTCTATTGGACGGCTGCCGTGTGACGTCGCTGTGACGCCGCACGAACCGCCCCCTTAGAAAGGAGGCGGATCGCCAGCCAGAGCGACGTCGCAGGGCAGGTAAGTCCATGTGACGAGGTTAAGCGAGTTTGTGCGCCACGGGCAGCGATTTGCCAGTATCGCACAACCAATGGGGGCGGGTACGATCGCTTGCGATCTCGCTAGCGAGATTCCAGCGTGTAAAGCCCGCTTTATTATGCTTTTCACAACACATGACGTACTGGGTACGTCATGGATCGTGTGAGCTCTTGAACTGTGTCTGATTTCAACAGCTGAGATGTGTGCCTGCCAGGCATGAGTGGAATCGCGTTCCACCTGCGCCTATTAACCCCTTACATCTCGCTGCCAAAATCTGACAGTGAGATGTATCATCGCACCGCCATTAGCATAACTTACCCACCCCCATCGGAAGTGACGTATTAACGTGATTTCCGGTAATTGTCATGGTAGCACAGGGTCATGTGATGACTCCTGTAGCTATCATGAGTCACTTTCTCTCACTGCCAGCAGAGTGCATTGTGTGAGAGTAAGGCTGGAATCACACTTGCGAGTGTAAAATCGGTCCGATTCTCATGCTAGAAAGTCGGACGATTTCTGCTCACATTTCATCAGTGTACTGTCAGTGTGCAATCAGTTTTTACCCTCAGCAGCTGCTATTTATGTACTGTAATGTATAGGAACATTTACAGTGTTCTCTTCTACATGCGTGAAATGCATTGAGAAAAACGGATGTCACTATGTGCCGTCCGTGTGACATCCTTTTTTTTCATGCACCCATAGACTTTCATTGAAGAGACTCGTGCAAGAAACTCACCAAAACGCAGCATGCTGCGATTTTTTTTCTCAGTCCGATTTGGACTGAGAAAATAATAGCAGATGGGAGCTGCCTCATTGATTAACATTGGTCCGAGTACAATGCGAGATTTTCTCGCATTGCACTCGTGCGAGTTAATCGCAAGTGTGAAGCCGGCCTAAAGCAGCTTTTCTCCAGATCTCATCTGTGTAGCTGTGATTTGGAGAAATGGAAGAGCAATCAGACTGCTGACTGTTAGGCGGGCTTTGCACGTTGCAACATCGGTAACAATGTGTTACCGATACTGCAGCGATAGTCCCGCCCCCGTCGCACGTTCGATATCTAGTGAAAGCTGCAGTAGCGATTATTATCGCTACGGCAGCTTTACACGCACATACCTGCCGTGCGACGTCCCTCTGGCCGGCGACCCGCCTCCTTCCTTAGGGGGCGGGTCGTGCAGCGTCACAGTGACGTCACACGGCAGGCGGCCAATTGAAGCGGAGGGGCGGAGATGAGCAGGATGTAAACATCCCGCCCACCTCCGTCCTTCTCATTGCAGCCGGCGGCAGGTAAGTTGAAGTTCCTCGCTCCTGCGGCTTCATACACAGCGATGTGTGCTGCCGCTGGAGCGAGGAACAACATCGCACCTGTCGCTGCACCCGGCATTATGGAAATGTCGGAGGCTGCAGCGATGATACGATAACAACGCTTTTGCGCTCGTTCATCGTATCAAAAAGGATTTACACGTTGCGATATCGACTGTGACGCCGGATGTGCGTCACTTTCGATTTGACCCCATCGACATCGCACGTGCAATGTCGCAACGTGCAAAGCCGCCCTTATAGTCCCCTAGAGGACCTAGTAAAATAAAAAAAAAAAGTTGAAAGAAAAGTTTTAAAAAACTTAAAAAAAAATTAAAAAAAAGTTCAAATCACCCCTCCATCGGCACATTGAAAATTAAAGGGTTAAAAAAATAAAAATATACACTTATTTGGTATTGCCGCGTTCAGAAATGCCCAATCTATCAAAGTAAAAAAATCAATTAACCTGATCGGTAAATAGCGTAGCAGCAAAAAAAATCCAAATGCCAAAATTAAGTTTTTTGGTTGCAGGGAAGTTTTGCGCAAAATGCAATAACAGGCGATCAAAACGTAGCATCTGCGTAAAAATGGTACCATTAAAAATGTCAGCTTGAGACACAAAATATAAACCATCACTGAGCCATAGATCCCGAAAAATGAGAACTCTATGGGTTTCAGAAAATGGTGCTAAAAGTGCGCCACTTTTTTTGGACAAACTTGTGAATTTTTTTAACCCCTTAGATAAAAGTAAACCTTTACATGTTTGGGGTCTACAAACTCGCACCGACCTGAGACATCACACCAACACATCAGTTTTATCATATAGTGAACATGGTGAATAAAATATCCCAAAAGCTATTGTGCGATCACACTTTTTTTGCATTTTTTCCGCACTTGAAATTTTTTGCTGTTTTCCAGTACACTATATGGTAAAACTCATGGTTTCATTTAAAAGTACAACTCGTCCCGCAAAAAACAAGCCCTCATATGGCAAGAGTGACAGAAAAATAAAGTTACAGCTCTCGGAAGAAGGAGAGCAAAAAAAAAAACAAATGGAAAAACGGTAAATCGACCGGGGTTGAAGGGGTTAATGATAAAGAACCTGACATCCACTGTATTCTTAAAGATTACTTCTATTTGTATGACAAACATTAATAATTATTTCAACTAAAGGGGGCTTTACACGCTACGACATCGCTAATGCGAACTCGTTGGGGTCACTGAATTGGTGACGCACATCCGGCCGCATTAGCGATGCCGTTGCGTGTGACACCGATGAGCGATTTTGCATCGTTGCAAAAACGTGCAAAATCGCTCATCGGTGACATGGGGGTCAATTCTCAAAAATCGTTACTGCAGCAGTAACGAGGTTGTTCCTCGTTCCTGCAGCAGCACACATCGCTCCGTGTGACACCGCAGGAACGAGGAAGCTCTCCTTACCTGCCTCCCGGCCGCTATGCGGAAGGAAGGAGGTGGGTGGGATGTTACGTCCCGCTCAGCTCCGCCCCTCCGCTGCTATTGGGCGGCCGCTCAGTGACGTCGCTGTGATGCCGCACGGACCGCCCCCTTAGAAAGGAGGCGGTTCGCCGGTCACAGCGACGTCGCTGGGCAGGTAAGTGTGTGTGACGGGTCTGGGCGATGTTGTGCGGCACGGGCAGCGATTTGCCCGTGTCGCGCAACAGATGGGGGCGGGTACCCACACTAGCGATATCGGGACCGATATCGCAGTGTGTAAAGCCCGCTTAAGAGCATGGCAGTAGAAATATAGTTATTTGCATGATTTATAGGGAATCTGTCTGCGTGTTTTTGCTATGTAATCTGTGAGCAGTATGATGTAGTGGCTGATATACTGATTTCATTCCTCCTCTGTGTGTTGTTGTGTTAATAAAACTGGTGTTTTATCAGCAGAAGATTATCACTTCAGGACTAGGTGTCTCATATTTCCTAGTAAACTGCTCTGTGTAACCATGCCCTCCACTGATAAGCAGCTTTAAGTGTACACCTAAAGCTTCCAATCAGCATCCAGTGCACTGATAGATCTGCAGCAGAGAGAGCAAGGATTGTATCAAAATGACATTATGCAGACCAGCAAATGACAAATTGCTAGAATCAGGGTCTCAGCCTCTACATAAGGCTGCTTTCAGATTACATAGTAAAAATCTGCTGACCGATTCCCTTTAAAACTTCAGCCATTGATCCACTGTATCAGAGGTGGGGAACCTTCGGCCCACCGGCCGCAAATGATGAATTTTCCTGCGGCCCCTGGGCACATTCCCAGGGACCACAGTGCTTTTAGCGGCAGCCACGGTCTTACCGGCTGGTGGACCTTTAAATACTAATGGTGATGCGAGGACACGCACGCTACTGCGTGCACATACCATGAGGTCCTTGCGCTGCTCAGGGCTTACCTTGTGGGCGAGGTAAGTAGCGCGAGTTGCACTCCCATCCACAGAAGAACTAGAGGAGCAGCAGCTTACCGGCCTCCCTGCTGCACATGCCTCCTGGACCTGTGAGTGACTCCTCCCCCCTGTGCTGTGGGGCCGCAGTCAAGTGCTGTGTACCCCCTAGTAGTGTGTGTGTGTGGCAGCCCCTAGTGCTGTGTGCCAGCCCCCTGTGCTGTGTACCACCGAGTAGTGTGTGTGTCAGCTCCCAGTGCTGTGTGTCAGCTCCCAGTGCTGTGTACCCCGAAGTAGTACTGTGTGCCAGCTCCCAGTGCTGTGTGCCAGCTCCCAGTGCTGTGTGCCAGCTCCCAGTGCTGTTTGCCAGCCCCCAGTGTTGTGTACCCCCGAGTAGTTTTGTGTGCCAGCTTCCAGTGCTGTTTGTCAGCTTCCAGTGCTCTATGCCAGCTCCCAGTGCTGTGTGTCAGCTCCCAGTGCTGTGTGCCAGCCCCACGTGCTGTGTACCCCAAGTAGTGCTGTGTGCCAGCTCCCAGTGCTGTGTGCCAGCCCCAAGTGCTGTGTACAGCTGAGTAGTGCTGTGTTCCAGCCCCCAGTGCTGCGTACCCCCGAGTAGTGCTGTGGGCTAGCTCCCAGTGCTGTGTCAGCTGCCAGTGCTGGGTGCCAGCCCCCAGTGCTGTGTACCCCGAGTAGTGTATGTGCCATCCCCCAGTGCTGTGTGGCAGCTCCCAGCGCTATGTACCCCCTAGTAGTGTGTGTGCCCCCCGCAGTGCTGTGTGGCAGACTCCAGCGCTGTGTGCCCCCTCAGTGCTGTGTAACCTGTGTAACCCCCCACTGTTGTCCGGGCCCCCCTAGTGCTGTTTGTGCCCACCTAGTGCTGTCTATGTCCCCCTGATGATCCCCCAGTACTGTCCATGACTCCCAGTCCTGTCCGTGCCCCCCTAGTGCTGTCTGCACCACCTAATGCTGTTTTTGCTGCTGCCAGTGCTGTCCATACCACAATCAGTGCTCTCTGTGTCCCCAGTCTTGTTTGTGCCCCCCTAGTGCTGTCTGTGCTCCTCAGTGCTCTGTACTTCCCAGTTCTGTGTGCCACCCCCCAGTGTTGTCTGCCATCCACCAGAAGCTGTGTACTTGCCACTGTTGTCCATGCCCCCTATTGCTTTCCGTGCTCCCTTGGTGATGTCTTTGCTTTCCCAGTGATGTCCTTGCCGCCACCAGTGCTGTCCTTCCCCTCCGTTCTATCTGTGCCTCACAGTGATGTATATGCCCCAGCCTCTCCTGTAATATATATGCCCCTTCTGTGATGTATATGCCCCCAGCCTCTCCTGTGATGTGTATACCCCCAGCCTCTCCTCTGATGTGTGTACCCCCAGCCTCTACTGTGATGTGTGTACCCCCAGCGTCTCCTGTAATTTATGGCCCCAGCATCTCCTATAATGTGCATGGCCCAGTGTCTCCTGTAATTTATGCGCCCAAGCGTCTCCTGTAATGTCTATGCCCCCAGCCTCTCTATACCAAGACAAACCTGGAAAAGCAGTTGTGAAAAACAACATGATCAATATCACTGCACATCACAGAGAACATCATCAAAGAGAAGAAGCTCCAGCCACCACATTAGGGGTGAGTTAATTAATTGTTTGACCAAATATAGCAGGGTAGTTTTCAAGTTGATAATTTGGTGTGGCCCCCAAAGGTTCATAGAAAATTCCAAATGGCCCCTGGCAGTAAAATGGTTCCCCACCCCTGCTCTATATGTTTGAAACATAAACTTTTGAAATAACTTAGACTATTAAACAATGGAGGATTGATTGCTGTTGTTCTTCACCCAGACCTTCACTATATATTTTGTCACTTGTGAGTCATGTTGTATTTCCCTATAAGACAGTGTGTCTTGCTACAGAACTTTTTTTATTCGTAGGTCATGTATAAATTGTGTCATGCCTTGGCTGACCACAGAGCCTTAATTTCTTGCCTGTTACATGTTGATTGGCTGGATCTTCCAGTAAGGGAAGGGGCAGATACAACCATATTTTTGGTCTGAGACAGATTTGATAAAATATGGAATCATATTTGGACCAATGTCAGTCTATAGGGCCACTCACATGTCAGATTTTTTTCATTGGACAGACACTACTATTGGTGAATTTCTGAGTTTGATCCGATATTCAGATTCCACTCAGCCATGACACTCTAAAGATGCATGGAAATCATTGGGCTGCAGTTGGATGACAACTGAGTGCTGTCCGATGGAGAAGATGGAGAAACGTTGCTCTCCATCTTCTTCTCACACAGTGCTCCAATTCTTTCATTCGAGACAATTGGATCACATTATGCTGACGCTGAGATCATACTCTGATCAGAGTGTCATTTGCATTATTTTGCGCTGTTCTCTTGGATGAAAGAATCTTCTGCCGTCTACACCTATCCTTAATCTCTCATGGTGCACATCGGGGGAGTCAGTGGCTTAGTAAATTGAATGTGGTCTCAGATGACAGTAACAATGGAAAGCCCCTTGCATTTTGAAAATGTTGTAACTTGAGGAACTTATTTTTCTTTTGTGAGATCTGGCCAAAAAAATAAATTTCAGATATCCTAATTATTAGAAAACAGAAACTATGCCAGCTTGTCTAAAAGTAAAATAACACATGTACTACCAGTATGTGATCGAGTGTCTTGACTGTGTAATGAACTTGCACTGATTAGAAATAGAGAGATCCCTAGCTAAATTTATGGAAATGGCCTGTTTGGTTAGGGAATTGCTTAATATTTTTATCCGTAGCATGAACATTTGCCCTTTAGGAACATGTTAAGTGGATCTGGAAGGCAAACTTGCTATATAAAGCTTCATATTTGTTGATGTTTGCTTAATTACAGCGGTAGATGAATCTTCATTACTAATCAGCTGAGACACAAGACTGCCACAAGCGCGCTCACAGCAGGGTTGTGCAAATTCTCTGATGAAAACTATACAGTGATTCATTCTTGCATCGTTTATATCTCACATCATTACAGTCATCCCAGAAGAGACATTGTGGGACGGAGATTGAGAAATCATAATTAAATTACTCTGCTCTCAATATCTTAAGTGTACTATAACATTTTCTACAATTATAAAATGTAGAAAGTAAACTGTGCTTACTGTATGCATTTAATGTGTCTCCACTTGAAACTGACATTGGCTACATGCTCAGCGAATATAAACATCCAACAATTAGTATTGTATCTTTATTACTCTCTTATCTAGATATAGATTCTAACAAATTTCCATGAAAAATAAGAAGCTGCTTGATAGGTGTTCTACTATTAGCTTTCATTGCTTAGTACTTTGAGTGCTCAGGGGTGTACAATTTGGAATAGTTTTGTGTTTGACTCATTTAACATCTTAAAACTCCTGAAAAACTGTCTCCGAGTCTCGAAAGCTTGCTATTATTACCATCTTTTCAGTTAGTCATTAAAAGGTATCAACTACTGAGGACTCTCAGTTCTTTTAAACAAACTTTTTTTATCTTTACTGGCTAACATGGTACAAAGATATATTTTACCTGTCTCCAAGTATGAGCATGAATATTTTGTGTAATATATCTCTTTTAATAACCAAGCAGCAATTAGAAATAATGAGCTATTTTGATCCACAATGCATTTTCAGCATGATGTTATATGCCAGTGGGAAAGGAATAGCCCGGACTGCTGCCCCAAAGGGGTACAAGGGAGGGCAGCATGACTAGGAGGGATGCCAGGCCATAGGGTCAGTAAGGGGTTAATGTAGAAAGTTAGTTTGAGTGGGAAATCTGGGGGTGGAACTAAGGGGCAGTTAGGACTAGGGGTCAGTTTGATTGGTCAGGGGGTGGTGCTGTTGGGGGTCGTATATAGGTCAGGCCAAAGGGTGGGAGGGCATTCCTACTGGACAGTGACTGGAATCGTTCCCGCCTGCCCGCCCTGATGGTGGATTCAACATCGACGACGAAGAGGAGGAAGATCGTAATTTGTCGCAGCGGCGGAAAGGAGGGGGGTGTCTGAAAGTGGGGGTTTGCACAGAGGAGAGGACGGAACCCAGCGCCGGAGCGGGTTACCTCTAGCGGTGCAATTGTTTGGTGAAACTGGTCCTTGCTGGGTTGAGTCTCAGCGGGACATGGTGTGGGCAACATCTGGCCAGGGCTCTCGAGTCGGTGTGTTGCAGCTGAGCGTCAGGAGGTGGGCCGATGTTGCAAGGAACAGTTTGGTCAACCTTCAGTTACCCCCCCTCCTTTTTCGGGTGTTCTTCAATGAAGATTTGTATTGTTATATGGCTTATGTTTGTTATTAATAAATGGGGCTGCTGTGGCCTTTAAGCTGGTGTCACACTAAGCGACAACGACGTCGCTGTTACGTCACCATTTTCGGTGACGTAACAGCGACCTTGTAAGTCGCTGTTATGATCGTTGCTTAGCTGTCAAACACAGCAGAAGCAGCGATCATAACGTCGCTGTGCTACATGTGCAGAGAGCAGGGAGCCGCGCTTAGCGCTGGCTCCTTGCTCTCCTAGGTACAGTACACATCGGGTTAATTAACCCGATGTGTGCTGCAGCTACATGTCACAGTGCAGAGAGCAAGGAGCCGCGCGCACTGCTTAGCGCTGGCTCCTTGCTCTCCTTGTAATTAGTTCAATTATTCCAATTTTTAAGATTTTTTATTTTGTATAAATCAAGACTACATACCACCAACGTGCAGATATATCCATAAGTACTAGACCAGTGGTCGCATATATAAAATACACAGACAATATGTACAATAACCATATACAGTTGTCAAAAAAGTGAAGGTTCACAGAAAATGGGGATAGAGTCAGAGCCCAACTTATCCTTGGGACCATACAGACTGGTTCAGGCAGCGCCACATAGTATGGAAGTAAGGAAGATTTCAATCCTTATAAGTCCAAGGAAGTATATGGGGGAACTCTCCAGCAATTTCCTTTGTATTAATAGAGGTGAGCCTTCAATTTCATAGATTGGATAATCTCCACCTCAAACAGGTTATCTCCACCTCAACGCGTTTCCCCATACAGCACAAACGTATGGTTCATCAGGAGGCTACAAGATAAACACACTAAATCAGCAACCAAGACTTACAACAAGACAGACATTTTTAAACATAAACACCACATGTGGTATGGAGCGTTTGATAGAGTATAATAAAGTACTTGCCCAACGAGATATAGTTGTTAGATATGCAGGTTCATGGCGCCATCAGCAGGGATCCATAGTAGACAGACAATGCTGAAGATGTAACACTACCATAGTCCAGGGCGAGGCGTCATGAAGCTGCATATCAGAATGGTTTTAAATAGCCAGGAGCAGCTGGGTGTAATCAATCAATTATGCAAAAATAAACCACTCAACAGGTGCAGATTGCCTAGTGTGGTGCGGGCGTAGTGAATAGACATAGTCTGATACAGGGCCGTCCCACATCGCCATTAGCATGATAGGGAAACTTGTCCCAAGTTTCCTAGGTAACAAGCAAACCTATACGGAGGCTCAGCGGCGCCACAGCAGGCCGGTCAGTGCGCACGCCCGGGATCTCCCGGGCAACGCACATAAACATCCGGCAGCCCTGGCAGCACGCACATATCGCGTACGTCCAGAGGGAGGCCCAGCGGCGCCACACGCTAACCGGTTAGTGCGCATGCCCGGGATCTCCCTGGCGACGCGCATAAACATCTATCGGCCGTGTGACGCCACAACGCCTCCCATCGCGCATGCACAGACAAATGTCCGGCAGAGCGCATAGACAGAGGGACCCGGCGGCGCCTAGATACATAACGCACAGGTCCGGGACCCCTAGGCAACGCGCATATAAATCTTGGTGATGCGATAACACCACCCCAACACTAGTACCACATGCGTGGGACCCCTCATGTCAGAGCACCATCTTTAGATAAAGATAAAAATACCCTTCTGGACAAATTCTTGCCATTAGTCATAAGAATTAATCGTGTCAGCCAATCGCTGTAATAATACTACAATCAGACCCTTTAATATATTTATTACTGGTAGTGGCAATTATTAACCACACATAATACACCATGTTTACAGACAGGTGCAGTGACAGTTGGAGTCCCCGCTTACAACACTTGGCACAGATATTGAATAGATAGAGTTCATAACACATAATTCATAACACATCAGTGTACATAACTCTACCTATCACCTATTTCCAATAGAAAATTAAACCCTACCCCCGGCTAAGACCATAATTATATATATCCAGGCATATCCTACCCCCACACATATCACCATAAGGGAGAAGGGGGGGGGGGGGGCGTCTGGATCTATTACATATCTCAGAGCAAGCAATGTACATATATAATAACCATCAATATGATTTTTTCTCAAACTGAGAAAATCTTCCAAAGTAGGGCATAAGGACTATCAAACAATTTAGGATTCCATAAACACTAAGTAGGGAGGAAGCAAGAAAAGGAAAGTTGTTCATTAAGCCCTCTCGGAGCCAATGAACCCATTTTGAAAATCCATGCCAATTCTCTTTGCAATACAATCCTATCGAAATCACCCCCCCTAGGGCTAGGTCTAACCACTTCCAGCACCGAGAACCGAACATGAGTAACATCACCACCATGTACCATATTTACATGGCGAGAAATTGGCGTATCTCGTCCATTCCGGATATCAGAGAGATGTTCGCCAACCCGCCTCCGGAGTTCCCTTAGAGTCTTCCCGACATAATCCAAAGGACATGTACAGGTAGCCCTATAGACAACACCGGAGGTTTTACAGTTACTAAAGTCACGCAGGAAGAAAATTCTTCCTGTAGCCGCACTACTCACTCTTTTACATTGTTCCATGGACCCACAGTACTTACACGTGCCACAGTGGAACATTCCGCATGGACGTCTATCCAACCAGGTTCCAGGGGACCTAGGTCTTTGGTACATGCTATGCACCAATCTATCACCTAAAGTACGACCCCGTCTATAGGTAATACTTGGAAATTTAGCAATATATTTAGCCAAATCGGGGTCAGCCCTCAGGATATTCCAGTGCTTTTTTATCACCGAGAATACCCTTTCGGACTGTACATCGAAGGTCCCAATGACTCGTGTAATATTAGAATCGTCCCTACGGATCCTGGGGATCATAAGATTATGTCTATTAGTGTCCCTGGCATGGGCATAAGATTGCTGTAGAATCCCTCTGGGATACCCCCGATCCAAAAAGCGATCAAAGAGATCTGACTTTAGTAACTGTAAAACCTCCGGTGTTGTCTATAGGGCTACCTGTACATGTCCTTTGGATTATGTCGGGAAGACTCTAAGGGAACTCCGGAGGCGGGTTGGCGAACATCTCTCTGATATCCGGAATGGACGAGATACGCCAATTTCTCGCCATGTAAATATGGTACATGGTGGTGATGTTACTCATGTTCGGTTCTCGGTGCTGGAAGTCGTTAGACCTAGCCCTAGGGGGGGTGATTTCGATAGGATTGTATTGCAAAGAGAATTGGCATGGATTTTCAAAATGGGTTCATTGGCTCCGAGAGGGCTTAATGAACAACTTTCCTTTTCTTGCTTCCTCCCTACTTAGTGTTTATGGAATCCTAAATTGTTTGATAGTCCTTATGCCCTACTTTGGAAGATTTTCTCAGTTTGAGAAAAAATCATATTGATGGTTATTATATATGTACATTGCTTGCTCTGAGATATGTAATAGATCCAGACGCCCCCCCCCCCCCCTTCTCCCTTATGGTGATATGTGTGGGGGTAGGATATGCCTGGATATATATAATTATGGTCTTAGCCGGGGGTAGGGTTTAATTTTCTATTGGAAATAGGTGATAGGTAGAGTTATGTACACTGATGTGTTATGAATTATGTGTTATGAACTCTATCTATTCAATATCTGTGCCAAGTGTTGTAAGCGGGGACTCCAACTGTCACTGCACCTGTCTGTAAACATGGTGTATTATGTGTGGTTAATAATTGCCACTACCAGTAATAAATATATTAAAGGGTCTGATTGTAGTATTATTACAGCGATTGGCTGACACGATTAATTCTTATGACTAATGGCAAGAATTTGTCCAGAAGGGTATTTTTATCTTTATCTAAAGATGGTGCTCTGACATGAGGGGTCCCACGCATGTGGTACTAGTGTTGGGGTGGTGTTATCGCATCACCAAGATTTATATGCGCGTTGCCTAGGGGTCCCGGACCTGTGCGTTATGTATCTAGGCGCCGCCGGGTCCCTCTGTCTATGCGCTCTGCCGGACATTTGTCTGTGCATGCGCGATGGGAGGCGTTGTGGCGTCACACGGCCGATAGTTGTTTATGCGCGTCGCCAGGGAGATCCCGGGCATGCGCACTAACCGGTTAGCGTGTGGCGCCGCTGGGCCTCCCTCTGGACGTACGCGATATGTGCGTGCTGCCAGGGCTGCCGGATGTTTATGTGCGTTGCCCGGGAGATCCCGGGCGTGCGCACTGACCGGCCTGCTGTGGCGCCGCTGAGCCTCCGTATAGGTTTGCTTGTTACCTAGGAAACTTGGGACAAGTTTCCCTATCATGCTAATGGCGATGTGGGACGGCCCTGTATCAGACTATGTCTATTCACTACGCCCGCACCACACTAGGCAATCTGCACCTGTTGAGTGGTTTATTTTTGCATAATTGATTGATTACACCCAGCTGCTCCTGGCTATTTAAAACCATTCTGATATGCAGCTTCATGACGCCTCGCCCTGGACTATGGTAGTGTTACATCTTCAGCATTGTCTGTCTACTATGGATCCCTGCTGATGGCGCCATGAACCTGCATATCTAACAACTATATCTCGTTGGGCAAGTACTTTATTATACTCTATCAAACGCTCCATACCACATGTGGTGTTTATGTTTAAAAATGTCTGTCTTGTTGTAAGTCTTGGTTGCTGATTTAGTGTGTTTATCTTGTAGCCTCCTGATGAACCATACGTTTGTGCTGTATGGGGAAACGCGTTGAGGTGGAGATAACCTGTTTGAGGTGGAGATTATCCAATCTATGAAATTGAAGGCTCACCTCTATTAATACAAAGGAAATTGCTGGAGAGTTCCCCCATATACTTCCTTGGACTTATAAGGATTGAAATCTTCCTTACTTCCATACTATGTGGCGCTGCCTGAACCAGTCTGTATGGTCCCAAGGATAAGTTAGGCTCTGACTCTATCCCCATTTTCTGTGAACCTTCACTTTTTTGACAACTGTATATGGTTATTGTACATATTGTCTGTGTATTTTATATATGCGACCACTGGTCTAGTACTTATGGATATATCTGCACGTTGGTGGTATGTAGTCTTGATTTATACAAAATAAAAAATCTTAAAAATTGGAATAATTGAACTAATTACTATTTAATAATATTCCTGGGACGGTTTGTCCAATTAGTGTCCTTGCTCTCCTTGCTACAGTATACATCGGGTTAATTACCCGATGCATACTGCAGCCACATGTCACAGTGCAGGAGCCGGCACTGGCAGCAAGAGCGGAGGCTGGTAACCAGCGTAAACATCGGGTAACTAGGGAAAGGTCTTCCCTTGGTTACCCGATGTTTACGCTGGTTACAGCTTACCGCAGCTGCCAGTGCCGGCTCCTGATCGCTTCATTTCGTCGCTCTCTCGCTGTCACACACAGCGATGTGTGTCACAGCGGGAGAGTGACGACCAAAAAATGAAGCTGGACATTCAGCAACGACCGGCGACCTCACAGCAGGGGCCAGGTCGTTGCTGGATGTCACACACAGCGACAGCGACGGGACGTCGCTGCAACGTCACAGAAAATGGTGACGTAGCAGCGACGTCGTTGTCGTCGTCGTTATGTGTGACACCAGCTTTATATCCAATGTCACGCAGTGTTTTGTGTTTATTTTAGATAAGAACCCTGGTGGGTAGGGGGTGTTGGGTGAATGATAAGGCCTTCAGTCAGACATTCCGGAGTCATGAAAGGTTTATTTGTGAGCCTCAAGTCCTTTGTTTTTCATCACAAAGAGTAGAATAGTTAAGGAGAGATAGAGATTCTCTTTGAAATGAATAGAGACTTATTTTCTTTTGTTAATTTTTTATTGATTTTCAAAGACCAAATAATTCTCATTAACAAGACATGTGGAGAACCATCATGAGTACAAATACTTAAGTGCATGTACAGTACTGTCCAAAAGTTTGGACACACCTTCTCATTCAAAGAGTTTTTTTATTTTTTATTTTCATGACTCTGAAAATTGTAGATTCACATTGAAGGCATCAAAACTATGAATTAACACATGTGGAATGCAATACTTAACAAAAAAGTGTAAAACAACTGAAAATATGTCATATTCTAGGTTCTTCAAAGTAGCCACCTTTTGCTTTCATTACTACTTTGCACACTCTTGGCATTCTCTTGATGAGCTTCAAGAGGTAGTCACCGGAAATGGTTTTCCAACAGTCTTGAAGGAGTTCCCAGAGATGCTTAGCACTTGTTGGCCCTTTTGCCTTCACACTGTGGTCCAGCTCACCCCAAACCATCTCGATTGGGTTCAGGTCTGGTGACTGTGGAGGCCAGGTCATCTGGCGTAGCACCCCATCACTCTCCTTCTTAGTCAAATAGCCCTTACACAGCATTGAGGTGTGTTTGGGGTCATTGTCCTGTTGAAAAATAAATTATGGTCCAACTAAACGCAAACCGGATGGAATAGCATGCCGCTGCAAGATGCTGTGGTAGCCATGCTGGCTCAGTATGCCTTCAATTTTGAATAAATCCCCAATAGTGTCCCCAGCAAAGCACCCCCACACCAGAGAGACCCTATAGGTGCGGCCCCCATCCCTGGCCGCATACCACAGGTGGCATCACAAACCTAATAGAATTTCCTAACCTCCAACTACTACCTCCATCCTCCCTACCACCCTCCAATCCCCCTTCCTGTACCCCTTGGGGTAACGGAACCAGGCTAGGCAACCCCATGACAACAGAAAGCATCTGTACCCCCGGCCCGGCGACAAGTAGGTTAAAAAACCTGCCCCGTGGGGCGCTACATGTACAATTGTACATTTCTTAGTTCACTGGCAGATCTATAAATTCATGTACAGTAAATTTCACTTATCGTAGTGGTAGCTGCAGGTTGCTAGAATTTTATGGTTGGTAGTAAGGAGCTCATAAACTTTATGTTGCTTGTGAGGCCACGTTTGCATCATTATGTCCTTAGTACTTATATATATGCGCTCTGTCAACAATATATAGGCTGCTTAATGATGGTTTTCTAGCAGCAAACAGAATGTATATTGATATAAACGGTGTCTCGGTGGTTAGCACTGCAGTCCTGGTCCTAGGTTCAAATCTTACCAAGGTCAACATCTGCAAGTAGTCTGTATGTTCTCCCCGTGTTTGCAGAAGTTTCCTCTGGGTTCTCCGGTTTCCTCTCACACTCCAAAGACATACTGATAGGGGATTTAGATTGTGAGCCAGAATGGAGACGTGATGTATCTAAAGCGTTGTCGAATTAATGGTGTTATATAAGCGAGTAAATATTATTATTATTATTATATTATATAAAATAGGATACTAATTGTACAACTGAAGACTATCCAGACAATGTTTTTCAAAGATTGTGCTTAGCAAGTAATCCACTTTCAAAAACAACAAAAGTGATAAACCTGAACACACTTTTAAAAACCATTTCTCCCCTCTTGTCTACTAGATTCCGGACTCTCTATGTTGCTGGAGAACGGTGTGATGTAGAAACATTAGAATGGTCCAAAAGGATTTTCAAGGTTCCTGTGCTGGATCATTGGTGGCAAACTGGTAAGAACTTTTTACATTGTGGCTTGCTTTTAAAAATAAAAGCCACAATACTGCTGTGCCACTCTCATCAGTGTCTATAGGCCACTTTACATGCAACGACATCGCTAACGAGATGTCGTAGGGGTCACGGAATTCGTGACGCACATCCGGCCTTGTTAGCAACGTCGTTGCGTGTGAAACGCAGGAACGACCGTTAACGATCAAAAATACTCACCATATCATTGATCGTTGAAACGTCGTTCTAATCTCAAATATTGCTGCTGCTGCAGGTATGATGTTGTTCGTCGTTCCTGCGCCAGCACACTTCGCTATGTGTGACACCGCATGTCAGTGTTCCAGGGTTTCCAGGTTGCTTCTGAATGATTTTGCCCTTGGTTAAAATGGAGTTTCTTTGCTGTGTGACCTACTTCCGGTTCATCTGTATAAAAGCCCGCCCAGAAGCTTAGTCTAGTTGCTTGAGTATACTGCGTCTTGTCTGCTCTTGCTCAGCTTCTCTCGTTACCTGGTTGCCTTTCTGGATCCTTGTGATTTACCCGTGGCTTCCTTGTCAGGCTGGTCTCAGGTGAACTCCCGGCAGTATTGCTTCTACCAGCGGCTGGACGTCCCAAGTGTATGTAAGCGATACTACCGGATAACTATATTGTGACTGTCTTTCCGGAACTTTACCCGCCTCTACTCTTTCTGCTAAAGATATGTTTGGACTTATTGAACTTTGCCAGGACTAACTGATACCTTATTCGTGTGGACTTATCACCCGGTCACACCGGTGTGAGCATTTGTGCCACGAACTTTGTTCATTCGGATCTACGTTACCTGGACTGCTTATTTTCTATACTATATTCGTAAGGACTCTGCTCAGCAACATATACCGTGTTTGTGTTTTGTTTGTCTGTGTTATATACTGGATACATATTGTTGGCTGTGTATTATATAAATTCCTTGCACCAAGAACCCGCTTCTGCTCTTCATTGCCCTAAGCGATAAGAATCCTCAAGTTCATACAATAGTATTATACAGCAAGAACGAGGAACAACATCGTACCTGCGGCCGCCGCCAAGGAGGAAGGAAGGAAGGAGATGGGCGGGATATTCTTGCCGCTCATCTCCGCCCCTCCGCTTCTATTGGGCGGCTGCTTAGTGACGCCGCTGTGACGCCGAACGAACCTCTGCCTTTAGAAAGGAGGCGGTTCGCCGGCTACAGCGACGTTGCTAGGCAGGTAAGTTCAAGTGATGGGTGTTAGCAATGTTGTGCCCCACGAGCAGCGATTTGCCCGTGACGCACTACCGACAGGGGTGGGTGCTTTCACCAGCGACATCTCTAGCGATGTCGCTGTGTGTAAAGTGCCCTTATGGAGCTAAGGGAAACAGCCAACTGATATATTCTTCCACCTCCTTTAGTGTCCTTGACTTTAAAAAGGGACACGTCTATTAAGCGAGATGTTGACTCAATTCTTACAGAACCTTTCATAGACATCACAAGGAAAACATTTGCAAATCTTGCCCCATCTTCATTGACTTCTATTGACAGCATGGTGGCCATGAATTAGTAGTTGTTTTTTGTAACCCTATATATCCAACTCTGTCTAGAAATAAGTTACTCTAAGTACTAATTAAACCAAGGGTGACTAAGAGTAGCCAGGTCTCAGGGCAGTTCAGAAGGCTTGGGCATCCCAACACCTGAGGTATCCTATGACAGTTTACGTGATTCCCTTGATAGATCATGACTAGAGTTGAGCGCGGTTCGTGGTTCGAGGTTCTCCAGTTCTAAGCTCGAGTGATTTTTGGGGCTGTTCGAGATCGAACTAGAACTCGAGCTTTTTGCAAAAGCTCGATAGTTCTAGATACGTTCGAGAACGGTTCTAGCAGCAAAAAGCAGGGCTTTTTACAGCTACAGTGTGCAGGAGCCATCGCTGGCAGCCTGCCACAAGCTGGTAACCAAGATAAACATCGGGTATCCAAGCAAAGCGCTTTGGTTAGTAACCCGATGTTTATCTTAGTTACGTGCAGGAAGCCCACACTTCCCGCTCAGCTCACTCCGCCCCCTCCTGCCCGCGGCATGTACACATATACACACACACGTACACATACATATACACACACACACACACACACCCCCCGCTCGGCTTACCTGCGGTGATGAAGTCCCGCCATCCCGACCTCAGCGCTGTCACTGTCCTCCATGGCCGCCGCTTGTCACATCACCTCTCGCTTCCGACCCGAGACTGACTAGCGGTGACGTCACGGACCTCTCGCGATATTTGGCTGTGAAGGAGCCGGTCACTGAACTCAGTGACAGGGGCTGTCAGTGTGCTGGAGATCAGCGCAGGTAATGTACCTCGCTGACAGCAGCACTTGTCATCCCCTGCAGTGACCTGGGCTGACCCATTGATGTTAGCTCAGGTCACTGCACTGCTCTCCCAGCCAATGGGGAACATCCTGCTCTTCATTGACTGGGACAGTGTGGATCGTCATGGCAACCCCTTGGATTACAGCAGACCTGGATTTGTTTTTCATTCTAATAAATTGGTTAAAGAGGGAATGTTTTGGGGAGTGTTTTTTCAAATAAAAATGTTTGTCGTCTATTTTTTTTATTACTGACTGGGTTGGTGATGTCGGGTATCTGATAGACGCCTGACCTCACCAACCCCAGGGCTTGATGCCAGGTGACATTACACATCTGGTATTAACCCCATATATTACCCCGTTTGCCACCGCACCAGGGCGCGGGATGAGCTAGGGCGAAGCACCAGGATTGGCGCATCTAATGGATGCGCCACTTCTGGGGCGGCTGCGGCCTGCTTTTTTTAGGCTTGGGAGAGTCCAATAACCATGGACCTCCCTAGTCTGAGAATATCAGGCCCCAGCTGTCTGCTTTACCTTGGCTGGTGATCCAATTTTGGGGGACCCCTACGTGTTTTTTTTTTAAATTATTTATTTAATTTAAAATAACAGCGTGGGGTGCCCTCAGTTTTGGATAACCAGCCAAGGTGAGGTTGCCAGCTGTGGTCTGCAGGCTGCAGCCGTCTGCTTTACCCTAGCTGGCTACAAAACTAGGGGGAACCCTACGTCATTTTTTTTTTTCATTTTTTTGGCAAAATACAAAGCTAAGCACCCCTTAGTGCCACATGAAAGGCACCAAAGAGTGCTCCACTTTTTCTCCACTTTTTCTCCATTTTTTCTCCACTTTTTCTCCACTTTTTCTCCATTTTTTTCTCCACTTTTTCTCCATTTTTTTCTCCACTTTTTCTCCACTTTTTCTCCACTTTTTCTCCATTTTTTTCTCCACTTTTTCTCCACTTTTTCTCCATTTATTCTCCACTTTTTCTCCACTTTTTCTCCATTTTTTTCTCCACTTTTTCTCCACTTTTTCTCCACTTTTTCTCCATTTATTCTCCACTTTTTCTCCACTTTTTCTCCACTTTTTCTCCACTTATTCTCCACTTTTTCTCCACTTTTTCTCCATTTTTTTCTCCACTTTTTCTCCACTTTTTCTCCACTTTTTCTCCACTTATTCTCCACTTTTTCTCCACTTTTTCTCCATTTTTTTCTCCACTTTTTCTCCATTTTTTCTCCACTTTTTCTCCACTTTTTCTTTGTTCTTTTTCTATGGTCGGTCTACCCATTAGCTCTGCCATGCATACTGTAGCTCTACACCTACTGCACATGTTACTTTATGATTGACATCTCTTTCGTACCAGAGCTGTCTAAGTCTACTCTGACCCCATATTTGTCATTACTATATTGTCCTTGTACTGTATTATGACATTTGTATCATGTGTTTCATTTCTTGCTGTGTTGCAATTTATTTTGCTGCATCCCAATTGTACCTCTACATTGTTCGAGTTTATGTTATTGTTCTCTCACTCTTATGTGATACTGATTATTGTCATTTTTCATGATTACATGCAGATAAGTCCAATCTGACGAAGGCTCAGGCCGAAACGTCATTTGTAACTTGTTTTGGACAAAAACATATATGCTTATGAAAAAATTTTTTTCTTAATACGGACCAATAAAGAGTGATTTTGCATTACTATCCATTGTGACTTACTGACTTAGTCTGGGAGATATAGAGTGCCGAGGTTACTCACTAATTTTATCTATTATTACCTCTGAGCACCTATATACCAGTGAGCAGAGCTTCCTCTACAGTAGTTCTCCTGATTAGGCATGCCCTTACCTCATGAGCAGGGCATTGCAGCTTTGGTAGCAACCATTACGACATGGACTCTGCTGCTGTGGACCCGGGGAGAGTGAGTGCAGATTCATTGCACCCACACTCCTCACATGAAGGGTCCGCACGCCTAGAAAATGGGGGATACGTTCCCTGAGTGTCTCCCCCCCATATTCTAGACGGTCCAGAGTCGTCGTGGGACCCCTTTATTTTTTTTCTTACAATAAATTGGTGAAAGAGGAAATGTTTTGGGGACTGTTTTTTCAAATAAATTTCTTTTGTCGATTTTTTGTTTTTGTTAGTACTGACAGTTTATGATGTTGGGTATCTAATAGACGCCATGACATCACAAACTGCTGGGCTTGATCTCAGGTGACTTTACAGCTAGTATCAACCCGATTTATTACCCCGTTTGCCACTGCACCAGGGCACGGGATGAGCTGGGGTGAAGAGCCAGGATTGGCGCATCTAGTGGATGCGCCACGTCTGGGGTGCCTGCGGCCTGCTATTTTTAGGCTGTGAAGGCCCAATAACTATGGACCTTCCCACCCTGAGAATACCAGACCACAGCTGTCCGCTTTACCTTGGCTGGTGATCCAATTTGGGGGGGACCCTACTTTTATTGTGTAATTATTAATCTTTATAAAATAATTATAAAAAAGAGCCTGAGGGGCCCTCCACATTGGATCCCCAACCACGGTAAAGCTGCCAGCTGTGGTTTTCAGGCTACAGCCGTCTGCTTTACCCTAGCTGGCTATCAAAAATGGGGGGACCCAACGTAATTTTTTTTTTTTAACTATTTTTTAAATAGAAAACATTAATGGGCTTCCCTGTATTTTGATTGCCAACCAAGGTAACGGCAGGCAGATGGGGGTGGCAACCCATAGCTGTCTGCTTTATCTGCGCTGAGAATCAAAAATACCGCGGAGCGCTACGTAATTTTTTTAAAGATTTATTTCTACAGCACTGTGATGTCCAGCAATCAAAATACAGGGAAGCCCATTTTATTTTTAGTTATTTAAATAAATAATTAAAAAAAATATATATGGGCTCCTGCTGCATTTTTTGTATTGCTAGCTAAGGGTAATCCAAGCAGCTACTGGCTGCTGACCCCCACTGCTTGGTGTTACCTTCACTGGCAATGGAAAATCCAGGGAAGCATTTTTTATTTTTTTTGCCAAAAAACTACAAAAAAAGGACGTGAGCTTCGCCATATTTTTGTATGCTAGCCAGGTATAGCAGGCAGGTGCTGGAAGAGTTGGATACAGCGCCAGAAGATGGCGCTTCTATGAAAATGCCATTTTCTGAGGCGGCTGCAGACTGCAATTCTCAGCAGTGGGGCCCAGAAAGCTCAGGCCAACCTGTGGTGCGGATTCCAATCCCCAGCTGCCTAGTTGTACCTGGCTGGACACAAAAATGGGGCAAAGCCTACGTCATTTGTTTTCTAATTATTTCATGAAATTCATGAAATAATAAAAAAAGGGCTTCCCTTTATTTTTGGTTCCCAGCCGGGTACAAATAGGCAACTGGGGGTTGAGGGCAGCCGTACCTGCCTGCTGTACCTGGCTAGCATACAAAAATATGGCGAAGCCCACATAATTTTTTCAGGGGGCAAAAAACTTCTGCATACAGTCCTGGATGGAGTATGCTGAGCCTTGTAGTTCTGCAGCTGCTGTCTGTCTGTATGGAGAAGAGCAGACAGCAGCTGCAGAACTACAAGGCTCAGCATACTCCATCCAGGACTGTATGCAGAAGTTTTTTGCCCACCAAAAAAATGACGTGGGCTTCGCCATATTTTTGTATGCTAGCCAGGTACAGCTGGCAGCCACGGGCTGCCTCCAACCCCCAGTTGCCTATTTGTACTCGGCTGGGAACCAAAAATATAGGGAAGCCCGTTTTTTTTAATTATTTCACTTATTTAATGAAATAATTAAAAAACAAATGACGTGGGCTTCGCCCTATTTTTGTGTCCAGTCGGGTACAACTAGGCAGCTGGGGATTGGAATCCGCAGCACAGGTTAGCCCGAGGTTTGTGGGCGCCTCTGCTGCGGATTTCAGTCCGCAGCCGTCCCAGAAAATGGCGCTCTCATAGAAGCGCCATCATCTGGCGCTGTATCCAACTCTTCCAACAGCCCTGGAGCCGGGTGGCTTGTTGGGTAATCATGAGTTAATACTGGCTTTGTTTTACCAGCCAGTATTAAGCCAGAGATTCTTAATGTCAGGCACGTTTGACCCGGCCATTAAGAATCTCCAATAAAGGGTTAAAAAAAAGACACCACACAGAGAAAAAATACTTTAATAGAAATAAATACACAGACACATTAGAGACTCCATCTTTATTACCCCCTGTCAGCCCTCCACGATCCTGCTCTTCTGTCTTCTTTCTTTCTAGTGTAGTAGTAGTGACGATTGTAGTGAGGATGAGATTCACCAGCTCATCACTTGGGGCTGGGGAACCTCCATCCTCACTACAATCATCACTACAATCGGGAAGTAGCGTGCAGCCTTCACTCCGTGAGTGATCAGTGCTGGCTGCTAGCGGTAACGCTGACAGACGTGTTACCATAGCAACGGTGCTCTCGGAGCCGCGGTTAGCGGTGACGTCACCGCTAACTGCGTTGCTATGGCAACGGTGATCTCCGTTAATGACCGGCTGTGTCAGCCGGTCCCTAACGGAACGGGGAGTCGACCGTGTGCTAGAGCATGTCGCCGGTACATGGCGATACACATATGTGCACCGTGTACCGGAGAGATGCATTCGCAGGTCCTACATGACGTGTCATAGTCATGTGACCAGTCTGTAGCCAATGAGATAATAGCCACGTGACTGGTCACATGGCTATTTTGACGTCACGATAGGTCCTGCATCTCTGCTGGCAGTGCCGTCACCGGGAGGATTCAGCGATCATCGGATGGAATAGCGGCAGGAGACAGAGTGCAGAAGGGATCGCGAGGACCGGTAAGTGTTATGGCAATGTTTATTAACTGTTTGTGTACATTTATAATGCATTTTTATGTGTTTGTGATTGCCTCCCATTATAGCCTATACGTTCGAGTTCGGTTCGTCGAACGTTCGACGAACCGAACTCGAACGGGACCCCCGTTCGGCGAACCGGCCTCGAGCCGAACCGGGACCAGTTCGCTCATCTCTAATCATGAGATGGATTACTTGATTAACTCACAAGTGCTCTGATGCATATCTATAGATGCAAAGTGACAGAGAGAACCACAAAAAATATTTTTTTCTTATGTACAGCGCTATCAGAGGCGTAGCTAGGGATTCAGCTCGGGGGAGGGCTCCTAAGCAGGTAACCATGGTAACAACTATGGTGGCGCACCCTAATTGTGGGTACAGGTGAACCTCAGCAGATAACTGGGCTGTTATTGGAAATCAATCTCTATATAAAGACTGACACTGATATTACCACTATGTGGTGACCATATGGTGTTTTATATAGCAGTCCTTTAGAACATACAAGAGATTACAGTACAGTTATAGATAGAGAATTACAGCTGATATTCTCTCTCATTGGATTGGTCACTTTTCCATCTAGCCCAGATCTACTTGACATTTCTTCCAGTTGTACTGATGGCCAGCGACCACCGCAGTGCAGAATACAGCTACAAAATGTAAGATGAGGTCACAGAAAACAAGAGTTTGCTTTGTTTACAGGCAGGACACACAATAATGGTACAAGCAGTAAGGGGAATATTACTCAGAACAGTAAGATATTACAAGCTTCAGCTAAGCAATTCAATTACTACACTACACTACAACCTAACTGGTCTTCGCTAATAGGACCATTTGGATGCCGCACTCTGGCTGATGAAGCCTACTCTATGTCCTACAAACTGCGCACAACTGTTTTGACTCAAGGTACCTCTGAAGGGGAATCAATCCAACTCCTAGCGTTTCGGTCCCAGTGTCGGCATTGGCACATACTTCTCCAAGCGGGGCAAGGAACTACTCCTCCATTGCAGACCTGGTCTCCAATCTGACTCCTAGGTTTGACTTCGCTGGCTTTAGGGATATCTTCTCCTCGGTTCAGTATTCACACCACTGCACTCAGGGGTCACTCATTATCCGGCTGCGGTAAGGTTCTTGCACCGGTACCGTAACTCTTCCAACACTGTAGTCCTCCAAGTTTTTCCACTGGACGGCTTCTCTGCTGTCCACGTCCTGCAACACACACACAATTGTCCTTTTCGCGCTCTTTTCAGCCATACTAAACCAAGGGTTCAGGTTTAGGGGGAAACAAGAAGTGCTGTTTCAGCCAGCCACTCGATGGAAACAGGAACAGGAGTGCTGTCTCTTAAAGGTGAAGCATACTCTATTTGTAGGGGTAACCCCCTACACGGTCACAACTCATCTTCAGAGATTACAACAAAGACATCTGTCTGACTTCTCACAATTCCAGCACAATCTCCATCTATTCCCAACCCGCACAAACCCCTCATGCTACTGATATCCCAATACCGAGCCGCTGCTGTCGTATGTGTCCAGATTTCTGCACCTGCTGTGTGGTACAATAACAGCACTCCTCTTACTGCTCCATATAAAATTACCACCCCTGTGCAACTTACACAGTAATAAGGTCTCCGTTGTGCCCTATCAATGGTAACATTGTCCCTAGAAAATACTGTACTAACCCCTTCACGACCATGGACGGAAAGATCCGTCCTTGTGCCCTGGGCCTTAACGACCAAGGACGGATCTTTCCGTCATGGCGGAATCGCGGCACCGGAGCCTCCGGTGACTGCAATATGTTAACAAAAACTGCAGATTCGGGGAGGAGGGGACCTGTTCCTGACCTTAGGAGGGGTGGTGCCTCCTCCCCGGACCTACGGAGGCTGTGATTGGCTGACGAACGCCGCTCAACCAATCACAGCCACTGTAATGTTCCAGCCATTTAAAATGACTGAAACATTGAAATCTAGCCCTGGCCAGTGCAGCTATAGCACTGGCCATTGGCTGGAGCTGGGTGACCTCACTGGATCACCCTCCCCCAGCTCCAATGCTCTGAGTGGAGAGATCGGCCTTGTGACCGATTTCTCCAATCACAGTGGACCTGTTGCCGGTGACCGCCCCCATCAGCTTCACTTGTCCCTGCAGCACGCCAGCACACTGAGCACAGTGAGTGTCACAGTGCAATGGCAGGGCGACAAGCTCCGGTCCCATGCTGTTATGAGACCGGAGCATGGGACCCGGAAGTTGCCGCGCTGCCATTGCACTGTACGAAAAGCGTCCCGATCCGCCACCGCCGCTGCCCTCCGCGATCTGCCACCTGTCTCCCCGATCTCCTGCCCGCACCCTCACCCCCACACCTCCCGATCCGCTGCCGCCGCCGCCCTCCATCTGCCACAGTGCCACCGCCCCCCCAATCTGCTGCCCGGCCCCTCACCCCTCGTGATCGTTGCCCGGCCCCTCACCTCCGTGCAGCAGATCGGAGGGAGCGGTGGCACTATGACAGATGGAGGAGGACAGGGATCATTCACCCTGTCCTCCTCCATCTGTCATAGTGCTACCGCTCCCTCCGATCTGCTGCCCGGCCCCTCCCCCTCGTGATCGGTGCCCGCCCCCTCCCCTCCGTGATGTGCTGCTCGCCCCTTCCCCTCCGTGATGTGCTGCTCGCCCCCTCCCCTCCGTGAAGTGCTGCTCGCCCCCTCCCCTCCGTGATGTGCTGCTCGCCCCCTCCCCTCCGTGATGTGCTGCACGCTCCCCCCACCTCTCACCCCCGTGGTCAGCTACCCGCCCCCTCCCCTGTCACCGCCGTGATGTGCGCCCCCTCCCTTGTCACCGCCGTGATGTGCGCCCCCTCCCCTGTCACCGCCGTGATGTGCGCCCCCTCCCCTGTCACCGCCGTGATGTGCGCCCCCTCCCCTATCACCGCCGTGATGTGCGCCCCCTCCCCTGTCACCGCCGTGATGTGCGCCCCCTCCCCTGTCACCGCCGTGATGTGCGCCCCCTCCCCTGTCACCGCCGTGATGTGCGCTCCCTCCCCTGTCACCGCCGTGATGTGTGCCCCCTCCCCTGTCACCGCCGTGATGTGCGCCCCCTCCCCTGTCACCGCCGTGATGTGCGCCCCCTCCCCTGTCACCACCGTGATGTGCGCCCCCTCCCCTGTCACCGCCGTGATGTGCGCCCCCTCCCCTGTCACCGCCGTGATGTGCGCTCCCTCCCCGGTCACCGCCGTGATGTGCGCCCCCTCCCCTGTCACCGCCGTGATGTGCGCCCCCTCCCCTGTCACCGCCGTGATGTGCGCTCCCTCCCCTGTCACCGCCGTGATGTGCGCTCCCTCCCCTGTCACCGCCGTGATGTGCGCTCCCTCCCCTGTCACCGCCGTGATGTGCGCTCCCTCCCCTGTCACCGCCGTGATGTGCGCTCCCTCCCCTGTCACCCCCGTGATCTGTGCTCCCTCCCCTGTCACCCCCGTGATCTGTGCTCCCTCCCCTGTCACCCCCGTGATCTGCTGTCCACTCTCCCTCCACCTCTCACCCCCGTGATCTGCGCTCTGCTCACCTGTCTCCCCCGTGATCTGCGCTCTGCTCACCTGTCTCCTCCGTGATCTGCGCTCTCTCACCTCTCATCCCCGTGATCTGTGCTCCCTCACCTGTCACCCCGTGATCTGTGCTCCCTCACCTGTCACCCCGTGATCTGTGCTCCCTCACCTGTCACCCTCGTGATCTGCTGTCCGCTCTCCCTCACCTCTCACCCCCGTGATCTGTGCTCTGCTCACCTGTCTCCTCCATGATCTGCGCTGCGCTCCCTCCCCCACCTCTCACCCTCCCCGATCTGCTGCCTCCTTCATCTCCTGTGATCCAGCTGCCTAGATCCATCCTGTAGGGTAACTATCCCCAATCTCACCTCCCACTCCCCTTCCCACCCATCCCCCCACCCGCCTCCTCCCCCCATCCTCTGCCGCTTCTGCATCCACTGCGCCCTCTCCCATCCGCCCCCACCCTATCCCAGCCGCCGTCTCACAATCACAGATGCTCCCTTTATATGCCGCTGCCCCCCCATCTGCTGCCGCCCCATCTGCCGCCCCCCCCCATCTTCCGCTGTTTTTTTTTCTATGCCATGGGGGTCTAGTTTCCAAAATGGGGTCACATGTGGGGGAGCTCCACTGTTTCGGCACCTCAGGGGGTCTCCAAACAGCATGGAATACGCTAATTATCCCAGACAATTTTGCGTTTGAAACGTCAAATGACGCTCCTTTCCTTCCGAGCCCTGCTGTGCGCCCAAACATTTGAGTTCCACCACATATGAGGTATCTGCGTACTCAGGAGAAATTGCACAATACATTTTATGGTGCAGTTTTTCCTGATACCCTTGTGAAAAAAAAAGCTACCTGGTTGAAGTAACTATTTTGTGGTAAAAAAAAAATTTTTTATTTTCACAGCTCAACTCTATTAACTTTTGTGAAGCCCCCAGAGGCTCAAAGTGCTCAATAAACATCTAGATAAATTCCATGAGGGGTCTAGTTTCCAAAATGGGGTCACATGTGGGGGAGCTCCACTGTTTCGGCACCTCAGGGGGTCTCCAAACGCAACATGGAATACGCTAATTTTCCCAGACAATTTTGCGTTTGAAACGTCAAATGACGCTCCTTGCCTTCCGAGCCCTGCTGTGCGCCCAAACATTTTATTTCCACCACATATGAGGTGTCTGTGTACTCAGGAGAAATTGCACAATACATTTTATGGTGCAATTTTTCCTGATACCCTTGTGAAAAAAAAAGCTACCTGGTTGAAGTAACAATTTTGTGGTAAAAAAAATTTTTTTTTATTTTCACAGCTCAACTCTATTAACTTTTGTGAAGCCCCCAGAGGCTCAAAGTGCTCAATAAACATCTAGATAAATTCCATGAGGGGTCTAGTTTCCAAAATGGGGTCACATGTGGGGGAGCTCCACTGTTTCGGCACCTCAGGGGCTCTCCAAACGCAACATGGTGCGGCTAACGATTCCAGCTAATTTTCTGTTCAAAAAAGTCAAATGGCGCTCCTTCCCTTCCGAGTCCTGCTGTGCGCCCAAACAGTGGTTTTTCGCCACATATGAGGTATCTGCGTGTTCAGTAGAAATTGCCCAACAAATTTTGGGGGTTCATTTAATCCTGCTACCCTTGTGAATATGCAATATTTGAGGCTAAATTAACATTTTTGTTGCAAAAAGTAAAATGTTCATTTTTTCCTTCCACATTGCTTTAGTTACTGTGAAGCACCTGAAGGGTTAATAACCTTCTTGAATGTGGTTTTGAGTAGCCTGAGGGGTGCCGTTTTTGGAATGGTGTCACTTTTGGGTGTTTTGTGTCATGTAGACCTTTCAAAATTGCTTCAAATGTGATGTGGTCACTAAAAAAAGTGGCTTTGTAAATTTTGTTGTAAAAATGAGAAATTGCTCATAAACTTTGAACCCCTATAACGTCCTTAAATTTTTTTTTTTTTTCCCAAAATTGTTCTGATGTAAAATAGACATGTGGCAAATGTTATTTATTAATTATTTTGTGTCATATGTCTCGTTGGTTTTAGAGCATAAAAATTCAAAGTTTGAAAATTACAAAATTTTCAAAATTTTCGCGAAATTTCCGTTTTTTTCACAAAGAAACGCAAAAAATATCGGCCTAAATTTACCACTAACATGAAGCCCAATATGACACGAGAAAACAATCTCAGAATCACCGGGATCCGCTGAAGCGTTCCAGAGTTATAACCTCATAAAGTGACACTGGTTAGAATTGCAAAAAATGGCCTGGTCTTTAGGGTCAAAATAGGCTTGGGGCTGAAGGGGTTAATAGCCTGTGCAAGAGCCCCAGAAAAGTGACCACATTTATCCCCTAGAATAATAAGTAATAATGCCCCTGTGCACCTTTGGCGGTCACAATGCCCCGGGGACCGTTATAAAAATAATGTTTTTTAAATGTCCACTTAACATTTAATAATGTCTTCTGATTCCCCCCATGTACAGCTCCCCTATACACTGTTTGATGCCCCTACACCTCCCCTATACACAGTATAATGGGCCCACAGCTCCCCCAAAATAATGATCCACACATTGTATAATAGCCACCACAGTAGCCGACACACTGTTTAATGGTCCCCACAGGAACTCCCACGTTGTATTATGACCACCATTGTAGCCCCCACACAATATGGGGACTGCCATAAATGTATGACAAGTGAAGCTTCCAGGACAGAGCCACTCTTATCAGACAATTATGAAATATTCTTGCATGTGCCATCAATACCCAAGATGGAAATACTCCTTTAAAGTTTTATGTTCAGATTGGATCCCCATTGTATAGTTGGCATATACAATAAAGTACAATTTGGGTATACAAATAAGCTGAGCAGCAGCACTCAATGTCAGGCAGCAGCTGATAAAGCAAACAAGATTTTAGGGTGTATAAAGAAAGATTAGTTCCCGGGATCCCAACGTATTGTTACCTCTCTATAAATCACTTGTAAGGCCACATCTGGAATATGGGATCCAGTTTTGGGCTCCACATTTTAAAAAGGACATTCAGAAGTTAGAATCCGCTCAAAGGCGGGTAACTAGACTATTACAAGGAATGGAGGCCGCCCATATGATGAGAGGGTAGAAAAGTTAGATATGTTTAGCTTAGAAAGAAGATGTCTCAGAGATCTCATTTATATGTATAAATACATGTGTGGTCAATATAAAGGACTGGCACATGACTTATTCCTAACAAAAACAATACTAAGGACCAGGGGGCACTCACTGCGAGTGGAAGAAAAGCGATTCCGACACCTAAATAGGAAAGGGTTCTTTACAGTTAGAGCGGTCAGACTGTGGAATGCCCTACCAGAAGAGGTAGTAATGGCAGATACTATAACAGCTTTTATAAAAGGGCTGGATGATTTCCTCAGTACACACAACATTGTTGGTTATAAATGACTTAGTGACAAAATGTAGAATTGGTTGAGGAAGGTTGAACTAGAAGGACCTAGGTCTTTTTTCAACCTAAGTAACTATGTAACTCTGTAACAATACGTGTATGTAGAAGGTTAAATTGATTATTTTTTAATCTACTGGCTGACATGGTACAAAGATATTTTTTCATGACCAAAAGGTTAAGCAGATTCATGAATACATTATCAGAGTTTCCCTCATCCATATAAAATATTAGGAGCACATTTTTTCTGCATAGAAAAGTCCTATCTTTGATCTTATGCCATCTGTCTTAGTCTAATGGTGAAATTATCAGAAATTTGAGTTTATTTTTTCTTTTTTACATTTTTATTAATGCAGTATGGGTACAGAATGGATAACCTAAACCCAGCATTATTTCTAATGCTCCTTTTATGCAGATTTGGATTGAGAATTACCTTAGTTACATATTCCCCAAACAAAATCCAGATCATCAGCTTAAATGTAAATCTTCATCTGCGTTCTAATCTTCTTACTGGAGGCAGCGTTGTATGCATACTATTATTGTTTATGGATAAAGTCATATTGAGGAAAATTGGATTTAAAGTGTTAGAATTGTTAATCTTCAACTTAATGAAACAAACTTCCGACTGATAATCCAGAATACAAGAAACCTGGTTGTCACATCTCCAAATCTATAATCTTTGTAACTTGTAACATAAGGTTTTTTGGGGGGAGGGAGCAGTTGTTTCACCCATAGTGGATTAGAAAGGCAAGATGGAGAATATTTAACAAATGGAAAATAATTATAACCTCATTTAGATTTGATTTTATTATTTTATTCTTTGAACCTTTCCATTAATTTACCAACTGTATTACAAAGGTTTAACGTGAAGATTCTGGACCCCAGTGCAAACATAGAATGTTAAACTTTCTATAACATTTTGCCTGATCCACTGTGTGCCATTTTTAATACTGGGTGGAAATGGCATGCACTCAGTGGTGAAGGCAAGTTGTTGGCAGAAGGGGGCCCATAACCCATGAATCATCTAAGCAGTTAGACTAAAGGGGGCTTTACACGCTGCGACATCGCTAATGCGGAGTCTTTGGGGTCACGGAATTTGTGACGCACATCCGGCCGCATTAGCGATGTTGCTGCATGTGACACTGATGAGCGATTTTGCATCTTTGCAAAAACGTGCAAAATCGCTCATCGGTCACATGGGGGTCCATTCTCGATTATCGTTTCTGCAGCAGTAACGATGTAGTTCGTCGCTCCTGCGACAGCACACATCGCTATGTGTGACGCCGCAGGAACGAGGAACCTCTCCTTACCTGCCTCCCGGCCGCTATGAGGAAAGAAGGAGGTGGGCGGGATGTTCCGGCCACTCATCTCCGCCCCTCCGCTTCTATTGGGCGGCCGCTCAGTGACATCGCTGTGACGCCGCACGGACCGCCCCCTTAGAAAGGAGGCGGTTCGCCGGTCACAGCGACGTCGCCGGGCAGGTAAGTATGTGTGACGGGTCTGCGCGATGTTGTGCGGCACGGGCAGCGATTTGCCCGTGTCGCGCAACAGATGGGGGCGGGTACCCACACTAGCGATATCGGGACCGATATCGCAGTGTGTAATGTAGCCTTAAGGCTATCTGGGGTTTTTTCTGACCACAAAGATGCAGCATTTTTGGCTCAAAAAAACTGCACAAAAACGCACCCACATGAGAAACGCAGAAAAAAAACAAAACACATGCATGTTTGCATGTTTTTGTGCGTTTTTTGAGATTTTTTGCTCCATTTTTGTCCAATGCATTCAATGGGTGAAAAACGCAGTGAAAAACACAAAAGGAATTGACATGCTGCATCTTTGTGGTCACCACAAAGACGCAGCCAAAAAAACTGCAAGGTGCGGACAGTAAAAATAAAATCTCATAGACTTTGCTGGGGAAGGAAATTCATGCATGTTCTGAGGCCAAAACTGCACCCAAAAAATGCGCAAAAGCGAGGCAAAAAAACTCAGTGTGTGCACATAGCCTAAAGCTTGCTTTACACGTATCAATTTATCGTGCGATCGCATTTGCGATCGCACCCGCCCCCATCGTTTGTGTGGCACGGGCAATTTGATGCCCATGTCGCACAATGTTGTTAACTCCCGTCACAAGTACTTACCTTCCAAACGACCTCGCTGTGGGCGGCGAACATCCACTTCCTGAAGGGGGAGGGATGTTCGGCGTCACTGCGACATCACACAGCGGCCGGCCAATCAAAGCGGAGGGGCGGAGATGAGCGGGACATAACATCCAGCCCACCTTTTTCTTTCCGCATTGCCGCCGGCCGCAGGTAAGCTGCAGTTCATTGTTCCCGGGGTGTCACACGGAGCGATGTGTGCTGCCTCGGGAACATTGAACAACCTGACGTTCGATATTTAGAAAATGAGCGACGTGTCAACGATGAACGAGAAGGTGAGTATTTCTGCTCGTTCATAGCTGTCAAACGCTACAATATCACTAACGATGCCAAATGTGCGTCACTTACGACGTGACCCCGCCGACATCTCGTTCGATATATCGTAGCATGTAAAGCCCGCTTTAGACCATTACTAATCATTTTTAATAAAGCCAATAGACAGAGGCTTAGGTGGGCACCTTGAAAAATAACACATATAAATGGAGTGCTCGGGAAAGAGTGTATAAATGTATTCTTAGAAGAAAAATACAAAGAACATATACCCATAAAAATCTTGACACATCCAAAAATTGAACGTGTATTACACAATCAATGAAAATTGAACAAGGAAAAAAATAATTTAAAATAGCCTTTTTTGATATTTTAGATATTTTTTAAAGTTTTTTTTGATAACATAAAAAAAGTTCAATTTTGGATGTGTCAGGATTTTTGTAGGTGTATGTTCTTTGTATTTTTCTTCCATTTTAATCCTGATGTCTTAAGAGGTAGACAAGACCTATGACCAAGGTGTAACAGCAACCACTGCAAATCTTAGCTATGACACTGTCCCTCTTTTCAACTATCCTCAGGGTTGGAAAGCGCAGGGTTCTGATGGGCTTTGTTACTTAGTCATTCCTCCTTGAGAATCGGGTGTCTGTGATTGAAGTTTTTGCAAATATTTTTGACAGATTTACATGAACACAAAAGGATAATATTATCAGTGGTTCCAGGATGAATCTTACCCTCTGGGATCCAGACATCTCTTACCTTCCAGGATCCATGGAGCAGCTTTTGATTTGCCAGGGTTGGCACAATGTCGTCAGTGTGGCGTGTCGCACCAATGATACTGCGCTATCCCTGTACTGAAAAAATGCGCCTTGGATCTTGGAAGGGAAAAGATTTGTGAGCCTCCCTCCAGCAGCCAAAAACTATTGATCTGGCCAATGGATCACAACTATATCAGAAAAATGACCAGCAACTTCCACAAATGTGATCAGGCACCAACCAAAAAAACAACATAACTACAAAATCATGTGCAGTGACACTCATTAATATAAAGATACACTGGCCAGCGTCCAGGGAATTGTAAATATAATATGTATTTGAGCGAAAAGATCTCTAAAGGCTTAAGTTTATTAATGCCTGTACTACACTTTTTCTGCTGTTTTAAAGTGGATCCATTTTTTATGTAAAAAGTTGCAGTATATCCGCCTCTTATTTAAGATTTATATAATTTATATGATTCCGTACTACAAAACAGTAAGCACTATATGTACGTCCATATTGTGCTGTATTGCAGGGATATTCCAGTCTCAAAACTATTGAAAAGCAGAGGCGGGGGCCACCTAGACTTCTCTGGGGGCCATATTTCATCTGTGGATACAATAGGAGGTTGTTTAGCGCAGTAATGGCATTGTTTGTGAGCCGTAATTCCGTATTCTATCTTGTTCCTAGTATATTATGATGCTTACACTGTGTAATGATATGTTTATGATTTTATGTTTCTCTAGAAACCGGATCCCCTATATCAGCAACATGTACTGGACTGGGAAATTCATTGACACCTCCTCCAGGACAAGCCGGGAAGCCTGTCCCAGGGTACAATGGTAAGTCACTTTAATTGATTTTCCTTGCTTCAGTAACCAGTATTACTTAGATAACCCTCATCTTTCTGGAGAGCTTAGGAAAATGGCAGGATTAGAGATGTCTGACTGGAGTATAAATAGTTTAAATGCTATATAGGCACAAATAAAATACAAAACAGCCAAATCCAACAATGACTTTGGTTCTCCTGATGAAGAAGTCAGTTGACTTTGAAACACGTATAGAATAAACCACAATACTTATTCTAGTATCTAACTCTTTTCTGGACATTGATTTTTATTGAAATGCCAGTAGCACAGCATAGCCTCCCCACACCATTTTAATTCCAAAAATTAGTTCTCGTCAGAATTGTTTTTAAGCGGTAAATGAATACCTCTTAATGTCAGCATCTTCATAGTTATCTACAATAACATAAAATAAGCACAAATTTCATCAGTGCCGGCCCAAGTTACACCTGTTTCATACATCCGAGGATATAATAATAATAATTTTTATTTATATAGCGCCAACCTATTCCGCTTTACAATTCAGAGGGAACATGTACAGACAATATGAGATATTAGAGAGTAACACAATTCAACAGATGCCAAGAGTAATGAGGGTCCTGCTCGGAAGCTTACAGTCTATAAGGAAATAGGGGAGGCACAAATGGTAAATGTGGGGGTGCAACAAAACTTGTCATATATGGTCCGGCCATCAGAGTTCGGACAGCGATGTTCACACTAACCAAAGTCATCAGCTTCGTATATGGTTATGGCTGCTGAGTTTGGATCTGCAGACGTACGGTTGGTCTGGATATCAGTGTATCAGTGTACTATGAGGCATAAATGTTGGGCATGTAAAACCAGCTTTGCACTAGAAAAGCCCAAGAGAATCTGTATCACTCCAACATCCTGCAGCTGTGGAGCACCATCATACCTGAGAACAGAAGGTGAGTACAGTTTTCTATATGGCTTAGATTCTGGACATTTAAGGCAATGACATTATACATAAAAGATTTTTCTGTGTACAACACAAAGCGTTAAGTCCACTTTCTCTGTCAAGACCCTGGTGGGCTACTTACTGTAAATGCAAACCCCTATTATGCTCCAATAGAGCATATAGGATATAGAGCTGAGCAAATTGATTTAATGCATATTGAATTTGTTTCAAATTTTTAGGAATTTGCAGAAGAATGTATCAGCTAGGGAAGGGTGACGTGACCTCAGGCAGGCTTCCCCATCATGCTTTTAAATGATCTTATCATAGTTAATTAGGACGAACAATTCTAGTCTTTATAAAAGCAGAAGCAGGAATTGCAGCAGACTTTTTGTGTTGAACCTGGATAGTGAAAGGATGTCACAGCTTAGCACTAAAGATAAGGAGAGAAAGCTAGAAAACACTGAAGAAACTTAAGGCTATATTCACACGTTGCAGCCGTGTTGCTTGTTTTTTGCTGCAATTGCAGTAAGAACTACCATCAACACAAAAATATGCAATGTGTGAACTGAGCCTAAAGATATCATGTGTGTGACAGCACATCAATAAAGGAAGTTTAGTGTGTAAGAAAACAAAGACATCTGTCATAGGCCTCCAACACACATCCGTGAAAATCACGCACGTGCCGCGAGACACGTATTTTCTCTGCGTGTTGCGTTTGGAAAGTACGTGTCTCCGGTACATGCGGGCCACGTGTGTTCTCCATGTGCTATCCGCGATAACAGATGGAGAACCTGTAATTTGCATACTCATGTGGTCCTTCCTACTGTCCGTGGTGCTGATCTTCGGTCTCCAGCCCTCCCGTCTCCCCGCTGCTGCTGCTTCCGGCCGCAGTGAAGTGAATATTAAATGAGCATAATGAGCGGCGGTCGGCAGCAAGTGATAGCAGCGGCTGAGACAGGAGGGCTGGAGAAGGTGAGTAAAGATTTTTTTTTTTTCTCTGACACGTGAGTTTTCTCCGGCGCGTGTCACACGGGATCGCATCCACACTACATCCGTGTTGTTCGGGTGCGGGCCGTGTGACACCCGTGCAGCCGGAGAAAATGTGGACATTTTGAGCGTGTGTGAAAACGCACACACGTACAAACAACACGGACACACGTTTTGTGTGGTTTTAAGTGTGTGTGCCTGCTACCATAGGGTAGCATTGGTGTACGTGTCTCCGTGCCGCCGGTGCGTGCAAAAACGTACCAAACACGTACCGGTGGCACGGATTTGAGTTTTAGGCCATAAGCAATTTTCAGGGAAATCGGTGGCTTTGGCATTATTTTAATTCACTGCAAATCAGTTTACCCGAATCAAATTCCCTCGGAAGGGGGCATGGCCTAATGATGGACTACACAGGACGTATCTTTTAATTGCTGCTGTATCTCCAACCTCAAAAGCGACGTAGAAGAAGATAAAACTCATCCATTTCTGGATAAATCGGTGGCTGAAATCAGTGGTGCAAACAACTGTAGTCAGCCTGACAGACTTATATGCAGTTTACATATCAGAGATCTTCTATAGCCTCAGCTGTGACACTTCTGACCGTAATACTAAAACCTGGTCTGATTTGTTTTGACACTTGGCAGAAAGAGAGCCCTTTACTGAATGATTCTAGGCATACCCTATGAAAAATTAAGCTGGTACAACGTAATTATTATTATTATTATTGTTATTATTATTGCCTGTGTAAACTGCATAGGTGAATACCAGTGCAACTTTAATATAAACCCTTGCATGTCAGTCACTTCTGAACATCTGACAGCCTAAACTAAATGTGTTCCAACTAATCTCAATACTCAAGTTAGAGAGGACTCTCCCCTGCATAATTCCAGACATCGTTCAAGAAAAATAAAGCTGGCACAAAAAAGTTATTGAGACTAAAACATTGCGGGATTGCTGACAGTGGTAATGGATAGTAAAGCTCTCTAGACATCAAAGAGATATAATAGATTAGGCAAACTAGTTATACACCAAGTTTAAAAACTATAATTAATCCCTTAAGTGACCTACTATATAATATTAATATTCCTGAAACAAAATGTCTCAAAAAGATAACAGAAAAGGAAAAGAGGAAAATACTTCGACTACATCAACAAACACCAAAGAGGCACCAACTAACACAACAAATATTTCACCTGGGAATCCAAGCTCTGGAGCAATTCCCAAAATAATTAAAGACAAACGCCAACAAGAGAAGAAAAGAGGCTCAAGACAAAAAGAAAAGGATGCGTCAAAAAACAGAGATGCTGACTGGGATGCTTGGGCCATGGATTCAGATTCAGATTCTGGAAATGAACTTTCTTCTTCACTCAACAGTCCAGATAAACAAAGAGCACGCTTGGATGTCGAAAATAACCCACCTGATACCTCACCGATGGACTTAGGAGCTGTAAAAAAAAATGTTATTTTATCACAAGATATACTCTCACTCCAAAAATTCATATTCGGACTCACTTTCTAATTTCAGAATGTCAATTCAGTCGGACTTAGATCAACGGTTCAACGAAATGAGATCAACTTTCAATTCTATGTCCACAAGAATTAAAAAAACAGAAACTGAAGTCGATTCATTGAAAAAAGATACCAAAGTGGTCGCTATAGAGCAATTGAAAATGAAAGAAAAAATCAGAATTTTGAAACAAACACTAACTGACCAAGAAGACAGGAATCGCAGGAATAATTTTAAGGTTAGAGGCATTCCTGAAAATGTCAAAAATAACGAACTTTTGCAATATATCCAGAAACTACTGAAAACAACCTTGCCTAACATGTCAGAATTGGATTTGACTGTAGATAGGGCTCATAGGCTACCTAGACCAAAATTTATATCACAAGACACTCCGAGGGATACCATTCTCAGGATACATTTCTATAAAACGAAAGAAAAACTATTTGAATACCTAAGACTTCACAAGAGTCTTCCTTCACCCTACAAGAATTTAAAGATTTTTTCGGATTTATCTAAAGAAACCATTCTACAGAGGAAAAGTCTCAATAGTATCACTCAACTACTTAGACAGAACAACATATCATATAGATGGGGATTTCCTACAAAGATCCTAATCCATCATCAAGGAAAGACTTTGTCTATCATCTCTGCGAAAGAAGGCGAGAAGATGCTGAAGGATCTTGGACTCGTTACAACTTGATTTATTATTTCTTCTCTAGGCTCATCAATTTAGTTGGACAATATTTATGGTCCACCACCTGGATTTGAAGAACACTTCATTATCACTGGATTTGGATATCCACTCATAAAAGAGGTTGGAGTAAGACATTGGCTGTTGAACTTTACTCCCATTAGGAGTGATTCTTGAAATGGGTTTCATTTCATTTCCATATCAAGATCCTCCAGGAAGACTTTGGGACTTATGTTATACAGTTATGTTTTTCTTGTTTGTATTACTTGTGTTTAACCTTTTTCTTTCCATACAGGAACAAAATAATAGTCAAGTTATATGTTTATACGAATCTAATCTTTGGTTACCCCACACAACATTCGGAATAACCACCTTTTTCAATACTATTGCTAATGACACTTAATCTCTTGACATATAATGTCAGGGGACTAAACAGTCCAAGGAAGAGATTTGCGGTATGGAAATTCCTGAATGAATTAAAGGCGGATGTTGTAGGTCTCCAAGAGATAAAATTTAAAAAGTCCAAACCGCCTTCATTCAACCATAGACGTTTTCCCCACAAATATACTTCCTCAAATGAAAAAAAAAAAAGGTTGGAGTGGCTATTCTAATTAGAGATTCTGTAACCTTTGAACTTATTACTAAGGTATCTGATAATGCAGGTAGGTATTGCATAATAGTGTGCAAAATCAACAACACAATATATACATTTGTTAATGTATACGCACCAAATAGAGGCCAGATACACTTCCTTAATAAGTTGATGACTATTGTCAGAGAAGTTCAGAAGGGGGATTTGATTCTTTTTGGTGATTTTAATATGGTATCAAATGGCATGCTAGATTCAACATCTAAAACAAGATATCTTTTACCTACATTAGATAATTGGCTTGAAGACGAAGAATTGTTTGATATGTTCAGGTGCTTAAATACGAGTTCAAGAGAGTATACGTATTATTCTGACTCCCATAAGACTTTTTCAAGAATAGACTTGGTTCTAACTACATTATTTACAATAAATAAATTTAAATCTGTAAGCATAGGTCAAAGAACCTGGTCTGACCATTCCCCTGTAAATTATCAGATAGGTTCTGGAAAATTAGATAATAGTGATAGAATATGGAGGTGCAATTCGTATTTGTTTAGAAACCCAAAACATACTGCAGTAATTGAAGAAGCCCTTAAAAATTATTTCAAGGAAAATGACACAAACGACATCTCAATTAGCTCTCTTTGGAACGCACATAAAGCGGTCATAAGAGGGATAATGATACAAATTAACAGTAAAGATAAAAAGCAAAAATTGAAGAAATTCAAAGAAATTTCAGACAAAATTAGGGAAGCTGAACACATACAAATAATAAACCCATCAGATGCAAATCACTCCCACATTCTGAATCTGAGAATAGAACTAAATTCTTTACTAACCCAAGAGCACAACAAAGTGACGTTAATAAACAAAACACATTTTTACCATTCTAATAATAGACCCACAAAATTAATGATGAAAAGAATTAGGCAACAAAGAGTTAAAAGTAGAGTACCAGCAATTAAAAATAAAGACTGTATCCTTTGTAAACATCCTAAAGATATTGCAAATTCCTTCGCCAGATACTACCACGATTTATATAACTTGAAAGATAACGATAACCTAATACAACCCACTGAAAAATCAATAAAGGATTTTCTAGATAAAATTGACCTTCCCAAAATTTCAAATAATGATTTAAAATCTTTAAATAAGCTATATACAAAAGAAGAAGTTTTATTAGTCATCAAAAAGCTTAAATTAGAGAAATCACCAGGTCCCAACGGGCTAAATAATGAATATTATAAAACATTTGGAGATATATTATCCCCATATCTGACCAGATTAATTAACTACTTATCTACAGAAGGACATATCCCAAAAGAGATGCTTACAGCAAATATTACTATTATCCCAAAAAATAAAGGTGATCCTCTAGACATGTCAAATTATAGGCCGATATCCTTGATTGACACAGATATGAAGCTAATCTCTAAGCTTATTGCAAACCGGCTTCAGAAAATTCTCCCTAATTTGATCCACTTGGATCAGGTGGGGTTTATTAAAGACAGGCAGTTATCTGATGCGACGCGTAAAATTTTGAACCTTGTGGATCTGGTTGAGAAAAATCAGGAGCCTTCTCTGCTCCTTTCATCGGATGCAGAAAAGGCTTTCGATAGGATCCATTGGGGTTACATGATAGCAACCTTGAAATAATTTGGATTTAATGGTCAGATGTTAAAATTAATATTAGAAATTTATTCCCAACCCACTGCAAAAATCTACGTCAATAACTTCCTCTCTAGTAATTTTTCTATAAGCAATGGAACCAGACAGGGCTGCCCACTCTCTCCTTTATTATTTGCCTTAATGATGGAACCCCTAGCTGAAAAAATTAGAGTAAGAGAAAATATAAAAGGTATTTCCACAAATCACAAACAGTATAAAATCACACTATATGCTGACGATGTAATTCTTAGTATAACCGACCCACTAGAGTCACTTAAAAATACAATTAATATTCTGGATGATTTCTCAGCCGTATCATATTATAAAATCAATTATTCTAAGTCCCAAATTTTGGGTTATAACATAGACCCTGATTTAAAAGATTGTATTCAGAAGGAATTTGCCTTCAAGTGGGAAACTGAAAAATTGAAATATTTAGGGATATACATTACAAACCCAACCAAAAAAATTGTATCTATGAACATTACCCCATTATTAAACAACATCCAAAATGAATTGAAAAATTTAAAGATGACTGAAGTTTCATGGATGGGAAAGGTAATATCATATAAATCTATTATTTTGCCGAAAATTCTATACCTATTCCGATGTTTAACAACAACAATTCCTAAGCACTGAATCCAGAAACCACAATCTCAGTTATCACTATTCATCTGGCAAAATAAGAAACCTAGAATTTCCCAAAACATTTTATGTAAACATAAGAGGAATGGAGGCCTAGGTTTACCGAATATTTACGCTTATTATTTAACTAGTCTCATTAAACAGACCTAAAATAGTCTAATTACCGAATTTAAAAATAGTTGGGTACATATAGAAAAACATTATAATCGAAACATTCCCAAATCAGATATCATTTTGGCCCAACTTTTAAACACACAAAAAACATTAACTAAATTTCAAACAAGTAAAGCAGAACTATGGGCATGGAAATCCCTATTAAAAACATTGATGAAAGATAATGTACCTTTGGAGGATATTAAATGTTGCCCAATTGAAACAATACAAATTCTGACTCCCAAAATGAACATAATAAAATGGAAACAATACAACATAAACAATTTTCTCGACCTAATAGAAAATAACAAAATCTTGCCCTTCAAAAACATACAAAGTAAATTCAACATCCCAAATAAAGAGAAAAAAATTTGGTACCGTATAGAAAATTTTCTTACAAACAAAAAACCTAGATTTCAACTTCCTAAACCCCTAATAAATTTATTGAATAATCCATTAAACCAAATTATTTGGAAAACCAGTAATATATATTCATTGCTAAATGAAGATTATGAATTTGAGAAAAAGCTAAACCTAAATAATTGGGAGAAAGATTTGCACAAGGAATTTCCTATAAGTACATGGAAACAAGCTCTGGAAACAACTTATGCAACTGCAACCTGTGCTTCTCTTCAGGAGACATATTATAAAGTGTATTCCAGATGGTACTATACCCCTCTAAAGTTGTGCAAGTTTTCTGCTGAAAACTCACCACTATGTTGGAGAGGTTGCGGGAAAAATGGATCCTTTATCCACATTTTCTGGGGATGTCCTTTACTTAAACCCTTATGGAAGAAAGTCAGAGACCTCTTAAAGCAATTGACTACAAAAGATATAAATCTTACTCCAGAATTGGTTATTCTTTCCATAGGGTTAGAAGAATATGAGAAAAAGTATAGATACATTGTCTGTCACATTTTCTTAGTTATTAAGAATTTATTAGCAGCCAATTGGAGAGAAGAAAGAATCCCATCTATTTCAGAAGTTACGGACAGGGTTTCAGCTCATAATTTATATGAGTATAATATTGCATTAAAAGAAAAAAACTATCAAAGATATAAAATAAGATGGTCTCTTTGGTCCCAGAAATACATGCCAAACCTTGTTTTGAATTAGTTCCTTGACATTATCTAAATAATATAAATGTAATATGTTATTTCCGAATGTGTTTATATACTGTGCTAAATGAATATGAGTTTATAATCTTGCTTGACTTTGAAACTTAATAAATTACCTCAACGTCTTCCTCCTTCCCTTTCTCCTCCCCTCTATATTCCCTAACTCCTTCCATTCCCACTTCCCCTCCAATACCCCTTCCCATCCACTTTTAGCCTACCCTTTCTTCCCTTCCTCTTCCCCTTCTTTGTTATTTCAACAATATTTTTAAGAATGCATTTTAAATACTTCAATTACCCCCTCCCCTGTTATTGTAAACCCCTTAAAATTTAATAAAGTATACAAATTCCCTCGGAAAATTAAGTGAATCTGGCAAATTTTAATTTTAAAAGGTTAGATAAAAATAGAAAAGTTGTCATAATGACACAACCACTTGTGAAATGACATACGCTAGCACCTTGGGCCCCTGCACCTGTATAGCACGAGTCAACTCTATTAATAGCTATCTTTGATAAGAAATTACCCTCCTCTATGCCACTCAATACCATTTTTTTGGCTTTCAGAAAGGTCTTCTTTTATTTAATAAAGCGCTTTTGGGGAAACATTGCCATGGCTTCAAAGGAATAAAGAGCATGAAAGTAAAATCTGCCTTTTGCCATTTATACTAGCTGTATTAGATCAGCAGAGAGACGTGCCAGAATCTTTTATCCATAAACGCTTCTGTCTCTTTCATGCAGTATTTCTTCCTGGGGAAGCTTTGGAAAGTGTTGAGCACATACAGAAGGTGCTGTTCACAGCTTTGAAGTTATTTGATATGCAGAACATCTATTATCTGCTCTGAGATAATCTCAAAGCTGTGAATCACACATGTTGAGCGTGAAAGTGAACTGTAATGTCAAGGCTCCTGAAATGTAAGTTATATTATTTTAGATAAGACAAGACCTAAATCTTTCTTGCTGTCAATGCAAGCCTGGGAGAAAAGAATTCTAATAAATGCTTTGCACTTGGCCTAAAATAGACAGCACTTTTTGTGAGTCATATGATGGACACTGCATGGGCCTCTGCATCCAAGAGTGGTTGACCCACTAGAATATATATGTATGTATGCATGTATATATGTGTGTGTGTGTGTGTGTGTGTGTGTGTGTGTGTGTATAATATATATATATATTGTGTCCAAACTTTTGGTCTGTAATATATATATTACAGACCAAAAGTTTGGACACACCTTCTCATTCAAAGAGTTTTCTTTATTTTCATGGCTCTGAAAATTGTAGATTCATATTGATGGCATCAAAACTATGAATTAACACATGTGGAATGAGATACTGAACAAAAAAGTGTGAAACAACTGAAAATATGTCTTATATTCTAGGTTCTTCAAAGTAGCCACCTTTTGCTTTGATTACTGCTTTGCACATTCTCTTGTTGAGCTTCAAGAGGTAGTCACCGGAAATGGTTTTCACTTCACAGGTGTGCCCTGTCAGGATTTCTTGCCTTATAAATGGGCTTGGGACCATCAGTTGTGTTGTGCAGATAGTCCTACTGAATAGACTGTTAGCATTTGTATTATGGCAAGAAAAAAGCAGCTAAGGAAAGAAAAACGAGTGGCCATCATTACTTGAAGAAATGAAGGTCAGTAAGTCTGAAAAAGTGGGAAAACTTTGAAAATGTCCCCAAATGCAGTTGCAAAAACCATCAAACGCTACAAAGAAACTGGTTCACATGAGGACCGCCCCAGGAAAGGAAGACCAAGAGTCACCTCTGCTGCAGAGGATAAGTTTATCCGAGTCACCAGCCTCAGAAATCGCAGGTTAACAGCAGCTCAGATTAGAGACCAGGTCAATGCCACACAGAGTTCTAGCAGCAGACACATCTCTAGAACAACTGTAAGAGGAGACTGTGCAGCAGGCCTTCATGGTAAAATAGCTGCTAGGAAACCACTGCTAAGGACAGGCAACAAGCAGAAGAGACTTGTTTGGGCTAAAGAACACAAGGAATGGACATTAGACCAGTGGAAATCTGTGCTTTGGTCTGATGAGTAGAGTTGAGCGCGGTTCGTGGTTCGTGGTTCTCCAGTTCTAGGCTCGAGTGATTTTGGGGCATGTTCTAGATCGAACTAGAACTCGAGCTTTTTGCAAAAGCTCGATAGTTCTAGAAACGTTCGAGAACGGTTCTAGCAGCAAAAAACCAGCTAAATCCTAGCTTGGTTTCTGCTGTAATAGTGTAAGTCACTCTGTGAATCACACTATTATGACATTTCAGTGTATAGTGTGCGTGAACAGCGCCTTCAGATCACTGCTGTTTCTATAATGGCGATCGCCATTTTTTTTTTTTTTTTTCTTGTCTTCCTTCCCTAACCGCGCGCGTGTAGTGGGGCGGGCCAGCATGTCAGCCAATCCCAGACACACACACAGCTAAGTGGACTTTGAGCCAGAGAAGCAACGGCATGTGTGATAGGATGTCCATGTCACATGTCCCTGCATTATAAAACCGGACATTTTCTTCCAGGACGCCATTATCTGCCTTCTGCGTCTTTGGTGTCAGACATCACTGTCGCAGCTCCGTCCTCCTGAGTCCTATCGCCGATACAGCTGTATGCGCTGCATACACAGCGTTAGACAGCTTAGGGAGAGCACTTTATAGCAGTCCTTTTAAGGGCTCAAACCGGCAGGGTCAGAGAGCCATAGGTGACAGGTCCTGAAAACAGCCACAGCGTCTGTGTAGCCAAGGTCAGGGATTTCCTCCCTGCATTTCACCATTAGGAGGGAATAGAAAGGCAGGCTTCCATTCCTCTACCCAGAGCACCACAATCCTGCCACTGTACCCTCTTGTCCTCTGCACACTCCAACTCATTATAACTAAGCCATTATACTAGCAAACACTCAGTGTACCTAGTGGCATCCTAAACGTGGCTATTGGACTTTGCTATAGTACCACTAGTGCAAAGACATTTGCAGAGCACGTCTGCCTGCATTGCACGCTCCAACTTTTTTAAACTAAGCAATTTTACTAGCAAACACTCAGTGTACCTAGTGGCATCCTAAACGTGGCTATTGGACTTTGCTATAGTCCCACTAGTGCAAAAACATTTGCAGAGCACGTCTGCCTGCATTGCACACTCCAACTTTTTTAAACTAAGCCATTTTACTAGCAAACACTCAGTGTACCTAGTGGCATCCTAAACGTGGCTATTGGACTTTGCTATAGTCCCACTAGTGCAAAGACATTTGCAGAGCACGTCTGCCTGCATTGCACACTCCAACTTTTTTAAACTAAGCCATTATACTAGCAAACACTCAGTGTACCTAGTGGCATCCTAAACGTGGCTATTGGACTTTGCTATAGTCCCACTAGTGCAAAGACATTTGCAGAGCACGTCTGCCTGCATTGCAGACTCCAACTCTTTTTAACTAAGCCATTATACTAGCAAACACTCAGTGTACCTAGTGGCATCCTAAACGTGGCTATTGTACTTTTGTCTATTCACACTATTGTAACGATATTTGCAGCACGTCTGCCTGCATTGCACACTCCAACTTTTTTAAACTAAGCCATTATACTAGCAAACACTCAGTGTACCTAGTGGCATCCTAAACGTGGCTATTGGACTTTGCTATAGTCCCACTAGTGCAAAGACATTTGCAGAGCACGTCTGCTTGCATTGCACACTCCAACTTTATTAAACTAAGCCATTTTACTAGCAAACACTCAGTGTACCTAGTGGCATCCTAAACGTGGCTATTGGACTTTGCTATAGTCCCACTAGTGCAAAGACATTTGCAGAGCACGTCTGCCTGCATTGCACACTCCAACTTTTTTAAACTAAGCCATTATACTAGCAAACACTCAGTGTACCTAGTGGCATCCTAAACGTGGCTATTGGACTTTGCTATAGTCCCACTAGTGCAAAGACATTTGCAGAGCACGTCTGCCTGCATTGCAGACTCCAACTCTTTTTAACTAAGCCATTATACTAGCAAACACTCAGTGTACCTAGTGGCATCCTAAACGTGGCTATTGTACTTTTGTCTATTCACACTATTGTAACGATATTTGCAGCACGTCTGCCTGCATTGCACACTCCAACTTTTTTAAACTAAGCCATTATACTAGCAAACACTCAGTGTACCTAGTGGCATCCTAAACGTGGCTATTGTACTTTTGTCTATTCACACTATTGTAAACATATTTGCAGCACGTCTGCCTGCATTGCACACTCAAATTTTTTAAACTAAGCCATTATACTAGCAAACACTCAGTGTACATAGTGGCATCCTAAACGTGGCTATTGTACTTTTGTCTATTCACACTATTGTAACGATATTTGCAGCACGTCTGCCTGCATTGCACACTCCAACTTTTTTAAACTAAGCCATTATACTAGCAAACAGTCAGTGTACCTAGTGGCATCCTAAACGTGGCTATTGTACTTTTGTCTATTCACACTATTGTAACGATATTTGCAGCACGTCTGCCTGCATTGCACACTCCAACTTTTTTAAACTAACCCATTATACTAGCAAACACTCAGTGTACCTAGTGGCATCCTAAACGTGGCTATTGTACTTTTGTCTATTCACACTATTGTAATGATATTTGCAGCACGTCTGCCTGCATTGCACACTCAAACTTTTTTAAACTAAGCCATTATACTAGCAAACACTCAGTGTACCTAGTGGCATCCTAAACGTGGCTATTGTACTTTTGTCTATTCACACTACTGCAAATCTATGTGCAGCACGTCTGCATGACAACCTCCTGCTCTGTTTTTAATAAGCTATAATGATAGCACAAAATACTGCCATTTAGTGGCATCATAGAACTGGCTGTTGTATTCCATTAGTGCCCCACTGGTGCCAAGCTATTTCTAGCACCTCTACATCACACCCTCATGCACATTTTGCTACACTAATGTTATAGCAAACTCATGGAATTCATTGCTGCATTTCATAATTCGGAGGGATAGAAAGTCAGGCTTCCTTTAGCTTTTCCTTCTGTTCATAGACAGCATCTCCAAGAGCAATTTCCCCTCCACGTCTAAGTGTGGAGAGGCAGCTAGTGCGCATGCGTGTGCCGATGTACCCCAGCTGCAGCATAATTACAGTGTTTCGCATAGTGAGTATGCTCAGCCTGACTGTGTTATTCCTGACGCTAAGTCTTCTTTTCGGGATACAGCGCATGCTCCCACACTAAGTGTGAAAAGCCTCTTTGCACAGGTGCTTGCATTCCGTGCCGGGTCTAAGTCCTGTTTTGTGCCTAGACACCATGCTAAAGCTGATAGTCTTTTTTCAGAGACTGTATTTTATGCTACTGAGCATGCTCAGGCACTTCCTGCATCAGAGACTAGGTCCGGTAATGAACTCTTTGGCCCTGGCCCTGATGTGGGGGTCCCATATAGACCACAGGGCATCAGGTGTCCTCCCAAATGGCTTGCAGAGGCCCACACCTATGACTTGTCACCGCATTATTGATGGTCAGACGATGACTGGTGAGGTGTTTGGGTCATGGCAGCCATGAGGTCATCATTGAAGTTGCGGTTCCAAATAGGACGCTAGTTATGCCACTCATGACGTGTCACTCTACTTTTGTCTCCAGGAGGTGCATTGTGGTTCACCCTGGTTTGGGGCGGACCCAGGTTATAAAAGGGGCTGGAGCCAACAAGGAGGTGCGCAGTCTTCTATTATGCTCCGAAAGAGCACACCTCCATGTGTTGAACCCATTGCGGCTTTAGGCCAGAGGTAGGCAGGGATAGGGTGTCGATGCAGGCCACCACCACAGTTGGTAACGCAGAACGGTTAAGACCAGCTCCTGTCCTACCAGTCCTGCTTGTGCAGGCCAGTGGCATTAACAGGCCTCCTGCTGCTGCTGATGCGCCTGCTGTCCACAGGTGTGCCCCTACGCACACGGTCAGCGTACTCAATGGCCCCTGTGTTGTTAACAGGGAGTTCCTGGGCTGGGTGGGCATGTGGACCCTGTGACGCTAACAGGGCTCCCAGTCTCCAGATCCGAATGGCGTCTAACTCGGTTCAGGCTACTATTAGTTTCATAGCCACACAGCTCTGTATCCTCCACCAAACCTTCCAGTTGCCAACCTCTCCTTTTCCAACTGGGAGCACGGTGGACACTGACTGCTGATGGGGATATATACCTTTCTCTTTCTTTTCTTATTAATTTTCGTTATATAGCGGTCACAGATTATATACCACTTTATCCAAATCTGCCAGTCCCACTGTAACAGATGGTGTTTCTTCAGCAAATGTTACAGTTGCTTAACCACCAAATCCACGGACCAAAACTTTTTTCCCCTTTCCAACACACCTGTTCCCCTTTCCAACAGCATCTGTCCTTTTTCAACTCATTTTGGGATATGACCAAAAGTGCAACTGTGCAGGGACACCGTACTCAACGCCATCTCAGCACAGCAGCCATCCCTCGGTCCCTCCGATGTGGACAAGTAAAAGACCATTTCCTCCTATCCATGACAAAGCGTTGAGATTCACTCTGTGCAGCACTGGTGTTTAGTGGAAAAGTAGATCTAAGATTGCGTACCACATTCTGCAGATACTCCTGTATACGTGCGTCCATTTCTATGGCAGGAATTAGTTCGCCAAATTTTGTCTTGTACCGGGGATCTAACAGTGTGGCAACCCAGTATTCAGGATTACTTCAAATTCATACAATCCGAGGGTCATGTAGGTAGTGCAGCAAGAAGGCGCTCATGTGTCTTGTGCATCCAGGAGGACCAAGTCCTTGGTGTGTTGGTGGCAGAGAGGTGAGAATCGTGCATCCTTCCTCTGCCCTCTCCCCACAACCTCGCACAACCGAAATGTGAGCAAGCTCTCACTCATCTGCTGAGTCTTCCATGCCCATCGCCAGTTCGTCCTCCATTTCTTCATGGGCTCCTGCACTTTCATCAACACTTTTTGCTGATACTATGCGCCCTTGTTAATCCCTCTCCCTCACCATGACTGCCGCATAGGTGCCGCTGACCATCTGGACCTCGTAGATCTTGTTATCCCTTCCGCATATGACTCCTCCTGTACTTCCTCCCCTTCCTCTTGTCCCAACACCTGACTCCGAATAATAATTACAGTGTGCTCCATCATGTAGATGACCAGAATTGTCATGCTGAGAATGACATTGCCAGTGCTAAACATCTTCGTCGACATTTGTGAACTGTGTAGCAGGGTGCATAGGTCCTTGATCTGACACCACTCCAGCAGCGTGATCTGCACCACCTCTTGATCAAGTTATCCCAGGATATATGTCATACCGTATTTCAGCAGGGCTCTGCGGTGCTGCCACACATGCTGCAACATGTGCAGATTCCAATTCCTGCGTGTCGGAACATCGCATTTCCGGCGTTTAACTGCCAGACCCTAAGACTTCCGGAGTGATGAAAGTTGTTGAGCTGCTCTGTGCGCACGATGGAAGTGAGCACATAGCGAGTGTGCCCGCTGCACAAGGCCATGTAGGCCGTGATGGTGTTTTAAAAATTGCTGGAGAATTCGGTTCAACACGTGAGCCATACAAGGCACGTGTGTCACATTGCCCTGAGGATGGCCCGCAGCCAGGTTTGCATCATTGCCGCACACGGCTGTTAAGTCACCAACGGAGTCCGCTCTGTCAATTTGTACTCCGGTCACCAGGTGACAACGTGTTCCTTTCATGAATAGTGCTGATGATGGGAGAGTAGTCGATGCCAGCGGCGCAGGTGGACGCAGGTTATGCTCACCCACTGGGCTGCATTACCTTGACAGATGCAGAATCTCTGGCTGAATGTAGCTGGTGGGTATCTCACAGATGAAATACCATCATTCAGCTACAACCAATGGGAAGACACCACACCCTTTTTTATGCCCATCCTGTCTGCAGACCACTGCCAGACATAGCTATGAACCTCTGGTTAATTTTACCCCCAGTTCAGTTTTATGATTTTGTGTGCTTGTTACCTGACTACTTTTCCTGCTTGCTGTTTATGTACCTTGTTGGCCGATCCGCATTTCACCTCTGCTTGTTTTCTGATTAAGTCCTGGCCGTCCCATTCTGTTCCTGTTCCTCAATTAATGTTTTGACCCTGCCTGACTACTATTCTCTGGAATAGCGGTGTGACTCACATTTCCCATACATTTCAAAGTAAAACTTTGAGCGCCTGATGGCATTGAGCTCTGCTGCCAGCATAGTAAGGAGGTGTGTGGTAGTCCTTGTGCGCAGTTGCAAGGAAGGGTGGCCTGACCACACAGGGTTTGCGCCAAGGTGGAGGACCCACACGAGGTTGAAGAGGCAGAAGCAGTGTATTAACTTCTACATACAGAAGAAGGATTGAAACAACTCGTGGGGACGGCAAGACTTGTACAGCAGACCCTTCTCCATCTCTCACCATAGTTTGCCAGTGCCCAGTCAGTGACATGTAATGACCCTGTCTATGCTTACTGGTCCAAGTATCTGTGTTGAAATGCACCCTGTCGCACACAGATTTTCTCAAGGAAGTGGTGATGTTGTGTGCGACATGCTGGTGTAGCGCGGGCATGCTTTTCTTGGAGAAGCAGTGGTGATTGGGCATCTGGTACTGGGGCACAGCGACAGACATAAGGTCTGTAAAATCCTGTGTGTCCACTAGGCGTAAAGGCAGCATTTCGGTAGCCAACAGCTTACAGAGGGATAGAGTCAACCACTTAGCTTTGTCATGGGTCGCAGGAAGTGGCCTTTTATTTGACCACATCTGAGGGACAGAGATCTGGCTGCTGTCTGTAGACGGTGTTGAGTAGGGTGTCCCTGGAAAAATGCAGGTTTGTGAGGAAAGTGCAGGCGGAGACATGATGTTGCCTTCATCTTGCCTTCAGATCTGTTCATCTTGTATCATTTTTAAAAAACACAGCAAGCAAGGGTTACTCCAAGCGGAGTCTACCTTTTTTCCAAAAATTGGGCACACAGACACCCCATCAGTGGCAGCACTTGTGCCCTAGTTGCAAACAGGATGTTTTGATTTGCATCAAGCACATTCAAAAATACGCCATAATTAACCGTCCCCAGCATGACACCGGGGTAGGTAGATAAAGTCTTTGCTGAACCATGACTTGGTCATCTTGGCTCCTTTTAAAAACAATGTAAGCAAGGGTTACTCCAAGCGGAGCCTCCCTTTTTTCCAAAAATTGTGCCCCACACACACCCACCCATTCAGTGGCAGCAGTTGTGCCATAGTTGTACACTTCACAGCTAGATTTGCATCAAGCACATTCCAAATCCACAAGCATTTACTCTCCCCAGGATGACACAGGGGTTGTAAATTCCTTCTGGATCCATGACTTGTTAATTTTGATGAACGTCAGTCTGTCCACATTGTCACTGGACAGACGCGTGCGCTTATCTGTCAGCACACACCCAGCAGCACTGAAGACACGTTCAGAGACAACGCTGGCAGCTGTACACGACAAAATCTCCAAGGCGTAACTGGATAGCTCTGGCCATTTTTCTAGATTTGAAGCCCAAAATGAGCAAGGCTCTATTTGCAAAGTCATGGCATCGATGTTCATTTGTAGATACTCCTGTATCATCCTCTCCAGCCGTTGACTATGTGTCAGACTTGTTGTCTCTGGTGGCCTTGCAAAGGAGGGTCTAAAAAAATTATGAAAAGATTCCATTAAATTGCTGTTACCAGCACCAGATACGGTCCTACTGGTACGTGTAGACTGTTGAAGATGACGAGACCGTCCCATGTTTGTCAAGTTACAACTGGGAGATTCCCTCCCTGCACCTGCACGGTTGTTTGGTGGAAAAGCGGATCTAAGATCGAGTAACAGCTTCTGCTGATACTCCTGCATAAGTGCGTCCCTTTCTATGGCTGGAATTATGTCACAAAATTTGGACTTGTACCGGGGATCTAATAGTGTGGCAAGCCAGTAGTCAGCATCACTTCTAATTTTGACAATACGAGGGTCATGTTGGAGGTAGTGCAACAAGAAGGCACTCATGTGTCTTGCGCAGCCATGCGGACCAAGTCCACGCTGTGTTTGTGGCATAGAGGTGCTAACCGTTCTTTCTTCCTCTGACATCTCCCCCCAACCTCTTTCAACTGAAATTTGACCAAGGTCCCCCTCATCTGCTGAGTCTTCCATGTCCATGGACAGTTCGTCCTCCATATCTTCATGTCCTCCTGCACCTTCCTCAACATCTCGCCTGCTACCATGCGCCCTTGTTGATCCCTGTCCCCCATGGTCCCATGCCTGCCGCGTTGGTGATGATGAACGTCTGGACCTTGGTGATGTTGTTGTGTCTTGCGCATATGAATCCTCCTGTAGTTCCTCCCCTTCCTGTTGTCCCACCCCCTGACTCCGAATAGTGTTTAGCGTGTGCTCCAGCATGTAAATGACTGGAATCGTCATAATGATAATGGCATTGTCAGCGCTAAACATATTCGTCGCCATGTCGAAACTGTGCAGAAGGCTGCATAGGTCCTTGATCTGAGACCACTCTAGCAGTGTAATCTGCCCCACCTCTGCATCTCATTGGCCTAGGCTATACGTCATGACGTAATGCACCAGGGCTCGGTGGTGCTGTCTCTGTATCATGTGGAGAGTCGAATTCCAGCGTGTCGATACATCGCATTTCAGGTGATGAACCGGCAGGCTGAAAGACTTCTGGAGCAATGCAAGTCAAGTCAGCTGCGGCGTTTAAACGGCAGAAGTGAGCAGAGAGTGACCATGCCCTGTGCAGAAGCCCATCTAGGTCGTGATAGTGGGTTAAAATTGCTGGACAACAAGGTTAAACACGTGAGCCATACAAGGCACGTGTGCCAGCTTGCCCAGGCGAAGGGCCGCACCCAGGTTTGCAGCATTGTCGCACACGGTCTTACCAGGCTGCAGGTTGAGTGGAGACAACCATTTATTAAACTCGGACCGCAGAGCTGACCACAACTCCTCAGCTGTGTGACTCTTATTCCCAAGACATGTCAAGCTAAAGACCGCCTGATGTCGTTGCGCTCTGCTGCCAGCATAGTAATGAGGGGTGCGTGATTCCTTCTGCGCAGTGAGAACGCTGGTGGCCTGACCAGGCAGGCTTGGGGCGGAGGTGGAGGACCCAGATGAGGTGGAGGATGCAGAAGCAGTGGCGGAACTTGGACAGACAGAGGATTGACACACAAGTCGTGGGGACGGCAAGACTTGTGCAGCAGACCCTTCACCATCTATCACCATAGTTACCCAGTGGCCAGTCAGCGACATGTAACGTCCCTGTCCATGCTTACTGGTCCAAGTATCGGTGGTGAAATGCACCCGTTCACACACAGAGTTTCTCAAGGAAGCGGTGATGTTGTGTGTGACATGCTGGTGTAGCGCGGGCACACCTTTCTTAGAGAAGTAGTGGCGACTAGGCATCTGGTACTGGGGCACAGCGACAGACATAAGGTCTCTAAAATCCTGTGTGTCCACTAGGCGGAAAGGCAGCATTTCGGTAGCCAACAGCTTACAGAGGGATAGAGTCAACCTCTTAGCTTTGTCATGGGTCGCAGGAAGTGGCCTTTTATTTGACCACATCTGAGGGACAGAGATCTGGCTGCTGTGTGTAGACGGTGTTGAGTAGGGTGTCCCTGGAAAAATGCAGGTTTGTGAGGAAAGTGCAGGCGGAGACATGATGTTGCCTCATCCAACGTTGGTGCTATCGATGTTTGCGAGAGCTGTACACAATCACTTGTTTCCCCTTCCAAACCAACTGACGACCTACCAAGCAAACTGCCTGTTGCGGTTACAGTGGTGGAAGTTGTGGGTGGAAAAACAGGTGTGACAGCTGTCCCCACAGTCCTAGAAGATGACGAGCGCGCGGATGCACTGGAAGGGGCAGGCGGTGGATGGTTGGCTCCGCTAGGCCGCATTGCAGCACGGTGAGCTTCCCACCAGGCCATATGATATTTATTCATGTGACGATTCATGGAAGAAGTTGTCAAACTGCTGAGGTTTTGACCTCTACTAAGATAACCATGCCAAATGTTACAGATCACATAATTTGGGCGATCTTTTTTTATGTCAAAAAAGGACCAGGCTAGGCAAGGCTTAGAGGCCATGCGACCTGTTGATCCACCCCGAATAATGCTCAGAGGCAGAGTGGTGGCTGAGGATGCAGTTGTAGACGTGCTACCAGTGCTCCGACTGTGTCCAGGAAGGCGCAAGGTTACTTCGACGTCGGTTGCATCCTCCTCCACCGCCTCTGTTGACCTCCTCGAGTGTCTGACTGTGGGTTGACAGTAGGTGGGATCTAGAACTTCATCATCAATTGTTGTGTTTGCACTCCCCTCCCCCTCAGACCGAGCCTCTTCTTGCCCTGACCGAATATTTAAGTTGTCATCCCAATCGGGTATCTGCGTCTCATCTTCATCAGTATGTTCCTCATTGTCTATAACCACAGTTGTTGGAAAGGCAGCATTTTGGTAGCCAACAGTTTGCAGATGATGAAAGTCAACCTCCAAGCCATGTCATGCCCTTCTAAAAGCATGTAAAACACAGCGAGGGGACTCCAACCACAGTCTCCCTCGTTTCCACTAACTGGGCCACACACACCCCTCTTGACTGACATCGGTTGAGCCCCCTTTTGAAAAAGAAAAAGATGCTTTGCATGAAGCACTCTCAAAAATACACGTGCCTTTCCCGTCCCCTGGCTGACCCAGGGGAAGAAAAGTCCTCTGAGAGCCATGACTTGTTCATCTTGGTTCTTTTAGAGACACAGCGAGGGGACTCCAACCACAGTCTCCCTCGTTTCCACTAACTGGGCCACACACACCCCACTTGACTGGCATCGGTTGAGCCCCCTTTTGAAAAAGAAAAAGATGCTTTGCATGAAGCACTCTCAAAAATACGCGTGCCTTTCCTGTCCCCTGGCTGACCCAGGGGAAGAAAAGTCCTCTGAGAGCCATGACTTGTTCATCTTGGTTCTTTTAGAGACACAGCGAGGGGACTCCAACCACAGTCTCCCTCGTTTCCACTTACTGGGCCACACACACCCCTCTTGACTGACATCAGTTGATGCCCCTTTTCAAAATGAAAAAGATGCTTTGCATGAAGCACTCTCAAAAATACGCGTACCTTTCCCGTCCCCTGGCTGACCCAGGGGAAGAAAAGTCCGCTGAGAGCCATGACTTGTTCATCTTGGTTCTTTTAGAGACACAGCGAGGGGACTCCAACCACAGTCTCCCTCGTTTCCACTAACTGGGCCACACACACCCCACTTGACTGGCATCGGTTGAGCCCCCTTTTGAAAAAGAAAAAGATGCTTTGCATGAAGCACTCTCAAAAATACGCGTGCCTTTCCTGTCCCCTGGATGACCCAGGGGAAGAAAAGTCCTCTGAGAGCCATGACTTGTTCATCTTGGTTCTTTTAGAAACACAGCGAGGGGACTCCAACCACAGTCTCTCTCGTTGCCACTAATTGGGCCACACACACCCCACTTGACTGGCATCAATTGACCCAATTTTCAAGATGAAAAAGATGCTTTGCATGAAGCACTCTCAAAAATACGCGTGCCTTTCACCTCCCCTGGCTGACCCAGGGGAAGAAAAGTCCTCTGAGAGCCATGTCCACATTGTCAGTGGACAGACACGTGTGCTTATCTGCCAGCAGACCCCCAGCAGCACTGAAGACAGGTTCCGAAAGAACGCTGGCTGCAGGACACGACAAGATCCCCAAGGCGTACGTGGCGAGCTCAGGCAATTTATCCAGATTGGAAGCCTAAAATGAGCAGGGCTCAAGTTGCACATTAATGGAATCGATGTTTCCTTGCATATATTCATATATCTGTGTGTCCTCCTCTTTTTCCTTGTCCAGCTCTTTTGTTTTCGCATGAGTATATGTCCTTGTCACTTTCCCATGTGTTGTGAGTTGTTTGTCACCTTTTGGACACCTTTGAGGGTGTTTTCTAGGTGTTTTTCTGTGTTTGTGATTGCCTGCCATAGTTTCCTATGCAGTTCGAGTTCGGTTCGTCGAACGTTCGACGAGCCGAACTCGAACGGGACCTCCGTTCGGCGAACCGACCTCGAGCCGAACCGGGACCGGTTCGCTCATCTCTACTGATGAGTCCAAACTTGAAAAATTTGAATCCAACCACCGTGTCTTTGTGCGATGCAGAAAAGGTGAACGGATGGACTCTACATGCCTGGTTCCCACCATGAAGCATGGAGGAGGAGGTGTGATATATATATATATAAAAAATCCCCACACATACACATGGATAGTGTAATGGGCTTCAAACTACACATGTGCCCTTTTTGTTGTTCCATTTAACTCACCCATCAGTATTACCAGATGTATTCCAAAAAAATTTCCTGTCAGTTCCAGGTCTGTCCCATATACTGTATATATGCAGTGACATGACAGGATGACAAGATTCTGCATAACTAACATTTGCTAAATAGTTGAAAGTCAAATTTATGTATGAGATAGCCAAGATGATTGTATATAGAATGATGGTAGTCTTGCGTATGAAGCTGTAGCGGATGATGAGATCTGGAGCCGGAAAGTCAAAAATTTGTTAACCCCAAAAACAGCCCCGCAGGTCTGATGTAATCAACACGACCTCCCACCACAATCCCAGTTCTGCTACATCTGCAGTGATGGAAAATGCGACCGATCACTGCAGCTCCTGGGACACACTGAGACAACCCTGCCGTATTGCAGCAGATTGGTTCATTAAGTGGATTCACCATATGCAGACTGTGAGCCCACTTGGTCTCAATGAACAGAATAAATTTGGTTGTTTCCTTTAACACTTTATTCATGTGGTTCTTTTAGCTGTCCTTTTGTAACCATTTCTAAATGATTGACCATCCTTTCTGATATCCAATGATCACCCTGTTTATCATATATGAATCCTGTAAAACTGCCCTATACCCATCAACCCTTATGGGTATTCTGGTAATTGCATCTATCCAGCCTACTATAGCATGTGAGTAGGCTTATTATCTGGTGATCCATCCTTTTAAGTTACAATACACTGTGGGTTTGTTTACACTATGCCTATGCCTTATGATACTTATGCCTAAATCTGGAAATATTTGGTTGTCTAACCTATACACATGTCATTTCTGAAAAAATTTATATGCATGATATTATCTTGCATAGTTGTCTCCAGATCTGGTGCTTTCCTCATTGGAACCCAATATATCTCTAATCTAATCCTGCTGCACTACCACGTCAGCGCTTGTGAACTTTGCCGGAACACATTTTGTGTCACTTCCGTAGAATCCATCAAAGCTTTCTCTTCCCATGATGTGTTCCAGACTGTACGTCAAATCTTTCCTCTAGAATATGGTCCTGTGACCATCACTTCACATCCGGCCATGCACTTCCATTCTGAACCATTTAAGTGCAGTGCATGCTAATTTTCTTTATGCACTGCCTACATGAGATCATTGTCCCTCAATAACCTGGCTCCAATGGATGTCGGTGGCATTACAATTAAGTGCACCTGCACTGAATCCTGAGCGGTCTCTCCATCTACTATATTTCTAACCTAGCATATAAGCTAAGTATTATTATGTATATAAATATATGTTTGTATATATATTTATATATATATATATATATATATATATATAAATTTACACATATATATGTATATACCCACAGACATTGAATCTGTCAGATGAGCTATTTGGGACTTTGTCTTATTTCACATCTTTAAAACCATTTTCTCTGTTCTGAGGCTGAACTACAATTTTCTTTCATATGCTCTTTAGCTAAAGCTAAGAATATTATTTTCTATGCATTTGCACTTTTAAATCTCTTGTGATATAGTTTTTCTATATATAGGCTGTACATATAACTAGACAGTTTCTATATTTTCTATAAACAGATTGTTATTTCTATAACCCTAATACTCTTTGACATATCCAGGTCTTGATCCCTCCTGAGGAACCACCCACTTTAGAGGGGAAAGCTGTCAAGTAGGGCTGGAGTACTGATTTTGCTGCTACTTGTGTTATTCATTATCCTCTGGAATATGTGTAACTTACATTTGAGTGTTAATATCACCTGATTGAGTGGTAATCGGATTTTATGACTTTGTTAATAAAGTCTGAAGTAACATTGTCACATATAGTTAAGGACAATTATCATTAATTTACCAACACAAGATCATGGGGCTATATATTAAGTTCTATTCTCAATGAGACTTTTATCTGGTGGCTTGTAAAATTACTGTGTGGATATTTAGGTGTATTGACGTTTATTCATGCTCCATGCGCCTAATAGGGCTATTTCAGAGAAGTCGACATTTAGCGGGGTGCCATTTGCAGAATTTAGAGTGCCAACCTCCGCGGCTAGGTAGGCTCATCTTAGGGCAAAACAGTGCCATGCTCACCTACTTTCCATTAATATGCTTGTATACATCACTCTGTGAACAGCCAGCTTCTTTGGCAATGACCTTTTGTGGCTTACCCTCCTGTGGAGTGTGTCAATGACAGTCTTCTGGACGTCTGTCAAGTCAGCAGTCTTTTCCATGATTGTGTAGCCTACTGAACCAAACTAAGGGACCATTTTAAACGCTTAGGTAGCCTTTGCAGGTGTTTTGTAGTAATTACTCTAATTTTCTGAGATAATGACTCTTGAGTTTTCATTGGCTGTAAGCCATAATTATCAACATTAACAGAAATAAACACTTGAAATAGATCACTCTGTGTAATAACTCTATAATACATACGTTTCCCATTTTTTAAAGAATTACTGAAATAAATTAACTTTTTGAGGCTATTCTAATTTCTTGAGATGCACTTGTACTGGTGGCTGAATTCTTGGTACTTAAAATTTTGTAGTCTAAACATTAGCTTTGCTCCTAAAACTTTTGTTGGGGTGTATTCGTCTCATTTTTGCAACATGGTCTTCAATGAATTTATAAGGAAAATGATTTATGAGTGTGAAAAATAACATACCTTGTTTGTAAACAATGGCTTACATTGTTTGTTTGTAGGAGTATTTTATAGTATGGTATCCAATAGAAATGTTAAGTCTAAAGGCCGCTTTACACACAACGATATCGCTAGCAATCTCGTTAGCGATGTGACATGCCCAGATCATTGCTACGATTTGCCAAGATCGCTCAAAGGTCGTTTTGTAGCGGTCACACGTACCCATCTCACAAACGACGCTACATCGTTCAGTGATATATTGTTTGACCAAGGCGGTCGTGTGGACACCGTCACACAGCATTCCTCCCAATGATTCCGGCAACGACAGAGGCGTATAATTGTCCATAGCATACACCCTGGCGTGTGATTGCCTCACCGTCTACACGCCCCAATTTCCTATACTGTCAGAATCTCCTACAATTTGTGTCCGCCTTTTCAACCATGCCTGCCAAATCAGAATGCAGTTGGTACCACCAATCAGAGCGGAGGAGGCGTGGAGCATTGCTCTTAACAACACGCCCGCGTCGCTGATGACGGACGCACTAACGATGTTGTTCGTCGTTGGCAGGGTGTCAAACGTAGCAATATGTCTGCTGCGTTCGAAACGACGAACAATATTTTGAAACTAAATGACATGCCAACAATCAACGATTTTCGCTATTTTTAAGATCGTTCGGAGTCTCTCGTAGGTGTCACACGTAACGACGTCACTAACGATGACGGAAGTGCGTCATGAAAACCGCGACCCCAGCGACATATTGTCAGATAAATCGTAACGTGTAACAGGGCCTTTAGGTTCTCTGACAAATCTGTTGGGGTGTACTCATTTATGTTGAGTACTTTGTGTATTTAATAAATACATAAAACATACAGCATGTGAAATACATAAGTGTTGAACATGTAACCAATTTTGTAAGTAAAGGTGCTATTGATATGCATTTCTCACCAAATATTGGTAACAACCGATTCAATGCACACAGGCAAAGAAATCAAACCATAGATGTTCATATATTTAGTGATGTGTAATAATGAGAAAAGATACAGGGAAAAAGTATTGAACACGCTTACTGAAATTTAATATGTCATACAGAAGCCTTTGTTAGTGATGACAGCTTCAAGATGCCTCTTGTATGGAGAAACTACTATAGTTGCATTCATTGCTCAAGTGTGTTGTTTTTTTGTTTTTTTTTACCATTAGTCCAAACAAACACTCTTCAAATCCTGAAGATTTCATGGGTTCCTTCTATAAACTCTGAGCTCTCGTTCCTTCCATATATTTGTTATTGGATTCAGGTCAGGTGACTGGCTGGGCCATTCTAGCAGCTATATTTGCTTTCTCTAAAACCATCTGAGAGTTGCTGTGTTTTGGATCATTGTCTTGCTGATGTCCACCCTCATTTCATCGTCATCATCCTGGTAGATTGCAGCAGATGTTTATGAAGCATGTCTCGGTAAATTTATCCATTCATTATTCCTTCAACTATATGAAGTTTGCCATTGATGTATGCTGAAAAACAACCCCAAGCCATTTTGTTCCCACCTCCAAACTTCACTGTTGGTATGATGTTTTTGGCCGCCAAACATGGTGGGTATTTATGGCTTCCAAAGAGTTTAATTTTGATTTTGTCTGAAAAGATTAAAATCCCTCATTATTTCAAAGGCTTGTCTATACAGTCAGGAAAATAAGTCATTGATACACTGCGGATCTTGCAAGTGTTGTCATCTACAAAGAATGGAGAGGTCTATCATTTTTATCGTAGGTACACTTAAACTGTGACAGACAGAGAAAAAAAAATCCAAAAAATCACATTGTTTGATTTTTAAATAATTAGTTTGCATTTTATTGCATGAAAAAAGTATTTGATACAACAGAAAAACAGAATTTATTATTTGATACAGAAACCTGCAAGTTTGCACACACTGCAGCAGGGAGTTTGGCCCACTCCTCCATGCAAATCTGCAACAGATCTTTCAGGTTTCAGGGCTCTTGTTGGGCAACATTGAGTTTCAGCTCCCTCCAAAGATTTTCTATTTGGTTCAGATCTGGAGACAGGCTAGGCCACTCCAGGACCTTGAAATGCTTCTTATGGAGCTACTCCTTAGTTGCCCTGGCTGTGTGTTTTGGGTGACTATCATGCTGGAAAACCCATCCACAACCCACCTTCAGTGCTCTTACTGAGGGAAGGGGGATGTTGGCTGAAATCTTGCCAAACATGACACCATCTACCCTCACTTCAATATGGTGTAGTCGTTCAGTCCCCTTTGCAGAAAAGCACCCCCAAAATGATGTTTACACCCACATACATCCTTCCTCCTCTAATCCTCCACATTACATCCTTCTTCCTCTAAACACGGCAAGTGGAGTTGATAACAAAAAGTTCTACTTTGGTCTCCTATGACCACATCACCTTCTCCCATGCCTCTTCTGCATCATCTATATGGTCAGTGGTGAACTTCAAAAGGGCCTGGAAATGTGCTGGCTTGAGCAGGGGAACCTATTGTGACATAGTGTGTTAATATTGGTAATCTTTGAGACTATGGTCCCAGCTCTCTTCAGGTCATTGATCAAGTCCTCCCATGTAGTTCTGGGCTAATTACTGACCTTCAGAATCATCCTTACCCCTCAAGGCGGAATCTTGCATAGACTTGCATCTTTATTTCATTTTAAAAGAATAAAAGACTATTTCCCTTTCTATGGACATAACTGCTGATTCACACACCATCCTCAGCATCATTACATAAGACAACTGCTACAAATCGAGATACAAGAAAGGTGAGTGCTTTTCCTACTTTACTAAAAAGACTGTGTTAGCATAAAAGATTCCATTCTCACTAGAGTTGAGCGCGGTTCGCGGTTCGAGGTTCTCCAGTTCTAGGCTCGAGTGATTTTGGGGCCTGTTCTAGATCGAACTAGAACTCGAGCTTTTTGCAAAAGCTCGATAGTTCTAGAAACGTTCGAGAACGGTTCTAGCAGCAAAAAAACAGCTAATTCCTAGCTGGCTTTCCGCTGTAATAGTGTAAGTCACTCTGTGACTCACACTATTATGACATTTCAGTGTATAGTGTGCGTGAACAGCGCCTTCAGATCACTGCTGTTTGTATAATGGCGATCGCCATTTTTTTTTTTTTTTCCTTGTCTTCCTTCCCTAAGCGCGCGCGTCTTGTGGGGCGGGCCAGCATGTCAGCCAATCCCAGACACACACACAGCTAAGTGGACTTTTAGCCAGAGAAGCAACGACATGTGTGATAGGATGTCCATGTCACATGTCCCTGCATTATAAAACCGGACATTTTCCTCCAGGACGCCATTATCTCTTCTGCGTCCTTGGCGTCAGACATCACTGGCGCAGCTCCGTCCTGAGTCCTATCGCTGATACAGCTGTATGCGCTCCATACACAGCGCTGGACAGCATAGGGATAGCACTTTCCATCAGTCCTTTTAAGGGCTCGTACCGGCAGGGTCAGAGCCATAGGTGACAGGTCCTGAAAACAGCGACAGCGTCTGTGTAGCTAAGGTCAGGGATTTCGTCGCTGCATTTCCCCATTAGGAGGGAATAGAAAGGCAGGCTTCCTTTCCTCTACCCAGAGCCCCACAATCCTGGCACTGTACCCTCCTGTCCTCTGCACACTCCAACTCATTATAACTAAGCCATTATACTAGCAAACACTCAGTGTACCTAGTGGCATCCTAAACGTGGCTATTGGACTTTTGTGTAGTCACACTAGTGGAAAGATATTTGCAGCACGTCTGCCTGCATTGCACACTCCAACTCATTATAACTAAGCCATTATACTAGCAAACACTCAGTGTACCTAGTGGCATCCTAAACGTGGCTATTGGACTTTGCTATAGTCCCACTAGTGCAAAGACATTTGCAGCACCTCTGCCTGCATTGCACACTCCAACTCATTATAACTAAGCCATTATACTAGGAAACACTCAGTGTACCTAGTGGCATCCTAAACGTGGCTATTGGACTTTGCTATAGTCCCACTAGTGCAAAGACATTTGCAGCACCTCTGCCTGCATTGCACACTCCAACTCATTATAACTAAGCCATTATACTAGCAAACACTCAGTGTACCTAGTGGCATCCTAAACGTGGCTATTGGACTTTGCTATAGTCCCACTAGTGCAAAGACATTTGCAGCACCTCTGCCTGCATTGCACACTCCAACTCATTATAACTAAGCCATTATACTAGCAAACACTCAGTGTACCTAGTGGCATCCTAAACGTGGCTATTGGACTTTTGTCTAGTCACACTAGTGCAAAGACATTTGCAGCACCTCTACCTGCATTGCACACTCCAACTCATTCTAACTAAGCCATTATACTAGCAAACACTCAGTGTACCTAGTGGCATCCTAAACGTGGCTATTGGACTTTGCTATAGTCCCACTAGTGCAAAGACATTTGCAGCACCTCTACCTGCATTGCACACTCCAACTCATTATAACTAAGCCATTATACTAGCAAACACTCAGTGTACCTAGTGGCATCCTAAACGTGGCTATTGGACTTTGCTATAGTCCCACTAGTGCAAAGACATTTGCAGCACCTCTACCTGAATTGCACACTCCAACTCATTATAACTAAGCCATTATACTAGCAAACACTCAGTGTACCTAGCGGCATCCTAAACGTGGCTATTGGACTTTTGTCTAGTCACACTAGTGCAAAGACATTTGCAGCACCTCTACCTGCATTGCACACTCCAACTCATTATAACTAAGCCATTATACTAGCAATTTTTGCTGCCAGTTTAAGGGCCGTAGTTGCATTGTCAGGGATATTTATTCTTTATTATTCTGCTGTTAATAAAGCTAGACCACCACTGCAATCTACACCACCTCTCAATTTTTACTACCACATTTTCAGTGCACAATCTTGTCGCAATCAACATGAGTGGCAAAATGACAGATGCTGGTGGAAAGGGGAAGAGGCGTGGTGGAAAAGGCAAAAAAGGTTTTGTCCGTGGGGATGGTGGCAAAGCTCCATTATCATCTGCTGAAGATAGACCATCTACCAGAAAAAGTAAGATGTCTACTACTTACCGTGGACAATCCGATGTGCTCCCTTTTTTACGGACACGAACAACAGGAACAAAGGTAGATGATGGCCAAAAAAGGAAAATGCTTGAATGGATCTCAAGTGGTCCAACAAGTGCCCTCTCAGCCACTTCAAGTACCGCATCCAAAAAACACCAGTCCTCTGAGTTGTCATCCCAATCAAACTTGCTTTCTCCCAGCTCTGAAGTCTCCATCAGCCCTGCACAGTATGGTGGAACTGAGATGGCTGAGTCTGCAGAGCTGTTCAGTCACACTATAGCCTGGGAATCAGAGGTCTGCTCCCAAGCTCCAGTGAGTACAGAACAGGAAATGGTCTGCAGTGATGCCCAGAACCTTTGTGACTCTGATTCAGGCCGTGAGGACCAAGTTTCTGAGCATAATGTTGACCCTTTGTCACAAACTGTAACACCTGTGGTTATAGACAATGAGGAACATACTGATGAAGATGAGACGCAGATACCCGATTGGGATGACAACTTAAATATTCGGTCAGGGCAAGAAGAGGCTCGGTCTGAGGGGGAGGGGAGTGCAAACACAACAATTGATGATGAAGTTCTAGATCCCACCTACTGTCAACCCACAGTCAGGCACTCGAGGAGGTCAACAGAGGTGGTGGAGGAGGATGCAACTGATGACGAAGTTACCTTGCGCCTTCCTGGACACAGTCGGAGTACTGGTAGCACGTCTACAACTGCATCCTCAGCCACCACTCTGCCTCTGAGCATTATTCGGGGTGGATCAACAGGTCGCATGGCCTCTAAGCCTTGCCTAGCCTGGTCCTTTTTTGACATAGAAAAAGATTGCCCAAATTATGTGATCTGTAAAATTTGTCATGGTTCTCTTAGTAGAGGTCAAAACCTCAGCAGTTTGACAACTTCTTCCATGAATCGTCACATGAATAAATATCATATGGCCCGGTGGGAAGCTCACCGTGCTGCAATGCGGCCTAGCGGAGCGAACCATCCACCGCCTGCCCCTTCCAGTGCATCCGCGCGCTCGTCATCTTCTAGGACTGTGGGGACAGCTGTCACACCTGTTTTTCCACCCACAACTTCCACCACTGTAACCGCAACAGGCAGTTTGCTTGGTAGGTCGTCAGTTGGTTTGGAAGGGGAAACAAGTGAGTGTGTACAGCTCTCTCAGACATCGATAGCACCAACGTTAGATGAAGACAACATCATGTCTCCGCCTGCACTTTCCTCACAAACCTGCATTTTTCCAGGGACACCCTACTCAACACCGTCTACACACAGCAGCCAGATCTCTGTCCCTCAGATGTGGTCAAATAAAAGGCCACTTCCTGCGACCCATGACAAAGCTAAGAGGTTGACTCTATCCCTCTGTAAGCTGTTGGCTACCGAAATGCTGCCTTTCCGCCTAGTGGACACACAGGATTTTAGAGACCTTATGTCTGTCGCTGTGCCCCAGTACCAGATGCCTAGTCGCCACTACTTCTCTAAGAAAGGTGTGCCCGCGCTACACCAGCATGTCGCACACAACATCACCGCTTCCTTGTGAAACTCTGTGTGTGAACGGGTGCATTTCACCACCGATACTTGGACCAGTAAGCATGGACAGGGACGTTACATGTCGCTGACTGGGCACTGGGTAACTATGGTGATAGATGGTGAAGGGTCTGCTGCACAAGTCTTGCCGTCCCCACGACTTGTGTGTCAATCCTCTGTCTGTCCAAGTTCCGCCACTGCTTCTGCATCCTCCACCTCATCTGGCTCCTCCACCTCCGCCCCAAGCCTGCCTGGTCAGGCCACCAGCGTTCTCACTGCGCAGAAGGAATCACGCACCCCTCATTACTATGCTGGCAGCAGAGCGCAACGGCATCAGGCGGTCTTTAGCTTGACATGTCTTGGGAATAAGAGTCACACAGCTGAGGAGTTGTGGTCAGCTCTGCGGTCCGAGTTTAATAAATGCTTGTCTCCACTCAACCTGCAGCCTGGTAAGGCCGTGTGCGACAATGCTGCAAACCTGGGTGCGGCCCTTCGCCTGGGCAAGGTGACACACGTACCTTGTATGGCTCACGTGTTGAACCTTGTCGTCCAGCAATTTTTAACACACTATCTCGGCCTAGATGGCCTTCTGAACAGGGCACAAAAACTGTCTGCTCACTTCCGCCGTTCAAGCGCCGCAGCTGAGCGACTTGCATCGCTCCAGAAGTCTTTCGGCCTGCCGGTTCATCGCCTGAAATGCGATGTGGCGACACGCTGGAATTCAACTCTCCACATGTTACAGCGACTGTGGCAGCACCGCCGAGCCCTGGTGCAATACGTCATGACGTATAGCCTGGGCCAACGAGATGCAGAGGTGGGGCAGATCACCCTGATGGAGTGGTCTCAGATCAAGGACCTATGCACCCTTCTGCACAGTTTCGACATGGCGACGAATATGTTTAGCGCTGACAATGCCATTATCAGCATGACGATTCCAGTCATTTACATGCTGGAGCACACGCTAAACACTATTCGGAGTCAGGGGGTGGGACAACAGGAAGGGGATGAACTACAGGAGGATTAATATGCGCAAGACACAACAACATCACCAAGGTCCAGACGTTCATCATCACCAAGGCGCCAGGCATGGGACCATGGGGGACAGGGATCAACAAGGGCGCATGGTAGCAGGCGAGATGTTGAGGAAGGTGCAGGAGAACATGAAGAAATGGAGGACGAACTGTCCATGGACATGGAAGACTCAGCAGATGAGGGAGACCTTGGTCAAATTTCAGTTGAAAGAGGTTGGGGGGAGATGTCAGAGGAAGAAAGAACGGTTAGCACCTCTATGCCACAAACACAGCGTGGACTTGGTCCGCATGGCTGCGCAAGACACATGAGTGCCTTCTTGTTGCACTACCTCCAACATGACCATTGTATTGTCAAAATTAGAAGTGATGATGACTACTGGCTTGCTACACTATTAGATCCCCGGTACAAGTCCAAATTTTGTGACATAATTCCAGCCATAGAAAGGGACGCACGTATGCAGGAGTATCAGCAGAAGCTGTTACTCGATCTTAGATCGGCTTTTCCACCAAACAACCGTGCAGGTGCAGGGAGTGAATCTCCCAGTTGTAACTTGACAAACATGGGACGGTCTCGTCATCTTCAACAGTCTACCCGTACCAGTAGGACCGTATCTGGTGCTGGTAACAGCAATTTTATGGAATCTTTTCATAATTTTTTTAGACCCTCCTTTGGTAGGCAAGGCCACCAGAGACAACAAGTCTGACACATAGTCAACGGCTGGAGAGGATGATACAGGAGTATCTCCAAATGAACATCGGTGCCATGACTTTGCAAATGGAGCCTTGCTCCTTTTGGGCTTCAAATCTAGAAAAATGGCCAGAGCTATCCAGTTACGCCTTGGAGATTTTGTCGTGTCCAGCTGCCAGCGTTGTCTCTGAACGTGTCTTCAGTGCTGCTGGGTGTGTGCTGACAGATAAGCGCACGCGTCTGTCCAGTGACAATGTGGACAGACTGACGTTCATCAAAATGAACAAGTCATGGATCCAGAAGGAATTTACTACCCCTGTGTCATCCTGGGGAGAGTAAATGCTTGTGGATTTGGAATGTGCTTGATGCAAATCTAGCTGTGAAGTGTACAACTAGGGCACAAGTGCTGCCACTGAATGGGTGGGTGTGTGTGGGGCCCAATTTTTGGAAAAAAGGGAGACTCCGCTTGGAGTAACCCTTGCTTGCTGTGTTTTTTAAAAATGATCCAAGATGAACAGAGCTGGGGTCAGGAAAGACTTTGCTACCTACCCCGGTGTCATCCTGGGGACGGATAAGAATGGCGTATTTTTGAATGTGCTTGATGCAAATCTACCTGTGAAGTGTACAACTGGGGCACAACTGCTGCCACTGAAGGGGTGGGTGTGTGTGGGGCCCAATTTTTGGAAAAAAGGGAGACTCCGCTTGGAGTAACCCTTGCTTGCTGTGTTTTTTAAAAATGATCCAAGATGAACAGAGCTGGGGTCAGGAAAGACTTTGCTACCTACCCCGGTGTCATCCTGGGGACGGATAAGAATGGCGTATTTTTGAATGTGCTTGATGCAAATCTAGCTGTGAAGTGTACAACTGGGGCACAACTGCTGCCACTGAAGGGGTGGGTGTGTGTGGGGCCCAATTTTTAGAAAAAAGGGAGACTCCGCTTGGAGTAACCCTTGCTTGCTGTGTTTTTTAAAAATGATCCAAGATGAACAGAGCTGGGGTCAGGAAAGACTTTGCTACCTACCCCGGTGTCATCCTGGGGACGGATAAGAATGGCGTATTTTTGAATGTGCTTGATGCAAATCTAGCTGTGAAGTGTACAACTGGGGCACAACTGCTGCCACTGAAGGGGTGGGTGTGTGTGGGGCCCAATTTTTGGAAAAAAGGGAGACTCCGCTTGGAGTAACCCTTGCTTGCTGTGTTTTTTAAAAATGATCCAAGATGAACAGAGCTGGGGTCAGGAAAGACTTTGCTACCTACCCCGGTGTCATCCTGGGGACGGATAAGAATGGCGTATTTTTGAATGTGCTTGATGCAAATCTAGCTGTGAAGTGTACAACTGGGGCACAACTGCTTCCACTGAAGGGGTGGGTGTGTGTGGGGCCCAATTTTTGGAAAAAAAGGGAGACTCCGCTTGGAGTAACCCTTGCTTGCTGTGTTTTTTAAAAATGATCCAAGATGAACAGAGCTGGGGTCAGGAAAGACTTTGCTACCTACCCCGGTGTCATCCTGGGGACGGATAAGAATGGCGTATTTTTGAATGTGCTTGATGCAAATCTAGCTGTGAAGTGTACAACTGGGGCACAACTGCTGCCACTGAAGGGGTGGGTGTGTGTGGGGCCCAATTTTTGGAAAAAAAGGGAGACTCCGCTTGGAGTAACCCTTGCTTGCTGTGTTTTTTAAAAATGATCCAAGATGAACAGAGCTGGGGTCAGGAAAGACTTTGCTACCTACCCCGGTGTCATCCTGGGGGACGGATAAGAATGGCGTATTTTTGAATGTGCTTGATGCAAATCTAGCTGTGAAGTGTACAACTGGGGCACAACTGCTGCCACTGAAGGGGTGGGTGTGTGTGGGGCCCAATTTTTGGAAAAAAGGGAGACTCCGCTTGGAGTAACCCTTGCTTGCTGTGTTTTTTAAAAATGATCCAAGATGAACAGAGCTGGGGTCAGGAAAGACTTTGCTACCTACCCTGGTGTCATCCTGGGGACGGTTAATTAGGCCGTATTTTTGAATGTGCTTGATGCAAATCAAAACATCATGTTTGCAACTAGGGCACAAGTGCTGCCACTGATGGGGTGTCTGTGTGGCCCAATTTTTGGAAAAAAGGGAGACTCCGCTTGGAGTAACCCTTGCTTGCTGTGTTTTTAAAAGAAGCCAAGATGAACAGAGCTGGGATCAGGAAAGACTTTGCTACCTACCCTGGTGTCATCCTGGGGACGGTTAATTAGGCCGTATTTTTGAATGTGCTTGATGCAAATCAAAACATCATGTTTGCAACTAGGGCACAAGTGCTGCCACTGATGGGGTGTCTGTGTGGCCCAATTTTTGGAAAAAAGGGAGACTCCGCTTGGAGTAACCCTTGCTTGCTGTGTTTTTAAAAGAAGCCAAGATGAACAGAGCTGGGATCAGGAAAGACTTTGCTACCTACCCCGGTGTCATCCTGGGGACGGATAAGAATGGCGTATTTTTGAATGTGCTTGATGCAAATCTAGCTGTGAAGTGTACAACTGGGGCACAACTGCTGCCACTGAAGGGGTGGGTGTGTGTGGGGCCCAATTTTTGGAAAAAAGGGAGACTCCGCTTGGAGTAACCCTTGCTTGCTGTGTTTTTTAAAAATGATCCAAGATGAACAGAGCTGGGGTCAGGAAAGACTTTGCTACCTACCCCGGTGTCATCCTGGGGACGGATAAGAATGGCGTATTTTTGAATGTGCTTGATGCAAATCAAAACATCATGTTTGCAACTAGGGCACAAGTGCTGCCACTGATGGGGTGTCTGTGTGGCCCAATTTTTGGAAAAAAGGGAGACTCCGCTTGGAGTAACCCTTGCTTGCTGTGTTTTTAAAAGAAGCCAAGATGAACAGAGCTGGGATCAGGAAAGACTTTGCTACCTACCCCGGTGTCATCCTGGGGACGGATAAGAATGGCGTATTTTTGAATGTGCTTGATGCAAATCTAGCTGTGAAGTGTACAACTGGGGCACAACTGCTGCCACTGAAGGGGTGGGTGTGTGTGGGGCCCAATTTTTGGAAAAAAAGGGAGACTCCGCTTGGAGTAACCCTTGCTTGCTGTGTTTTTTAAAAATGATCCAAGATGAACAGAGCTGGGGTCAGGAAAGACTTTGCTACCTACCCCGGTGTCATCCTGGGGGACGGATAAGAATGGCGTATTTTTGAATGTGCTTGATGCAAATCTAGCTGTGAAGTGTACAACTGGGGCACAACTGCTGCCACTGAAGGGGTGGGTGTGTGTGGGGCCCAATTTTTGGAAAAAAGGGAGACTCCGCTTGGAGTAACCCTTGCTTGCTGTGTTTTTTAAAAATGATCCAAGATGAACAGAGCTGGGGTCAGGAAAGACTTTGCTACCTACCCTGGTGTCATCCTGGGGACGGTTAATTAGGCCGTATTTTTGAATGTGCTTGATGCAAATCAAAACATCATGTTTGCAACTAGGGCACAAGTGCTGCCACTGATGGGGTGTCTGTGTGGCCCAATTTTTGGAAAAAAGGGAGACTCCGCTTGGAGTAACCCTTGCTTGCTGTGTTTTTAAAAGAAGCCAAGATGAACAGAGCTGGGATCAGGAAAGACTTTGCTACCTACCCTGGTGTCATCCTGGGGACGGTTAATTAGGCCGTATTTTTGAATGTGCTTGATGCAAATCAAAACATCATGTTTGCAACTAGGGCACAAGTGCTGCCACTGATGGGGTGTCTGTGTGGCCCAATTTTTGGAAAAAAGGGAGACTCCGCTTGGAGTAACCCTTGCTTGCTGTGTTTTTAAAAGAAGCCAAGATGAACAGAGCTGGGATCAGGAAAGACTTTGCTACCTACCCCGGTGTCATCCTGGGGACGGATAAGAATGGCGTATTTTTGAATGTGCTTGATGCAAATCTAGCTGTGAAGTGTACAACTGGGGCACAACTGCTGCCACTGAAGGGGTGGGTGTGTGTGGGGCCCAATTTTTGGAAAAAAGGGAGACTCCGCTTGGAGTAACCCTTGCTTGCTGTGTTTTTTAAAAATGATCCAAGATGAACAGAGCTGGGGTCAGGAAAGACTTTGCTACCTACCCCGGTGTCATCCTGGGGACGGATAAGAATGGCGTATTTTTGAATGTGCTTGATGCAAATCAAAACATCATGTTTGCAACTAGGGCACAAGTGCTGCCACTGATGGGGTGTCTGTGTGGCCCAATTTTTGGAAAAAAGGGAGACTCCGCTTGGAGTAACCCTTGCTTGCTGTGTTTTTAAAAGAAGCCAAGATGAACAGAGCTGGGATCAGGAAAGACTTTGCTACCTACCCTGGTGTCATCCTGGGGACGGTTAATTAGGCCGTATTTTTGAATGTGCTTGATGCAAATCAAAACATCATGTTTGCAACTAGGGCACAAGTGCTGCCACTGATGGGGTGTCTGTGTGGCCCAATTTTTGGAAAAAAGGGAGACTCCGCTTGGAGTAACCCTTGCTTACATTGTTTTTAAAAGAAGCCAAGATGAACAGAGCTGGGATCAGGAAAGACTTTGCTACCTACCCCGGTGTCATCCTGGGGACGGATAAGAATGGCGTATTTTTGAATGTGCTTGATGCAAATCTAGCTGTGAAGTGTACAACTGGGGCACAACTGCTGCCACTGAAGGGGTGGGTGTGTGTGGGGCCCAATTTTTGGAAAAAAGGGAGACTCCGCTTGGAGTAACCCTTGCTTGCTGTGTTTTTTAAAAATGATCCAAGATGAACAGAGCTGGGGTCAGGAAAGACTTTGCTACCTACCCCGGTGTCATCCTGGGGACGGATAAGAATGGCGTATTTTTGAATGTGCTTGATGCAAATCAAAACATCATGTTTGCAACTAGGGCACAAGTGCTGCCACTGATGGGGTGTCTGTGTGGCCCAATTTTTGGAAAAAAGGGAGACTCCGCTTGGAGTAACCCTTGCTTGCTGTGTTTTTAAAATAAGCCAAGATGAACAGAGCTGGGATCAGGAAAGACTTTGCTACCTACCCTGGTGTCATCCTGGGGACGGTTAATTAGGCTGTATTTTTGAATGTGCTTGATGCAAATCAAAACATCATGTTTGCAACTAGGGCACAAGTGCTGCCACTGATGGGGTGTCTGTGTGGCCCAATTTTTGGAAAAAAGGGAGACTCCGCTTGGAGTAACCCTTGCTTGCTGTGTTTTTAAAAGAAGCCAAGATGAACAGAGCTGGGATCAGGAAAGACTTTGCTACCTACCCTGGTGTCATCCTGGGGACGGTTAATTAGGCCGTATTTTTGAATGTGCTTGATGCAAATCTAGCTGTGAAGTGCACAACTAGGGCACAAGTGCTGCCACTGAATGGGTGGGTGTGTGTGGGGCACAATTTTTGGAAAAAAAGGGAGACTCCGCTTGGAGTAACCCTTGCTTGCTGTGTTTTTTAAAAGGAGCCAAGATGAACAAGTCATGGTTCAGCAAAGACTTTGCTACCTACCCCGGAGTCATCCTGGGGACGGTTAAGTATGGCGTATTTTTGAATGTGCTTGATGCAAATCTAGCTGTGAAGTGTACAACTAGGGCACAAGTGCTGCCACTGAATGGGTGGGTGTGTGTGGGGCCCAATTTTTGGAAAAAAAGGGAGACTGCGCTTGGAGTCACCTTGCGGTGTTTTACATGATTTTAGAAGGGCGTGCCATGCCTATATCTGTGTGTCCTCCTCTTTTTCCTTGTCCAGCTGTTTTGTTTTCGCATGAGTATATGTCCTTGTCACTTTCCCATGTGTTTGTGTTGTGTTGTGAGTTGTTTGTCACCTTTTGGACACCTTTGAGGGTGTTTTCTAGGTGTTTTTATGTGATTGCCTGCCATTGTTTCCTATGCAGTTCGAGTTCGGTTCGTCGAACGTTCGACGAGCCGAACTCGAACGGGACCTCCGTTCGGCGAACCGACCTCGAGCCGAACCGGGACCGGTTCGCTCATCTCTAATTCTCACCCTTAAAGGCTCATATTTAACTTAGCATGAGTATTGCCACTTTGTTTTCTCATGTAAATAGTGAGTGATAGAGAATGGGCTAATTATACAAACAAGATTCCTTGCATCCTTCCTGTGTCATTCATACTATCAACACAGTCATCTGCTTTCTGTACTAGGAGACCAATTGAAGTTGTCATAAGAAATATTATTTCTTCACATTGTTATTGATGAGGAACTGGATCATACTCAATATAGGAGCTCCTGTATTTATTGTCATAATCACTCATTGTGGACCTTTATCTTCTGAGATTGATAAATACATTCCTAACTTCTGAAGAGAGATTACATTTGGCCATTTTATTTTATCATTGGGGGATCCAAGAAAGTCAAGTGCAAGATTGACAATCATTTTGTGTTTTTTCATTTTCTAATAATTGCACCAACAGTTGTTCCCTTTTCACCAAGCTGCTTGCCTATTTTCCTGTAGCCCATCCCAGCCTTGTGCAGGTCTACAATTTTGTCTCCGGTGTCCTTAGACAGCTCTTTGTCCTTGACAATGGTGAAGAGGTTGGAGTGGGAGTGATTGAGTGTGGACAGGTGTTTTTTATACAGATAATGAGTGCAGAGTAGGAGGACTTTTAAAAAAAAAAAAAAAAATAAAAGGTCTGTGAGAGTCAGACTTCTTGCTGGTTGATAGGTGATCAAATACTTATTTCATACAATAAAATGCTAATTATTTAAAAATCATACAATGTGATTTTCTTTTTTATCTTTTTTTTCATTCTGTCACAGTTGAAATGTACCTATGATAAAAATTATTAATCACTCTATTCTTTGTAGGTGGGAAAACTTGCAAAATTGGCAGTGTATCAAATACTTATTTTCCCCACTGTATGTTGTTGAGCAAATTTAAAACATACTGAACATGTAGAAAGAAAGAAAATCTGTATCCTCTCAATAAAATGCAAATCCTTAATTTAATCCATTTAAAATCCATGTTGGACAGAATAAAATTCAAACATGTTTCAGGCAAATGCCCTTGTTCACCGAATCTACTTCCACATGGAAACACAAAAACATTTAAACCCACATAAAACTGCCCACATTGGAAAACAATTAATGATAAATCCGTTACACATGATTATTTGCAAAGAAAATCACTGCCTTGAAAATCTCCTTAAGATAACAAAATATACTTAGAGAGACCATAAAATTATAAGGAAAACAATAACCAATTTAAATCGAGTATTTGTATGGTGTAAAACAAAATAGAAACAAGGGAAAAAAAATAAATAATTAGAACGATACTGGTGAGCATATACTTTCTTATGCTTGAACATGCTCCTTGTTCAGCAATGGAGTTGTGCGTAGTGAGTATACACAACAGCCATGTAGGTTGAGTGAAATAATTATTTTCTTTGGATCCATTCTACCTGCTGATTCCAGTTTTTTCTGTAGCGCTCCCTAGGTGGTTCTTGGCTGTTGGGCAAACTCTCCTGACAACTATTTTAACCTTTCTGTCTGAAATCTTGCTTCATGAACCTGGTCTTGGCCAATTTATAGTGAAATGATGTCCTCACCACTTCTGTATTATGGCCCCAAAATTGCTAACTGGAAACCTTATGTAATTTAGAAATTCTTCTGTAACCAATGCCATCAGTATGTTTTGCAACAATAAGGTTGCAAAGATCTTGAGACAGCTCACTGGTTTTACCCATCATGACATGTTTCTTGTACGGCACCTTGGTAATGAGTAGTGATGTGCAAACCTGTAAAAATCTAGAATCGACAGGTCGAACCAGAATTTAAAAAAAAAACAGTTCGGGACCAGAATTAATTCCAAATATCTGTTCTGCGCCAATCCTCATATAAGTTTATGGGGACTCGAATATTGTGATTTAAAATGGTGGTAGAAAGAGGTAGGGGGATTCGAGCAGGCGTGTTATGCTTACAGAGTCTCCCGCGTGGTGGTAACATTACTTCTGGGGCCACTCATTACCCTCATACATATTCACTGCTTCCCCTGCCCACGAGCAGAGCCAGCATCTGTGTTTGGTTGCAGTCAGGCCGTGCCCCCACCTGTGACAGCATGTCTGACTGTTTGGAATCACACGCGATGTCTGCATCTCTATAGTTGTGTAAAAATAAATAAATAAAATTAGCATAGCATCCCCCCATATTATGATACCCAGCACAGATAAAGCGTACGTTTATAGGCTGCAACCCCCAGCTGTGTATTTATTTTGGCTGTTTATCAAAATAAGAGGGACCCATATATTTTTTTTAATTTAAATATCGGCTGTGGGCTGATATTCTCAGGCAGGCCCATGGTTATTGTCTCCTCCAGCCTAAAAACAACAGCCTTCTGCCACCCAGAATTATTGCATCTATTAGATGCGACAATCTCGGAACTTTACCCGGCTCATCTCGAATGCCCTGGTACTCGGCAATCGGGGTACTATAAGGGATTAATTACGGGTCACAGCTGCCACTAAGCCCTAGATTAGTAATGTGAAGCATCTTTGAGACCTCCCCATTACAAATAATGTAAGTGAAAAGAAATAAACAAAAATGCCAAAAAAAATCTTTTTTTTTAAATAAAATAAAAAAAAATATCCTTTTTCTCCAATTTATTAACCCCACACACCCAGTTACAATGCATTCCACATGACATCCTATAACGATCTTGACTCTGCTTCATACTGAAATCACCTGGGCACATTAGAAAACATGACTGCACGTTGTGGCTTCAGGCAGACTCTGACTGAGCCGCAGCTGTGAGCAGTGGCATCCCTCAGTTTATCTGCGGTCACAGCTGGAGGTTCCCGTGGTACTCCACCTGTGACTGCAGGTAAACTGACCTCATTAAACTCAATGACCTCAGCTCAGGTGAACAGATTGTGACGGGGGTGTACAACAGAGCAAAGGATGGACGAGGCCGAGGGACGATCCAACAGGTTTATTAACAGGAATACAGGAACAGCACATGATTAGTCCACGTAAAACAGATTCGGAGGCCCTTCCCGACAATCCTCGGACCGGATAACAAAGCAATTGTCCTTACAGTAGTCCAAAGAGTTCCACACAATCCCACGGGCCGCCACACAGGCCTAGCTCCGTCCGTGTCCACAGCCACCCAGGCTGGGGCTCCTTCTCTTTCCAAGTTTCAGCTCACTCTGAAGTTACAAAAAGGGAAATGCATTGTCTGTGCTCCTTGACCAGCCCACCATGTTCAGGGGGTGGGGGTCACACATCCTATCATCAATGGTTTGGTCCATCACAGGGCTCCCATATGTCTGCCAGCCACAGTAGATGAAGGGATCCCCTGCTGTGCAGAACAATGACTATTCCTTCACTGGCCAATGCAATTACAGACTAGATACACAACTCTGGATAGAAGAGGACAGGCTATTTACATAATCACATTAGATGCCAAGACTGCAATTGTATGAGAGAGACACATTGAGACCAGTAGCTCCCCCAAGAAAATACATGAATTACAACTAATACAACCAGGGAAATATACATATCATGACATAGTATCACAGCATATACAGTGAGAGGGTAAATTACATCTTCACACAGATTTCTTAGACCTGCATCTCCTGGCAGAAATCCATGTTTATTTTGCAAAGAGATGCAGATTTGATGCTGAAATTTATACACCATATTCATGCACCAAATCTGTATCTTCTAGCAAAAAATTGTATCAAAACACGATGCAGTTTAAATGCAATATTGATGTGATTTTTTTTTTTTGCCAGGAGATGCAGCTTTGATGCAGGAATATGGTATATAAATTTCACACCATAGCTGCATTTTTTGTCAAAAAATGCACAAAAACGGTTTTGATGTCGTTTCACTGCGGTGTTCTGCCAGGAGATTCAAATTTGGTACAGAAATCTAGTGCAGACATTTCAAATGTTGTTTTTAAAGAAAGGATTTTTTCATTATTTGTGCTTATTCATTTTCGTTTACAGATTAGTAATTGGGGGTCTCATAGATGCCTCTCATTACTACGCTAGGGCTTAGTGGCAACTGTGAGCTGCTATCAACCCTTTTATTACTCCGATTCCCACCGCACAAGAGCAATTGGGAAGAGCTGGGTAAAGTTCTGGGATTTTCGCATCGAATGGATGTGACAGTCCTGGGTGGCTGCAAGCTGCTATTTTTTGGCTGAGGGACCCAATAAGCATGGATCCCGCCAGCCTGAGAATACCAGACCCCAGCTGTCGTGCTTTATCATGGCTGGGTATTAAAATTGGGGAGACCGCATTATTTAAATAATTTTAAAAAAGCTGCATGCGGTTCCTCTTATTTTGATACAGAGGAAGAGAAGCGTACAGATGGGGGCTGCAGCCTGTAGCCATATGCTTTATCATGGCTGGGTATCATAACGTGGGGTGACCTTACAATTTTTTTTTAATTTATTTTTACACCAATCTACAGTGACTCGCAGATAGCGCTTGTGATTGGTTGCAGTCAGACACGCTGTCACACAGGCTGGGGGAGCATCTGACTGCAATCAATTACGGATGCCAGGACTGCCAATGAGCTGGGGAAGCAATGAACATGAATGATGTTAATGAGCGGCCCTGGAAGTAGAATGTGTGGTACTGAAGCAGTTACAGCCACGCCAAAGATCGGGTAAGTATAAATCACTTGCTTTCTTTTTATTTTTACTTCTTTTTTTTTATTAACAGAGTTGCTGGACCCAGAACATTACCCTGAGACCTCTGAGAGCTCTGGGCCGGCAGTCAGCTACTTTTGTGTTCCAGATATTTTTATTAAATTTTAAAGGGGAAATAATACAGGAAATAGAAGGAATCATTAGCAGATGAAATAAAGCAAAAAAAATATTTCTGTAAAGCAGATTCCTAAGGAAAGAGTTGGTAGGTTAAGGAATGGGGTAAGGAGATGGGCTCAGCTACTTTTGAACCTACGCGGATCCAGACTTTTTCAGTTGTGATCCGCCCATCACTACTGACAAGTCTTCCTCTGTTTTTGTGATTCTGCAAGTAGACATTGACCTGCTGAAATTTAAGAGTGCTAATACCCACACATAGGATTTGGCGCCACTTGCCATTTTTCTTTTCTCTGAAATGTAGCAGTGTTACAGAGAAAGACTGGGTACAAACAGATGTATTCATATGAGTCTATGTGGCTCATATACGGACAGTGAAATATGCTTTTGTGAAGAAGGCCTAATGTAAACACAGCTGCAATAATGCAACTGACTCTGGATAATTCTGCCTTATTTTGGGTAGCACAAATCAGATGACAGTTCTCTTATCGTGAGTAAAATTCAGTGAGAAATCAATTGAAAGCTTAAGGCTATGTGCCCACGTGTGTGCGCTCTGCACAGCAGTGTAACGTCACTGCATGTGCGCTTCAGAGTGCAGCTGAAAAGCTCCGTTCTGAAGCTTTGGTGACTGCAGAATTCGTGTGCTCTGGATGCTGCCTCTCCCTATAGACAGAGCGGGGGCTGCATGCAAAGCGCACGAAAGAAGTGACATGTCACTTCTTAGAACGCAGCGATTTGGCAGCAGCCGAAGCGCTGCATTCTAATACGCCACGTGGGCATGGATTAGGCACAATCTTCATAGATTGTGCTGGGGACGCAGGACGCATGCAGTTATGCTGCGGTGCAGAACGCAGCGTAACTGCATGAAAATACGCCACGTGGGCGCATAGCCTTAGCCTTATACAGTACATTACATTGGTTGGATCACTTCTGTCTCCAAATTACCGTAAGTTGTCATATAATGTTCAACGTAGAAATAAAAGTGATTGAAGCAATTTTGTGTGATAGTAGCAACTGAGGTGTGTATTATAAGGTTATGCAGCAGTTGTATTTTGAGGTTCTGCAGCAGCAGAGGTTTCCATTATAGTTTTGCAGCAGCTAAAGTTGGAAAGTATTATGAGGTTCTTCAGTGGACTGTGGTTTTCATCATGAGGTTCTGCAGCAGTTGAGCGAGGTGTATTATGAGGTTCTACATCTGCTAAGGTGTATTATGAAGTTCTACAGAAACTGAGGTGTTTATTATAAGGTTCTGCAGCAGCAGAGGTATGCATCATGTATGGTATATGTTACTATGGATTTGAAAAGCGTTCATTTTTTTTTTTGTTCTTTTCATAATCAATACTGCCCTTATTGGACTAACTATTAGCAGATTTGGTTTCCAGTACCATCTCTATGCTGATGACACCCAATTATACACCTCTTCTGACATCACTCACACCTTAAGGGCTCCGCCACACATCCGTGAAAACCACGTCCGTGTAAAACGGGCCGTTTTTCGGGTCCGTTTTCCGTTTTTTAGGTCCGTTTTTATGGTATGTGTGGCCTGCGTGTGTATCCCGTATGCTAGCCGTATGTGCGTGTGGAATGTCCGTGTGTGCGTGAGTGAAATAACTGACATGTGTATGTGTTGTCCGTGTGAAATGTACGTGTGTGATGCAAAATGTCGTTACTACATGTCGGAAGACAGAGTAGCGGGATGAGAATGAACTCGGGTGAACTTCACCCGACTTCATAGTCATGCTGCGGCTCTGTCTGTGTGCCGTGTACTGATTAGCGGTCACCTGTGAAGGATTCACCGGTGACCACTAATCCCCCGAGTGACTGAAGTGTCCCCCCCTCTCTCATACTCACCGTTCCCCGATCACCGGCGCTGCACGGCGTTCACACTGCTTCGGCGGCTTTTTCTAATTTGAAAAAGCCGACCGCTCATTAAACAATCTCGTATTCCCTGCTTTCTCCCCCCACCGGTGCCTGTGATTGGTTGCAGTCACACACGCCCACCACGCTGAGTGACAGCTGTCTCACTGCACCCAATCACAGCAGCCGGTGGGCGTGTCTATACTGTGCAGTGAAAAAAATAAATAAATAATTTAAAAAAACGGCGTGCGGTCCCCCCCCATTTTAATACCAGCCAGATAAAGCCATACGGCTGAAGGCTGGTATTCTCAGGATGGGGAGCTCCACGTTATGGGGAGCCCCCCACCCTAACAATATCAGTCAGCAGCCGCCCAGAATTGCCGCATACATTATATGCGACAGTTCTGGGGCTGTACCCGGCTCTTCCCGATTTACCCTGGTGCGTTGGCAAATCGGGGTAATAAGGAGTTATTGGCAGCCCATAGCTGCCAATAAGATCTAGATTAATCATGTCAGGCGTCTATGAGACACCTTCCATGATTAATCTGTAAGTGACAGTAAAAAAACACACACACCCGAAAAAAATCCTTTATTAGAAATAAAAAACACAAACAAATTCCCTCATTACCAATTTATTAACCCCGACAAACCCTCCATGTCCGGCGTAATCCACGGACCTCCAGCGTCGCTTCCAGCTCTGCTGCATGGAGCTGACTGGAGCAGCAGAAGACACCGCCGCTCCGGTCACCTCCACGCAGCTAATGAGATGAGTAGCGCGATCAGCTGCTGTCAGTCAGGTAACTCCCGGCCACCGCTGGATCCAGCGGTGGCCGCGGGTAACCTCAGTGACAGCAGCTGATCGCGCTACTCATCTCATTAGCTGCGTGGAGGTGACCGGAGCGGCGGTGTCTTCTGCTGCTCCAGTCAGCTCCATGCAGCAGAGCTGGAAGCGACGCTGGAGGTCCGTGGATTACGCCGGACATGGAGGGTTTGTCGGGGTTAATAAATTGGTAATGAGGGAATTTGTTTGTGTTTTTTATTTCTAATAAAGGATTTTTTTCGGGTGTGTGTGTTTTTTTACTGTCACTTACAGATTAATCATGGAAGGTGTCTCATAGACGCCTGACATGATTAATCTAGGACTTATTGGCAGCTATGGGCTGCCAATAACTCCTTATTACCCCGATTTGCCAACGCACCAGGGTAAATCGGGAAGAGCCAGATACAGTCCCAGAACTGTCGCATATAATGTATGCGGCAATTCTGGGCGGCTGCTGACTGATATTGTTAGGGTGGGGGGCTCCCCATAACGTGGAGCTCCCCATCCTGAGAATACCAGCCTTCAGCCGTATGGCTTTATCTGGCTGGTATTAAAATGGGGGGGGACCGCACGCCGTTTTTTTTAATTATTTTTTTTTTTTTTTCACTGCACAGTATAGACACGCCCACCGGCTGCTGTGATTGGGTGCAGTGAGATAGCTGTCACTCAGCGTGGTGGGTGTGTGTGACTGCAACCAATCACAGGCGCCGGTGGGCGGGTAAAGCAGGGAATACGAGATTGATTAATGGGCGGCCGGCTTTTTCAAAATAGTAAAAGCCGCCGAAGTTTTTATAACAGCAGTGCAGCGCCGCGCCGGGGATCGGGGAGCGGTAAGTATGAGAGAGGGGGGAGAACTGACCGACAGACAGCTAGAGGGACAGATAAGACAGAGAGACCGACCGACAGACATAGAGACCGACCGACGGGCTGAGGGAGAGAACGAAACAGAAAAAGAAAAAAGACCGACATCACATGAAAAAAGCACAAAACGTACAGGGAGCAAACAGAGATGCGTCCGTGTCACTCGGACGTGCGCACAGACCCATTGACTTTCATTGGGTCCGTGCTGCGTGTTGCGTGCAGAAAACGGACATGCTGGCGTGAGACACGGCCCACAAAACGCATCACGGAGACGGACTAACGGACATAACCAAAAACGCAATTGTAACCGCTGAGATATAGTAACATTGGTGCACGTTTGTCCGTGTCTCCAGTATACACGGAAACGGACCAAACACGCACGTGTTTCACGGATGTGTGTTTCAAGCCTAAAGAAGTTGTCCAGTTACCAAAACTGATTTTTTTTTTTCTGATAAATCTTGCTAATATGTGCCCCTCAACACATCTATTATGTTTTTTCAGCAAAATAACCTTTTATTGTGCACTAGCAGCACATCTACATTGCTGGCTCCAGCTCTGCTGGGGTTAATCTCTCCTCTGACTTCCTGTGTTCAGTTCCTACAAGTCCCAGAATTCTTTGTGGCTCTAGGGCGGTGTCTAGCTTATCTAACACACCCACTGTGTCTAACACCCCCCTCAGCTCTCCACCCAAAGCCTCCTCCCTGCCTCTTCCCTTTGTGGATGCACTGAGAGAAATCACACAGAGACAGCAGCAGCTCCCAGCTCTGCACAACCAGGGGAAGAAAGTGTGTGTGTGAGTGTGTGTGTGAGTGTGTGTGTGAGTGTCTGTGTGTGTGAGTGTGTGTGTGTGTGAGGGTGTGTGTGTGAGTGAGTGTGTGAGTGAGAGTGTGTGAGTGAGAGTGTGTGAGTGAGAGTGTGTGAGTGAGAGTGTGTGAGTGAGAGAGTGTGAGTGTGTGTGTGTGTGAGTGTGTGTGCGTGAGAGAGTGTGTGTGTGTGTGTGTGTACAGAAATTATGATTATTAGTCGGCGCAACATGTGGTGAGGGGGTGATGAGATTGCTTTTTTCCCTCTTGTCTAGTCTGTGTGTCGTCCGTATCATCCGCAAACCTCATATGACTGGATCCTGTAGATTAAATGTGCAGCGCATGCAACCGTTATTTTACCGGATCCTTCTGCAGCGGGACACAGAATTTATCGGCCGGCGCTGGAGTCAGCTGACTCCTGATCTCACAGCCCGCACACGCTGCAATAGCTGCAGGTGGGCTTATTCACATGACCGTTCCGTTTGTCCTGGTCAGTTCCTGTTTTTTTGCAGCCCCACAGACAGGACCATCTTTTCAATGTCTTTGTGTAGGATCGGATGGTACACAGTAGCACTTCCATGTGCATCCGATCCTACAAAAAAAAACACATCGGATGCCATATGTGCGCTCCGTTATTATGGAACATGTCCTATTCTGTTCCGTAATAACGAACCGTGACGCCATACAAGTCAATGGGTCCGCAAAATTCCCGGAAGCAACACGGAGGCACTTCCATGTGACTTCCGTTGGGTGCCCGTGCAGTCAGTGTCCTGCTCCAGCCCCAGCCCCGCAGTTGCCCGCTCAGCAGTGTCAGCAGCGGCCCACACTGCAGTGTCAGCAGCCGCGGGGATGACAAGCGCTACCGTCAGGAGGTTAGTAAGTTCATTACCTACGGTGATGAAGTCCTGCCCTCCTGACGTCAATGGTCGTCACTGCCTTCTATGCCCGCCGCTTGTCACATCACCTCTCGCTGTCGACCCGAAACTGTGACTAGTGGTGACGTCACGGGCCACTCGCGATACTTTGTTTGTGAAGGCGGCGGTCACTGAACTCGGTGATAGCGCTGCTGTCAGGAGTTCAGCGATCATCGCAGGTAATATACCTCGCTAAACTCCTGATAGCAGCACTCGTCATGCCCTGCAGTGACCTGGGCTGACCTATTGATGTTAGCTCAGGTCGCTGCACGGCTCTCCCAGCAAATAGGGAACATTCTGTTCTTCATTGACTGGGACATTGACTATGGTATGGATCATCGTGGGACCCCCTTGTATTACACCAGACCTGGATTTGTATTTCTTTCTAATAAATTGGTGAAAGAGGGAATGTGTTGGGGAGTGTTTTTTCAAATAAAAATGTGTTTGTTGTCTATTTTTTTTTATTATTACTGCCTGGGTTTGTGATGTCGGGTATCTGATACACGCCTGACATCACTAACTCCAGGGCTTGATGCCAGGTGACATTACACATCTGGTATTAACCCCATATATTACCCCGTTTGCCACCGCACCAGGGCAACGGGATGAGCTGGCGCGAAGCACCAGGACTGGCACATCTAATTGATGCGCTACTACTGGGGCGGCTGCAGCCTGCTATTTTTAGGCTGGGGAGTGTCCAATAACTGTGAACCTCCCTAGTCTGAGAATACCAGACCACAGCTGTCCGCTTTACCTTGGCTGGTGATCCAATTTTGGGGGACCCCGTGTTTTTTGTTTTAAATTATTTATTTAATTTAAAATAACAGCGTGGGGTGCCCTCTGTTTTGGATTACCAGCCAAGGTGAAGCTGCCAGCTGTGGTTTGCAGGCTGCAGCCGTTTGCTTTACCCAAGCTGGCTACAAAAGATAGGGGGACCGCATGTCATTTTTTTATTATTTATTTATTTTTTGGCTATATACAAGACTAAGCACCTTAGTGCCACATGAAAGTCACAAAAGGGTGCCAGCTTTGAATATGCAGGGGGTAGGACATTATATATGTCTTTCTTATCTATCTATCTATCTATCTATCTATCTATCTATCTATCTATCTATCTATCTATCTATCCAGCCCTCTATTCATTCATTCATTCATTCATTCATCCCTCTGTCTCTATATCTATCTCTATATCTACTCATCTATTTATCTTTCTTGCTGCTTCCATTTTTTGCGGTCCGCAAAAAAACGGAAGGCACGCAGATGTCACACGGATGCCACTAGGATGCACCCGTGAAAAAAAAGGACCGTTTTTTGTGGCCCGAAAAAACGGAACGGTCATGTGAATGTAGCCTTAACAGCAGTCACTGCCTGCTGCCGATCACATGTGACCGTGTGCGGGCTGTGTGTGCGGGCTATGTGTACAGGAGTTCAGCTGAGTTCAGATCAGCTGACTCAAGTGTCGGCCGATCAGGCTGGGGCCACATGGGGATTACTGCGATCCCCTCGCATTACACTCGGCTCACGCTCAGTACAGCAGAGCTGAGTATCATGCGTGTGTCCCTGCGACTGAGGTCCGACTGTGCGAGCAAACCTCAGCTGCGGGGGGCAGTCCGCCACTCGAGGGGTGGTCCAGCACTGAGGAGGGGTGGGAGGGATTTCTCTCCCTCTCTCCTACGTAGTCCACCGATGTACCGCAAGTGCAGTGCGATTTTTCTCTCACCACATACATTTGAATGGGTAAAAGAGAGAGTCTTGCATTACAGTTGTAGCATGCTGCGATTGTTTTCTCGGTCCAATTAGGGCTGAGAAAATAATCGCTCATGTGCGCTGACACACAGGCTAGAATTGGTCCGAGGGGAATGCGATGTTTTATCGCACTCCACTCGCACTGTTTTTCTCGCCGTGTGGCTTAGACCTTACTTGTTCTATGTCCCCCTGCATCCATCGCAGCGTGTGCAGGCTGGAGTTCAGCTGAGTTCAGATCAGCTGACTCCAGTGCTGGACTGAACTCCGCTGACCTCACAGCCCGTACACGCTGCAATGGATGCAGGGAGACACAGAACAAGTAATCGGCCGACACTGGAGTCATCTGATTACTTGGGATGAATTGAGCAGTAAAATGCTCTGGTGCTCGATGGGCGAAGCCCATGTCGATTTTTTTTTTTTAAAAATTCATTAAAAATAAAAAAAAACAAAAAATCACACTGTTTGTGGGCTCCCGCTGCATTTTCTATTGCTAAGGGTAACCCAAGCAGCTACTCGCTGCTAACCCCCGCTGCTTGGTGTTACTTTCACTGGCAATAGAAATCCAGGGAAGCATTTTTTTTTTTTTTATAAAGGTTTTTGCCTGAAAACTTTTTTTAAAAAATGACGTGGGCCCATATTTTTGTATGCTAGCCAGGTACAGCAGGCAGCTACGGGCTGCCCCTAACCCCCAGCTGCCTAATTGTACCCGGCTGGGAACCAAAAATATAGAGAAGCCCTTTTTTTTTTTTTTATTTCATGAATTTCATGAAATAATTAAAAAAAAAAAAAAATGACGTGGGCTTCGCCGAATTTTTGAGTCCAGCCAGGTACAACTAGGCAGCTGGGGATTGGAATCCGCAGTGCAGGGTGCCCAAACTTTCTGGGCCCCCCGCTGCGAATTGCAGTCCACAGCCGCCCCAGAAAATGGCGCTTTCATAGAAGTGCCATCTTCTGGCGCTGTATCCAACTCTTCTAGTGGCCCTGGTGGCAGGTGGCACGCTGGGTAATAAGGGGTTAATACCAGCTATGTTTTACCAGCTAGTATAAAGCCCGAGATTCTTAATGTCAGGCCAAGTTTGACCTGGCCATTAAGAATCTCCAATAAAGGGTTTAAAAAAAAAAGACATCACACAGAGAAAAATACTTTATTAGAAATAAATACACAGACACAGTAGGGACTCCATGTTTATTACTCCCTCTCACCCCTCCACGATGGAGAGATTTCTGTACTGACCATGCCAGGAGAGAGCAAGGGAAAAGAGAGAGAGCGGGGGGGGGGGGAGGAAAAGAGAGCGAGGGGGGGAGGAAAAGAGAGCGAGGGGGGGAGGAAAAGAGAGCGAGGGGGGAGGAACAGAGAGCGAGGGGGGGGAGGAAAAGAGAGCGGGGGGGAAAAGAGAGCGGGGGGGAGGAAAAGAGAGTGAGTGGGGGAAAGAGAGCGAGTGGGGGAGGAAAAGAGCGAGGGGGGGAGGGAAAGAGAGCGGGGGGGGAGGAAAAGAGCGAGGGGGGGAGGGAAAGAGCGAGGAGGGGGAGGGAAAGAGAGCGAGGAGGGGGAGAGAAAAGAGAGCGAGGGGGGGAAGAGAGCGAGGGGGGAAGAGAGCGAGGGTGGGAAAAGAGCGAGGGGGGAAGAGAGCGAGGGGGGAAGCGAGCGGGGGGGAAGCGAGGAGGGGGAGAAGAGAGCGAGGAGGGGAAGAAGAGAGCGAGGAGGGGGAGAAGAGAGCGAGGAGGGGGGAAAGAGAGCGAGGGAAAAGAGAGCGAGGGAAAAGAGAGCGAGGGAAAAGAGAGCGAGGGAAAAGAGAGCGAGGGAGGGAAAAGAGAGAGAGAGTGAGGGAAAAGAGTGGGGGGAGAGAAGAGAGTGGGGAAAGAAGAGGGGGGGGGCAGAGGTGCTCTGTCATTAACTGTCTCCACTCTGTGACTTGTGGTGCAGGTGACAGAGTGCAGACAGTTGGTCCCATGCAGCGCAGTAACCCCCACGATCGCCATGAATTAAGAGGTAGGGCATGTTCTTTCTTCCCCTGCATGACGCTACCTGCTTATGATTGGTTAACCTCAAGCAGCGGAAGAAGTACATGCCAGCAGAGACAAACCTGAAAACGCCCAGTTAAACTTTTCATAAATCATAGCCTAAATTTTACAAGCTAAAATCTCCACAAAGGTGAGGAGAAATTAAAAAATAAACACCATGTTTTATTCAGCTCTGCCTCCTCTATTGCATGATGTGTCCAGTTTAAAATTCTTAAATTGGTGAAAGGTCATTTTTAATGTTTTCAGTTGTGTGTGTTGGAATAAATGCATAGGTAGGTTCTGTATGTGATTTTCTATGTATATAATTTATGTGAAAGTATCACAAAATATAGCTATATATTTGTAGTTTAGAACATAAGCTTGTGCTCTGTTGCTGAGAGGGACTTTGATCATTTTATTACGCCTTTAAAAGCCATTCAAGATTCAATCACTATGTGTATGAAGTGTGACCACCCTCTAGTGGTAGACACGCTACAATAAGAATAAATAAGCAAATATGCTGCAAAATAGAACACATTACATAAGCAAATCAAAAGTTTTTAAAATATCACAAAATTCATCTGTGACTTTGGTCTGATTCCATAAATGTTTTCGAAACCTCCTACAATGAGTTTACTTTTCTCTTTGTTTGACGGAAGACACTAGATTACTTTAACTAAGGTGGTTCTCAGCCTGTGGGCAACTGGGGGCAGATGTGGCCCACAGTGCCCTTCTATACAGCCCTCAACCACCTGATAATTCAGAAAAAAACGACATCCATATCCTTCCCTGCACTGATCACAGATATCACTTATCACAGTACACCTCGTCAGATTAGTAGGGTCAGCGTGACATCATCATTGTGGGCATGACACAATGACACAATGCCCCTACTAATCAGAAGAGGTATTGGGAAATTAATATACAATATCAGATGCATAGTGACTCAATGGATAGCATTATAGCCTTAGCGCTGCGGTCCTGGGTTAAAATCTCACCAAGGACAACGTCTGCAAGGAGTTTGTGTGGGTATACGCTGTGTACTTTGTGTTCCTCTAAGACGCCAAAGTAAATTTAGATTACAAGTCCTAATGGGCTAGGTGATAATGATGTGGAATATAAGAGTAATATTTAAATGAGTAAAATTAATAACCTGAAAAAAAATCTACATTTTTGTTATTAATCTCCCTCCATTTTAGATTCAAATGTGCCACAGCATAAATGTATCTCTTAACCTCATCCAAGACCATCTCTTGCTCTTCTCCCCTTAAAAATGTCTTCCATGAGGGAAATTGCTCAAAACCTTTTATCATTTTCATTATCTGGTTGCATAAAGTGAATGTAAAAATTGCCTATATTTCCTAACGCTGTAGGAATTAATATTTTGTATATATAATATATATATGTGATGCCCTGGCCTATCAGGTCGTCACAGGGTATTGTGCAACCTGCCCTTCAGCACAGTATCCAAGTCCTCCTTGGTTACGGATCCCTGTTCTTTGGTGTTGCTAAGATCAGAGCCAGTCAAAACCCTAGGAACACTTTACATCATACCCACCAGACGCACCATTGGGGGGCCTGAAGGGAATAGGGCCGACCACTTGGGGGGTTGGTAGGGGAAAGTGGAAAAGTGACAGGAGAAGTGAAAAGGAGTGGAAGGAGTAGGAAGTAGTGTGTGACTCTCTGAGAGGGAGAGGTCACCGGTGAGGAGCAGGGCTCCTGAAGTCTACTAGGTGGCAGACGTTGGTCTGGGCCTAGTAGGAGCTTGAACCCCGGTCACAGGGGATGATGTCAAGGGCCACGGATTGCCAAGGAGGGCACGATGGGGTACGCGGACCCTAGGCTGGGAAGTAGCTTCAAGCATCCTGGTAATTTACCCGACGGGGGTGAAGTCTTCAAGACTCATCCCTCACCCGCTCCAAAATTATGGTACTAGCACACCGATGGGATAGAACTTTTCCCAAAACACAGTCCATCAAATCCCAAGCGTGAAGCCTAAGAGCAAGCTCACTCCGTTAGCCATACGGGTGAGTAGGACCCGATTAGTTCCATACTTTAGGGTCCAACAGTGAGAAGGTGACACGGAAAAGGCCACAGGCTAACAAGCAACACCAAGGGCACGGATCCAAGCGTGCTCCCTCCTTGCTGCAGCGATGCTCAGAATTCTGGTTTACAAGCTGTCGGTGTCAGAATTCTTGGACTGAGTGAGTACGCAGACACCCTGTCCCTTCCCAAAGGCACCCCTTCACTGCCATCAATGGGCCCCGGTGCACAAACCCCCTACCCACGGAGGGGTCAAACACCTTGCTGCCATACCACCATCACCGGGCTCCCCAACAGCAGCGGTGGTACTCCACCTTACCACGCATCGTGGGTGGCGTCACGAACTTCTAACTCCCCTGTTAACTCCCTATTTCAAACTCGAGTGTCCACACGATTCCCCGGGTCCGGAGACCCCTCGAGCCACCGTGGTTCCGGATCCGAGCGGCTCGGCTGCTGACACGGGGGCGGTACATATATATAGTATAAGAAAGCAAAAGACCACACAATATAAATAGGAAAGGGGCAGCATGATACACCTTCCTACATGGCACACTCTAGACATATGAGAACAAGGAGAACAAAAGCGGAGTGTGTTGCAAAATAAACAATTTATTGACAAGGACTGGCACAAGAAAGGATAGGCGGCGACATCAAAGACATATGTGTGACAAAGAATGTATGGGAGATGTTACAACATACAGAGTAATTTCAATGGGCCACCTTAATCATCAGGGGGATCCCTGCATCTATAACCCATGACCTTGGTTTGACTCATACGTAATATTCTTATTACATCATCTATTTTGAATTTTCCATGTGCACATGTGTTTCCACTCTTACATATGCTACATAGTATGGGCATTATGCTTATGGCCCTGGTCATTTCTGATGCATGATTAAATGGGGGGCACATAACCTGTGCTTATGATAATTTTTTCCTCCGTTTTTTTGCATCTGTTTGTCCTTGCATATGTGTTTTTGTCACATATATATAACTGTTGTTACCATTTTTACAGCTACTCATGTCTATTTAAGGTGGCCCATTGAAATTACTCTGTATGTTGTAACATCTCCCATACATTCTTTGTCACACATATGTCTTTGATGTCGCCGCCTATCCTTTCTTGTGCCAGTCCTTGTCAATAAATTGTTTATTTTGCAACACACTCCGCTTTTGTTCTCCTTGTTCTCATATATATAGTATAGCACCTACATATACTGCAGCACTTTACAATTCAAAGGGGACATGTGCAAATAAAATCAGACATGACAAAATAACGCATGAGCCAACAATTTAAACGAGGAGTGAGGACCCTTCTTACAAGCTTACAATCCATATGGAAATATGGGTGACATAAGGTAAAAAGTGCTTTGTCTGTGTGGCTCAGCCATCATTATAATCAATAAGAATACACATGTTAGGCTGCATTAAACGGTCACCAGCCACTATCTATATTTGCCCAGATGGGCAGCACGGTGGCTCAGTGGTTTACACTGTTGCTTTTAGGCAGTAGATTCTTGGGTTCAAATCTATGCTGTCCCCTGTGTGTGGTTTTCTTCCAGAGATGAATTTAGGTTTTTCTGCACCTGCTATAAATTAAATTTGGTGCTCTCTCCTGTAGACAACTAAAGCAGTTTGAGTAGTCATCATTAGTGATGAGCGAGCGTGCTTGCCACTGCTCAAAAGTCAATCGAGCATCGGGGTGCTCTGGTACGCTCGTTACTCGATTTGAGCATCTCAGGTGCTCATAAGTGTCATTCGTGAAAGAACAAAGAGTCGGCTCCCGTAAGTGAATGACAACCGCCTTGGAGAACAGCCAAATCTCACTTCAAAGTGCCACAGCCTGAGAGACTCTTTGGACAGCCACATCAGGTGGCCTCTTGGCAACCCCTCCCCCTTCTGTCTGTGTATGGGGAAAATGCCCCACTTTCCACCCTATAGAAACACTACTGTTTCTGTTAGATAGTCTAGTATCCTCCCACACTCCAAATACTGATAATGATTATGTAAAGCGCTGTGAAATATGATGGTGCTATGTAAGTACCACTGCAGGTCCTCACGCTCCACTGTACTGCTTTCCCGGTTCCACTGCCGGCCGGAATCAATCTGTATTGTTGGATGTGGTGAGTGTGTGTGACCTGATGTGGGATTGTGTGTGCGATCTGATGTATGTGTGTGTGTGTGTGCGATCTGATGTATGAGGTTTGTGTGCGATCAGATGTAAATGAGTGTGGGCCAGAAGCAGGAAAGGACCGCATGGAGCATACCTGCTGGGAGCGCCTGCCAAAGGTAGCAGGAGGACCTGGGAGTGAAGTAGGTGTCCGAGGTCTGGAAAGTATGATTATCCTGGGAAGCGGGTCTGCTTTTTGGGGGGTAAACCTATCCCCATTCATGCTTCCCCAACAATAAACCCTACCCCAAAAATAAACCCTAGCACATTTTGCTGGGCAAAAAATAATATAAGACACTGTGTTATTTTTGGGAAAACATGGTATATTTAACTCAAATTGTCTCTCCAGTAAAGGAGACAAACTCTAGCACAGCGCCACCTATTGGAAGTAGCGATCCTAAAAGTCACAAGTGGATTTTTAACAATCCTTTGCAATATGACTCAGGATATATAAGCCAGATCAGAATCCCAATTTGCAGACATGGTGTTTCGGGGTGCTTGCCCCTCGACAGTGCAAAGTATGGGGGTGTCTGATCTGGCTCATGAGAAAGCTATGTGGGGACCACGGGGGAACACTATTCTCCTTAAGGAGACTTTGCAAGCCAGTCTGGCTGCCAAGTAAGGGGACTTATAGCTGCCACGCCCCTCTAAGAAATATTCAAATTGTCTCTCCAGTAAAGGAGACAAACTCTAGCACAGCGCCACCTATTGGAAGTAGCGATCCTAAAAGTCACAAGTGGATTTAACTCAGAATTCCTGCTTCATTTTAGAGAAAACTTTACGTTTAATAGCCTTCAGGGACCGAGCTGCACAGGAGACTACTCAGACAGACGGGCAACTGGCAGCTTCTCCTGACCTGTTGCCAGTGATCAACATGTCTTGCTTTGCATGTGTGAATTGAGAGAGACCTGTCACACCAAGGCAGCTGGCTGGTCTCTAGAAAGTGTTTAAAGTGTAACCGTTGTTTTAATTTTTATTTCCTAAATTAATAGTTCACATGTAAATAAGCAACTTTGTAATATTGGTTATCAGACAAATTTGATTCTTTCTCTGCCAGAATTGATCAGTTATTAACAAAATTCTCAATTCTGAGGTAAAATCTGTGTAAGGTTGGGGCCACACGGGGACTACTGCGATCCTCGGATGACACTCGTCTCACACTGGCAGTACAGCAGGAGCCAAGTGTCACAGTGACTGAGGTCCAATCATGCGATCAGACCTCAGCTAGCTGCAGGAAGCGGCCGGCACTGAGGAGGGGCGGGCCAGTGCTGAGGAGGGGCAGGCCGGCACTGAGGAGGGGGATTTATCTCCCTCTCTCCTCCGTAGCCGGCTATTGACATTCTCGCACTGCACTAGCGGTACACCGGTGTACCGTGAGTGCCGTGAGATCTTTCTCTCACCCCATAGAGTTGAATGGGTGAGAGAGAAAGAGTCTCACATTACAATCTCAGCATGCTGCGATTATTTTCTCGGTCCTATTGGGGCTGAGAAAATAATCGCTCATGTGTGCTGACACACAGGCTAATATTTGTTCGAGTGGAATGCGATCTTTTATCCCACTCCACTCGGTCCGATTTTCATGCCGTATGTCTTAGGCCTTAAGTGAAGACTTTCCCATTACTGAGATACATGAGATATACTGATGAGATTCTATGATGACTGGAAGAGCTGAAGGCAGGGGGAGGAGCTGGAGGCGGGGGGTGGAGCTGGAGGCGGGGGGGGAGCTGGAGGCAGGGGGGGAGCTGGAGGCAGGGGAGGAGCTGGAGGCAGGGGAGGAGCTGGAGGCAGGGGAAGAGCTGGAGGCAAGGGGGGGAGCTGGAGGCGGGGAGGAAGCTGGAGGCAGGGGGGGGGAATTGGAGGCAGGGGGGGAGCTGGAAGCTGGAGGCAGGGGGAGGAGCTGGAGGCAGGGGGAGGAGTTGGAGGCAGGAGGAGGAGCTGGAGGCTGGAGGAGGATGCAGAGCTCCATGGCTCCTCTCCCTTCTATCTACATATAATCTCATCAGTAACAGCTGCCATCTTCTATCTCAGTAATGGGAAATTCTTCACTGAATACAAATTTTACCTCAGAATTGAGAATTTATACACTGTTTTTTTCTAAGAAACGCCACAGTATATCAATAATGTATGGCTGACATCATACAGCCAGTATCTGATACATGCTACCTGTGGATCCCTTTAAGGCTATTTTCCCACAATGACTTTTGGTGAGTTTTTGATATTGCCGAATTTCTCCACCTATTATTTAAATTCGGTTACTTGTGTTTTTTTATTGCGTTTTTTTAGCATGTGCTTTTATGGCATTTGTGACCATGTTCTTTTTTGGTGTGTGATGCTGCTTTGTTATTGATACTTTCTGGTATTTGGCTGTGACAAAACATTATTGATATACTTAAGTATGTATTACATGTGTTTTTGATGCTTTTTAACCTCCAGATTTTCCACATGTATGTCTAAGGGTACGCTCACATGAGCATATAAATCGGACAAGTAAAATGTGAGAAAATCTAGCATTGCATTCTGACCAATGTTAGTCAATGAGGAAGAGCAGATGGTCAGGTTTTCTCGCATCCAGATTCTGGATGCGAGAAAAGTCGCAACATGCTGCAATTGTATCCTGATTGTATCCTGTATCCTGAAAACGTCCGAGACTCGACAATACAAGTCAATGGGTGCGAGAAAAAAACGGACGTCACACGGACAGCACATGGACCATCCTAGTAACGTCTGTTTTTATGGATACAATCCTATCATGTAGCAGAGAACACTATAAATGCTCCTGTAAATGGCTGTAAATAAGTAATAGCTGCTGAGAAATAAATGGACGTCACGCGGACAGCACACAGATGACAAGTGAGAAAAAATTGTCCTACTCTCCTGGACGAGAATGGGACTATTTTTACATACGTTCGTGTGAGTCCAGCCTAAGGGGAGAATCTGCACAGCACACGTAGCATACCCTAAGGTGAAATTGACATATTGCTGATTTGAACCACGCATCATATATCCGTTTACTCTGAGTAACACAGAAGCTCAGTGGGCAGGAGATTTCTATACATCCCATCCACTATTCTGCAAATGTAAAATGCTAAATACCAAATTAATGTCACACAAAGGAATTTTGACAAAATGTCCTACTGTGTCAATGCACCATTACATTCCCCATACTGTAAATGGAAATGGCTCTAAATATAAACATATGTATCCCTATAAAAGATAGCCAATACAAAAAATGCACAATATAAAAGTGAAAGTTTATTAGTGAATAATTATTAAAAAGAAGATACGGGTACAGATACTATTTATGGGTGTATGTTACTTATTTTTGTCATATCTCACATATAATTATTTATTAATATTTATTGTACTCCTTTTTGTATAACATTTTGTAAATTTTTACGTATATATTGGAGTACGCAGTGCCATTTTTTGTTCTTTGAAATATTTTCTGTCCCTTGCCGTACTGTCTTGTGGTGCTTTATTGCACTTATTCCATTACTTTTTATCTTGTTTCTAATAATTATTCACTAATAAACTTTCACTTTTATATTGTGCATTTTTTGTAAATGTAAAATGCTGCATTTATGTCACAGAGAAAATACGCAGTGGGAACGTAGCCTAAAGGCCCCGTCACACTAAGCAACATAGCTAGCAATATCGCTGCTAACGAACAACTTTTGTGACGTTGCTAGCGATGTTGCTGTGTGTGACATCCAGCAACAACCTGGCCCCTGCTGGGAGGTTGTTGGTTGTTGCTGAATGTCCTGGGCCATTTTTTAGTTGTTGCTGTCCCGCTGTGAAGCACAGATCGCTGTGTGTGACAGCGAGACAGCAACAACTAAATGTGCAGGCAGCAGGAGCCGGCTTCTGCGGAGGCTGGTAACCACAGTAAACATCGGGTAACCAAGAAGCCCTGTCCTTGGTTACCCGATATTTACCTTTGTTACCAGCCTCCGCCGCTCTCACTGTCAGTGCCGGCTCCTGCTCTGTGCACATGTAGCTGCAGGACACATCGGGTTAATTAACCCGATGTGTGCTGTAGCTAGGAGAGCAGGGAGCCAGCGCTAAGCATTGTGCGCTGCTCCCTGCTCTGTGCACATTTAGCTGCAGTACACATCGGGTAATTAACCCGATGTGTGCTGTAACTAGAAGAGCAGGGAGCCAGCGCTCAGTGTGCGCTGCTCCCTGCTCTCTGCACGTGTAGCTGCGTGCGCTGGTAACCAAGGTAAATATCGGGTTGGTTACCCGATATTTACCTTAGTTACCAAGCGCAGCATCTTCCACGCGGCGCTGGGGGCTGGTCACTGGTTGCTGGTGAGCTCACCAGCAACTCATGTAGCGACGCTCCAGCGATCCCTGCCAGGTCAGGTTGCTGGTGGGATCGCTGGAGCGTCGCAGTGTGACATCTCACCAGCAACCTCCTAGCAACTTACCAGCGATCCCTATCGTTGTTGGGATCGCTGGTAAGTTGTTTAGTGTGACTGGACCTTAAAGGTGGCTTTACACACTGCAACATCGCAAACGACATCGCTGTAACGTCACCGGTTTTGTGACGTAATAGCGACCTCCCCTGCGACATTGCAGTGTGTGAAACACATCAGCGACCTAACCCCTGCTGTGAAGTTGCTGATCGCTACAAATCGTTCAGGACCATTCTTTGGTCCTTTGTTTCCCGCTGTGCAGCATGATCGCTAGAAAGTCTCAGTGTGTAAAGGGGACTTTACAGCGAATTCGTTAGCGACTTCCCTTTCAAAAAGCTGCTTTACAAAGTCCCCAATGACTAGCTAGGTCGTTCTGCAGGTCCGGATCGCTGTTGCGTCGTTGGCCAGGTTTGCCTGTTTGACAGCTCACCAGCGACTCACCAGAGACTTTGTAGCGATCCCGGCCAGGTTGGGATCGCTGGTGGGATTGCTAGAAAGTCTCAGTGTGTAAAGGGGCCTTAAAACTGGATACTGGGAATTACCTGGATTATCTGAAGTAGTGCCTTCTACAGAACTGGCTCAGCACAAGAGAATTCTATCAGACAGAAAATGGGAGATTCGGATTATTAAGGATGTTAGTCTTAGATCATCACAGATTACCTGCGTTTATTTTTCAAATCAAAGATCCACCCGCGCCTGCTAACTAGTTAGTGTTGTCAAACTCTGATAGCATGAGCTATCACGCACCATCAGGGATTGCGCCATTCCCCGTCACCATCAGCAGCCCTGCAATCACAGGGCACTGATGGGTTGTCATGACAAGCTGGGATTCAGCTGATGACCCCTGTTGCTGTCACAATGAAGTTCCTGTGAATGCCAGCAGAGCGCCAGCATTCACAGATCAGCATTTCTGATCTGAACATCAGAAGTGATGGGATAGTACAGGCATAAAGTGCCCTAACGGGAATAATAAAATCAGTAAAAATATAAAAAAAGTTTTAAAAAATATGAAAAAAAACCTAAAAGGCAATCAAAACATTGTATCTACCCAAAAACAATATAATTAAAAACGCCAGCTCAAGATTAAAAAAATAAGCAATCACTGAGCCCCAGATACCCAAAAATAACAAAGCTACGGGTCTTGGAAAATGGCGACAAAAGCGCAATTTCTTTTTTTTGTCAAATTTTTGAATTTTTTTTTTTACCACATAGATAAAAGTAATCTAATACATGTTTGGTATCTACAAAGCCGTACTGATCTGTGGAATCCTTTATCCAGGTCAGTTTTACCATATAGCGAATATGGTAAATAAAAAAAAAACAATTGTGCAATTGACTTTTTTTTATACAATTTCTCCACTCTTGGAGCGTTTTCTTCATTTTCCAGTACACTATATGGTATGTCATTCAAAAGTACAACTCTTCCCGCAAAAAACAAGCCCTCATAGGGCTATACTGACAGAAAAAAATGTATGGCTCTTGGAAGAAAGGGAGGAAACTACAAAAAACTGAATATTGTTCCAGGGAAAAGGGGGTTAAACAGTTCAAAATGCAAATTAATTTGATCAAAAAAACCTTTATTAAGTCATAAATAAATATTTCCACCTGCTATGAGTAATGTTAATTTGTGCCACTTGTATTCTGTTTTCTAAATAAATTTGACTAAAATGATGTCTCCTTCAAGGCCATGACCACTTTTCATGTCACTGTTCCAATATGATCACTAATGATTTAGTCACTTGTGATCATTTGTGACTTTTTTTTACTAAAGTCTCAATGTTTACATCAAGAGTTAAAATTCTTCTACATACTTTAGTTATGTCTTTTCTACAGATCGATTCCAGTCTAGACGTTCTCTGTGACTCCGGGCTTTTTAGCACAGGTCACAGATAGTGTTTATCAAGTAGTGGATTACCTAGAGTGGATGGAACTGGAGAAAGCTTTCAGATAAAAGTATTTGGTCTTTATAGGATTACACCATTTGAATATAAATCATATAACCAGGTATAAAAAAGTAAAAAAAATATATAGATCATTCCATAACTTTTTTGTAATAAAGACATGGATGCAATAGAATTTTAAACTTGGTTATTTTTTCAGTATTATTTTGATACTATGTTTGTTTAATACTGTACAGTATATTAACTCTACAAAATGCATATAGGACTGTGTGTATATATAGTATATAAAGAACTTGTTACATTTTCATTGCAGTTAAAATATTGGACAGCAACATGCAAGAAGTGAAGCCTAACACTCTGGGTAATATTGTAGTTAAGTAAGTGCTCTTGTTTCTTTACCTCTAACTATCATGTTCTAAATCAGGGATGTCAAAGTCACATACACAAAGGGCCAAAGTTAAAATCTTGGACAAAGTCGGGGACCAACCTAGTTGTAGGTCTGACATAGCACTCTGTGCAGAAAATGGGCCTCACATAGTTCTCCATACAGAATATTGTGCCCCACATATCCCTCCATACAGAATAATGTGCCCCACATAGTCGTCCATACAGATTAATGGACCACACATAGTCCTCAATACAGAATAATGGGCCCCCCCTTATAGAATAATGTACCGCACATAGCCCTCCATACAGAATAATGGGCCCCACATTGTCCTCCATACATAATAATAGTAATAATAATAATTTTATTCATTTATATAGCGCTATTAATTCCACAGCGCTTTACATACATTGGCAACACTGTCCCCATTAGGGCTCACAATCTAGAGTCCCTATCTGTATGTCTTTGGAGTGTGGGAGGAAACCGGAGAACCCGGAGGAAACCCACGCAAACACGGGGAGAACATACAAACTCCTTACAGATGGTGTCCTTTGTGGGATTTGAATCCAGGACCCCAGCGCTGCAAGGCTGCAGTGCTAACCACTGAGCCACCGTGCCGCCCAATATTGGGCGCCACATAGCCCTCCATACAAAATATTGGGCCCTACATAGCCCCCATTTAGAATAATGGGCCCCACTTACCGTTCCATACAGAATAATGGGCTCCACACAGCCCTAGATAAAGAATACTGGTCCCCACATAGTCCCCCCATACAGAATAATGTGACCCATGTAGCCCTCCATACATATTAATTGGGCCCCGCATAGCCCTATATACAAAATAATGGGCTCCACATAGTCCTTCATACAGAATACTGTGTCTCACTTAGTCCTTGATACAGAATAATGGGCCCCCATATTTCCCTACATGCAGAATAATGTGCTCCACATAGCCCCCATACAGCATAATGTGCCCACATAGTCCTCCATACAAAATAATGTGCCCCACATAGCCCTCCATACAGAATAATGGGCCCCATATAGTCCTCTACACAGAATAATGGGTCCCACATAGCCCTCCATACAGAATAATGTGCCACACATAGTCGTCCATACAGAATATTGTGCCCCAGATAGCCCTCCATGTAGAATAATGTGCCCCATATTGTCCTCCATACAGATTAATGGGCCCCACATAGTCCTCAATACAGAATAATGCCCCCCCTTATAGAATAATGTACCCCACATAGCCCTCCATACAGAATAATGTGCCACACATAGTCGTCCATACAGAATATTGTGCCCCAGATAGCCCTCCATGTAGAATAATGTGCCCCACATTGTCCTCCATACAGATTAATGGGCCCCACATAGTCCTCAATACAGAATCATGCCCCCCCTTATAGAATAATGTACCCCACATAGCCCTCCATACAGAATAATGGGCCCCACATAGTCCTCCATACATAATAATGGGCCCCACATAGCCCTCCATACAAAATAATGGGCCCTACATAGCCCCCATTTAGAATAATGGGCCCCACTTAGCGATCCATACAGAATAATGGGCTCGACACAGCCCTAGATATAGAATACTGGGCCCCACATAGTCCCCCATACAGAATAATGTGACTCACATAGCCCTCCATACATATTAATTGGGCCCCGCATAGCCCTTTATACAGAATAATGGGCTCCACATAGTCCTTCATACAGAATACTGTGTCCCACATAGCCCTCCATACAGAATGGACCTCACATAGCCCTCCATACAGAATGGACCTCACATAGCCCTCCATACAGAATAATGGACCTCACATAGCCCTCCATACAGAATAATGTGCCCCACATAGCCCTCCATACAGAATAATGTGTCCCACATAGTCCTCCATACAGAATAATGGGCCTCACATAGCCCTCCATCCATAATAATGGTCTCCACATAGCCCTCCATACAGAATAATGTGCCCCACATAGCCCTCCATACAGAATAATGGACCCCACATAGTCCTCCATACAGAATAATGGGCCTCACATAGCCCTCCATCCATAATAATGGTCTCCACATAGCCCTCCATACAGAATAATGGGCCCACATAGCCCTCCATACAGAATAATGGACCCCACATAGTCCTATATACAGAATAATGGGCCTCACATAGCCCTCCATACAGAATAATGGTCCCCACATAGCCCTCCATACAGAATATTAGGCCCCACATACTCCTCCATACAGAATAATGGACCCCACATAGTCCTATATACAGAATAATGGGCCTCACATAGCCCTCCATACAGAATAATGGTTCCCACATAGCCCTCCATACAGAATATTAGGCCCCACATACTCCTCCATACAGAATAATGGACCCCACATAGTCCTATATACAGAATAATGGGCCTCACATAGCCCTCCATACAGAATAATGGACCCCACATAGTCCTCCATACATAATAATGGGCCCCACATAGCCCTCCACACAGAATAATGGGCACCTGGCATCACGTGCCAATTAAAGTCAGCCTGCGGGCCACAGTTTGATGTATGTGTTCTAGATGTTTCTGTATGTCACCATCCATATCTATTATAAAAATAGATGTTTTCAATAAGGCGATATTCACACATCCAGGAGATTTTTTTTCTTGGGCAGCACTCCATCCCACCCATACAGTAGATTGGGTATATTCATAAATGTGATCCAGTCCCAGATCCAAGAGTGAGATCTGACTGACTCAGCGCAGGGTCTATTCTGATTCATGTTTGCGGATCAAACTCCACATTCCAGGTGTATAGGAACCCATGAGACATGGATGCTAATCAGAAGGCTTCCCATTTGACTCCGCTTTGCATCTTCATCTCACCGATCAGTTGCTTAGTAATAAAGTTGAATAAAAAACATATGACCTTCCAGGGATTTTTTTATTGGCTTGGCAGCAAGCCACTGAAAAAATACAGTAGAAAAATAAATAAAAATTTAGTAGAAAAATTAAAGTAGCTAGAATAACACCTGAGAAAAAAAATCTGTCGCACTCAAAAGTGTGAATCTAGCCTTAAATAAAAATGTAGGTCACATGAAGACTAGCATACTGTTTAACTTGCATATCCTTTTCTTTAAAAGCTGCAAGTGTTTAATTAACCTGTAGCGCCACCAAAGGAGAAACAAAGCATTACATGTTAACTTGGAAAATCAGTAGATTTGATTCTCCAAAGGAAAACAAGTTAAAGGCAACCTGACATCTGATACGTGCTGTCCTAACCACAAGCGCCATGTATCAGACGCAGGCTGCATCATTTCAGCCAGATAGTAATTCAGCCAAATGCTGCCGCGTTTCAGAGAAAAACAGCCGGAGTGTCAGGTCTCTCCCCGTGTTCATGTATAACAAGAAACATATCACTCAAAGGCAGTGCTGAGAATTTGCCTGTCCGACTAGTCTCTTGTGCATCTCTATCCCCGGCAGCTATTAAACTATGGTTTTATCTGAAACGCTACAGGGTTTGAGTTAAACATATATGGGTGCAATCATACAACCAGTGTTTGATGTCAGGTTCCCTTTAAGGTAGCAAATCTCATTTCACTGATGGTGCTCTTCAATGGAAAACCGACATCTTTCCCATTAAAGGGGTTGTAAAGCCTTGGAGTACAAGTATGCAGTCACTTTGAATGCAGACTTGTAAATCCTCACAGAGCACAATGCACACTGTCAGGATGCTCCGATGCTCGGAGTAGACGGTCATGTTTCGGCAAGTATGCAATATGCATACTACCAGACACATTCAGACTAGACATATCCAGCCTCCCTCAATTCAGCTGTATTGAGCAAAACCTCACACTTCTAGTTGGCATGTGATTGCATGTTTGTAAATACATGTACTTTTAGGGGTACTTTGCACGTTGCGACATCGCTACTGCGATATCGTCGGGGTCAAATCGAAAGTGACGCACATCCTGCTCCGGCAGCGACGTCGCAACGTGTAAAGCCTAGATGCGCCGATAAACGTTTGCAAAAGCGTCGAAAATTGGTGATCTGTGTAGCGTCGGGCATTTTCATAATGTTACACCAATAGGAGATACGATGTTGTTCCTCGTTCCTGCGGCAGCACACATCACTGTGTGTGAAGCCGCAGGAGCGAGGAACATCTCCTTACCTGCATCCACCGGCTGCAATGAGGAAGGACGTAGGTGGGTGGGATGTTTACGTCCTGCTCATCTCCGCCCCTCTGCTTCTATTGGCCACCTGCCGTGTGACGTCGCTGTGACGCCGCACGATCCGCCCCCTTAGGAAGGAGGCGGGTCGCCGGCCAGAGCGACGTCGCAGGGCAGGTAAGTGCGTGTGAAGCTGCCGTAGCGATAATGTTTGCTACGGCAGCTATCACAAGATATCGCATGTGCGACGGGGGCGGGTACTATCGCGCTCGGCATCGCTAGGCGATGCTAGTGATGTCGCAAGGTGCAAAGTACCCCTTAGTCACATACATGCCTGCTCGCGGCATCGGCACTGCACTCTGAGCGTATACAAGTCTGCAGGCACATAGAGTGAGTACTGATTTGTACCCCCACATCAAAATGATCTAAGAGTCTATTTGAAGTGTAGTTTCTAACTTGTGGGAATTGTTTTTGCCTTTGTTTTATTTCTTTTTTTTTTCTGCTTTAGGTTACCGTTGCCTCCTGGGGCTTTTTCATCCCTTTGGAAAAATGAAGAACTGTTTAAAAGCCTCTATTTTAAGAATTTTCCAGTAACTATAACATTGACACTATTTCTTAAACTTACACAAACCAATATTTTTTTTTCTTCTAATTTTTTTAATGTTATATTTACCAGGGATATTATGACACAATGGATGCTGGTTACATGGATGAAGATGGGTACGTGTATGTATTGTCAAGGGTTGATGATGTCATCAATGTTGCTGGACATAGGTTATCTTCAGGTGCCATTGAAGAAGTAGGTCAACCTATCTACTTTTCCTATCTTTAAATGTTAGTGTACAGATATATACATGTAGTACATATGCAAAACCAATTGTGTACTTTTCTAAAGTTGATAACATTTCTAACAATGTTCCCTTAATATCACCTGCCAGCAGTTGGGCATGCCCGATTATACAGTTGGCATGTTAATGGCCCTTTATATCCTTCTTATTACCCAAGTATTTTGGCAATTTACAATACATTACATAATATAATGTATAATATTTCCTCTTTTTACTCTTATATAGTCCGTATTACTCCATAAGGCGGTGGCAGACTGTGCTGTAGTTGGTTTGGAGGATCCTTTGAAAGGGCATATTCCCCTGGCACTGTGTGTCCTACGAAACGGTAAGGACTGTATTTCTCAGTTTCTTCCCTTGGATAGGTATTTAGCACATTATCTAATATACATATACGGTAACTTATTTTAGATGTGGAAAAATCAGCTGACAAACTGGCGGAGGAAATAGTCTTACTGGTCCGGGAACATATCGGCCCTGTCGCAGCATTCCGGAAAGTGATCATTGTAAAGCAGCTACCTAAAACACGGTCTGGCAAGATTCCTCGCGCTACTCTCTCTGCACTAGCTAACGGCAAACCATACAAGGTCAGCCAGCAATGTCAGATAAGCCTGATATGAGATGCATAATGTATGCTCGGCCTGACAGAACAAATGAATGATTCGTCTGGATGGTAAAGCGCATTAGTAGTATTTCCAGTACAATGTATTCTATGAACAGAGCTTGTATACTCTCATTAGGAGATTTTTGGGTTAGAAGGAAAGGTTCCTTATCACAAATCCGTTGATGGCTCATTGATTTCAGTGAGAAGCAGTTTGTTTTTTTTTTTCTCCTTCATAGTTCTCAGCTTTATAAGACATCCATTCTACATCATTTTGTTGAACTGAGCTGATATGCTAGAGACTTAAGCGGGCTTTACACGCTGCGATCTCGCTAGCGAGATTGCAAGTGATCGTACTCACCTCCATCGGTTGTGCGACACGGGCAAATCGCTTCCCGTGCCGCACAACCTCGCTTATCCCATCACACAGACTTACCTGCCCTGCGACGTCGCTTTGGCCGGCGAACCACCTCCTTTCTAAGGGGGCGGGTCGTGCGGCGTCACAGCGACTTCCCACGGCAGCCGTCCAATGGAATCGGAGGGGCGAAGATGAGTGGGACGTAACATCTCGCCCACCTTCTTCCTTCCGCATTGCTGGTGGAGGCAGGTAAGGAGGTGTTCGTCGCTCCTGCGGTGTCACATACAGCAATGTGTGGTGCCGCAGGAACGACGAACAACATCGCTAATAAACACAAAACGATTTTTTGTTTCAGGACGACCTCTCCGCGGCAAATGATTTTAACCGCTTTTGCGATTGTTTAAGGTCGCTCATAAGTGTCACACACGGCGATATTGTTAATGACGCCGGATGTGCGTCACAAACACCGTGACCCCGACGATAATTCATTAACGATATCATAGCGTGTAAAGCCCACTTTAGCTCTCATTTAAAGTGATCCCATCATGTCTAAAGTGTTTTCTGATCTTCAGGCAGGAAGCGCTGCTTGGATTCATATACAATTTTGTGGGAAAGTTTTTGTAAAACTTCAATTTTATTAATTGAAATCCCTGATGTTTATATTCACGAGTCCAGTGAGCGGTTCTATAATTGACTGACAGTCTTCCCTGTATGACTGACTGTACATGCTGTGATAGCTGTCAATCACTGAATAGAACCACCCAATGGATTCATCTACACACAGACACCAGGGATTTCCATGGATAAAATAAAAGTTACCAATGGATAATCCACAAGATCAGAAAAAGCGGCACAGTCCACGATATAACCAGAGAGTCTTGCTTTATTCCAAAATGTGCATTTAAAAAGCGGTATAGGATCCAGGGGCAGACCCCCTACGGACGACGGACGTTTCGTGCCTGCTAGCGCTTCTACGGGTAGAGTGCAAACCTCCTTCCATCAGCAAGGGCATTGAAGCTGAAATGTGACTGGGTCTTTCAGCATGATAATGATCCCAAGCACGTCGCCAGGACAGTGAAGGAGTGGCTTAGTAAGAAGAAAATGAAGGTCCTGGAGTGGCCTAACCAGTCTCCAGATCTCAACCCCATAGAAAACCTTTGGAGGGAGTTGAAAGTCTGTGTTGCTAAGCGACTGGCCCAAAACATCACTGCTCTAGAGGAGATCTGCATGAAGGAATGGGCCAACATATCACCAACAGTGTGTGCCAACCTTATGAGGACTCACAGTAAATGTTTGACCTCTGCCATTGCCAACAAAGGACATATAACAAAATATTGAGATTAACTTTTGTCAATCACCAAAAAAAATAATAAAACAAAAATCTTGCCAAATCAGACAAGGTGATTTTCTGGATTTGTTTTCTCATTTTATCTCTCATAGTTGTGGTCTACCTCTGATGTCAATTACAGGCCGCTCTCATCTTTATAAGTGGGAGATCTTGCACAATTGGTGGCTGACTAAATACTTTTTTCCCCCACTCTATTTATTGTGTATATTTTTTTTTGCAGTTTGTTTATTCATTTTTATGCAGGATGCAGCCAAGCATATCTATGTTGCCCTTGTAATTTATGGTATCTGTCCCAGTGGGGTGCCCACAGAGTGCTGGGCAGCCCACCTAGTCTAATAGTATGGGTGTCATCAATAGGCTGTAAGCTGGGCACTGCACTACATGAGTGTGACCAGCACTTTATACAAGCCTTATCCGTGAGAAATTCTAATACTAAAAAAATCACTCCCTCCATGAGCTGGTAGCTTGTGAGCAGCTGTCTATCAGTATTTCACATCTGTGTTGCCTCTGCCTTTATCAAGGGGGCTGTTAAGTACTGTTAGTGCTTTAGTGGTACTTCACACACAGCGAGATCGCTACTGAGATCGCTGCTGAGTCACATTTTTTGTGACCTCATTAGCGATCTCGCTGTGTGTGACACTGAGCAGCGATCTGGCCCCTGCTGTGAGATCGCTGCTCGTTACACACAGTGCTGGTTCGTTTTTTTATTGTTGCTCTCTCGCTGATAAGCACACATCGCTGTATGTGACAGCGAGAGAGCAACAACCCTGAATGTGCAGGGAGCAGGAGCCGGCGTCTGACAGCCTGCGGTAAGCTGTAACCAAGGTAAACATCGGGTAACCAAGGTGGATACCCGATATTTACCTTCGTTACCAGCCTCCGCAGCTCTCACGCTGCCAGTGCCGGCTCCTGCTCCCTGCACACGCTAAGCTAAGCGGTGTGCTCTGGTAACTAAGGTAAACATCGGGTAACCATACCCTATGTTTACCTTAGTTACTAGTGTCCGCAGCTTCCAGACGCCGGCTCCGTGCAAGCGCAGCGTCGCTTCCACGTGTCGCTGCTGGCTGGGGGCTGGTCACTGGTCGCTGGTGAGATTTGCCTGTTTGACAGCTCACCAGCGACCATGTAGCGACGCAGCAGCGATCCTGACCAGGTCAGATCGCTGGTGGGATCGCTGCTGCATCGCTAAAGTGTGACGGTACCCTTAGTTTTGGTCACCAGACAGGTAAATAGTGCTGCTCTTCTTTTTTTTTATGCTATGGCACTTAGTTTACTGGGTGCAACAGTCATGATAGTTATTTTTCTCTGCTGCAGATGTAGCAGAGCTCAGTTGTTGAGCTGTGTATAGCTCCACCAACACAATCGCTTTCTGTGTAGATTGTATAGTGACAGAGATATGCTAATCAGTGTGGGGAGGGGTTGGAGTAGGAGGTTGTCCTGTGATGATAATCTTCTGCAAATAAAACACTGAGTGTATTTAAATAAGAAAACACAGCCCACTAAGTGACACATCACTGTAATCGGGGTCTATGCGCCTACATTATGGTGTTCTTAGATTACATAGTAAAAACCTGGTGAGAGATGCTCTTTATATATTTATCAGTTTATTTAGTCAAAAATTCTGCACTAATTAATTTGAAACACACCTTTCAAGGTGTTGAAGCCCAGTTATTCTAACATAGTTTGTCATATCCTCATGCAGCCATAGTGCTAATTGTGATAAAAATCTACAGCAGTAGTTAGAGGGGGCATGCTGCATATGGATTCATACAAACTCACAATGAGCTGTGGAGTCATAAGCTTTTTAGTGCCCCCTAATGGAGGCTATGGGCAAAATCAAAATGTTACTAAATTTTCAAGCTCTGTGAAAGTAAGCGAGGATTTGGAGCTCAGTGAAAGAAAAAAAATATATCTCTGTGAATGTGTCATCATAATATAATCTATTATTTAAATCAATCAAGACTTCCCGTTCTGTATGAATAACGTTTGAGTAGTCATAATATTACCATCACAGAATTACAGTCAAAGGTAACACCTATATAAAGCAAACAGTGAATTCACCATTATAACAGGTGATAGTCACATCTCACCTTCTCCCCCTTCAAACATAGTGACCTCTGCACAGGTCACAGGATATCCTATAGACATTAGTGACCACCTTCTCTCTATTGTTTACTGATCCATGTTAGCAAACCTCTAGATGCCGTTAACAGATTCTTAGACAATTTGGCTGACCTAATTATAGAATATATATATATAATCTGTATGCAGTATATGTATGTATGTATGTATGTATGTTACAGTGCCTACAAGTAGTCTTCAACCCCCTGCAGATTTAGCAGGTTTGATAAGATGCAAATAAGTTAGAGCCTGCAAACTTCAAACAAGAGCAGGATTTATTAACAGATGCATAAATCTTACAAACCAACAAGTAATGTTGCTCAGTTAAATTTTAATACATTTTCAACATAAAAGTGTGGGTCAATTATTATTCAACCCCTAGGTTTAATATTTTGTGGAATAACCCTTGTTTGCAATTACAGCTAATAATCGTCTTTTATAAGACCTGATCAGGCCGGCACAGGTCTCTGGAGTTATCTTGGCCCACTCCTCCATGCAGATCTTCTCCAAGCTATCTAGGTTCTTTGGGTGTCTCATGTGGACTTTAATCTTGAGCTCCTTCCACAAGTTTTCAATTGGGTTAAGGTCAGGAGACTGACTAGGCCACTGCAACACCTTGATTTTTTCCCTCTTGAACCAGGCCTTGGTTTTCTTGGCTGTGTGCTTTGGGTCGTTGTCTTGTTGGAAGATGAAATGACGACCCATCTTAAGATCCTTGATGGAGGAGCGGAGGTTCTTGGCCAAAATCTCCAGGTAGGCCGTGCTATCCATCTTCCCATGGATGCGGACCAGATGGCCAGGCCCCTTGGCTGAGAAATAGCCCCACAGCATGATGCTGCCACCACCATGCTTGACTGTAGGGATGGTATTCTTGGGGTCGTATGCAGTGCCATCCAGTCTCCAAACGTCACGTGTGTAGTTGGCACCAAAGATCTCGATCTTGGTCTCATCAGACCAGAGAACCTTGAACCAGTCTGTCTCAGAGTCCTCCAAGTGATCATGAGCAAACTGTAGACGAGCCTTGACATGACGCTTTGAAAGTAAAGGTACCTTACGGGCTCATCTGGAACGGAGACCATTGCGGTGGTGTACGTTACTTATGGTATTGACTGAAACCAATGTCCCCACTGCTATGAGATCTTCCCGGAGCTCCTTCCTTGTTGTCCTTGGGTTAGCCTTGACTCTTCGGAGAAGCCTGGCCTCGGCACGGGTGGAAACTTTCAAAGGCTGTCCAGGCCGTGGAAGGCTAGCAGTAGTTCCATAAGCCTTCCACTTCCGGATGATGCTCCCAACAATGGAGACAGGTAGGCCCAACTCCTTGGAAAGGGTTTTGTACCCCTTGCCAGCCTTGTGACCCTCCACGATCTTGTCTCTGATGGCCTTGGAATGCTCCTTTGTCTTTCCCATGTTGACCAAGTATGAGTGCTGTTCACAAGTTTGGGGAGGGTCTTAATTAGTCAGAAAAGGCTGGAAAAAGAGATAATTAATCCAAACATGTGAAGCTCATTGTTCTTTGTGCCTGAAATACTTCTTAATACTTTAGGGGAACCAAACAGAATTCTGGTGGTTTGAGGGGTGGAATAATAAATGACCCTCTGAATAAACTTTTCACAATTTAAAAAAAAAAAGAAATAACATTCTTTTTTGCTGCAGTGCATTTCACACTTCCAGGCTGATCTACAGCCCAAATGTCACAATGCCAAGTTAATTCCGAATGTGTAAACCTGCTAAATCTGCAGGGGGTTGAATACTACTTGTACGCACTGTGTATATATAGAGCATGTAATAACATTTACTCTAAAATCAGAAAACCTTTAAGACACTAGAGATAGTGTTTCATGACCTAGTTATAATTGATGCAAGCAATATAACTAATACATCTCCTTAACAGGTAATAATACATATTTCGAGAGATTTTTATTTCACTGTACTGTTTTCTTACAGATTGGCTCGACCATTGAGGACCCTGGTGTTTTTAAAGACATTGAAGAAGCTGTACAAGCCGGATTGTGAATCAATATGACTCATTTTTTTCATAAATGGCTTAAATCTCTTGGTACTAAGAATAAACTAGAGAAGCTGCTTGAAGCACAAAAATTAACCATTTTAGGTTTACAACTGGAACTAGAAAAAAACTTGTGGTTTTCATTACCACCTAACGTTTTATATCTTCTATACTTCTAAGGATTGTTGAGATATGTATACAGTATGTGTACATAAATATACACACCTCCAAATATTATTTGACAAAAATAATGTAGTTAAAGGAAATCTGTCAGCATGTTTTTGCTATGTAAGCTGAAGACCGCATGCTGCAAGGGTTAGCACAGAGAATTCAGGGATGCCTGCCTTGTCAAGGTCTGATTTGTAGTTTATTTGTTATTTTTTGTTTAAGCAGCAGCACTTTTCATTGCTCGGACTATGTCATGCACACGGCAGTCCGGCAAGCCCCTTCATAGAGTGACAGCCCACTGTCAATATACAATCTATATAGAGAGCCTGGTGTGGGCGAGAGAGCTCTCTCAAGTCTGCTACAAAACCAACTAAACATTCTGATTGTGTCAGAACGGCTTCACACATTAATCTAAGTGATACATTGTTGGATTCAAGGTCTCTTTTCCTACATCATGCTGCTCTCAGAAGAGGTAGCAAAAACCTGCTGACATATTCCCTTTAAAAAATTCAATCTATATTGTCTCAGCACTTAGTTCTTTGCTATATCATTATTACGTGAAATCCGAACTGCCAATCTCAAATGATTAACATCAGCTATGTAGAATGCAAATATTAAATATAGCATTTTTTCATTTTTATGATTTCGTTGTACTTCTGTTTTCTTTCACTGCAGAAGCAGCACAAGATCATGGGTTATAACACCATGCCCAACTTGTGGTCAGGTTAATGTTTCTGAAAGAGAGCAGCCATTTTTTTCTGATGTTGGACAACCAATTTAAGTTGCTAAATTGCCATTGCTCAAATGAGGCACTTTATTTTAACAACTATGTATATTGTATATTGAGGACTATAATTGATTTTGTAGTTATGATTTTTTAGATTGGTCACCACTAGTGAGGCACAGCCTATTCCTGATTCTAGCGTTATATTCGTAGATGTACTATGACCATCTAATTGCAATGTATAGTAATTGTCATTAGCGAGTAAAACCATGCGTGGTTGGTCGGTACTCGTAATGAGACATTGGATGCTTGGATGAGTGTAACTCGAGTACCTGAGTATAATGGAAGACGATGGGGAGCTCGAGCATTTTTATGGAAGATTTCCAAGAAAAATGCTTGACTTCCCATTGACTTTCATTATACTCGGTTAGTTGAGTCTCGCCCATCTGAGCATCCAAGTGCTCGTTACGAGTACCAAGCACCCAAGCATGGTAGTGCTTGAGTATGACTATATACTGTAGTAATAAATGTTGAGGTAGAGATTTTTTTGGGGGGTGATATTTTATCATGGGTGTTGTCTATGCCTTTTGAATTGTTTTCAGGGAGCGTTTTATTTGATTAATCAAACTTAAGATGTTTGTCCTATCTTGAATACTTCTGCCAATTATGTCTTATGCATACAGTAAATATGTTCCTTTCTTTATCATGCTATCAATTGGGACCCATGTAAGTGTCGCGGGCCACGGCCAGTGTGGAGCTACTCGAGACGCTTGGATCCAGGATCGTGGCTGTGGCTCGAGAGGCAGCTGGATCCGGGGCTCGTGCAGCAGCCCGTCGCCCACAATGTAATAAAGGGGATTATTTCCATATTTCCAGGGGAGAGTTTCAGTGACGCCATCTGTGGGTTGCGGTGATAGTTGGTGACACTGCCAGTATGGGGGTGCCCGGGGCTGATGGAGCAGGCAGCAGGATGGTATCCCCTCCACAGGTAGGGGAAGTGTTGTCCCGGGGCCCAGGTGTAGGAGGTGTGCAGTGCTGGGGCGCCGTCTGCAGGCTGGACCGGATGACACCGGTGTACTCACTGTTTAGAAATGAATCACTCAAAGTCCAAGTAGTAAACCAAGTGCCAGATACCGGTAGCCTCCGGAGGGGTGTGCTCGGGTCCCACACACCGGTTGACAGGACAGGGGCCCTTCCTCCTGCACTTCAGTGTTTTGTCTTGAGTGTTGACTAGTCACATGAAACGGGAAAAGTCCGCTCCCGGTGTCTTTACTGTGGGAGCTGTTGCCCGCGAGATCTGACCCTTGGGATTTTTGCAGGCACTTGCAGACGCCCTATCCCCAGCGTTGGGATTCCGTCTCGCTCTATCTGGGCTCACTGGTGGGACAAGACATGGAATATTGTCCCCTGCTGGCTAATTGACCAAAGGGCTTGTAGCTGTCCTCGCCCTAGGGTCCAGGCACCCTGACCGTGCATGGCCTCCAGACCGCATTCCCGCTGTCAGCACCAGCGGGCTACAACGCTGCCCTGGTACACTTAAGGTCTCCCGCAACCGGATCTCCGTCGCCTGTGGCCTTGCTCTGCCGTCTGCCACCTAGTCAGCTCAGGTAGTCCGGTAGTGTGGGAGCTACAACCCCCAACTATCACTTCACTCCTCTCACTTCCACTGTCCAGACTAAACTGTTCCTCTGTCTCACTCAGACTGACTTGTTCCCTCCTCTGACACCTCAGAACCCCTAGGTGGGTGTCACCATCTGCCTGGCCCCATCCACTGCTGTGTCCCTATTGTACTGGGGGGGGTGACTAGGCTTTGTGGCTGGTGTTATATCTGTGTGTGGGTTTGTGTTGGTAGGACAAGGAGGAGGGGATCCTTGAAGATGGATGCAGTCTCCTGTGACAAGCTGGTTTTACCAGGGCGTCACATAATGTCTAAAATGCACCTGCGGTTGTGCGCATGTCTAATTTGGCTCTTATGCATTTTCTATGGATTCTGTACAAAGCCAGAGATGTTATGTAGTAAGCGGATACTGGATTGTCCAGTTTCAATATAAAATTGGCAAAAGGCTTGATCAGCCTGAATAAAAAGAGCAATACAAAACTATCATCTCTCCTCTGCTTCAGAATTGGCTCTCCATTGCTCCATGACAGTCTGTGATGGGATGATTGCATCGATCCCAAACTGTAGATGGGATGTCACCAAACTCTGGACTCCGCATTCTTGCTGACAAGATGACACAAGACCTCAGAGCCTATTCTTTGGCTGCAACAGCCAATGCTGTAGAAATGAGGGCACACTTGCAGTCAAATCAAACAGCTCTGTGTGTGAAATGCCAGTGTTAATCATAAGTTCCCTCCAATATGTTTAGAATAATGTCCAAGATCACCCCGAGCGATGGAATATTTTGGGCATTTAAGGCTTTCCTAAAGGATGGATGATAATAACTTCAAAGGGGGGAAGACCACTGGGACCCGCACCAATCGGCATAATAGTGATTTTTTTTCATTCTGGTGGGGAAAGTTTATCCCCATTACAAAGTCAACCAAAAATTCAGTTGTATGACTGACGCTCCATTTATAATCTGTGGGGCTGTCAGAAAAAACTCAGCATAGTGTTCATCAGCCAAATAGAAAATAAATGGAGCTGCAGTCAAGCAAGCACATTGCAGCTGTATTCTTACAGGGTTGAAACGTCAGTTCTGCAAATTGGTAGGGGTCTCAGCAGTAGACTCCCATGAACAAAAAGTTATCAGCTCTCGTTCGGATAGCTGATGACTAGGAATGAGCGGACCCGTGGATATTTAGCTGGACTTCAGTTAATTTGATGTTGAATTTAGTACTCGCACCTGACCCAAACATTACAATGAATCCGGACCCCATATAAGTCAATGGGGACCTGAACCTTTGGGCTGTAAAATTGTCTTAGTAAATGCAAGGAGTCTGTAAATAGAAGCAAAATGGGGGTAAGACCAAGACAATTGCCCTAAAAACAAACGTAGATATCCTTATTTTATCCTTTTTAATAAATAATTTTAAAAACGGTTTGTGGTCCCCTTATTTTTTATAACATCCAAGGTAAAGCATACAGCTGCGGAATACAGCCCAAGCTGTCTGTTTTTGATTATCAGCCAAGGTAAAGCAGAGGGAATTCCACACAGTTTTTTTAAAATTATTTCTAAAAAAACCTAATAAAAAAAAAACGGCGTGCTGTCCCCCTATTTTTGATAATCAGCCAAGGTAAACCAGACAGCTGGGGGCTGGTATTATCTGGCTGGGAAGGTCCATTGTTATTTGACCCTTCCCAGCCTAAAAATACCAGCCCGCAGCCGATCCAGAAGAAATAGATGCCCTTCCCGATTGCTCTGGTGCAGTGGCAATCGGGGTAATATTTTTGGGGTTGATATCAGTTGTGCAGTGTCAGCTAGCATTAAGCCCAAGTGTTAGTAATGGATAGGTGCCGATCAGACACCCCCATTACTAACCCAGTAAGTGAAAAACAAAAAAAACACACATAGGAAAAAATAGTTTATTTCAATAATGACTCCCCCACAATCCCTTGTTCACCAATTTATTCATTTTAAAAACTCCTCGAAGTTCTGATGTAATCCAATGGGGAATGAAGACTCCCCCCACACTCCCTCATTCACCAATTTATTAATTAAAAATAAATCCTTGAAGTTGCGATGTAATCCAATGGTGTAATGTCCCATGATGTCCGTCAAAATCTATGGAGCCTTGTTCTCAGAACGAGGCTCCATGAGGCACTCGCGATCGAGATCAGGCACGGAATTTCTCACGCTCATGAGAACAAGGCTCTATAGGTAACGTACGGTCAACGCCAGACATAGAATTTCCCACACTTATCTGCTGTCTGCTTTACTTTGGCTGGTTATCAAAAATAGGATAGACCCAACATAATTTTTTTATTCCCTATACATATTTGTTTGCAGGGCAATTGTCCTGCTCTTACCTTCACGTTATTTCCTTTTGCAGCCCCCTAGACCTTACTATGACCATTTTACAGCACAAAAGTACGGGTCACTATTGACTTATATGGGGTTTGAGGTCCAGGGTCAAGTTTGGGTTAAATCCAGGTACCGAACAAAAGGTTTAACTAATGTTTAGGAGAACCAGAACATTCACAAGTCTGCTCATCCCTAATAATAAGCCAATTTGGACTCCCTTATTTATAAAAAATTACAAAATGTGCTTTGATAACGAGGGTGTAAAAGTGTGGCTATCCAATAGTCATCCCATTGCTTGATGTTAACACGCCTGTCATCCCACAAGCATTCCAGCATGTGACTTGCCATGCATGCCAACATAATGGAGAGACCTGGTTTATTTGCATCACACTGCTGCGATAGTTGTTACACATGATCAGTGTCATTGTCAAGTTGCCGTTCTTCCTCCATCCACTCTTCCATTTTTTTTCTGTATAAATTTGAGGGATATGACATAGTTGATTCCACGCTTCTCCCTACTGAAAACATTTGGTGCTGTTTCAAGAATTTCAATAGGCAAAATCAGCTGCCAATGTCAGATCTTAACGTAACCCACACTCCCAGTTTGTCTACTGCATGATGTAGTCCATCAGCACTTTATGCTGTATAAAGTCATATGGCTACGGATTGCTATGTTGCAACCAGGTATTGCTGTGGCACACCATCTTGTTTTTGCAAAGCCAGGAGGACGTGTTTGGCCACATAAGATTGAAATGAGCTGACAATTTCCTGTCAATATAGCCATCACCTTTTTCATATGGGTAAATTTGTAAAAGAAATGTTGCACTGCTAAATTCAGCCTTCATCTGCAGGGAAAGATATGGGTTTAGCATGCGAGCCAGCATCAACGGCAGTGAAAGGACTCATGACATGCATTGCACGTCATTAGTCGCAAAGGGGTTAAATACTGCCCTCCTCATTTGAGGTGCGTAAATATTAACTAAAAAGTATATTATTATGGTGGTGTTACTGCTGAATGTCTCAGAACAAGCAATTCAGTTACACGGACTATAAAGGTACAGCACTTCTCTATATATCACTTGAATGTTAGTGTTCGTCTGTGAATACTAATACAACAAGCTGTGCACTCTGAGCTCATATCCTTACACTTTACAAGTCTAAAATGGTGTTCCTTAGCTCAAGCTGAATTCTTTTTCATAAGTTCTGTGACTAGAGATGATTGAACCTGAACTGTAAAATTCGGTGTTCATGCCGAAAAGCGGGTGTTTGGGTCTTGGACTCGAGTTTGGGTGCTTGTATGCAAACAAGGTTTGTTGAAAGGCTGCAGAGAGGCTGAGAGAGGATAACCATGACCATTTTACAGCACAGAATTTCTGGTCCCCATTGACTCTAATAAGGTTCCAGGTTCGGGGTTAAGTCCAGGTCCTGAACAGAACTTATTTTTTTTTAAAGTCCAGGTGAACCCAAACTTCCATGGGTCTGCTCATCTCTATCTCTACTTGTGACCTTTTCTAGGCCATACCCAGATTCATTTTTAAACAAAATGGGAAGAAGGGTATATAAGATTGCTGTTACGGAGATGCCTAATGACATGAACCAGCTTATCGCTCTCTTTCAACCTTGTTATGTAGTCCTGCTCATGCATATCTCAGCGGATATAGATTTTTATATACTAGGAAATTAGATCTACTGTACTCCACAATTACAGTGTAGTGAGACTTTTATGTAGATCGGGAAAGTACTGGAAACATTGTAATAGTTATCGCTGCATGTGAAAAATCAATTTTTTTATGGCAATACAACTAAGAATATAAGGGATCCCAACATTATGAACAGCAGACTTAAGTTATGAGTTATAGATGGGTTCAACCATTAAAACTTGAAGAATGTCTCTGTCTTTGTTTATTTTTAAGAGCATCCTCTGATATTTCAAATGACATGGATGGACCTTTACTAAACTGCTGTTCCTTCTACGATGCTGCCGTGAAACCTTTCCTGAAGCATCTTTGGCGTTATTTTTTTGGCTTACTTTTTTTAACTGTATATAAAAACTTGAGTTGCTTCCAAATGGCAGCCACATGAATAATCATCAATTCACTTCTTTTCTAAGCCCGAAGTGATTAAAAAAAGTGGTAAAAATCCCTGAGCAACAGCAAGTTGCCTGAAAAAGACACCATGTGCATATACACAACAGGAACGCAGGAATATTGCTGCGCACACATTTTTGTTTGTGTTGTAATTGGTTACTGGCATTTCTTAATGCTCTATACTGGGCCCAATACATGGACTGCATGATAGGCCACATTGTACCGTATTTGTCGTTTTATAAGACGCACCGGATTATAAGACGCTTCCCAATTTTAGAGATAAAAAAAGGTAAAAAAAAATGGGGTCCGCCTTATACTCCATTGTTGTCTTACTAGAGGGGGACAGCAGTGGTGGTCAAGCGGGGTCACAGGAGGCAGAGGTTGTGCTGGCAGCGGCGGTCAGTGGTGGCAGCGGTGGGTCAGTAGGGACAGCTGCGGTGGCAGCTCAGTTGTAGCACTGGCGGTGACAGCTCAGTGGTGGCAGCAGCGGTGACAGCTCAGTGATGGCAGAGGCGGTGACGGCTCAGTGGTAGCGGCGGCAGTGACAGCTCAGTGGTGGCAGTGGCAGTGACAGCTCAGTGGTGGCAGCGGCAGCGACAGCTCAGTGGTGTCAGCAGCGGCGATGACTCAGTGGTGGAGCAGGCCGGTGTGCCCCAGTGTGTCTGCGGTCCCGATTCAAGTGATGGCGCCCGGAGCGGCGAGTGCGCAGATGGAGCTCTTGGATGAGAACTCCATCTGTGCACGCACTGACACCCGGCGGCATCATTTGAAACCGGACCGCGGACACACTGGGACACCCCCCGCACAAACACCGCAGGCCGCCCACCCGCACAGAGAAGCAGCTGGCCGCCGGGACAGAGAGGCAGCCGGCACGCAGCCACAGGCACCCGGTTGCACGCATGCATGCACTCAGCCACAGGCACCCGGACGCCCGCACGCACCCGGAGGCCCGCACAGACAGCCCCACCGATAGGCTATATTCGAATTTTAAGACGCACCCCTCATTTTCCTCCCAAATTTTTGGGAGGAAAAGTGCGTCTTATAATCCGAAAAATACGGTATATTAATACATAAATTCTGAGAGGTTTTGCTGATTTTTCTTTGCAGACATATTTTTTTGTATGCTGAATAACACTGAAAAAATTTGTACAGTAAGAATTTAAAAATTGTCGATAAAAAATCAGTTCATTAGAAAAAAAACCCCAAAACTTTACAGGTCCAAGCTTTTTCTGTGCAGGTTTGATTAAAAATAAACAATGGAAATTGATTTATTCAAGTTTCACCTCTCAGTGGTCCTAAAGGTTGTAATCACACTTGTTCTGTTTTATTTTTTAATGCCATTTCTGATAAGTCTCTACACAAAAAAACCTGGCATGTGTGAATACAACCGACTAGCAAATTTAATTAAGAAGTACCTGTCATCAGGTCAAAATTTGCCAATTTTTGCAATTATTTTATTCCCGCTGGTCCCCTGAGTATTGTTTTTAGTTTATTTTTCTGTTCAAACCACCATACAAGCCATTTTATTAACTTTTATGATCTTTTCCAAGAGGGCCAGCTGTCCTTCTCGCTCAGATGCTTTGCATAATTACAAGGTTACCAGTGCCTCCTTGGTCAAGACCATGAAAATGACCACTAAATAAAAAGATCCATATCTCTGCAACTGTAAAGTAGATATATAAAAAAGTTCAAACAGAATACTCAAGGGAGCGGAATAAATTGGAAGCAAAAACTGGCCACTTTTGACCTTGTGACAGGACCTCTTTAAAACTTGCATGCCAATATAATGGAATTGCAATATAAGTACACCTATTTTCCAGACATATGAAAACATACCCAGAAAACAACTTTTTTTGATTGACCGGAACGCAACAAAATTAGCTAGCCACAGTACCGACAGAAAAATTATAGTATCCCTTCTAGGGTCTGAGAAAATGAAGATATCAAGAAAAGCGAAGTGTTGAATCTACATTAAACCAGATTGTTTGAACGTCTCGGTACCGGGATTACACTTACAATATAAAATGGTTTCCAAAAATAGTATTGTTTCAAAAGTTATAGTTAAAAACTGCAAAAACCTTGTAGCTTTATTGTAAATGTTATCTTTTATGAACTGTGTGTTACATCTGGTGGTCTCTTTTCATCATCATCATACTATATGGGCAGATTCATGTGGGCTATGGAAGATGTAAGCTTTTCACGGTATTTCATAATGTCACTGACTGCTTGTGCTTAAATTTACTATTCTAACCAAGGAAAATTATTCATCTCCATGGAAACTAGTAGCGCAAGTTACACGACTAGAGCACTCTCTTGTGGCCATCTGGAAGATGCCACCTTCTTCATCAAGTAAAAAATTAATTATCCGTATTCAAGGGTGCACTACACCGCACATCTGAACCAGAAAGGTGATGCTTTATTTGTAAAATGGCTAACAATGCGTTTCGGAGCTACAGTAGATCTGAAATGTGTTGCGTTATGTTTTACAAATGTAGCATATCATCTCTGGTTAAGATTTGTAGTATAGTGTAGTGCACCCTTAGATGTCTCTCCTTTCTACACTGAACAAAAATATCAATGCAACACTTCTGTTCTTGCTCCAATTTCTCATGAGCTGAACTCGAAGATCTTAGGCTATGTGCACACGATTAGGACCCGCCGCGTCCTGAACGCAGAGGTTCCTGACCTGTGACAGGAGACCACATCTGCTCGTACCCACGATCCGGGCTCAGGCAGTTTCGGTTTCTCTCTTCTGTTCTCCCTGCAGAGAAAGCTTGCAACCCTGCAGCAAAGAATTGACTTGCTGTGAACACTGATTGTGGGCACGCACCTTTAAGACTTTTTCCTATGTGCACAAAAGGCCTTTTTGTCTCAAATATTGTTCACCAATCTGGGCAGCACAGTGGCTCAGTGGTTAGCACTCTGAGTTCAAATCCCACTAAGGACTGAGTATGCTGGCAATGAAAGAGCTGGGATGTTTTCAGCTTCCAAGAATTGTGTACACATCCTTGTAACATGGGCCCATGCATTATCATGCTGCAACATGAATTGATAGTCATGGATGAATGGCACAACAATGGGCCTCAAGGTCTCATCATGGTATGTCTGTGCGTTCATAATGGCATCAATAAAATGTTCTTGTGTTCGTTATCAATAACATATGCCAGCCCATACCATAACCCCACCATAATCTCGGGTCACTTGATTCGAAATGTTAGTCAGCAAACCGCTCACCCACATAATGCCATACATGCAGTCTGCCATCTGCCCTGTACAGTAAAAAATTGGGATTTATCTGTGAAGACAACAACTCTCCAAGATGCCAGACACCATAAAATGTGAACATTTGCCCACTCAAGTTGGTGACAAACTGCAGTCAGGTGGAGACCCCAAAGAGGACGAGATGAGCAGGCAGATGAGCTTCCCTGAGATGGTTTCTGATAGTGTGTGAAGAAAATCTTTGGTTGTGTAAACCGATTGTTGCAGCAGCTGTCCGGGTGTCTTGTCTTGTACGATATTTGAGGTGAAGATACTGGACGTTGAAGTCATGAGCTGGTGTGGTTACACGTGGTTTGTGGTTGTGAGGCTTGTTGGATGTACTGCCAAATTCTCAGAAATGCCTTTAGAGACGGCTTATGGTAGAGAAATGAACATTTAATTCACGGGCAACAGCTTTGGTGGCCATTCTTATAGTCAGCATACCAACTGCATGCTCCACTTGTGACATCTGTTGCATTGTGCTGTGTGATAAAACTGCACGATTTAGAGTGTGCTTATATTGTGACCAGCCTAAAGGCCCCGTCACACTAAGCAACATCGCTAGCAACATCGCTGCTAACGAACAACTTTTGTGACGTTGCTAGCGATGTTGCTGTGTGTGACATCCAGCAACAACCTGGCCCCTGCTGTGAGGTCGTTGGTTGTTGCTGAATGTCCTGGGCCATTTTTTAGTTGTTGCTGTCCTGCTGTGAAGCACAGATCGCTGTGTGTGACAGCGAGACAGCAACAACTAAATGTGCAGGAGCAGGTGCTGGCTTCTGCAGAGGCTGGTAACCAATGTAAACATCGGGTAACCAAGAAGCCCTGTCCTTGGTTACCCGATATTTACCTTCGATACCAGCCTCCGCCGCTCTCACTGCCTGTGCTGCCGGCTCCTGCTCTGTGCACATGTAGCTGCAGGACACATCGGGTTAATTAACCCGATGTGTGCTGTAAGTAGGAGAGCAGGGAGCCAGCGCTAAGCATTGTGCGCTGCTCCCTGCTCTGTGCACATTTAGCTGCAGCACACATCAGGTAATTAACCCGATGTGTGCTGTAACTAGGAGAGCAAGGAGCCAGCGCTAAGCATTGTGCGCTGCTCCCTGCTCTGTGCACATTTAGCTGCAGCATACATCGGGTAATTAACCCGATGTGTGGTGTAAGTAGGAGAGCAGGGAGCCAGCGCTAAGCATTGTGCGCTGCTCCCTGCTCTGTGCACATTTAGCTGCAGCACACATCGGGTAATTAACCCGATGTGTGCTGTAACTAGGAGAGCAAGGAGCCAGCGCTAAGCATTGTGCGCTGCTCCCTGCTCTGTGCACATTTAGCTGCAGCATACATCGGGTAATTAACCCCATGTGTGCTGTAGCTAGGAGAGCAAGGAGCCAGCGCCAAGGTAAATATCGGGTTGGTTACCGATATTTATCTTAGTTACCAAGCGCAGTATCTTCCACGCGGCGCTGGGGGCTGGTCACTGGTTGCTGGTGAGCTCACCAGCAACTCGTGTAGCGACGCTCCAGCGATCCCTGCCAGGTCAGGTTGCTGGTGGGATCGCTGGAGCGTCGCAGTGTGACAGCTCACCAGCAACCTCCTAGCAACTTACCAGCGATCCCTATCGTTGTTGGGATCGCTGGTAAGTTGCTTAGTGTGACGGTACCTTTAGGCACACCTGTGTAATAATCATGCAGTCTAATCAGTATTATGATATGCCACACCTGTGAAGTGGATGGATTATCTCGGCAAAGGAGAAGTGCTCACTAACACAGATTTAGGCCTGTGCCACACATCCGTGCTGCCGGCACGTGTTTGTCATTTTTTACACGTACCGGCGGCACGGAGACACTTTAACCAATGCTACCCTATTGTAGCAGGCACACACACGTAAAACCACACGGAACGTGTGTCCGTGTGCGTTTGTACGTGTGTGCGATTTTCAAAGCGCTGACATGTCAGTGTTTTCTCCGGCAGCACGGGTGTTACACGGCCCGCACCCGTACCACACGGGTGTAGTGTGGATGCGGTCCCGTGTGACACGCGCCGGAGAAAACACACATGTCAGTGAAAAAAAAAAAAAACATTAACTCACCTTCTCCAGCCCTCCTGTCTCTGCCGCTGCTGCCTCTTGCTGCCGACCGCCGCTCATTATTCTCATTGAATATTCACTTCACTGCCTGGCAGCAGCAGCAGCGGGGAGACGGGAGGGCTGGAGCCGAAGATCAGCACCACGGACAGCAGCGCGGACATCAGGAAGGACCAGGTGAGTATAATAATTACTGATTCTACGTGTGCTATCGCGGATAGCACACGTAGAACACACGTGTCACGCACGTACCAGAGACACGTACTTACCTGCACACAACACGCAGGGAAAATACGTGTCTCTCGGCACGTGCGTGAAATTCACGTGAGTGTGGCAGAGGCCTTAGACACATTTTCTGAACAATGTTTGAGAGAAAAAAAGCCTTTTGCGTACGTAGAAAAAGTCTTAGATCTTTGAGTTCAGCTCATGAAAAATGAGAGCAAAGAAAAAAGTTTTGTGATTATATTTTAGTTCAGTGTACTGTATATTGAAAGAATTTTCAAAACCACTTTTCAGTGCACAACGAGCTCACAGGATTAAGTACACCCATATTGTAAATACTCACATTTGATCATTGTACAAAAATAGTGCACAACACTATGTGCATAGTATTGTGTACTATTTTTGTACAATGATCAAATGTGAGTATTTACAATTCCTTTATCAATTTTTATTGTTTAAATATATTTTTCATATGAGCGTTTTTTTTGTGTCCCCCATTACCGATATCAGGCCATTGACTTTGCTCATTATCAGTTTGGACATATAAAAATCAAAAAACAGAATTTAAGATATTTTTTTTTTGCCCTTTTTATTGACAATGGAAGGAAAACAGTTTGTCACCATAAACTTTCAACTTTCATTGGATAAAAATGAGATCTGACAAAAGAAATGTTTATGAACGTGCAGTTTCTTAAACAGAATAACTAAAAGACAGTATTGAAGCGAAAGTCAAGAAGCTGGAGTTGGCAAATTGTTTCAAATAATCTTAACTTAGCCTACTTAGAAATGTCCATAGAAACTATTAAGGAAGCAACGGTTGCGACAACAAATAAAGCCACAGCAGGTAATAAGATTTCAGATATGCCTATGTATTATACCGGTGGTTAGATATAATATTTAGGCATATGTCACACTGTCTTTCAGTTATTTCCTCTGAATTCTGAGGAAGTCTTTACAAGGCCATCGTGGCTAAGAGCATAACAGTAAATAGGTTTCCTAACGCTCCGGCAAATAAATGGATGAACTCAGAATTGTACATAGGAAGCAGAACTATTAAGACTGCTAGATTGGTCTCTATCCAGCAGACGCTGGCACCTGAACAGAAGAAAGAAAGCAAAAGTCATTCTCGGTAAAGCAAAGTGTTTTCTTGGTCCACAGGTTACATTAATTCATGACTTTGTTTTACAAAGACTGTTTTGTTTCGGTGATTGCTATTGACTCATGTAAACAGTTCATTATTCGAAGAGCCTTCACAGTGCTTCTCTGATAGTATGTGACCTATCGGGTGCCTTCGACAGTCCTTTTGGGCTCATCATCCAGATTATATCATATAGAGCCAGAGGCAGGTATTCAGCTGTATGTTTAGAGGTTCTTAGGAGAAACATGTTGAGGCATCTAACTGCTAAACATACTAGATTGACTGTTACAATCCAAAAACTGTAAAATCAGTGAAATGGAAAGGTACAAACATCAGTGACACTTTTTTTTGTTAGGTCTTCTCACATAGACTTATTGAACTTTAACTTTTATTTAAAAAAATCATATTTATAACCATTTACACTTGAGAAAATAAAAAGACTTACACTTCATAAAATAAATACACATTAAATACTTAAATATTTCTAGTATTTTACAAGGAAAACAGATGTAAAAGAACATAAAAACAATTGGTTCCATCTCAGTAAGTTGTGCACATTGAAGCCTCTAAGGATCATAGAAACCCTCGTACAATTATAGTTTGTTCTGTCTTCAACTAAGCAAACAATAATGCAGTACATAAAAATATCTTCACATTTTAGTATTGTAAATCAGTGCTCATTCTGCCACCCGGGCACCCGCCAGTTGTTCTCTTGCTGCAGTTCTCCTAGGTAGTGCACTTCAGGTAGATAGTTAAAAAGTGACACCTATGAGAACAAATATAAAACACTGATTAAAGAGAAAAGGGATTGCTTTCTTAAAAAGGATGTAACACCATTAAATATCAAATCCACTTTATAGTTTACAAAAATGACTAATATTTGCAAATTTCATTCTGATTAAAAAAAAAATCAACAATATTCAGTGACCCCGAAACACCATGTCTGCAAATTGGGATTCTGATCTGGCATATATATCCTAAGTTATATGTAAAGGGTTGTTAAAAATCCACATTTAACTTTTAGGATCGCTACTTCCAATAGGTGGCGCTGCGCTAGAGTTTGTCTCCAGTCCTGGAGAGACAATTTGAATAGTGAAGAATTGTGACATTTTACAGACGGTACATATTATGGCGCCACCTGGTGTTCAAAGTGTACAAGTGCTAGTTCACACCTATGTTTACCCACTCCATAGACAATTTTCCACATACTGATCCCCTGTAAGTTCTAAGGAACCAATAGAAAAAGTTTTTTGTCCTGTTTGCAGTTGTCCTACCTAGGCTGTTCTGCGCTGCACAGGATTTGACTATTGAGAGCATGTAAGCACCGTATTTTTCGGACTATAAGACGCACTCCCCCCCCCAAAATGTTGGGGGAAAGTGGGCGGGGGTGTCTTATAGTTTGAATGTAAGGTGTGGCTGCGGGGAATGAGGGTGCTGCGGTGGAGTGGTTCATCGGCGATGTGATCAGGCTGTAGCTGCACCTGCCGTGACCACGTTGGTCCACTCATTTCATATCCATGCCCATTATCTCACAGCACTGAAGCCGGGAATGACAGGTGGGCAGGAGAGCAGGCCCGCGTGATCACCCCTGGCAACTACAGCCTGGAGTGATCATGTGTGGCTATATTCACTGCCCCCCCCCGCGCATCATCATCATCATCATCATCAGCGCGGGGGCAGTAAATAAGTATGGTATAGTCACCAGTCACCGTTCCTTGCAGCATTGCGATGTCCTCCTGTATGCCGGCCCGCTGATGTGTGTGGCGAGCGGTGCGCACAGCGATGACGTCATCCCTGTGTGCATGGCTCCACACACATCAGCGGACAGGCAGACAGGAAGACATTGCAATGCTGCAAGGAACGGTGACGGGCTCCACACAGGTCAGCGGCGCTGCTGCTGGCACAGACAAGAAGATGAGCGATACTGCTGGAGTGAGGAAAGGTGAGTATAAACGTTTATTTTTTTCTGTGCCACAGGATGCAGGCCGTATAACAGGATCGGGGTATATAGCAGGATGGGGGTATATACGAGGATGGGGGTATATGTGAAGATAGGGGAATATAGCAGGGAGGAGGCTATATCAAGATGGGGGTATTTATCAGGATGGGGGTATTTATCAGGATGGGGGCTATATCAGGATGAGGGACATATATACAAGGATGGGAATGATATACAAGGCAGGAGGATCATTACCAGGATGGGGAACCTTAGTAGAGAATTTGGGGACATTACCCCTATAACAGTGTCAGCAGCAGATCCCTGCCCCATAACAGTGTCATGACCACATTTTTTGCTTAAAATATTAGTGTCCTATTTTCCTCCTCTAAAACCAGGGGGCGTCTTATGGTCCGGTGCATCTTACAGTCCGAACAATACGGTAAATGTCATTACACTACACTTTACATTCTGTTTTTAATAACAATGTGGATGGTCTATTCTACGAGTTTCGAAGAGATATCCCCTCTTCTTCCTCAGGAAAGTTTTATCGGTGGATTTTCCTGAGGAAGAAGAGGGGATATCTCTTCAAAACGCGTAGAATAAACCATCCACATTACTTTTATTTTTTGTTGTGTTTCTGTGTCGCCCTGGGCAAGCCAGGGGACACAGATAACAACACACACGCACCCCACATTCCCTGTAGGTACACCAGCTAACCCACAAATCCTTGTTGCCTTCCTCCAGAGGCTGATGATTCACACCAGGGGCTGGAGCCAGGCGGTTGGTGTCCGCCCACCAAGGAGATCACAGCTCTGGAGGCAGGAAGTTCCAGGTTGTTCAGCCAGGGAGGAGAAAGGAGTAGGAGGTGAACAGAGTGTAGCTCAGGAGGGAGCTAGAGTGAAACAGCAGTGAAAGTGACAGAAAGCCTGAAGTTGGTCTGTGGCTGTGTGCCCAGACGGAGTCAGCAAGGTCAGCAGACAGTGGTGAAGATCTGCAGTGGGACTGTCTGGAGGTTGCTGGAAGGACCACGGAGGCTGTGTGTATCCGGGGGTCTGGAGCAGTATACAAAGGGCAGTCAGCACCAGAGCAGGGGCTTCTCGGATCCCAGCAAGGCTTGGAGTCGCTGTAAATTGCTAAATCCGTTAGTGAAGGGGACGTAGATCCCCCAACAAGCAAGTCCTGATTGACGGCAAAGGTCCAACCACAACGGGGAAACACCGCCACCGCCAAGGCACCAGTTTCCCAGGGCCGGCGCCTGCGGGCAAAGTGTGGAGCTCCTCCGGCACAGATTGCAGTCGGGGAGCGGGTAACCGGTGGGAATCCACCGCTACCAAACAGACATTTCAAAGGTGCAGGGAAGAGACCGTCACCGCTAACTGCAGGGAACCGCAGCACCGTGAACCGTCCGAGGGACCCGTCCAACCAGCCGTTTGTTTACAGAGAACTGTGTCGTGTTTACTGGCTGAGTGAGTACCTCAGTGCCGCAAGGCACAGCGCTGCCCCTGCGCCCCTGCACCCCACTGGCCCCCGGGATCACCAACCCCTACCCACGGAGGGGCAACACAACAACTGGCTGCTCCACATCACCATCCCCGGGATCCCCACATTGAGCAGCGGTGGTGAAATCACCACAACCGTGGGTGGCGTCACGAACTATAACAATCCCCACACCCAACCACAAAACCACCCCTTTCACTCACGGGCGAGGAGTGTCGCTCGAGAAACCCCGGGATCCGGCCCACCGCTCGAGCCACCACTGAGCAGCTGCCGTACCCGAGCAGAAGGGGTGAGCGCGGTGTGCTGACACCCTCCTCCCCGCCCGCGACATTTCTTTGTACAGCAGTGCAGAGTATACGCTATGTGTGGCAGAATACTAACACTGTACATAAACCTAAAAACGCCATCCCCACAATCAAACATTGTGGTTGCAGCATCATGCTGTGGTGATGCTTTTCTTCAGCAGGGACAGTGAAGCTGGTGAGAGTTGATGGGAAGATTGATTGTGCTAAATACAGGGCAATACTGGAGGAAAATATATTAGAAGCTGCAAAAAAGTTGACACTGAGGAGTAGGTTCACCTTCCAGCAGGAAAAAAGACCCTAAACATACTGCCAGAGCTACAATGGATGGTTTATATCAAGCATATTCATGTGTTTGAGTGATCCAGTCAAAGTCGGGACCTAAATTTCATTGAGAATCTGTGACAAGACTTGAAAATTGCTATTCATAGACACTCTCCATCCAATGTCACTGAGCTACAGCTATTTTGCAAAGAAGAATGGGCAAAAATGTCAGCCTCTGGATGTTTAAAGCTAGTAGAGATATATGTGGGAGCTCATACTGTACATAGGAGGCTATGTGGGGCTCACACTGTATATAGAGAAGCTATGTTGGGCTCATACTGTATATAGGGGGCTGCATGTGGATTCATACTGTACTTAGGAGGGCTTTGTGTGGGCTAAGCTGGTGTCAGCATACCTAATTTTCCTCAATATTAAGTAATTTAATTAATATTAATGTAAAATAATTTTACTTTAATATGTTTTTAATATTGAACAGAATTAATCTCAGACTATTGGTGCAGTCCTCCACAACAGTCATGGTCTCTCATGTGGCTCCTCAAAAAAATCAATTGCCCACCCCTGATCCATCAAATTAACCCATATTAGACTGGTCCTGAGTTACAGCATTTATTATTGAGGTCACAATTTTGTTGTCTATTATGAGGAAGCTTAGTCATTCAATCTTAATAACTTGACAGAGCTCATACAGTGGCGACCAAAAGTTTAGCATTTTTTTTTACAGTGTGATTACTTCTGTCTGGTTGCTGTGATGTCATTTTCCTGATGATTTTAGTAAACCGAAAGTAAATAGTTCTTAGCTCTAAGGATGAAAATTGTGTTTGACATGGTTTTATCGCTATATGTGTTAATTTTCCACATTTGCTGGGCCACATGTTTTACATATTTTGTAATGGGTAGTCGAATTTTGCCTATTTTTTTTTATTTTTGCTTGTGTGTTTTTTGGATAAAAAATGGCAATGACAAAGACAAATTTATCATCAGATGTCAGGAAGGTTATTCTGAGAGTGAAGTCAGGCAAAAGCTAAAAAGAGATAGCTTTGGAATTCAACTGTTCTCAGAGTCAAGTGTCACGTATAAAAAAGAGAGAAAAAGGTTTTAGAACAGCTGACAAACCTAGAAGTGGACGACCACAGAAAACTTCCTTCAAAGTTGACCACATCAGGCCGGTTTCACACATCCGGCTTTTCGCCGGTTTACCGGAGTCGGCGCTCTCCCGTACAGACAATACAGTACAGTGACAGCGCTGTAACTTCTGGGTCACATGCGCCGGTCACATGACAGCATGTGACCGGCGCTTGTTGCGCTGTCACTGTACTGTAGTCACTGTATGGGAGAGCGCCGGATCCGGCAAACCGGCGAAAAGCCGGATGTGTGAAACCGGCCTTATTAAGAAAAAGGCTGTACCTGAGGTCCATAACTTGCTGTACAGATTTCACGTTAAATGAACAAAGACTATGGGGTTAAAGTGAGTCGCCAAACTGTGGCTAAGAGCAGTAGGCTTTAATGCACAAGTTCTAGTCAAGAAGCCTTTCATCTCTGTAAAGAACTGGAAGGTCTGACTTGAGTTGAACACAGCCAATGGAAAGAAACAAATTAGTCTAAGGTGCTGTGGTCGGATGACTCAAAGTTTAATCTGTTTGGCAGTGATGGCAAGCACTATCTATACTGCCCAATTGGGAAACGTAATGATGTAAGGTACCAAACACCTACAGTGAAACATGGTGGTGGCAATGTCATGGTTTGGAGCTGTTTTCCGTGTCACCCCATTGGCCCTCTGTATATAATTGATGGAAATATGAATGCTACCATGTACAAGATATACTAAAGCATGTAATGCTGCCACATGGTAAAACCAAAGCAGACAGGGGATGGAAATTCCAGAAATACAATGATCCTAAGCACACATCCATTTTAGTAACAAATTGGTTAACAAAGAAAAATGTTCACCTGTTTCAATGGCCAAGCCACTCACCTGATTTACACGCTATAGACTACTTTTGGGATGACTGAGGGGGATGAGTGGAGGCCCATACCCATAGCTATAAAGATGTTTGTAGATTTGCAAATGGAATGGAGCAAGATCCCTCAAGATATCTTGAAAACTAGCGTCTTCAAAGCCCCGTCGGTGTGGTAAAGTAATTAAAGTAAGAAGGCATGCTGCAAAATACTAAGTTATGGCATTGTAAATAATGAATTATTCTCTATGTTGTGTAGAGATGACTGAACCGGTCGCGGTTCGGCTCAAGCTTGGTTCGTCGAACGGAGGTCTAGGTCGAGTTCGGTTCGGCAAATGCAGCGGGAGCCCATATATTTTTTTTTTAATTATTTATTTATTTAAAAAACTAAAAAAAAGGGCTTTCCTGTATTTTGACTGCCTGACATGACAGAACTGTAAAAATAAATCATTAAAAAAAATGATGTAGCGCCCCGTGGTATTTTTGATTCTCAGCGCAGATAAAGCAGACAGCTACGGGATGCCACCCCCATCTGCCTGGCGTTACCTTGGCTGGCAATCAAAATACAGGGAAGCCCATTAATTTTTTTTATTTAAAAAATGATGTTGGGTCCCCCCATTTTTGATAGCCAGCTAGGGTAAAGCAGAAGGCTGTAGCCTGAAAAGCACAGCTGGCAGCTTTACCGTGGTTGGTGATCCAATGTGGAGGTCACCCCAGGCTCTTTTTTATAATTATTTTATAAATAATAATAATTAAAAAAAAAAGTAGGGTCCCCCGCCAACTTGGATCACCAGCCAAGGTAAAGCGGACAGCTGTGGTCAGGTATTCTCAGGGTGGGAAGGTCCATAGTTATTGTCCCTTCACAGCCTAAAAATAGCAGGCCGCAGGCGCCCCAGAAGTGGCGCATCCACTAGATGCGCCAATCCTGACGCTTCATCCCAGCTCATCCCGTGCTCTGGTGCAGTGGCAAACGGGGTAATAAATGGGGTTGATACTAGCTGTAAGGTCACCTGACATCAAGCCCAGCAGTTTGTGATGTCATGGCGTCTATCAGATACCCGACATCACAAGCTGTCAGTACTAACAAAATAAATAGACAAAAAAAATTATTTGAAAAAACACTCCCCAAAACATTCCCTCTTTCACCAATTTATTGTAAGAAAAAAAATAAGGGAGTCCCACGATGACTCTGGATCGTCTAGAATATGGGGGGACACGCTCAGGGAACGTATCCCCCATTTTCTAGGAGCGCAGACCCTCCATGTGAGGAGTGTGGGTGCACTGAATCTGCACCCACTCTCCCCGGGTCCACAGCAGCAGAGTCCATGTCGTAAGTGTTGCTACCAAAGCTGCAATGCCCTGCTCATGAGGTAAGGGCATGCCTGATCAGGAGAACTATTCTACATTTCCAAATATTGGTATTTGCTGATATTACTGCTATTCCACCTACTATATATTGGGGATAGGATCTTGGAGATGGAATACCCCTTTAAGTCCAGTTATCCAGCTGAATGAATACTAAACAACAGAGCTCGCAATTTAGATGTGTTTTCTTGTGGCGTATAACGGACTCTCATGTTTGGTAGTCGTTCAGCAGGGCAACTATAAAATAAAATACCTCCTTTTGGAAATGTAGTATAGCTCTCCTGATCAACTATGTTCCTTACCTCATGAGCAGGGCATTGCAGTAATAATAATAATAATAATTTATTCATTTATATATCGCTATTAATTCCATAGCGCTTTACATACATTAAGAACACTGTCCCCATTGGGGCTCACAATCTAAATTCCTTATCTGTATGTCCTTGGAGTATGGGAGGAAACCAGAGTACCCGGAGGAAACCCACACAAACACGGGGAGAACATACAAACTCCTTGCAGATGTTGTCCTTGGTGGGAATTGAACCCAGGACCTCAGCACTGCAAGACTGCAGTGCTAACCACTGAGCCACCCTACATTGCTAACCACTGAGCCACCGTGCCGCCCATTTAGCTTACAGATGTATAACCACCACTCATTGTGTCTGAACACAGGAAGCTGAGCTGACAGATGCTCTGTGCATGCGGCAGCGTCTATTGTGAAGGAGGGGGCCGCGGGGGATCAACGCTGCACAGGTACCGTGGGACACCGGGGGACACCGTTGGGGTTATACGGGGTAACCTGGCAGGGCTTGGGGAGGAGTTTTCAGTCGCATGTGTCATGGCACATGCGACAGAAATCAGAGGAGTAGGGTGAATGCGGCCGGCGCGCTGCTGTGTGCGCGGCCATCTTGGATTTCCAGGAGGGGTTCAGGGGGGGCACTTTGGTGACATCGGGGGACCGGAGAGGACCGGGGAGGAGATTTATCATGTTTGTTCATGCCAGATGGGAGATAAATAATTTTTTACCGACGCTGTCATTTACTGTAACGTGATCATCGGTATACGGTGTATACCGGTGATCACGTGAGCGGAGACCGGAAAAACCAGCCTAAATCATGATCTCCAGGGTCTGAGCTACCCCCTGAAACACCGGAGATTTTCTAACGCTTGGGGCGCTATTCATTTATTTCTGCCTGCTGTTTATAAACAGCAGATCAGAATAAAGGCCCTGTCACAGACAGAGATAAATCTGCAGCAGATCTGTGGTTGCAGTGAAATTGTGGACAATCAGTGCCAGGTTTGTGGCTGTGTATGAATGGAACAACATGTCCATGGTTTCACTGCAACCACAGATCTGCCAAAGATTTATCTCTGTGTGTGACGGGGCCTTAAGGCTACATTCACATGACCGATCCGTTTTTGCGGTCCGCAAAAAAACGGTTCGTTTTTTTACGGGTGCATCCGTTTCTGTTCCATACGGACATTCCTTACGGTCCGTGTGTCATCCGTGTGCCTTCCGTTTGTTTGCGTACTGCAAAAAAACTGAAGGAGGGAAAATACATAAATTTACCCAGGATCTGTGATGCCCTGGACCCCCAGGGGTCACAGGTAACAACACACACCCCCACCCTAGTGAGGCACCAGCAGCCAACAAGTCCTGACCGCCTCCCTCAGGTCTAGCCAGGCACACCAGGTGGGCGGAGCCAGGTGGATAGGCACGCCCTCCGAGGAGTCTGCTGGCCTGAGGCAGGGAAAGGACAAGCGAGTCGAGTGGGGAGAGGAGTAAAAGTGGCGAGCTGAGAGTCAGGGGCCTAGGATGGAGCCTAGTACCCCTTGGAACGGTCAGGCAGGCAGACGGTGGTGGCCGTCTGCCGGAGTCCGGTCAGGGACTGAACTGCGGAACCGTAGGGATTGAGAAGAGGGTGGTGACCCTTCGGACCCGAACCGGGGAGCTAACAAGTCAACCGGAGCAACAGGCAGGGTTCTCAGACCCTGTTCTAGCCCAGAAGCAACCGGGCTCAAACAAGTCTACTGATTGCGGTCTGGACCTCAGGGGTTCATTCCCACCCAAAGTCCCGATAGACGGCAACAGCCCACCGATTCCGGATAAGAGCCACCGCCAAGGGCCAGAGATCCAAAGGGCCAGCGCCTGTGGGCAAAAGGGCTCCTCCGGTACCCAAAAGCCGGGGTTAGCGGACTACCGTTGCTGAAGCATAGGAGTCACTATAGCAAATTTAAAGGTGCATGAGAAAGGCGACATCACCAACCTCGCTGGGGACACACGCAGCCGGCTGCGGGCACCGATCTACACCGAACTTGGTTTACCATTGATTCTGTGTGGTTTAATCGTGAGTACACCAGTGCCATCAGGCACCGCACCGCAAACGAGCCCCTGCGTCCTGCAACCCCTTGCTCCTGCCACCTGGCCCCGGGACCAACAAACCCCCTACCCACCTAGTTGCGACCCACCATCGATCCCAGATGAGCCCCCGCAACCTTATCGCAGCGGTGGTGCCCATCACTTCACCACGACCCGTGGGTGGCGTCACGAACTGTTACCGGTCACCGCGGCTCCGGCCGTTAAAGCAGTCCACCGCAAACCAAAGAACCAAACCCCTCCCTTTCCAGAGTGATGTGGCCCCCGGTCCGGAGGCGCTCGAGCCACCGACAACCCGAGCCCGGATCCGAGCGGCTCAGCGGAGAGCAGCCGAGCCCCCAGGGCGGTACAGATCCATAGCTTCAACCTACATGAGGCAGTCACATGTTCACTCCAGTGCCATTTTCTACTGCTTTTCACAGCGTAAAGCGCTCTGGTGATTTTCTTTTGCTTGTACACTTCATATCAGTCTTTTCTGTCATTATAATGGCAGAAAGACACATAATGTCCCACTCTCCTGCATTTTGTAATTTTGAACCCTTTGGTGCCTTTCATGTGGCACTAAGGGGTGCTTAGCCTTGTATTTAGCCAAAAAAATGAAAAAAAAATGACGTGGGGTTCCCCCTATTTTTGTAGCCTGCTAGGGTAAAGCAGACGGCTGCAGCCTGCAGACCACAGCTGGCAGCTTCACCTTGGCTGGTAATCCAAAACTGAGGGCACCCCACGCTGTTATTTTAAATTAAATAAATAATTAAAAAAAACAAACAAAAAAACACGTGGGGGTCCCCCCAAAATTGTATCACCAGCCAAGGTAAAGCGGACAGCTGGGGTCTGATATTCTCAGACTAGCGAGGTCCATGGTTATTGGACTCTCCCCAGCCTAAAAATAGCAGGCCGTAACCGCCCCAGAAGTGGCACATCCATTATATGCGTCAATCCTGGTGCTTCGCCCCAGCTAATCCCGTGCCCTGGTGCGGTGGCAAACGGGGTAATATATGGGGTTAATACCAGATGTGTAATGTCACCTGGCATCACGCCCTGGGGTTCGTGAGGTCACGCGTCTATCAGATACCCGACATCACCAACCCAGTCAGTATTAAAAAAAAAAATAGACGACAAACACATTTTTATTTGAAAAAACACTGCCCAAAACATTCCCTCTTTCACCAATTTATTAGAAAGAAAAACAAATCCAGGTCTGGTGTAATCCAAGGGGTTCCCATGACGATCCACACTGTCCCAGTCAATGAAGAACAGAATGTTCCGCATTGGCTGGGAGAGCAATGCAGTGACCTGAGCTAGCATCAATAGGTCAGCCCAGGTCACTGCAGGGCATGACAAGTGCTGGTATCAGGAGCGAGGTACATTGCCTGCGGTGACGATCTCCTGCACTGCTGATAGCAGACCTGTCACAGACTTCAATGACCTTCACAGCCAAGTATCGCGAGAGCCTGTGACATCACCGCTAGTGACAGTCTCTGGTCGTCAGCGAGAGGAGATGTGACAAGCGGCGGCCATGGAGGACAGTGACAGTGCTGAGGTCGGGAGGGCGGAACTTCATCACTGCAGGTAAGCCGAGCGGGGCCATGTGTGCGAAGTGCGAGGTGGGCGGAGCCAAGTGGGGCCATGTGTGCGGAGTGCGAGATGGACGAAGCTGAACGGGGCCATGTGTGCGGAGTGCCAGGTGGGCGGAGCCAAGCGGGGTAATGTGTGCAGAGTGCCAGGTGGGCGGAGCCAAGCGGGGTAATGTGTGCGGAGTGCCAGGTGGGCGGAGCCAAGCGGGGTAATGTGTGCAGAGAGCCAGGTGGGCGGAGCCAAGCGGGGTAATGTGTGCAGAGTGCCAGGTGGGCTGAGCCTAACGGGGCCATGTGTGTGGAGTGCCAGGTGGGCGGAGGCAAGCGGGGTAATGTGTGCAGAGAGCCAGGTGGGTGGAGCCAAGCGGGGTAATGTGTGCAGAGTGCCAGGTGGGCGGAACCAAGCGGGGCCATGTGTGCAGAGTGCCAGGTGGGTGGAGCCAAGTGGGGTAATGTGTGCAGAGTGCCAGGTGGGCGTAGCAAAGCGGGGCCATGTGTGCGGAGTGCCAGGTGGGCGGAGCCAAGCAGGGTAATGTGTCCAGAGTCCCAGGTGGGTGTAGCCAAGTGGGGTAATGTGTGCAGAGTGCCAGTTGGGCGGAGCCAAGCAGGGTCATGTGTGCGGAGTGGCAGGTTGGCGGAGCCAAGCGGGGTAATGTATGCAGAGTCCCAGGTGGGTGGAGCCAAGCGGGATAATGTGTGCGGAGTGCAAGTGGGTGGAGCCTAGCGGGGCCATGTGTGTGGGCGGCGGAGTGCGAAGTGGGTGGAGCCTAGCAGGGCCATGTGCGCTGAGGACGTCAGTGCCGGGGACTGCATGGCTGGGGACAGGTGAGTGTGAGTGTGTGTGTGTGCGTACATGCCGAGTGCAGGAGGGGGCGAAGCCCAGCGGGGAAGTGTCGGCTCCCTGCACACGTAAATAGGATAAATATCAGGTTACTAAACAAAGCACTTTGCTTGGATACCCGATGTTTATCTTGGTTACCAGCTTACCGCAGGCTGCCAGCGATGGCTCCCTGCACACTGTAGCTGTAAAAAGCCCTGCTTTTGCTGATAGAACTGTTCTCGAACGTAACTCGAACTGTCGAGCTTTTACCAAAAAGCTCGAGTTTGAGTTCTAACTAGAACACCCCCCAAAATCACTCGAACCGCGAACTGGAGAATCACGAACCGCGCTCAACTCTAATGTTGTGATCAATAAATAGTATATGCAAAACTTTTGACAGTCAGTTTTCTTTAATTATATGACCATACCAAAATTCAAAAGCATTTTCGTTATAATTAAAGGTCTTGCATGATGACAACTTCATTCACTTACAGTTCATCACCAGGAAAATTGCATCACAACAACCAGACACAAGTAATCACACCTTAAAAAAACAAAACTTTTGGTCGCCACTGTATAATGAAGTGCAATACTGTAGTTTCTCAAAACAGATCGCAGCAAAGCACCCTAGATAATAATAATAATAATAATAACTTTAATCATTTATATAGCGCTATTAATTCCACAGCGCTTTACATACCTTTGCAACACTGTCCCCATTGGGGCTCACAATCTAGAGTCCCTATCTGTATGTCTTTGGAGTGTGGGAGGAAACCCACGCAAACACGGGGAGAACATACAAACTCATTGCAGATGGTGTCCTTGGTGGGAATTGAACCCGGGACCCCAGCGCTGCAAGACTGCAGTGCTAACCACTGAGCCACCGTGCCACCCAGATGAATTCAGATATAAGCTGTGCAGATTTAGGATTGCAGCTCTGGACTATAGTCAGGTAAAAAACATCAGAACAAGGTAAAATGTTAATTTTCTTTGTAGCTTAATTCTAATTATATATATATATATATATATATTATATATATAAACTGTATGAATAGTGTTCAAAAGTTACTATAATCTTTGATGTAATGAAACTGGTTTACCAGTAATTCTAACGCCAACTTCAGATAGTAGGCTATGACGTCCTAAGTGTTGGGCCCAGGGCCGGCGTCAGCACGCGGCATACCCGGGCAAATGCCGGGGCCCTGGAGAGCTGGGGGGGCCCACTCGGCCTCGTCAGTTCTGCTGCCCCCGGGCCGAGTTTCGGGGACCGCAGTCCTTGACACTGGAAACTTTGGCTGCCGGCCCTTTAAGGCCCGCAGACCACAGCGTTTACTGTGTTCTCCTGCATTGAGCATCATCTGCGGGCGGAGCTACCGCCCGGCGTCCTGCTCGGTCCCACATATGAAGGAGTCACAGTGCCAGCCAGCGACCCCCAGCACATCGCTTCCCTCCAGCGCTGTGTGGGCCCCATCTGCACCGTGACCTGATCAGTATGTGGGACATCACTCCCTCCCCGTCCCTCCCTGTCCCCCCGTGCGTGTGTGGGCCCCACAGAGCCGCTTGTGTGGGCTCCGCAGAGCCGCATGTGTGGCCCCCGGAGCCGCGTGTGTGGGCCCCGCAGAGCCGCGTGTGTGGGCCCCGCAGAGCAAGGTGTGTGTTTGTATGTATGTATGCATGCAGCAGAGCAGTATGCGTGTCTGTCTATATGTATGTATATATGCAGCAGAGCAGTATGCGTGTATGTATGTATATATGCGGCAGAGCAGTGTGTGTGTGTCTGTCTATATGTATGTATGCAGCAGAGCAGTGTGTGTGTGTGTGTCTGTATGTATGTATGCATGCAGCAAAGCAGTATGTGTGTGTCTGTCGATATGTATGTATGTAGCAGAGCAGTGTGTGTGTGTCTGTCGATATGTATGTATGTAGCAGAGCAGTGTGTGTGTGTCTGTCTTTATGTATGTATGCATGCAGAGCAGTATGTGTGTGTCTGTCTATATGTATGTATGCAGCATAGCAGTGTGTGGCTCTGTATGTATGCATGTATGATGTGTATCTATGTATGTTAGTGTATATGACTGTATAGATTTGTCTGTTTATATGTATTTTTGTGAGTTTGTCTTTAAATATGTATATGTACGTGTATGTATCTGTGTATGTGTGTGTGTCTGCGTGTTTATGGGGCCCACTGGGACTCTTCCGCCCGGGGCCCACAAAAACCTGGAGCCGGCCCTGGTTGGGCCAAATAACACATGCTGTTCTACTACATAGGAAAGTAAAGTGGTCAATTACAATTGGATGAAACTACGAACAGTTAAGTTTTTGTTGTTTGAATAATGTGTTTAATTATCAGAAATAGATAATAAATGTGTAGTTTCTGGGGATTGCACTTCACAGAGACCCACCATTCATGAAAATGTGAGTTCCTTTCCTGTCCTCCTCTTTGTGGTGGATTGTAGCGAAGAAGCATGATTTTTCATGAGAAATGGAGCTCCAATCATTGTCTATGGGACTGATGGAGGTAGCAGAGTCCAGCGTTTTGCTGTCTCTATAGACACTGAATAGATTGTCAGTGGACATATGGACTATATTGCAACATTGAGTCTCGACCACCATGAGGAACAGTGTATCAGGAGAGATTTTCTAGTGATAACTGGGGTCCAGCAATCGGTCATTATTTACTACTCATTCTGTGTATATAGGTATATAGGTTATGAATGTTTCTTATTAAAAACCCACTTTTAATGAGAACCAGTAATCAGCTGTAAGATGTGTGATTGGTGATCATCACATTTCAATAAAATGTGTGTAAAGTTACTGAATACTTACTGCAACTCAGTGCTTTGCTCTTTTTAGATTTGTCAACATGAGTATGTCCGGACTGTAGAGCTGTCTAATCTCTGCATTGCTGAAGAGGCAGCAGCTGATAAAATATATAGATAAGAAACAGACTTAAAATTTTAAAGTAGAAAGTGAAATGCAAATACAGCAACGATCAGCAGATCAATAAACCAGCTTCAGATGAAAAACAGGTTTTCTTCAAAAGAAAAGCCCTACAAATAAGAAAATTCTTGTTACCTTACAACATGGCACCTACAGCAGATTGCAGTCAGACAAAATGTCGTATCTATGCAGAGGATTTGAAACCACTGTAGGGGCAATGTAAAAACTAGTGATGAGCGAACACTGCCATGCTGCCTTGGTACTACTAGAACCGAGCAGGTCAGACGCTTGGATAGGCTTGACTTGAGTACCTAAGCATAATGGAAGTTAATGGGAAACTTGAACATTTTTCTGGAAGATGTTCCTGGAAAAATGCTAGAATTTTCCATTAACTTCAATTATAGTTACCGTAGTACTCGAGTCGAGCCCATCCGAGCGTTCGACCTGCCTGGTTCAAGTACAGAGCATGGTAGTGCTCGCTCATCACTAGTAAAAACATGGTCAAGTGAAGTCTGGTTCCAACTCTAACCACCCTCTATAATAGGGGTCTCAAACACACAGCGCACGAGTCACATACAGCCCCTAAGGCACCTAGACCCCATGACGATTGCGGCCCAGTACACGAGACTGCCACTGTTATCGTTTTCCTTCGGGTGAATGATTTGCGACACCGTGCAGAGAACCTTTCTTCACATCTTTACCAATGGCAGCAGCTGGCTAATTAGAGGCCAGCAGCTGACGTGGGTACTGTATATGAAGTCAGCTGCTAGAATCTGATTGGCTGGCGGCCGCCATTGGTAAAGATGTGAAGAGAGCTTCTTTGTATAGTGCCGCAAATCATTCACCTGAAGGAAAGCGAAGATGGCAGCGGCCCCTGCACTGGCCACAATTGCCACAGGGTCTAGGTGCCTGTGGGCCACAAGAAGGAGGTAAAAGGACAGGTGAGAAGAATCTTTTTTTTTTTTGTGTGTATGTGAACAATGGCAAAATAGGGGACATAACTACAATCTGGAACATTGCTAAAATAAGGAGACTAGGAAAGGGCACATTACTACAAGAAGAGGACCGACATGGGCACATTACTACAAGGGAACAAGGTTGGCACGTTACTACAGGATGGGCACATTACTACAAGGGGACAAGATGAACACATTTCTACAAGATGAGGAGCAGGATGGGAAAATTACTACAAGATGTTGGTCAAAATTACTATATGGAGCTAATTGTAAAACCATATTACTTACAAGTAGGGTATAAAATGTTATGTTTTTTTAAATAATAATTAAAAATAAAAGAATGCCTTTTCTTTTCCCGCTAAAAATACTTTTGTATATATAAACTGAAATAAAAAAGTGCACATTTGTTATAATAAACAAGCAAAATATGTTCAAAAAATGTGATACAAAAGTGTATAGAAATAAAAAATATGGTATCACTAAAGATGTCACTTTGTCCAGCAAAGAAATACGGTCCCCCAAATAAATTATTTTTCCACTAGAAGGTGGCCCGATTCTACGCATCGGGTATTCTAGAATTTACGTATTGTGTAGTTCATGTATGATTTTTGTTATATATATATATATATAGATGTTGTTGTGTGTAGTTACCAAGTGTTTGTGTAGGGGCTGTACATGTTGTGGGTGTTGTCTGGGTGTGGCGGGGGGTGAGAGCGGTGTTGTATGTGTGTTGCGTGTGTTGCGTTGTTTGTGGAGCGCTGTGTGTCTGTAGCGTTGTGTGTGTGTTGCGCGGTTTGTGTGTGTGTGGTGTGTTTTGGGGGAGGTATGTTTTGTGCAATGTGTGTGTTGTGCGGTATGTGCGTATATTTGTGTGTGCCGCGGTGTTTGTGTGTTGGGTGCTGTGTGTGCGCAGCGTTGTCTGTGTGTGTGGGTGTCTGTGTAGGGCAGTTGCTTGTGGTTCCCAGTGTGTGTGTGTGTGTGTGTGGTGTGTGGTGTGTGGTGTGTTGTGTTGTGCAGTGCGCGCGCGTGTGTGTGTGTGTGTTTTTGGGGGAGGTGCGCACTCCCAAACGTGCTCCATCCCCCATGCAGCGCATTCCCCATCGTGCTCCATCCCCCATGCAGCGCACTCCTCATCGTGCTCCATCCCCTATGCTGCGCACCCCCCATCGTGCTCCATCGCCCATGCTGCGCACTCCCAAACGTGCTCCATCCGCCATGCTGCGCACTCCCAAACGTGCTCCATCCGCCATGCTGCGCACTCCCAAACGTGCTCCATCCGCCATACTCCGCACTCCCCATCGTGCTCCATCCCCCATGCAGCGCACTCCCTATCGTGCTCCATCCCCTATGCTGCGCACCCCCCATCGTGCTCCATCTCCCACGCTGCGCACTCCCAAACGTGCTCCACCCGCCATGCTGCGCACTCCCAAACGTGCTCCATCCCCCATGCTGTGAACTCCTCATCGTGCTCCATCCCCGATGCTGCGCACCCCCCCATCATGCTCCATCCCCGATGCTGCGCACCCCCCATCGTGCGCCATCCCCCATGCTGCACCAGCATCAGCCTCTCTGCCCCCAGCATCAGTTCTCTGCCCCCAGCATCAGCCTCTCTCCTCCCAGCATCAGCCTCTCTCCTCCCAGCATCAGCCTCTCTCATCCTAGCATCAGCCTCTCTCATCCTAGCATCAGCCTCTCTCCTCTCAGCATCAGCCTCTCCTCTCTGTCCCCAGCATCAGCCTCTCTCCTCCCAGCCTTCCCCAGCATCAGCCTCTCTCCTCCCAGCCTCCCTCCTCCCACCCTCCCCCAGCATCAGCCTCCCTCTCCCAGCCTCCCCCAGCATCAGCCTCCCCCAGCATCAGCCTCTCTTCTCTCAGCCTACCTCTCCCAGCCTCCCTCCTCCCAGCCTCCCTCAGCATCAGCCTCCCTCTCCCAGCCTCCCAAAGCATCAGCCTCCACCAGCATCAGACTCTCTCCTTCCAGCCTCCCCCAGCATCAGCCTCCGCCAGCATCAGCCTCTCTCCTTCCAGCCTCCTCCAGCATCAGCCTCCCTCTCCCAGCCTTCCCCAGGATCAGCCTCTCTCCTCCCAGCCTCCGTTCTCCCAGCCTTCCCCAGCATCAGCTTTCCCCTCCCAGCCTCCCTCAGCATCAGCCTTCCCCAGCATCAGCCTCTCTCCTCCCAGCCTCAGCCTCTCTCCTTCCAGCCTCCCCCAGCATCAGCCTCTCTCCTTCCAGCCTCCCTCAGCATCAGCCTCCCTTTCCCAGCCTTCCCCAGGATCAGCCTCTCTCCTCCCAGCCTCCTTCCTCCCAGCCTCCCCCTCCCAGCCTCCCTCAGCATCAGCCTTCCGCTCCCAGTCTCCTCCAGCATCAGCCTCCCCAAGCATCAGCCTCCACCAGCATCAGCCTCTGTCCTTCCAGCCTCCCCCAGCATCAGCCTCTCTCCTTCCAGCCTCCCTCAGCATCAGCCTCCCGTTCCTAGCCTTCCCCATGATCAGCCTCTCTGCTCCCAGCCTCCTCCAGCACGCCGTGCTCCTCTGCCGACACTCACACACCCGATCGCATCCACTCACACACACCCGATCGCATCCACTCACACACACCCGATCGCATCCACTCACACACACCCGACCGATCGCATACACTCACACACAACCGATCGCATACACTGACACACACAGACACTGACGATATCGCACATACGCGCTCACAGTCACAACATCCGGACATACCACATGCTTCTGGCCATGTGATCCTCCGGCAGGTCCTGGAAGCTCACAGCACAGTATCGAGGCCGAGAAGCAAGCGATATCGCCGGATGCTGTGAGTGTGTGGATGCGATGTGTGTGTGAGGTGTGTGTGAGGTGTTTGTGAGAGTGAGTGCGATCTGATGTGTGTGTGTATGCGTGTGTGTGTGCTGTTATGTTTGTGCATGTGGAAGTCCCGCCGCTGCAGGACCTTGATTTACTGGTAACTATGCAAGCATGGTTACCAGCGCAACACGTCCCCTGCTCGCACGGGAGCCAACACCAGCATACGGCGGCGGCGTACGCTGATGTGGGCTCCCGTTGGTGAGGGGGGAAAGGGGGGGGGAGTACAGTACTCACCTGGGATTCGTGGCTCCGTGACCGTGTCAGTTCGGGCAATGCGGGGGGGGGGGGGCGAGAGCTAACGTCTATTGCGTGAGGGGGGCGGGGCGTGGCGTGGGCGAGTTGCCAATGCCTGCAGGGTGCCGGGGCGAGAGGCCAATCTGTGGGGGGGGGCAGAGCCTGGGCGAGCGGCTGGCCAATCCGTGTGGGGGCGCAGCCGGGGCGAGAGGCCAATCCGTGTGGGGGGGGCGGGGCCATGGCGAACCCAGCGGCCAATCAGCTTTGTGTCACCGTAAGGACATGTCACTGGTGACACAATTTTGGAGCATGACAGACAGACAGAATAAGGCAATTATATATATAGATGTGCAGCCATATACTCAGCAGAGTTTGAGACCCCTGCTCTATAATATCTATATACACTGACAGGGTATATAAATACAGTTGTCTTAATGAGACAATGCAGTTAAATACAACAAATAAAAAAGCGGACATTCACTATAAGCTGGGATTTGAAAATGTCTGTCTTTATAGAAAGTATTTAGAAGTGGAGGATTAGTTCCATTAAACCAATAGTATGTGTTTTTTTAATTTTGAACATAGTGATGAATAAAGGAAGGAAATAGCAATGTATTTGGAGTAAGCATTCATGTAAATAAAAACTGCCCTGCTTGATAAAGGTCATTACTAGTGGACGCTGAGGGTAGAGTCCCCTTTAAGGGGGACATACGAAGCAATAACTAAAGTAGTTACCTACCCAACAGTGCTCTAAAAGGTAAGCTTGTGGAGGGTGATCTGCTTGACATGCCAGTGTAAGGAGATTTATAGGCCATGCAATGCTCCACTGGGAAATGAAATATGAAAATTGCCTCTTCAGAGAGGTCCAGGACTTGAACTCCAGTATCACTTATTAAACGTAGCAATCCTAAAAGTCAATACCGACCCTTTAACAAACCTTCCAAAATGACTTAGAACCTCAGCCAGTGGGCTCTCATATAGCCAAACCAGATCTCTTTCTTTGCACTAAGGAGGGCTAACAGAAACCGAAACGTATCTGCAAAAAGATATTTTGGTTTGGAGGTCAAGTGGTAAGTATCATTAAAAGGAATTTGTCGGGTGATTTTTGTGTACCATATAACAGTATTCTGAAATAGGGCTTGGGCAGCCCTTTCAAGATATGCAACTTTTATTCCTGTATGTTGCCCTAATGAGTTGCTGTAAGCCCTTGAAATTTTATTGTTGCATGGCGACTAGTCAAGTCAAGTCAAGTCAAGTGTATGTAAATGCCTCATGCGTATTCACCCCATTCCCCGCCCACCTCTCTGTGTGGTGTCAGTGATTGGTGCAGACTGTCAGTATTCATTTGTTACAGCAAGTGAAACTAATCCTGCAGCTGTGACACCCCCTCCCTTACCAGCATACTATTAGTGTATTTGTCTGGCATTATCGTACCAGGTCTGGTCAGCGTCATGTTACACACCTTGTGTGTTGTGCTGGATTTGCTCCATGATGCAGGCGTCTGTAGTGTTCAGCTGATCCAGGCTCCTGTGGCTGTCAACTCCCGGCTCACAGACTGGACGTGCTGGAAAAAGGGAAAGAGATAGCAGTATGAGTACAGATGGTTGCGCACGGCATCGCCTCCACCCCTGAAGGAACTCGCAGCACCTATGTCTTTCTCTAAAGCTATGTCTCTTGAATTGCTGTGCTCATTCCTTCAGGGTAGGAGGCGGTGCGCAGCTACCGGTCTGTGTGTGCTCTGTGGTCATGCTGCTAGCCCTCTCCCTTGTCCTCAGCATGTCTAGTCTAAGTAGGGAATAGTCACAGGAGCCTGGATCACCTGAACACTGCAGACGCCAGACAAAGGCGTCATGAAGCACATCCAGCATAACACACAAGGTGTGTAACATGACGCTGACAAGATCTGGTATGATAATGCCAGGCAAATACACTAATAGTGTACTGCTGTGGGAGGGGGTGTCACAGCTGCAGGATTAGTTTCACTTGCTCTAACAAATGAATACTAACAGTCTGCACCAATCACTGACATCTAAATGCCAGTTGCGGTAAATCTTTACTCACCCGACTCCATTGGTATCACAGTGATGTCATCACTGTGAGCCTATGGTTGTCATGGTAGCGCAGTGTCATGTGATAACTCCTGTAGCTCACATGACTCACTTCCTGTTTCACCTGGCCGGCTGCTGTCAGTGTCAAGAGGTGAGTATTTCTGCTGTTTTCAGCTGTGTAGCTGTGATCAGCAGAAATAAATGAGCGATCAGACTGCTGATCCTTATAGTTCCCTAGGAGGACTAGTAAAATATAAAAAAAAGTAAAAAAAACAAAGTTTAAATCATTCCCCTTTCACCCCCTTGAAAATTAAAGGGTTAAAAAAATACACATATTTGATATCATCACGTTCAGAAATGCCCAATCTATCAAAATATAAAATCAGTTCGTTTGACTGGTAAACGGCGTAGTGGCAAAAAATTCCAAACGCCAAAATTATGTTTTTTGGTCACCACAAATTTTGCACAAAATGCAATAACAGGTGATCAAAAAGTAACATCTGCGCAATAATGGTACCATTAAAAATGTCAGCTCGAAATGGAAAAAAATAAGCTGTCACTGAGCCATAGATCCTGAAAAATGAGAACGCTACGGGTCATGGAATATGGCGCAAAAAGTGTGCTACTTTTTTTGGGACAAAATTCTGATTTTTTTTTAGCCCCTTAGATAAAAGTAGACCTATACATGTTTGATGTCGACAAACTCGTACCGATCTGAGGCATCACACTGACACATCAGTTGTACCATATAATGAACATGGTGAATAAAATATCTCAAAAACAATCGTGCAATCGCACTTTTTTTTGCAATTTTTCTGCACTTGGAATTTTTTTGCCGTTTTCCAGTACACTACATGGTAAAACGTATGGTTTCATTTAAAAGTACAACTCGTCCCGAAAAAAACAAGCCCTCATATGGCAATATTGCCGAAAAAATAAAAAAAAGTTACGGCTCTCGAAAGAAGGGGAGCAACATACAAAAACGGAAAATCGGCCGGGGTGAAGGGGTTAAAAAAATATTATCTAGTAGACAATCCTTTTAACCCTTTCACTGAAATATACTTGCAGAAATCTTTAGATCAACGATCTCACCACCCTGTAGAATTTGTAGCTATTCCTCATGTAATAAGTAAACGTTGGGTTGTGTTTGTTTGTTACAGCTTATCTATGTTGGAAGATGTGTTATATGCTGGAACCATAATTATTCTGCAATGTTTAGAGCATGATTTTCAGTAAATGAACATATCCTGTAAACATACAGCATGTTATTTTGACATAATAATCCATTTAATACAGTTATACACAATAGTATGTTGTCTTGCCGCTAGCGCAGCTAAAAATAAAGTGGTACCATCTGTTGTCATTTTTCGTGAGTGCCCGGATGTTGTTGTTAATCTAAATCCTGCTGGCAGTGTTTCTGAAGATCCTGGCATCATGCTGATTCCATGGACCTCTCGTGGTGGAAATTGCCTCCTCCAGGAGGGCCCACGTCTGAAGTTTTTGTCATCACTCTGGAAATACAAAGCATGCCAAATTACAGTAGGATAGTATTTATATAAAAAATATTACTTTTATATAGAGGCATTTTATATATTTATTGTGCATTTTCTTTTGTACACTATAATACACAAGATGTTTGTCCTTCAGACTTTTCTCTGAGCTTTTGGATTCATACAGTAAATAAAATATGTTCACTGCCTGTACCTTAAAGGAGTTTTCCAGAAACACTATAAGTAGAAAGAAAAACTATTTGGCTGTTCCTATACTGAGTTTCCATCCCTCCTATTACTATTATTATATTTTCTATTCCCATACAGCCTCCTACAGTTATTCTTGTGGTCTTATTGTTTGCTGGCTGAACTTCCTGTTAGCTGTTTCTTTTTGTCTCCAGACTACAATTCCCAGGAGCCAGTGGTGTATTTAGAGTCCCATGGGCCCCAGTACAAAATCTGGACCTGGCCCCCCAGGCATGTTGGTCAAAACTATGGGCACTTGTAGCCTTCTAAATCTTATAAAGACATAAGTGTTGCATTCCCCTTCATTATATAGTAATGTCCCCCATCCTGGGACCCTTATGGCATATATGTTTTCCGTTCTGCCTCTAAAACATATACAAAAAAAGCACTCTTCTCACCTTGTCCACTCTCCATGACCCGCAGAGTCTGCCTCTGTAGCCAGCGCAGTGGCCAGCAGCTGACATCGGTGTGCCTACTATGGCATTGCATAACGTCATTGCCGTGCAATGTCAATGCCTAGCATGCCTACATCAACTGCCATTCTTTGATGGGCCGGCGGCATGTATTGTGGTGCAGGGACCGGACTAGTTTCTGCGCCACAATGCATTTCAGCTGGATGTGCATTCACATCCAGTTGAAATAGGCGCTGAGGTCGGCCGGCCCCCTCCAATACTGAGCACAGTTGCAGTCGTCACCTCTTTGATTGCAATTGTTACGCCCTTGCCAGGAGGCAATGCACTTTGACTTCTTTGCGAGCCCTATACCTGTCCAACAGCTCACACACTCCCACTCCATCTTCAAAGCATCATCATGAGACTTCTATGATCAATATGGATAAATTCCTGCATACACAGTAACTCCTCCTACTTTATCTAGTATGTGCTATCTTGAGACTATTCTTAACTTAGTAATGTTGCAGGATGTGGCCCCATACAGGGTCTGTGAACTGTAGGGGAGCAAAGAGTAATTCATATATTGTAATAATTTATTTTTATATAATCTAGCACTCTGACTAGAGTGGATGATGTTGGGCATTCCAAAGTCATTAGTTAATAAGATTACTATTGTTCTCAGTGGAGCCTTTAGCTTGCGTTATTCCTGTGCTCTCCCTCCCTGTTTACATCCCCAGACTCTCTTAACATGCTGAGGTTCACTGTCCACATCACCTATAAAATCAACATTGAGAGCACACTGCTGAGAGTTGCTTGGCGAGTCCTGCCTCCTCTTTGCAGGGTTGTATTGGACCGAAATCTACAATCAATTCAAAGCACAGGCAGGAAATATCTGTACTCTGTGCTTTGAACACTAGAACTAAGAAGCTGAAAGTCACATGACTGCTCAGAAACAGAGCTAAATTTTAACGGCAAATATATTGTGAAGTTTCTTAATTTAACATAGGCTTTATAATATTTTAATTATTTGTGTGCCCGGAAAACCTATTTTACCTGCAAGGTATCAACTGCATTTAGTAGTTTTGAGGCAACCATTTCTCTCACTATCTAAAGAGATCATAAAGGCAATACGGAACTCCATAGAAATATGTATCTTCAACAATGAATGTATAGAGAGACATTGCTTTCTCTAAACTCCAAAGCAGTTTTTATAATGCATCTGCATTACACTCCACTTATATTATAGAAGTACTGTTCTCTGACTGACGCTATAAAACAGAGGTGGCCCAATCTTAGATGGTGGTCTATAAGTAGACCTCTGAGTGAGGAATGATAGATCAGGCCACCATGTGAAAATCATTAGTATTGGTATTCACTAAGCTCCACATCTGTTTATTATATATTTAAGTTTATTTTTAAGGGGTTTCTGGGCAAATGGTGTCTAAATGTATATAGATTACATCAGTAAATATCCTGATTGAATTTAAAGACCTAATGTTTCTCCTTATATTTGAGATGTATGGATTCTTTCACCCAGGATGCTACCTCAATTTGTATAATATAAAAACAATTTTATTCAAATTCATTAAAACATTCAACATTCCACCTGTGAAAAAAAATGTGACACAAACAAAATCCCAGGACCATGGGACAGCTCCAGTAGATCCTACCAGAAGAACAAAAACAGTTGTTCCACAGAAAAATCACATTAATAGTACTAAATGACCCTTGCTCTCTCTTTCCTCTGCCTGCCAATGGAGGAGATGTAACTTAGGTCACGCACACCCTAAAGGTAAAAAGGTGCCCCCATTCCTCGGCGGCTTTCCCCCCTAGGATATCCCTGGTCTCCCTCTTAATCGGGTAGAATCTGCGGGGTTATACCATCAATAGTGAAGAAAAATAGGGAAACAACACTTATCTGAGAAATGTTCGGGTCAAAAGGTCCCTTAGCAGTATTTTTCTCTTAACGTGAAGGTGTCCGGGCTTTCCATGGTCCTCAACCCAATAATGTAAAATCACAAAGCCTCGACGCGTTTCTCCCCATATAATTAATTGGGGTTCATCAGGAGACAGTATTAAATAGATGGCCCAATCGCCAGAAAGCTGTTAAGGGGGCTACTCATTCTGCAGCACACACCTCTCCATGTAGATGTGGGGGGAATGGGGGCACCTTTTTACCTTTAGGGTGTGCATGACCTAAGTTACATCTCCATTGGCAGGCAGAGGAAAGAGAGAGCAAGGGTCATTTAAAAACTATTCCCCTGGCAGTACTATTAATGTGATTTTTCTGTGGAACAACTGTTTTCGTTCTTCTGGTAGGATCTACTGGAGCTGTCCCATGGTCCTGGGATTTTGTTTATGTGTCACATTTTTTCACAGGTGAAATATTGAATGTTTTAATGAATTTCAATAAAAATGTTTTTATATTATACAAATTGAGGTAGCATCCTGGATGAAAGTTAATGATATACTACCTTTTTGAATTGGTTTCCAAGTGTTAATGTATGTATTCTTATCTGAGTCAAAAAATGATCCAACATCGAGACTGAGCAGTGTGTCACCTCTTTTGTATTACAGCTGAGTTTTTCTTGCGTATTTGCAAGACTTTTAAAATAGCAGGTGGTATGACTCCCTATCACTGCTATGTCTAGGCTGCATCAGAACCCAAACCATGGCAGGCTGAGCGGAGATGCTCCAAGGTTACAACTCACTTAGGCAGCAAACCAAAATTACCTCATCAAGTCTTCTTTCAGTTCCAAGTGCCAATAAATTATTGTATTCTCTTTCCAAGATTTGTCTTGCCTGAAATAAAAAAAAGTTTATAAATTGTTTGACTGACATATATTCAAGCACTTAATACATCTTTAGCTATGTTGATGTGCTATTTTATAACGCGCATCAGTTATACATGCGCGGATCTGCCAAGACTCAAATTCAGCAAATTACACCTATTTTACAGGGGAATTTGCAGGGTTTTTATTCCATGCAAATTGAATGTTCCCTAATATACTCTGGAGTATCCAAATGATAATAAAAATATGATGTAAAAAGTCGTGATGGGCAGACCCGCAGATACCTGGGATTGGCAGGTCCAACTGGGTTTAAAAAAAAAACAAAAAACGGTTCGGGCGCAGGATTGATTCCGGATATCTGGCTGGACGCCTGTCCTCATATAAGTCTATGGGGACACGAATCAGGCATTTAAAAATGGTGGTAGAAGTGATAGGGGGATTGGAGCAAGAGCTTCATATTTACCAGTCTCCGCACAGCTCTAACAATTCTTCCAGGTCCTCTCACTCTTCTTCTAGGGCCGCTTATTCGCTTCATCAATATGCACTGCTTCACCCGCCCACTAGCAGCCCTGGCATCTCTGATTGGTTGCAGTCAGACAGCAGCCCCAGACTGAGTGACTGCGTGTTTGATTTCAACCAATCAGAGGAGCTGTTTGCTTCTATATTAGTGTAAAAATAAATAAATAAAAAACAATTGGCATAGGGTTCCCCATATTATGATACCCAGCACAGATAAAGCATATGGCTACAGGATGCAGACCCCAGCTGTGCGCGTTATCTTAGCTGTGTATCAAAATTAAAGGAAGCGCATGCAGCTTTTCTAAAAAACATATTTAAATAAATAATTTTTAAAAACTGAAAGTGTGGCGCCCCTGAGGCTTCAGTCGCCACAGAGTATTGCACCCAAATTGAATGTAATGCTGATGGGCAGCCGATACGCAATGGAGTAAAGACTAAGGTAATTGTGATTCAGCCTCTGCAGAGTGTCTTACCGGAGAGATGCTCCAGGAGTGCCCTTGTGAAGAAACCCGTTTCTGACACTATGGACATCCTCAAAACGGTTCTCAAAGCCCACTCCTCTTCTTTTCACTTTCCCCTATCATGTGCATCCTCTTCGGCATCTTCACGTCAGAACTGCTGGCATGACTAAGCCTCTGCCATTCCTTTGCGCCGTGCTATCACTTGGGTGATGCGGATTGTAACATCATGACATCAAGGCATGTAGGATGTCAGAGGCCTAGTTGTGCCACTAGTCTGGGTCTGGATTGAAAAGGATGCACGTGACAAGGAAAAGAAAAGACATGGAGGGCAGGAATACAATCTGAAATGCTGGCAGGATATGGAAGCGGTGGAGTATTGTTATTATTAGCATCATTATTCTTACTATTAATTATTATTATTTTTTTAACAGGTTGTATGGCTCTCTACTGCTAAACACAATAGCTGTCATTATTTTTCTCTAATGGCTCCGTTAGCGATCCGTATTTGGATCCGCAGAAGAAAAGTTCTGAACCCAGGACTTTTTGTTTGTCCAAAACAACAGATGGCTGACGGATTGCATCTAACAAATGACAAGTTTTCACCGATCCATTAATGGATCCGTCACCATTATAGTCAATCAATCCATTAACGGATCCGTTGTTGTATTTTTCAAATGGATGCAAAAAGTGACTAATACATATGCATAGCTTTTTTGTCAAGTTATTGTTGCATTTTTATTTATTGATGTACCAAAATACAGAAATAAAAAAAATACACATATTTGGTATTACCACATTCAGAAATATCCTATCTATCTATCTGATCAGTAAATGGCGTAACAATAAAAAAATCTAAATATCAGAATTATAGTTTTTAGTTTCTACAACATTGCAATAAAATCCAATCAAAACATCTTACCTACCCCAAATTGTATCAGTAAAACATCAGCTCAGGGCACAAAAAATAAGCCTTCACACAGCCCAAGATACCGAAAAATGAGAACACTACTGATCTTGGAAGATGGTGACAAAAGTGAAAAAAATTTGGACTCATTTCGGAAAATTTTTCACCACTTACAGTGCTTTGCGAAAGTATTCGGCCCCCTTGAATTTTTCAACCTTTTCCCACATTTCAGGCTTCACAAAGATAAAAATATTAATGTTATGGTGAAGAATCTACAAGTGGGACACAATTGTGAAGTTGAACGAAATTTATTACTTATTTTAAACTTTTGTAAAAAAGAATAAACTGAAAATTGGGGCGTGCAATATTATTCATCCCCTTTACTTTCAGTGCAGCAAACTCACTCCAGAAGTTCATTGAGGATCTCTCAATGATCCAATGTTGTCCTAAATGACTGATGATGATAAATATAAGCCACCTGTGTGTAATCAAGTCTCCGTATAAATGCACCTGCTCTGTGATAGTCTCCGTGTTCTGTTTAAAGCACAGAGAGCATCATGAAGACCAAGGAACACAACAGGTAGTTCTGTTGGTTACAAAAAAATTTCCACAACTTTAAACATCCCAAGAAGCACTGTGCAAGTGATCATATTGAAATGGAATGAGTATCATACCATTGCAAATCTACCATGACCCGGCCATCCATCCAAACTTTCATCTCAAACAAGGAAAAGACTGATTAGGGATGCAGGCAAGATGCCCATGATCCCTCTGGATGAACTGCAGAGATCTACAGCTAAGGTAGGAGAGTCTGTCCATAGTATAACAATCAGCCGTACACTGCACAAATCTGCCTTTATGAAATAGTGGCAAGGAGAAATCCATTTCTCATTGATATCCATAAAAAGTGTCATTTAAAGTTTGCCACAAGCCACCTGGGAGACACACCAAACATACAGTATGGAAGAAGGTGCTCTGGTCAGATGAAACCAAAATCGAACTTTTTGGGCACAATGCTAAACGATATGTTTGGCGTAAAAGCAACACAGCTCATCACCCTGAACACACCATCCCCACTGTCAAACATGGTGGTGGCAGCATCATGGTTTGGGCCTGCTTTGCTTCAGCAGGGACAGGGAAGATGGTTAAAATTGATGGAAAGATGGATGGAGCCAAATTCAGGACCATTCTTGAAGAAAACCTGTTGGAGTCTGCAAAAGACCTGAGACTGGGATGGAGATATGTCTTTCAACAAGACAATGATCCAAAACATAAAGCGAAATTTACAATGGAATGGTTCACAAATAAACGTATCCAGGTGTTAGAATGGCCAAGTCATAGTCCAAACCTGAATCCAATCAAGAATCTGTGGAAAGAGCTGAAAACTGCTGTTCACAAACGCTCTCCATCCAACCTCACTCACCTCAAGCTATTTGCAAGGAAAGAATGGGCAAGAATTTCAGGCTCTTGATGTGCAAAACTGATAGAGACATACCCCAAGTGACTTGCAGCTGTAATCGCGGCAAAAGGTGGCGCTACAAAGTATTAACTTAAAGGGGATGAATAATATTGCACGCCCCAATTTTCAGTTATTTATTTTTTTATAAAAGTTTAAAATAAGCAATAAATTTCATTCAACTTCACAATTGTGTCCCACTTGTTGTTGATTCTTCACCATAACATTTAAATTTTTTATCTTTATGTGTGAAGCCTGAAATGTGGGAAAAGGTTGAAAAATTCAAAGGGGCCAAATACTTTCGCAAAGCACTCTAAATGAAAAGAAAGCTATACATGTTTGATATCTATATACCATATTTTTCAGTTTATAAGACGCACTGAATTATAAGACGCACCCCAAAATCAGAGCAAAAACGGGTGAAAAAAAATGGGGTCCATTTTATAATCCGGTGGTGTCTTACCGGAGCGGACAGCAGCGGTGGTGGAGCGAATCACAGGAGACAGGGGTGGTGGGTGTCCCAGAAACTGCCGGCTGTGCTGGTGTGGCTTCAGCGACTGGGGCAGCTGTGCTGGTAATGGGGCAGCTGTGTTGAGGCTCTGACTGGGGTAGCTATGCTGGTGCTGGGGTAGCTGTTCTGGGACAGCTGTGCTGGGGCTCAGGCAGCAGCAGTGGCGGCTGTGGGCAGTGCGGCTTCAAAGAAATGGCGCCTAGAGTCAACGCAAATTCAGCTCTCAGCTCAATGGCAAGCCGAGTTCTCATCTGTGCAAGCACCATCTCCGGGCGCCATTTTCCTTAAGTCCGCTGCTGGGAGATCAATGGGCTGGAGGCGGAGCGTGCGCAGATATGAGCTTTAGTCGAGAGCTCCATCTGCGCACGCACTGACTCCAGGCACCATTATTTGAAGTCCTCACCGCCCGGCCCACAGCACCAGCCCAGCCGCCGCAGATCCTGCACAGCCACCACAGCACCAGCCTCTACATCCACCGCATAACCGCCACAGCACCACCCGTCACACAGCCGGCACAGCACCAGCTGCCACTGACGCAGCACAAGTCTCCACAGAACCTGCACCACCACCACAGCACCAGCCTCCACAGCCACTGCACAACTGCCAAAGCACCAGCCGTCCCACAGCACCATCCGCTGTACAGCCGCCTCAGCACCAGCAGCTGCAGACGCAGCACCAGCCTCTGCAGAATCTACACAGCCGCCGTCGATTCAGAGCCCACACAGCCTCTGCAGACGCAGCCGCCACAGAACTTGCACCACCATCACAGCACCAGCCTCCACAGCCATCGCACAACTGCCAAAGCACCAGCCGTCGCACAGCCGCCTCAGCACCAGCAGCTGCAGACGCAGCACCAGCCTCCGCAGAATTTACACAACCGCCATCGATTCAGAGCCCGCACAGCCTCTGCAGACGCAGCCGCCACAGACCCCGCTCAGCTGCCACAGCACCAGCCGCCGCACAACACCATCTGCCACATAGCCGTCGCAGACGCAGCACCAGCCTCCGCAGATCACGCACAGCCGCAACAGCACCAGCCTCCACAGACTGCGCACAATCGCCACAGCACCAGCCACCACACAGCCGCCACAGCACCATCCACTGTAGAGCTGCCTCAGCACCAGCCACTGCAAACGCAGCATCAGCCATCGCAGAACACGCACAGCTGCTGCCGATGCAGACGCCACACAGCCTCTGCAGACCCAGTCGCCACAGACCACACATAACTGACACAGCACCAGCCGCCGCACAGTATCAGCCGCTGCACAGCCGCCCCAGCACCAGTCACTGCAGACGTATCACCAGCTGTCGCAGACCTCGCACAGCCGCTGCCGAAGCAGACCTCGCCGCCGCACACCCTGCACAGCCAACACAGCGCCTGCACAGCCTCCACAGCATTCCCCCGGCCTCCTGCAACCCCTCTCCACCACTCCCGGTAAGCTACATTCAGGTTATAGGACGCAACCCTCACTTTCCTCCCAAACTTTTGGGAGGAAACGTGCACCTTATAATCCAAAAAATATGGATTATTGAACATGGTAAACAAAAAAGCCCCAAAAATGTTGTGGTTTTGCACTTTTTTTTGCAATTTTACCACACCTGGAATTTTTTTTCCCATATTTTAGTACATTATGTGGCAGAATGAATGGTGTCACTCAGAAGTACAATTCGTCTTGCAAAAAGCAAGCCCTCTTATGTCTATATTGATGGGAAAAAAAAGTTATGGCTCTTGAAAGAAAGGGAGGAAAATTGCTAGGTGGTGAAGGGAATAAAAAAAAAAGCCATTATGATTTCCTAATTAAATGTATTTAGGAATATATTTATTCTGACATTCCCTTTAGTTACTTAGTTTTTTTTCTATTCTTGGAAACCTCCCTTGAATAACTGTTTGGTTAACAGTTATCGCTCACAAATTCCCTATACTCAAGAATATTCAGCTTGGCCAAGCGTTCATGTGTGTTCAAAGAGAAGAGAGAACACTATAGACACCTCTGATGGCAGATTACTTCCATGTAGAACAAAAGGATTGGCTTTTTCTTTCAAACTAAATAAACCTTCTCTCCTCTATCACATGTATGAGGAGAAATGGTGGTCCTATATAGAAGTCGGATGATTGACAGTGAGGGTGATCAATGAGTGGAACAGGCTGCCACGAGAGGTTGTGAGTTCTCCTTCAATGGAAGTCTTTGAAAAGAGGTTGGACGGACATCTATCTGGGATGATTTAGTGAATCCTGCTTTGAGCAGGGGGTTGGACTAGATGACCCAGGAGGACCATTCCAACTCTAATATTCTATGATTCTATGATTAACTGAACTTTTATGTATTCGGCAACTTTAAGATTCCCCCTAAGAGTGACTCAATGTCAAAGCTAAAGGCCCCGTCACACGCGACGATATATCATGCATGAGCGATCGCACCCACCCCCATCGTTTGTGCGTCACGGGCAATTCGTTGCCCGTGGCGCACAATGTCATGAACCCCCGTGACACGTACTTACCCCCCTAACGACGTTGCTGTGGGCGGCGAACATCCTCTTTCTGAAGGGGGTTGGACGTTCGGCGTCACAGCGACGGTCACACAGCGGCCACCCAATAGAAGCGGAGGGGTGGAGATGAGCGGGACGTAACATCCCGCCCACCTCCTTCCTTCCGCATTGCTGGCGGGACGCAGGTAAGCTGTGTTCGTCGTTCCCGGAATGTCACAGGTAGCGATGTGTGCTGCCTCAGGAACGACGAACAACCTTCGCGCATAAGGTGAAACGACATTATGAAAATGAACGACGTATCAATGAGCAACAATAAGGTGAGTATTTTTGCTCGTTAACAGTCGTTCGGTGGTGTCACATGCTACGACATCTCTAACGATGCCAGATGTACGTCACAAATTCCGTGACCCCGACGACATATCGTTAGATATATCGTAGCATGTGACGGGGCCTTAAGGCTGGACACACAATAGGTAACCTTTGTTAGATCCCGTTGATTGGCCCATAGTAATGATAGTAATCGAATATGTACAGTAGTCCAACCCTACATGTTTAGATTTGAAAGTTACAAAGGGTTTATTTTCCAAAAGATTAGATGTTGCCAAAGGCTATTTAGGCTCCTCCCCCTTAGAAACAAGCTTCAATGTGTGACTGACGTATGGAGAAATCAAGGAAGATTGCTGTTAAAGGGAATCTGTCAACAGGTTTTTGCTACCCCTTCTGAGAGCAGAATAATGTAGAGCAGAGATCCTTATTCCACTGCTGTTTAACTTATTAAGTTGTTTCAGTTCTCTGAATGCTGAGCTCTGTATAACCCCTACCACACAACTGATTGACAGATTTCTATGTACCCCGCATAAATAGAAAGCTATCAATGGTAGGAGAGGAGTTATACAGAGCCTATGAATATGTAGAACTACATAGCAGCAGTCCTCTAAAGGAAATCTCCCGGTAATCACAAATATGTTATCAAAGCTACAGCAAGCAGCCCAGTAAGTGATACATTACTGGAATCAGAGTCTCAGGCTTTACATTATGCTGGTCTCAAATTAGGTGGCAAAATCCTGGAGACACAATCCCTTTAAGCAGTAATAACATAGTCAACTAACTTATATGGATTACCAGAATATGGTAACATTATCATTCATATTGTTTACGGTCACTTTGTCACATATGCTTGCACATGGCGACTTACCTGAGTATTTTGCATTGGAATTTGTAGTAAAAGTGCTAAACTTGTGTAATCAAAGTTTTCATCCAAAGCAATGAGAGAACCGTGGACTCCACTTTCTAATATATTGTTTGCATAATCTCGGAGACCTATTGTTTGGATCCAGCGGATCACACGGTCATTGCTCCACACCAACACATCTGTAACCATAGAAAACAGGGAAAGCTAATTTTCTAAATATTTCTTTATCTTACATAAAATTCTTACACTTGTAATGTACAGAGTTTGTAATTGTTTTTTTTAAAGGGAACCTGTCACCACTTTTTTGGCCTATAAACTGCGGCCACCACCACCGGGCTCTTATATACAGCATTCTAACATGCTGTATATAAGAGCCCAGGCCGCTGTGACAACATAAAAAACACTTTACAATACTTACCTAACCATCGCTCTGCGGTGGAATAGGGCCTAATAGGCGTCTCCGTTGTCCGGTGCCGGCGCCACCCCTTTCGGCCATCTCTTCCTCTTTCTGAAGCCTGGGTGCATGATGCGGCTACGTCATACACACTCGCCGATCCTGCGCAGGCGCACTACAATACTTTGATCTACACTGCTCAGGGCAGATCAAAGTGTGCCTGCTCAGGACCGGAATGCCGGCGAGTGTGGATGACGTCGGACCTGTCATGCACCACGGCTAGAGAATAAGGAGAACAAAGATGGCCGAAAGAGGCAGCTCCGGCACTGGACAACGGAGACGGACAACGGAGACGCCCATTAGGCTCTATTCCACCGGAGAGCGACCGATAGGTAAGTATTATAAAGTGTTTTTTATGTTTATGGTTTATGTTTATATCACAGCGGCCTGGGCTCTTATATACAGCATGTTAGAATGCTGTATATAAGAGCCCGGTGGTGGTGGCCTCAGCTTATAGTCCAAAAAAGTGGCGACAGGTTCCCTTTAAAAGCAAAACACAAAGGGGCAGGTTTACTACAGTCCATGCACATTGACTGGCAGAAAATACAAAACATTTGTTAAAGGGACATAACTTCATGGGAAAAGATGTGTGGTTTTTCCTGACTGACTAATCTCCGATTTGCTAGTATCTTTGTAATTACTAATAGCATGATGCAGTACCTGAAACCCCCTTAGGTTGTAAAGTTTCTCCAGGTTGCACACATTGTACAGCTCCTCAAGGAGAACGCATCCATTCAAGTAGTCACAAGAAGATTTCCTGCGTCTCATAGCTAGGTATCCATGGCATGGAGTGACTGGTCACTTATTACCAGGAGACAGGAGGTTACATGATAGATGGACATCAACCCAGCAGCTGTCAGAAAAAGACTCTATGAACGTGTAATGAGGTCAGAAATCCTATAGTGGGACCTTTTCCTACAGGTCAGGACCACTCAATTTGTTTGGCACTTACAAATGAACATCAGAAGAGGTAGCAACACCATTGTCTCCTTGTCTTCTTCGTAACGTGATGAACATTGCACCTCCAACATCATCCAACATGAGAGATTTGGTAATGTTCATAGTTTGGCAACATGCCGAAACTCATGTGGCCAGAGAAATTAGACATATGTACACTGCTCAAACACTATATGGAGTATCTAATCTGTTTTTGTGGGTACCTAATACTAATTTAATATAATAAAAAATATCACAACAGTGAGTACACCCCTCACATTTTTGAAAATATTTTATATCTTTTCATTTGACAGCACTGACAATATGACACTTTCATACAATGTAAAGTAGTCAGTGCACAGCATCTAAAACTGCGTAAATTTGGTGCCCTCTAAATAACTCAACACAGCTATTCATGTCAAAACTGCTGGCAAAATAAGTGAGTACACCACTAAATCAAAATGTCCAAATTGTGCCCAAAGTGTTAATATTTTGCGTGGCCACTATTATTTTCAAGAACTGCTTTAATTCTCTTGGGCATAGAGTTCACTAGAGCTTCACAGGAAGCACTGGAATCCTCTTCCATGAGGACATCATGGAGCTGGTGGATGTTAGAGACCTTGTGCTTCTCCACCTTCAGTTTGAGGATGTTTCACAAATGGTCAATAGAATTTAGGTCTAAAGACATGCTTGGCCAGTCCATCACCTTTACCCTCAGTTTCTTTAACAATCAGTGGTTGTCTTGGAGGTGTGTTTGGGGTCATTATCATGTTGGAATACTGCACTGTGGCATAGTTTCCTAAGGGAGACACTCATGCTCTGCTACAGTATGTCACAGTACATGTTAGCATTCATGGTTGCTTTAATGAATTGAAGCTCCCCACAGCCGGCAGCACTCATGTAGCCCCAAATCATAACACTCCCAACACCATCCTTGACTGTAGTCTAGACAAACTTGTCTTTCTACTCAGCTGGTTGCCTCCAAACATGCTTGACACCACCAAACCAAACCAAATAAATTTACTTTGGTCTCATCAGACCACAGGGCATCATTTCATTGATTTATGTCCTTAATCTGCTATGTGTTCAGCAAACTGTTTGCAAGCTTTCTCATGCATCATCTTTAGAAGAGGCTTCCTTCTGGGATCACAACCATGCAGACCAATGTGATGCAGTGTGAGGCATATGATCTGAGCACTGACAGGCTGATCTCCCGCCCATTTCATCTCTGCAGCAATGTTAGCAGCACTCATACATCTATTTTGAAAAGATAACCTCTGAATATGATGCTGAGCTCATGCACTCAATTTCTTTGGTCGACCATGGTGAGGCCTGTTCTGAATGGAGATTGTCTTGTTAAACCGCTGTATAGTCTTGACCACCATGATGCAGCTTAGTTTCAGGGTTCTAGAATTTTCTTCTAGCCCATCTTTATGTAGAGTTACAATTCTTTTTTTCAGATCCTCAGAGAATTATTTGCCATGAGGTGCCATGTTGAACTTCCAGTGACCAATATGAGAGTGTGTGAGCGATAACACCAACTTAACACAGCTGCTTCCCATTTACACTTGAAACTTTGTAAGCAAAATGCTCCTGAACACCATACAATAGTTGATGTGGGTTTGGGAATCACCAAATAACCACATATAGCACAGACTCAAATACATATTAAGGACACAAGGAGAGAGTTGTTTTAATGCAAAAAGGGGGTACAAATTATATACTGCCTACCCCTGATGAAGATGATAATACACTAAAGATATCGAAACGTGCGTTGGGCTGAGTCGAGGTTCCTATTCCCGGTGACCGACCGACCTGTATTCGGACGTGGACTTGCTTGTCTATATTTCAGCATCATTGAATTGGTACGCATGTATGTAACCAACATAGCGAATACTACTCTGGTACTTCTCTTGTGCAGACTCCAATATGGAGATATTCTGATGCAAATATTGATCTATGTTTGATATTGATAATTGTTTACCTTAATGCTCATTGTGCAGTGATGCGCATTCACGTTGAGGTACGGTCCTGGTTTTAACATGTATTTATTGGATTTTCACCTCATTAAATAGAATTTGTAACCCCCATTTTTGCACTAGAAAAACTCTCTCCTTGTGTCCTTAACACTTGAAACTTTGTAACATTAATGAGTCGCATGACTCATGAGGCGGAAAAATGGCAAATTGGGCACAATTTGTCCATTTTCACTTAGGTGTGTACTCACTTTTGTTGCCAGCAGTTTTGACATTAATGATTAATGGGTGTGTGTTATACATGCTGCACACTGACTACTTTACATTATACATTAAAGTGTCCTATCTTCAGTGTTGTTCCATGAAAAGATAAAATGAAATATTTACAAAAATGTGAGGGTTGTACTCACTTTTGTCATACACTGCATATAGATTATGCAGATATATAATATGTGCAAATCATATTGAATAATGCACGGGAGTAAAATACAACAGATCTATTAGGATATTAGGAGATGTATGGCTATCCATATAAACTTGTCACACCTCTGAGTACACGTGCCAGAAATGGGCTTTTATTCTTGTAACTAAAAATGGAGGAACTTTTTCTCTTGTAACTAGAAATGGGCTGGCACAGATTTTTGCTTGGGTTTTCACCAATTATGGTGTAATTTTCCTAATAATTTTTGCTGGGTGGTGGGAAGCCATACCTCATGCACTAATTCCCACCCACTTTTTTAAAAGCGCATCTTTGTTTCTTAACTAATGAGGTTTTGTGGTGATCCTGAATCAAAAAGGAAACTATAGACTGCTGCAAAGTGTTAAAGATTACACTTTTATATCTTCACATAACCAAATGATAAAATGAGCAAATAAAGAACAAATCCAGTTTAGAGGTTTGTAGATCTTCCCTGGCTGGCACTTATTAGGAATATTGTTACGCAGTATAGAAGTCAGTCACAACTAAGTAATTCTATGACTTCAGTGCTGCATAATGTATTAGAATTGCTGGACAATAACAGAATAAGGCTGCTTTCACACTACGTTCTTTTAACATGCGTCGTGAACGTTTTTTAACGCAAAAACGGATCCAGCGCAAATGCGTTTTCATTTCAATGCATTTGCAATGGACTCGCGTCAACATGCGTTCACATGCGTTTGCGTGCGTTATAGTGAGGATCCAGCGACTTGCAGTTTTTTAACATTTTTCAAAAACGCTACTTGTAGCGTTTTTGAGCTGCGTCCAAATACTGCAAATTGCTGGATCCTGACTATACTGCATGCAAACGTATGTGAACGCTGGCATGCTGATAGACAGGATCCTGCTTGCTCTACTGCGCATGCCCAGAAACCAGCCTGGCGTGATCAGTCTCTCTCTCCACCTCCTTCTCTCCACCTCCCTCTCTCCCCCACCCTCTCTCTCCTCTCTCCCCCGCCTGAGAGCGGAGGACACTCGTAACCAAGGTAAATATCGGGTAACCACGGGCTTAGTTACCCAATGTTTACCTTGGTTACGTGTACAGGGAGCAGGCAGCCCTGCTCCTAGCAGCTGCAGACGCTTGTAACCAAGGTAAATATCAGGTATCCAAGCAAGTTACCCGATATTTACCTTGGTTACCAGCGTCCACAGCTGTCATAAGCCGGCTCCCAGTCTTTCACGTTCAGTTCCCCTCACTCCCGATCACATGACTCCAATGCCCGCCTATAAACTTAAAGTGACAGGATCCTGCAAAATAACACATGCATTTCCATGCGTTTTTCTTTGCAAAAACAGGATCCGCTTTTGCAGCAAAAAAACGTTCATGACACATGCTAAAAAAACGTAGTGTGAAAGCAGCCTAAAGTAGCAGCATTACATACTAAATTATTTTAACGGGAACATGACATCTAAATTATGGGTAGCATTAAACAAAGATGGGCTCTCTCCTTGCAGAAAGCTGTGTTTTAGTATATGTGCCCACAGGATGACTAACCCGGATTTGCATGCGGAAGATCAGCTGCAACTTGCGGTGGAATCTCATTCACACACTAGAGAAAATTTGTGGGCAAAACTGACTCACAAAATCTTCAGGGTTTTTCTTCATGATAACATACCCTTGCATTTAAAGGAAGATAAAACAGCTTGAAAAAAACAAGCCAGAATTAGGGAAAGAGTCTTTTGCTGGCTTCTCTCAGCCAAATCTCAGCTTTATTGTCAGGTGTCCGAGATATGTTTTCTGAAAGGATGAAGAATAAGATATGCCTTTCTGTAATGAAGGAACATTTCACTTTTTCATTACAGCTGAGGTTTGTTCAGAATGGAGAAACGTAAAGGTTCCCTTTAAATCCAAAGTACATGACAGGACTACAGATGCCTCACGTACATTAATGCCTAAAGGGTGTTACGGGGGGCTGTCTGATAATAACTCAAAGGAGTATCAGACAGTCAGGGTCCACCGTGCAAAGACTCTGCTGCAGACTATGGCAGAGTGCAATACCTCTGTTAACTCACAGAAGGATACAATAAGTAAGCAAAGCAATTCCTCCCCCACTTGGAGGGTGTGTGGAATGATATCTGTTAACAATCACAGAGACAAAGGCAATGTGTGCGAAATGGCACCTACCTAGGTCCGCTCTTCTAGTGGTGCAAAAGAGACGAACAGCAGCGTAAGCCGCACAAAGCTCCTACCTGCGTTCGCTCCACTAGTGTGTGAGGACACGAACCACTAGATATGGCACCTGCCTAGGTCCGCTCTTCTAGTGGTGCAAAAGAGACGAACAGCAGCGTAAGCCGCACAAAGCTCCTACCTCTGTTCGCTCCCCTAGTGTGCGAGGATACGAACAACTGCCAGACGCAGTATAAGGAACGTTACCCTAGCGGCAACGTCCACCTACGAGTCGAATCACAAGGCCCAGCCAGACCATGTCCCTCAGGCACCTGCCTATGTCCGCTCCCCTAAGAGGTAAGGATACGGACAGCAGCCGAAGCTGTAAGGTATAAGAACGCTACCCTGCCGGTAGCGCTCACCTTGCATAGACAGAGGAATGCCTAGAGGAACGTGCACAGGGCGTCTACCCTCATGCATGAACCAAGAGGACTGAGCGCCATGCGGCGTGTGTCAGGGTCTTATATAGACTCTGTGCCTCATCCAAGATGGAGGACACCAGAGCCAATCGGCTGCCAGAACGACAAGAGTGACGTCATGCTGGCCTATCACCGAGCAAGGCGTCACAAGCACATGACCAGCGACCAATCGGCATAGAAGGTGTCAGAGACATGTGACCTCGTGTCAGCGATGATGTCACCCGCACATGTGCAATGGCTCCAAGATAGGACTTAGTCTCCAGCGCTCGCACATGTGCAGTAGCAAGAAATCTGGACTTAGTCTCCAGCGCTCGCACATGTGCAGTAGCAAGAAATCTGGACTTAGTCTCCAGCGCTCGCACATGTGCAGTAGCAAGAAATCTGGACTTAGTCTCCAGCGCTCGCACATGTGCAGTAGCAAGAAATCTGGACATAGTCTCCAGTGCTTGCAGCAACCGTAACAAAGGGGTTGTCTAAACTTCTTTTTTTCAAGAGTACATCGTTCCCAGCCACAGACTTCCTGCTTTGCAGGGGGCAGAATGCTCCTGCACATGGGTGGTTTGGACCAGCAGAATGGTGGCACTGGTGGCCCAAAGTGTCCGCTCTCCTAGGCTGCTAGCCTCTACAGCATGGGAGAAGTGCAGAGGCACGGAGGTTAGTTTTTTCTAGCGATCTAGGAGGCTTCAGAGAGGCCGTAAAGCATAGAGCCTTCTAAGGCGCAAACTCCTAACCTAGGTAACCGGCCACTTTGACACTGTTGGGTGGTCGGTAACCTAGGCAACAATGTGTATACTATAAAATGTACACTATAAAATTACCAATCCATTCTTAGGAACGGAGAGGATTTTAATCCAAAGTAAACAGCATAGTTTGTTCTATTGACAAGCAATTTGCCATTTTAACTGCTTAAGAACTTAAGCCAGCCGCTTTTAGAAATATGTGCATGCATCTGAAAACCCATGAGCCAGTGGAGTCTATTCTTCCCATGTACTTAGTGCTTATGTTGGCAAACCATATAGTCTTAGTAGTGGAAAGAAGATGCTACTGGAACAATAATGATGTGAATGGTTTGAGCTATGGTTATTGTCTGCTTTTTAACATTTATAATTATTATATACCTTTTCTTGAAAACTGCACAAGTAAAACTTGTCTCACAATGTTGCTACAATAACAGTGGACATACATATACAGAATTTACCTTTTATTTCATGCTGGCTTACTTCTCTTCTTCTTTCCAGTTCTTTTCTGTCATAATTTAACTTTTTTAAGCACATAATTCCATACTGCAAACTTGTTCTGTAATTAGGAAAATAAAGGTTAAAATCATGTTCCTGTGGCAATTTGTAACATTTAGGGTATTTTTTGTATCATTTTAATGATAACAACTTGTTTAAAAACATTAACAGGTATGTTTGGTCTTCAATTAACAAAATCTATATATATATTTCTATCAGATTACATGAAATGGTAAGAAATATATTTGTGCCAGAAAATCTACAGCTTTTCCTTAAAAAAAACCCATTGGTAATCATTGTTTTGTGTACAAATGGAAAAGAAAAGGGAAAATGTATAACTATGATCAGCAAAAACACCACTGGTGATTTCCTGTACAGTACACACATACCATACATAGTCTGTAGAAAACTGTTACAAAGCTGATAGTACCATTACATGGTTACCATATGGCGGTGATATCAGTCTTAGTACATAAGTTTGGGTTAATTATCATGATGGTATTATCACTGATCTATATTCTGGTAATATTTGGATATGATCTGGTTGTATTTGTCTAAGATATTGCAATGATATTATTGCAGCATTGTTATTTTTATTATTATTTCATTTTATATAGTGGTATATAAAATGGGGACGGCAATGGGGACAGCACAGGGCCTGTGTCACTTCAGATGCCAGGGCTGAAATTGATCCCCGGTCTGGCATTGATACATAGCGTTGCAAATGACTAGCGCAACTCATACACTACAGCTCTCATCTCACAGTGCCATCATACGGAGAGATGAGAGATGTAGTGAGTGATCACCACTTGTCAAATACACCGCTCTGCATGAATCTCAGGTATATCATTCCTTGATACCTTTGATATATACAGAAAGGTGTTTGTAATGACTCACGGTTCTGCTCTTGACTCCCTGCACAGTTATAGTCATCAGTTTGATTATTATGAGTCTTACCATATCACACAGAAAAAAAGAGTTTCTGGCATTCTCTGGGGGAGTTTTATGTTTTCTCCTGTATGACATCTCCTGTTTAAGATTGGTCAACATCATGCTGGAGAAAAAGTACACGTCACCAGAGAAGAATCTCTAATGCCCCCTTGGTTTTTATGGAAATTAGCATTTAAACTTTACAAGCTAATATGTCCACAATATATACTGCTCACAAAAATAAAGGGAACACTTAAACAACACAATGGTATTTTAGTGTTCCCTTTATTTTAAAATGTGGTGAAAAGTCCCCCTTAAGGGTAAGATGAGGCCCCTTTCCTGGCCCCTGACCTGCTGCATCTCCTCACTAATGTGGTTCTGCTATTATTATTATTTATTATTTTAGCGACAGCAATTGCATGGCGCTATACATGTGAAAGGGGTGTACATAATAGGGACAAGTACAATAATCATAAACAATACAAGACACAGACAGGTACAGGAGGATAGAGGTCCCTGCCCGCGAGGGCTCACAGTCTACAAGGGATAGGTGAGGATACAGTAGGTTAGGGTAGAGTTGATTGTGCGGCGCTGTATCAGACTAAGGGTTACGGCAGGTTGTAGGCTTGTCAGAAGAGGTTGGTCTTCAGATATTACAAGTCCTATAAGATTTTAGGCTACTTTAATATTTGTGAACCAAATTCAGAAGTAAAACATAAACCAAGAAAAGTGAAATGGAAAGATCTGAATCTCTCTCATGTTTTGAAGCCACTTGTTTTAGTACACAAACACTGAACAAAATATTGCTGTGTGTGGTCTTTGGGTATGTGCACATGTGAATAGGCAGACGAACCCATTGAATTTTTCAAGACAAAGACGTATCAGAAATAAAAAAAAAATCATGAACTTTTTAGTGGGTTTTGATAGTTTCTGGAGCTTTTTTTTTTTTTTTACATTTTTAACCACCATTGCTGTTTTGTTTTTTTAGCATTTTTCCATCATTTTGGAGTCATCTTTTTAACAACATTTTTATACTTTTTTTTTTTTAAACACCATTCAACAATAAAGAAACCGCTGGCGGTTTTTCAAGCAAAGGTGCAGGCAAAATGCTCAAAAAGACTCTTGGGCATCTTCCAAATGACTTTTTAGCCTTTCCATTAACTTGTATTGGAAAGTATAGAATTGTCTTCACTCCGGAAAACCCATGAAGAATAGTCAGATTGCTTGATTTACATGCTTGGTGTCTTTGGAAATATCACAGGAAGTGCTAAAAAGATGCTCAAAAGACTGAACATATGAATAATAAGTCTTTTTTATATTGTAATGTATATGTTCATTCTTTTAAACATTTATTTCCGGGGTTTTTTTAAGCAGATTTCGGAGCACACCCGCATGAAAAAACCTTGTGTGAGTGTACCCTTAAGGGTGCTTTACACGCTGCAACATCGCTACTGATATATCGTCGGGGTCACGTCGTTAGTGTTGCACATCCGGCGCCGGTAGCGACATCGCAGCGTGTGACACCAAGGAGCAACGATCGCAAAATCGTTCAAAAATGGGGATCGTTGACACGTCGCTCCTTTCCTTAATATCGCTGCTGCCACAGGTACGATGTTGTTTGTCGTTCCTGCGGCATCACACAACGCTATGTGTGACATGGCAGGAACGACGAACATCTCCTTACCTGCGTCCACCGGCAATACGGAAGGAAGAAGGTGGGCAGGAAGTTACGTCCTGCTCATCTCCGCCCCTCTGCTTCTATTGGCCAGCCGCTTAGTGACGCTGCAGTGACGTCGCTATGACACCGAACGCACCTCTCCCTTGAAGAAGGGATTGTTCGGCGGTCATAGCGACGTCACTATCAATGTATGTGCATGTTACACTGCCATAGCGATAGTGTTCGCTACGGCAGCGATCATCAAATGTCGTACGAGCGACGGGGGCAGGTGCTATCGCGCACGACATCGCTAGCAATCGCGAGCGATGTCGCAGTGTGTAAAGCACCCTTTGGAATACTCTCTCTGTGCTCTTTGTATGGTATATTTTTCATGTGTTTTTCCCATTTCTGCTTTGCCCTGTCTGAAGGTAACTATTTGTACCTGCAGTAATTAATATGTGAAGAACATTCAAACACAGCATGTTTCTGACTGAGGTGTTAGCATTAAACACAATATGGATGACTAAGGAATGACTTAAAATGGTTTTCTTAACCCTAGAACGCATACCTGGGGCCTCGCAGGCCTGCTAGGTCATTAGTTTTCTATGGTAGATTGAATTGCTTGCGCGTTCTAGGGTTAAAGGGGTTGTCCACTACCTGGTCAACCCCTTTTGATTCCTCATTTGCCCTATAAAAATGAAAAGCCTTTACTCACCACCGGTGCACCGCAGTTCCAGTAATGTCTGAAGTCGTGTTCCCCGGGCCCACGTGACAATATTATGACACGAGGGCCCTTCGACCAATCAGTGCCAGCTTCCTTCAACCTGGCTTTGGACACTTGAGCAAGAAGTCAACACAGCACTCACTCACTCACTCTCATCCTGCTCAAATGTCTGAAGGCGGGGAGACAGAGGCGTTGATTGGTCGCGGGCCCACGTGTCATAACAACATCATGTGGGATCCGGGAACGCGACATTGCTGGAACCATGGCGGCACCAGAGAGGAGTATAGGCTTATTTATTTTTACAGGGGCAAACAGGGGGAATGGAAGGGGGTTGTCCAAGTAGTGGAGATGCCCTTTAACATCTTCAGAAGTACTTTGCTTTCCAGCCTCCTCGTTGCCAGACTTTTGTGCTACAGCTTGATTAACACTTCGGGACAGCAGCATTATTACTTTGATGGTTTAAACTGCACGCCCTTTAATAAAGCTTTGCCTCTGCAGCAGATCCAGCGATCCAGTCAATTTCAGTACAGTAAGTTACACACTCAGAAAAGATATTATAAACTCTGTGCTCTATGCTTAGGAGACTGGCCACTGGTGATAAACTACAGCAATGGCCGGTAACTTAGGCGTAGAGCTGTAAACAGTAAAATTAAAAATTGTTCAATTATTCAGCTCAAGGAAGACATTTAATAACAATTAAATGGAAAACTTGTTTATTTTGACAAGCACTCTCCAATTTTAATAATTTACTGTGATGAAAACAACTTTCTAAATCGGACTATATTCTTTCATGGGTTTTACTTGATTTTGTGTCTTTGTGTCGAAATAACAAGGATATATTTATACAATAGTTACATACCTATGAAAGCTATCCACCATTTTTAAGTGCACTCGAAGGTCTTTCTTTGTAAGATGGTCCAACATCCTAGCGTCTACTAAGCATTCCATGAAATAACTTCGATACTGAGGTAATCCCAAACTAGGCAGCCATTCATTACCGATCCATTCATGATTCATATCTCCATACGCCAGGGTCTGGAGTGTGAGAAATTGAACGTATTATTATTATTAGAAGTGTTGTCCAACCAATTTAACATTACATTTTCTGTGACATAACCTTTTTCTATTGTGATATTATAAAAATATACAATCCTTACATCTTACATATTACTTACTGTGCCCCCTGCTGTTATTTTCATTTCTTCTTAGAATGCCCACCTAATGTGTCCTGTGCTAGTGATACACCATATTGTGTACTGGTTCACACTGGCTAGCCTACACAGTAGTAGAAAAGACTCTGACACCAGTGTACTAGAGTATGTAGCCAGCGGTATTAAAGGGATAGTCCTATCTTCATAGATGGATATTGTCATATCGTGCTTGTAAAAACATGCTCTTTTGCAATGTACTGCTTATTACACATTTCATCCGTTTTGGAAATATTAACACCAACCACCATTGTAGTCTACCTTGTAAGCCCTTTTCTGAAGCTGGCCGGGTTTAGGAAGATAACAGCGTTCTAGTAATCCTGGCAAGCTTCAAAACAGTGCTGGCAAGCTTTTCAGAAAAGAGCTTGTAAGCACTGCACATATTCTGCTGTTTGGCAGTGATGTTCAGTCTCCAAGGCAACAGACTGTAAACAAATGTAAAGAAAATAGTTACTATTTCAATAATGGCTGAAAATTATTTAATGGGAATCTATCAGGTGATTTTGTAGTACAATAATAATGTTATCTTTAAATAGGGTAAAAGGAGATCGATAAGTTTTCAGGATCAGTAAGTTTCATAGCTCTACCTTATCCTGTTATCCTGCTGTAAGCTCCATAGAATTCATTGTCTCAGGCATGGTAGTCAAGTGTATGTAAATACAATATACATATTCACTGCTCCCCCCACCCACCTCTCAGTGCATTCTCTATCACTGCGGAGAGGTGAGTGGGAGCATGGGTGGGGGCAGCAGTGCAAATTCAATTCAGATTTACTATAACTGATGCCAGCACAGAGAGGTGGGTGGAGGGAGCAGTGCATATGCAGTTTGTATTTACATACACTTAACTAGTTACTAGGTCACACTGAGTTCTACAAAGCTTACAACAAGATAACAGGGAGAGGAAGATCAATAAAACATACTGATTCTGAAAGATGTTAACCCTATTTAAAGAGAACATTAGAACTGTACTAAAAAATCATCTGACAGATTCCTTTAAAGCAGTAAATTGCAAAATTGCTTGCATTTACAAGCACAATCCAATGATACCTATTTATGAAGATGGGAATAACCCTTTTTTTACTGGGCAATGCGTATGTTTAACTTATTAGACTGATTAAGCGAAAATATCAAGAAACAAACAAAAGAACACCAGAAGGGGGCACAATATTTAAGACTACTGGCTAGAGCGCGCAATCCACATAAATGTGTAGATCAAATTTAAAGAGGTCCATTCTTAAGTTTTGACCTCATAAACTAATCATCATTATTGTACATAGCAGCAAGAATGTGGAAAAACAGTTGTTTTTTTTTTTATTATTATTTTCCAGTCCATTCTGGAGCTGAAATTACTGGTGCCCAAGGAGTTATTTTTTCTAAAATTCAACCGGGAGGTTTTTTTTTCAGTTCTGTGTGTACATTCACACTACTATAACAAATAGTAATTTTGGCACCCTTTATATCCACAACGGAAAAGAGAAAATAAAAATGGAGAAAAAAAAATCATTGTTTTATCTACATTACTGCTACTATGTGCATGAATGTCATGTAAAAGGTTGTAAAAGGTCCTCTTATCAGAGAAAACGTAATGTAAATGGACTGTTTTCACGCTTCATGTATACCAGCACTGAAGAAATGGAAATACTTTTGGCACCTAGTTAATTCGTACCTGTGCCCAACTTCCTTCTTCTGACTCTTTCTATGTGGTCATGAAGAAAACAAGAAATAAAAAAAGTTTGTTAGTTGAAAACTGAAAGTAATGTATATTGAGTAAATCATGCACATATTAACAAAATGCAACATTTAGTAAGCGCATTTAATTAGCGTAACATGCAAATGAGGGATTGGTGGAGGAAGAGTGGGGCAGCTAGGGAAGAAGGGAAGAGCACCGCTTCGCTGCTTTCTGTCTGCATAGATCTTTATATTTTTTTTTTAAATCCAGCTGATCACCGATAGTTCGGAGTGGAATACCTGATTGTGGTGGCACATTCTCTCTGTGGCACTTATGCATAATAAATGTAGTGTTACATGGCAGGCAAATGAGTTGATTCTAAAATGGTCCCACCAAGTAATTCAGAGCTGTAGGAGATGCTTGTAGCAAGACATTCCCCCAAACTCTCCTCACTTCAGTGATATCCACAAGTCTTAGTAGGAAGTATGTAAAGGATATGGTCTGAAGAGACCACCCTTAAGTGCTTAAGTTGTCACTTGGTCAGAAGTGCATCTTCACTGTGTGACCATTATAGCTGGTACTAAACAGTCTGGCACCATATTAAGAAATAATAAATATTTGTACTACACCTCGTACCATTATATATGTGTGATGCTATTATATATATGCACAACAGCAGAGCCTAAAGGCCCCGTTACACGCAACAAGATCGCTAACGAGATATCGCTGGGGTCACGGAATTTGTGACGCACATCCGGCCTTTTTAGTGACGTCATTGCGTGTGACACATACGAGTGACCGATAACGATCCCGAATACTCACAAAATCGTTGATTGTTGACACGTCGTTCATTTTCCAAATATCGTTGCTAGTTCTTTCCGCAGGTTGTTCGTCATTCCGGAGGCAGCACACATCACTACGTGTGACACCCCGGGAACGACAAACAGCATTCCTGCGTCCTCCGGCAACGAGCTGGGACTGACGTTCATGCGGCTGCTTTCCGCCCCTCCGCTTCTATCGGTGGCCTGCTGTGTGACGTCGCACGAACCGCCCCCTTAAAAAAAAGGTTGTTTGCTGGCCACAGCGATGTCGTTAGGAAGGTAAGTTCGGGTGACGCGTACCTGTGATATTGTTTGCCACGGGCAGCGATTTGCCCGTGACATGCACGACGGTGGCGGGTGCGATCACTAGCGATGTTGCAGCGTGTAAAGCGGCCTTTAGCCGATTGTCCTTAGAAAATTGCATCTGATGCTATACACTAGTGTGACCGCAGCCTTAAACTGTATATACAAACCACACAGGTATAATGTCTAATATTATAATTTTGTATCTAACATCATCAACACCAATGGCTTAGTAATAAGATGAAAAGTATTGACCAACCGTTTTGGCAGGAGCTGCAAGATTTTCCATTTCCTCGTGGGTAAGCCATACATTACCAGATGGCTAATGAGGAGACCCATAAAACGGGTGGTGACATCCATATTTTGTAAGCAGCATTAAAGAAGAAAGTCAGCACCACTGTAAGTTAATAGTGTAATAACATCATAATCAGCAAATACACATCAAAGTGTCACAGGCGTTCCCAAGCTCCCATCAAAGCTTAGAAAATAAAACTACTCACAGTGAATGATACGTGGCTCATAACAGCCAAAGTATAGGTAAAAATCAATGAATTTTAAGGGGTTGTCCAATTTTTTAAGAAAAGTCTGCAGTCCGTGCGGGCCGTAATGCAATTTTCATACTGTATATACAGTCATATGCTGACTAGATGGGCTTGTTTTTTATCAATTCACTGGTAGGCAGTGGCACATCTAGATGGAATGTGGCTAGAAGTATCCAAATCGTATATAAGAATTCACATGACAATACCGGTAAATCCTGACTGCATGTGCACCACATGTTTACAGGATTCAGAAGTCTGTAATCCCACAAAGTGACTGCAGGCTTTTATCAGAAAACCAGACAAACCCTTTAAAACATACAACCACTATGCAACAGCACTCTGCAAAAATTATATACATGAAATCCACAATGGGCTGATGGGCTCACGTAACTTGATCAAATGTGTACAAACAACCTCACAATTTTTGAGTTTAGTAGAGATGAGCGAATCAACGTGCTCAACAATGGTCCACGTCTGAGCACTCTACTCGTGGACAGGAGCTGTACAGATTTTCAGAGCTTTCGAGTTGCGTGGCGCAATGTCTTCTATGTGGTGTATGTAATACAGCTTTAGTTTCTCCTATGTGATATATATATATATATATATATATATATATACACACACACAGTATATAATAATAATAATAATTTATTCATTTATATAGCGCTATTAATTCCACAGCGCTTTACATACATTGGTCATACTGTCCCCATTGGAGCTCACAATCTAGAGTCCCTATCAGTATGTTTTTTTGGAGTGTGGGAGGAAACCGGAGATCCTGGAGGAAACCCAAGCAAACACGGGGAGAACGTATATATCTATATATATATTATATATACACACACACTCACACACACACACACACACACACACACACACATACACAGTAGTCTCAGTGTCACCTATATGATGTATACAGTAGTCTCTGTGTCTTGTGTCTCCTATGTGATGTATATACAGCAGTCTCTGTGTCACCTATGGGATGTATTCAGTATTATTGGTGTCTCCTATGTAATATATACAGCTTTCTCGATGTCTCCTCTGTGATGTAGATTTCAGACTACACAATGCTTGAGGTATGTAAATGTAATTTGAGCAGTGATGAATTTCCCACTGTAAGGAGCTATTAAATCTGTTTTACGCACAACTTACTGCAGCGAGTTCTTTCCAAAACTTATCATCACAAAGAGTTGCCTGGGCTCCATACCAATGCAAACTTGAAACAGCAGTTGCAAGTAGTGACATCATCAATGTCACCTTATACTACATGCGTCAACAAACAAAAGCAGCTTCAGCCATCATATTGAAGGTGAGTTTATTAAATGTTTGAAATATATATAAATGTATATATATATATATATATATATATATATATATATATGCAAATATAGCACCATAAATTTCAAGTTGATAACTTTCTACGGCTCACAAATGATTGTATAAATATTCAAAAGGCCCTTAGCAGAAAAAAGGTTCACATATTGTGATCGTGTATATACAAAGTACCACACAATTATGTAGGAGTAGTGGAATTCATGTATATAATATTTGCAGAGTGTTGATGCATAGAGCTTGTACATATATTGTAAAATTATATTACAGCCACCATATACTTGCACCTACAATGCCTTGCGAAATTATTCGGCCCCTTGGAATTTTTCAACCTTTTTCCACATTTCAGGCTTCATACATAAAGATAAAGTTTTTAATGTTATGGTGCAGAATAAACAATAAGTGGGACACAATCGTGAAGGTGAACGAAATTTACTGCTTATTTTAAACTTTTATAAAATATAAAAAAATGAAAATTGGGGCGTGCAATATTATTCGGCCCTTTTATGTTAATACTTTGTAGCGCCACCTTTTGCTGTGATTACAGTTGCAAGTCGCTTGGGGTATGTGTCTATTAGTTTTGCACATCAAGAGACTGAAATTCTTGCCCATTCTTCCTTTGCAAACAGCTGGAGCTGAGTGAGGTTGGATGGAGACGTTTGTGAACAGCAGTTTTCAGCTCTTTCCACAGATTCTCGATTGGATTCAGGTCTAGACGGTGACTTAGCCATTCTAACACCTGGATACGTTTATTTGTGAGCCATTCCATTGTAGATTTTGTTTTATGTTTTGGATCATTGTCTTGTTGAAAGACAAATCTCCATCCCAGTCTCAGGTCTTTTGCAGACTCCAACAGGTTTTCTTCAAGAATGGTCCTGTATTTGGCTCCATCCAACTTTTCATCAATTTTAACCATCTTCCCTGTCCCTGCTGAAGAAAAGCAGGCCCAAACCATGATGCTGCCAGCACCATGTTTGACAGTCAGGATGGTGTGTTCAGGGTGACGAGTTGTATTGCTTTTACGCCAAACATATCGTTTGGCATTGTGCCCAAATAGATTTTGGTTTTATCTGACCAGAGCACCTTCTTCCACATGTTTGGTGTGTCTCCCAGCTGACTTATAGGTGCTAAAGGTGGGGAGACAAAAGGCGCAATAGGGTCTTACCCGATATAACGTGAAATGATAAGAAGGGAATAGGTACACTCACCTGATAGGGTTGTGCCAGTCACAACTCCTTGAATCGCATGTGAGTGTCAGCGTGGTTTAAGCAGCGGCCCCGTAAATAGTGGAAAAATGGTATATAATAACGCTAAAAACCACTGATGCAGGATTGATGAAGAAGTTTCTTTTTATTTCAGCATTCCAACGCGTTTCAGAGACAAGGACTGTCTCCTTCCTCAGGGAAAAAAGAAATCATACATATATCCACAGCCTAATGCTTTATAAGAGGATACAAACTGCCACATTGATAGCCATGACGTCATCCACCCACCCGGTTGTAGGGCGATGACTCAGACACGTGGAGACGTACAAAAGAAGAAGGAAAAAAGAAAAAAAGAAGGGAAAAAAATGGTCACATTTTGATACATTAAAAACATCGCAAGAACGCGAACAAACATCATAAATTACAATAAAAATGTAAAAAAAATCCTTTTTGTGGTTCATTACCGGCATATATGAAAATATAGACATAGTTTGGGTATAAAGAGATAAAAAGAAATTGGAAAGATGCGAACTTTTAAGAAGGTGCTAGTGTGCAAAGGGGTTAACCACCAAACCATTACTCCAAATCCGTCAAATGATCTTGATGGAGATGGGAATGGGATGTTATTTTGTGACTTAAAGAGATCAATATTTACGAGCAAAAATTCTTCATAATGCTCCATGAAACAATTTAATATCTATAGAGATCTGTGTGGGCACATCAACGTGATTAGTGCTGGTGCAGACACATTATGACCGATTTTAAATAGTGAACTTGTCTGATTGTAAAAATAGGATTTTAGAAGTGCAGAACAAGGTGAACAATTATCTGAACCGTGAAGGGCTGGTGTAGAGGAATCTAAAGTAAGATGAAAAGAGATCGCATGCGTGAAGGAAAGGAGCGAGTATCAGGGTTGTCGGGGTGAAACGGGTTCAGACCGTGGGAAAATGAAAGAATGCGCAAGGCGCACAGAGCAAGTATAACCAAGCGGAGGTAACAAAGGGTCAGACCGTGGGAGAAAAACTGTGTGTGCAGTAATATAGAGTGGTGGGTAAATGCACATGTGGAAGTACGTTGTGCAGAATTGAGGAATGGACGGGACTAATGATTATACTAATAAAAAATGTGTTGGAATGGTTATTTAATATCTAAAGGAGGGGGGAAGGGGAAAAAAATATTTTTAATGCCACTCCAATAGGGGGTATTTTACAAAGATATACTCGATATGAAAGCTTAGATAGTAATAAAAATAATTTTTTGGAAAGGAATTATCAATTATTATTAAAATTAGAACAACTCTCCAAATCTCTGGAGTATAGAAACACGCTGGATAAGTCTAGAAATACTAAAATCATATTAAAAGATAGGGAATGCATGCCAATAATACATACATAAAAAGGGGGGGGAGTTTTTTTTCGAAAAACTCCCAAAGCATTATTTCAAAAGTGGGTGATCAAGTAAAAATGCCTTGAGGTAGCACATGTGGCAAGGGTTACATAGACTCATGATAAATTATCATAAAATACTGTGATTATAATACTTAAAACTACAAACAACCGACCTTTAAGGATTCCTAGAGTTGAAGCGCAGATATAAAAATTAAAAAAGGATAAAAATGAGCATAAAAACATAAATAAAACAATAATTTAGCATAGAAGCGAATTAGTAAAATAAATCAGAGACTTCATTTAAGCCGAAGGGTTTTAGGGTATTCAGTTTATATATCCAGAAAGTCTCTTTCCTGCTAAGGGTTTCAGCCCTATTGTGCACAATAGGGTCAATTTGTTCAATTGGTGTAATCCTAAAGTCTGAGTTTTTGTCATGCTGTAGAACACAGTGTTTGGAGAGTCCATGTAGAAGGAAGCCCGTTTTTATATTATAGCGATGCGAATTCAGTCTATTATGTAGCGCCTGGCTTGTTCTGCCTACATACTGTTTGCCACATATGCAATCGACAAGGTATATGACAAAATTTGATTGACATGTCAAGCGATTTTTTATCTTAAAAGATTCGTTCCCATTGGATGAACAGAATGTAGTTCTGCCATGATGAATAATCTTACAACATAAAAAATTCCTGGAACCGCATCTGAAGACACCCACTGGGGCTGGAAAAAGGTTTGGGGTGGGCTTTGTCCTCAGTTTACTTGGGGCTAGAATATTTTTAATAGTAGGGGCCCGCCTGAACGTGACACCCGGGGTAGGGGGAAGAATAGGACTAAGAATAGGGTCATTCTGTAGGATATCCCAGTGTTTGGACAGGATATTTTTGATCGACATGTTGTCACTGCTAAAGGTGGTAATAAGATTAAGGCTGAAATCTTGCTTCGCCCTTTTTTTTATACATTAATTTTTATTTTTATTTACAATAGTATTATTATCGTTGATATGCATATCAGGGCCTTTTTCCTTTTCTTGTTCAGAGGGAAGAGTGCTCATTCGTGTTTTGATAAGGTCTATTTGCTTTAATTTGGAGGACTCCTGATAGGCCCTCCGAATAAGGGGCTTAGGATATCCTTTCTCCTCAAACCGTTGCTTCAATACTTCCACCTGCTCATTAAAATCAGTATCCTGGGTGCAATTTCTCCTAATCCTTTTATATTGATTTAGTGGAATATTCTGCAACCATTTGTTATAGTGTTTACTATTAAAGTGAATGTAGCCATTAGCATCCACCTTTTTAAAGAAGGTTTTAGTCAGAATCTTATGGTCCTGATGAAAAATGACTAAATCTAAAAAATGTATGCTATCAGAACATACTGATGATGTAAATTTCAGACCCCAATTGTTACTATTCAAATCATCAAGGAGGATTCTGATGTCAGAGCGGTTGCTGTCCCAAATTATGAACAGGTCGTCTATAAACCTTTTATAGAGGACTAGACCCTCTTTATGTCGGCCATTCTCTATATAGATCATTTCAAAAATCCCCATGAAAAGGTTAGCATAGGCACATGCAGCTTTTGACCCCATTGCCGTTCCGAGGCGCTGATGATATAGTATATTGTTAAAGGAAAAATAATTATTGCGGAGAATGAAGTTCATACCTTCTAAAATAAAGTTCCTCTGGGTTGGTGGAATTTTGCTATCATTCTCTAGAAATAGGGAAATACAGAACAGGCCTAAATGATGCTGTATGTTGGAATATAAAGAGGCCACGTCAATGGTCACGAATATGTAAGATTCTTTCCAATCAATACCACTGATATTCTCTATAAGATGGGCAGAGTCTCTAATGTGGCTATTTAGTTTTAACACATATGGCTGCAGGAGTAGATCTATATAGTTGGCAAGGTTGGAGGTTAAAGAGTCAATCCCCGCAATTATAGGTCTACCAGGGGGGTTCAAAATATCTTTATGAATCTTGGGTAGGTAATAAAAAAATGCCATTGCTGGATTTTTAACTTGCAGGAATCTTTTTTCCGTGGGATTCAGAATATTACTTTCGATTGTTTTCTGGATGAGAATATTATAAGCAGCAATAGCCTGATCATATTCCACTTTTTTTGCAGTTCCATAATAAATCGGATCAGACAGAATCCTATGGGCCTCTTTAAGATAGTCAGTTCGATTTTGTATAACAATTCCGCCCCCTTTGTCGGCTGCTCTGATGACTATGCTGCCATTATTTTTCAGGGATATCAGGGCTTCCCTTTCACGGTAAGATAAATTGTGTTTGGATTTTTCCTCTGGCTAATGGCTTCTTTGAGGTCTGTCAAGACTAAGTCACAGAATGTCTTTAAAAAATGTCCTTTGCTTTGTATGGGGAAGAATCTAGATTTTGGTTTCACTGCGGCATGGCAAAAAGGAGTATCCTCAACAGGGGTAGTAGACAAATTCTCAACAGGGGTAGTAGTGGGTGAAAATTTGTCTACTACCCCTGTTAGCCAGAGGAAAAAATCCAAACAATTTATCTTACCGTGAAAGGGAAGCCCTGATATCCCTGAAAAATAATGACAGCATAGTCATCAGAGCAGCCGACAAAGGGGGCGGAATTGTTATACAAAATCGAACTGACTATCTTAAAGAGGCCCATAGGATTCTGTCTGATCCGATTTATTATGGAACTGCAAAAAAGTGGAATATGATCAGGCTATTGCTGCTTATAATATTCTCATCCAGAAAGCAATCGAAAGTAATATTCTGAATCCCACGGAAAAAAGATTCCTGCAAGTTAAAAATCCAGCAATGGCATTTTTTTATCACCTACCCAAGATTCATAAAGATATTTTGAACCCCCCTGGTAGACCTATAATTGCGGGGATTGACTCTTTAACCTCCAACCTTGCCAACTATATAGATCTACTCCTGCAGCCATATGTGTTAAAACTAAATAGCCACATTAGAGACTCTGCCCATCTTATTGAGAATATCAGTGGTATTGATTGGAAAGAATCTTACATATTCGTGACCATTGACGTGGCCTCTTTATATTCCAACATACAGCATCATTTAGGCCTGTTCTGTATTTCCCTATTTCTAGAGAATGATAGCAAAATTCCACCAACCCAGAGGAACTTTATTTTAGAAGGTATGAACTTCATTCTCCGCAATAATTATTTTTCCTTTAACAATATACTATATCATCAGCGCCTCGGAACGGCAATGGGGTCAAAAGCTGCATGTGCCTATGCTAACCTTTTCATGGGGATTTTTGAAATGATCTATATAGAGAATGGCCGACATAAAGAGGGTCTAGTCCTCTATAAAAGGTTTATAGACGACCTGTTCATAATTTGGGACAGCAACCGCTCTGACATCAGAATCCTCCTTGATGATTTGAATAGTAACAATTGGGGTCTGAAATTTACATCATCAGTATGTTCTGATAGCATACATTTTTTAGATTTAGTCATTTTTCATCAGGACCATAAGATTCTGACTAAAACCTTCTTTAAAAAGGTGGATGCTAATGGCTACATTCACTTTAATAGTGAACACTATAACAAATGGTTGCAGAATATTCCACTAAATCAATATAAAAGGATTAGGAGAAATTGCACCCAGGATACTGATTTTAATGAGCAGGTGGAAGTATTGAAGCAACGGTTTGAGGAGAAAGGATATCCTAAGCCCCTTATTCGGAGGGCCTATCAGGAGTCCTCCAAATTAAAGCAAATAGACCTTATCAAAACACGAATGAGCACTCTTCCCTCTGAACAAGAAAAGGAAAAAGGCCCTGATATGCATATCAACGATAATAATACTATTGTAAATAAAAATAAAAATTAATGTATAAAAAAAAGGGCGAAGCAAGATTTCAGCCTTAATCTTATTACCACCTTTAGCAATGGCAACATGTCGATCAAAAATATCCTGTCCAAACACTGGGATATCCTACAGAATGACCCTATTCTTAGTCCTATTCTTCCCCCTACCCCGGGTGTCACGTTCAGGCGGGCCCCTACTATTAAAAATATTCTAGCCCCAAGTAAACTGAGGACAAAGTCCACCCCAAACCTTTTTCCAGCCCCAGTGGGTGTCTTCAGATGCGGTTCCAGGAATTGTTTATGTTGTAAGATTATTCATCATGGCAGAACTACATTCTGTTCATCCAATGGGAACGAATCTTTTAAGATAAAAAATCGCTTGACATGTCAATCAAATTTTGTCATATACCTTGTCGATTGCATATGTGGCAAACAGTATGTAGGCAGAACAAGCCAGGCGCTACATAATAGACTGAATTTGCATCGCTATAATATAAAAACGGGCTTCCTTCTACATGGACTCTCCAAACACTGTGTTCTACAGCATGACAAAAACTCAGACTTTAGGATTACACCAATTGAACAAATTGACCCTATTGTGCACAATAGGGCTGAAACCCTTAGCAGGAAAGAGACTTTCTGGATATATAAACTGAATACCCTAAAACCCTTCGGCTTAAATGAAGTCTCTGATTTATTTTACTAATTCGCTTCTATGCTAAATTATTGTTTTATTTATGTTTTTATGCTCATTTTTATCCTTTTTTAATTTTTATATCTGCGCTTCACCTCTAGGAATCCTTAAAGGTCGGTTGTTTGTAGTTTTAAGTATTATAATCACAGTATTTTATGATAATTTATCATGAGTCTATGTAACCCTTGCCACATGTGCTACCTCAAGGCATTTTTACTTGATCACCCACTTTTGAAATAATGTTTTGGGAGTTTTTCGAAAAAAACCTCCCCCCCTTTCTTTATATGTATGTATTATTGGCATGCATTCCCTATCTTTTAATATGATTTTAGTATTTCTAGACTTATCCAGCGTGTTTCTATACTCCAGAGATTTGGAGAGTTGTTCTAATTTTAATAATAATTGATAATTCCTTTCCAAAAAATTATTTTTATTACTATCTAAGCTTTCATATCGAGTATATCTTTGTAAAATACCCCCTATTGGAGTGGTATTAAAAATATTTTTTTCCCCTTCCCCCCTCCTTTAGATATTAAATAACCATTCCAACACATTTTTTATTAGTATAATCATTAGTCCCGTCCATTCCTCAATTCTGCACAACGTACTTCCACATGTGCATTTACCCACCACTCTATATTACTGCACACACAGTTTTTCTCCCACGGTCTGACCCTTTGTTACCTCCGCTTGGTTATACTTGCTCTGTGCGCCTTGCGCATTCTTTCATTTTCCCACGGTCTGAACCCGTTTCACCCCGACAACCCTGATACTCGCTCCTTTCCTTCACGCATGCGATCTCTTTTCATCTTACTTTAGATTCCTCTACACCAGCCCTTCACGGTTCAGATAATTGTTCACCTTGTTCTGCACTTCTAAAATCCTATTTTTACAATCAGACAAGTTCACTATTTAAAATCGGTCATAATGTGTCTGCACCAGCACTAATCACGTTGATGTGCCCACACAGATCTCTATAGATATTAAATTGTTTCATGGAGCATTATGAAGAATTTTTGCTCGTAAATATTGATCTCTTTAATAGAGATGAGCGAACCGGTCCCGGTTCGGCTCGAGGCGGTTCGCCGAACGGGGGGTCTGGCTCGAGTTCGGCTCGTCGAACGTTCGACGAACCGAACTCGAGCCCATAGGAAACAATGGCAGGCAATCACAAACACAGTAAAACACCTAGAAAACACCCTCAAAGGTGTCCAAAAGGTGACAAACAACTCACAACACAACACAAACACATGGGAAAGTGACAAGGACATGTACTCATGCGAAAACAAAACAGCTGGACAAGGAAAAAGAGGAGGACACACAGATATAGGCATGGCACGCCCTTCTAAAGTCATGTAAAACACCGCAAGGTGACTCCAAGCGGAGTCTCCCTTTTTTCCAAAAATTGGGCCCCACACACCCACCCCTTCAGTGGCAGCAGTTGTGCCCCAGTTGTACACTTCACAGCTAGATTTGCATCAAGCACATTCAAAAATACGCCATTCTTATCCGTCCCCAGGATGACACCGGGGTAGGTAGCAAAGTCTTTCCTGATCCCAGCTCTGTTCATCTTGGCTTCTTTTAAAAACACAGCAAGCAAGGGTTACTCCAAGCGGAGTCTCCCTTTTTTCCAAAAATTGGGCCCCACACACACCCACCCCTTCAGTGGCAGCACTTGGGCCCCAGTTGTACACTTCACAGCTAGATTTGCATCAAGCACATTCAAAAATACGCTATTCTTAACCGTCCCCAGGATGACACCGGGGTAGGTAGCAAAGTCTTTCCTGATCCCAGCTCTGTTCATCTTGGCTTCTTTTAAAAACACAGCAAGCAAGGGTTACTCCAAGCGGAGTCTCCCTTTTTTCCAAAAATTGGGCCACACAGACACCCACCCCATCAGTGGCAGCACTTGGGCCCTAGTTGCAAACAGGATGTTTTGATTTGCATCAAGCACATTCAAAAATACGCTATTCTTAGCCGTCCCCAGGATGACACCGGGGTAGGTAGCAAAGTCTTTCCTGATCCCAGCTCTGTTCATCTTGGCTTCTTTTAAAAACACAGCAAGCAAGGGTTACTCCAAGCGGAGTCTCCCTTTTTTCCAAAAATTGGGCCACACAGACACCCACCCCATCAGTGGCAGCACTTGGGCCCTAGTTGCAAACAGGATGTTTTGATTTGCATCAAGCACATTCAAAAATACGCTATTCTTAGCCGTCCACAGGATGACACCGGGGTAGGTAGCAAAGTCTTTCCTGATCCCAGCTCTGTTCATCTTGGCTTCTTTTAAAAACACAGCAAGCAAGGGTTACTCCAAGCGGAGTCTCCCTTTTTTCCAAAAATTGGGCCACACAGACACCCACCCCATCAGTGGCAGCACTTGGGCCCTAGTTGCAAACAGGATGTTTTGATTTGCATCAAGCACATTCAAAAATACGCTATTCTTAGCCGTCCACAGGATGACACCGGGGTAGGTAGCAAAGTCTTTCCTGATCCCAGCTCTGTTCATCTTGGCTTCTTTTAAAAACACAGCAAGCAAGGGTTACTCCAAGCGGAGTCTCCCTTTTTTCCAAAAATTGGGCCACACAGACACCCACCCCATCAGTGGCAGCACTTGGGCCCTAGTTGCAAACAGGATGTTTTGATTTGCATCAAGCACATTCAAAAATACGCTATTCTTAGCCGTCCCCAGGATGACACTGGGGTAGGTAGCAAAGTCTTTGCTGACCCATGACTTGTTCATCTTGGCTTCTTTTAAAAACAATGTAAGCAAGGGTTACTCCAAGCGGAGTCTCCCTTTTTTCCAAAAATTGGGCCACACAGACACCCACCCCATCAGTGGCAGCACTTGGGCCCTAGTTGCAAACAGGATGTTTTGATTTGCATCAAGCACATTCAAAAATACGCTATTCTTAGCCGTCCCCAGGATGACACCGGGGTAGGTAGCAAAGTCTTTGCTGACCCATGACTTGTTCATCTTGGCTTCTTTTAAAAACAATGTAAGCAAGGGTTACTCCAAGCGGAGTCTCCCTTTTTTCCAAAAATTGGGCCACACAGACACCCACCCCATCAGTGGCAGCACTTGGGCCCTAGTTGCAAACAGGATGTTTTGATTTGCATCAAGCACATTCAAAAATACGCTATTCTTAGCCGTCCACAGGATGACACCGGGGTAGGTAGCAAAGTCTTTCCTGATCCCAGCTCTGTTCATCTTGGCTTCTTTTAAAAACACAGCAAGCAAGGGTTACTCCAAGCGGAGTCTCCCTTTTTTCCAAAAATTGGGCCACACAGACACCCACCCCATCAGTGGCAGCACTTGGGCCCTAGTTGCAAACAGAATGTTTTGATTTGCATCAAGCACATTCCAAATCCACAAGCATTTACTCTCCCCAGGATGACACAGGGGTAGTAAATTCCTTCTGGATCCATGACTTGTTCATTTTGATGAACGTCAGTCTGTCCACATTGTCACTGGACAGACGCGTGCGCTTATCTGTCAGCACACACCCAGCAGCACTGAATACACGTTCAGAGACAACGCTGGCAGCTGGACACGACAAAATCTCCAAGGCGTAAGTTGCGAGCTCTGGCCATTTTTGTAGGTTTGAAGCCCAAAAGGAGCAAGGCTCCAGTTGCACAGTCATGGCATCGATGTTCATTTGGAGATACTCCTGTATCATCCTCTCCAGCCGTTGACTATGTGTCAGACTTGTTGTCTCTGGTGGCCTTGCAAAAGAGGGTCTAAAAAAATTATGAAAAGATTCCATAAAATTGCTGTTACCGGCACCAGAAAAGGTCCTACTGGTACGGGTAGACTGTTGAAGATGACGAGACCGTCCCATGTTTGTCAAGTTACAACTGGGAGATTCACTCCCTGCACCTGCACGGTTGTTTGGTGGAAAAGCCGAGCTAAGATCTAGTAACAGCTTCTGCTGATACTCCTGCATACGTGCGTCCCTTTCTATGGCTGGAATTATGTCACAAAATTTGGACTTGTACCGGGGATCTAATAGTGTGGCAATCCAGTAGTCATCATCACTTCTAATTTTGACAATACGACTGTCATGTTGGAGGTAGTGCAACAAAAAGGCACTCATGTGTCTTGCGCAGCCATGCGGACCAAGTCCATGCTGTGTTTGTGGCATAGAGGTGCTACCCGTTCTTTCTTCCTCTGACATCTGACCCCAACCTCTTTCAACTGAAATTTGACCAAGGTCTCCCTCATCCGCTGAGTCTTCCATGTCCATGGACAGTTCGTCCTCCATTTCTTCATGTTCTCCTGCACCTTGCTCAACATTTCGCCTGCTACTATGCGCCCTTGTCGATCCCTGTCCCCCATGGTCCCATGCCTGCTGCGTTGGTGATGATGAACGTCTGGACCTTGGTGATGTTGTTGTCCCTTGCGCATATGAATCCTCCTGTAGTTCCTCCCCTTCATGTTGTCCCACCCCCTGACTCCGAATAGTGTTTAGCGTGTGCTCCAGCATGTAAATGACTGGAATCGTCATGCTGATAATGGCATTGTCAGCGCTAAACATATTCGTCGCCATGTCGAAACTGTGCAGAAGGGTGCATAGGTCCTTGATCTGAGACCACTCCATCAGGGTGATCTGCCCCACCTCTGCATCTCGTTGGCCCAGGCTATACGTCATGACGTATTGCACCAGGGCTCTGCGGTGCTGCCACAGTCGCTGTAACATGTGGAGAGTTGAATTCCAGCGTGTCGCCACATCGCATTTCAGGCGATGAACCGGCAGGCCGAAAGACTTCTGGAGCGATGCAAGTCGCTCTGCTGCGGCGCTTGAACGGCGGAAGTGAGCTGACAGTTTTCGTGCCCTGTTCAGAAGGCCATCTAGGCCGGGATAGTGTGTTAAAAATTGCTGCACGACAAGGTTCAACACGTGAGCCATACAAGGTACGTGTGTCACCTTGCCCAGGCGAAGTGCCGCACCCAGGTTTGCAGCATTGTCGCACACGGCCTTACCAGGCTGCAGTTTGAGTGGAGACAACCATTTATTAAACTCGGACCGCAAAGCTGACCACAACTCCTCAGCTGTGTGACTCTTATTACCAAGACATGTCAAGCTAAAGACCGCCTGATGCCGTTGCGCTCTGCTGCCAGCATAGTAATGAGGGGTGCGTGATTCCTTCTGCGCAGTGAGAACGCTGGTGGCCTGACCAGGCAGGCTTGGGGCGGAGGTGGAGGACCCAGATGAGGTGGAGGATGCAGAAGCAGTGGCGGAACTTGGACAGACAGAGGATTGACACACAAGTCGTGGGGACGGCAAGACTTGTGCAGCAGACCCTTCACCATCTATCACCATAGTTACCCAGTGCCCAGTCAGCGACATGTAACGTCCCTGTCCATGCTTACTGGTCCAAGTATCGGTGGTGAAATGCACCCGTTCACACACAGAGTTTCTCAAGGAAGCGGTGATGTTGTGTGCGACATGCTGGTGTAGCGCGGGCACACCTTTCTTAGAGAAGTAGTGGCGACTAGGCATCTGGTACTGGGGCACAGCGACAGACATAAGGTCTCTAAAATCCTGTGTGTCCACTAGGCGGAAAGGCAGCATTTCGGTAGCCAACAGCTTACAGAGGGATAGAGTCAACCTCTTAGCTTTGTCATGGGTCGGAGGAAGTGGCCTTTTATTTGACCACATCTGAGGGACAGAGATCTGGCTGCTGTGTGTAGACGGTGTTGAGTAGGGTGTCCCTGGAAAAATGCAGGTTTGTGAGGAAAGTGCAGGCGGAGACATGATGTTGCCTTCATCCAACGTTGGTGCTATCGATGTCTGAGAGAGCTGTACACACTCACTTGTTTCCCCTTCCAAACCAACTGACGACCTTACAAGCAAACTGCCTGTTGCGGTTACAGTGGTGGAAGTTTTGCGTGGAAAAACAGGTGTGGCAGCTGTCCCCACAGTCCTAGAAGATGAAGAGCGCGCGGATGCAGTGGAAGGGGCGGGCGGTGGATGGTTCGCTCCGCTAGGCCGCATTGCAGCACGGTGAGCTTCCCACCGGGACTTATGATATTTATTCATGTGACGATTCATGGAAGAAGTTGTCAAACTGCTGAGCTTTTGACCTCTACTAAGAGAATCATGACAAATGTTACATATCACATGAGTTGGGCGATCTTTTTCGATGTGAAAAAAGGACCAGGCTAGGCAAGGCTTAGAGGCCATGCGACCTGTTGATCCACCCCGAATAATGCTCATAGGCAGAGTGGTGGCTGAGGATGCAGTTGTAGACGTGCTACCAGTGCTCCGACTCTGTCCAGGAAGGCGCAAGGTAACTTCGTCGTCGGTTGCATCCTCCTCCACCGCCTCTGTTGACCTCCTCGAGTGCCTGACTGGGGGTTGACAGTAGGTGGGATCTAGAACGTCATCATCAATTGTTGTGTTTGCACTCCCCTCCCCCTCAGACCGAGCCTCTTCTTGCCCTGACGGAATATTTAAGTTGTCATCCCAATCGGGTATCTGCGTCTCATCTTCATCAGTATGTTCCTCATTGTCTATAACCACAGGTGTTACAGTTTGTGACAAAGGGTCAACATTATGCTCAGAAACTTGGTCCTCACGGCCTGAATCTGAGTCACAAAGGTTCTGGGCATCACTGCAGACCATTTCCTGTTCTGTACTCACTGTAGCTTGGGAGCAGACCTCTGATTCCCAGGCTATAGTGTGACTGAACAGCTCTGCAGACTCAGCCATCTCAGTTCCACCATACTGTGCAGGGCTGATGGAGACTTCAGAGCTGGGAGAAATCAAGTGTGATTGGGATGACAACTCAGAGGACTGGTGTTTTTTGGATGCGGTACTTGAAGTGGCTGAGAGGGCACTTGTTGGACCACTTGAGATCCATTCAAGCATTTTCCTTTTTTGCCCATCATCTACCTTTCTTCCTGTTGTTCGTGTCCGTAAAAAAGGGAGCACATCGGATTGTCCACGGTAAGTAGTAGACATCTTACTTTTGCTGGTAGATGGTCTATCTTCAGCAGATGATAATGGAGCTTTGCCACCTTCCCCACGGACAAAACCTTTTTTGCCTTTTCCACCACGCCTCTTCCCCTTTCCACCAGCATCTGTCATTTTGCCACTCATGTTGATTGCGACAAGATTGTGGACTGAAAATGTGGTAGTAAAAATTGAGAGGTGGTGAAGATTGCAGTGGTGGTCTAGCTTTATTAACAGCAGAATAATAAAGAATAAATATCCCTGACAATGCAACTTAGTTATAATTAGTTGGAGTGTGCAACGCAGGCAGACGTGCTGCAAATGTCTTTGCACTAGTGGGACTATAGCAAAGTCCAATAGCCACGTATAGGATGCCACTAGGTACACTGAGTGTTTGCTAGTATAATGGCTTGGTTAGAATGAGTTGTAGTGTGCAACGCAGGCAGACGCGCTCTGCAAATGTCTTTGCACTAGTGGGACTATAGCAAAGTCCAATAGCCACGTATAGGATGCCACTAGGTACACTGAGTGTTTGCTAGTATAATGGCTTGGTTAGAATGAGTTGTAGTGTGCAACGCAGGCAGACGCGCTCTGCAAATGTCTTTGCACTAGTGGGACTATAGCAAAGTCCAATAGCCACGTATAGGATGCCACTAGGTACACTGAGTGTTTGCTAGTATAATGGCTTGGTTAGAATGAGTTGTAGTGTGCAACGCAGGCAGACGCGCTCTGCAAATGTCTTTGCACTAGTGGGACTATAGCAAAGTCCAATAGCCACGTATAGGATGCCACTAGGTACACTGAGTGTTTGCTAGTATAATGGCTTGGTTAGAATGAGTTGTAGTGTGCAACGCAGGCAGACGCGCTCTGCAAATGTCTTTGCACTAGTGGGACTATAGCAAAGTCCAATAGCCACGTATAGGATGCCACTAGGTACACTGAGTGTTTGCTAGTATAATGGCTTGGTTAGAATGAGTTGTAGTGTGCAACGCAGGCAGACGCGCTCTGCAAATGTCTTTGCACTAGTGGGACTATAGCAAAGTCCAATAGCCACGTATAGGATGCCACTAGGTACACTGAGTGTTTGCTAGTATAATGGCTTGGTTAGAATGAGTTGTAGTGTGCAACGCAGGCAGACGCGCTCTGCAAATGTCTTTGCACTAGTGGGACTATAGCAAAGTCCAATAGCCACGTATAGGATGCCACTAGGTACACTGAGTGTTTGCTAGTATAATGGCTTGGTTAGAATGAGTTGTAGTGTGCAACGCAGGCAGACGCGCTCTGCAAATGTCTTTGCACTAGTGGGACTATAGCAAAGTCCAATAGCCACGTATAGGATGCCACTAGGTACACTGAGTGTTTGCTAGTATAATGGCTTGGTTAGAATGAGTTGTAGTGTGCAACGCAGGCAGACGCGCTCTGCAAATGTCTTTGCACTAGTGGGACTATAGCAAAGTCCAATAGCCACGTATAGGATGCCACTAGGTACACTGAGTGTTTGCTAGTATAATGGCTTGGTTAGAATGAGTTGTAGTGTGCAACGCAGGCAGACGCGCTCTGCAAATGTCTTTGCACTAGTGGGACTATAGCAAAGTCCAATAGCCACGTATAGGATGCCACTAGGTACACTGAGTGTTTGCTAGTATAATGGCTTGGTTAGAATGAGTTGTAGTGTGCAACGCAGGCAGACGCGCTCTGCAAATGTCTTTGCACTAGTGGGACTATAGCAAAGTCCAATAGCCACGTATAGGATGCCACTAGGTACACTGAGTGTTTGCTAGTATAATGGCTTGGTTAGAATGAGTTGTAGTGTGCAACGCAGGCAGACGCGCTCTGCAAATGTCTTTGCACTAGTGGGACTATAGCAAAGTCCAATAGCCACGTATAGGATGCCACTAGGTACACTGAGTGTTTGCTAGTATAATGGCTTGGTTAGAATGAGTTGTAGTGTGCAACGCAGGCAGACGCGCTCTGCAAATGTCTTTGCACTAGTGGGACTATAGCAAAGTCCAATAGCCACGTATAGGATGCCACTAGGTACACTGAGTGTTTGCTAGTATAATGGCTTGGTTAGAATGAGTTGTAGTGTGCAACGCAGGCAGACGCGCTCTGCAAATGTCTTTGCACTAGTGGGACTATAGCAAAGTCCAATAGCCACGTATAGGATGCCACTAGGTACACTGAGTGTTTGCTAGTATAATGGCTTGGTTAGAATGAGTTGTAGTGTGCAACGCAGGCAGACGCGCTCTGCAAATGTCTTTGCACTAGTGGGACTATAGCAAAGTCCAATAGCCACGTATAGGATGCCACTAGGTACACTGAGTGTTTGCTAGTATAATGGCTTGGTTAGAATGAGTTGTAGTGTGCAACGCAGGCAGACGCGCTCTGCAAATGTCTTTGCACTAGTGGGACTATAGCAAAGTCCAATAGCCACGTATAGGATGCCACTAGGTACACTGAGTGTTTGCTAGTATAATGGCTTGGTTAGAATGAGTTGTAGTGTGCAACGCAGGCAGACGCGCTCTGCAAATGTCTTTGCACTAGTGGGACTATAGCAAAGTCCAATAGCCACGTATAGGATGCCACTAGGTACACTGAGTGTTTGCTAGTATAATGGCTTGGTTAGAATGAGTTGTAGTGTGCAACGCAGGCAGACGCGCTCTGCAAATGTCTTTGCACTAGTGGGACTATAGCAAAGTCCAATAGCCACGTATAGGATGCCACTAGGTACACTGAGTGTTTGCTAGTATAATGGCTTGGTTAGAATGAGTTGTAGTGTGCAACGCAGGCAGACGCGCTCTGCAAATGTCTTTGCACTAGTGGGACTATAGCAAAGTCCAATAGCCACGTATAGGATGCCACTAGGTACACTGAGTGTTTGCTAGTATAATGGCTTGGTTAGAATGAGTTGTAGTGTGCAATGCAGGCAGACGCGCTCTGCAAATGTCTTTGCACTAGTGGGACTATAGCAAAGTCCAATAGCCACGTATAGGATGCCACTAGGTACACTGAGTGTTTGCTAGTATAATGGCTTAGTTATCAGTTGGAGTGTGCAGAGGACAAGAGGGTACAGTGGCAGGATTGTGGTGCTCTGGGTAGAGGAATGGAAGACTGCCTTTCTATTCCCTCCTAATGGTGAAATGCAGGTAGGAAATCCCTGACCTGGGCTACACAGACGCTGTTGCTGTTTGCAGGACCTGTCACCTATGGCTCTCTGACCCTGCCGGTTGGAGCCCTTAAAAGGACTGCTATAAAGTGCTCTCCCTAAGCTGTCTAACGCTGTGTATGCAGCGCATACAGCTGTATCGGCTATAGGACTCAGGAAGACGGAGCTGCGACAGTGATGTCTGACACCAAAGACGCAGAAGGCAGATAATGGCGTCCGTGAAGAAAATGTCCGGTTTTATAATGCAGGGACATGTGACATGCAGATCCTATCACACATGCCGTTGCTTCTCTGGCTCAAAGTCCACTTAGCTGTGTGTGTGTCTGGGATTGGCTGACATGCTGGCCCGCCCCACAAGACGCGCGCGCTTAGGGAAGGAAGACAAGAAAAAAAAAAAAAAAAAATGGCGATCGCCATTATAGAAACAGCAGTGATCTGAAGGCGCTGTTCACGCACACTATACACTGAAATGTGATAATAGTTTGAGTCATATTGCAAAGGATTGTCAAAAATCCACTTGTGACTTTTAGGATCGCTACTTCCAATAGGTGGCGCTGTGCTAGAGTTTGTCTCCTTTACTGGAGAGACAATTTGAATATTTCCCAGAGGGGCATTGCAGCTATAAGTCCCCTTACCTGGCAGCCAGACTGGCTTGCAAAGTCTCCTTAAGGAGAATAGTGTTCCCCCGTGGAATTTTAGGGGCATTGCAGCTATAAGTCCCCTTACCTGGCAGCCAGACTGGCTTGCAAAGTCTCCTTAAGGAGAATAGTGTTCCCCCGTGGTCCCCACATAGCTTTCTCATGAGCCAGATCAGACACCCCCATACTTTGCACTGACGAGGGGCAAGCACCCCGAAACACCGTGTCTGCAAATTGGGATTCTGATCTGGCTTATATATCCTGAGTCATATTGCAAAGGATTGTCAAAAATCCACTTGTGACTTTTAGGATCGCTACTTCCAATAGGTGGCGCTGTGCTAGAGTTTGTCTCCTTTACTGGAGAGACAATTTGAATATTTCCCAGAGGGGCATTGCAGCTATAAGTCCCCTTACCTGGCAGCCAGACTGGCTTGCAAAGTCTCCTTAAGGAGAATAGTGTTCCCCCGTGGAATGTTAGGGGCATTGCAGCTATAAGTCCCCTTACCTGGCAGCCAGACTGGCTTGCAAAGTCTCCTTAAGGAGAATAGTGTTCCCCCGTGGTCCCCACATAGCTTTCTCATGAGCCAGATCAGACACCCCCATACTTTGCACTGACGAGGGGCAAGCACCCCGAAACACCGTGTCTGCAAATTGGGATTCTGATCTGGCTTATATATCCTGAGTCATATTGCAAAGGATTGTCAAAAATCCACTTGTGACTTTTAGGATCGCTACTTCCAATAGGTGGCGCTGTGCTAGAGTTTGTCTCCTTTACTGGAGAGACAATTTGAATATTTCCCAGAGGGGCATTGCAGCTATAAGTCCCCTTACCTGGCAGCCAGACTGGCTTGCAAAGTCTCCTTAAGGAGAATAGTGTTCCCCCGTGGAATTTTAGGGGCATTGCAGCTATAAGTCCCCTTACCTGGCAGCCAGACTGGCTTGCAAAGTCTCCTTAAGGAGAATAGTGTTCCCCCGTGGTCCCCACATAGCTTTCTCATGAGCCAGATCAGACACCCCCATACTTTGCACTGACGAGGGGCAAGCACCCCGAAACACCGTGTCTGCAAATTGGGATTCTGATCTGGCTTATATATCCTGAGTCATATTGCAAAGGATTGTCAAAAATCCACTTGTGACTTTTAGGATCGCTACTTCCAATAGGTGGCGCTGTGCTAGAGTTTGTCTCCTTTACTGGAGAGACAATTTGAATATTTCCCAGAGGGGCATTGCAGCTATAAGTCCCCTTACCTGGCAGCCAGACTGGCTTGCAAAGTCTCCTTAAGGAGAATAGTGTTCCCCCGTGGAATTTTAGGGGCATTGCAGCTATAAGTCCCCTTACCTGGCAGCCAGACTGGCTTGCAAAGTCTCCTTAAGGAGAATAGTGTTCCCCCGTGGTCCCCACATAGCTTTCTCATGAGCCAGATCAGACACCCCCATACTTTGCACTGACGAGGGGCAAGCACCCCGAAACACCGTGTCTGCAAATTGGGATTCTGATCTGGCTTATATATCCTGAGTCATATTGCAAAGGATTGTCAAAAATCCACTTGTGACTTTTAGGATCGCTACTTCCAATAGGTGGCGCTGTGCTAGAGTTTGTCTCCTTTACTGGAGAGACAATTTGAATAATAGTTTGATTCACAGAGTGACTTACACTATTACAGCAGAAACCAAGCTATGATTTAGCTGTTTTTTGGCTGCTAGAACCGTTCTCGAACGTTTCTAGAACTACCGAGCTTTTGCAAAAAGCTCGAGTTCTAGTTCGATCTAGAACATGCCCCAAAATCACTCGAGCCGCGAACTGGAGAACCACGAACCACGAACCGCGCTCAACTCTACTCTTTAAGTCACAAAATAACATCCCATTCCCATCTCCATCAAGATCATTTGACGGATTTGGAGTAATGGTTTGGTGGTTAACCCCTTTGCACACTAGCACCTTCTTATAAGTTCGCATCTTTCCAATTTCTTTTTATCTCTTTATACCCAAACTATGTCTATATTTTCATATATGCCGGTAATGAACCACAAAAAGGATTTTTTTTACATTTTTATTGTAATTTATGATGTTTGTTCGCGTTCTTGCGATGTTTTTAATGTATCAAAATGTGACCATTTTTTTCCCTTCTTTTTTTCTTTTTTCCTTCTTCTTTTGTACGTCTCCACGTGTCTATGAGTCATTGCCCTACAACCGGGTGGGTGGATGACGTCATGGCTGTCAATGTGGCAGTTTGTATCCTCTTATAAAGCATTAGGCTGTGGATATATGTATGATTTCTTTTTTCCCTGAGGAAGGAGACGGTCCTTGTCTCTGAAACGCGTTGGAATGCTGAAATAAAAAGAAACTTCTTCATCAATCCTGCTTCAGTGGTTTTTAGCACGGCTAAAACCCGTTTTCCTTTATTTTATTATATACCATTTTCCCACCTGACTTATGACAAACTTTAAACAACACTTTTTATGGATCTCTTTGAGAAATGGCTTTCTCCTTGCCACTCTTCCATAAAGGCCAGATTTGTGCAGTGTACGGCTGATTGTTGTCCTATGGACAGACTCTCCCACCTCAGCTGTAGATCTCTGCAGTTCATCCAGAGTGATCATGGGCCTCTTGGCTGCATCTCTGATCAGTCTTCTACTTGTTTTGAGATGAAAATTTTGAGGGACGGCCGGGTCTTGGTAGATTTTCAGTGGTATGATACTTCTTCCATTTCAATATGATCGCTTGCACAGTGCTTCTTGCAATGTTGAAAGTTGTGGAAATCTTTTTGTAACCAAATCTGGCTTTAAACTTCTCCACAATAGTATCATGAACCTGCCTGTTGTGGTCCTTGGTCTTCATGATGCTGTCTGTGCTTTAAACTGAACACTGATACTATCACAGAGCAGGTGCACTTATACGGAGACTTGATTACACACGGGTGGCTTATATTTATCATCATCAGTCATTTAGGACAACATTGTATCATTCAGAGATCCTCAATGAACTTCTGGAGTGAGTTTGCTGCACTGAAAGTAAAGGGGCCGAATAATATTGTGCGCCCCAATTTTCAGTTTATTCTTTTTTACAAAAGTTTAAAATAAGCAATAAATTTCGTTCAACTTCACAATTGTGTCCCACTTGTTGTTGATTCTTCACCATAACATTAAAATTTTTATCTTTATGTTTGAAATCTGAAATGTGGGAAAAATTTGAAAAATTCAAGGGGGCCGAATACTTTTGCAAGACACTGTATATGTAGTGCTGGCAAATTTGTATGCATATTTTTTACTACTGAATTTAAATGCGCAAAATTATTGCAAATTGTGCCAAATTTATTCTAAGAGTGCACATAGAATATTACATTTCTTATATTTTGCCAAGTATGTTAGATACTCATCAAGTTACAAAAGAGAAAGCTGACAAACTCACGGTTCTTGATGTTGGAGGGGCTGACGGACTTGTAAGCGACACCATCTCCTGTATAGCAAGGCGTAGTTTCAAACGATGTAAGGGATTACTGATCCCAATTTCTCTCTGGATTTCTGTGTCTGACAATGCAGACATAATGGCACCACTCTTAACATTGGCACGACAAGCTGCAACATACCAGGCTGGCATTCCTAGCCATAACTGGGAAAAAAGAGTGAAAGTAAGCTTACAAAAAAAATAAAGTCAGTTTGATTCTTCATCTAATTTTAATAAGGTCATGGGGCTACATTTCTAGAACTGTTCACTTATGTATGTAATGGGGTCTTTTTTAATGCATGTTTTTTGAATGGTAATGAATATAGCTGGTACTATACATTGTTGTACTTTTACACACATTGGAAATAGGCTGCATATTATATTATTGTACCATGTCCAGCAGAAGTCAAATGGAGCCTACAAAAATAGCCATATGTATTATTGTATAGTTTTTACATACTACATATTTATATATTTAATCTTTTTTTTCTTTTACTGTGAAATAAATTAGGAAAATTCAGATAAGTTAGCTAAAACAGACAATATACCAAAATACATATGATGTGCAACTCAAGAAAGGAAAAAACAACAACTTTTCATATATCGCACAGACATTGCAGAAGTTTTGATCGAAGGTGGTCCAGATTCATTAACACTAGAAGTCCCAGAGAGGGGTCATTTAACATTTCTACCATTGGAACCCTATGGAGCTCGAAATTCCAGGGACTTCTAGTGTTCATCGAATAAAATGTTAAGGCAGAAGTGCTCATCAGAGCACCGGTCCTGATCAATTGAAAGTCTTTAAGCTTGTCTTTTATATTGGAGAAGAGCAGCTCTCAGCTCAGAACTTCAGCTTTTCATTTTAGAGATTAGTGTGGGGCTGAGTCTCAGACCCACATTGATCACACCTTCTGAAATATCTCTACAACATGTCAAATGTTTTCCCAAGTGCCAGTACATTTTACTTTGTAGTGATCCAGACAAGTTCTAGCCCTGAGTGAAATTAAATATTTTTCTGAAGGACTGTTGAAATGGTCCCTGGAGAACCCTGGCCCCTGGGGAATCCTACAGTGAGCCCAAATCTGACTTAATAATAGGCCAAACATTTGATCAGACCTGACTTGGGAGCCAATCAATTGCCAATTGATTCAGATTGATTCAAAAATATCTTCTGGTCTCGCTCATACGGCTATTGAATCTCTCATGCGGGAGAATCAGGACGATTATGCAAATGACACTCAGCTCAATCTTTGCTCTGAGTTTGAGCCGACTGTCATTTGATGTGATCCGATTCTCTTGCATGCGAGAATAGTTTCTCCAGCTTCTCTATTGTCTATATTGGCATAAATCAGACTGCACTTGGATGACATCTGAGTGCAGTCCGATGTTTCACATACACCCATAGACTTAAATCGGTGCTCGTTGTCCGACATACGCTGCCAATCGCAACATGCAGATATTTTTCTTGTATGCTAATTCGGCAAGAGGAAAAAAGCACTGATCGGCACTGCCACATAGTATAATATTGGGCCAAGAACTATCTGATAAAACATCAGATATCACTTGGTCATGTTATACACCAGTGTGAGTGCCACCTATAGATGATATAACCAAAGTGTCCAATGATAACATTTTCTATGTGATCAAAAGTATACCAGTTGTTTTCATTGCATAAAGTAGTATTTAGAGTGTGGTAGATTTTTCCAACATTTACCTCAAGCCAAGACACCACAGTTGGTCCATCCCACTGAGCAAATGGTAGCCCTTTCCGTCTGGCCTCTTCTAAAAGTTCATGTCTAAGAAAAAGAAGTGAGAGTACTTTAATTCAAACTCCAGATGCAATAATTTCATGAAATGATATTGTAAAAAATATCAACTCCACTTGATAACTTGCTGATCACAGGAGTCCTTCACCACTGGGACCCCATGCGATCCTGAAGACAGGGCTCTGGAACATCAAGAAATGCACTCGGCAGCCCAGTTTTTAATGTAGAGGAGGTGAAGATGTTCAGCTTCCACTCCATTCATTGCCTATTAAGCTGCCAGTGCCATGTGTCACGCTTGACAGACAGTTCTGTAGTGTCCGGCTGTAAAAGGCTGCAGCATTTGGCTACACAAGCTGAGGAGTTTCTCACCTTTTCAGCTGCTAATCATCAGCACTTCCCTTTGTGTGTTTAAATACTCTCAATCCCTTTTCCTCCCTGCTGGTGATATGTTTAAAAACGCTTTACACATCTTGAGTGCAAGCAGTCGGCTTGCATATCATTAACATGTCTATTGCTGCTGTGATTTCTATAATTCCACAACTTTTCCTTCTTGGTGTTGCAATTTCAATTTTAAGAAATGTATATAGGGATCACAAAATAAAAACATTCCATTGCTCATCTAATGTTACTACCCTCTATTTTAAGGTGATTAACCAGGAAAGAATTACCATACTATACAGAAGGTGAAAGAAATATTGAATATGTCACCAATTTAATAACTAGATATATTTCTAAAGGTGCTATTGACATGAATTTCTCACTAAATTGTCGGTAGCAACCCATCCAATCCACGCAGGCAAAGAATCAAACCAGAGATGTCCATAAATTTAGTGATGTGTAATAATAAGACATAAAACAGTGAAAAAGTATTAAACACAAAAAGAAAAAGGTGAAAAAAAAAAGTCATGGAAAGTCATGACACCAGCTGAAATCTATTAGTAATTAAACAGTATTCCTGCCACGCAATGAAAAATGATATCAGCTGGTTCAACTGATGGCCTATAAAAAGGTGTCTTATTACCAAAATACCACAAGAAACACCTCATGATGGGAAAAACCAGTGAGTTGTCTCAAGACCTTCGCAATCTTAATGTTGCAAAATATACTGATGTCATTGGTTACAGAATTTCTAAACTACTGAAGGATCAAGTGAGCACTGCTGGGGTCATAATCCAGAAGTGGAAAGAACAAAGCCTTGATGAGGTGCTCACTAAAATAATTCAGACAGAAGAGTGAAAAGATTTATCATAAGAGTTGTCCAAGAGCCAAAAATAACCTGTAGAGCATTCCAAAAAGACCTGAAAACAAAAGTTACAATTGCTTCAAAGAAAACAATAAGTAATGCACTCAACCTCGAAGGCCTGAATGCAGGCTCACCACGCATGACTCCATTGTTGAACAAAAAGTGTTTTGAAGCTGTTAGCACCAACATAAGCTTTTGTACAAAGTAGTAAATAAATTTCAGTAAGCATGTTCAATACTTTTTTCCTGTGTAATTGCACATTAATACACATAGCTTAATTTATGGACATTTATGGTGGGATTTCTTTGTGTGGATTGGAGGTGCTCAACATCTGGTGAGAAATGCTTGTCAATAGCACCTTTAGAAATATATTTTTCTGAGAAAATTGGCAACGTATTCAATACTTATTTCACCCGCTGAATTTCATTCCATTTCTGACATTTATTACATTTTGGATGATACATTTTATTTACCAAGCAAATAACATGATTTGAAATATGTCTAAAGCATATCTGTTCAAAATGAAAAATGGAAACCTGTGGTGCCAATGGCTCTTTGAAATCAACAGGAAGGCTACTTGTGCAATTTAAAGCTCAATGGGACATGTAGATTATGTCGTAAAGCTCATATAAAACAGCCATAACACTACCATATCTCAGAGTGCCGAGGATTAACTACAGCATGTATCACTTTTATTTCACCTTGCTCAATTTAAATTGACTGACTGTTACATGTTCAAAGTAAGTTAGTAGGTATCACAGGCGACTCTTCAATTCATTGTCAAGCTTTTCATGGGAATACATATATACTGTATATATATATATATATATATATATACACATATATATATATATACCGCATATATCTACAGTACATATATATCTAATACATAAAGCTGAATGTGTGTATGTATGTATGTGTGTGTGTGTGTGTGTATGTCCGGAATTGGCATCTGCACCGTCGCAGCTACAGCCACAAAAGTTTGCACACTCACACGTCTGGACCCCGAGAGCGTCATAGGCTATGTTGTGAGGCAAAATTTTAACCCCGCGCATTCCAATTTACCAATCAATTTTGCCCCTATCTACATAATGGGGAAAAAGTGAAGCGAAAAGTTACATTTACAATCACGAAATTTTGCACAGACACCTCATGTGACCCAGGGAACGTCATAGACTATGTTTTGACAGGAAAATTTAACCCCGCGCTTTACAGTTATTCTCCAAAAAACATGCCTCCATTAAAGTAAATGGAACCTAGAACTACAGGTTATTAGTAGGAGTTGTGATTGGTTGCTATAGGAATAAAAGACATTCATAGTATAAGAAGCGTATATGTGAGGTAATAAGATGTCGGTGGGGAGACGGATAGAGAGAGACAGACAGAGACAGACAAAGACAGACAGAGAGAAAGACAAAGAGACAGACAGAGAGACAGACAGGGAAAGAGACAGAGAGATAGAGACAGACAGGGAAAGAGACAGACAGAGACAGACAGTGAAAGAGACAGACAGAGACAGACCTGGAAAGAGATAGACTTGGAAAGAGACAGACCTGGAAAGAGACAGACCTGGAAAGAGACAGAAGGGGAAAGAGACAGATGGGGAAAGAGACAGACGGAGAAAGAGACAGACGGAGAAAGAGACAAACGGGGAAAGAGACAGACGAAGAAAGAGACAGACAGACATGCAGACAGGGACAGAGACAGGCAGACTGGGAAGGAGCAGACAGCCAGAGACACAGACAAAGATAGATGGGGAAAGACACAGACCTTGATAGAGACAGACGGGGAAAGAGACAGAGAAATAGAGACAGACAAGGAAAGAGACAGACAGAGACAGGCAGACAGGGAAAGAGACAGACAGGAAAAGACACATACAAAGAGACGGGGAAAGAGACAGACCTGGGAAAGAGACTGACCTAGAAAGAGACAGATGGGGAAAGATATATATATATATATATATATATATATATATATATATATATAAAATCAGCTGTTTTGGAGCTGCAGCGCTAGACGATGCACCTTAAAGAAGTTGTCCCCTTTCAGAAATATTTGTCCTAGGGTGCTGTTTGTAGAACCCAAAACAAACAAAAAAAACATTTTACTCAACAGTTCCAGTTCTGGCACTGGCTGCAGCGTTGAAGTCACGTCCACAGCATGGTGGGCATTCAGTGACCTCAGTGGCTCTGGGCAGGTTGTTCTGTCTACACAGGGCAGAGCTGATGAGCTCACCAATTAGCTACCATGCTTTAAATACGTGAGCGCAGCAGCCAGTACCAGACACCTAGAACACAGGCTGAGACTCAACGGTGGACCTGGTGATGGTGTTTAAAGTGTAGTTTGCTGGGGTGGGGGGATTTTCTGATAGTAGATAATACCTTTAATACACTGGTAATACTACAGGAAAAGTCTTTTTCTTTTACCAGAAAAGATCAATTTGTGAATTTGCTTGGGAATGTTAACGGCTCATTTGGACAGCCATGCACATCGGTCAAATCTTGGACTGCAATGTATGGACTGGCCATGGCTCTCCTGACCGAAGCATCGCTGTCTCAGAGAAATATATATGAAGATGTCATGCTCCGGTCGGGAGACTTGTGGCCACTCCGTCTACTGCGATCTGAAAGCCACCACTCTGGCACTGACAACCAGCTCTGCATTGATGCAATGCTGAACTAGCTGTCAGTCAGTGTCGGGGAGCGGTTACAGCCGCCACTCAATGTACTGTGCCCCTATGACTGAAAACCCAAGGCTGCTTGGAGGAGTAAAGAGTTAATTTCCTTCCGGAAGTGGGGCTCCCAGTGCTGCGGCCACATGGCTTCAAAAAGCTATTTACCAGCAAATGAACCCCATATTTGCAGGTTAATAGCTTTTTTTATATGACAGGTACCTTTTAAAATAAAATAAATTGTCTAACAATACTAGTTAGGTGTCTACTTGTATCAATCTGTCACCCCCAGTGGAAGTCTTAAAAGTTAAAGAGAATAGGTTTCAGTACAAAAATGTGGTTCTCACACGTGTGAGCAGTCCAATAATTTGTTCTATATTAAGAAATTATTATCACAAGGCCTGGGACTGGAAAGGAAGTATATATGTACAGAGATTCTGTCAGCAGGTTTTGCTACGTAATCTGAGAACACCATAATCTAGAAGCAGAGTCGCTGGTTACAGTGATGTGTCACTCACAGGGCTGTGGTGTGCTGTTTCAATACAATCACTGTTTTATTTTCAAGAGATTATCATCACCGGACAACTTGGCACTTGCAGGGTAGTCCAACCACTATCAAATGTGCACAGAAAGCTTTGGCGTGGGCTGGTTATACACAAATCAACAACTCCGCCACACAACCGTGCAGAGCTGCCGCCCCACCACCGTGCGGAGCTGCCGCCCCAATCTACACCCCACCTACTGTCTCCTCCCTAAAATCCTATAGAATGTAAGCCCGCAAGGGTAGGGCCCTCTTCCCTCTGTACTAGTCTGTCTATTGTAACTTGTATATGTATTCTGTATGTAACCCCTTCTCATGTACAGCACCATGGAATCAATGGTGCTCTAGAAATAAATAATAATAACTCCATCTGTGGCAGATAAAACTGTGACTATATGATAACTGTTCAGCCCAGTAAACAAAGTGCTGGAATTAGGGTCCCTAGCTCATACTGTCTGCTGTCAGATTACTTAACAAAAACCTGCTGACAGATTTTCTTTAAAACAGACAGTAATTAAATAGCAAGTTTATCATATAAGTGCTGGCAATTAAAAGAAAAGAAATAAGATTTTTAGGCTGGGTGATTTTTTTATATTTTTTTCTTTAGGAGTCCTATTCTGGATTCCCTGTATTAATGTAATGCATGGTTGTATGTCTGTATGGCTTAATAATGACTCCAAATAAATAAATAAACCTGCTGAAATAGTAGGAAAGATACTATTCTACGGTTATTCAAAATAGGGAGTAGTCTGCCCTCTGGTGGAGATTTCTGCTGGGAAAATCAACAACTCTCAATTTACCGGGATGCTAATATCAGAACATGACATTCTTTAAAATAGGATTTTGTGTACTAAATGTATTTTTTTTTAATTTTTGGAATTTTTTTTCCATATCACAAACTTTATTTAAAAAAAAATAGAAATCTCTCAATTTTCATGCTGGCTGCTTTGGATTTTCTAGACTCTGTCCTATCCTTATCTTTTACTTTGAAGCATCTAATGTGCAAGTGCAAAGGTTTGTGCATTGTGAAGGAAGGGGGCGCTATCCTCATACTTTATCGAGTTTAATTAATAGGGATGATCGAATACCTCAAATATTCGGCTACACCCATATTCGACGAATAGCCGCTATTCGACTATTTGCGAATATTCGATGCGCAATGTAAGTCTATGGGAAACCTGTATAGTTGCTGAATGGCAACTATTCGGGCTTCCCATAGACTTACATTGCGCATCGAATATTTGCATAGCGGCGACCTATTTGTCGAATATTCGTGAAGCCGAATATTGCCGAATATTTGTGAAATTCGATCATCCCTATTTATTAATCATTTAAGATAATCTTTAAAGTAAATAAAAAAGTTCTAAATCCTCAATGCTATGTGTTAGAAGAATTTAAACCAGCAAAATCCAACTTGGAATTAAAAGGAATCACTCATCAGTACAAAGCAGGAGAACTGATTTGGCTCAGTATGAGGTCTCTGACAAGGGGTTTAAGGGTTAAGGTCTCTCCTTGCAAAGGGCACGGAGTTGTAGTATGGAAACTGGGAGATTTATAGGCCATGCAAGGCTATCCTTTAATTTGGCACCCTACACAAACAGAAACTTTACCACTTAGACACAGTATCAAATGCCTTTTATCCAGCCAAACTAAATCTCCAGATTTTCCCTGATGAGGAACAAACACTATGAAACATGTCTCTGTAAATGGAGTTTATGGTTGGGCTTCTGACCCTAAGTAAAGACCCTTGAAAAAAGGTCAATAATAACTTTTAGGATTGCAATTTCCAACAGGTGGCACTATAATTCAAGACCTCTTCTCTGAAGAGCCTATTTGTATATTTAAATTCCCAGGAGAGCATTGCATGCCCTAAAAGTCTTTCTAAGATGACTTGGCAGAATCTACAAGGAGAAACTTTTATCCCTTAGACTACAAAAAGCCCTAAAAAACACATCATTTAAGCAAGGGTTTGCTGGCAAGAGCTTCTAGTTCATTAAGTTGAGTCTTGACTAGTGATGGGCGGACCCAGACTGTAAAAGTCTGGATCTACATAGTTTCAAATGTACCCGAGTGCAGGGCCCAGAATTCTCAGGGAACTCTGGGTATTGATCCGGATCCAGCTACTTGGGAAATAAAAAAAAAAAAGGATAAATAAAAAAATAAGAATAAAGCAAGCGCTTCATAGTTACCAAAGCTCTGGTGCAGCTGTACACTGCTTCTGGGGCCGCCCATTATCCATCATTGCATATGCACTGCTCTCCCCACCTACTGGCATCTGTGATTGGTTGCAGTCAGATGCGCCCCCACGGTGAGTGACAGAGTGTCTGGCACTTACAATCACAGGCACTGTCTGCAGGTCAACAGTACAGTGAAAGTAAATAAATACATTGTTGTAGGGTCCCCCCATATTATGATACCCAGCACAGATAAAGCATATGGCAAGAGGCTGCAACTACCAGATGTGCACTTATCTTAGCTGTGCACCAACATAAGAGGAACCGCATGCAGCTTTTTTATGTTTAATAATTTAAATAAATAATTTAACGAAAGGGCGTGCGGTGCCCCCCAATTTTGATACCCAGCCATGATAAAGCCTGACAGCTGGGGGATAGTATTCTCAGGCTGGGGAGAGCCATGGTTATTTGGCCCCCCAGCCTAAAAATATCAACCTGCAGCCACCCCAGAATAGATGCAACAATCCCAGAACTTTACCCGGCTCTTCCCAATTGCCCTGGTGTGGTGGCATTTGGGGTAATAAGCGATTAATGTCAGCTCCCAGCTGCCACTAAGTCCAATATTAGCAATGGGAGATGTATATGAGACCCCATCACTAATCTGTAAGTGAACTTAAACACAAACACCAAAAAAATCCTTTATTTGAAATAAAATACAAAAATACACCCTCTTTAACTCCTTTATTAACCCAACTCCACTCACATATTACTTATTGAATAGGCAAGAAGTGATGAAGAAAATAAATCCATGGCCCAGATGATGGTTTGACAGTCTAGAGTTGTCGCCTGACCAACTTTGTTGTTCTTTAACAGGAAATATTTTATTAATCTGGAGAAAACATTGCAGCACTTTGTTGTTGGCCCTAATCATGTAATATTCATTTTTTGGATGCAGTTTCAGAAATGTGTTAAATTCCCTCAAGGAAAAATGTTAATGAGTAAATTCAGTTTTTAAATGACTAGCCTTTGATATTTATTTCACTACTGCCTATGTTCCTTTGATTGTATATTTTTGATGTATTATTGAGATATTATCCTCCTCCTTCCTATTACACATGTTACGTCAGCCACTTCTGTCCATAACTATATACTGGCTTTACTGCGAATTGCTGAGGTTTTGCAGTGCCATGTTTGACCGCGCAGCTTCAACAGATGAAGTCCACGGCTTCAATGTGTTTCAACTTATGTGGTTGTGCTTTTTGTTTTACCTTTTTGGTCAACAACATTTGATGTAAATGAACCCTAATGGTTCAGACATTCTCACAATTATTTGGTCAAACAATGATTTAGGGACCTAGGTATATGTCAACGTCCCTGAACATGACATGACTATTTAATATTGCTATGTACAGAGCTAGTAAAAATTAGATTGATTCACATAACACAGCACTGGGATATCATAGCACGGAAATGTGTAATTCGACACCTAACTTGAAACTGTAATGTAAAAGGGAACTTGTCATGTCCCCAAATGCTATTGACATGCATGTTAATCTATGAGTTAATAGCGTTAGAATGCTGTCTGAGCGCCTGACTGAATGCGTAGCTGCTGGGAGAAGATAAGGTATGTCTGGAGTTGCTACAGTCATTGCTCTCAGCATTGTGAGCAGCAGCTGTATGCACGCCCAGGCAAATTTGATTGACAGCTTGCTTTGTACAGATGCAATAGAATTGCAGGTGTGTGCTTACAGCTGCTGCTCACTGTGAACTGGGTGATGTATGTAGCTGCTTCGGGCACGCCTCTATAACTGAAAACTGGTAGCTACTGGGAGGAACAATCCTCATTTTCTCTCTGTAGCCGACCCTTTTTTTTTTGCTGCACATTACAACTGATCATGCTGTTAACCCCAGTGCGAACCGATCAAACACTGCAAGCGGCTCGCACTGTGAGAACACCTGAGCAGAGCGATGCTTGCGCAGGGGATCTATATTCAGAATCATTAAATAGTGATACATATATTCACAAATGATAACTCTTAAAAATGGTAATAAGATTGATTTTTCTTTAGCTATTCTAGAACTCAGGAAATTCTTTACAGTAAATTAGCTATAAATCTATACATTATTTCTCAGCAGGACAGTTTGTTTCCTTGTACAGCAATTCTAGCCAAGCCAAGGACATATGTATTATAGAGGAGGCCCATGCAGTTTCCCAAGGGTACAGGAGCAGAGGTGACTTGCTTAGGCTAACCTTATAGCCTATTCCTATGGGCTTTAAAAATATCCACATGGCTCCTCTCTCCTTAATCACATTGGTGTTAACAACTAGTGAGGGGGTAAGCCAAAGGTTTCCATCATCCCACACTGCAACTAAGAAAAGCAAGGGGCAGATTAAGTACAACATGCACTTTGGTACGGTGTCTCAAAATGAAATGCTTGATGACACAGAAAGCTCCAGCAGGGGGGGCTATTTAGTTTTCTTTAGAGGGAACCCTCTTTGCTTCATGTATACACGTTAAAATCAGTAATATTTAAAAGAAAACCTTTAAGGGCTCCGCCACACATCCGTGAAAACCACGTCCGTGTAAAACGGGCCGTTTTTCGGGTCCGTTTTCCGTTTTTTAGGTCCGTTTTTATGGTATGTGTGGCCTGCGTGTGTATCCCGTATGCTAGCCGTATGTGCGTGTGGAATGTCCGTGTGTGCGTGAGTGAAATAACTGACATGTGTATGTGTTGTCCGTGTGAAATGTACGTGTGTGATGCAAAATGTCGTTACTACATGTCGGAAGACAGAGTAGCGGGATGAGAATGAACTCGGGTGAACTTCACCCGACTTCATAGTCATGCTGCGGCTCTGTCTGTGTGCCGTGTACTGATTAGCGGTCACTTGTGAAGGATTCACCGGTGACCGCTAATCCCCCGAGTGACTGAAGTGTCCCCCCCTCTCTCATACTCACCGTTCCCCGATCACCGGCGCTGCACGGCGTTCACACTGCTTCGTCGGCTTTTTCTAATTTGAAAAAGCCGGCCGCTCATTAAACAATCTTGTATTCCCTGCTTTCTCCCCCCACCGGTGCCTGTGATTGGTTGCAGTCACACACACCCACCACGCTGAGTGACAGCTGTCTCACTGCACCCAATCACAGCAGCCGGTGGGCGTGTCTATACTGTGCAGTGAAAAAAATAAATAAATAATTAAAAAAATGGCGTGCGGTCCCCCCCATTTTAATACCAGCCAGATAAAGCCATACGGCTGAAGGCTGGTATTCTCAGGATGGGGAGCTCCACGTTATGGGGAGCCCCCCACCCTAACAATATCAGTCAGCAGCTGCCCAGAATTGCCGCATACATTATATGCAACAGTTCTGGGGCTGTACCCGGCTCTTCCCGATTTACCCTGGTGCGTTGGCAAATCGGGGTAATAAGGAGTTATTGGCAGCCCATAGCTGCCAATAAGTCCTAGATTAATCATGTCAGGCGTCTATGAGACACCTTCCATGATTAATCTGTAAGTGACAGTAAAAAAACACACACACACGAAAAAAATCCTTTATTAGAAATAAAAAACACAAACAAATTCCCTTATTACCAATTTATTAACCCCGACAAACCCTCCATGTCCGGCGTAATCCACGGACCTCCAGCGTCGCTTCCAGCTCTGCTGCATGGAGCTGACAGGAGCAGCAGAAGACACCGCCGCTCCGGTCACCTCCACGCAGCTAATGAGATGAGTAGCGCGATCAGCTGCTGTCACTGAGGTTACCCGCGGCCACCGCTGGATCCAGGGGCGAGTTGGTCTTAATAAATATTGTTTATCATTGTACTACCAGCTTGGAGGCTTGCCTTTCCTGTCAGTGACACCACTTTTGAAACATATCTGGATCCCACAGTTACCGGGGATCTTCACATATGCATCGGGTGCAATATGCTAATGACACTCGGCTCAAGCTCGGTTTGAGTGTCTGCCGAGTATCATGCAACTGTGATCCAATTCTGTGATCGGATCACAGGTGAGGAGAAGATTGGGAGATTAAACTCTCCATCTCCTTCACTACCGCAATGAGTCTCTGAATACTGTAGAAGCAGTGGTTGTCCAAAGAAACTTTGTGCAACAGATGAAAGACACATGATGCTTACTTCCCTTCAAAGTCACATGTCCAGCAGTGCCAACAGCTCAAAATGAGCAAAAAACAGTGGAAATCAGCAATACCTGTCTATTGTTTCAAGAAGTTTGGCCAGAAGTGGTCTTCATGGAAGGATTATTGCCAAATCCTTATCTACGCCTTGAGGAAAAACCAAGCGACTCATCTATGCACAAAAGCATAGACACTAGGGTGCAGAAAAATTGCAACAGGTGCTCTGGAATGATGTGTCAAATTGTGAAATATTTTGCTTCAACAGTAGGTAGTTTGTTTGTCGAAGTGTTTGAAAGTGGTGTACAAATGAGTGTCTGCAGGCAGCAGTAAAGGTGGAAGTTTCTTGCAAGCTTGGATTTCGTTTAAAAAAATAAATTAGATTTGTCAGGTACAGTATGGTACAGGCTCACAATTTATCCTCAAACCCTTAATAAAATATAGAAGTTTATTAGTAAATCTTTAAAAATAATCCCAAAGACACACAAACATTAGCAATCCAAGGTGAGGTGACCCCTCAAAAAAATTGATACTGATACAAAAGGACAGAAATGAATGGAATGAGGGGGGGAAGGAATGCCCTGATAGCCCTCAACAATTCCGGTGTCCCTACCTAACAACGGAGGGTGTGACACCTTAAGTGACCGGGCGTCCCCGTTTCACGTCAACTGTCCCTTTTCCTCACCCTAAATATAGGGAAGATAGTTCACTAGAAGTCCCAGAAATTTCAAGCTCCCCCCTGAAGTCCTGAAAGAGGATCAAATGACCCTTAAGGTACCGTCACACATAACGAGATCGCAGCTGAGTCACGGTTTCCGTGACGCAGTAGCGATCCCGTTAGCGATCTTGTTATGTGTGACACCTACCAGCGATCAGGCCCCTGCTGTGAGATCTCTAGTCGTTGCAGAATGGTCCAGGCCATTTTCTTCAAAGGCGACGTCCTGCTGGGCAGGACACATCACTGTGTTTGACACTGTGTGACAGGGTCACAGTGACTGCTGAGATCGTTATACAGGTCGCTACTGCGACCTGTATCGTTCCTGCATCGCTGGTAAGATCTGACTGTGTGACATCTCACCTGCGACCTCCCAGCGACTAACCTGCGATCCCTATCAGGTCGCATTGTTTTCGGGATCGCTGGTAAGTCGTTGTGTGTGACTGGGCCTGTAGTCCAAACTGAATAGAACTAACTAGAAACTAAATGGCTAAACTCAATGGAAAACAACAACCTCCTGTGGTGCGACAGTAATGGCCTTAATTACAGAACAAAAGACGGTGATTATAGGATGTTAGCTAAAATCCTTCAGATCATTCGACCCGTCTCTGGGTTCCAAAGGTAGAAATATTAAATGACCCCTCTCTGGGACTTCTAGTGTTAAATAGAAGGGAGGGAGAGAGAAGGAAACCGTTCCCAAGGGTACAGTAAAGTCTGAAAAAATAAACAAATAAAGGTTTTATAAAACCTGACTCAAGGTGATATGAAATACAACTGCAGAGGGTAATACAAAAACAGTAATTTTGCAAACATTAAGCTCATATGATAGTCTATTACACCGTAAGGTGTCACAGAAAAAGAGCAACCATAGTCTCTATGCAATCACAATAAGACCAGGTAATCAGCAGAATAACTCACCACCACGCATCGATACTAATGTCCTACTGGGGTGCCAATAGCCCCCGTCACAATTACTTAATAACATAGGACAGAAAAGGAAGAAAAGAAAATAAATCACTTCCCTGAAAAGAGCAGGTCTTCATCCCTGCCTAGCCTCTACGCGTTTCTCCTTTCCCATTAAAGGTTCATCAGGAAGCTTGGGGAGACGGCAGCAAATCCTGTATGGTGGTAATCCATGGCTGTAAGCTTTGGGCTATTGGCACCCCAGTAGGACATTAGTATCAATGGGTGGTGGTGAGTTATTCTGCTGATTACCTGGTCTTATTGTGATTGCATAGAGACTATGGTGGCTCTTTTTCTGTGACACCTTACGGTGTAATAGACTATCATATGAGCTACATTTCTGCAGAAATTACTGTTTTTGTATTACCTTCTGCGGTTGTATTTCATATCACCTTGAGTCAGGTTTTATAAAACCTTTATTTGTTTATTTTTTCAGACCCTACTGTACCTTTGGGAATGGTTTCCTTCTCTCTCCCTCCCTTCTATTTAAACTATCTTCCCTATATTTAGGGTGAGAAAAAGGGACAGTCGACATGGATCGGGGGCGCCCGGTAACTTAAGGTGTCACACCCTCCGTTGTTAGGTAGGGACACCGGAATTGTTGAGGGCTATCAGGGCATTCCTTCCTCCCCATTCCATTCATTTCCGTCCCCTTGTATCAGTATAAATTTTTTTGAGGGGGGGTCACCTGACCTTGGATTGTTAATGTTTGTGTGTCTTTGGGATTATTTTAAAGATTTATTAATAAACTTCTATATTTTATTAAGGGTTTGAGGATAAATTGTGAGCCCAAGCTTGGATTTCAGAATTTGGTCAGCATTAATGGTGTCCTCAATGCTGATTAATATAGGCCGATACTTACCCATCATGGAATACCAACAGGAAGGCATCTAATTGTCTAATTATTCTGCTCAGGAAAATGACCCCAAACATACAGCCAATGTCATTAAAAACTATCTTCTGCATAAAAAAAGAACATGGAGCTTACAAGTGTAGATATTGCCACAACAGAGCCCTCATTTCAACATCATCCAGTCTGTCTCGGGTTACATGAAGAGAAATAAAGATTCACACAAGCCTACACCCACAGAATATCTGTGGTTAGTTCTCCAAAATGTGTGCAATGCGTGAAACGAAGTTCTTTACCCACAATTTTGGGGGTTTTGTGTGAAATTATGTCCAATTTGCCTTTTTTTCTCAGTTTTTTCGTGTTGCTCCAATATACACAAACAAATAAACATGTGTCATTGTAATAATTTCATGAGAGAAATACTTCATTTCTTGGAACAATTTCAAGAGTGCCAACACTTTTAGCCATGAATGTGTATGTGTGTGTATATATGCAGTATATATATATATATATATATATATATATAAGATGCACTTTCCCCCCCCCAAATGTTGGGGGAAAGTGGGGGGGTGCGTCTTATAGTCTGATTGTAGGGGCATGGCTGTGGGGAATGAGGGTGCTGCGGTGGAGCAGGTCATCGGCGGCATGCACAGGCTGTAGCAGCGCCTACCGTGATCACGTGGGTCCGCTCATTTTATATGCACACATCTTCCCGCCCATCATTTCTCAGCGCTAAAGCCGGCGCTGATAGGTGGGCGGGATGATGGGCGGGGGATACGCGCATAATTAACAGCCAGCCCGCGTGATCACCCCTGGCAACTACAGCCTGGAGTGATCATGTGTGGCTATATTCACTTCCCCACGCGCATCACTTCAGTGCGGGGGGCAGTGAATAAGTACGGTATACTCTCCAGTCACCATTCCCTGCAGCATTGCAATCTCCTCCTGTCTGCCGGCCTGCTGATCTGTGTAGAGAGCGGTTAGCACAGGGATGATGTCATTGCACACATCAACGGGCAGGCAGATAGGAGATCGCGATGCTGCAGGGATCGGTGACTGACTCCACACAGGTCAGCGGCGCTGCTTCTGACAGACAGGAAGACGAGCAATGCTGCTGGAGTGAGGAAAGGTGAGTATAAACATTCATTTTATTGTGTGTGCCATAGGATGCAGGCCATATACTAGGATGGGGGTATATAACAGGATGGGGGCATACCAGGATGAGGGACATATATATAAGGATGGGGATCATATACAAGGCAGGAGGATCATTACCAGGATGGGGTACCTTAGTAAAGAATTTGGGGACATTACTACCATAACGTGTCAGCAGCAGATCCCCGCCCCATAACAGTGTGTCATGACCACATTTTCTGCTTAAAATCTTATTTTCCTCCTCTAAAACCAGGGTGCATCTTATGGTCCGATGCGTCTTACAGTCCGAAAAATACGGTGTGTATATATATATATATATATATACACACACACTTGCATGCATATGTCACATTCAATATACTGTATATTAGAAGGTGACCCATACTATAACATTTACACTAAATAATGTTACACTTAAATCCCTTACATTAAGATGGAAGTAATTACATTTCAATATCATGCCTTTCTAGTCAAAGGGCTTTTATGAAGGAAGTAATAGTCTGCAGGGAATTGTTAGCTTTAATCTGGGACTGATATAATTATGCTCTCAGTGCTCTTAGATTACAAGCTCTCTACTTCCAAGAAATTGATGAAGAAGATAACCAGAAAAATGATCCTTCCTAGACGAAAAAAAGAGATTGTAACAGAAGTCTTAATGTATTATGCACATTAAAGGTAAACTTCCATTTCGCACAACATATCTAAAACATTTCCACTATTTAAAGTTTTCATAGGGTTTTAATTTATTGGACAGTTTTGCTTCTTTTTATTTCTCAGCTGGTGAGGGATAAATCCTAACAAATTCCCAATCAAATAATTTGAAAAGTAAAATAAAGCAGATGCCTATCTCAAGAAAAGACCAGCGTCTTCTCCCCGCCCGCTGACAGTGCCTGACAGATCTTTGCCTATATAGTGGATGATACATGCTGGCCACGGTTTGGGCAGCATATATCAGCGGTCAGGTTCATTACAGTTTACAGTGAATGCAGCTGCTATCTTAGTATTTGAATTATGAGCGTTAAAAAACCAATGATTTATTATGGTTTTCCAATAAGTCCGTAAAAAATATTGTCTGTCGATGATTTTTTGATAAGAAGGTCATAAAAAATAGAGTTTGCAACCCTGGATACCAGTCACAGCTCACTGGGTTGGGTCTCCATTGCCTCCTTTGGTCGAATAACAGATCTCTATACAAACACAGGGAGAGACCGGTCAATCAAGTAGAGGTGGGCACTAATAAGACCCTCTCCAGTGACTAGTTCCATCATTCCCAGCTCCTGTTTAAAATATGTCTTCTCTAAGTGGTACTCAGTTTATGGGTAAAATATCAATCTTTGTAATTTGACAGCTTGCTTAGCATTAATCCAGCAGGTTCCCTTTAAATAGGCCATTAAGACTTGATTACACTGGTGTACTCAAATTAGATATGTAATCCCTTTTCATGGAATTTTTTATGTTTTTTAAGCATTTTTTTTTTTTACTTTTTACATTCTTTTTCAAACCCCTTAGGGCTTTGATTGTTTGTGCTATATAGATTATTACAACTGTATTGCAGTATATAATAAAAAATCAAGGTCTTCACTATCTGGTTTTCATAGGAGCATTGTCAGGACAGGCACAGGGGTCTTAATGAGATCCCTAACTGTCATGGCAACCCATGAGTATTGACAGTGGCATTTAACAGGTTAGCAACAGTGGACGGAGCTCGACTTCAATTGCATTTGTTATAGGGGGTGATGTCTAAATAACACACTTTAGCCTGCTGTGAATGGGGCTACTTCGTTGTTAATGGGTGAAACTCTCAAAAAATATTCTCAATACATACACCTATTCTGATATGGATATTCAAAATAAGTGCACATTAGCACTAAAAGATCTATTTAAAAGTGTATGCATGATGCATTGTGAAGTCTGTTAAGATATCCACTTTTACTAGAATGATGCTGTGGAAAAGTTTCATTTAAGCTTGCCTCCTCAGACGTCTGAGCATTATGTTTTGCATTTATACTAATAAAAGCTCCCATCAGTGAGGTTATTAATGATTGTCTGAGGAATGTTCTGCTATGCTGCATGGATTTGGGCACATAAATCATCAAGATCCGCTGCTGGCAGCTCGCTTTGCAATTGTTGAACAATGTTATTAGAATATACTGTATATATTATATTGGACTGAAATCTTGATTGATTGTCTTACGAATTCTTCTGTGGTCACTTACTATTTATGTGGAATGTTTTTTTTATCTCATTACAGATTGAGATGAATGAACCCGTGGACGTTTGGTGGGTTCAGTAGGACTTTAGATAAAATGTGGTTTTGAACCCGAACTTGACCTGAACCCCAATGGAAGTCACTAAGAGGGTAGTTCGGGTCTCTACCCACATGCAGCTAGCCATAAACAGAACACTTCCGAATGGAGGTTTTTTTTCCATTTTTGTTGTTTGTTGCACACTTGATCCGATAACACTGTTATTACCCCCAGTGCCAGACGATCAAACACTGCTAGTGGCTCACTGAGCGAAGCACAGAGCGTACCCGAGCACAGTGATGCTCAAGCTTGTGGTGTTCATACGTAAAGCACCCAAACTCTGAAGACAGGATCTGTTTTTATTTATAAAATTCTATGTCAGGTACAAACAACGAACCTTGGGTTGGCTCATCTATAGGCTAAGGCCTAGTTCTTCAATTGTCTGGATGGTTTTAAGTATTTTTCAAATTTCTATGTACTAGTCTGTGGATTTCTATGTAAATAAAACTTTATACTTTTACATCAGATATTAATTCATTAGGCATATGTTTCATTTCTCTCTTATTGGACAGTTTTTTACTTTTGCATACATTGGTTATAACTCTTTAGATCTTTTGAGATGCTCACTTTATCTATATTTTTGTTCTAGGATAGTTCTATATTCCTATGTATAATGCCAAACGTAGAATACCAATAGCTTTACCATTACCTACAAGAACCTATGCTAAGTGGATACTCGTGTACCCCCAAAAGAGAGAAGAAAGAAGACATAAGACCCCGCTATCATACTCACTAGACGCTAAATGGGAGGACCTGCAGTGGAACACAAACACACACAAATTGGATAATTGGATAGCACAAACACACACCCACACACATCAGATCGCACACACAATCACACATCAGATCGAACACACACACACACAATCACCACATCCGGCGATACTGGTTGCTTGCTTCTGGCTGGCAGGGGAAGTTGGAATGCAGTGCGGTGGAATGGATAGAGAACCTGCGTTGAAAAGCATCAATGAATTCCATCACCGAGTTCTTCATGAGTTCCACCGCAGATCCTCGTGCTCCACTGCACCATGTCCCATCTTCCCCTGCTGGCTGGAAGCAATCAATATCACCGGTGGTAAGTGTGTGTGCGCGCAATCTGATGTATGATTGTGTGTGTACCACCACGCAGGCTCGGCTGCGACCGCCGAGCTGCTCGGATCCGTGCTTGTACGATGGGTGGTGGCTCGAGCTCCTCACGGACCCGGGGGTCATGTTTCTCTGCAAGGGGGTTGGTGCTACACGCAGGGACTTCAGTGGGGAGTTCCACGGCCGGAGGCCGCGGTGGTTTGGAAGGGATGTAAGTTTGTGACGCCACCCACAGGTTGTGGTGAATAGATGGACACCACCGCTGCCATTAACTAGGCCTCCCGGGGACGGTGTTGCGCAGCTTGGTGTTAACCCCTCCGTGGGTAGGGGAGTAATGGTCCTGGGGGCCCGAGGGAAGTGCTGAGGCAGGGTAGCGGGTGCGGACGTCTGCTGGTGCGGTGCGGCATGGTGCACGGCCCGAAGGCACTGGTGTACTCACTATGACACAATACACTGAAGTCTCTGGTAAACCAAACAGCATGATGAACGGGGCCCGCAGCTGGCTGCAGCTTCTCCCTGAACGGTGGTTTCCGCCTTTCTCCTGCACCTTTTTGTATGAATGTTTGACTCCTATGCCTAAGCAACGGTAGTCCGCTCCCCGGCTTGCTGGTTGTCAGAAGAGCCTTGTTTGCCCGCAGACGCTGGCCCTTTGGGTCTCTATGCCTTGGCGGTGGCTTTACCCTGTATGGTTGGGCTGTTGTCTTCTAACGGGTCTTGTGTGGGATAGGTCCTAAAGTCCAGCCCGCAATCAGTTGATTTGACTCGGCCCTGTCGGTTCGGGGCTTTGTACTGGGTCTGAGTACCCCTCCTGGTGCTCCGGTTTCCCGGCTCGGTACCGAAGGGCCACCGCCCGACCCCGATCCCTACGGTTCCACTGGCTGTAACCCCAGCTCCTGCAGGCGGCCACCACCGTCTGCCTCCTTGCCAGAGGTGACTGGGCTCCAACCCCGCCACCTGAGTAGACTATTGGCAGGCCTGTTCACAGGTCTGCCCTTGAATTCGACCTCTCTCCTCCACTGTCAAGACTCATCTACTTGTGTGTCCTAGAACTTGTGTCTTTCCCGCCTCCAGGCCTGTGAACTCCTCAGTGGGTGGAGCCAACCTTCTGGCTCCACCCCCTCTGGTGTGGACATCAAACCTGGAGGGTGGTGACAAGGGTTTCTTGGTTGACTGCTGTCATTTCTTCAGGGAGGGGGTGTGTGTGCATGGGACTACCTGGGACGACCTGACTAGTGCAGGGCGTCACATGTGCGCGACCTCATGTGTGTGTGTGTGTGTGTGTGTGTTTATGAGTAAAAGTGTGTGTGTGCGATCTGATGTATGTGAGTGTGGGCCAGAAGTAGGGGAGGACCATGTGGAGCATACCTGCTGGGAGCGCCCGCCAAAGATCGCAGGAGGACCTAGGAGCCAAGCAGACGTCCGGGGTCTGGCATGATTCTCCTGTAAAGAAGGGTCTGCTTTTTTGATGGGGGTGTAAACTTACCCTCAACCATTTTTCCCCAAGAATAAGCCCTACCCAAAAACAAGCCCTGGCATTTTTGTTGGGGAAAAAAAAAGTACAGTGGAACCTCGGGTTACGAGTAACTTGGTGTGCGAGTATTTCACTATATGAGCAAGGCTTGCTGTAAATTTGTAACTCAGTTTACGAGCAAGCTTTGCTGTACGAGCAAATACTCACCGCACAAACTTCCGATTCCGTATTTTCACCGCACTCTGACCCGCTCTTGCAATCTGCACAAACACACATAAACACACAAGCACACACACATATTATGCTCACCTTACCTTCTGTTCCCTCGCTGGCCACCTGGCTCTCTTAGTTCGCCGTTACTGGATGTGTATTGGGTAACCATCGCAACGATGGAGGAACGTCCGCTGTCATCCGCTTCTAAAAAAGGCAGTACGCTGACCAATCAGAGGCAAGCGGCTCCTGCCTTTGACGCCATCGCGCTGGTAGCGGAAACTCCGGCATCGGTCGTGATGATTACCCGATACACATCCTGTACCTGCGGACTACAAGAACCAGGAGGCCGGCGAGGGAACGAAAGGTAAGGTGAGCATAATATGTGTGTTTGTGCATCTGTGGAATGGCACAATAGGGGACCAGGATGGGACATTGAACAAGTTGTGGAACGAATTGTCTGAGCTTGCATTATTTCCTATGGTAAATTTTGCTTTGCTAGACAAGTAACTTGGTTTACAAGCACACCCCCAGAACAGATTGTTCTCGTAAACCAAGGTTCCACTGTATAAGATGGTGTCTTATGTTTGGAAAAACACAGTATGTGCATTAACATAAGTGTAATCGGCAGTATCTATCTATGGTTATTGGTATTGTCCTTCATTTCACACTGTACTGCTGTGACTGGGTGAGATTTGTTCATTATTAGTGATCAGCGAGTGTGCTGGATATTGCTCGTTACTCGATTGCGCATTGGGGAGCTCTGATACTCATGGTGCTTGGCCGAGTATCATAGGTGCTCAGATGTTTCATCCTAGAAAAAACAACCACAATGCACAGGCTTCCTTCACTGCATGTGTGCGCCGGCACCCCAGGGACAACCATTCACAGTCTCTCAATGGCTCTCACTGGGGTTGAAGCAAAGTTTTTGGATGTAGTGTGTCAAATGAAAAAAACTCCACCCTACGTCTCCGGAGATGCTCTGTATATGGCTGACTGTATGTGGGTGGAGAGCTGAACTGGTCAATTATTGATTTCAATTATACTTGTTGCTCAAGGTGAGCATTTCCAAAACATCTGACCTGCTCGACTAGAGGACCTGCTCACCCATCAATATTCATTATGTTTATTCTCTCAGAATACTTGAAACCACAGACATGGACATAGACATGGACATTCACAGTAAGCTGGAGTACTTACTTTTTCTTAAGTCTCCTGTCTTTTTCTGCTTGAGTTCCAAGTTTGCTTAACCCCAGAGAGTCCTGTGCTGCAGGGTCAGCATCCATGAACGCTCCTGTTTAAAGGTAAAGTTAAGTCATTAAATCTGGGTAATGAATCTATGAAGAACTATAGAGAAATTTAAAAACAGGCATTATTATATGTGTTTTAATGACCTTAATACTCTATAGAATGTAGACTTTAACGATTTTCTGACCATTGAAATCTATGGTGGACAATTCAGAAATGTCTGATAGTTTGGTCTCTCCATTAAAGTATAAGAGTTGTGAGAAAGGTTGAGCTCATTGGTCACAGTGCCCTATTTCAGTCAATAGTTGGAGAACATAAAGGTTAGACTTAGCCAATGGAGTGATACATTCTACAGATTTTGAATTATTTACAAAAAGCAGTAATATTGGTACTAAATATGCTCTCAGAAACATTGGAAAGGGATTTTATTACAGAAATATAGTAGATTTAGTGCTGAGAGGTGAACAAGTTCACAATAAGCGATATAACATTTTTAGAGATATATTTATATGTGGCAGATTTCTGTATAAAGTAGTGTGACTCTCACATTCCTCTGAATGGGGCTTGCAGATATCCATGTGCTCATCATCAAAGATGTCCTCATTAAGGCAGTTATTGACTTACTTCTCAAGGTAAAGTATAAAAAGTATATGCATGACCATTCCCAGATAAATGGCTCATTGATCCTGTATTTCTTTACTTTGTAACATGACACATGCAACTTTATGGCTATGCTGAATAGAAAAAGGGGATAGGTGCATAAGGGCAAATCTGAGGATGCAACAGGGAATAAAACTAGCATAGGTCTCCAACTTAACTAAACAAACAAGACGTGAACAGGGAATTAGATGTATTGAACAGACTCTTAAGGGTGCTTTACACGAGACAATCTATCGTGCGATAGATCGTTGGGGGTCACGTTTTTTGTGACACACATCCGGCATCGCTTGCGACGTCGGGCTGTGTGACACCTCCGAGCGACCAGTATCGCTCACAAATCGTGAGTCGTGTACTCGTTGCTCGGTTTCATAATCTCGTTTAATTAAAATGGCGCCGGTTGCTCATCGTTCCCGGGGTAGCACACGCCGCTCCGTGTGACACCCCGTGAATGATGAACAGCAGCTTACCTCCGTCCAGCGGCACCCGCCGGCTATGCGGAAGGAAGGAGGTGGGCGGGATGTTTACGTCCCACTCATCTCCGCCCCTCTGCTTCTATTGGCCGGCCGCTGTGTGATGTCGCTGTGACGCCAAACGTCCCTCCCTCGTCAGGAAGAGGATGTTCGCCGCCCACAGCGACGTCGCACAGCAGGCAAGGGCGTGTGACGGGGGTTAACAACTTTGTACGTCACGGGCAACTAATTGCCCGTGACGCACAAATGACGGGGGCGGGTACGATTTATCGTGAAATTGCATGATAGATCGTACCGTGTAAAGCAGGCTTTAGCCGCATAAATGTCTGCAACAGATTTGAATACATTTCCATATTACATTTACATATACACAGTCTCAATTTGATTAGTTATCTCACCATAGCAATATTTCCAACAGTTAATTTAAAGAAGACCTGTCATCAGGTCCCATGTGGCCAGTTTTTGGTTTTATTTTGTTTCCATTGGTCCCAAGTATTCCCTTTTTTGTTGTTGTTGTTTTTTCTTCAGAGATATAAGCCTTTATATTTAATGTTAATTTTTATTTATATTTTTTTATAATAAAGGGGAGTGGCTCACATACTCTGGGACAGGTCTTAAGACTGCTTGGAATTATATTAGCCGTGACAGAGAATTAAGTACTATACAAAAGGCACATATCTCTGAACTCGTATAATGGATTTAAAAAAAACGAAATAAATACTCAGGGGAGTATTAACATTTGTTGTTATTTACATTCTTAATCTGTAATTTTAGTGACAATTAAAAACAAAGCTCAAATTCCCTTCATACACATAGATTTATAGATAACATATTGGCCAGAGGTGGACACTGACAGCCAAAGGCTCCTTTATAGGTATTGTATCACACATACACGAGCATATTATATATATATATATATATATATATATATATATATATATATATATATATATATATACATACATATGCATTACACACCCATTCACAAATTACAGATAAACATTACATGCATTAAAAAAGAGAAAAAGAAAGAAGGTGGCTGTATTGTGCAAAATGTTCCATTTCACACCATTTTGCACAATACAGCCACCTTCTTTCTTTCTTTTTCTTTTTTTTACTGATGGAAAATTTGGTGCTGCACTTGAGATGAGTGTAAGAATTTTTGGATTTTAATCATTAACCGCTTAACGACCACAGACTGTAAAATTACGTCCTAGCGGACATAGGGTTAATCTGCGGGAGATTGGCGCACATCTCAGCTGATTTATACAGCTGAGATGTGTGCCTGCCAGGCACGAGCGGAATAGTTATCTGCCTGTGCCGTTTAACCCCTTAAATGGCGCTGTTAATAAGTGACAGCGTCATTATGATCGCGAGCACGGCAAACGTTTACATACTGCCGATACCGGAAGTCACGTGAAGTGATTACGTGACTTCTGGTGGTTGTCATGGTAGCACAGGTTCATGTGACGACTCCGGTAGCTCACATGACTCACTTAAGGCCCCGTCACACTAAGCAACATCGCTAGCAACATCGCTGCTAACGAACAACTTTTGTGACGTTGCTAGCGATGTTGCTGTGTGTGACATCCAGCAACAACCTGGCCCCTGCTGTGAGGTCGTTGGTTGTTGCTGAATGTCCTGGGCCATTTTTTAGTTGTTGCTGTCCGGCTGTGAAGCACAGATCGCTGTGTGTGACAGCGAGACAGCAACAACTAAATGTGCAGGCAGCAGGAGCCGGCTTCTGCGGAGGCTGGTAACCAATGTAAACATCGGGTAACCAAGAAGCCCTGTCCTTGGTTACCCGATATTTACCTTTGTTACCAGCCTCCGCCGCTCTCACTGTCAGTGGCGGCTCCTGCTCTGTGCACATGTAGCTGCAGGACACATCGGGTTAATTAACCCGATGTGTGCTGTAGCTAGGAGAGCAAGGAGCCAGCGCTAAGCGGTGTGCGCTGCTCCCTGCTAGCTGCAGCACACATCGGGTAATTAACCCGATGTGTGCTGTAACTAGGAGAGCAAGGAGCCAGCGCTCAGTGTGCGCTGCTCCCTGCTCTGTGCACATTTAGCTGCAGCACACATCGGGTAATTAACCCGATGTGTGCTGTACTAGGAGAGCAGGGAGCCAGCGCTAAGCGGTGTGCGCTGCTCCCTGCTCTGTGCACATTTAGCTGCAGCACACATCGGGTAATTAACCCGATGTGTGCTGTAACTAGGAGAGCAAGGAGCCAGCGCTCAGTGTGCGCTGCTCCCTGCTCTCTGCACATTTAGCTGCAGCACACATCGGGTAATTAACCCGATGTGTGCTGTACTAGGAGAGCAGGGAGCCAGCGCTCAGTGTGCGCTGCTCCATGCTCTCTGCACGTGTAGCTGCGTGAGCTGGTAACCAAGGTAAATATCGGGTTGGTTACCCGATATTTACCTTAGTTACCAAGCGCAGCATCTTCCACGCAGCGCTGGGGGCTGGTCACTGGTTGCTGGTGAGCTCACCAGCAACTTGTGTAGCCACGCTCCAGCGAATCCTGCCAGGTCAGGTTGCTGGTGGGATCGCTGGAGCGTCGCAGTGTGACAGCTCACCAGCAACCTCCTAGCAACTTACCAGCGATCCCTATCGTTGTTGGGATCGTTGGTAAGTTGTTTAGTGTGACTGGACCTTTACTGTTTCACCCGGCCAAGAGCTGGGTGAGACAGGAAATGAGCATATCTGCCGTTCACAGGTGTGTAGCTGTGATCAGCAGATATGGCATAGCGATCAGACAGCTGATCCATATAGCTCCCTAGAGGACCTAGTACAATAAAAAAATGTAAAGTTTAAAAAAAAAAAAAAAAAAAAAAAATATCAAATCACCCCCTTTTCGCTCCATTGAAAATTAAAGGATTAAAAAAAACAAAACTATACACATATTTGGTATTGCTGCATTTAGAAACACCCAATCTATCAAAATATAAAATCAATTAATCTGATCGGTAAAAGGCGTAGCAGCAAAAAAATTCCAAACGCCAAAGTTACATTTTTTGGTCGCCACAAATTTTGCGCTAAATGCAATAACAGGTTATTAAACCGTAGCATCTGTACAAAAGTGATACCGTTAAAAACATTAGCTCGAGATGCAAAAAATAAGCTGTCACTGAGCCATAGATCCCAAAAAATAAGAACGCTATGAGTTGCAGAATATGGCGTAAAACGTACACCACTTTTTGCAGACAAACTTCTGATTTTTTTTAACCCCTTAGATGAAAGAAAAGCTATACATGTTTGGTGTCTACGAACGCGCACTGACCTGAGGAATCACAACTATGCATCAGTTTTACCATATAGTGAACATCGTGAATAAAATATCTCAAAAACTATAGTGCTAGGAGACTTGTTTTGCATTTTTTCTGTCATGTTCCAGTACACTATATGGTAAAACTTACGGTTTCACTTAAAAAGTACAGCTCGTTCCGCAAAAAATGAGCCCTCATATGACCAGATTGACTGAAAAATAAAAAAGTTACGTCTCTCGGAAGAAGAATGGCGAAAAAAAAGGAAAGCGCAAAATCGGCCAGTTGTGAAGGGGTTACATTTTGTAATAATAATAATAATAATAATAATTTCCACAATTGGATGTTTAAAAATTGTTTTCCTGTGCTGAAATAATCTTATGCAAGTATCCCTGCTATGTACTGTGTAATGGATGTGTCTGACCCTAAAGGGACATGGTCTGATCATACCATACCTCTGGGCAGGGGAGGATGCAATAGAGAGTATACAGATAGCATAATGGGATAGCAGCTGATTCTTTTTGTGAGGTAAAACATTTCCCTGTTTTAACTCAAAGAAAGAATAATTTGCAATCCCATACCGTAATGTCTGTATATTTTTTTTGCTTCCTCCCCTGCCCAGTAGATGTAGTATGATAGGACCATGTCCCTGTACTGTCAGACACAGTCATTACACAGTACATAATAGCAGGGACACATTTATAGTAGATCATCTCAGTACAGGAACATTTTTTTTAAACACATCCAATTGTGGAACTTATTATTTCAAGATCTATTGAGTTAAATTAACTTTGTTTGAAAACCCTTTAAGTATTATTAACACAGAAAAAAAAACATTGAGCCATTTTTAATTACGCTGTTTACTGATCACTATAAATGAAGTGTTCATTGAATTGTACGGCTTGTTATGATTAAATGGCTACCAAAAATGTTACTGTTTTGTGACATTTAATGAACAACCTACAATGAATCTAATTACACTACCGTAGCTTTTTTCTAGCAAGTTTAGGGGGGAAAAAAATGTCAGTATTTTTTTATTCCCTATAAGGTATTACATATACCAGTATAATCAGTACAATGTGCCTATAAAAAAACAACATTTAAATCTTTAGGTAGAAAAAAATCAACCATGAATAATAGTGCAGCCTGTGGTTCACTGTTAGGGGCACTTTGCACACTGCGACATCGCAGGTGCGATGTCGGTGGGGTCAAATTGAAAGTGACGCACATCCGGCATTGCATGCGACATCGCAGTGTGTAAAGCCTGGATGATACGATTAACGAGCGCAAAAGCGTCGTAATCGTATCATCGGTACAGCGTCGGCGTAATCCATAATTACGCTGACGCAATGGTCCGATGTTGTTCCTCGCTCCTGCGGCAGCACACATCGCTGTGTGTGAAGTCGCAGGAGCGAGGAACATCTCCTACCGGCCTCACTGCGGCTTCCGTAGGATATGCGGAAGGAAGGAGGTGGGCAGGATGTTTACATCCTGCTCATCTCCGCCCCTCCGCTCTGATTGGCCGCCTACCGTGTGACGTCGCAGTGACGCCGCACGACCCGCCCCCTTAACAAGGAGGCGGGTCGCCGGCTACAGGGACGTCGCACGGCAGGTGAGTGTGTGTGTGAAGCTGGCGTAGCGATAACTTTCGCTACGCCAGCTATCACCACATATCGCTGCTGCGACGGGGGCGGGGACTATCGCACTCGACATCGCAGCATCGGCCTGCGATGTCGTAGTGTGCAAAGCCCGCCTAAGGCTAAGTTCACACTTCCGTTGTTTTGCTTCCGTCGCAATTCGTCGCCTTGAGGAATTACAGTATCCTGCAAAATATTTTGCAGGAATCCGTTTTTCCCCATAGGCTTCTATTAGAGACGGATTGCGACGGATGGCCTTGCGTTGCATCGCCGCATAACGGATCAGTCGTTTGCTGACTGGCCATCAGGTGAGAGCAACGCTGAATGTAATGTTTTTTGGAGTGGCAAGATTCAGTCGCCAGCCGTCAAAAGCTATAATGGATGTCTATGGTGCTGGATTCTGCCGTAATCCATCACACGATGGAATGCAGTGCTGGATTTCATCATGCTCTACTGAGCATGCCCAGCATGTTTGGCACACCCATTGGGCTGTCCCAAACACAAACGGATCACGACGGATCCGTCAAAAAAACGGACGCACAATGGATGTAAGGCTAAGTTCACACTTCCGTTGTTTTGCATCAGTCACAATCCGTCGCCTTGAGGAATTACGGTATCCTGCAAAATATTTTGCAGGAATCCTGTTTTTCCCCATAGGCTTCTATTAGTTACGGATTGTGACTGATGATGCTGCGTTGCATCCGCAGCGTCGCGGTCAGTTGTTTTTTAACTGACCGCCGGGCATGGTGCAATGCAGCATGTAACGTTTTTTGAGCAGCGCGATCCGTGGGATTTCGCTGCGCATGCGCTCTCTGGCTCCCCGCCCCCGTAACCAGGATAAACATCGGGTAACCAAGCAATGCGCTTTGGTTAGTTACCCGATATTTACAGTGTTTACGGGTGCAGGGAGCCCGCGCTAAGCTGGTATCCAAGATAAATATCGGGTAACCAAGCAAAAAGTGCTTTGCTTTTACCCGATATTTACCCTGGATACAGTGTGCAAGGAGGCCGACACTTCCCCACTCGGCTCCGCCCCCTCCCGCACTCCGCATGTGTACACACACACTCACACTCACACACACACACTCACTTGTCCCCAGCCCTGCAGTCCCCGCGGCACTGACGTCCTCAGCTCCACGGCTCTGCTCGGCTCTGCCCCCTTGCGCTCCGCCCCCTCCCGCACTCCGCATGTACACACGCATGTAGACAAACACACACATATACACACACACACACACATACACACACATACATACACACTCACTCACCTGTCCCCAGCCATGCAGACCGCGGCACCGACGTCCTCAGCTCCACCACCTGAACTCCGCCCCCCGAACTCCGCCCCCCGCACACAACGGAGTCCGACAAAGAAATTCTTTTCTTTGTCACCGTTGTCATCCGTTGTACAACGCATCAGTCACATGCGTCAAGCAACGCATGTGACTGATGCAAAACAACGGAAGTGTGAACTTAGCCTAATGGACACAACGGATCAGTTCTTTCACAGGATTCCTGTGAACGGAATCCTGTGAAATAACACATGTTGCATCAGTTGACATCTAAAAAACGACGGATTTAAAACAACGTAAGTGTGAACTTAAGGCTGCTTTACACACAACAATATCGCTAGCAATTTCGTTAGCGTTGTGACACGCCAGCTCGTAGATACGATTTACCGAGATCGCACATAGTTCGTTTTTGTAGCGCCAGTCACAAAACGACCTATGTGCGATCTTGGCAAATCATAGCTACGATCTGGTGTGTCACATCGCTAACAAGATTGCTATCGATATCATTGTGTGTAAAGCAGCCTTTAGCCTTAAGGGGGTGTTATACACAACGAGCGATATCGCTGGTGAAAGCACCCGCCCCCGTCGTTTGAGTGTCACGGGCAAATCGCTGCCCGTGGCGCACAAAATCGTTTGGAGCTGTCACACGTACTTACCTGCCTAGCGACATTGCTGTTGCCGGTGAACCGCCTCCTTTCTAAGCGGCCGACCAATAGAAGTGTGGCGCCCTGGCCTAGCCAGGTCGTCACACATAACACACAAACACCCCCACCCCCACTAGACAGGGACAACAGCCAAACAAAAATCCTTGTTGCCTCCCTCCAGTGTCTGATGTCCACACCAGGTGGAGCGGAGCCAAGCGGTTGGCCCCACCCACTGAGGAGTTCACAGGCCTGGAGGCGGGAAAAGTGACAGTTTAGTGTTGGAGTTTGAGGAGTGAGGCGTAAGCACTTGGGTGACTGGGTTTGTGGCCCAGGCACGGACAGCAAGGTTGGCAGACGGTGGTGGCCGTCTGCAGGAGTGGTGGAGCAACGCGGAACCGTAGGACTGGGGACGGGCGACGGCCCGCCGGTACTGACCGGGGAGCGAAGTGAAGCCAGCACACACAGGCAGGGCCATCGGACCCCGACCAGGCTTGGAGCCGCCGACAATAGTCAGATCCGAATGTGACTGGAACCCCAGGGGTTTCACAACAGCAAAAGTCCCGATTGAAGGCAACCGCCCACACCGTGAGGGTATACAGCTACCGCCTAAGGCTAGAGACCCAAGGGCCAGCGTCTGCGGGCAAACGGGCTCCTCCAGTACCCATACACCAGGGAGCGGACTACCATTGGGAATCCATAGTAGTCAGAAAGAGAACATTAAGGTGCAGGGAAAGACAGCCGCCATCACCTGTCTGGGGAGAAGCACTGCAGCCGGCTGCGGGACCCGTCCATCCAGACATTTGGTTTACCGAGGACTTTGTACCTTTCTTGCTGAGTGAGTACACCCGTGCCATCCGGCACCGCGCCGCACTGTCCCTGCAACCCTGCACCTCGCCAACCCTGCCTCCCCGTCACAACATCACCGGGCCCCGGGACCACCGACCCCTACCAACGGAGGGGGAAAACAACATCCCAGCTGCTCCCTACCATCGCTCCCGGGATCCCCGTCACCAGCAGCGGTGGTGCCCATCTTCACCACGACCCGTGGGTGGCGTCACGGACTAAATCCCCCAAACCAACCACCCCTTTCACTCACGGGCGAGGAGTGCCGCTCGAGTCCCCGGATCTGGCCCACCGCTCGAGGCACCGAGCAGACGCAGCAGCGCCGGACCCGAGCGTTAGCGAGAGCGCAGCAGCGACGGCGTCCTCCCTGCCCGCGACAGAGGCGGAGGGGCGGAAATGAGCGGGACTTAACATCCCGCCCACCTCCTTCCTTCCGCATTGCCGGCGGCCGCAGGTAAGCTGCAGGTCGTCATTCTCGAGGTGTCACACATAGCGATGTGTGCTGCCTCGGGAACGATGAACAACCTGCGTCTTCCACTATCAACGATTTTTTAAAAAGGAACAACGTGTCAACGATGGACGATTTGGTGAGTATTTTCCATCGTTAACGGTCGTTCCTTGCTGTCACACGCAACGACATCGCTAACGATGCCGGATGTACATCACGGAATCCGTGACCCCGGCGATATATCGTTAGATAAGTCGTTGAGTGTAACGGGGCCTTTAGTGTTTCTACCTTCCAAAAAACAAGTCCTGAATTCAAGACCTGCCAAAGAAATAGTTGATTAATTTTATAAAAGTATTAACTTAGAACAGAGACAGAATGCAGGGTCAGGAGGCACCCCGCCTACCCCATTAATATCAGAGGACATGAGAGAGCAATGTGTCATACTATGACTGGGTCCTCTCCCTGAACCAGACACACATGGATATACCCCTGAAACTGTCTAATAACCGCTAGGGGGCATTGATATTCTTCCTGCAAATTCTTACATATCCGAACTCAGTTTGGAATCAGCTGCTAAATTCAACCAATAGTGGTGGTTGAATGAAGTGCGTTAACTTTTAAACCCTTTTTTTCTAATTCTTTATTTACCACTTTTTAATAAAAAGGTAGAAAAATTCAAAGGAGGAGAAACAAATATATGATCCGTCCAACAGTATAAGCACAAAGATAGGTGCAAACAACATAATTTAGGGCCATAGTGGCCTATTATTGAGTATATACTGATACACAAACTCATAACACAGCCGACGTTGACAGGGCTAAGGATTTTGCAAAAAGAAAGAGGAAAAAAGGAGTAGCTGACAAGTACATATTGATCATCCTGCCACAACTTAGCGGCAGGACAAGACAAGAAACTAACCAGTAGTTTGTATCTATGCTTATGCAAGGATTTGAAGATATCTTTGATAAAAACTGAGATGAAGATTTGTCAGCGGAAGAATTTTGGACATAAAGACATAATGGTAAAGAGTAGTGTATAGAGATGTAACTATCGTACTAACTTGAGACTACATCTCACTGTTCAACCAGAGTGCTGATCCAACAGATCTTCATGATATATAACCATGCTATTACAAAGTAACATATTCCTAATAAAGAACAATGACCTTGGAGGCCAAATTCCTTACTGAGCTGCCCAAGTCTTGCCTTCTCTTTTTTACCAAACAATCTCCCAATGGAGGATTTAATTCCTTTCTTCTTTGGAGCTTTGTGAAGAGAGTCTTGACTGCTGTTGGCACTCACTAGACCGAGGACATCAGGCTCAAGTGTTGCAGACAAACTTCTGTAAAAATAGTAAGAGTAATCGGTAAATATGATACTTGTATTTATTACATCAATTACATCAAACACTTCTAAACCCAGTATATGTACTGTACATTGTTACAACATTATCATTCTAAGACATGGAGCACACTAGTACAAAGCCTCTATTGGCATTCACGGTGCTTACAAGGAGGGCATAAGTGGCTACTAATTTGAGTAATTATGGTCTGACCTTCCATATTTTTTGTTATTTTAGTGAACATTGTCACTATCTTAGTAGGGTTAAGTTAACCTTTTTAATGATTCTTGTTTATTCATGTGGTTACTAATATATAAAATAGAGTGGTCTTTTTTTCTCTCGTAGACACAGATCTTTTCCTTTTAGTTTTTTAAATAGCTAACTTTGTTCATTTGTAGTAACACCCAACTTATTGTAGTGTCTGGCTAACTAGCTAACATGGTGTATGAGTTCACAGGGACTGTCCATGCAAAAAAAAAGCTGAGTAAGTTAAATACAACATTCTTTAAAAAAATAAAATAAAAAAAACACCTTGCAAAGCTACGCGTACTGAATAAAATACAATAATTTGTCAAATCAGGTCAGTTTTAGATAAAGCCATAGTGCATAAAAACTTTTACTAGAAGTTATAAGCCAGGGTGGAACAGAGATTTCCTTTTAGATTGCTGCAATGTGTAGAGCATACACATGGGGGCAGCAGGATACTGTAAGAATACACATACGACAGGTGTATAGATGTGCACATAAATAGCTCCAATTAGGGATTCGAAACAAACAACCAAGCGAACCAAAAGCAATGCGTGCAAATAATTTAGTTAGGTGCACAAATAATCTGGGCACAAACCACCCACTAAATGCACACCCAATAATCCTGAAAAGCGCAGAGGCAAAGAAATTACCCTTTATTCCGCCATGTTTAAGCAATATAACCTTCAATATGTATCTGTCCAGGTACTATGCTTCTATCACATCCGATACAGGTTTCATTTGAACATTTGAACGGCTTCATCCTGGGGATGAAGTCGTTAGAGCAAAACTTGCGTCAGGGGATGAAGCTGTTGAAGCGAAACACGCATGGGGTGTTATGCTTGTTTTCAAATGTATATTTTGGGTATATAATGTGATGAGACTTGGATTTGAGTCTTGATATTTTTAGGTGGTTAATTTGCATGTAACAGACTAGTCTAAATGCTCCCTGCTTCTTTTGCACCTGTTATGCCTCCATCTCTTTGGGGGTTTAGCTGCATTCTGCTAGTGCATTAGTTCCTTGGCCTGGGCTGGTTATAACTGCTGCCCTCTATTTGCTGTAGGTAATAATAGATAAACTAGTCTAAATGCATGGTTAACAAGTGGTGACAATTTACTTTTCACTTGAAATTTTAAAATATTTAAAAATTATTTAATTTTTACATTTTTGCAAGGTTGTGACAGTAACATAGTAGTAATTTGAAATGGTTGAAGTCTGGGTGGTTAGAGCCAATAAGTTATTTAGGTGGTAGCTGCATCCCTTCAGCTTCGGTCAGCTATATTTGGCAAATCCTCTACTCATTTATAAGAGAAAAATCAAGCAAAGTTGATCACAGTCACAGGAGTACTATATTAACTATACATATTCATTACCTTCAATTTTGTCTTGCTTTTTCTATATAAAAAGTAAGCTGACATGTTATCCTTACTATATTAGGTACTTTAACAGTATAAAAGTGTATGACTGTTTTTATTTTTTTTATACTTTTTAATTCTAGAATTTTTTTAAGGGTTGTTCAATAACAAAAAAATAAATAAAACATTTCATTATACTGTGAAATTTTGATAAATGTGGAATTTCGCTTTACAGTTGAAAGCCAAGATAAGCAACTTATTATTAAGTCTGAAAATGTCCATATCTCACCCTCTGGCATCATTGTGATATGACGATGGTAGAGTATGAGTCATCCTGAGAGCACGCGGTGTTGAAGGAGGGGAGGTTTCACATTTTATCGTGGCTTTATCTTCCCGGCCATCTTCCTCTACAACTGCAATCTAGACGAAGAACAAATTCAATAAAGCTTTAGTTATGAAACCTTTATTATTCTCACTATCAAAATGTCAGAGGTACATGAACATGTTTCAGTGATATGGACCTACTGTTCTTCTGTTACTTTTTTAGCCAGAATGATTTCAATTATTACTAAAAGTGTATTAGCTACAGAGGGTGGAATATGTATTGAATGTCACCAATTTTGTAAGTAAATATATTTCTAACGGTGCTACTGACATTAATTTGGTAACAACCCTATCCAATCCACATAGGCAAAGAAATCAAACCATAGATGTCCAAAAATTTAGTGATGTATAATTATGAGAAATGACACAGGGAAAAAGAATTGAATGCATGCAGAAAGAGGAGAAAAAAAGCCATCGAAAGTCATGACACCAGCTGAAATCTATAAGTAATTAGAAAGCAATCCTGTAACTTAGTGAAAAATAATATCAGCTGTTTGACCTACAAAAAAATGCCTCATTTCCAAGATGCCACACAAGAAACATTTTATGATGGGAAAAAACAGTGAGCTGTCTCAAGACCTTCACAACCTGATTGCTGCAAAACATACTGATGGCATTGGATACAGAATTTCTAAACTACAAAAGGCTCTATTGAGCACTAAAGGGGTCATAATCCAGAAAAGGAAAGAACATAATTTCACCATGACCCATTCATGGCCAGCTGCTCCTCACAAGATTTTGGACAGAAGAGTGAAAAGAATTATCAGAACAGTTGTCCAAGAGCCAAAGACCATCTGTGGACAGCTACAGAAAGATCTGGAATCAGCAGGTACAATTGTTTAAATTAAAAACAATATGTAATTAAGTAATGCATTCAACCTCCATGGCCTATATGCACATTGATAATGCAAGACTCTATTGCTGAATATACAGCAAATTCATATGCGTTTAAGGTTTGCTCAGCAACATTTAGACAAGCCTGTGAAATACAGGTAGAACTTTACCTGGTTAGATGAGACAAAAATTGAACTCTTTGGATGTCATCATACACACCATGTTTGGAGGCCTTTAACACCATACCAATAGTGAAGTTTGAAGGATGGAGCATCATGGTGTGGGCTGTTTTTTATCATGCAACACTGGCAACCTTTATGTATTTAAAGGAAGGATGAATGGACAAATGTACCGAGATATTCGTAATAAAAATCTACTGCCATCAATGATGAAGATGAAATGAGGGTAGACATGTCAGCAAGACAGCTATCCCAAACACACAGCCAAGGCAATTCTCAATTGGCTGCAGAAAAAGAAAATAAAGCTTCTTGAATGGCCCAGCCAATCACCTGACCTAAATCTAATAGAAAATTTATGGAAGGAACTTAAGCTTAGCGGTTCATAGAAGGAACCCATGGAACCTTCAGGATTTGAAGAGGGTTGTGTGAAAGAATGGATCAAAATCACACCTGACCAATGCACGTTACTTGTTTCTCCATACAGGAGGCATCTTGAAATGTCATCTCCAACAAAGGCTTTTGTATGAAGCATTAAATAAATGTCAGTAAGTGTGTTAAATACTTTTTCCCTGTTTCATTTCTCATCATTACACACAACATAAATTTATGGCCATCTGTGGTTTGTTTTCTTTACCTGTGTGGATTGGATGGGTTTCTACCAACATCTGGTGATAATTTCATGCCAATAGCACCTTCAGTAATATATCTACTTAGAAAACTGGTGACGAGTTCAATACTTTTATTTCACCATTGTAAAAATAAAAAAAATATATAAATATAAAAATATATATATAATGTATACACAGTACATGCATACAAAATATACATATATATATATACACAGCATATATATATATATATATATATATATATATATATATATATATATGCTGTATATATATATATATATATATATATATATATATATGTGTGTGTGTGTGTGTGTGTGTGCGTGAGATTTTTTTTTTCTTATCTATAATTCTGACAAAAATTGAGTACTTCATCCTAAAATTAGGTAAATACAACCTCAGATAAATAATAGCACGTCACAAATTCCATTCAGTCATTACTTCTGAGAAACTATGCCAAAATGCAGAGCCAGTTTGTGAAAGTTAAGTACACCACTATAATCAATTGCTTGCCGGACTCCCCTTAACAGCAATGCCTTCAAGTAATAATTTTCTTGTACGAGCTTTTATTTACATTGGTAACACTTTAGGGTTCATTTAACTTTTTGATTTCCTTTTATTCCACTTCTTTCTTTCTTTCTTCTTTCTTATAAGTGAACCAATAAAAAGCTATTCTGCAATTCCCATTCTTTTTAATTTCTGCTTTCGCCATATGAAATAAATATTTTACTGTTCAGACAGCTACGCACACAGTGACACTATATACAGTACAGACCAAAAGTTTGGACACACTTTCCCATCTCTAGAACAACTGTTAAGAGGAGACTTTGTGCAGCAGGCCTTCATGGTAAAATAGCTGCTAGGAAACCACTGCTAAGGACAGGCAACAAGCAGAAGCGACTTTTTTGGGCTAAAAAACACAAGGAATGGACATTAGACCAGTGGAAATCTGTGCTTTGGTCTGATGAGTCCAAATTTGAGATCTTTGGATCCAACCACCGTGTCTTTATAGAAAAGGTGAACGGATGGACTCAACATGGCTGGTTCCCACCGTGAAGCATGGAGGTGGAGGTGTGATGGTGTGGGGGTGCCTTGCTGGTGACACTGTTGGGGATTTATTCAAAATTGAAGGCATACAGAACCAGCATGGCTACCACAGCATCTTGCAGCGGCGTGCTATTCCATCCGGTTTGCGTTTAGTTGGACCATCATTTATTTTTCAACAGGACAATGACCCCAAACACACCTCCAGGCTGTGTAAGGGCTATTTGACTAAGAAGGAGAGTGATGGGGTGCTACGCCAGATGACCTGGTCTCCACAGTCACTAGACCTGAACCCAATTGAGATGGTTTGGGTGAGCTGGACTGCAGAGGAGTAAAGGCAAAAGGGCCAACAAGTGCTATGCATCTCTGGGAACTCCTTTAAAACTGTTGGAAAACCATTTCCGGTGACTACCTCTTGAAGGTCATCAAGAGAATGCCAAGAGTGTGCAAAGCAGTAATGAAAGCAAAAGGTGGCTACTTTGAAGAACCTAGAATATAAGACATATTTTCAGTTGTTTCACACTTTTTTAAGTATTTCATTGCACATGTTTTAATTCATAGTTTTGATGCCTTCAATGTGAATCTACAATTTTCAGAGTCCTGAAAATAAAGAAAACTCTTTAAATGAGAAGGTGTGTCCAAACCTTTGGTCTGTACTGTATGTTGATTTAGTTTTATTAGTTGTTGGTTTGGTGTTTTTTTTTAATAAAAAGCTTATACTTCCTGTGCTGGCGCCATTCCAGCAGTGCCACCACTCCCGTTGTTACGTCACAGCCCCATGCACAATCACCGCTGGCTTCTCTCTCCCTGCCTTCAGATGTATGAGTAATCAGCAGGAAGTGAGAGCTACCACTGGCCACTTACTTCCTGGTAATTACGTATATGTGCGAAGGGAGGGAGAGAAGTGGTGATTGGGCACGGGGCTCCCATGATGTCACAACTTCACATGAACCTAGAGAATGTGAGTGCTGACATCACTGGAATTGTGCCAGCTTTAGAGGTGAGTATAAGCTTTTTTATTTTAATGGGGGCAAACATGGAGAATGAGAAAGGGTTGTCCTCGTAGTGAACAACCCCTAAGCTTACTGCTAAACTATTGGATTAATGTGGGCTGAACCCATCAATAATGATGGGTTCGGCCAACAGTCTAATGTGTATGGAGGTACTGGAGAATTTCATTGTTGGGCAAGTTAAAGATCTGGCATATATGATTTCGTATGGTTGAGCCTTTCGTTGTCCCTTTCGTCATCCCTGAGATGAGGTGCTGTAAGACATGTATGGCAGTAGCTCTCTCATAGAGAACAAACAACACTTAGCCAATCGAATGCTCCTGTGTTTGGGAGAAAGGTTAAAATAGCTGTCAGCCACATCATCAGTTGAACCATTCATTTGGCCAACAGCCATTTCATGAACCTGATGCATAGACAGAAGTTGGCTAACTTTTAAAATGCTGATGGAATTACACCAATAACTGAAACACACCAGTCAGGTACTTCCCATCAAAAACAGCACTGGTCACATTACAACACTGGAAAGTCTCTCCTGTGTCAAATATAAGCTGGAAATAAACTCCCAAGAGCAGGCAACCAGTGCTGATAGTTTGAGACTGGGGACCTTATCTTAATATGATTAAAGTAGAAGGTTTGATATATTTATTACCTGTATTACGCTGCGCTCACAGGAGTGTATATTCTCTCAAGTGAGAGAATTGGCTGGATTATGTTAATGACACTCAGCTCAAACTCTGCTGCGAGTGTCAGCAGAGTGTCATTTTATTGTGATCTGATTCTCTTGCATGTGAGAATCAGAGGACAGGTGAGAAGACGATGGAGAGATTAGTTTCTCCATCTTCTCCCTTGTCTGTGTTGGTGTATAACGGACTGCACTCGGACGACATGATTACCACGCACTCATAGACTTGTGTAGGGGTGTGTCATCCGACTATCAAATGACACCCACTCATATAAGTGAATCTGCATGAGAAAAAAAGCACAAGTTGGCACTACCCATAGTATAACCTTGGGCCGTGTGCTGTCCGATAAAACATCGCATAGCACTTGGCCATGTTATACGCTCATATGAGTGAGTCCTTGGACCTCTTTAGACCTCTTTATGGATCCTACCTGTTAGCCAAAACAGAAAAAAATATAATTTCTAAATCTATGGGGTCAGGTGTATCTATTCATTTATATTGCCATCATTCTAAAATCTAACCATATGGTAGCAGAAAAATTGAACACATACCTTTCTTCGATGTTTCCGCAAATCACTAGGCTAGATATGGAAGAAATGAAAATAAGTTTTAAAAGATCAATAAGACGTGAAATGATATAAATAATTTCTTAAGCTACATATTTACATACAGTAGGCTTTAAAAAACTACAAGATTTCACCATACAGAAATACTGCAAAACGATATACAGCCCTTAAATAGTTCATAGGTGTGCACACAATTACATATAGTAACCTTCTACAAATATATTGTGGTGGAAATGTGAAAATCCACCCTAAATTGATGTTACAAATAGACTATTTTTAACATCAGATTAGTTATATTAATTAATTTTTACCCTAGGTGCAATTAATTTTTCTACTGAAGTTTTAGGATTTTACACAGCTGACAACACATGCTGTAACAATCACAATAAGTGATGGCAGAGCTGACTCTACTGACCTTTGCACAGGCTCATTAGGCACTTCAATACAAAAGTCTTGATCTGATCATTGTAGCTATGTACATATGTTGTTTCTTGAAACAATAGGAAGTTGGAGTTTAAAAAAGCCCCAGTGACCAGTGTAAAAACTGCAATATTTCTACTTTTTATTTTCAATACAGATTTTGATATCAACCCTTTACAGACATTTGCCATACATGTATGGCACAAGTGGTGAATGTATATATGGAGAGATCTCACAAGTTAGCTCACTCCATACTTGGAAGTTAATGGCTGTGACCTACAGAAAGGACTTGCATCTAACAGATGCCTGTGGAGTGGAGCTCCATTCGTGACTGTTAGGCGGGCTTTGCACATTGCGACATCGCAAGCCGATGCTGCGATGTCGCACGCGATAGTCCCCGCCCCTGCGAACATTATTGCTACGGCAGCTTCACATGGACTCACCTGTCCTGGGACGTCGCTCTGGCCAGCGACCCGCCTCCTTATTAAGGGGGCAGGTCGTACGGCGTCACTGCGATGTCACACGGCAGGCGGCCAATAGGAGCGGAGGGGCGGAGATGAGCGGGATGTAAACATCCCGCCCACCTTCTCCCTTCCGCATATCCTACGGAAGCCGCGGTGACGCCGGTAGGAGATGTTCCTCGCTCCTGCGGCTTCACACACAGCGATGTGTGCTGCTGCTGGAGCGAGGAACAACATCGGACCATTGCGTCCACGTAATTATGGATTACGCCGACGCTACACCGATGATACGATTACGACGCTTTTGCACTCGTTAATCGTATCATCTAGGCTTTACACACTACGATGTCACCTGCGATGCCGGATGTGCGTCACTTTCAATTTGACGCCACCGACATCGCACCTGCGATGTCGTAGTGTGCAAAGTACCCCTTAGGCCCTGAGCGCACTCTGCGTTTTTGCCGTGTTTTTGGGTACAGTTTGTTGCCCAAAACAGAAATGCATTTCCTTCCCCAGCAAAGTCGATGAGAATTGAGAAAGGCTGTGCGCATGTTACTTCTTTTTTCCTTGCAGTTTTGGGTGCAGAAAAAAGAAGCAGCAAGTCAATTCTGTGGGAGTTTTTGACTAGGTTTTGCCATTGAAAAACTCATGGGCAAACGTGAACTGAAAAATGCACCGAAAAATCACTGAAATGTGGCAAAAAGGCATGCATTTTTTGGATCCATTTTTCGGCCAGAGGTAAAATATTTAAAAAAGCGTAAAAAAATAAAAAGTTTGAATCATCCCCATTTTCCCTCATTAAAAATAAAGATGTTAAAACAAATAGTAAAATACATATTTGTGATATCGCCATGTCCAGAAAAGTCCAATGTATCAAAACTAATGAATCCATTTTGTAAACCTCTAAATTGAAAAAAAAATAAAATGGCAACATTTTTTTGGGGGGGTCACGCAACACTACAAGAAAAATGCTGTAGGACAAGAGATCAAATGTCATATCTACCCTAAAATATCAATAAAAACATTATCTTGCTGTGCAAAAAAAAAGCCCTTACACAGCGCTCTCAACTAGAAAATGAAAACGTTAAGGGTCTTGGAAAATTGTGACACAATCCAAAACATTTTTTCGTAAATTTCATAATTTATTTTTCACCACTAAAATAATTTAAAAAGAAACTGGACATGTTTGGTATTGCTGTAATCATACTAAGGAGAGGAATCATATTTCCAGCTTAATTTTACCACACAAAGTACAGTTTAAAACAATTCCTAAAAAATAATGTCAGAATTGTGCTTTTTCACAATATCACGTGGATTTTTTTCCCACTTATTACTACGCTATGTGGTAAAATGGATGATGTCAATCAAAATAAAACCCATCCTGCAAAAAACAACAAGCTCTCATATGTCTTTGTGGACAGAAAAATAAAAAAAAGTTATGGCTCTTAGAAGAAGGGGAGGAGGAAAAAAAAGAAAACACAAAAATCTGGAATTAGCCATGTCAGGAAAGGATTAAAAAAAGAACCATTGCCGAAAAATGTTAAAAATGCATTTAAAATAGAAACCTGAGTTAATCAATGAGTTTGATGATAGCTTCCCTTTAAGAAAAGGGAATTATTACAAATATTCATGTAACATTGACTAGATATGTTTCAACATGTGAAGGGCGATAAGGTGACATCTTATAGATAACTATGTATAATAACTTACTAGTGTCATTACTCCCATGCGATCCATCTCCCTTGCGGGGCTGCGTGGTGTGAGCTTGGGTGTGGAATGTCCACTTGGAGGTGATGAGCTGGCTAAGGAGGAGGCAGTCACTGAGCCAGTGATCGAAGTACCTGGGTGAATTCTTGCCAAGTTAAGACCTTCCAAGCTAACGCTGGCTACTCTGTTCTCTATCTCCTCTGCCCTCAATTCTGTAGATTCCTTTTCTTCCTGAATCAGCCTGGTGGAAATCATGATAGATCAAGAAAAGACCCAACAATTAGACATTGATATCAACAGCATAATCTTATTTCTCTTTTGAGCCGCTTCTTACAAGAGGTTTGTACATAATTCAAGATTTTTGTTTGTGCTTTCATATGTTCCACAGCCTTTCTACTGTCTGCCCCACTTTCAGTTCAGTATCATAGCACGCCTTGTTTAACTGTGCTAAAGAGATACATGCCAAGATTTCATGCCCACTTATCTCATTACTATCCCTGAGGAGCATGTGTCACTACTGTCTGCTGCTTTCACATTCAGTTCAGTTACTTTGTATTCAGTGCAACATCTACACTTTATTATCCTACATCTTCAAGAATGATTGGGAAACCTGGTAGCTGAGTAAGTCTAAAGGATATAAACCAGACACATTGTACTGTCAACTATACATGTATATTTTGTATATGACACCAAAGCATAAAAATTAGAAATACTGGTTGTAACAGTTTCCACCCAATCTTGTTGAGAAGTGTACAATGGAATTTTATTCCTGATTAGGGATGAGCAAACCCAAACTGTGAAGTTTGGGGTTTGTGCTGAACACCAGGTGTTCAGGTCTCAGACCCGTAGGCAGACTTGTACCAGTTCTTGTTCTGGCTTTTCTTCCAAATAAAGTTTGTTGAAAGGTTGCAGAGCAGCGAATCAGCAAGCTTTTCTGTTGTTGGCACTTTCACCCCATCACTGCAATGCCAAGTATTGGCACACCCGTGATCAGACGGTGCTCCACTGTAAAAAACAAAAAAATGAAGTGGGCTCCTGCCCTATTTTCGATACCCAGTGCAGGCAAAGCAGTAGCGGCAGGCTGTGACCACCAGTTGTCAGCTTTGATAACCAGCCACTGTAAAGCAGACCTCTAGGGGTTGCAGACCATAGCTGTCTTGTTTTATCTGTGCTGGTTCTCAAAAATAGGGCAGGAGTCCACGCACTTTTTTTAAATTTTTTTTTTCTCTTTACACTTCCATACAGCAAACTGGCACAGAGGGTACGTGGGGAAAACAGTGAATATTCATGAAGCTTAATCAGAGGGCCCAGAAAAGAGTCTGACTGCAGTGTTATCTTCCGGGAAACATGTTTAACTGTCCTTGTCTTACCCCCATTTAGCTTCCTTTTGGAGCACCCTAGCCTTTACTACGACCATTTTACAGCACAGAACTTCTCTTCTCCATTGACTTGTATGCGGGTCGTTGTCCAGGGTCAAGTTCGGTTCCTAAACCAAACTTTTGTTTTCAGTTTGTGCGGATTCAGCAAACCCAAATATCCATGTGTCTCTATTCCTGATCTTTCACAATTATATAAAAATACATTTTGACAGGTTCAACTTTTGGTAGAATTACTAATTTTCCCTGATTTCAGGATTTCCAGAAACATTACAATTATATGACAACAGTCAATGCAGGTTACAAAGGTCTGAGAACCAGCATAATACAGGTGTGAACAATGGCTCTAAACCTCTTGTGTCACAGAAACTCTGAACCCAGCAATTAGCTCAAACTATAGTTACTTGTTTCCAAATGACCTATCCGCTATTGAGTTAGCAGATAAGCTGACTATCTCATAAAGTTAGAGCCTACAAAAAGTCTATTTTTAGCTGTCCAAAAATGTAAAACACTCATTTAAGACAGGTTGGGCCAATAGCTGGAAAAAAAACATTTCCTGATCCCTTTCATAAAATCTTCGAGTGAATTTGCAACTCCACAAAGGAAAAAGTCATAGAATTATTAAAATCGCAGGATCGACAGACATGTTAATGATATACAAATGATGAACAATGGAAACAAATATTTTGAAACATCTCAATTTATTGAGCAACCTGTATGAGCACCAAACACGCCTCAGCTGCTATCAATAAGATAATTAATAGTTGTGGAAGTATTGATCTGTCATGCTGAATGTACTTGGGCATGCAAATCATCAAGATCTGCTGCTGGCAGCTTCCTTTGGAATTTCTGAGCAATGATGTGTCAAATGGGGTTAATGGGAGACAAGTCTGGAGATGTTGTAGTCTATGGACGCAGTTTTAGACCATGCAGGCTACTCACAATAGCACACGCAACATGCAGTCCAGTGATGTTTAAAACCTGTTTCTGTGACACAGGAGAAATGGCCATATCATAGGTTCCAAGACCAAATCAATCTAATGCTGAGCTGTTAGTATTGCTTGAATGAAGACTAGAAGGGTCTAGCTACCATACATTATGCCACCTCACACAATCAGTGTGATGTTCCCTCGAGAAGTCTTCTTTATTGACCTCAGCAAAGCACAGTCAAGGACTATCTGGCAGTGTTAAAAATGGCAGTGGAGACTGGAATGGAGGTCTATCCTCTTCAGTGATAAGTGCTGCTTTTTTCTTAGACACGTGATAGACAGGGACTGTTCTGAAGACCACATGGAACATGCCACGAAGAGTGCATTTCTGTGCATGATGCTTATACTTGATAATAAATGGAGCAAGATATTGTGAAACTTCTATTTTGTCACATTTGTATATCATTAACATGTCTATTTATCCTTTGATTCCTATAATCCCACAACTTTTGCTTATTGGTGTTGCTAATATATTGAGGCATGTAGCTTCATCCTACTGGTCTCTACTTTAAAGGGAACCTGTCCAGCGCAATATGCACACAGAATCAAGAACAGTTCTTGATGTATATTGCTAATCCCTGCCTAACCGTCCCTGTATACACTAGCATAGATAAAGAGATCTTTAGACAAAGTATTTCTAAAGATCTTATCTCGTATGCTAATGAGCGCAGGGACTAACCCCCTGGACATTAGTCAGTCGCCCCTCATTAGGATATTAGTATGCCCTTTTGGGTGTGCTATCATGCTAATGAATATGCAGTGTCACAGGATGATTTCACTCACCTCTCTCCCGCCAGGGACTGTTAGGCAGGAATTACTAATATACACCCAGAACTGCTTGTGGTTCTGGGTGCATATTGGATCTAACAGGTTCCCTTTAATTTATTAACTATAATATGTAATAATAAATACATGAGCAATTGATTTACAGTGTTTTTCACATTTATCTATTCTTATTGTTGTGTTCAGGCATTCTTGTGTCCAAAAGTTACTGGAAAACAATAAGACTACCTAGGCGGACATATCCTCACATAACTTCTTGTGTCATGTGTACCTAGCATCTCTCAGAATAGGACAGAAGCAGGATGTCTTTGTACAGTAGCCACAGGCAAAAGAGCTGGAATGCAATAAATAGAAATGGCTCAGAAACACAGTCACAGTAGCTTAGCTTTCCGCGGTGAAAAAGTATAATTTCAGATGTCACCAACTTGTCTTGTTTCCACATTTGTCTCAGGTTCTGCTGGTGCTAGCAGACATGACATTTCAGTCATAGTAAATGTATTCTGCTAGTCTGCCTCTCATGCCTGCTGAGATCTGGTATAAGTAGTGTTGTGCATAGTACTCATGTCCAGTCTGTTATTTAGATTTGGGTGTATTATCTGAAAAGTACATGAAGAACTGCCAAGCCCAGGGGTAAAGTGTGATACAAATGTATATAACTGACTGTAGGATATGTTCACCAATCAGACAGAACAGTGAAACCTCTGACAAAGTTAATAACATTGATTATCTTGGTACTATAGTACCTATCTGGGGAAGGGTATACTTAAACCGTATGTCAGGCACCAAGAAAGCATAAAGGTTTTATACTTGATTGTTTAAATGCAGAAAAAAATTGGCAAGTGTTTAGACAATGCCAAAATATGATGGCTAGAGAACTGGGTCAGTTCATCTACATAACTGGAGATCTTGTAAGTAGAGATGAGCAGACCTGTGGAAGATCGGTTCGGTGGGTTCAGCCGGAACTTAGATAAAGTTCGGTTTGGGACGCAGACTTGACTTGAACCCCAATGGAAGTCTCTAATTGGGCAGTTAAGGTCTCTGCCCACATACAGCCAGCCATAAACCAAACACTTCTGGGGGAGGGTGGGTGGAGTTTATGAAATTTTTGGGGGGTGCACACAACATCTGCTAGTGCTGTTGTTATACCCAGTGCGAGCCATTTAGAGACTGCAAGCTGCTTGTACTGGACTGAGCACCGAGTGTACAAAAGCACAGCGATGTTCACTCGAGTGGTTAGCATTCGTAAAGCAACTGAACTCCAAACTCGAACACTAATTTTTTTTTAGTAAAGTCCATGTTCTGTACAAACACCAAACTTTACTTTTCAGGTTCGCTCATCTCTACTTGTGAGGTGTTTCCAGTATGCAGTCATACCTACCAAAAGTCTTCATAGGAAGGATAACTGGTGAACATGCAACAGAGTCCGATGGAGGTTAAGGGCTAGCAAGTCTGTTCCTATCCTCCAGGAAAACTACTGGAACACAAACGTCTACAGAACTGAATAATGTATGCTGGGTGTCAGAATACACAATTTATTTCAGCTTTGTTGCGATGCATAGCCACAGACCACTAAAAGTTCCCATGTTGACCATCGTCTACTTCCAAAAACGCCTATCATCATGTGATCATGAAAACTGGACTATGGTGCAATGGAAGGTAGTGGTCTAGAACGATTATTCGATTTACATCCTGTGGATGGCCAGGTGAAGAGATGATACCAGGATGCAGTACAATAAGAAGAAACAGTTTGATGCCCTGGACAATGTTCTGCTGGGAGATATTTGATCCTGGCATTTAAGGGGATATTGCTTTGATACATACAATCTACCTAGATAGTGTTGCACAATCCATGATAAAGGTATTTTTGTAAGGCCAGTGCCCTTTTACAGCAGAATACGGTAATACTCTCTGCAACGCTGCAAACATTCTTCAAAAATGGGTTGCGGAACCTGACAAAGAGTTCACTGTATTGATGTAGAGTCTAAATTCTTCATATCTCTATCCATATTAGGATCTGTAGAATGCACTGAAAAAAATGTCTGGTCAAAGGAGAACATGCCAAGCAACTTTCACAGCTGTCAGTTTCTGCTGCTGATGTCTTGGTGCAAAGTATTATAGGACACCTACAAATGACTTATGAACTGGATGCCTCTATGGTCATAGCTGGTGCATAAGATACAGACTTAAAGTCTAGGATTTACATTTAATGGCAGTCAGGAGCTTGTCTCACTTAACCACTCAATTGCCAATGTAAAATTGACCACTGCAATGATTCTAAGTAACCCTAACAAGAATAGAATTTTTAGCCTTATTTCTTTAATCTCATGTGTGAAAACTCCATTAAACAATGGCGTCAAAAAAGAAGAAGCCAAAACAAAAAAAAACAAAACAAATAACCCACTATAAACCTTTTTAAAGGGATTCTGTTAGCTGCCATAGCCCTCCCTAAGCCTCCACCATGGCTCTACATAACATTGTTTCTGCATCCTGGCAACCTGTGCCTTTAACTTTGCAATAGCTATATAATTCGAAAATCAAATTTGATTCTGAATTCACCCTATGGAAATGTCTTAGTACTAATCAGATTGGGCATTGATTCTCCTGGACTAGTCCGGTCTCCAAACTTGCAAATAATAATGATAATACATTTTATTTCTATAGCGCCAACATATTCTGCAGCGCTTTACAATTCAGAGGGGACATGTACAGACAATATGAGACAATACAAAATAACAAAATTAAGATACCAGGAACAGTGAGGGCCCTGCTCATAAGCTTACAATCTATGAGGAAATAGAGGAGTCACAAAAGGTGAATGGGGGGGGGGAAAGCTTGTTATACAGTGCCTACAAGTAGTATTCAACCCCCTGCAGATTTAGCAGGTTTACACATTCGGAATTAACTTGGCATTGTGACATTTGGACTGTAGATCAGCCTGGAAGTGTGAAATGCACTGCAGCAAAAAATAATGTTATTTCTTTTTTTATTTTTTTTAAATTGTCATTTATTATTCAACCCCTCAAACCACAAGAATTCTGTTTGGTTTCCCTAAAGTATTAAGAAGTATTTCAGGCACAAAGAACAATGAGCTTCACATGTTTGGATTAATTATCTCTTTTTCCAGCCTTTTCTGACTAATTAAGACCCTCCCCAAACTTGTGAACAGCACTCATACTTGGTCAACATGGGAAAGACAAAGGAGCATTCCAAGACCATCAGAGACAAGATCATGGAGGGTCACAAGGCTGGCAAGGGGTACAAAACCCTTTCCAAGGAGTTGGGCCTACCTGTCTCCACTGTTGGGAGCATCATCCGGAAGTGGAAGGCTTATGGAACTACTGTTAGCCTTCCACGGCCTGGACAGCCTTTGAAAGTTTCCACCCATGCCGAGGCCATGCTTGTCCGAAGAGTCAAGGGTAACCCAAGGACAACAAGGAAGGAGCTCCGGGAAGATCTCATGGCAGTGGGGACATTGGTTTCAGTCAATACCATAAGTAACGTACTCCACCGCAATGGTCTCCGTTCCAGACGAGCCTGTAAGGTACCTTTACTTTCAAAGCGTCATGTCAAGGCTCGTCTACAGTTTGCTCATGATCACTTGGAGGACTCTGAGACAGACTAGTTCAAGGTTCTCTGGTCTGATGAGACCAAGATCGAGATCTTTGGTGCCAACCACACACGTGACGTTTGGAGACTGGATGGCACTGCATACGACCCCAAGAATACCATCCCTACAGTCAAGCATGGTGGTGGCAGCATCATGCTGTGGGGCTGTTTCTCAGCCAAGGGGCCTGGCCATCTGGTCCGAATCCATGGGAAGATGGATAGCACGGCCTACCTGGAGATTTTGGCCAAGAACCTCCGCTCCTGCATCAAGGATCTTAAGATGGGTCGTCATTTCATCTTCCAACAAGACAACGACCCAAATCACACAGCCAAAAAAACAAGGCCTGGTTCAAGAGGGAAAAAATCAAGGTGTTGCAGTGGCCTAGTCAGTCTCCTGACCTTAACCCAATTGAAAACTTGTGGAAGGAGCTCAAGATTAAAGTCCACATGAGACACCCAAAGAACCTAGATAACTTGGAGAAGATCTGCATGGAGGAGTGGGCCAAGATAACTCCAGAGACCTGTGCCGGCCTGATCAGGTCTTATAAAAGACGATTATTAGCTGTAATTGCAAACAAGGGTTATTCCACAAAATTTTAAACCTAGGGGTTGAATAATAATTGACCCACACTTTTATGTTGAAAATTTATTAAAATTTAACTGAGCAACATAACTTGTTGGTTTGTAAGATTTATGCATCTGTTAATAAATCCTGCTCTTGTTTGAAGTTTGCAGGCTCTAACTTATTTGCATCTTATCAAACCTGCTAAATCTGCAGGGGGTTGAATACTACTTGTAGGCACTGTATATGGTCCAGTCATCGACTTAATAGGGTATTCAAAACCAGCTGCATGAACCCGTCATTGGCCAGAATTTATACAGGTACAGGGGACAAGAATTGGAAGTAAATTTTTATGAAGGGCAGAAAGGGACTAGATTAGATCAGGGCAGTGAGGTGATAGGCTAGTCTAAAGCAATGCGTTTTTAGGGCCCGCTTAAAGGTGTGGATGTTGGAAATTAATTGGATTGCTCTTGGTAGTGTGTTCCAGAGCATAGGCGCAGCTCGTGATAAATCTTGAAGACAGGAGTGGGAGGTTCGAATTGTTGAGGGTGTCAGTCTTATGTCATTAGCAGAGCGGAGGGCACGGGTTGGGTGATAAACAGATATGAGTGAGGAGAGGTAGGGTGGTGCAGAACCGTGGAGAGCTTTGTGAGTGAGAGTGATAAGTTTATGTTGGATTCTGTAGCGGATAGGCAACCAGTGCAATGACTGGCAAAGAGCAGAGGCATCAGTGAAGCGGTTGCAGAGGAAAATCATCCTGGCTGTGGCATTCAGAATGGATCGGAGAAGGGAGAGTTTAGTAACAGGGAGACCAATTAGTAAAGAATTACAATAATCCAGGCGAGAATGAATGAGAGCGACAGTAAGAGTTTTTGCAGAGTCAACGGTAAGAAAAGGTCGAATTCTAGAGATGTTTTTGAGGTGAAATTGACAAGAACGAGCAAGTGAACAAATGTGGGGAGTGAAGGAGAGATCAGAGTTAAATATAACCCCAAGCTGCTGGGGCGTAATGGTAGAGCCACACACAGAAATGGTAATATTCGGTTTCGGAAGGTTAGGAGAGGGAGGAAACAGAAGAAGTTCAGTTTTTGATAGGTTCAGTTTTAGATAGAGGAAGGACATGATGTTGGAGACAGCGGACAGACAATCGGTAGTATTTTGTAATAGTGCAGGGGTGATGTCAGGAGAAGATGTCTACAGTTGAGTGTCATCATCATAGAGATGGGACTGGAAACCATATTGTAATGCCTGCCTGGATCCACAGACTCAGATGGGCTGTAAAGGGGAGGCTAGAGGGAAGCCACTCACCAAGTAGGACCCCCAGAACCCTGAAACCCTTTAACCCCTATACAGGGATTTGGAATTACACAGGACCCTGGAGATCACTACCTGTGGAAGGCTGCAGCCAATGAGAGTAGTAGTCAGGCAGGGTCAAACCAGGAATTGCGGAACAGGGACAGAATCGACAGGCAGTGACGTAGTCAGCAAACGTAGCAGAGGTCAGATCCGGGTCGGGCAGCAAGGTACAAAAACAGTAGGCAGAAGGGTAGTCAAAAACACGCAGAAGTCAACACAGGAATCACCAACAGAAAAGGACGTAACAGGAGCCAGGAAAATTAGAACTATATCTGGCAGTGATCATGTGACAGGAGGGGAAATAAGAAGGGTGTGGTGTCTTCCCATTGGCTGTAGCTGAACGCTGGCAACTTCAGCTGGAAGACACATGCCACCCACAGTCAGCCAGAAGTACTGCAGATCCCAAGCTAACCCAGCCCAGTGGATGATCAGAGCCTGCGCCCACTGGTGCCGCTGGCATCGACTTCTCTCCCATCACCAGCACCATCCACGGCAGGAACACGGCGTCGCCTGGCGATCGGAGCAGAAGTCGCTGGAGCAGACTCCGGCGGTGACGTAACACATATCTGCTGATTGTTTGTCCAATAGGGGCTGTGTATAGAGAGAAAAGGAGGGGGCTGAGGACTGAACCCTGAGGAACCCTGACTGTAAGGGGAAGAGGAGAGGAAGAGGATCCGGCAAAGGATACAGTGTATGAGTGGTCAGAGAGGTAAGAGGAGGACCAAGAAAGAACAGTGTCCTTGAGCCAGATAGAGCGGAGCATAGTGAGGAGGAGCTGGTGCAAACATGAACAACTGTCATAATTTGCAAGAGCCACATCATTGTTGTCTCATTGTAAATCATGCGCATGAGTATGGTGTTCTGCTTCCCTTATAATGCACATGAAAGCTAGGTGTATAGTTTTGAGCTTAATCGGTTCATTGCACATTCTCAAGGAGGCAGAATGTTGTGCAGATGAATGAAATTTGCAAGGAGCCAATAGTGAATATGCTCTTGCAAATCATTTAAATTGTGCAAAGAGGAGCATGCTTAAAAGATGGGAGGCAGGACAAGTTCTGGAAAACCAATGCTCCGCTAGAGTAGTCCTGAGATACTTGCATAGTGAGCACAGAATAAAACCTGATTTTGAAAGTGTATAGTGATTGCAACTCCACAATGAGGAAGCTGTTATAATGCAGAAATAACAATGTAGAGACATGGTGGTTTAGGGGGACTGGAGCAGCTGACAGGTTCCTTTTAAATAATGCTTTAATATAAAATCTAGAATCAATAATACACTAAGTTGACAATGTTATAAAATAGGCACCTTATTTCTTTATTGATGGCATCTAGCTGCTCTTGAAGCATCATGGCTAATGTCTGAGCATCAGAATGTCCTCCTGGTGATAAGAGGTCCATGGAACTGAAAATAGTTTCATGGTCATCGTCATCTATGTCAGACATTTCTGTGTCACTTTCAAAAGGATGACTGCTAAGGACTCCCATTTGCTGAGTTCGATTCCATTCATGATCACCAAGTGACTTCACCTTTATCATTTAAAAGAAAAGGACAAATTTTAGTCTGACATTGTGGCAGTTCGTCTTACATTAATCTTAAAAGGGCTTGTCCACTATTATGACAACCTCTTCTCATTTCCCATGTTTTCCCCTATTACAATATAAAACTTTATACTCACCTTCCGTGATTGCGCTGTTCTAGTGGTGTCGGGGCTCGTGATCCTGATGCTCAGATGAGATTGTGTCATCAAGCGAACCCCGCATTCAATCACTGACAACTTCTCTTTTCCCACCTTTGAGCCTACCGTATGAGTTAATCAACAGGAAGCGAGAGCTGTGGCTGCCGCTCACTTCCTGTAGTCCAAATGTGAGGAGGGAAAAGCTGGTGGTTGGGTGCAGTGCTTGCGTGATGTAACAATATCAAATGAGTCCTGGGAATATGATCCCAAAGACAGCTGGTACAGTATGGGAAGAAAGTATAAGCTTTTATATTATAAAAGGCGGAAAGGTGTAATGAGAAGGGGTTGTCCTAGTAGAGGACAACCATTTTAAATGAAATGAGAATGAAATGAAATGAATTGAGAAACTATGATAGCTATCACAGTGAAGTTTAAAGGGAACCTGTCACTAGATTTGGCGACTATAAGCTGTGGCCACCACTAATGGGCTCTTATATACAGCATTTCAGAATGCTGTATATAAGAGCCCAGGCTGTGCTGTATAATGGAAAAAACACTTTTATTATACTCACCGAGGGGGGCGGTCCCGTCCAATAGGTGTTGCTGCTCTCCAGTCCGGCACCTACTCTCTGCTGTGATCGCTGTCTTCGTTCTTCTGAGGCCAGTTTGCATGACGTGTCCTACGTCATCCACACAAGCCAGCATTGCTGCAGATCAAAGTACTGTAATGCACAGGTACGAGGAAAGGTTAAAGATTTCCAGTGCATGTGCACTACAATACTTCGATCTGCCCTCAGCAGGGCTGATGAAAGTGCACCTGCGCAGGCCGCAATGTCAGCTTGTGTGGATGATGTAGCACACATCATGCACACAGGCCGCAGAAGAAAGAAAACCGCAAGAAAACGCAGCAGAGAGGAGGCGCCGGACCGGAGAGCAGTGACTCTCATCAGACCGGATCGCCCTCCTAGGTGAGTATAAGTTATTTTGTACATAGGTCCCATACACATTCCATAAGAGTTTGATGAACCTGTCATCTGACCATCCAATGTGTATGGCAACATAACTCAATGGTTAGTACTATTGATTTACAGTGTTAGGTTCATGGATGCCCAATTCCCCAAGGACAACATCTGCAAAACGTTTGTACATTGTCCTTGTGTTTGCATGGGTTTCATCCCACACTCCGAAGACAAACTGATAGGGAATGTAGATTGTGAGCCCCAATGGGGACAGTGATGTTGATGTCTGTAAATAGATGTGGAAGTAATGGCCCCGAAGATGCAAAGATAACTATCAGATGAATAAGCATTCAGCTAACAACAATGAGGTATGGGCACATTTATTTCTTTATTACAATAGAATATGTAGTCATGAGAAAATTTAAGTACATCACCTCTAAATTGTATTATCTATGTATCAGGACATAATTAAATCAAATTTCTGGTCATTAGAAGGTTTTACAATTAGGTAAATACAATCTCAGATGAAGAACACCACATGACAAAACACTGTCTTTTTTTTTAACATAAGGCCTTACTGATTCCATAAGAATTAAGAGAGTAAGAAGTAGCAGTCAAGTGCTACTAATCAAATTAGTTTTAGTAATTGTTCATCAGCAAGTGTGACCACCTCAATAAAAGCAGACGTTTTGGCAGTTTGTTGGTCTGGAGGATTCAGGCAATTGTTAACACAATGGTAAAGAGAAAGACATCAAGCCATGATCTCACAGAAACAATTGTTCTAACCATTTATCTGGGAATGGTTATAAGGCCTTTCCAAACAATTTAAAATCCATAAAAAAAAGATTATTCACAAGTGAAAAACATTCAGGATTGTTGGCAAACTTCAAAGGAGTAGATGCCCCGGTAATTTCACCCCAAGGTTAGAACGCGCAATGCTCAGAAAAATTACAAAAGCCCAAGAGCTGCAACTCCAATTCTATAGGCCTCAATAAACATGTTAAAGGGGTTGTCCAGCCCTGGGAAAAATTTTGACATGCACTGCAGCATGCTGATTCCGAACAGCGTGTAAAATAGGCACTGATACAAATTTGCTTCAAGAGTTCAAAGCAAAGAGAAGCAAATGAAAATCTACGTGGTATGTGACCAAAAGTTTGCAAATTACATACTTGTAGTCACAAGTGAACCAGTAAGCAGAGCAGATTCCTAACACTATATATGTTATACACTGTTAGGAATCAGTAAAAACACCTTTAAATGTTCAAGTACATAAATGTACAAATAGTAAAATACTGAACAAATACAGCTTCTTTGGAGCTGTTGCCATGAAAAAGCACCCTATTTCTAAAAAAAAAAAAAAAAAAAAAAAGACAGCTCAGCTAAAATTTGCAAAATAGCACCTGAACAAGCTACAAGACTTCAGAACAAGGTTCTTAGGACACAAAAATTACAAAGTGAGATGTTTGGCTAAAATACCCTGCACCAATTTTGGATAAAGATAAGCACATGTCACCACAAAAACTTCATACCAACTGTCAAGCGTGGTAGTGAAGGGTGAAGATTTGGGCTCGTTTTGCAGCTTAGGACCAAGGTAACTTGCAGTCATTTAAGTGATAATGAACTCTTCTGCATATCAACATATTGTAAAGTCATGCGTGAAACCATCTATCCGAAAGCTAAAGCTCCTCTGCAACTAAGGGTCCATTTACGCAGACCAACCCATAACACAATATGAATCTTCATCTTGTGATCAGCAGCTTCTTTACAAAGCAAGATAATTGTGATACAAGTGTTGTTAACAATTCTCTTACAGCGTAAATGCAGCTTAAGTTTCACAAAAGGGAAATTATCCCAAGCACATCAGCAAATCTACATCAGAATAGCTGAAAAATAAAAGTAAGAAGGTGTTGAAATGGCCAAGTCAAAGTCCAGGTTTGGATCGACCTGAAATACTGTGGTGCGCTGTTAAAGGTCCAGTCACACATAACGAGATCGTGAACGAGATCGCTACTACGTCACACTTTCTGGATCGTTTATGAGTCGTTGTTGAAATCGCATGTTGGGTGTCACACATAACGAGTTTATGAACGAGCATGCGTCCCGTATAACGATCTTTCAAATCGCTGGGACCCTGTCACACAGCAACTATGTTAACGATTCTAATCCCATTAGGGGCGTAGTAAAATGCAGTGAGTCACGTAGGCGTGCATTTGCGTCGCCTTTTCCATACCCCCCCTCCGCTTTCATTGGCGGCCAATACTGCGTTCTGATTGGGGGCGTATCTAGCGGTTAAATTTTGGATCGCGTCACCCTTTGTCACTTCTTTTGCGCTTTGCTTTGAGATAGAACCTGCGTCTCCACCCTGATTCCTTCGTCCATTGTACCCGGTCGCTTTGTTGGTGTGTTTTTCGGATCGAAGCCGCACCTGCACCTGGAGCTAACCAATCGGTGCAGAGAGGGGCGCGGAAACGGGGACGCAACAACACGCCTTCGTGCATCTCATCTAGGTCGTCAACGAAATCGTTAATAGGGTGTCAAACATACAGATTCATGCAGCCCAGCAGGACTCCAACGAGCCAGAAATGGCCCAAGCTGTTCGGCATCGATCAGCGATTTCGCAGCAGGGGGTGAATCGTTGGTACGTGTCAAACGTGACGAGATCGCAATTGAAGTCGTTCTTGCGTCACAGAAACTGTGACGTAGTAACGATCTCGTTTACGATCTCGTTATGTGTGAAGTGGCCTTAAGAGAACTATGCATATGTGAATGCCCACAAACCACAAAACTTAGAAAACTTGGTAAAAAAACGAGCGGGCCAAAATTCCTCCAGAACGATGTGAAGATTACTCCAAGCTATAATTGCTAAAAGTGGTTCTAGCAACTTCTGCATTTTGGCCAAACGTTTTGAAATAAGTACTGACAATGTGAAATTTATCATGTCTTGCTGCGCACCTAAAATTGTATTTACCTAATTTTAAGGCTTTCTAGGGACCAGATGGTGTTTATTCCGTCCTTATATGTAATAACCATAGAATTCAAACACAGTGTACCTCTCATTACTGCATATTACTTTTATGTAACTTTTCCACTGAATATAACCAATCAGTATAATGATTGGTTATTAACGGTTTCACAGTTTACACAGATCAAGAATTTTAGACTAATATATAACAGAGCAAAAAAATCTTCAGATCCATACCTTTGGCTCTTCTAGTCTTATTCCCATTCTTCCTCTGCGTGACCTCCTAATAACTTTAGTAGAGCGATAATCTGGCTGTGAATCTACCAGTGAAGTCACAGAGAACCTCAAATCTGCTGAAGTGTCTAAGTGAGGCCTAAGAGAAAAACAAGAAATGTAATAGTTTAGCTTCAAAAAGAAAATAAATAAAAATCTAAACAGATTTCTGCATGGTTGATAAGTTAAAAGCAAGATTAAAATAATTGCCCAATTACTGGTACACCTTATTGCATAATCAAACTGCTAACTGTATACATTAACATATACCCCATGTTCTTTTTCTCCCCCCAAAAATACCTTGTTAAAGTTGGTTCTATCAAGGACCCAGTTCGCAACTTCATCTGGTCAAGTTCTACTCTAAGTTTTTCAATTTCTTCTGCTAATCGGTCCTTAGAAAGTAAAGGTTAAAAAATTAAAATAAAGTTCAAACATTGATCAGAATTGTGCTTATGATATAAATTGTGACATACAAAATAAAAAAATTGAGCTATGCACCCGGGATTAGTCTTACCTTGTCATGTAAACATTCCTCTAATTGTTTTCTGTAACTTTCTGAATCCTGAAGTAAAATATTCTGCAAAATATAAAAGATGTATAAAATAATATAAAGCAAAAGAAATACCCCCCACCTCATCTCAATCATAAATATGATTATTACATAATTTGTTCAAACTTGCATATTTTTTTTCAATAGTGAGATAGAAATAAGTACCGTAATTTCCAGACATTAAAGAGGACCTGTCACCACTCCATGTCTGAATTTCCCATAAATTAACAATGTTGGAGCATCTTTTATTAGAAAATTCAAAACTAAACTTTCATATTTTCCACACTCCAATTCCTTAAATGAGTTGTCCCATGAGCAAATTACATTTGAATCAATAGATCTTGGAATAATAATAATTTCTACAATTGGATGTATTAATAACATTTTTTTTTTCCTGTGCTGCGATAAAAATGTATCCCTGCTATAGAACTGTGTAATAGCTGTGTCTGGCCAGACAGAAACATAGTCTGAACATACCACATGTCCTGGGCAGGGGAGGACACAAAAGAATGGGATCGCAGCTGTTGCCTGTGTCTAATTGTTTTCCAACAATGTTTAAATTTGATATATGTCACTTTACGTCAGGAGTGTCCAATCTTTTGGCATCACCGGGCCACATTGGAAGAAGAATTATGTTGGGTTGCAGTAGCCACTAGACTGTGAGGCCAAGATATGGCCTAAAAAATGCCATGTCAACCATTGGAACCACACAATAGCAACCTTGAGGAGCCGATAGGGTTAAGGAGGGAGCCTCATCCCTCTGGTAAGCATCTATATGCTTGATGTCCTTACTGACAGCAATATCTAGTGTCAACACCGATTGTGACAATGCAGCAGAGTGCTAGCTATAGTATACAAATGATACCAATGCATGTTAACCCTTCAAGGGATGTTTTTTCCTTATTTTTCCAATCAGTAAACATTGCATATTGATGGTCATTAAGAGGTTAAGGCTCAACCGCCTTCCAAAAGAAAATCAGGGAAATAAGTAAATAAGCACTCAGATACTGATACAGATGAGCAAATCAATTTTTACATAATCCAATTGCTTATGAATTTCTACAAATTCTAGTGAATTAGGTTTCAACTACAATTATCCAGCAAGTATGAATTTTACAGTCTTATTTTTATGACTGGGAAGGAGTAAAAAACTATAAATACTATAAACTCATCTGTCCTACAGTATATCCACTCTCACCTAATGCAGTCTCTGCTCCCAGTGATCCACACCAGTCTTCAGATCTTCTGGTGTTGCATTCTAGTGCAGAGGCCTGTGATTGGCTTCACCCAGTCACACTGTGGGTCACGCACATCACTGACATCATTTATGTTTGGCGCACCATCAAAATAATGTCAAAGACTTAAGTCGTACCCACGTGACCGCTTGCTGCAATGCAAGTCATTGATATCAATAACGTGGCTCACCCTCCATATGACTGAGAGGGAAATCACAGTCCTCAGCACCAGAGAAGGCCTGAAAACTGCTGTAGATGATCAGGAAGTTGTGGTTGTATTAGGACAGGTGAGTGGTGGGCCTAGGACAGATGAGTATGTAACGTTTATTAATTTTTAATCCCATCAATATGCTTCACGCTTGGGTCTGTTGCGCTGCGATTTACATTGCATGAGCTGGAGCTTCAACAGTGCAAAAAACTCTGCAAGTGACTTGATTTTTGTCATCTACACTGGGTATCAGCGTCAATATCAAACTAATCTCATTATACTACTCATGCAATGTAAATTGCACTAACTCAGCAAGCCTGCTCTAAGTTAGAAAGTGAAGAGCCAGTTGTCAATCAATATGATGCCAACAGTGACGCCCCGTCGACAGAGCAAAGCAGAAGAGAAGAAACTGTTCTATTGACGTAAGCAAGTATAAATCGCCACCAGTAGCGACTATGTAAGCACTCTAAGCCAGGAAAGATTGGAACATGGCAGAAAAAGCGGGTAGTTAGCACTTACCTGCCACTACGTCCTTAGCCCAATAGTAGAAAAAAAACAAAAATGCCAGGACAACACTTTTAGGTGAGACAGAAACAGCTGTGTAGACGTTTGGCCAGAAGTGTTCTTCATGGAAAAATTGCAAGCAATAAATGTTACCTTCAACATGTAAACAAAGTCAACCAAAGCAACTATGCATGAAAATACTGGAGGCACAAAAATTTGGCTGTAGGTAGTCTCGACTGATAACTCAAAATTGAAATATGTGGCTTTAACAGAAGGTAGTTTGTTTGCTGGAGGGCTGGAGGGCAGTCCAATTATGAGTGCCTGTAACAGTTGGCGTGGTGGAAGCAACAGTGGGGTGTGGTGGAGGCAACAGTGAAGCGTGGTGGAGACAACAGTGGGCATGGTGGAGGCAACAGTGGGGTGTGGTGGAGACAACAGTGAGGTGTGGTAGAGGCAACAGTGGGGTGTGGTGGAGGCAATAGTGGGGCATGGTCAGGCAATAGTGGGGCGTGGTCGATTAATGGTTCCCTTAATGTTAAGAAATATAGGCAGATACTTATCGATCATAGAATATCATCAAGTAGGGGCGTGGCCTGGACATGGTGGCGTGAGGAAGCATCCCTGCAGGGCTCTCGCACCCACCGCCTAATATTATTACTATCTCGGCCTCTCTGCCGAAAATGCCACCCAAAAAGAAGCCCCATGGGGTACTCACTGCGGTGGCTGGAGCTGCAACCCCGAGAACGGGAGGATGGAGCGGTTCCTCAGCGGGTCCTCACCTGATGTGAAGCGAGCGGCGGGCAGCAGCGGCAAGATGGCGCTGACTCCCACGCTGCGTCCTCCTGGAGGGAAATCCCCAGATGCAGTGAGACTGCAGAAGCCGGCGGCTGCTGGCGTAAGAACACAGGAGGAAGCAGGGCCACGGGCTGAAGCAGAGAAGGGGATTTCGCCAGTGGGAGAGGCAGCGTTACTGAGCAGCTCCCCAGCAGTGACCACAAGGCAGCCATGAGGGAGGCACAGCACCACGAGGAGGAAGGTGAGGAGGCCCTGAGGAGCGGGGGGGGGGGCTGAACGGGGGGACACCATCTGAGTCGCAGTCCCTGATACCTCCGAGCCCTGAGAGGGGCTGTCCCAGACAGGGACATTCCAGCCATCTTCCTCCCTGTGGAAGGGCCCCCCTGGGAAGCTCAGCCCTCTCCTCCATGCATGTGTGCCACTCATATAATGCAGCAGACCTTCAGGCTCTGAGGGAGCTTATACTGGCCCTCCCAAGCAAGAGTGACCTGGATGCACTAGTCTGCAGAATTAAACAGTCCCATCAACAAGCTATTTCCTCAGTGAGGGAAGAGATAGGTGCCCTAGATAATAGAGTCACGGCCACTGAACAGGCCCAGGAGTCCTTGGAATGCAGAGTTTCATGGCTGGAAAAAGATTGTGAGTCTTATAACACCCGGTTCAAGGACATGGCACTATTGTTGGATGATCAAGAGAATAGAGGTTGTTGCAACAACATAAGGTTAAAGGGTGTCCCAGAAGACTGGCCCACAGAGTCACTCCGTTCTAAAGTGCAAAAAATATTCAACAAGGTTACCGCCAGACCATTGGATGCCACATACCTATGTGACAGAGTACACAGAGTTGCCAGGGCCAATCAAGAGGCCAATTCCTCTGTTGCAAGAGACATTCTTTGCCGTTTGCATTATTTTATGGACAAGGAACAGATCCTGAGGAGGGCCTGGGAGTTCGGGCTGGTGAAGATGGATGGTGCTGTTATAAAGCTTTTTCCAGACGTTTCCAGTCGCACCCTCTATATGAGGCGCCAGCTTCATCAGCTTTTTGCCAAAATCAAAGAGGTGAATTCCTCGTATCGCTGAGGGCACCCGTTCTACCTCATTGTCCGGAAGGGGTCATCCGCATTTGCGCTGAGACATCCTGCAGAGCTACCGAGACTGTGCAAATTTCTGGAACTGCCTGACCTCTCCATTCCAGATTGGCTATCATGGGAGTCCATGGGTCCCCAGATGCAGAGGAGGGGAAAGGATACAGTTTCTACGTCATCTGGTGGATGGGGCTGAAAAGTCTGCACGGCTCTGATATCAGATACTGGGGAGGTCGAAATGTGCCCATTTGTATTATTGAGGGACCCCGGTCTAACAAATAGGAGAGGGGCTTGTGTAGCTTGTGTGAATGTCTCCTTTTTTGCCTCTCATACGGGGGTGGGATAGTTCATGGTCTGGGGGAGATGCCGTTAGAGTTCAAAATAAGTATCGCCTCTTGCAGGTTTGCAGGGGCGGTAGACAGTTAAGGGTGCTTTACACGCTGCGACATCGCTAGTGATTGCTAGCAATGTCGCAAAGTGATAGCGGCCGCCCCCATCGTTCTTGGGATATGTGGTGATTGCTGCCGTAGCGAACATTATCGCTACTGCAGCGTCACACGCACATACCTTGTCAGCGATGTCGCTGTGACCGCCAAACAATCCCTCCTTCAAGGGGAGGTGCATTTGGTGTCATAGCGATGTCACTGCGGCGTCACTTATCGGCCGCCCAATAGCAGAGGAGGGGCGGAGATGAGCGGCCGGACATGCCGCCCACCTCCTTCCTTCCTCATTTCCGGTGGACGCAGGTAAGGAGATGTTCCTCGTTCCTGCGGTGTCACACACAGCGATGTGTGGTGTCTCTGGAACGACGAACAACATCGTACCTACAGCAGCAATAATATTAAGGAAATGAATGACGTGTCAACAAGCAACGATTTTTCACGTTTTTGCGCTCGTTGATCATCACTCATTTCTGTCACATGCTGCGATGTCGCTAATGGCGCCGGATGTGCGTCACTAACGACGTGACCCTGACAATATATCGTTAGCGATGTCGCAGTGTGTAAAGCACCCTTAAAACTTTGGGTGGGTGGGCGGGCATGCGGGCGGGTGGGTGGGCTCCACACGCGTGTTCATACCCATCCTCGTTGATAGTGTCTTAGTAGGCCTAGGGCTGGTCCATAGGTCTGAGAGCTCCTCGTGAGCGGTCTATCTTCTCTTTTTTTTTTCCTTTTTTCTTCCTCTCTTTTCTCTTTTTTTCTTTCTTCTTTTCTTCTTTAATATTTCTGCTGTGCTATTTTCTCTCAAACTCTCTTAGCAACACTCTACCTAGAGAGGGGGGGAGTTATTTCACCCTTTCCCTACTCTTTGATTTAATTTGTCCTCTTTTTCTTCTTTCTCCTTTCTCTCTTCTTCTCACAACCCTTTTCAGTTTTCCGCCTTCTTTCCCCCTCTTTCTACTTTCCTCAGAGCTTCCCTTTGTGGTGTGTTTGTCTGTCTTGTCCTTGTTGTTTACCCGTAGGTCCTTGTCAACGTCATGAAGCATATATCCAAACCTGACCTAAGAGTGGGGTCCCTGAATGTCAAGGGTCTTCACAGCCCAGAGAAACGCTCGATCCTCTTGAATCTGTTGTGGAGTAGGCGAATTCAGGTAATCTTTCTACAGGAAACCCATTATTGTCTAGACAAATCATACAAGCTATCTGACCGGAGATACTCGACGGTCTACCATTCTCCATCTCCTGACCCACGGTCCAGGGGGACTAGCATCCTAATTGCGAGCTCTTTGCCATGGGAATTGATAGAGGCACGCACGGACAAGGATGGAAGATTGATCATGATAAAGGGTCGTGTCCAGTCCCAGGTCTTCACTTTCGCGGCCTTCTACTTACCCAACACGGGACAGTGTTCGGCTCTATTGCGATTTCTGAACATCCTAGATGAGTTTTCAGAGGGCACATTGATAATGGGAGGGGATTTCAATTTTGTAATGGATCAAGAAGTAGATACCTCGAGGGGGGTTTCTACCATGCCTAAGGCTGCCCATAAGTGGATCAAACAGGGTCTACACGAACAGCAGCTAATAGATGCGTGGAGGTTGCAGCATCCGGCAGACAGGGACTACACGTTCTATTCCCCGGTACATGATTCGTACTCGAGGCTGGATCACTTCTTTATTTTGCACAGGGACCTCCATTGTTTGCTGGATGCTGAAATAGATGAGATAGTGTTCTCCGATCATGCTTTGATAGTCCTTAATGTTTCCCTGACGTGCCCGATTGTCAAGCATGGTCGGTGGATATTGAACACCTCGCTTCTGGGAGATCAGGTGACTATGCAGGAGGTCCAGGTGGCGGTAAAAGAATATTTTGACCTATGCTCGAGGGGAGAAACCACGCCCGCTGTCACTTGGGAAGCACACAAATGTGTAGTGAGAGGGTTGTTTATTAAACATGGAGCTCGTCTGAAGCGGGAGAGGAACTCGGAGATGGAGTCTCTTTTAGCTGACATACATGCTCTGGAGAGGACTCACAAAGACTGGTTAGACGACGGTAACAAAACCCTTCTTATTCAAAAAAGAGAAAAGCTGAAATCACTGCTGTCCAACAAACCTAAAGCCTCGTTAGCAAGATTCCGGAGGCATTTCTATGAATTTGGAAACAAAAACAGTAGGACTTTAGCCAGGGCGCTGCGGGCTCAGAGGTTAAAGGGATATATACCCTACATACAGAGGCAGTCAAGTTAGAGGGCCTCACTTCCGGGTGACATACCTTCAGCATTTAGGGACTTTTACTCTGCCCTGTACTTGATTGACGACACCCTGACGGAGGATGCTAGGAAGACAGCTAGGGAACGTATACAGGACTACATAAGATCCTCGGGCCTCCCGAGGCTCAAACCGGAAGATATAGAGATACTGGAGGCGCCGATATCTGAAATGGAACATGCCTCGGTTCTAAAAAACTCCCCCACGGGTAAGGCACCGGGCCCGGATGGCCTTCCGTTGTCCTATTACAAGAGGTTGGGCCCCATACTATTCCCCCACTTCCTGGTTGCATTCACTAAGATTCCAGCATGTACATCCTTGCCACTACCCAGGGATTCACTAGCAGCTAACATTGTGGTCATTCACAAGGAGGGGAGGGATCCCACCTGTTGCGCCAGTTACTGTCCAATCTCCCTGCTCAATTTGGACTTAAAATTGTTTTCTAAGATTCTAGCCAATCGTTTAGCCCCTTTGCTAGAGGGCATAGTTCACTCTGATCAGGCTGACTTCATGTTGGGCAGGGAGGCTAGGGATAGCACTACGAGGGCCATAAACCTGATTCACAGGGCTAGGACAGATGGTGGATCTCTAATGTTGCTGTCAACGGACGCCGACAAGGCGTTCGACCGAGTGGGTTGGATGTTTCTGAACGGGGTCCTTGCTTATCTGGGGCTGGGGTGAAACATGCTCAGATGGATAAGATCTCTCTATAGCTCACCATCGGCATGCATACGGGTTAATGGGGTGTTGTCAGAGAGATTCCCTATCGCCAATGGCATGCTTCAGGGCTGTCCTCTTTCCCCACTTATTTTTATCCTTACACTAGGGCCCCTGCTGCAACACATTCGGAAGAACTCAAACATCAGAGGGCCTAAGATAGACAGCACGACCCACAAGATAGTGGCCTTTGCGGACAATCTTTTATTCTATTATTTTGCATCACAGACCCAATTACTTGCCTCCCAGCGCTAATGCAGGAATTCAAACGATATTCCATACTGTCTAATTTTAAGATCAACTTGTCTAAGCCGGAGACACTAAGCGTTAACCTCCCCTTGGGGGTAGTCTTGCAGCTGCAGGGAGGCTTTGATCTTCAATGGACCCCGCATTACTTGAGATACCTGGGACTCAAATTGACAGCCGATGTGAGCTCCTTATTCAAGTTGACCTTTACTCCTCTTCTTCAAAAAATTAAAGAAGATTGTAAAACTTGGTCAAAAAGCACGTTTACGTGGTTTGGAAGGTGCGCGATCCTCAAGATGAATATCTTCCCAAGACTGTTGTACTTCCTCCAGACCTTGCCCATCGGGATCCCTAGGTCCTTCTTTAGAGAAGTTTCTTCCATGCAAACGGGGTTCTTGTGGGCAAACAAGCCCGCGAGATTGGCGCGGTCGCTGCTGTGTAGACCTAGGACCCGGGGAGGGCTGGGCCTCCCGGATCTCAAGGCATACTATGTAGCCACTCACTTAGCCAGAGTGGTGGACTGGTGCAGGCATTCTGCTGTCAAACCCTGAGTGTCGGTGGAGCAGAGCTTCACGGATATTCCACTGGCGGCGCTCCCATGGGTGATTTCTCCAATGGGCACTAAACTCAAGACCAATCCTACGATTAGCGCCACGCTATCCTGCTGTACTCATGAGGTGGTCCAGAGATCCCTAATTCCCATACCCTCTCCCCTTTCCCCAACCAACGGCTCCCCAGACTTCTCCTTAGGTCTTTCTGACCCGGTGTTTCGTCTGTGGATTTCCCGGAATAGATTCCGAGCACACCAAATTGGGGTTGAGGGGCATTAGCCAACGACGGAGGAACTTCAGAATTACCGGGTCCCCTGTCCTCTGGGCTTGTGGCGGTCTATGCAGCTTTGACATTTTCTCTGTTCTCTATCAGACTATAGTCAGTTTTCCAGACCCCTCACAGAATTCGAGAAGTTATGCATGGAGGGGGGTATCCTCAGACACTCTTTGGCTATCTCACATACTATGCTAATTACCTCTACAGATTTGCCACCTCCTAGATTTCTCTTGCAGTGGGAGTCGGACTTGGGCCTCTCTCTCTCTGCTGTGCAGAGAAACAAGTTGCTGTCTCTTGCTCACAAATCGGCTATTAGTTCGAAATTTCAAGAAGCCAATTACAAATGTCTTTACCGGTGGTATAGGGTCCCAACAAAACTCCATAGGATGTTCCCAGCAGTAGACGCTAGTTCTTGGAGATGTGGTGCAGGGGAAGGAGACTTTTTACACATATTCTGTGCATGCCCCGTGCTGCAGCAGTTTTGGGAGGGGGTACGGGGAGTGATCTGGCATGTGACTGGATACACGCAGACCCTGGGCCCAGAACTGTTCCTGCTCCAATTATCTGAGTCTTCTGTCCGTGCATATAAAGGATCTCTGTTAAGCTTCCTGGTGATGGCTGCCAGGACGTGTATCCCTCTGGGGTGGAGATCATCTTCCCCGCCAAAGTTATCAGTGTGGGCAAACAGGGTGAATGAACTGATGTACATGGAGGACCCGATGGCGTCTCTCCACGACAGATATGAGGCCTTTCACAAAACATAGTACTCTTGGATCGAGTTTAAATACTCTAACGATTACGGCACATGGATACCTCCCGATTGAGGGGAGGCCTACTGGTGCCATGGGACGGAAGTGATCTGAGAAGGTGGATCCCTGCTTTGTGTTCGTCTATGCCCTAGTGTCTCCTCCTTCCCACTCCCTTTTCCTTTTGTGTCTTCCTTCCCTATTTGTCGCCCGTTTCATCTTTCCTGACAGACTCTCATCTTTTTTCTTTATTCGTAATTTACTCTGGTAATCCCGTATTATAAAAAAGTTATTGGTAAACTTGGAAAAGTTAAGGTGTGGGAATTTCCATGTATTAAAGTCAGAATGTTATAAACATGACATATAATGGATGTGAAATGTATCGTATGTGATTCAGTTTGGAATGATTCCATGTTTATGGTTAAATAAAGAATTTAAAAAAGAATACCATCAAGTAGACATCTGATTCACTCTAAATTTATTCTACATCAACGACCGCAAACATACTGCCAATGTAAAAAAGTATCAGTGATTCCTAAAAGTGATGATATGACCCCAACAGAGCCCTGATCTAAACATCATGTCTGTGTGGGATTATATAAAGACACAGAAGGATTTGCGCATGCTTAAATCTACAGAAGATTTGTGGTTCTCCAAGATGTTTGGAAAAATCTCCCTGCCAAGTTCCTTAAAAAACAAGTATACCTAGAAGAATTGATGCTTGGAAGTTCTTTTAAAGACAAAGGATAGTTGCACCAAATATTGATTTGATTTAGATTTCTCTTTTGTTCATGGATTTTGTTAAATGATAAAATTACGGCAAACTATTACCACTTCTATTTTTTTAAAGAATTCTTATGCAGCAGCCATGTTTCCATACCTGCCTAAAATATTTACCCAGTATTGTGCACTTCATGAGAGTCATCAGAAACACAATATGAATCTATTACGACATGAACACTTTAAATCAATCTGTCAATTCCTTAGTGATTGATTTTTCATCATGTTTAACATTAATATATTGGTCCTGGCAGCCCCTTGCAATTTGAAAAAAATGGACTATTATAACATCAGAAAACAATTTCCCTTGAAGATCTTGTGATGAATGCTTTACAAACATCTCAATATTTCACATTCTTGCATCGACCTGTTCACATTAATCAGTGTTTCATGTGATATTTAGCTTGCATGCTTCATCAAATTGCAAAAAATAGATTATTCCAGGTGTATCCACCCAACTGAGTTTGGATTAGAAGTGACAAGCGCACACTGGCCGGATGTTTTCTGTACACAGCAGCGCACTAATATACTGCTAATGGATCTGTGAATGCTGTGGCTTTTATAAGAGGAGGAATGTTTCAGATATTATGAACAGGACCATTTTATCTAATGTGTAAATGATTCTCTAAATTCATGAGAAATGTCTTCTGATAATATGAAATGAGCTATTGGAGAGCAAGGGACCAAAACGACTGTAGATTTACAGCGGCTGTCCGTCTGTCCCTGGTGCTGAAACATCTTTTCCTACAACTATGTGATGTGCAGTTTCTCTATTTTTCCTCCTTGAAATGTGTAAAAATTGGGTGTTGCTTTGACTCCTTTTCAATACAATGTCAGAACGTGAATTGACACTTTCCAGATGAATTGTAACACCTAATTATCTATTTATTTATACATTTCTAGGAGGTATAATGGAAGCATGGCACAATGAAAAGTTCTACCAAAGATGCTCCAGAATTGTTATTTTATGAAGAATGCAAGTATGTGTTAAAAATTATATTTAAGACAAGTTAAGAATTCTCTTTAAATACCCCGACAGTGTTCATTTATTGTAGGAAGATTTCTCACTACTGATCAAATAAGTTAAAAAACAGCAGTGATCACCTTGTCTTCAAGTGCAGCCATTCGTTCCTTCAAGTGCAACTGCAACCGTTCATTGGATTCTGTTAGAAGCCTATCAACTGTATCAGAAAGTCTTTTGTTGTGTTCTTCATTCATTTTCTCTCTTTGGCGAGCCTATATCACACAAAGAAATAACAAGCAGACTTGTAACACTTTGTTCCTACCAGCTTTTTGTATCTTGAGAAAACTTTAAAGGGGTTGTCGGATTACAAAAATAGGCCTGCGTCCTCTGGATATAAATATATATATATATGTATATATACACACACACACACACACAGGCTGTGTACTCGCAAATGCAAGAGTTTTTCTGAAAATGGGCCGTGGGACTGTGGAATGTTCAAGGGGTGTAGGCGGAGCTAGGATGAAGCCTGGGTGGAGTCTCAAGGGGGCTCAGAAATCTTACCAGTATGGGGCCCTGAAATTCCTAGTGATAGCCCTGTCTCCTCCATTAAAAGTGCCACTCCTGAGGACTGAGTCTACTACTGCGGCACAGACATTTGAAAGTGGTTAGGTTGTAGAACCAGACACAACCTTGGACAAGTGTGGCACTTTTTGTAAAAGAAAAAAACCCTCTCCTTTTTCCTAACCATGAAAAATTGTTTTAACAAGGACTAACTATCTTTAATAGGGATTTGATGAACTATTTACAAGATAGGTCATCTATAGCAGATCAGTGGGAGTCCGACATATGGCGCTATCATGGAACAGCTCCTTTTTTTTGTCTGGTAATGGCTGAATGTAAACACTTGGAATAAGAACTGCTGAGGGCAGCTCCATTCAAAGGGTAGCAGTTACTAAATGCTACTGCAGCATAGCTCCTATTCTTTACATAGACATTGGGCTGCAGTAGTAACCAACAGCAGGCAGTGGCCATTATACTTTGAATGGAATTCTGCTCAGCAGCTCCATTCAAAATGTTTACATCTGGCTTCCGCCAAAGCAAAAGGAAATGACTGTTCGGTGGGAAGGTTCCGGGTGTTGGAACCCTACCGGCCTGTTATAGATAATTTATGCTGTGGAGAGGTCATCAAATCCCTATGCCTGGATTATCCAATGAAGTTATGTATAACATGATGGCCTGCCTTTAAGTGCTTGCCTGGAGAGATGGTAGACATGCCTCTGCACATACATTTACATACTTTAAAGAAAGCCAGGTGCACCTAATTTGCTATATGTCAAAGGGATAGGGAGAAGAGGTAATCAAGGAAGGAAGAGAAAAGACTCTGCATAAATGATATGGACAACAAATTTAAAAAGTACAAACACATTTATTGAAGTCCAAGGACAAACATATTAAAAGCAATTAAAATTGACATAAAAAAACAACACCACTATACAAAAAATATCAAATGTACAAAATACCTATAATGAAGTCCATGTCTGGTGGTTATTTGTTCTATTACATCATAGCACATGTGCTATATGCTACATCACAGCAGCCAATCAGTGCTTTAGCCTCGATCTTCTTGGCTACGGAACTGCTGACATGCACTTACGCATACTCAGCCTGTTGCTGTCTCCACTGGCTCCTCACATACTTGCTGTCTTCTTTTCCTAATTATGGGGATATTTAAAACTTGCTTGTTTTCCTTGACTACACCCCTGACGAAGTCTCCGTGAGTGGCGACACGCGTTGGGTCTCCTTCATTTCCAGAGCTTGACTAGCTTGCCTCACAGTGCCAGCCATTAGCCGTTTATCTCTTACTGGGATAGCGAAGAGGCACCTTGTAATTGCGACTGTTTGCAAACAGTCTATTTTTCTCTAGCACCTGGCTTAGGGGTTTTTCTTGGTTTTGCCATTCCCCCACACCATACTGCGTGCCTTACCCTTCCTTGTGTGGCAAGATTGAACCTTAGGGAGTTGTTATATTAGTATTTTCCATCCACTTACCTATTAATTGCAGGAGGCATTTTCCTTGTGGTTGTACCATACATTATCTATTTGCCTTCTTCTCCCCTTGCCATATGGTGACTTATACTGATATGATCTATACATATAATAACTTATTTTCGCTGGACTTCATTATAGGTATTTTGTACATTTGATATTTTTTGTATAGTGGTATTGTCTTTCATGTCATTTTAATTGCTTTTAATATGTTTGTCCTTGGAATTCAATAAAGTTGTTTGTACTTTTTAAACTTGGTGTGCACATCATTATATGCTTTATATGCATCATTATCTTCCTTCATATATTTACATATGTGATGATGAGACGTGGTCGTAGATGTAAATACTTTGTAAATACTGTTACTCAGTAAATCATTACCAGGGGTCACATGACTGACATGTTCAGAGCTATTCAGTTGACGTTATAGAGATACTTGAGCAAAACTGTAAATTCACGCAAATAATTTTCTACTATAGAAAGAGAGAAAATTAAAACCAAAATACCCTTTTGAATTTAAAGATCAGCAAACATTCAGTATGTTTATGAAATTGATGATTGACCCGAACCATATTTCAGCTTCTAGTACCTTCACTACCTAAACCCTTAAAGAGTTTTTAAACTCATTTTTCATATAATGTTTTGCAAAAGGTAAAAAAACCCATATATTTTAGAAAAACATATCTAGAAAATATATTAATCAGTTTATATCAGTGATGATATTCAACACCCAATTCCTAGAGTCCCTACGACAATACACAATGTACTGTATTGTAGTTTAGTCATGCCATCGGGACATGTATAGTAATGGTCAAATATTTGCTGACTTAAAGGAAATCTGTTACCAGGCTTTTGTAACCCCATCTGAAAGACGAATAATGTAGAGACAGAAACTGTCACGATACTGGTGGTAATAGCTGGAGTCCAATAGTGGGAAACAGGGAGAACACTGGAAGCGGGAAGTACACTGAGAAGAGGGAACTCAGGTACAGCCTGGGAGTTGTAGTTCCATGGCAGGTGCAGACGATAATCAGGTTGCTGACAGGCGTGCGGGATACAGATTAGGAGGAAGGAATGATCCGGAAAGAGACGGTTCCAGCAAGAGAACTGCAAGCAGGAGCTTTATGCAATGCCACACATCCAAGCCCTCTTCACCTCATACAGACTACAACTCAAATATATCTCCCAGATCCGTGCTTTCCTTAACCAAGAATCAGCAACAACATTAGTGCATGCCCTCATCATCTCCTGCCTCGACTACTGCAACCTCCTGCTCTCTGGCCTCCCTTCCAACACTCTTGCACCCCTCCAATCTATCCTAAACTCTGCGGCCCGCTTAATCCACCTCCCCCCTCGCTATTCCTTAGCCTCACCACTCTGCCAATCCCTTCACTGGCCTCCCATCGCCCAACGACTCCAGTTCAAAACATTAACCATGACATACAAAGCCATCCACAACCTGTCTCCTCCTTACATCTGTGACCTAGTCTCCCGGTACCTACCTGCACGCAACCGCAGATCCTCACAAGATCTCCTTCTCTACTCCTCTCATATCTCCTCTTCCCACAATCGTGTACAAGATTTCTCCCGTGCCTCCCCCATACTCTGGAATGCTCTACCTCAGCATATCAGACTCTCCCCTACTGTGGAAAGCTTCAAGAGGAACCTCAAGACCCACCTCTTCCAACAAACCTACAACCTACAATAGCCCTCAGTCCAGTACACCACTGCGCCACCAGCTCTGTCCTCACCTATTGTACCATCACCCATTCCCTGTAGACTATGAGCCCTCGTGGACAAGGTGTTCTCTCCTCCTATACCAGTCTTTTTTGTACTGTTAATGATAGTTGTACGTATACCCTCTTTCACTTGTAAAGCGCCATGGAATCAATGGCGCTATAATAATAAATAATAATAATAATACTCAAGCAATGAGTGTTAAACCAGGCTGGATATTAAAGACAAACAGGTGGCGAGGGAGGAGCTTATTGGAAGCATGCTCCACCATCTTGGCTGAGGGCAAAGTGAAGAGCAGGGTAACCAAACAATAGGTAACCAGGGCATTCCTGACAGAAACCTTGATTCCAAAGTTGTATCGCTTACTCGGCTGCTTGCTGTAGTTGTGAAAAAAAATCATTGGTTTATCAGCAGGAGTTTATCACTACCTGCTGCCAGGTAGTCCAACCACGCCCCTATCACTAATAGGCAGCTTTAAGCCTATGTGCAGCTTACACAGAAAGCTGTCAAATAGTGATGTGTGAGGAGAATCATACCGCTCAGCATTCAGATAAGTGGTATATGTACAGATCGAAATGACAGTAAGCTGCCCAGTAAGTGACACATCGCTGGAATCAGAAGGTCTTTGTCTCTACGTTATGCTGCTCTCAGATGGGGTAGCAACAACCTGACAACAGATTCCCTTTCAATAGAAACATTTCTTTTTGGGCCGTAAATTGGTGGTGATTTTGATGCAAAGTGTTGCCGAGCATAAACATTTTCATGTTATGTAAATGGCATTTACAGTATATGATTTTCCTTTAATGCTAAGACATACAAATTCAGAGATAACTTTTAGAGCATTATGCCTATATTGCCAATTATACATACTCTCTGAAGTTCTTGGTTCTTTTCTTCAAGCTGTGTTTCCAGGTGCCTCATTCGTTCTTCAATATTTCCATGTCTTTCTTCTGCCTATGAAAAAAAAAATACAAGGAGCTGATCTGAAATGTGTGCACTCAGGTTGGTGATGATGTGTTCCTCAAGTAAGGTACAAGACAAAAGCAAGCTACTACTAACCGCAAACTTATTCTAGTAAAAGAAATAGTACAGAAGTATGCAGCTGGACAGCATTGCTTGAAATGTGTCAGCTAATAAAGGCCTGCTACATCCAAGCGCTAGCAAAACTTCGGGTTTATTTATGAGCAATGAAGTCAGCCAAATGTAACATGCAGACTGTGCATGGTTTGAACACAAACCTCATATTGGAAATCATAAGCCCCTAAAGCACTAAACTGCATGATGGTTGATTATCAATAATTAAAGCAAATAAAAAAAAAGAAAACAAAGGATTTAACGAAAATAAAATCAGATGGATCCTATTCAGCAATAGAAAGTAAAGTCCTGTAGGACTACCTTCCTACGTATGGAGACCATTTCTTGTAGCTTAGCTTCCATTACATATTGATAATCAGCAGATGAAGCAGAAGAACTTGGATCAGACTAACAAGTTAAGGAAAAGGAGAGTGATAAAGTTGATAAAACCAGAATAAAAGACTAAATAAAAAAAGTACAAAATGCTTAAAACTAAAATATGGGACGATGTAAATTTAAGGAATAACAGACAAAAAAATAAAAATAAACAGCAAACTGATGTAACCCAGTTCTAAAATAATGGAATGACGTGTGCTCCTGGTAATGTTGATAGCCAATTTCCTCAAGCTTTGTTCACACTAGCGTCACAACTGTCAGTTATTACAGAGCCAATAATTAAAGAGAACCTAACCGCTGTGCTAACTCCACTAAGTCACCAATATGTATAGCAACCTTTCCCTGCTTTGTAACAAACTCCCTAATGCAGCTTTGTAGTTGCTGAATTAATATAAAACTAGCATGTCTGTGTAGGCATGAGCAACATGATTTGCAAGAACGATGTCAACGCCGACTCGTTGCAAATATTGCGCATGTTCATAATGCTCTTCCTCACTGGGAATGCGTAATGAAGCTGGGTGTAAATCCCCGGCTTCACAGCAAATGACCAAGGAGACAGCAGTGACTCTAGACTTGAACAGAGATGGAGGAGCTTCACATTTCAGGTAAACAATGTCAATGTAAATATAGGTATCATTCGTGGTTTCTGTGTTTTAATGGTGGTATATCGTGGTACATGTTTGGTTTAAAGAGTATCAAATTAAATCAAAACGTATACGTATACCAGACACATTTCCCCATCTGTCTTTATCTATCCTTGACTTTAAGTGATCATTTAAGTGATCATTGATGGCTTGCTATTGTATAAAGCAACAAGCCATAAATCAATGTGAAGATGGAAGGACAGGAGTGGAAATCAGTCTCCTCATGAATACACCATATTTAGTGTCTAGTGTACTCTGTTTATTGCTTTTAGTCAAATGGCACATTTTATTTTTTGTTTTGCCTAAATTAAGAGTAGACCTGTTCCAATGCTATGCTTCTGTGTCATAGGTAGTGATGGGCGAACCCCTCGATGTTCGGGATCGGGAACCTCGCCCGAACGTTTTGTAAAGATTGAGTTTGGGTTCTGGGTTGTTGTTTTATTTTACTGTTAAAATAACAGACAGTCACAGACGCTGTCACGGAGTGGGCGTCTGTGATTGGATGCTGGAGTAACTTGAAACCAGTCCATGCATTCTAGCCTCTAGAATGTATGGGCAGAATCCAGGTTACTCCAATAGCCAATCAAAGATGCCCATTCTGTGTGACAGCATTTGTGATTGGTTGTTGGGTCCCTCACAAATTTACTAGTATAAAAATAAATAAATAATTAAAAAAACGACTTAGCGCTCCGCAGTATTTTTGAGTCTCAGAGCAGATAAAGCAGACGGCTACGGACTGCCACCCCCATCTGGCTGACTTTACCTTGGCTGACAATCAAAATACAGGAAGCCCATTATTTTTTTTTTAATTATTTAAAAAAATAATTAAAAAAAGAATGTGTGAGCTCCCACCATATTTTGATCACCAGTCAGGTAAAGCCAGACAGCTGGAGGCTGGGATTCTCAGCGTGGTAAGGCCCGAGCGTTTTGGGCCCTCCACGCTAAAAACCGCAGCCTGCAGCCACCCCTGGAAATGGCGCATTGTTTCTTAGCACCATTTCCAGGCGCTTTACCCAGCTCGTCCAGTGGCCCTGATGGTGGTGGCATGCTGGGTAATAAAGGGGTTAATATCAGCTTTGTATTCTCAGCTGGTACTAAGCCCAAAATTCAAGGCGTCACGCCAAATTAGACATGGCGACCATGAATGTCTAGTAAACAGTAAAAAAAAACACAGCACATAGAATTTTTTTTATTAGAAATAAAACAAAAAAACATTTAAAGACTCCATTTTTATTATAAAAAAATCCTTAGTGTGACGTAGTACACGGGGAGAGCCATGTCAGCTCTGCTTCATCGCTCTATACAGACACGTGTCTCTACAAAGCGAGAAGCAGATAGAGCCCATGTCAGCTCTGCATCATCACTCTGCACAGACAAGTGTCCCTATAGAGCGAGAAGCAGGGAGAGCCATGTCAGCTCTGCTTCATCCCTCTGTAAAGACAAGCATCTCTACAGAGAGAGAAGCAGGGAAAGCATGTCAGCTCTGCTTCATCACTCTTAGAGACATATACAGAGCGAGATGCAGGGAGACCAATGTCAGCTCTGCTTCATCGCTCTGTACAGACATATACAGATTGAGAAACAGGGAGAGCCATGCCAGCTATGCTTCATCACTCTGTACAGAGTGAGAAGCAGGCTGACACTGAGGGTATGATTCCACTTGCATATGACTCGTGCGAGTCTCGCATTGCATCACCCCGCACGGCCTGACACTCTCCAGACAGGGGCAGCTCAGCTGTATGGAAATAAATGCAGCCGACCCAATCCTGTCTGGAGAATTTGCGCCGTGCCGGGTGATGCGATGCGAGACCCGCACAGTGACAAAGTTCAATTGAGTCCATGAGCCAAGGTCTCGGGTAACCCTGATGTCACTGCACACATGGCCAAAAACAGCCAAAGACTGCAGAGAGACGAGCAGTGCAATGAATAGCCCCGGAAGTTAACAAGACCTTCCATTACATCATAGCCATGTGACCAGTCTGTAAGCCAATGTCTGTACAAAATTCACACAAGACTGGTCACATGGCTATGACAACATGAAAGGTCCTTTAGTCAGTGGTGGTTAACCGGGGGCACAGCAATGATCGGACGCGGAAGCAAAAGCGGCTGGGAGACAAAGTCTGCAGGACGTGTCGCGAGACCTGTAAGTATAATCGGAATGTTTTTTAATAATGTGCTTTTTTTTTTTAGAGCCCCTGGACCCGAACTGGACCTGAACTGTAACACGAGCTTCCCAGGAAAGCTCACGTTCGGGATCGTGTGCATGAACACTACATGTTCGGTACGGACCCTGAACTTTACAGTTCGGGTTCCCCCATCACTAGTCATAGGGCATCATAGTGTTATGAAAGAACCACTTTAAAGGGGTTGCCTCGCCTTAGGGTATAAGTCTGCAGTCACTGTATGTGACTACAGACTTGAGAACCTTCAAAGCGTGAGCACTGCACACTGTAAAAGTACTATAGTGTCGGCGCCAGGAACGGGCAGTAATGTGGTGCGAATTGCATACTTCCAGCCACATTCTGTCTAGACGTATCCAGCCTCAATTCACTTGCATGGAGTAAGGCCACGCATGTCTAGTTGGCACATGACCACATGTATGCAAATCGCTACTGCAACAGATAATCCTCACAGTGCACAGTGTGTGCACTGTAAAGATTTACAAACCTGAAGTCTGTTCTCTATCCTGGCGGCAGCAGCTTGTGCCCAGAAATGCTCAGTTCCGGAGCTGCCCCGTCTTATGATAGCGGCCGTGACTGGGTACTTCACATCTGCCTCCTATTGACTTGAATGGGTGGCGAATGTGCAGTATCCAGCTGCAGCTGCTGTGAGAGGACGGGAAGCTCTGGAACAGAGCAATTCTAGCCACTTGCTGCTGCCACAGAGAACAGTTCATAGGGGAGGGGTGTCGGAGCCCGGCAGATTAGACATTGATAACCTATCCTAAGGATAGGCCATCATCATTAAAGTAGTGGACAACCTATTTAAGACTATTTCAATATGATGGGCATGGTAAGGAAGTTTATGATCAGGAATGACATAATTGACCCATTGTCTCCAACAAAAGCCTATGGAAACATTTTCTCAAGTCCCAAAAATATATGTAGACACTGGGATGTATGGTATATTTTTCATTGGACTACTGGTTACATTTGAAAGGAGACTGACCTTAAAGAAACATGTCTTCATTTTAAAATGAAAATAAAAATAGAATTGATGTTTTGTTTTGCTTTTATGGATGTTTTATGCATTTGATTCTATGGTATTGATTTGATACTATTTAGAAAAATGCATGCATATTCTTACAGATGACCTTGTTCCTAGTGGGATTTCAATCTAATTTTCCATTTCACACCATTGCTGGTATTGACACATGAAATTTGTCATCAACACATCAACATATTGGAGTTCTATGCGACTGTAACACGGAGTTTTGCACAAACTTCGCCGATTGTCATGGTGGCAGAGAGCAGCTCTGTTCAGATTCTGACACTCTGCCTGATGGCTTCTTTAGTGTCTGTGATTAACACAGGCAGACTAAGGCGTCAACCTGCTGTGTGCTGATTTAAAGGCAGGCTACCAAGAGCTAATCTTTGCTGGTCTGCTTGCTCCTTTGATCACATGCTGTGGGGAGGCCTATCACATCTTCTCCCCTCCTATTTATGCTGGTTGAATGCTTCCACCCATGTTTAGTTTGTCTTTCTTGGTCTTTAAGGTGTGGTGTCTCAGACTTTCTGGAGATACTTATGCTATTTGCTTGAGCAGTTGTGGAGTTTACCCCTGTTGATAAGTAGATTCCCTTCTGCTCTTATGTTTACTCCTGAATCTCTTATTGTCTTTACCTTTGTGTGTGTGTGTACAGTGTGACAGAGTTTTGTTTTTCCTATATCTGTCTTTATTTGTGGATTCATCAAATTCCTGTCTGATCCCTCCCTCGTGGGATGGGGAATGACAGGAGAACTGGTGAGGAGCAGGGCCAGGAAGTAGACTCTGGCAACTCCCCCTTCAGGAGTATCCCTGAGATTAGGGATTGCATAGGGCTCGCTAGCTTGAGGGACAGCTTAGGGTCCTCGGTTCCCTACCATCTTATAGTCATCGTGACAGCGACAATAATCATGGCATGAATTGTAAAGTGCTGCAGTATATGTTAGAGCTATAGAATTAAAATGATTTATTATTATACAGCAGTTCTAAAACATTCCAATGGAAATGTTTATAAAATGTCTTATATCATAATAAAAATTAATAAGAGACAACCACGATATTGAACATCTGAAATCTCAAGTATGAACTCAAAAAATTCTCAATACTATGCTAGATTCAATTTGATTTTCTTTACAGCAACCCAGTCTATCTAGCTTTGCTGGATTTGTTTGCCAGTCCCATCTGATATATTAGTAAGTGGTATGTGCATTGTCCTGGTAATTGAGTGGTTGCCTTGGAGAGAGAGCATCTCTTGGCTCATTCCACAGACTTAGCAATTAGATCTTTATAGACATAGTTTGAAAGGCAGCATCATGACCTTTAAAGGTTTATTGCCTCCATGAACTACTGCAATTGAGAAGTTTTCGATTTTGTTATCCAGCAAAATATTATAAAATACTAAGAAACAGTTATTGGTAAATTTTTGGCTTAATTTCTCGTAGTAGTACTTATACCACAGCAAGCACCATGTGCCTATCCAGTTTGGTCACCATGACATTAAGCATCCTGGCAAAATGATACCTGTTTGTAGACATTCTTTATTTAATGGGGTTGTCTGGACCGTTAACAGTGATAACCTATACTCAGCATAGGAGATCAATGTCTGATCAATGAGGGAGTGATACCTGGCACCCCCGCCGACCAGCTGTTCCCGATACTACCGCAGGCGAGAACTACTCAATTTCAGCGCTGGACAGCACAGTTCCATCAACTGTAGAGTGGCTATGGCTGTGAACTGCATAGCCATCCCTTATTTAAAGCAATAGAGGGTGTATATTTAGTACCCAGTTGCGGTGACTATTCCGTAGACAGAGCTATGTTGTTCAGCACCACAACTAATTTCAGCCAGTGGTGGCACCTGGAGGAGCTGAACAGCGCACCCCCAACGATCATGCATTGATGACCTAGAGTAAAAATAGGTCATGAATGTTAAATTCCCAGGCAATCCTTTTAATAATATCAGGTAGATAACCCTGGAACAACTAAACTCACATTTAGAATAATGGGGATCAAACTCAAAGAACATTCAATATAAACCAAATACCTGAACCCAAACCCAGGTATGTGACATTTAAAAGAGCCCCATATTTCATAAAATGCCAATTTTATTGAAAATAAATTAAAATTAAATATGACATATAATGGCAAGATTGCTCTAAAAAAGAGACCGCTCTAAAAAAAAAACCATATATTAAGTCAGAAAAAGTATAGCAGCAGTAATACCATGTTTCTGCAAAAATAAGACTTACCCCAAAACTAAGCCCTATCATGATTTTATAGGATTGGATTGCAGCATGCTTGCTACTTAAAACATAAGCCTTAGTAATAGTCAGAACGGGCATTTTGGGGGGAGGACTGGTGAATATCCTAGGACCCCCACTCTTTTAGGGGTCCCCATTGTTTCCATTTCACTGTTACAATTGATTAAAGACCTTTGGTGATATCATGGTTATGTGACCATGATGTCACAAAGGTCCTATAACTGCAGAAGTCTAGAGGAATTGAAGAGGAGACCGGCTGGTCTCCAATTTTTCAAGGCCCCCGCTCTCTTAGTGGTTCCCAGCATTTCTATTCTGAGGTGAAGACTGCTTAAGGATCTTTGGTGACATTAAAGTCATGTGACCGTGATGTCACCAAAGGTCCTTTAACTTCAGGAGTGTAGAGGAATTAAACAGTAGACAAGTTGATGTACTGTATGTGCAGTGTGTATATATTTACATTTGTACATACTGTGTGTGATAATGACATGATTATATTTGAATACATAAACCTGTTCTTATATGCTATTATTTATTGGACACAGTGTCATTAACCTTACAGTTTATGTTTTATATTCAATTTAAGACACATATGACCTTTGTGTGTCAGGTTTTATAATATTTTCATATAAATTGACAATCTATGTGATGTATGTGTCCATATATATTTTGAATACTGATTGAACTTACATCTCCAATGTAGGTGTTTTCTGGATTTACAAGTACCAACTCTAAATGTATTTTATTACATATTGTGACATCAGTTTGTAATTATATCAATAAATGCTTTTGTATTTTTTATGTAAGAATATAGTACTCATCTTATTTTTGGAGAAAAATGGTAGTAGTAGTAAACATGAATACATTTTATAATCTAGTATATAATCGGCAATGTAACCACTGGTTAGTCCCAATGAATATAAAGATAAATCACAGGTATAGTGGTAGTGAAGACGACCATAAGTAATTACAGGCCAGAAAAAACTCTAAAACCCCCCAAGGATGTGTAGAACCAATCAACGTGTTTCGGCCAGCTTTAAGCCTTAATCACAATGAAGCCGAAACATGTTGATTGGTTCTACACACCCTTGGGGGTTTTTAGAGGTTTTTTTCTGACTGCTGCACATGTATTTGATACTTTAAAAAAGTAGAAGAATGAAATGTAATTTTTTATTCACACCTGGTGCACTTCCTTCCTTCACTGGATCATCAATGGTTTTTGACATTTAGTTAGTGGTAATAAGTATAGGCACTAATTTCATTGATAAGGGTTGAACTTTGGGTGAAAAGAGAGTAGTCCAAATGAAACAGATTCTGTGAACTTTATATGGATAATCAATGGTTTTTCATTTATGCTACATGTTGTTCTAGTGGGATCTGTGTCAGGGTCGGAAACAGGAGCGCAAAGGGGTTTAAACGTGTATAAACCTATAGAAACACTACACTGGAATGTTTAAACAAATTCAAACTTTATTGGAAAATACCAAAACAATCATGATATTCTTATTAAAATTTTAAGAAAAAAATTCTGATATTATATAGTCAGCCATAACACTTTGAATGTTACCAGCCTTACCCAGACTGGCTGTATTTCCTTACACGTCATTGTCTACTGCTGTGTATTTGGCTTGTAATATATTTTTTTTTTTAAGAATATCATGATTGTTTTGGTATTTTCCAATAAAGTTTGAATTTGTTTAAAAATTTCAGTGTAGTGTTTCTATAGGTTTATATGCTTTCCACTGGTGGACTTCTTGCTGGTCTTTATTATTTGAACTCTGGCTCATGTTCTTTGAGTGGTGATCAAAATTGTAGTAGTTTTTTTTTTGGAGGGGGGGGTAAAAGTGAGCTGACTAGGGTTGAGGGAGTACCTAACTATTTGTACTCGCTATACTTCTAACGAGTACTGTCTAATACTCTTGTATTCATTCCAAATAGCATGTGTGATACAAGTCAATGGGAAAAACTCGCAAAGTAATGAGCAACCCGAATTCCGCACTATTCACTACTCGCACAAAGAGTATGTGGCATTCGGGTTGCTCGTTACTTTGCAAGTTTTTCTCCATTGACTTGCATTGCACACGCTATTCGGAATGAATACACGAGTAGTAGACAGTACTCGTTATGAGTATAGCGAGTACGAATAGTTAGGTACTCGCTATACTCTAGAGCTTACCTTGTTATGCTAAACATGGTTCCAAGTGTAAAACTACTTCCAATTTCAAACATAGTTTTTGCAAAATTTCCCATGCTCAACTCAAATTAAAGTATAAAAATAAAAAACATATATATCCCATGTGCAAATTAGGTAAAAACAAGCAAGTTATTGTAAAAAATAATAATAAAAAAGCTCAGTGCAGCTTACAGTCAATGGAATATCTAGAATAGGTAACCAGTATCTTCATAATTAAATCTTTACCCCCCATAAAACCCACCACCTTAAGAATGTGCTATTAGGGCAGTACAAATACAAACAATTACTTCACCAGAACTTTATGGGTTTAGTACCTTAGTGAGGGCTGATATTCTCTGAGCCAACTCTGCTTCCACTTCTGGCAAGGTTTCTGCTTTTCTCATAGTCTGCTGTAGTTTCTGTTCAGCCAATTCCAAACGTTCTTGCAGTTGTCTGTTTTTCTCTTCCATCTACGCTTCAGAAAGAGGAAACATTTTTGTTTAAAAAAAATAATCAATCAAATCAATATGTAAAAATTCTACTTTCCTGAAAAATTGCATACCTAGAGAGTTTAACCAAAATAACTTCCTTACATATGCAGTTAAAGGGGTTGTCTATCATTAGGCTGAGTTGTGAACTGCAGGCACTGGGCTTAGTGGTCTTTTGCTGTCTATCTCAGCATGGCAGCCAAGGATACAGTGATTGGTTGCAGCAGTCACACATTGTACTTAGGACATCACCGCTCATGGCAGTCAACATACAACTTAAAGAATCAACCCAGGTTTAGTGATGGAGATGCAGGGACCTCCACGGGTAAGGCTAAAAGGGGCTTTACACGCTATGATATCGCTAACGATTTATCGTCGGGGTCACGGTGTTTGTGACGCACATCTGGCGTTCTTAGCAACATCGCAGCGTGTAACACATACGAGCAACCTTAAAAGATTGCAAAAGAGACAAAAATCGTTGGTTTTGGAGAGGTCGTCCAAACACCAAAAATCGTTGTCTTGTACGTAGCAATGTTGTTCCTTATTCCTGCGGCAGCACACATCGCTGTGTGTGACACAGCAGGAACGCGGACCATCTCCTTACCTGCGTCCACCAGCAATGAGGAAGGAAGAGGGTGGGCGGGATGTTAAGTCCCGCTCATCTCCGTCCCTCCACTTCTATTGGACGGCTGCCATGTGACGTCGCTGTGACGCCGTACAACCCGCCCCCTTAGAAAGGAGGCGGATCGCCGGCCAGAGCAACATCGCTGGGCAGGTAAGTCCGAGTGACGGGTGTTAGCGATGTTGTGTGCCACGGGTAGCGATTTGCCCGTGTCGCACAACCGACGGGGGCGAGTACACTCGCTAGCAATATCGGTACCGATATTGCAGTGCGTAAAGTACCCTTTATTCTATAAGTAACATTACCAGCTTGTGGGTCATTTTGACCTTAAGCTGGAAAACCTTTCTAAGTGGATTTTCTGGGATTTTACTAAATTTTACAAAATTCTTTCTAGAGTTGGGAATGTTCTATAAAAAAGTGGCAAAAAAAAAGATTTTTCCTTCAACCTCCTGCTCCTCCAGCACTTGCAAACCAGTTATCCTCCGCCCGATCCTGTAGTCTTAGCCATCAGTCACAGTTTGAATTACAGACCTCTAGCAGCATTCATAGTTCTGCTGGTGGATATGTAAAAATCTACTTTCACATATACTGTAGTCCTAACAAATGATGGCATTGAGGCAGTTACTTCTAATTCATGTTAATCTACTTTTCTAGTGTAAAGATTTCTCTGAATGCTAGGAGATTTCAGCTCTGAAGCAAGCAAACTGTGTATTCAGCATTAGACTAAACGCAACCTATAACTGAAGATCAATATTACAGATTTAATAAAGGTTGCCCTGACTCAGATAACACAACACTGGGATATCACAGTACAAAGATGTGTAATTCAACACAACTTGACATTGCTCAGTGGCTTGTGTTTTGTTAAACTATGTTAATTCTCATAAATGAGACAACCCTCTGTGACAAATTATGGGTCATGATAGCTAGTCATGGGAGAGCACTACAGTGTAAAATGCTTGGGAGCTCATTACTCGTGCCGCACAAGTCAGACGCTCTGAAAGAGCTCAACTCAAATGACGAGTATAATTGAAGTGGAATGATTGGCCAGTTTGACTCTCCGCCGACATACAGCCAGCCATATACAAAGCATTTCAGGAGAGGGAGGGCAGGGTTTACATTTTGGACACACTACATCCCATCCAAAAATGTTACTTTAACCCCCAGCGAAAGCTATTTAGAGACTGCAAGTAGCTTTCACTGAGGTGCCTGCTCACATCATGCAGTGAAGCAAGCCTGTACTTTGTGTTTGTTGTTTCACGGACAAAACATCCGAGTACCCATGATACTCAGGCTGACAGCGCAAGTACCCGAGCACCCAGATGCTTGATCGAATATCAAGCACTGGCAAGCACACTCGTACATAATTAATAACTAGTGATGGACAAGTGTGCATGCTACAGATTGATACTCGATCGAGCTTTAAAATGCTCGAGGACTCACGGTGCCTGGCAGAGTATCATGGGTTCTTGGATGTAGTCTGTGTCCCCCCAAAAAAAAGAAAAAAATCCTGCCATCCCCTGGTAATGCTCTGTATATGACTGGCTGAATGTGGGAGGAGAGCTGAACTGGCCAACCATTGACTTCCATTATATTCGTTATTTGAGTTGAGCACTTTTAGAGTGTCTGACCTGTTCGGCTGGAGTAATAAGCACCAGAGCATTTTAGTGCTTGCCCATCACTAATGATAACCTTTGCAACATAAATAAATAATAAGGTTATATAAAGTTACTGAGGTGTGTGTCTACATATGTGTGTATGTACTCCTCAAATTAAATTTGCTACACCAAAAAGAAAAACTTGTGGAGTTATGAAAGTTACTATATAAATTCCTTGAGGGGTCTAGTTTGCAAAATGGAGTAACTTGTGTGGGGTTTTAACTGTTTAGGCACACTAGGGGTTCTCCAAACGTGACATGGTGTCTGTAACAATTTCAGCCAATTTTGACTTTGAAAACTCAAATGGCGCTCCTTCCCTTTCGAGCTCTGTCGTGTGCCCAAATAGTAGTTTTCCACCATGTATGAGGTATCACCGTACTCAGGAGAAATTGCACACCAAATTATACTATGCAATTTTTCTGTTACCTTTGTGGAATTAAAAAGTTTGGAGCTAAAAACATTTTTGTGGAAAAAATGTGATTTTTTATTTTCACGGCAGAACGTTATAAAATTCTGTGAGGTGCCTGGAGATATAAAGTGTTCTCAACATTTTTAGATAATATACTTGAGGGGTCTACTTTCCAAAAGGGGGTCACTTGTGGGGAGTTTAGGCACATCAGGGGCTGTCCAATCAAAATAAAACTATTTTATGTGACATAACTCTCTGGTTTAAGGGTATAAAAATTCAAAATTCCAAAATGTTCAATATTTTACCAATTTTTTGATATTTTCACACACAAAAAATATCATCCTAAATTTACCACTAACATGAAATACCATATGTCACAAAAAACAAACAATCTCTGGGATCCGTTGAAGCATTTCAGAGTTATTATCTCATAAAATGACACTCGTGGGAATTAAAGGAAGGGGAAAACCAGGCTCGGGGTGAAGGGCTTAAAGTGGTATTCTAATGAACAATGTTCATTTTATCAATCGATCTTTGAATAATAATAAGTTCCACAATTAGATGTGTTTAAAAAAATGTCCTGTGCTGAGATAATCTTATACAGTATATGTGCCCCTGGTACTTACTCTGTAATGGATGTGTCTGACCGTACAGGAAAATGGTCTGATCATACCATATCTCCTGAACATGGGAGGAAGCAAAAAGTCTACATACATGGGATGGTATGGGATGGGATTACATAATTAATTCTTTGAGGAAAAACATTTTTTTAAAAAACAGGCAGGGAAATGTTTTACCTCACAAAATGAATCATTTATGATCCCCTGCTGTAATGTCTGTATACTCTCTTTTGCGTCCTCCCCTGCCCGGTAGATGTGATATGATCAGACCATGTCCCTGTACGGTTAGACACAGCTATTACACACTATATAGCAGGGGCACATATACAAGATTATCGCAGGACATGAACAGTTTTTTAAACATCCAATTGTGAAACTTATTATTATTCCAAGATCTATTGATTAAAATTAACGTTAAAATAAACCTTGTGAATTAGAAAACCCCTTTAAACTAAAATGTTGGTCTGTGTGATCATCCAATAGTCAAAATCTAAATAATAATTATATTAAACTAGAATGACCCAAAACATGCAGTATGTCTGAAACATCATCTGAATTAAAATGTTAATTAGCATTTATACTGTATACACTTTCTTTTCATGTGGAAGAAGTTCTAAAGAATTAAAAATGAATTATGTGAAAAAAAACCCCCAAATCATAAATAGTCCTTTCAAAGAAAACAAAAAAGCTTTAATAAGCTGAATGCTAGATCAGAAACTCTGAATGTTATTGATGTTTGCGCACACCTGGGACTTAGTTTTCCGATTGCGAGCACAACAAAGGTAATGCACTATTATTTAGAAAAATCATTTAAAATAATGAGCAAAAATATTACTATATACACTAAACTTATTTGCAATGGCAGAAAGCAAACAGAAGATAAGGACACTGTACTAGATTGAGCGAAAAATTGGTTTAAATGGCATATACTACGTATTATATGGTCAGACACCCTTACTAGATATTTGAGAAAGGACAGATACATGGATACCTACAAGTACTAAGTACACTCGTAAAACTGTGAATTAATAAGTGAACTGAGAAATATGTATTATAGTAATTTCTGATAATTCAATACAGTTAGAATGGAAGAAACAGAATGAAAAAAAGAACTAGAGAAGGAACAATATGATAAAAAAGAAAGGTAAGGAGACAGGCCCAAGGGAATGAAAGAAGTCAAATCAATGGAAGAAGGGCTGAATGAATTAGATGAAGAATAAAAATATACAAAAATTGAAAAGAACGATAGAAAAACAAAGTGAAGACAGGGCAGAAAAAAAAGAGAAAAAGCATGACAAACAAAAAAAAACAAAAATTGAAAGGCAAACAAAGAAAAAGAAAATGAAGAAAGTAGAAATATAAGCATTTAAAATGGTATTCCAATCTTCATATATGGATAGTATCAGACAGTGCTTTTTTAATTACCGTATTTTTCGGACTGTAAGACGCACCGGACCATAAGACGCACTCTGGATTTAGAGGAGGAAAATAGGAAAATAACATTTTAAGCAAAAAATGTGGTAATGACACACTGTTATGGGGCAAGGATCTGCTGCTGACACTGTTATGGGGGTAATGTCCCCAAATTCTCTACTAAGGTACCCCAGCCTGGTAATAATCCTCCTGCCTTGTATATATATATATATATGTCCCTCATCCTGGTATAGCCCCCATCCTGCTATATACCGCTATCCTGGTATGTGCTCCCATCCTGCTATATACCCCATCCTGGCATATGGCCGCATCCTGCTATATATCCCTATCCTGGTATATGGCCGCATCATACTATATACCCCATCCTGGCATATGGCCACATCCTGCTATATTCCCCATCCTGGCATATGGCCGTATCCTGCTATATACCCCATCCTGGTGTATTGCTGCATCCTGCTATATACCCCATCCTGGTGTATGGCCTCATCCTGCTATATACCCCATCCTGGTGTGTGGCACACAAAAAAAATAAACGTTCATACACACCTTTCCTCGCTCCACGCAGCATCGCTCCTCCTCCCGTCTGTGCCAGCAGCAGCGCCGCTGACCTGAGTGGAGTCGGTCACGATCCCTGTAGCATTGCTCGTCCTCCTTTCTGTGCAGGCCGCGGCTGTGTGTGGACATGTGAGCACAGCGATGACGTCATCGCTGTGTGCACCTCTAGTCTCCACGCAAAGCCGCGGCCGGCAGACAGGAGGACGAGTGATGCTGCAGGGATCGTGGACGGTGAGTATACTGATTCACTGCCCCCCCGCGCTGATGAAGATGCGTGGGGGGGCAGTGAATACAGCAGCACATGATCACTGCAGGCTGTAGTTGCCAGGGGTGTTCATGTGGGCTGGCTGTTTAGTATATGCGCACCCCCTGCCCATCATCCCGCCCACCTGTCAGCGCCGGATTCAGTGCTGAGAGATGATGGGCGGGATGATGGGCCTGCATATGAAATGAGCGAGCCCACGTGGTCACAACAGGTGCTGCTACAGCCTGCTCGTGCCCCCAATGACCCGCGCCACTGCAGCACCTTCATTCCCCGAAGCCCTACATTCAGACTATAAGATGCATCCCTCACTTTCCCCCAACATTTGGGGGGAAAAAAGTGTGTCATATATTCCGAAAAATACGGTAATTGCTTATTAAAGTTTGCAGTCGTTGTTTAGATATTAACACTTTATTTATTTTATGTTTGCAGCTTGCTGCCTAGGATACCAACCACCGCTGTTGTGTATGTTGTAACTAACTAGTTTGTAAGCCCTGAGCTGAAGCTGTCCTCCACACTTCAGAGATCCTTGCCAGCTTCAGAATACTGCTTACAAGGTCAATAGAAAAAAGCTTGGAAGTCCAGTGCATTTTATGCTTTTTTGCAGGTGTTGTCATTTTCTAAGGCAACAAGGTATAAAAAAGTTTTAATAACTCATCTAGAGCATAAGCTTTAAACCGCAAAATTATATAAAAGCACTAACTGGCAAACCCATTTATGAAGATGAGATTTATGCGGGCGTCACACGGGACGATAAATCGTGTGATCGCATAAGCGATCGCACCCGCCCCCATCGTTTGTGCGTCACGGGCAATTAGTTGCCCGTGGCGCACAAAGTCATTAACCCCCCCATCACACGTACTTACCTCCCGGGCGACGTCGCTGTGGGCGGCGCACATCCTCTTCCTGAAGGGGGAGGGACGTTCAGCGTCACAGCGAAGTTACACGGCAGACGGCCAAAAGAAGCGGAGGGACGGAGATGAGCGGGACGCAAACATCCCGCCCACCTCCTTCTTCCTCATTGCCGGCGGGACGCAGGTAAGCTGTGTTCGTCGCTCCCAGGGTGTCACACGGAGCGATGTGTGCTGCCACGGGAGTGACGAACAACCGGAGCACAGAAGGAGGAACGAGATTATGAAAATGAACGACGTGTCAACGATGAACGAGAAGGTGAGTATTTCTGCTCGTTCATAGGTGTCACACGGAACGATATCTCTGACGATGCCGGATGTGCGTCACTAACGACGTGACCCCGACGACATATCGCCAATATATCGTACCGTGTGACGCCCGCATAACACATTAAGAAGAAGATAAAATGAGGGGAAATAAAAAAAAAGGAAGAAAACATTTGTCAAGATTTGGATTGTAAAGTCCTGTAGGCAAATCCTTTCAAGCACATATTCTGATTTTTTTTTATTTATTGATGGCCTAACACAGCCATCATCTGACGATAAAAATGTGACCTCAGTTGAAAAATATGAGCCTGCATTATCAAATGGGACCTGCCATATGATGTATCGGTAAGTCATATGTAGGGTAGGGTTAATGTATGCTTTATATAAATCTATGCATGCTAAGATGAAATGCAAGAAAACTGGAAATTTGGATGAATTTCCTGGGTTACCAAAATGCATACAATAAGCTGTAAAATATACTGAACCTGACGTAAAATAGCTTCTTTATTTGCCAGCTCATTTTCCAGCTTATCATTCATATCATGGATGGATGTTGATTCCCTCTGTGCACTGAGATATCTCTTCTCAAGTGTTGTGATTCGTTCTTCCATATCTTCTTTCTGAGCCATAGCCTGAAATTCACAGAAGTACATTGTAATATTCATAAATGTAGGCCAAGCATATAAACACTTCAACGTTTCAGAGTAAACATATTTATGCGTTTTGGCTGATGAGTTCGATGTGGTCCATGGCCGGCTTCTATCTGCGTCGATCCCTATAAAGCCCGCTTTACACGCTGCAATGTATGTTACAATGTGTCGGCGGGGTCACGTCGTAAGTGACGCACATCCGGCATCGTAAGGTACATTGTAGTGTGTAACAGCTACGTGCGATTGCGAATGAACGGTAAAACGTTCATCGCACGCACGTCGTTCATTCCTCATGAATTGAACGTCAGGTTGTTCATCATACCCGAGGCAGCACACATCGCAGTGTGTGACACCCTGGGAACGATGAACAGATCTGACCTGCGTCCTGCGGCTCCCGCCGGCAATGAGGAAGGAAGGAGGTGGGCGGGATGTTTACATCCCGCTCATCTCCGCCCCTCCGCTTCTATTGGCCAGCTGCCGCATGACGTCGATGTGACGCCGAACGTCCCTTCCACTCCAGGAAGTGGATGTTTGCCACCCACATCGAGGTCATATGGACGGGTAAGTATGTGTGACGGGGTTTAATCGTTTGTGCGGCACATTCAACACAACTGAACGTGCCGCACATACGATGGGGGCGGTTACGATCGCATAAGATATCGTATGTGAAATCGTAACATGTAAAGCAGGCTTTACTTATAGGTTTCTCACTATGTGTGTACATATAAAGAGACATATCAGACAATTGGAGTGGGGAGAGGCAAAGTCTCAATGTTTCAGAGGAAAACATTTTTGGCCGCAATCGTGGAGCCAATATCTTATTTATGCTGCCCATGATTTCTACAGCATTAATCTGATACCAAGTTCCTTTCAGGTTCACCATGCTATGAGGGAAGAGTCATTATAAAGCATTGCATAGGCCGAGAGAATCTGATCAGTTATGTAAACGACACTCTAATGCAACTCAGAGAATGATCAGAGTGACAGCTTAGCGTGATCTGATTCTCTAGGAGGAGACAATCATATCACAGGTGAGAAAAACATGGAGAAAAATATTACTCCATCTGTGTTGGTGTATTATATTTGACTACACTCACATGTCATCTGAGTGCAGTCCGATGATTTCCACACACCCATAGACTTGAATGGGTGTGTGCTGTCTGATTTGCATCACCACTCACGGCATGCTGTGCTATTTTTCTCAATGCGAATTGGCATGAGTAAATAAGCACTGATGGGCAGTGCCCATAGTATAACACTGGACCTATTGGATAGCACTTGCCTGAGTTATACACACAAGTGAGAACGGCCTAAGACTCCCAATATGTCTGCATGGTAAAAATCTGAGTGACTAGGAATATTACAGTTCATGACTCAAAGGCTAAACACTTATATTCCACCTGTCTACTTGTATGAGAATGATCAGCACCCCTTGAAGATGTAATAAGAAATGTAATGTCTTATGTTGATGCATTTCGTAGTTGCTGCACTGATTAAGTGTACTGTGAAAATAAATGCTAACTGAAGGAGTTTTGAGGTAGGAGAAAGGGTTAGCAATTAATGGAAAACTCAAAAAGGGGCTTAAGCAATATAAGGGGCTGTGGACCCCAGAACACCAGAGTCCCTGTAGTTACAGCACAGTGAGCATCTGCCAGACAGAATGCATATGCTACCAGAGCAGGAATACAGAAAGAGTGGCCAAAGAATTATCCTAGAAGAAGGCAGTACAGCTCATTGGGAAGCTGGGATATGGTCCAAACTGGAGCATAAGTGGGAACAATGGTGGAGTCGAATTACTGGTAGTACTGCTCTAGGCTAGACAGTGGTGTATTGTGAGGTGCCAAATTAGTGAGGAAGATTTACAGAAAGAAGTCTATGTCTTGCCTTTTGGAAGAAGTAGTTAAGATGGATTTTCCTAAAATTGATTTGCATGATTTTAAGATCTTAATTAAGAAGAAATGTAAAACACTGCCATGTAAAAACTGTTTCAATGTAATCTGTGAATACCATTCAGTTTGATATCATTTATTTGTTATGTATTTGAAACTTCAATTACCTCTTCAGTAAAAGACTTTCTGTTGTTAAAGGAGTTGTCCAACATAAACGCAAACATTTTTTTAAGCTAATTTGTGCTGTATTGTTATATAAAACATCCCTACATTATTTTTTGTTTTTGTAACTTTTGTTCCTCTTGAATTATCAATTTATTCTCTGTAGACAGATTATTTACCTGCGGCTCAACCAAACATGACATTTTCCTGTGCCAAACTTCACAGTTAGAGCTGGCACCGCCCAGCCTCACTGTCCAACCCTGCCCTCTGCACACTCATTGGCTGTAAGTATTCTGCCCCAGCACTAACTTCTCATCACTACAACACTGGAAATAACAGCCCCACATAGGGCTCTGCACCCCACCACATAGGGTTCTGCACCTTACACCACATATGGTTCTGCAGGCCCCACCACATATGTCTCTGCAGACCTCACCACATAGGGCTCTGCACCCCACCACATAGGGCTCTGCAGGCCCCACACATAGGGCTCTGCAGGCCCCACCACATAGGGCTCTGCAGGCCCCACCACATAGGGCTCTGCAGGCCCCGCCACATAGGGCTCTGCAGGCCCCGCCACATAGGGCTCTGCAGGCCTCGCCACATAGGGCTCTGCAGGCCTCACCACATAGGGCTCTGCAGGCCTCACCACATAGGGCTCTGCAGGCCTCACCACATAGGGCTCTGCAGGCCCCACTACATAGGGCTCTGCAGGCCCCACCACATAGGGCTCTGCAGGCCCCACTACATAGGGCTCTGCAGGCCTCACCACATAGGGCTCTGCAGGCCCCACCACATAGGGCTCTGCAGGCCCCACCACATAGGGCTCTGCAGGCCCCACCACATAGGGTTCTGCAAGCCTCACCACATAGGTCTCTGCAGGCCGAACCACATAGGGCTGTGCAGGCCTCACCACATAGGGCTCTGCAGGCCTCACCACATAGGGCTCTGCAGGCCTCACCACATAGGGCTCTGCAGGCCCCACTACATAGGGCTCTGCAGACCCCACCACATAGGGCTCTGCAGGCCTCACCACATAGGGCTCTGCAGGCCCCATCACATAGGGCTTTGCAGACCCCACCACATAGGGCTCTGCAGACCCCACCACATAGGGTTCTTCACCCTCACCACATAGGGTTCTACACCCCCACCACATAGGGCTTTGTACACCCCCCCACACATCGCTCTGCAGTTCCCTACACATCGCTCTGCAGCCCCCCACTTCGCTCTGCACCCCCACACATTGCTCTGCAGCCCCATGTTGCTCTGCACCCCCCCACACATTGCTCTGCAGCCCCCGCCATGTTGCTCTGCAGCCCCCCACCCCACCACCATTTAGGGAATACATACTCACCTTTCCCCAGTCCCCGCCGCTGCTCCTCGTTCGCCCGCTGTCTGCTCTGCCCATATCAGCACAGTAGTGAAGTCACTGCTGTATTGAACTGTCAGAGCAGGCAGCAGGACAATGATGAGAAGCATCGCAGCGTTGCCTCTCATCATTGCTGTGAAGTGTATTGGCATCTGTGATGCCGATACATTTGAAAAGCGATCCTGAGCAGGGAGCCCGATGCTGGTGGTGACACTGCGGGAAGCTGCCACCAGGCCCCTCTCCCCAGCTCACGGGCCCCACAGCAGTGGTGGGGGAGATGTGGGGAGGGTGCAGGGGAATGTGTTGGAAGGTGCAGGGCAAGGGGCTGGGGACTCTGGCGCCATGTACATGCTCAGCAGGGCGGCTACATGACGTCTCCTGTGATGCCCGTCTACAAGGCGAGCATAAGCTCCTTCCCTGTCGTCGTGGCATCACAGGAAGCAGAAAAATCATGGCAGGAGTGGTCACATGACTGTTCTGAGCCCGGGGAGAGGGGATGACAGCAGGGCAGGTAGGTAGTCACCATCTACTTACCTGCCCCAATGTAGCCCAATAGTGCAATAAACAAAACTTCTCAAAATAAGCCGGATAACCCCTTTAAAGGGGTGGTTCACTACTCAGCATTAGTGACTACATCAATGTAAAACTCACAGGGAAGTCTTTTGTCAAACACCTTGTGTAGCACATTCTGCCTCTGAGCGGCGTTATTGCGGTCCCCTCATCCCCATCAAGTGACCCCCGGGCTCTGTGACCGCTGAGATCCGGTGATGTCATGTCAACTTCCAGTTGACTCAATATCACCGCGGCTGGCCCTAGTCTTCCTGAGTGACTGGGCTATGGGTGGAGTTTTCACTGCTCGTCACAGCCCAGCTATTTACGTGCTCTATCCTTCGCTGCAAAGCACAGCAAGCAGGAACAATGCTGTACTGTGAGTAGTGAAACTCCACCCACAGCCTAGTCACTCAGGGAGACTGGGGCCCGCCGCATTGACGTCGGGTCAACTGGAAGTTGATGTGACATTACTGGATCTCAGAGGTCATGGAGCCCTGGAGGTCACGTGATGGGGATGAGTGGATTGCAATAGCGATGCTCAGAGGCAGAACGTGCTACACAAGGTATTTAATAAAAACCTTCCCTATGAATTGTATAACGATGTGGCCACTAATGCTGAGTAGTGAACCACCTCTAACTTAATGGCCCCTCCTACTTCCTTGTTTGTCTTCTATACTACACTACATTGCAGGCCACTGTCACTGGCCTCCATAGAAGCAATACCAATATTGTGAGGGAAAACATTATCCCTACATCACGTGTCACTGGTGTTTAGGGTTTCCAAATCACATGCTGCCAAACAAAACCTTACACCTTGTTGAAGAGAAGAAAAGAATTTACCCATCCTGCTATTGTAGGAGAGGCAATTATAAAGGGGTCCTATCAGAGATTGTTATTGTCACTGAGGAATTGTTTGAGGTCCACTAGACTAAAGGCCGCTTTACACGCAGCGACATCGCTAACGCGATGTCGTTGGAGTCACGGAATTTGTGACGCACATCCGGCCTCGTTAACGACGTTGTTGCGTATGAAACGTACGAGCGACCACTAATGAGCAAAAATACTCACCTTATCGTTGCTCGTTGACACGCTGTCCAGTTCCCAAATATCGTTGCTGCTACAGGTACAATATTGTTCGTCGTTCCTGCGGCAGCACACATCGCTATGTGTGACACCGGAGGAACGAGAAACCTCACCTTACCTGCGGCCGCACGCAATGAGAAAGGAAGGAGGTGGGCGGGATATTCATCCCGCTCATCTCCGCCCCTCCGCTTCTATTGGGCGGCCGCTTAATGACGTCGCTGTGACGCCGCACGAACCGCCCCCTTAGAAAGGAGGCGGTTCTCCGGTCACAGCGACGTCGCTAGGCAGGTAAGTAGTGTGACGGGTTCCGAGCGATGTTGTGCGCCACGGGCAGCAATTTGCCCGTGACGCACAAGCGATGGGGGCGGATACGCACGCTAGTGATCTCGCTAGCGAGATCGCAGCGTGTAAAGCGGCCTTAAAAGGAAGATTCCATTACAAGTGCTCTTGTGGCATTTTATGTATTAGTAATGTATAGCCCATTGTATTATTAACAGTTATTTATGGGAACTGTATTACCTGATGTAACAAATAAAAAATAAATAACTCTACCTCCCTAATGTCTCTCTGATATTTTGTATTCATTTCCTCCGTTTTTACAAGGTCTTTTCTTGCAGTCTCTGCTTCCTGTTCAACCTCCCCGACTCGAGCTGACAATGATGATAAACGTTCTTTCATCTGGGTCATTTCATAATTTTGCTTCTCCAGCAGCTCTTGAAGTTCCACCATCTGACTGGCTTCATCATTCGAATCAATGGAGCCATTTGATAACCTCTGTTGAGACAGTAGACATGACATAAAAAACATTTTAATCCGATTTCCATATTTTTAAAGCAAAGTATATTTCTACTTAAGTTTTTCATTTTTTTAATTTGGAAAGTCTTCAATATCATATTATTCATTTTTTAGATCAAATTTAAAAAACATATCAACAGCAGATTTAGACCTCATTCAGACGTCCATTTTTAAGGTATTAATCTTAACCATGGTTCTGAAGGCTAGAACAGGTAGCTATTACAGTCTCTGGGTTTGTTCACACGTTTGTGGTGTTTTTGAGGATCGTGCATCATGTCCGATTTTAATCTGTGCCACAGATTAAAGTTACCAATACAAATCTATGGATCCATGAAAATCACACACAGTACAAGGATATTATTGTCTACTACTGGAACAACCCTTTCTAAATCCCTATGTTTCCCTTCAGTAAAATAATAACAGCTATACTAACCTCCAATGCTGGAATCATTCCAGCGGTGTTGGCACTAACTCTCCCAGGGGATCACGATCCCTGTAGCCAATCAGAGACTCCCTCACTTTCATCAGCCTTCGATATATCACATACATCTTGAGAAGTGAGAGAGCAACAGCTCTCGCTTCATTCGGCTGTAGGTGATTTGTCCGAAGGCGGAGAGAGAGAAGCCAGCACTGATTGGCTGCAGGGATAGTGTAACAAAATGTCACATGATCCCCGGGAGGGCTACTGCCAACTCCGTTGGAACGATGCCAGCATTGGATGTTAGTATAGGTGTTATTATTTTAGTAGGTGGCAGCATGTGGATTGAAAAGGGGTTGTCCCACTAGTGGACAAGCCCTTTAAGTAGATTAGGTTATATCAGCAGAAAGTATATTCCGATATAAATAAAATTTAAAAGGTTGGTCTACTTTAATAATCATATCAACACTTTGTAAACATCCACTCTTGACCCATTTAACCACTTTACCCAGCAGCTTCACTTTCAGCAAAGCATAGCAATCGACTGCTCAGCCAATCGTTGGCTGATGTGGACTACATCTTTAGGCCTGCAACACACATCCGTGCCGCCGGCACGTGTTTGTCATTTTTTACACGTGCCGCCGGCACGGAGACACGTTAAGCAATGCTACCCTATTGTAGCAGGCACACACACGTAAAACCACACGGAACGTGTGTCCATGTGCGTTTGTACATGTGTGCGTTTTTCAAAGCGCTGACATGTCAGTGTTTTCTCCCGCAGCACGGGTGTCACACGGCCCGCACCCGTACCACACGGGTGTAGTGTGGATGCGGTCTCGTGTGACACGCGCCGGAGAAAACACACGTGTCAGTGGAAAAAAAAAACAAACATTTACTCACCTTCTCCAGCCCTCCTGTCTCTGCCGCTACTGCCTCTTGCTGCCGACCGCCGCTCATTAATCTCATAGAATATTCACTTCACTGCCTGGCAGCAGCAGCAGCAGCGGAGAGACGGGAGGGCTGGAGACCGAGGATCAGCACCACGGACAGCAGCGCGGACAGCAGGAAGGACCAGGTGAGTATGTTAATTACCGGTTCTACGTGTGTTATCGCGGATAGCACACATAGAACACACGTGTCCCGCACGTACCAGAGACAAGTACTTACCTGCACACAACATGCAGGGGAAATACGTGTCTCTCGGCACGTGCGTGATTTTCACGTGAATGTGGCAGAGACCGAGCAGTCATTTTCCGGGCATCAAGTGCGACGAGAAAGTAGAAACCAGCACATATCTGGTGGGCTGCATCACTTTTTTATGTTATTGCACAATATAATAATTGTATAACGGAAAGCAAGATAACTTTATTGCTGCTACTGAATACAAATATTTTACATTTATAGGTCACTAGATGTAGTACCCGGAATTGCCCGGGATAGTCTCTCTCCCAGTCTGTCTGTCTGTGTCTCTCTCCCAGTCTGTGTCTCTCTCCCAGTCTGTCTGTCTGTGTCTGTCTGTCTCTTTGGGTCTGTCTCTATCTATCTCTGTGTCTGTCTGTCTATCTCTGTGTCTCTGTCTCTCTCTCTGTGTCTGTCTGTCTCTCTCTCTGTCTCTCTCTACCTCTGTCTCTCTCTATCTCTGTCTGTTTCTATCTGTATGTCTGTCTCTCTCTATCTCTGTGTCTGTCTGTCTATCTGTGTCTGTCTCTCTCTGTCTGTCTGTGTCTGTCTGTCTGTGTCTGTCTGTCTCTCTATCTGTTTCTGTCAGTCTCTCTCTATCTGTCTGTGTCTGTCTGTCTCTCTCTATCTGTCTCTCTCTATTTCCCCGTCTGTCTCTTTCCCCGTCTGTCTCTTATCCCGTCTTGTCTTTTCATAAATGAGAGGTAAGTGACAAATTAGTTTTCACGGGTCCATCTGTAGCTGCAACATTCCACATGGAGGACCTCCTTTTTTTTGCCTAAAGTATTAAGTGATATTACAGATGGACCTGTGAAAACTATTTTAAAACATAGTGATTGGGTCCCTTTACATCTCGTGGTCCATGTGTGTCTATATACTGTAGATAGCTGCTTAGAATGTCTCTTATTGACTTATTATAGGTTCCATAATGTATTGTAATGTGGAATTTGCACATTGATTGTGCCATCCCTCCAGACATTAATCAGAACCTCTATTGTGATTGGAAGTGTCTCCATGTGAGTATTACGCTTTACAAGGAATTGGATTACATATCTGAAATTGGCCTAAGAAAAGGCTCTTCAGAGATGAGGTCTTTCCGGTGATATTTAGGGGACAGACAATCTTTAATTCATATATCTATATGTGCACTGTCCTTTTTCCTCACATAATGACTGTATACGTGTATCAACCATTGTTAGTGAACAACCATTGTTATTGTGACATATTACTAACACCCCTGATGAACCTCCAGTGTAGGAGGAGAAACGCGTTGGGTGATATTATCGAACGGGTGTCTGTATGTATACCAAATTAATTAATGTCATAGTGAATTCTACTAGGACTCCATAAATATTTGGTCAGGATATGTACATCCTATGTGCTTTCATATTTTGATATCCAGATTACATTATTATGATCATATTTGGTGGTGAGCACTGGAATATAAAAATACCTGGACCAAAATCACACCATTCATACACTTTTCTACATTAAGGTAAAGTTGATTGGTGGAGTGATATATTTACCCTCCTTTTGGGCATATCACTGGTCTTTCCACTATATAACCAGCTGGAGTCATTCATTATATTGGTTGTATGCTATTTTCTATATATATACCCTTAAGGTGTTTGGTGTTTATATGTCTACATTTTAATTTTGTATAATAAAGATTTGATATTTTAAAAGTGACTTTTTTCCCAGCCTGAGAATACTAGCCCCCAGCTGTCAGGTTTTACTCAAGTGAGCGGCGTGATTAGCGCTGCTGTCACTCAGGCTACCCGCAGCCAGCTGGAGTCCTCCCCCCGAGACCGCAACTCACCTGTGACTTCATCGCTGTCACTTGGACAACTTGCTTTCACAGTTGGAGGATCCAGCGGTGGCCGCGAGTTACCTGAGTGACGTCATCGCTGATCGCGCTACTCACCTCAGTTGCTGCGTGGAGCTGACAGGAGCGGCGGTGTTCTTCTGCAGCTCCTGTCACCTTCATGTAGCAGAGCTGGAAGCGACGCGGGACCTCCGTGGATTACGCCGGACATGGATGGGTTTTTGGGGCTTAATAAAGTGGTAAACGAGGATATTTCTTAGTGTTTATTATTGCAAATAAAGGATTTTTACAGGTCTATGTGTTTAATTACTTTAACTTACAGATTATTCATGGAAGGTATCTTGGGGAGACGCCTGCCATGATTACTCTTGGACTTAGTGGCAGCTATGGGTTGCTGCCATTAACTCCTTATTACCCCGATTGCCAATGCACCAGGGCAATTCGGGATGAGCCTGGTACAGTTCTGGAACAGTCGCATCTAATGGATGCAGCAATTCTGGGCGGCTGCTGGCTGATATTTTTAGGCTGCGGGGCTCCCCATAACGTTGAGCTCCCCATCCTGAGAATTCCAGCCTTCAGCCGTATGGCTTTACCCTGGCTGGTATCAAAATTGGGGGGGACCACACGTCGTTTTTTTTTAATTAATTAAGTTTTTATTTAACTGCACAGTATATACCCGCCCACCGGCAGCTGTGATTGGTTGCAGTGAGACAGCTGTCACTCAGTGTGTGGGCGTGTCTAACTGCAACCAATCATAGGCACCTGTGGGCGGGGGAAGCAGGGAATAGTAGATTGATTAATGAGCGTCCGGCATCTTCAAAGTAATTGAAGCCGCATATCTTTGGCACAGCTGTTCTTCGCCGCGCTGATGATCAGGGATCGGTGAGTATGCATCAGGGGAAGATACAGACCGAGCGCCAAAGGGATGATGACTGAGAACAGCAGAAAAAAAAAAGTTGACTGACATTTAACGAAAAAAAAACCCGACATCGCTCGTTTGAAAACGCACACGGAGGGTACGTGTAGCACACGGACAAGCTACGTGTGCCGTCCGTGCAGGCACGGACCCATTGACTTTAGCGGGTCCGTGCCTGCGTGCTGACGGCTAAAAACGGACATGTCGGCCATGTGGAAAAATGCACACACGTACTAACCACACGGACACACGTTCCGTGTGGTTTTACGTGTGTGTGCCTTCTACCATAGGGTAACATTTGTCAACGTGTCTACGTGCCGCCGGTACGTGCAAAAACGTACCAAACACGTACCGGGGGCACGGATGTGTGTCGCAGGCCTGGCAGATCATTAGCCAGAATTCACTGAATTCACTCGGGTACACTTGAAACCGCGCTTTTACAGTCTGGATCTTCCCATCACTACTTATAAGTAGTCATGAGCAAGTGTGCTCACCACTACTCGTTACTCGATCAAGCATCAAGCATTGGAGTTTAAAAGTGCTTGAGTTTCCCATTGCCTGCTTTTATACTCGGTACTCGAGTCGCACCCAAAAACCCCAATGCTCGATAGAGTAACAAGCAATGATAAGCACGCTTGCTCATCAGTACTAATGAGGTTAAAGGATGAGACAAGTTTCAATTATTTTCATGAAAGAGAAGGCTAGATGATTTACTCTGTTATATTACTATGTTACTATAACAGTAAAGCCAAGTATATTCTAAAAGTAATACGAAAATTAACCTGAGTCACTACCTTTCAAAAGTGCTGCACTGAGCATGATACTATTACATATTAATGTGTCTGAAAATACATCAAGATCATTTTTTGTGTTTTGGACTTGTAAATTACTGCACCTCTATGCAAAACCATCTTATACAGAATTATAACGGAGAACAATAATTATTAAACGGCTCATTCAGTTGCACATATTGATGACCTGTATTTTTGATTCAATATACCGTAACATCTGTGAGGTCCAACACCCGGTACCCCCACCGATCAGCTGAAAACAGCTTAGGGGCCGCAGAATGTAAAAACATGGAACGGAGCTGCAGAGTGCAGATCCATTCAATGTGTAGTGGCTGCTGCCAGGTACTGCAGAATAGATAATGGATGTGTACTGTGTTTATATTCGGCTGCCATAGAAGCTGTATTCAGGTGTCGGACCCCTACTAATTGATGATCTATGACAAGGATATGTGATCACTATGGTGTGAACGGACAACTCCTTCAATATAATTATTGTGCAGTATAACACGGTTTTGTATACAAAACACATGCAATAATAATGTACCGGTGAAAAAGAAAAAAATTCAAGATGTTTAACAAGACCCTCGCCACTGAGAAACCATGTGAGCATTGGAAACAAATACTATAGAACAATACTGTCAGACAGGAGATAAAAAAGTGAAAAAGAATACCAAATAAATAGGACAGGAAACATATCCTAAGGAACTTGGCTGCATTCTGTAATATTGTAGCAGGGGGTATAGTTAAAAAGAATTTTCTGCCCTAGAATAATCTGGCAGTACCATCGATACTAGCGGAAGACACAGCTGTTACTGTTCAGCATTTTAGAAATCTACAGCTATATCAGAATGTTTTTTATTATTTGTGTTGCTTTAGACTCAGGATTTGATATAGGAGTTCAATACTATAGCTAGAATGTAATATATAAGAAAATAAAAGTATTTTCTGTTTGCTTTATTGTACGGAATTTGAAGTTGCCTGCTACCTTATATTATTTATGATAGTAATAATAAAGTTGTAATACAACTAGGGTATATCAGAATGATGTGATATATTGGAAGGATATTTAACCCTTTCACCCCCGGGCGATTTTCCTTTCACCCCCGGGCGATTTTCCATTTAATTTTTTTTTGCTCTCCTTCTGAGAGCCGTAACTTTTTTATTTTTCCATCAACCTTGTCATATAATGGCTTGTTTTTTTGTGGGAGGAATTGTACTTTAAAAGAAACCAAATGTTTCACCATACAATGTACTGGAAAACATCAAAAAAATTCCAAGTGCGGAAAAATTGCAAAAATAAAGTGTGTTTGCACAATGGCTTTTGGGATATTTTATTCACTGTGTTCACTATATAGTAAAATGTGTCAGTGTGATACCTCAGGTCGGTACAAGTTCGTAGACACCAAACATGTATAGGTTTACTTTTATCTAAGGGGTTAAAAAAAAAATCCAGAATTTTATCCAAAAAAGTGGTGCACTTTTTGCCCCATTTTCCACGACTCGTACCGTTCTCATTTTTCGGGATATGGGACTCAATAACTACTTATTTTTTGCGTCTTGAGCTGACATTTTTAATGGTACCGTTTTTGCGCAGATGGCGTGAATGGGGGGTGATTTTAACTTTTAGGGTTTTTTTACTTTTTCCCCTAGGGGGCTATAAGTTTCAGCAGTCTGATCGCTGATTCATTTCTCCTGATCAGAGCAGCACAGATCAGTGCTGCTCAAACTCACCTGTGGCAAATAACAGGTGTGGGCAATATAAAAATCTCACCTGAAACCAGATAAAAAGCTCAAGCTTTACATTTTGAGTCTGAGAGCCACACTAAGCAAGGTGAATAGAAAGAGAAGAGAACTGTCTGAGAACTTCAGAACCAAAATTGTTGAAAAATATCAACAATTTTAAGGTTACACGTCCAACTCCACGGATCTTTATGTTTTTTTTGTCCACAGTAATGAAAAGGTTTACAACCCAGGGCACTGTAGCTAATTTCCCCTTGACATGGAAGGTGAAGAAAAATTGATGAAAGGGTGCAACGCAGGATAGTCCGAATGGTGGATATGCAGCCCCAATCATGTTCCAAACAAAATCAAGATGTACTGCAGGCTCAGGGGGCATCAGTGTCAGTGTGAACTATCCAATAATATTGAATGAAATGAAACGCTATGGCAGGAGACCCAGGAGGAACTCACTGCTGACACAGAGACATAAAAAAGCTAGACTACAGTGTGCAAAAATATACATGAGTAAGCCAAAATCCTTCTGGGAAAGTGTCTTGTGGACAGATGAGACCAAGATAGAACTTTTTGGTAAAGCACATCATTCTACTGTTTACTGAAAACGGAAGAAGCCTACAAGGAAAATATCACAGTACCTACAGTCAAATATGGTGGAGGTTCAAAGATGTTTTGGATTATTCTGTTGCCCCTCGTTTTGCTGCCCTTGTCTCTTTTTAGTGCAGCATTCTGCCGGTTTATAGGGTGTCTTGTCATTATATGCACCTATTTAAATGTTCCCTTTCTCAATGGATATAAGTGGTCTTTTATTCATTGGAACCCTATTCTATTGTGTTCATTATGCTAGTGATTTCCTTATTTCTCTTTCTTGAGGAGTTCCCCGCTAAAACCTAAGAACACTTTTAGTGGAACAGTATCACACTTGGATACTGCCCTTGTCAGGACAGGAAACCTCACATGGGACATTACAGGTAGCTTAAGGATACCTATCTGGACATAGTCCCCTCCTAATTCCATGGACGCCCTATTCTAAATGTATTAAGAGTGAGACCAAACCATGTTTATTAACTACAGTTGTTAGAAAATGCAAAATGCATGGCTAGGGGCTGGATTTTACATACCTGAGATACTAGTGTATGTTTTCAACTAGTAATTTAACTCTTTACAAGTAACTATATTCTCCTTTAGTAAATTAAGAATTTACATGCAGCTACTGTATGTTCTCCTCCAGGAGATAAACCTTTTAGAAGCTGTATTCTATATGTAATACAGGTCATGCTCCTGGTGAGACATTAGGAAAATGTTTGTGTGATTTGCATTTCAGAAATTCATATTGGGCTATATCGATAAATTCACCATGTTTGTATTTCAGCTTTGGCACGTTTTTAAGAAAAATAGGCATATGGTTTCTCCTGAAGTTGTGTGAATCTCCCATTGTGAAGAATTTTTAATTCTACAGTTTACAGCTCATTGTCAAGGCTACCGGATGCCCCTGCAGTCTGAGAGGTGGACTTTGCAAAGGCATTTGATACTGTACCACATAACAGCCTTCGGCTATGTGCACACCCTGAGATTTGGTAGTGTGTAGCTTGAAAGCAGCCCTCAGTAGAACACTGCTGACCTGCATGTAGGAAGCCAGGAGGCAGAGGAACAATGGGTTCCTGAAGACAACATACGAGAACCCCCTTTAAGCTATAGTAGATAGATGCTAAATACCCCAAAAGATGGGGATTAACACTTACATTAAATCAAGCTGTTGCACATTTATTTTACCTGTACTTTAAAGTATTTTTTATATTTCAACTGTAACTGCTTTAGGCAAAAAAGAAAGCTGAAAAAAATCAATATACAGGCATAAATAAAAATGTATTTCTAATGACTGCTATCTTTTAAACTCTTTAAATCCTATGCTGCTACCAGCAGAAACCTTACCAAAATCCAAATACAGTATATAATATACTTGCTACTAGTAATGGGGGAACCCCCCTGATGTTCGGGATCGGGAGCCTCGCCCGAACGTTTTGTAAAGATCAAGTTTGGGTTCTGAGATAACGTGAACTTGCATTCAAACACCGAACTCGGTCTTTACAGTTATGGGATGGTGGGGAGTGGGGGCTGTAAAATAAAGAATATAGTTAATAATAAACATTGTCATTATACTTAAAGGTCCCGCGATGCATCCTGCAGACTCTGTTTCCCGGCCACTTCTGTTTCCGTGTCCGATCATTGCTGTGCCCCCCGGTAAGCACCACTGACCAAAGGACCTTCCATGACGTCATAGCCATTTGACCAGTCTGGTGTGAATGTTGTACAGACATTGGCTTACAGACTGTTCACATGGCTATGATGTCATTGAAGGTCCTGTTAACTAAACTTTGACTGTAACTTTTCGAGTCTCACATCAGTATCACCCGGCGTGGCGCACTCTCCCCACAGGAGAGGGTCGGCTGCATGTATTTCCATGCAGCTGAGGCGCTCATGTCCTGAGAGAGTCAGGCTGTGCTGGGAGATGCAATGCGAGACGCAAGTGGAATCATACCCTGTCAGCCTGCTTCTCGCTCTGTACAGAACGATGAAGTAGAGCTGACACTGCTCTACCTGTGGACTAAGTCGGGGTAATTATTTTTTTATAATAAAGATGGAGTCTCTAAATGTTTTATTTGTTTTATTTCTAATAAAAAATGTTTTTCTATTTGTTGTGCTTTTTTTTACTGTTTACTAGAAATTCATTGTGGCCATGTCTAATTTGGCGTGACATCATGAATTTCGGGCTTAGTACCAGCTGAGAATACAAAGCTGGTATTAACTTCTTTATTAGGCTATGTGCCCACGGGGAAAGTGTCCTGTGGTTATATCTGCAGGACATTCCGCAGGAGCTCCCAGAAAACCGCACCACAACTTTTGTCTGTTTCCATGCTGCGGAACGTCCTGCGGATATTGTGCGGGCATTCTGCAGTGAGGATACAGTACCATGGCTTCGGCACTGCATCCTCAATGCAGAACAAGTGCTGAGTGATCGGGGAGTTTATACTTACCTCCATCATGCAGCACAGCTCTCCGGCCGTGTCACTCTGTCAGCGTCTGCACTGTGCAGGAGAAGGTGGGCGGGGCTGAACTAGCTCCGGCTGTCACATGACCGAAGCTCATAAAGGCCCCGCCCACCTCCTCCTTGCTGCTCCTAGCTCCACTGCCGTCCTGACTCGGGTGTGTGCTATCAAGGCAGGTAAGTATGGTACCAAGGCAGGTAAGCCTCTATCTCCATAGTGGAGCGCCGGGATTTCCGCAGGTAAAGCCGCAGGAATAATTGACATGCAGTTATGTGCGGCTGCAGGACATCCGCAACATATTCCGCAGCCGCACAATCCGCAGCGTGGACACAGACACTCCCCATGTCCCATAGGATAACATGGGGAGTGTCTGTACTTACTGAAACCTACGGATTTATCTGGAAAATCCAGACAAATCCTCAGGTTTTCCACGGCAAAATCCGCAGAAGCAAGCTCCCGTGGGCACATAGCCTTACCCAGCATGCCTCCACCATCAGGGCCGCTGGATGAGCCAGATAAAGCACCTGGAAATGGCGCTAAGAAACAATGTGCCATTTCCAGGGGCAGCTGCGGCTGCTGAGAATCCCAGCTCCAAGCTGCCTGGCTTTACCTTAGCTGGCAATCAACATACAGGAAAGCCCATTATTTTTATTTATTTTTTGTAATTATTTAAAAAAATAATTAAAAAAAAAAAAAATGTGTGGGCTCCTGTCTTATTTTGTTTGCCAGTCAGGTAAAACCAGGCTGCTGGGAGTTGGGATTCTCAGCGTGGCAAAGCCCAAGCGTTCTGGGCCCCCCATGCTAAAAACTGCAACCAGCAGCACCCCTGGAAATGGCGCATTGTTTCTTAGCGCCATTTCCAGGGGCTTTCCCCGGCTTGTCTTATGGCCTTGATGGCGGTGGCATGCTGGGTAATAAAGCGGTTAATACCAGCTTTGTATTCTCAGCTGGTACTAAGCCCGAAATTCATGCTGTCATGCCAAATTAGAATGGCCACCATGAATTTCTAGTAAACAGTAAAAAAACACAACACAGAGAATTTTTTTTATTAGAAATATAACAAAAAAAAAATTAGACTCCATCTTTATTATAAAAAAATCCTTAGTCCGATGTAGTCCACAAGTAGAGCATTGTCCGCTCTGCTTCATCACTCTGTAAAGACAGCATCTGTACAGAGTGAGAATCAGAGAGAGCAATGTCAGCTCTGCTTCATCACTCTGCACAGACAAGCATCTATAAAGAGTGAGAAGCAGGCTGACACTGAGGCCGGAGTTCCATTTGCGTATGACTCGTGCAGTCTCGCAATGGCATCACCCTGCACGGCCTGACGCTCTCAGGACAGGAGCGCCTCAGTTGCATAGAAATACAAGTAGCTGACTGGTCCTGTCTGGGAGTGTGCAGCCGTACCAGGTGATGCTGATGCTACACTCGCACAGTGACAGTCAAAGTTCAGTTAACAGGACCTTCGATGACATCATAGCCATGTGACCAGTCTGTAAGCCAATGTCTGTACAACATTCACACCAGACTGGTCACATGGCTATGACATCATGGAAGGTCCTTTAGTCAGTGGTGCTTACAGAGGGGCATAGCAATGATCAGACACGGAAGCAGAAGCGGCCGGTAAACAGAGTCTACAGGACGCGTTGTGGGACCTGTAAGCATGATCATAATTTTTTTAAATAATGTACTTTTTTTTTTACAGCCCCTGGACCCAAACTGGACTCGAACTGTAACATGAACTTCCCAGGAATGCTCATGTTCGGGATCGTGTGCATGAACACTATGTGTTCGGTACGAACCCCGAACTTTACAGTAAATGTTCGCCCATCACTACTTGCTACTATTACTACATCTAACAAAGCTCTTCCCCATATATAAACCTCTGACTAAGAAATATATCTAATATAATAAACACGCTAAACAAAGAGTTGAATTCTAATGTGCCACGAACAAGAAGAAAAATTGTTATGTATTTGGTTCATGAACTGGAAAATTTGTTACAAGTGTAAAATGAAGGCTCCGAATAATCTTCTATAGGTATTAATATAGCAGTAACCTTACAAAGGGAACATAATTACAAGGTGTAAATGAAGGAAAATTAAAATGACGGTTTTCTGTTGAATAATTATTTTTAATTAACAGGCTGAACTTCTTGATTCCTTAGCTGCAATACACTATTTTTAAAACATTTAGGGCATTTCTAGCATTGTTAAAGAGATTCTCCGTGTCAGCATTTGTTGGTAACAGGAACGATGGTAGTGATTGATAGGAGTTGCTCTCAATCACTGGTAGTGTATGTGCACAAGCTAAGTATTTGCTGGGTTTTTGTCTTTTTTATTCACTCAGTTTTGTCACACATTCCTAAGCATTTCCTCGCACCAGCAATGTGAATGAGTCTGAGAACTTGTGGAAGGTGATTTTTTTTATAGCTACTTTCACTTGGTGTTGGTGCTTTGTGGTGGCTATTGCTGTTGTGATTGTGTGCCTGTGGGGTGGGATGGCCTGGAGCCATGTTTACTTTGCCTTGCAGCATAGGTGCTGTTGGGTACCGGGTCACTTCACCTGCTGGTGCACTGCTGCATTGGTGGTGACTGACGCATGGCGCCTCACCTTTAAGGTTAGGGATCCACTGAGAGGCTCAACCATGACATAGTACTGGTCTTCATACAGTCTAATCAGAATGTTAAACTAAACCTCACCTTCAGTTTTGTACATTTTGGGTTAGACAAAATAGATCAGTGTAAAATTTTTGGATGTGCAGTCTATGTCTTTCTACAAAGAACGAGCTATGTGCAGATTCTCAAGAAATGGAAGACATTTAATGAAAACCATTATTCCAGTGAGAAATTCAAAATCTAGTTCCCTTGCTCAAATACATACAGTGATATACTTTAGTGGATTTGGAGGGCACTTTGGGAATCCTGAGAGTAGAGTCCTAAATGTTAAACATCGGCAAGTTGAAAACCAAACTTTCACCCAAGTGGCATTAAGTACTGCATCTTGTTTTTTTTTTTTCTGTTTTTTTTTTTATTTAAAGGGAACCTGTCAGGTGCAATATGCACCCAGAACCACGAGCAGTTCTGGGTGCATATTGCTAATCCCTGCGTAACCGTTCCTGTACCTAGTAGCATACATAAAGATATCTTTAGAAAAAGTATTTCTATAGATAAATCGTAATATGATAATGAGGCCAGGGACTAGTCGCAAGGGTGTTAGTTCTCTTGGCTTGCTAGTTGACCCCCTTAGCATGTAAGCATACCCCTGTGGGCACGCTAGTGTGTACTGCTAAAGAATGCACAGCGTCAGAGGCATAGTTGCTCTCATCTCTGCTGCCAGAGATGCCAGACTGTTCCCGGACATCCAATCATGCGCACTACACCAGTTTGAAGCCGGGACATGCACACCTGGCATCATAGTATGCATGACTTGAAGTTCGAGACTTCTGATCATTCGCACTGAGCCCAAATCCAGTGTCGGACTTGGTAACAGCAGAGAGCGGTGAGATTGACCATGCCTCTGACGCTGCACATCTTTAACATGTTCGGGTGTGCTTACATGGTAAGGAAGCCTACTAGCTAAGTGAAATAACGCCTTTGTGACTAGTCCCTGCGCTCATTATCATATTATAAAAGATCTTTAGAAATACTTTTTCTAAAAATCGTTTTCTCTATGCTACTGTATACAGGGATGGTTAGGCAGGGATTAGCAATATGCACCCAGAACTGCTTGTGGTTCTGCATATTGCACCTGACGGGTTACCTTTAACTTTATCTAAGGAATGTGTGGGCCAAAAAAGCCAAATGCACTGGGACATTAATCTTTTTCCTTTTTAGCAGCTTTAACTGGAACATTTATAAATGTAGAAACTTGAGCTTCCATTTATGTTTTTTTTTCTTTTTTTTATTCATGTAAATAGCTGTAGTACCCGGGCATCGCCCGGGAAAGTAACTGTGCTTCTGTCTCTCTCCTAGTCTCTGCCTATGTTCCTTTCTGTCTGTTTCTTTCTGTGTGTCTGTCTCTGTGTGTCTGTCTCTGTGTGTCTGTCTCTGTTTGTCTGTCTCTGTGTGTCTGTCTCTGTGTGTCTGTCATCTCTATCCATGTCTGTCTCTCTGTCAGTGTCTTTCTGTCTGTCTCTGTATCTTTAAAGTCTCTTCTGTCTCTATGTCTCTCTCTATCTCTGTGTCTGTCTGTGTCTGTTTCTCTATCTCTGTGTCTGTCAGTCTGCTTCCCTCGCTGCCTCTTTCCCCGTCTGCCTCTTTCCCCGTCTGCCTCTTTCCCCGTCTGCCTCTTTCCCCGTCTGCCTCTTTCCCCGTCTGCCTCTTTCCCCGTCTGCCTCTTTCCCCGTCTGCCTCTTTCCCTGTCTCTGTCTCTTTCCCTGTCTCTGTCTCTTTCCCTGTCTCTGTCTCTTTCCCTGTCTCTGTCTCTTTCCCTGTCTCTGTCTCTTTCCCTGTCTGTGTCTCTTTCCCTGTCTCTGTCTCTTTCCCTGTCTCTGTCTCTTTCCCTGTCTCTGTCTCTGTCCCTGTCTCTGTCCGTCTCTTTCCCTGTCTCTTTCCCTGTCTCTGTCCCTGTCTCTGTCCCTGTCTCTGTCCCTGTCTCTTTCCCTGTCTCTTTCCCTGTCTCTTTCCCTGTCTCTTTCCCTGTCTCCTTCTCTGTCTCCTTCTCTGTCTCTGTCTGTCTCATTCCCTGTCTGTATCTGTCTGCCTCTGTCTCTTTGATTGTCTGTCTCTCTCTGTCTCTTTCCCTGTCTCTGTCTCTTTCCCTGTCTCTGTCTCTTTCCCTGTCTCTGTCTCTTTCCCTGTCTCTGTCTCTTTCCCTGTCTCTGTCCCTGTCTCTGTCTCTGTCCCTGTCTCTGTCCCTGTCTCTGTCCCTGTCTCTTTCCCTGTCTCTTTCCCTGTCTCTTTCCCTGTCTCTTTTCCTGTCTCTTTTCCTGTCTCTTTTCCTGTCTCTTTTCCTGTCTCTGTCTCTTTCCCTGTCTCCTTCTCTGTCTCTGTCTGTCTCATTCACTGTCTGTATCTGTCTGCCTCTGTCTCTTTGATTGTCTGTCTCTTTCTGTCTCTTTCCCTGTCTGTCTCTGTCTGTCTTTCCCTGTCTGTCTCTGTCTGCCTCTGTCTGTCTCTGTCTGCCTCTGTCTGTCTCTGTCTGCCTCTGTCTGCCTCTGTCTGCCTCTGTCTGCCTCTGTCTGTCTCTTTCCCTGTCTGTCTCTTTGATTGTCTGTCTCTGTGTCTCTTTCCCTGTCTGCCTCTTACTTTGTCTGTGCCTATGTCTGTCTGTCTCTTTCTGTCTCTCTTTATCGGTCTCCCCACTGACATATTACCTCCCACATAAGCTTCTTATACTATGAATGTCCTTCATTCCTATAGCAACCAATCACAGCTGCTATTAATTAACTTTAGCTCACAGCTCCATTGTCTTTAATGGAGGCAGGTTTTTTGGAGAGTAACTGTAAAGCATTGAGTTAAATTTTCCCGTCAAAACATAGTCTATGACGTTCCCTGAGTCACATGGGTTGTCTGTGCAAAATTTCGTGATTGTAAATGCGATGGTGCGGATTCCTTTAGTGGACATACATACACACACACATACATTAGCAGATCTTTTGAAACTGAAACTTGCTAAAATTTCCCCCAAAATGTGATTTTTCCAGAATAAATTTGTATAAGTTTCAATACTGGAAAGCTTGTAATTATTTTGAAAATACATATGGGAAAAAGAGGAGAGAAAGAACCCGGCTGACCATAATAGCTTACATTCTACAGGACAAATAGAGAGGAAGAAAGAGAACCATGCTGACCATGACAGAATGCTCTCTATCGGAGAGGGAGGACCCTGCTGACTATAAGAGCTGACACTCTACACGAGAGAGAGAGAAGACTCTGCTGACCACAAGAGCTTACACTCTATAGGACAGAGAGAATACCCTGCTGACAATATGAGATTATGTAGTGCCCATGAAGCCATCAGGGTGCTACAAGGTTCTGCATCCCCACAAGGATGCAGGGCCTAGCCCCTAGGGACCTGGAGACCCAGTGCCGGTAACACCAAAAACCAAGGTAATCCCAGTTTTCCCCCAAGAATCCCCAATACAATGGTACTTAGCTAGGGTCGGACCAATGGATGGCCACCTAGACGTGGAGCTAGACCATTCCACTAGTTGACCAGGTGGGAGGAGCGGACTGAAGAGACCAAGAACAAAGTCGGACAGAAGCAGGCGAGGAGTAAAGGTAGAAGCAAAGCGACATCCTGACTCAGTTTAATGGTAACCTGGTACCCAGGAGAGTAGTTGCTGGTGGAGTACGGTGGAGTACTCCCAGAACTACACACCAATGGGGTACAGGACCCTAGGAGAGGAAAGAGCTTCAAGCCGACCTGTTAACACCTGCACAGCATGGTGACCATCAAGGACCTCGCTGACCCTAAAAATCCGAAGACTCAGTAGCAAAGGGAAAACCGGGGCCAGGACCTGAGACTCCAACTCCGCAGGGTTCACGCTACCATCAGGCGGATAGAAGTGGACAAACCACCGGACAGAGATTCCCAGTTGCTCTACTCCACGGGGACCCATTTACCAGAGACAGGTGCAGGGGAAGAAGGTACCAGAGTACTGAACTGGCACTGGGACGAAGGGGACCTGGAGGTGAAACCTGCCGGCCTCGGGTAACCTGTTACCATCAACCAGCAGTGAGTAAAAACCATTTGCACTAAACCTCTGTCTGGACTACCTTCTTCCAACGCCCATCACAACATCCATCCTCTGGGGCCCGACCCTGCTTGCGGAGGGCCTACCATCCATGCTGCAATTAAAACCAGCCCCAGTAGTGACATTCTGCAGCGGTGGCTCCACATATATAGCCGCAACACCGCAAGTGGCGTCACGTATGAACACTAATCTAAATCCCCCTGGAAATACACCCCATTACAAAAAGGGCAAAGGGCATGGAATTGGGCATCGGCCACCACCGTGACATTCCCAAGACAAATACCGCCCGGGACCGAGTACCCCATATCCCTGGGTGCGACACTTACACTCTACAGGAGAGAGAGAGAAAACCATGCTGACCATAAGAGCTTACACTCTACAGGACAAGAGAGAGAGGATCCTGCTGACCATGAAAGTTTACACTCTACATTAGCGAGAGAGGAACCCACTGATAATAACAGCTTACACTATACAGGAGAGAGAGGAACCTGCTGACCATAAGAGTTTTCACTCTACAGACGAGTGAGAGAGAGAGAACCCTGCTGACCATAAGAGCTTACACTCTACAGGAGAGACAGAGAGAGAGAGAGAGAAGACCCCGTTCACTTCACTTAGAGAGCTTACAATATACAACAAAGAAAAAGAGGACTCCACTGACCATAAGAACTATCACTCTATAGTAACGAGGGAAAGGATCTTGCTGACCATAAGAGCTTACCCATTACAGACGAGCGAGAGAGGACCCCTCTGACTATAAGAGCTTCACTTTATAGAAGTGAGGATTCTGAAGAGATTACAATCTACAAGAGAGAGGGAGAGCCCCCTACTGATCATAGGAGTTTATACTCTACAGGAGAGGGAGAAAATGAGAGAGAAAGAAATAGAGAGAAAAAGACAGAAAGAGAGAGAGAGAGAAAGAAGGCGAGAGAAAGAGAGAGAGAGAGAGAAAGAGTGAGAGAGAGCTTACACTTTACAGAAGAAAGAGGACCCCACTCACCATAAGGGCTTACACATTACAGACGAGAGAGAGAGGACCCCACTGACCATAAAGGCCCCTTTACACACTGCAACATCACTAGCGATATCGCTGTAACGTCACCGGTTTTGTGACGTAATAGCGAGCTACCCAGCGACATTGCAGTGTGTGACATGCATCAGCGACCTGGACCCCGCTGTGAGGTCGCTGATTGCTACAAATCTTTCAGGACCATTTTTTGGTCCTTTGTTTCCCGCTGCGCAGCATACATCGGTGTGTTTGTCACCGTTACAACGACAGTGCTATAGCGTTCTCTACCAGCGAGGTCATTCTGCAGGTCCGGGATCACTGCAAAGTCTCCAAACGCTGCTGCATCGTTGGCCAGATCTGCCTGATTTGACAGCTCACCAGCGACTGTTTAGAGACTTTCCAGCGATCCCGGCCAGGTTGCAATCGCTGGTGGGACCACTACAAAGTCTCAGTGTGTAAAGGGGCCTTAAGAGCTTCAGTCTACAGAAGTGAGAATTCTGAAGAGATTACAATCTACAGGAGAGAGGGAGAGCACCCTACTGACCATAGGAGGTTACACTCTATAGGAGAGGGAGAGAAAGAGAGAAAGAAAGAGAATAAAAGAAGGCGAGAGAAAGATAGAGAGTGAGAGAGCGAGAAAGAGTGAAAGAGAGCTTATCTTTACAGGAGAAATAGGACCCCACTTACCATAAGAGCTTAAACTCTATAGGAGAGAGAGAGGACCTCGCTTGTCATAAGAGCTCACAGACTACAGGAGAGAGGATTCTGCTGACCATAAGAACTTACCCTCTATCGCCTCTTTCATATGTCCGTGAAAATGACGCACGTTTTTCACGGACATGTCAAAGGTGCGTATTGCCCTCCATGAGCCGTGTTTATGGCACACGTGTGTTCTCCGTGTGTTATCTGTGATAACACGCGGAGAACGGGAACTTTCTGCTCACCTGTCCCTGGCATTGCTGTCCGTGGTGCTGATCTTCGGTCTCCGGTCCTGCCGACTCCCCGCTGCTTCTGCTTCCGGTCCGCAGTGAAGTGAATATGCAATGAGCATAATGAGTGGCGGTCAGAAGCAAGTGACAGCAGCGGCAGAGACAGCAGGGCCGGAGAAAGGGTAAGGCCGCTGCTGTCAATTGCTGCCTTACCCAGTAAGTCTGGAGATGAAGAACATACAAATTGCACTCTGATGTGAACCATTGAACTATGATGACCCAGATACTGACCACTACCGTACAAGGAATGTGTGATAATCTGCTGAAATTCAGAGCTGCAGGGCATTAAGGGGAAGCCTGCGTGGCAATGCAAAATAACACTAGGTTGCTCTCTGATGCTTCAACAGTGTGGGAAGTTGTGCCAGACAAGCTTTTTTTCTTTTTTTTTTATCGAATTTCAAAATTTTCAAATTTATGCAAAACTTTGAATTTCAGGAGATTCAACTTGCACTCACTGATCCACAGAACGGTTCACTCATCTCTAATTGCAATGTAAAACTACTGAAAATATGATATGAAAACAAACAGAAAAAAAACAACATATTTGGTATTGCCAGTTCAGATGCGCACTCTATCTGTAATGGTCTTCATTTTTTAGTGTAAATAGCCTGCCATTGTTCTCGGCACAATGATATCTGTTTACACAGGACAATGTGCTGTCGAAAACAATGATATTTTGTCGAAAAGATCATGTCACCAGACAAACGAGTATTTTGCTGATTTGTTCGTTGATTGGCAGCATGTTTAGTAGGCACAATTACTATTTAAACACATTATACAAGGTAATTTCAGATACAGTATTTGTTTGCTGAGCTTCCCAAGCCCCATAGGCAATCAAACAGCAACTTTCCCAAGGGGCATCTGTAGAGGAAACGTGTGTTAACTGTGATTACACTAAAAAGAGACACTGCTGGCTCTTACCTACGGTATACATTCATTGCTGTAAAACAGACATAATACATTACACCAGCTTCTTAGGCCAAATATTGCTAAACTGCTTAAAAACGAAGGAAATAACTCAGCTCACCATTGCGTGTGAGTGTTGCGATCCAGAACATGTACAGTATATCCCCCTGTAGACTACAAATCAAAGGAAGAAAGTAGGTAGTTCAGATTTACGGAAGAGCATATCTTCTTTATTAGGATACGGTTCCACTTGTGTATAGTGGAGGGCATTGGAAGCAATATGCTAATGAACCTCTTCTGGGAGCATGATGCGACTGTGATCTGATCTTGTGATCGTATCACAGCTGCAGAGAAAAGGATTACGAGCACTTTCTTCCCATCTCCTCACCGGCCTGTCTTTGCATACATCGCACTGCAGTTGGATGACATACGAGTGCATTGCGATGTTTCACACACTCCTATAGACTTGTAAGGAGGTGCGTAAGCTGAGACTCGCTGCCAAACGCAGCATGCTGTGATTCATTCCACATGCCGCTATGGCATGTGAAATCAATTGCAGATGGACATTGCCCCATAGTTTTGCACTACACTGAGAGCAATCCGATGTTTTATCAGATTGCAGTCGTCTGTGCAAAACACAAGTGGAACTGTACCATTAGGTGTACATACAGACTAGTGAGAGACCAAAATAAGAACATGTACGCATTTCTGGTACTTAGATACTCTTCTTTTTATCTGACACCAGTCTGTATGTACACCTAACAAAGATTTAAATTCCGTGAAGCTGGACTATCTACTTCCTTCCTTTAAACTGCCTACCGCAGCATACCAAATTCAACCAGTTGGTACAAGCACTAATATGCAAGATAGATAACTGTAATAAATCACTATGTAAATGTAGGACCTGGTTATTACCATTTTTTGCCTTTAAATACAAACAAGAATGTTTCCATCCACTAACAATAATAAGAAATCATAAACATGTTAATTAAAAAATGCAAAGTATACTAGATGATATTAAAATGATTACAATCATAACCCCCTGCATACGATATTGATGACCTATCAGGACAAAAATATCAGATCGGTCGAGCTCTATAACTGAGCCTCCAAAAAGATCAGCTGTTATAAGCTCTGGCAGCTAGATGTAAATTCAGGGCCTGATTCATTAAGCTTTCACATCAGAGTTCTGGCATAAAAGCTTTTAAAAGTGTAAAATTTATGAGCAACTTGACCTTTTAAAGCCAGTTTTTCTCAGTTCCTACAAAATGTACAGAGCTGGGACGGGACAGGTTGGTGGTGGGTGCGGGATGCCACAGCTTGTCTAATTCCTTTAGCCAGAAATCTCACCACAGTACCTGATTGGAATCAGATTTACGACAAACGTCATGTAGGGACACATTGCATGTGAGACGCGCCTAAGTCATGATGAGGAGTACACCTCTTCACGAATCAGGAGCGTTTGACTCCAGAAAGTGCCCTCATCATGAACTGCGTGAACAACACCGGCATCGATAAACCTGGCGCTCAGTGTGTAGCGCCTGTTGACAAGAACTAGAGAGGAGCACCTATTCAAAAGAATGGGAGCTGATCTGCAGTATAATTCTTAACAAGTAGCATAATTGGAATTTTCTATAATTTTTTGTTTAACACTGTGGAGGATATCTGTATTATATGTGACTTATATATGTAACTATTGTGGTAACAATATGAAAAAAATATTCCAAGGAAATACTATAACCGATCCACACACATACTGTAACTTATGGATTAGTTTATATTGCAATATATATACATATACATGTATGTATATATATAGACATACCGGTATATATGTATACACACACACACACACACACACATATTGTGCTGACCTTGTCATGAACTTTCTGTCCTTGCTCCATTCCATCCATAGCCTCCTGGTCTGTCGCTTCCCCAGTAACCATCTTTCTCTGAATATGAGCATTTTGTTCTCTTAATGCAACAATCTGTGGGGATATAAACATAGGTGATATCACTAAATATATGAAAATAGCATTTGATTTGTAAATCACAGGGAGGGAATTAAACTTGTCAAATGAAGGATTTTTTGCTTTAGACCCAGACATTCCATTACCTTACTGTATATCTGTCGGTAACCTAATTTATTTGTAATATTTCAGTCTTGTTAACAGTTTTAAAGATCTGGATAATATTTTTATCTTTTTTTTTTACTATTATCTGTCTAGAAAGTGACGTCACTTGGCATGTCTTCAGCACTCCCATTCCAATAACCCACAATAAGAGCTCAAGTGCAATGGTGGACGAGTACAATATGTCTGGGGCTGGTACCTTAGGACTGGGCAGTGACTGGCAGATACAAAAGGTGCAGGAACAGCATATGGGGTCCTTTGCAGCCAATAATGTATCTGTGAGAGAAGCTACTTGCTGTTTTGAAGGTGGCCTGGGGTCCCCTTACCTCTTAGGTTGCATCAATGATATGTCCACGACTGGGATTGAGGAATACTAATATCTGCATACTTGGTTTTCCAAGGTTTCCAAATTCTGTATGTACTATACATTACAAAGTAATGGAACAAGTAGTGATGAGGACCATATTGCTTTTTCATGATTAATGCTTAGATCCAATGCTTAGATCTATGAAAAGACAATACCTTTAGGTAGATGGTCTCAAGTTATTTTACGTGGTTAAACTGGTTACAACTCAATTTTTATTGAAATGTTTATTGTGATCATTTTTTATTATAATAAAAAGATACACTGGGTGTTTCTTTGACCTAAGCCTGCTTTACACACTTCAATAGATCTTTCAATCCGTCGTCGGGGTCAAGTTGTAAGTGAGGCACATCCGGCATCGTTCATGACGTATTTGCGTGTGAAACCTACATGCGATCAAGATTGAACGAAAATACGGTGATCGCATACACGTCGTTTATTCCTCATACATTGGACGTTTGGTAGTACGAAACTAGTGAATTGTAACGTGTGACATCCCTCATACGATTGTGATGTCTGAGGCTATGTGCGCAGGTGTGCGCTCTGCACCGCAGCTTAACAAAGGTCTGCTTCAGAGCGCAGCTGAAAAGCTGCATTCTGAAGCGCCTCACAATGTCTGTCATTCACTAATCTCTGTCAGTCCGTCACTATCTCTGTCCCTCTCTCTCTGTCCATGTCAGTCTATCCCTCTTACCCCCTCTCTCATACTCACCAATCCCCGATCACCGGCACGGCTCTGCACGGCGTTCACACTGCTCTGGCGGCTTTTACTGTTTTGAAAAAGCCGGCCGCCCATTAAACAATCTCGTATTCCCTGTGTAATACTACTGTATGTTCTGAGGATTTCGATTGCGTTAGGGCAATGACAACAGAGACGAGTTCTTGGTACAAGATGTTATATAATATGTCACCACGGTAGATACACAACGGGAATAAACACAGTAAAACAACACACAAAACGGAGCGAAGGGGATTCCCGGGGCCACGCACCGGACTCCCCCAGGGAGACCACCAGAGCGAACCCCTGTACAGGGACTGTCCGGCAATCAACCCCGGAAGGCCTAAATGTGCGGCAGCCGGTACACAAGGGGCAAGTGGTATAGTCCAGGAGTGTCCGTACGGGATGATTGTCCAGAGTGGTTACGAACCGGGCAGAGTGCTGATCAAAGACGGCAGACGGAGTCCGGGCACAGCTTGAAGAAAACCGGGTATGGTCCAGAGTCGGTCGGTAGAGTTTCAGGAGAATCCAAGGCAATCAGGAAGTAGAAACAGCAAAGCAGGAGCACACAGCAAGCAGTATACTCAGGCACTGGACTGGGCTGAGAGGCGGCCTTTTAAGCAGCTGGACAGGAAGTAGGGCAACAGAACCTTAAACTCCATGTTAACTGAGGGCAAGCTCATTCAAAAGAGAACTGGAAAACCTGGAAACCTGACATTACTCCCCCCCCCAGAGACGGCCTCAGGACGGATCAGGGCCCGGCTTGTCCGGGAACCGTCGATGAAACTGAGCGATCTTCCGGGGTGCCCGAATGTTACCCACCGGTTCCCAGGAATCGTCCTCGGGGGCGTACCCCTGCCAACGTACCAGATATTGAAGCCGACGACGATGGAGCCGGGAGTCAATAATGTCCTCAACCACGAACTGCTCCTCGCCGTCGACCATCACAGGCGGAGGAGGAGGCACAACACGACCACGAAACGTATTAGGGGAGACAGGTTTGAGGAGAGACACATGAAAGACCGGGTGTACCTTTAGATGGTGCGGCAACCGTAGCCGACAGGCCACAGGGCTCACGATCCCGGTGATCTTAAACGGACCGATGAATTTTTGTCCCAGCTTCTGCGAAGGAACACCCAATCTCAGGTTTTTGGTGGATAACCATACAGAGTCCCCTACCTTGTACATGGGTGCCGGTTTCCGGTGAGTGTCTGCCGACCTCTTGTAACGCTCCTGGGCCGTAGCCACAGTGTCCTTTAGAACCTCCAGATTCTGTCGAAGCTCTGTCAATCTGTCCTCCACCGCCGGCACCGAAACCGCAACCGGTGACCTAGGCAAAACATTCGGATGATAACCCAAGTTAGCAAAAAAGGGCGTTACCTTAGTGGAGCTGCTCTGAGTGTTGTTATAGGAGAACTCCGCCAACGGAAGCATCTTCAACCAATCGTCTTGGAGATGGCTGACATAACATCGAAGGTATTGTTCCAGGGTTTGATTCGTCCGTTCGGTTTGCCCATTTGTCTGAGGATGGTATGCAGAAGACAAACAGACATCAATCTGGAGTGCCATACAAAAGCCCTTCCAGAACCTAGACGTGAACTGCACGCCCCGGTCAGAGATGATCTCGTCTGGTACCCCATGCAATCGGAATACGTTCTGGATAACCAAATCCACTGTCTCTGCGGCTGAGGGAAGACCGGTACACGGAATGAAGTGAGCAGCTTTAGTCAATCGATCCACCACCACTAAGATGGTATTGTGCCCGCCTGAGACTGGCAACTCCACAATAAAATCCATGGAGATAGACCCCCAAGGGCGAGATGGCACGGGTAACGGTTGGAGGAGTCCCGTAGGAGCCACACGAGGGACCTTGCACCGGGCACAAACCACGCATGAGTGGACATAGTCCTTTACATCCTTTAGACAGGTAGGCCACCAGAAAAAACGGCTCAGAAATTCCTGCGTCTTCTGTACCCCCCTATGACCAGCCAACACGGAGTCATGGACCAACTTGAGAACCCGAAGTCTTACGGCCTCCGGGACATAAATGCGTCGCTCTCTCAACCACACACCATTCCGAAGAACAAGAGTTACATCATTCGGGGGGGCAGCAAGAAATACGTCACCATCATAGGCCAGCTTGATGTCCTTCCACAAGTCCTGGTCCTGGATTACTCCAACGAAATTGGCATCCGATAACACGGTCTGAGACGGGGTTCCAGGCACGGAGTCCACGGCGTGGATTCGGGACAAGGCATCGGCTTTCCCATTACGTGAACCTGGACGGTATGTAACGACAAAATTGAATTGGTTAAGAAATAGGCTCCAACGGGCTTGCCGTGGAGACAGGCACCTGGCAGACTTAAGAAATTCCAGATTACGATGATCTGTGAGTACTATCACTTGCTGCGCGGCTCCCTGTAAGTGGTGTCTCCATTCCTTGAAAGCGGAAATAATCGCTAACAATTCCTTGTCCGCAATGTCATAGTTCCTTTCTGCAGGGGACAACCGGCGGGAAAAGAAAGCACACGGATGTAAGAGACTCTTGTCCCCAGTCCTTTGAGAAAGGATGGCCCCTAATGCGTAGTCGGAAGCGTCGACTTCCACGATAAAGGGAAGTGCGGGATTCGGATGTACCAATATAGGCGCTGAGGTAAAACAAACCTTGAGACGATGGAAGGCTTCCTGGGCCTGGGCGGACCACACAAACTTCTGTCCTTTCTTGGTTAACAGAGTGATGGGACGAACGATCTCTGAAAAATTATGGATAAAACGTCGGTAAAAGTTGGCAAAACCGACAAAGCGTTGTACCTCTTTGACGTTACCCGGTTCCGGCCAGTCCAGAATTGCTTGTATCTTGCCAGACTCCATGTTCAGTCCCTGAGGAGAGATGACATACCCTAAGAATTGTATCTGTGAGCAATGGAATTCGCATTTCTCCAGTTTAATGTACAGGTGATTTTCCCTCAGCCGGGTAAGTACGGTCTTGACGTGCTCCTGGTGTTCCTGTAAGGAATCAGAAAAGATTAGGATATCGTCCAGATAAATCACCATGAATTGGTCCATGATATCCCTAAAAATATCGTTAACTAGATGTTGGAAAGCCGCGGGAGCGTTACAAAGTCCAAAAGGCATCACTAGGTACTCAAAATGTCCATACCGACATCGGAACGCGGTCTTCCACTCGTCTCCGGGACGTATGCGAAGTAGATTATATGCCCCACGGAGATCCAATTTGGTGAATATTTTTGCCTGTTGGACCCTCTCCAATAGCTCAGGAATCAACGGTAACGGATACCGGTTCCGGATGGTTATTTTATTCAGTTCCCGGTAGTCAATACAGGGTCTCAGAGTCCCCTCTTTCTTTTTCACGAAAAAGATGGGTGCCCCTGCTGGTGAGGTAGACGGGCGAATAAATCCCTTGGCTAGGCTCTCATCAATGTATTCTTTTAGTGCTTCTAGCTCAGGTGCCGCCAACGGGTAGACATGGCCAAACGGAATCTCCGCCCCTGGAAGTAAGTCTATGGGGCAATCATACGGTCTATGCGGGGGAAGCCGATCGGCTTTTCTTTTGTCGCATATGTCAGCAAAGTCATCATAAACCGGGGGTAGAACAGGTACCTGTACAGTGCCCTCCGCATTCGGTGTTACTGGAACCGGAACAGTTGGACTAATGGTCGGACCACTCTGCGGTGGGAAGGTTATTTCCTTAGTTTCCCAATCGATGACCGGATTCGTAGACCGTAGCCACGGAATACCTAAAATAATCGGAAAATGAGGAGAAGAAATTATCATGAAAACAAGGGTCTCCTGCTGACCTGGCTTCATCACGCATTCTAGCGGTACTGTTTCCCGATCCACTGGTCCAGAGCTTAACGGAGATCCGTCTACCGTCTCCATGGTAACCGGTGAGGATCTTTGCTGAGTCCGGATACCGTGTTTCCTGGCAAAAGAGGAGTCCATGAAATTTCCCCCTGCCCCAGAATCTATCATTGCAGAGGTAGGTATTAGATGCCCCTCCCACCGGATCTGAATGGGGAGCGAGCAATGGGTATATTTCCCTTCTGAGTCCTTCGGTGAGGTTGACATTACAGTCAAGGGAAATACCGCATCCAAGTGCCCACTTGCCTCAGAGATATCGGACTCTGCGTCCGTGTTGTCACACTCTGCCATGGCTGCCAATACCTTATTTGGGCGATTCGGACGTTTCGGGCAGTCGATCAAGAAATGATCCGATTGACCGCAATAGAAACACAGACGCTCACGGAGCCGGTGTTCGCGACGTTCGTTGGTCTCTCGCTTTTGCAGAGAGTCCACTTGCATAGGAACGTCCTCGGCCTCCCGTGGTGTCCTGAGAGCGGGTTCTCTAGAAGGAAACGCAAAGTTGTTTACACGGTTTACAGCTGCCCATTTTTCCTGTCTACGCTCCGTCAAGCGGGTATCAATACGCACACAGTGCTGGAGAAACAGTTCAAAATCCCCTGGAGATTCGGAACGAGCTAACTCGTCCTTGATGGTACCGGACAAACCTTTTCTGAATACAGACAATAATGCATTGTTTCCCCAGTCGGTGTCTACCACTAACCTCTTGAACTCAGTGGCGTATTCAACGACAGAACGCTTTCCCTGACGTAAGGAAAGGAGAGCCGATTCAGCGGTAGCACGGCGATTCGGATCATCAAACATTTGCGCCATTGCGTTCAGAAAGTCATCCAGGTGATTTAAACGGATGTCCCGATTCTCTATCATAGGATTAGCCCAAGCCAGTGCTCGTGAGGTTAATAACATGATTATACATAACACTTTGGACCGGTCAGAACGGTAATAATCAGCATGTACATCAAAAAACAGTATACATTGGTTCACAAATCCACGAAACTGACTACGATCACCATTGAAACGGAATGGGGGTAACCTAGGCATACCGGCAGCTGATACGGACGTAGTGGGGACGGCTTCCTGAGCCTCCACTCTGACTTGCAAATCCTGAATAGCCGGACCCAGTACCTGGTGATCATGGCCCAGCTGTGCCTCCACATCTCTGAGTTTAGTTTGCACCGCCTCCATCTCCTGCTGCAAGGAGTTGATCATGGAAAAGAGCTGATCTACTCGTGTCTCAGTCATTGCCCCAGCGAAATCCTCTTAAGTGGCCTGAGTATAATGTAATACTACTGTATGTTCTGAGGATTTCGATTGCGTTAGGGCAATGACAACAGAGACGAGTTCTTGGTACAAGATGTTATATAATATGTCACCACGGTAGATACACAACGGGAATAAACACAGTAAAACAACACACAAAACGGAGCGAAGGGGATTCCCGGGGCCACGCACCGGACTCCCCCAGGGAGACCACCAGAGCGAACCCCTGTACAGGGACTGTCCGGCAATCAACCCCGGAAGGCCTAAATGTGCGGCAGCCGGTACACAAGGGGCAAGTGGTATAGTCCAGGAGTGTCCGTACGGGATGATTGTCCAGAGTGGTTACGAACCGGGCAGAGTGCTGATCAAAGACGGCAGACGGAGTCCGGGCACAGCTTGAAGAAAACCGGGTATGGTCCAGAGTCGGTCGGTAGAGTTTCAGGAGAATCCAAGGCAATCAGGAAGTAGAAACAGCAAAGCAGGAGCACACAGCAAGCAGTATACTCAGGCACTGGACTGGGCTGAGAGGCGGCCTTTTAAGCAGCTGGACAGGAAGTAGGGCAACAGAACCTTAAACTCCATGTTAACTGAGGGCAAGCTCATTCAAAAGAGAACTGGAAAACCTGGAAACCTGACACCCTGCTTACCCCGCCCACCGGCGCCTATGATTGGTTACAGTGAGACACGCCCCCCACGCTGAGTGACAGGTGTCACACTGCACCCAATCACAGCAGCCGGTGGGCGTGTCTATACTGTGTAGTGAAATAAATAATTAAATAATTAAAAAAAACGGCGTGCGGTCCCCCCTAATTTTAAAACCAGCCAGATAAAGCCATACGGCTGAAGGCTGGTATTCTCAGGATGGGGAGCTCCACGTTATGGGGAGCCCCCCAGCCTAACAATATCAGCCAACAGCCGCCCAGAATTGCCGCATGCATTAGATGCGACAGTTCTGGGACTGTACCCGGCTCTTCCCGATTTGCCCTGGTGCGTTGGCAAATCGGGGTAATAAGGAGTTATTGGCAGCCCATAGCTGCCAATAAGTCCTAGATTAATCATGTCAGGCGTCTATGAGACACCTTCCATGATTAATCTGTAAATTACAGTAAATAAACACACACACCCGAAAAAATCCTTTATTAGAAATAAAAAACACAAACACATACCCTGGTTCACCACTTTAATCAGCCCCAAAAAGCCCTCCTTGTCCGGCGTAATCCAGGAAGGTCCAGCGTCGCTTCCAGCTGTGCTGCATGGAGGTGCCCGGAGCTGCAGCAGACACACCCGCTCCTGTCACCTCCACACAGCTAATGAAGACAGCCGTGCGATCAGCTGAGCTGTCACTGAGGTTACCCGCTGTCACTGGATCCAGCGGTGGATGCAGCGGTGGCCGCGGGTAACCTCAGTGACAGCTCAGCTGATCGCGCTACTCACCGCCGCTCCGGTCAGCTCCAGTCAGCAACTGAGGTGAGTAGCGCGATCAGCTGCTGTCACTGAGGTTACCCGCGGCCACCGCTGCATCCACCGCTGGATCCAGTGACAGCGGGTAACCTCAGTGACAGCTCAGCTGATCGCGCGGCTGTCTTCATTACCTGCGTGGAGGTGACCGGAGCGGCTGTGTGTGCTGCAGCTCCGGTCACCTCCATGCAGCAGCGCTGGAAGCGACGCTGGACCTTCCTGGATTACGCCGGACAAGGAGGGCTTTTTGGGGCTGATTAAAGTGGTGAACCAGGGTATGTGTTTGTGTTTTTTATTTCTAATAAAGGATTTTTTCGTGTGTGTGTGTGTGTTTATTTACTGTAATTTACAGATTAATCATGGAAGGTGTCTCATAGACGCCTGACATGATTAATCTAGGACTTATTGGCAGCTATGGGCTGCCAATAACTCCTTATTACCCCGATTTGCCAACGCACCAGGGCAAATCGGGAAGAGCCGGGTACAGTCCCAGAACTGTCGCATCTAATGCATGCGGCAATTCTGGGCGGCTGTTGGCTGATATTGTTAGGCTGGGGGGCTCCCCATAACGTGGAGCTCCCCATCCTGAGAATACCAGCCTTCAGCCGTATGGCTTTATCTGGCTGGTTTTAAAATTAGGGGGGACCGCACGCCGTTTTTTTTAATTATTTAATTATTTATTTCACTACACAGTATAGACACGCCCACCGGCTGCTGTGATTGGGTGCAGTGTGACACCTGTCACTCAGCGTGGGGGGCGTGTCTCACTGTAACCAATCATAGGCGCCGGTGGGTGGGGTAAGCAGGGAATACGAGATTGTTTAATGGGCGGCCGGCTTTTTCAAAACAGTAAAAGCCGCCGGAGCAGTGTGAATGCCGTGCAGCGCCGCGCCGGGGATCGGGGATTGGTGAGTATATGAGAGAGGGCTGCTCACTTCAGTTACTCAGGAGATTAGCGGTCACCGGTGAGCCCTTCCCAGGTGACCGCTAATCAGGGCGCGACACAGACAGAGCCGCAGCATGACAATGAAGTCGGGTGAGGTTCACCCGAGTTCATTCTGACAGTGCGGCTCTGTCTGTGTCTGCTGTCATCTGCCATTCACCGCTGCTACATGGCTGTCTGTGTCTGCTGTCAGCGGCCATGTAGCAGAGCTGAATGGCAGATGACATAGTAAAAACGCATCCCTACATTACACACGCTTGGCAAGTCAATAAATAAAAAAAAAAAAGGTGCCCAATGCATACGTCACAGAACACATGATCTAAAGGATCGCACACAAAATTGATCAATTTAACATAGACTACTAACGCACGTGTGACAGCAAGTGAACGACCTACGTGCGATCTCATTCAATCGCATATGCGAACTGGGCGTGTCACATCGCATACGAGATCGCATACCTAATTGTAAGGTGTAAAGCTGGCTCTAGACCTCTAAATTGTACCTTTCTTTCTGGTTGTAGAAATACAACAAAACTAGCCTACCTTCAAGAATCTCACAATTGAATATGTTACTTATAGTCTTTCTGCACTCGATATGAATAAGAAACAATCCCACAAAAAAGGTCAAACAAAATACATTACATTATAACTAGGCCACTGTGGCCACCATATGGTAGGCTTACAAAGTGAATAAGTACATTAGAGTTTAAAATTTGTTAAGCAAGTAACATAGAGTACATAAAATGCTGATTGTTTTAAGATCGTACCCAGAAAACCAATGTACGTTAGATTACAGCTGAAATATAGAAACTATTGCATATACTGCACCAATTTTTGGAATGGTCAATCTGAGGAATGTTGTCGGGGAGAAAAGCCACAATAAACACACCATATCTGATATTCATCATATTTGTCCATTGGAATAAATGCATTCATTTATTTAGATACTAACTACGTTATCTACCCGGAAATAATTACTCTTTTGTGGTTTTTATTTTTTCACAATTTATTTCAATAAAAAAAAAATAGTTCTCGTACATACAGGATTACAGTAAATTGGAGTGAAAGAGAAATATTTTTTTCAGCAAGACTATAGAATACTAGAAGGCGTTCAAGAAGAAGGCTTAATGTGGAAGAGTGGATTAAGGCTTAGAGGAAAGCTAAATTAATATAATGCCCTAAAAAATCACAGCACTTCTTCCCTAATCCCATCTTTTCCTTTGATCCTATTTTGCATCATATTGCAATCAAAACGTTGAGAAGTAACCTATATGTCCAAAAGAATGTGGACACCTGACTATCATACCTATAAGAGATTCCTTGATTTACCATTGCAAGACAATGAGCATTAGGATGAGGTTGTTTCCCAGTTGAGGTTAGAAAAGCTTTTACTCTTACAAGAAGGCTTTGAGAGATTTATGAGGATATCTTTGAAATTTCTACTAAGTCTTCCTTAAAAACACCTGTGATGTCAGGCAGTGATAGTAAACAAAATGTGTGGCTCGCAATCCATGTTCACCATTCCAAAGATGTTTAATGGGGCTAAGGTCAGATATCTGGGCAGCCCACTCCAGATTCTGTATACCAAGATTGCCAAATCATGCCTTGAGTTTCTTTGTGCCCTGTGGCACAATCATACTGGAACAAAAGCTGGCCTTCCCCAAACTATTACCACAAAGTTGGAGGCATATAGTTGTCTAAAAAAAATGTATATGTTGTAACACTGACATTACCAAAACTAAAAATTAGAGGCCCTGAGAAAACCCTGAAAAAGTCTATATGCTTCAGTCCTTGGTGGCCCCACTCTTTGAACTTGCACGCTGAACCTATTGATGGAATTTATACCACTCCTAGATGATTCCACTTCATAATACCTAGCGCTCACAGATACATGGGCAAACCAGAAATGTCATGAACTGTGGCAAAGGTGGTATTTATAACTGTACCACAATTAAATCACTCCTAATATCCCGTGTACAAGTACAATGGATGTTGAGTGTTTATTTATGGAAAGAGGTCAGGCTGTGTTAGACAGACAGAAAAGGCCCACTGTGCAAGAACAGTATATGGGTCCTTACAGTCCAATAGTTCGATTTATGAAAGAAGCTGCTTGTAGCTTTGGAGGTGGAAGTGGCCGCTTTACCTTTTGTGTCTCCGTGTGGCTACACTGGTTTAACCAATAATGTATCCGCCCCTGGGCTGAGCACATTCCAAACACAGAAGGTGCCAGCTGCGTTATACAGCTGGCATGCGCTCCTCTAACAGTAGCAACTGAAGGCGGCTCTCATTTTCTGACAAACCAAAAATGATACCATTGAAAACAATAATTCACTGCTTAAAGGTAAGGTGTCGCGTTTTTTTATTTTTATATTAATAATCGTGATTACGAAATCAAGTATTTTTAATACAAAATTAAACTCATTGTTTATTTAGTTTTTATTTAATTTTAGTTTTACTGAAACACTGGGGGCTGCCACCCTGGATTTCCTGTGAGTAACGATAGTTAGTCACCTCCTTTATGGCAGCCGTCTGTGTATTGACTCTGATTGTCGGCTCCGACCCCTAGACTTAAAGGGAACCTGTCACCACTTTTTTGGCCTATAAGCTGCGGCTACCACCACCGGGCTCTTATAAACAGCATTCTGACATGCTGTATATAAGAGCCCAGGCCGGGGGTATAACATAAAAAATACTTTATCATATCATAGTATCATAGTATCATAGTTTTAAGGTTGAAGGGAGACTCTAAGTCCATCTAGTTCAACCCGTAGCCTAACATGTTGATCCAGAGGAAGGCAAAAAACCCCAATGTGGCAAACAAGTTCCAATGAGGAAAAAATTTCCTTCCTGACTCCACATCCGGCAATCAGACTAGTTCCCTGGATCAATACCCTGTCATAAAATCTAATATACATAACTGGTTATATTAAATTTTTCAAGAAAGGCATCCAGGCTCTGCTTAAATGTTAGTAGTGAATCACTCATTACAACATCATGCGGCAGAGAATTCCATAGTCTCACTGCTCGTACAGTAAAGAATCCTCGTCTGTGATTATGATTAAACCTTCTTTCCTCAAGACGTAGCGGATGCCCCCGTGTTCCAGTCGCAGGCCTAGGTGTAAATAGATCTTTGGAAAGGTCTCTGTACTGTCCCCTCATATATTTATACATTGTGATTAGATCTCCCCTAAGCCTTCGTTTTTCCAGACTAAATAACCCCAAGTTTAATAACCTGTCTTCGTATTGCAGCCCCCCCATTCCTCTAATAATCTTGGTCGCTCTTCTTTGCACCCTCTCCAGTTCAGCTATGTCCTTCTTATATATCGGTGACCAGAATTGTACACAGTATTCTACGTGCGGTCACACTAGTGACTTGTACAGAGGTAGAACTATATTTTTTTCATGAACACTTATACCTCTTTTAATACATCCCATTATTTTATTAGCCCTGGCAGCAGCTGCCTGACACTGTCCACTAAAGTGAAGTTTACCATCCACCCATACACCCAAGTCTTTTTCTGTGTCTGTTTTACCCAGTGTTCTACAATTAAGTACATAATCATAAATGTTATTTCCTCTACCCAAGTGCATGACCTTACATTTATCTACATTAATCTTCAATTGCCACTTCTCAGCCCAATCCTCCAATTTACATAAATCTCCCTGTAATATAAAATTATCCTCCTCTGTATTGATTACCCTGCAGAGTTTAGTATCATCTGCAAATATTGAAATTCTACTCCGCATGCCCCCAACAAGGTCATTTATAAATATGTTGAAAAGAAGCGGGCCCAATACTGACCCCTGTGGTACCCCACTATGAACTGAGACCCAGTCCGAGTACGTACCATTAATAACCACCCTTTGTTTCCTATCACTGAGCCAGTTTTTAACCCAGTTACACATATTTTCCCCTATCCCCATTATTCTCATTTTATGTACCAACCTTTTGTGTGGCACCGTATCAAAAGCTTTTGAAAAGTCCATATACACAACATCCACTGCATTTCCCTGGTCCAGGCTTGAACTTACCTCTTCATAGAAGCTGATCAAATTAGTTTGACAGGATCGATCCCTCATAAACCCATGTTGATACTCTGTCATAAGGTTATTTTTCTTGAGATACTCCAGTATAGCATCTCTCAAGAAACCCTCAAGGATTTTACCAACCGTAGAGGTTAAACTTACCGGCCTATAATTTACCGGCTCAGTTTTTGTCCCCTTTTTGAATATTGGCACCACATTTGCTATGCGCCAGTCCTGCGGTACCGACCCTGTTATTAAGGAATCTGAGAAGATTAAAAATAATGGTCTATCTATCACAGAACTCAATTCCTGTAGTACTCTGGGGTGTATGCCATCCGGGCCCGGAGATTTGTCAACCTTAGTGATTTCGAGGCGGCGGCGTACTTCCTGCTGGGTTAAGCAGGTAATATTCAAGGGTGAATTTATGGCATCACTGGTCATGTCATCTGCCATGGCATTTTCTTGTATAAAAACCGTAGAAAAAAAGTCATTCAGCAGGTTGGCTTTACCCTCATCCCCTTCCACCATTTCACCAAGACTATTTTTAAGGGGGCCAACACTATCGCTTTTCAGTTTTTTACTGTTTATGTAGTTAAAGAATATTTTAGGATTATTTTTACTTTCTCTCGCAATGAGTCTCTGTGTCTCAAACTTAGCTAACTTAATTTGCTTTTTACATATTTTATTTAATTTTCTATAATTATATAATGCCTCATCACTACCTACCCTCTTTAATTCTTTTAAGGCTTTCTGTTTTTCTTTTATTGCTTCCCTTACAGCTCTATTTAGCCATAGGGGTTTCCTCCTATTTCTAGCATGTTTGTTCCCATAGGGTATATTTTCTGCACAAGCCCTATTCAGGATGCTCATAAAAGTCTCCCATTTGCTTTGTGTACTTTTATTACTTAGTACATCATCCCAGTTTATTGCACTAGGATCATCTCTCAACCGTTTAAAATTTGCTTTCCTGAAGTTTAGTGTCCTTGTAGCCCCTCTACTATACATCTTACTAAAGAATACATGAAAACTTATTATTTTGTGATCACTATTCCCCAAGTAACCCCCAACTTGTATATTTGATATGCGGTCTGGCCTATTGGTTAGTACAAGGTCTAGTAGTGCTCCCCCTCTTGTGGGGTCCTGTACCATTTGTGAAAGGTAATTATCTTTCATTGTTATCAAAAATCTATTTCCTTTGCTGGAACTGCAAGTTTCTGTTCCCCAATTTATATCAGGATAGTTAAAGTCCCCCATAATAATTACCTCTCCGAGACTCGCTGCTTTATCAATTTGCTTTATGAGGAGATTCTCTACCTCTTCCATAATATTCGGCGTCTTATAACACACCCCTATCAGTATTTTATTATTCATTCTCCCCCCCTTATCTCCACCCATAGGGACTCTACATTCTCAGTACCCTCACATATGTTGTCACGCAGGATGGGTTTTAAGGATGATTTTACATATAGACACACACCTCCCCCTCGCTTATTTGTACGGTCATTCCTGAATAGGCTATAACCCTGTAAATTAACAGCCCAGTCATAGCTCTCATCCAGCCATGTCTCTGATATCCCCACTATATCATAATTTTCTTCCAACAATATTAATTCTAATTCCTCCACCTTATTTGTGAGGCTTCGGGCATTAGTGTACATGCACGTTACGTATGACTCTGTACCTATATTCCTGCTTACTGTATTGACTGTCCTAACCCTTCCCCCCGTACCACCCCCAATTTCATTACTTGTGCCCTGGTCACTATCTGCACTACATTCCCCTTCTATAAAGTGAATACCCTCGCCCCCCATTCCTAGTTTAAACACTCCTCCAACCTTCTAGCCATTTTCTGCCCCAGCAGAGCTGCACCCTCCCCATTAAGATGCAGCCCATCCCTAGCATAGAATCTGTAGCCAACTGAAAAGTCGGCCCAATTCTCCAGGAACCCAAAACTCTCTTTCCTACACCAATTCTTGAGCCACCTGTTAACCTCCCTGATCTCTCTTTGCCTCTCTGGTGTGGCTCGTGGCAAAGGTAGTATTTCCGAAAATACCACCTTTGAGGTCCATGCTTTAAGCTTACAACCTAATTCCCTGAAATCATCTTTAAGGACCTTCCACCTACCTCTAACTTTGTCATTTGTGCCAATATGTACAATGACCGCTGGGTCCTCCCCAGCCCCTCCCAGTAATCTGTCAACCCGATCAGCGATGTGCCGAACTCGAGCGCCAGGAAGACAACACACTGTTCGGCGATCCCTGTCTTTGTGACAGATTGCCCTATCTGTCCCCCTAATAATTGAGTCCCCCACTACCAGTACCTGTCTTGCCTGCCCTGCACTCCTATTCCCCCCCTTACTGGAGCAGACACTCCTCTGGCGTTCAGAGGTCATGCCTTGCTGCAGCAATGCTACCCCTGTAATGACATCCCCCTCATCTGCCAAGTTTGCAAACCTATTGGGGTGTGTCAGTTCAGGACTAGCCTCCCTAGCACTTTTCCCTTTACCCCCCTTTCTAACTGTCACCCAGCTACCTACCTCACCGTCCTGCCGCTCCCTACTACGATCCTCCCCCACATCTGACCCAGCAAGCTTATAATACTTACCTAACGGTCGCACTGTGGGCCTTATGGGCGTCTCCGTTCTCCGGTGGCGGCGCCTCCTCTTTCAGCCATCTTCGTCCTCTTTCTGAAGCTTGGGTGCCTGACGCAGCTACGTCATACACAGGCGCACTACAATACCTTGATCTGCCCTGCTCAGAACCTCAATGCCGGTGAGTGTATATGATGTTTGACCCGTCATACACCGCGGCTAGAGAAGAAGGAGCACAAAGATGGCCAAAAGTGGCGGCGCCGGCACCGGACAACAGAAACACTTAGCGTGCCTGTTAGGTAAGTATTATAAAATGTTTTTTATGTTAAACCCCTGGCCTGGGCTCTTATATACAGCATGTTAGAATGCTGTATATAAAAGCCTGATGGTGGTGGCCGCAGCTTATAGGCCAAAAAAGTGGTGACAGGTTCCCTTTAACACAGAAACAGTGTCTGCTGACATCTGGACAAGCCCCTGGGCTGTCCAGAACACAGCAAAGGGAGTAGATCGTTGCCATTTTTGTGGAGCTCAGAACGTATGCTGTGTGCTCCACTTCCCCCTGTCACCCGCCGGGATGGATGGGGTGAGTACTGGTGCCGGGCATCGGTGATTGCACCGTAACTGACCCTGGCGTGCTGCTCCCCACTCTGCCGCTCACCACCCGCACTCTGCCATTCACCCCCCCTCCACTCACTACCCCGCCACTCTCCCACCCTCCCTGCATGTGCTCACCTCAGGCCTCCGTCCGCTGCTCGTACTGTGATCGCTGACAGGACAGGCTGCGGGGGCGCAGGTCTGAGGTGAGTGCATGCGGCTGGAAGCGGTGATCGTGGCGTGACATCTGTAGTGCAATTCTGCTCAGGCTGCAGATCACCCCTCCTCGCCACATGTCACCTCGGACCTCCGATTCCAGCTGGCAGCATAGTACATGGGGGCGCGGGATACAGTGAGGCATTGGGAAACAGTCAGCGGGGCATTGGGAAACAGTCAGCACAGCATTGGGATATAGTCAGCGGGGCATTGGGAAATAGCCAGCAGGGCATTGGGAAATAGCCAGCAGGGCATTGGGAAATAGCCAGCAGGGCATTGGGAAACAGCCAGCGAGGCACTGGTAAACAGCCAGCAGGGCATTGGGATACAGCCAGCGGGAAATTGGGAAACAGCCAGAGGGGCATTGGAATACAGCCAGTGGGGCATTAGGATACAGCCAGCGGGGCATTGGGATACAGCCAGCGGGGCATTGGGATACAGCCAGCGGGGCATTAGGATACAGCCAGCGAGGAATTGGGATACAGTCAGAGTGGCATTGTGATACAGTCAGCGGGGCATAGGGAAACAGCCAGCAGGGCATAGGGAAACAGCCAGCGGGGCATTGGGATACAGCCAGCAGGGCACTAGGAAAGAGCCAACGGGGCATTGAGATACAGTGTGGAGCGGGTTACAGTGCGGCGCAGGATACAGTGGAGCACTATGCAGCTGGCCTTAGTGGCACTCTAGACATATTAGGATCACTTTGCGGCCTCCAACAAAATGGCTCTGCACTGTGATCCTAAACTTCATTCTCTTTTATCCTTTTGGAAACACCCAGAACAGGAGAGGGAGGTGACATCACACACAGGAGAGCAGATTCCACCCACTTTTACTGCAGTTGTAATGTGAGCTAGTTCTACAGTAGCTCTACAGCAGGATTTCAGCAGCTGCTCCCCCTAGTGTTTAAGAGTGGAAAGTATCCAACTTTTATTTTTTTTTTTATATATATATATTTTTCTCAATTAAAAACAAATAATATTATTTAAACATAATATTAAAACATTAATCCTTTTATATATTTTTTCAGTTATTGAATTTTTTTTTTTCTTTATGACACCTTTCCTTTAAAAAAAGATCTCACACAGCCCCATTGTCAGAAAAATAAAAAAAAGGCATGGGTCTCAGGAAACTGAGACAAATAATTGTTCTTACTGAAAATTTTTAGCTGGTAATATATACAAGTAGAAACCCTTAAAAAATCATGTTGACAGATAATTTCTTTTATTGCACACAGAATGTTATAAAAATAACACCCAAAAAAATGCAGAATTTAATTTCTATTTTTCAATTTACTATAAAGTAAAATAAAAACTACAAACAGTCCTGCAGAATAACAAGCCTTTCTATGGCTATGATGAAAAATAGAAAGTCTTACCAGCATCCACATAAAGAGTATATTGAAAAGCAAAACTTTATTCAACACCCATAAAAAAGAAAAAAACATTAAAATACCAGTGTAGACAGAGGATATCCGCTATTTCCCACCTTAATTTTGCTACAGTGGGAGCCCCAAGGTTGCACCGAGATTTTCGGGCCCCCTTGGGACTCCACACAGGCTCCACTGTAGCTCCGCCTCCACCCCTCAAACCTTCCCTAGTACCACCCCACTCTTGGAAAAACTCTACTTCTGCACTACATTCTCACCAATCACACAGTAACAGTTCCCATCAAACACCATCATAAGAAGGTGTGTCCAAACTTTTGTAAGCAGGAGTAAAGAAGAAAAAAATACAGGGCACTACTTCCAACTAAAAAATCTGTCAGTATTCACATACAGTGGTTACCTACCGCATTCTGGTATGACCAGCGAAACTCAGCTGAGGAAAAATCGGTTAGTGCCTACTCTGTTTTCTCCATACTTATTTGTTCAAACTTTTGGTCTGTACTGTATGTGTGTGTATATACAGTACAGACCAAAAGTTTGGACACACCTTCTTATTCGTTTTCTTTATTTTCATGACTCTAAAAATTGTAGATTCACATTGAAGACATCAAAACTATGAATGAAAACATGTGGAATGAAATACTTAAAAAAGTGTGAAACAACTTAAACTATGTCTTATATTCTAGGTTCTTCAAAGTAGCCACCTTTTGCTTTGATTACTGCTTTGCACACTCTTGGCATTCTCTTGATGAGCTTCAAGAGATAGTCACCGGAAATGGTTTTCCAACAGTCTTGAAGGAGTTCCCAGAGATGCTTAGCACTTGTTGGCCCTTTTGCCTTCACTCTGCGGTCCATCTCACCCGAAACCATCTCGATTGGGTTCAGGTCTGGTGACTGTGGAGGCCCGGTCATCTGGCGTTGCATCCCATCACACTCCTTCTTAGTCAAATAGCCCTTACACAGCCTGGAGGTGTGTTTGGGGTCATTGTCCTGTTGAAAAATAAATGATGGTCCAACTAAACGCAAACCAGATGGAATAGCATGCCACTGCAAAGTGCTGTGGTAGCCATGCTGGTTTAGTATGCCTTCAGTTTTGAATAAATCCCCAACAGTGTCCCCAGCAAAGCACCCCCACACCATCACACCTCCTCTTCCATGCTTCATGGTGGGAACCAGGCATGTAGAGTTCACCTTTTCTACCAAAACACGGTGGTTGGATCCAAAGATCTCAAATTTCGACTCATCAGACCAAAGCACAGATTTCCACTGGTCTAATGTCCATTCCTTGTGTTCTTTAGCCCAATCAAGTCTCTCCTGCTTGTTGCCTGTCCTTACCAGTGGTTTCCTAGCAGCTATTTTACCATGAAGGCCTGTTGCACAAAGTCTCCTCTTAATAATTGTTGTAGAGATGAGAAGATTATATATATATATATATATATATATATATATATATATATATATATATATATATATATATATAAATATATATATATATATATAATATATATACACACATACACACATGCACACAAACGTACACAGTCATGGCTGACAGTATTGGCACCCTTGAAATTGTTCCAGAAAACGAAGTATTTCATCGAGTATTTAATTTTATTTTCATTTAATAAAAATTATACACCCCTACACTGCCCCTTTATATAATGTCCCCCCACACACGCTGCCCCTCTGTATAATACACCCCACTGCCTCTCTTTAAAATATCCCCTCACACACTATTCTTCTGCATAATATATCCCCACATTGCCCCTCTGTATAATATTTCTCCACAAACACTGTCCCTTTGCATAACACACCCCGGTACTGCCACTCTTTATAATACACCACAACACTGCCCCTCTGTATAATACACCCCCATACACTGCCCCTCCTTACAATACATGCCCTCACACTGCACCTCTGTATAATACACTCCTACACACTGTCCCTGTGTACAATACACCATCACACTGCCCCTCTTTATAATATCCACCTACACAAGTTAAGGAGAAATTCCACAGTTTCGGGAAATCTCCTTCTTCTTAACAGTGAATGTCTGCTGTAATCTCAAATTGAAGGTCACTGAGAGCCGGCAGAGAAATTCAGACCACACAAAACTGCTGGTATACATTTTTTCTCATTGAAGGTGCTCATGTGACATGCTTTATTATTACAAACCTTTTTACAGAACAGTAATGGGTTATTATTTTAGTAAAATTCCTAAGTATACCATTGGTTATATTAAAAGCATATGCAGAAAGCCTGTGAAGTTTATCCATTTTTTGAGACTTCCTCACCAGTCCCTCTTGTGTTCCGACTCCATGACTTGCAAGGTTCTTGTAACGTAACTCACAGTTATAAATTTGGACTTGCGCAGATGCAGCCGCGGCAGACATCAGTGTCCACATGCTTAAAGTATCTTGTTAGTTATATAGAAAAGAAAACTTGGTTATAGAAAAAGCATATAGAAAAATGTATTGTATTCTCACAGTAGAAAACCAAATAGAAAAATATATTGTATTCTCACACAAACACTGACCCTCTGTATAATATTCCCCCACATACATTGCTCCTAGCAATACTGTGCCCCATTTAACAATTTCTTCTATTGCCAGAGTAAATGGTAGGATATATAATCTTTAGCTCCTCAATGGAGCGCTTACCACCCCAATATCGCCAACACCATGCAGCCCGCAGCAGTGTGATGGGGTTGTAGGGTGATGACCTCATCATGCTGTTGCATGTCGGGTGAGGATGACGTGTACTGCTCTGCCCCGGGGTAATTTGAATGTGATACGCCTGAACCGCATCAGCATCACATGCAAATTAGCCATGTGATGGTGTGCACTCAACCAGCATAAAGTGACCGAAGCAACAGAGGGTAGCTGGCAGCATCTGACGTCACTGATGATGTCAGACAAGGCTTGCCCCCTATGTTGTGGACATTTTATGCTGAGTCAGTGTGCGCCACCACATGGCTAATTTGCATATGACAATCTGTCGCATGAAAATTAGCAATGTTGTGGTGCCAGTGGCAGTGGGGCAGAGCAGTGCAATTCATGCAATATCTGCAGGCTGCTGCTATCATGCTATAACTAGGTCTCAGGCTTGGTGCTTAACAAAGCTAAGTAATTACCCCGAGCCACTCCCCTCTCTTCACCGGGCCGCATACACCCGTAAGGGCAGTAATGCTCCGATTGCGGCCCTGAGGCATTCTCCCCTATTGCTCTACAATAAGGGGCAAAGAAGAAACACCATTTTGGTCAAGATCAACCATTTTCCCACCTAATCTGCCAGCTTAATACAGAAAAGATTAGTAAAAAAAACAAAACACATGTGCTGTCTGTTAGATATCTATAAGGCTGCAGTCGAACTACCGTATGACTCGCGCGAAGATCGCAAAGCATTGCCCGGACTGGCTGGCAGCTTTCTGACAGGAAAATGTTTGCTTCATATATTTCTATGCATCGGACACACTTGGGTCAGGCGAGCCACCGGCAATGCAATGTGATGCACTCCTCGGTCATACGGTAGTGTGGCTCCAGTCTAACACTGGCTGTTGCATGTGCTCCATTAAAAATCTGCAAACTTATTTTTTTCTTTTTTCGTTGTTGTTTATACAATTTTTAGATTTAGTGTTTCTTTAACAGGATGGAGTATATTTCAAGTCATGGGGTGGCAATGTCCAAATTATCCGATATGTCTAGTAAAGAATGTCAAGTTCTTGCAAAGCACTTTCATCCCACTTTTGTAATTTGCTGAACAACATATATTCCAAATGCTAGTCATTTTTTGCTAGTTCTGATAAGAATATTTCTGGCTTTTACAATATTATAAACTGGTATTGGAAGTTAAAACTTATGTAAACTAGCTTTGAAACATACCCAGTGGAATAGAGTACCCCATAGGCAGATCTCATGCAACTGAAATTAGTCTACATTTTGACTTGAGGCTTGCAGCTTGCTGACTTCCTCAGGTTCTATATTAAAATGACGTTTATTCAGATTAATACATTAGGTGGCATTTGCAAAACAACTTCTTACATAAGGAAAATTACATAGAAAAGAAGTTTAAACATTACCATTACTTGATTTTACACACCAAAAATATTGTAACTATGTCTTCAATAATCCGGAATAAAATATTGAAATATGCTCTTGTAAAAAAAAAAAAATATATATATGTGTATATAAAGTTTATTTGGCTTTCCAAACTTCAATCTCAATATATACCATCATGGCCAAAAGAGTTGTCACCCTTTTGTGCGTGCATACGGCAGAGCATTGCAGGCGGGCGTGCGGAAGAGCATTGCATGCGGATGTGCGGCAGAGCATTGCATGCAGGCGTGTGGAAGAGCATTGCATGTGGGCATGTGGCAGAGCATTGCAGGCAGGCGTGCATGCAGCAGAGCATTACAGTTGTGTGCGCGGCAGGGAAATGTGGGCGGGCGTGTGGCAGAGCATTGCATGCGGGCGTGCGGCAGAGAATTGTGAGCGGGCGTGCATGCAGCAGAGCATTGCAGGCGGGCGTACATGTAGCAGAGCATTGCAGGTGGGTGTGCATGCGACAGAGCATTGCTGGTACAGGGTGTGCATAGCGCTATGTGGGGAGCACTATGCAGCTGTCACTCGTGACACTTTAGACATATTAGGATCACTTTGCAGTCACCAACAAAATGGCACTGCACTGTGATCCTAAACTTTATCTTCCCTTATCTCTTTGGAAACACCCAGATTGGGAGGGGAGGCTTGACATCACACACATGAAAGCAGATTATGCCCACTTTTACTGCAGTTTTAATGTGAGCTAGTTCTACAGTAAGATCTCAGCAGCTGCTCCCCCTAGTGTTCAAGAGTGGAAAATATCTAACTTTATTTTTTTTTTGTATATTTTTCTTAATTAAAAATAATATTTAAACAAAACATTAATACTTTACATTTTTTCAGTTATTGATTTTTTTTATTTTTTTTTGGACAACACCTTCCCTTTAACATTCTGATCAGACTGTATGAAGCCCACTGCCATGTCTTGTATCCTGTAATCCACCAGGCTGGTACTGAAAAATAGTAGCTTATCTAGCCAATCAGATACACACTATACACTCCCTGACAGAAGTTCTGTCGCTTAGCCACGTTATGTAAATAAAAGCATATAACCTGACTTTAAATTCATCCATTGGTTTTATAAGTTACTCTTTTGAAAGCTGAAACCTCCCAAATTTGGTTTAGGTTATGAAATTAAAGTTGCCTCAAAACTGAAATATTGATCAATTAATGAACACAGAAAGGTCAGATTTTGGCAAGACAAACGTTTTGTCGCCCACAGAAAGTAATGTGAAATTCAAACAAATAATTAACTTCTAATATAAAGATATGTTGCATAATATTGGTGAATGAAGTTGTGGTGCTATTAGAGCCATATTTAATATTTTGTGTGACTTCCATGAGCTTGAAGGACTGCATCCATGCGGTTCAAAAATGATTCATACAATTTATTAATGAAGTCATCAGGAATAGCAAAGAATGCAGTCTAAAGCGGGCTTTACAAGCTGCGATCTCGCTAGCGAGATTGCAAGCGATCGTACCCGCCCCCGTTGGCTGTGCGACACGGGCAAATCGCTGGCCGTGGCGCACAACCTCGCTTACCCCCGTCACACGGACTTACCTGCCCTGCGATGTCGCTCTGGCCGGCGAACTGCCTCCTTTGTAAGGGGTGGTTCGTGAAGCGTCACAGCAACGTCACACGGCAGGCGCCCAATAGAAGCGGAGGGGCGGAGATGAGCGGGACGTAACATTCTGCCCACCTGCCTCCTTCCGCATTGCCGATGGAGGCAGGTAAGGAGATGTTCGTCGCTCCAGGGGTGTCACACATAGCATATATGTCAGCCATATAATGTTAAGGGACAGCCTTACTAAGGTGCTTGCTGTAGTTTTGCTAAAACCACTATTTTATCAGAAGGAGATATGCAAAATATGCAAAAAGACTAGTATGTCACTTTTGGAATTAGCAATCCTAAAAGTCAATATCGACCCTTTAGGCCATGTGTGCACTAGAAATTGACTTTTTCTCAAGGAAAATCTGGAACCTCTTAAAGAATCCCGCACCGGCGGTAAAAAAACACACCAAAACCGCAACGAAATCCGCATGTAGTTTTGCCGCGGTTTGGTGCAGATTTGCCACGGATTTGCCATGGAAAAGAAGTGACATGCACATTAATTCCGGAGTGGAAGTTCCGCGGGTAAATCCGCAGGTATAAAAAAAATGCAGTGTTCGTACAGCATTTTTTTTACACCCATAGGTTTTGCTGGGGAATGACTGCAGAAATGTTAGACACATTTTCCGCAGCAAATCCGCGGTAAAATCCCCGGTAAATCCGCAGCATGCGCACATAGCCTTAACAAGCCTTGCCACATGACTTAGGATAAAAGCCAAACCAGACTCTCAATTTGTAAACAGTGTTTTGGGGCATTGCCTCTCATCAGTGCAAAGTATGAGATATGAGTTGGCTATATGAGACATGCTGGGGTCTAAGGGTTAGCTTTTCTCCTTGTGGAGAGTGACATGCATGGCTGAGGAGGTATATGAGCCATACAATACTCCTCTGGGAAATTAAATATCAAAACTTCCTCCTCAGAGAGAAAGAAGGCTTGACCTCTAGTGCCACCTTTTGGAAGTAGCAATCCTAAAAGTGAATATCAACCCTTTAAAAGAGTTTTGCCATATAATTTAGGATAAAAGACAAACTAGATTTTCAATTTGCAGACCAAGTTTTGGGGGTATTGCCCATCGTCAGTGGGATAGGTGGCACTAGAGGTCAAGTGCATTGACGCTTTGAAGAGGCAATTTGCATATTTAATTTCCTAGAGGAGTATTCCAAGACTCCTAAGCCTCCTCACACAGACATACTAGGCATATCACTCTCTACAAGGAGAAATGTTATCCCTTAGATCAGCAGGAGATAATCACTAGAGTATACCTGCTTCAATGTAAACCTCCTTATTCATACGTTCCGTATAACTTCACCCGACCAGTTTACAAATTTTCTGCCAATGTACACAGAAAGGTAAAAAACAGTGGTGTAAGTAGGGTTATATAGAGCTCAGCATTCAGAGAACTGATAGATCTGCAGTAGATAAAACAGGGATTTTATCAAAACTACAGCAAGCAGCCCACTATAATAGGGTGTAGCCCTGTCCACGGTTCACCATGAAGAGCTAATTACTACTGATGATCATTACTCTGTATTAACTTACAGACTCCCTAGCTGGGTGCAGCACAAGTCCCAGCTATACAATCCTTAACTGGACACAGTTCCGTTCACACTACAGCAAGTGGCCCAGTAAGTGACACATCAATGGAATCAGGGTCTCTGCCCTTACATGATCTTGCTCTCAAATGGGGTAGCAATAACTTGGTGACAAATTCCACTTAATAATGAATGGCCTAATGAGAACACTAGTCAAGTAGTAAAATGTGTGCCCTAATGCCACAATAATATAACCTCATTATGTATTGAATTTCAGTGGTTATAGTTATTGATCAATCCACTCATCTTAATTTGTCACAAAATGTAAAGGCAAACATGAAATTATTATGCATTCACATTTATCCATCAATGGCTGTAGAAGCTTTAAATAAGATGAGTGGCATCAGCAAAGAAAATAAGGAGTCTTAGAAAAGCAGAACATCTTCAAAAATGGAATATAAAGGACAGTTTCCTATGTTATGTAACTGCTGGAATAAAAATTCTTATACAAAGAACTGCCAAATGACAAAAAGATTTCCCCTTATGGAGTCTATTCACCAACTTAGATGTGGTTAATAGATTTATCCTCACATCATCGCTTGTATTGAATTTTTACTTCAATGTGTGAATCAGTACTTCAAAAATTGCCAGTGAGGAACTTTAGAGAACATACTGCTGAATCCCGGCAGCACTGCGCAGACTTCTAAGCGTCCCCTAATCTGAAGAAAACTATTCATGCTGCTCCTCTGGCACTTATGTACAATTGATAAAACTATGATTTGTCTTCTAAAATGCTCTTCCTATGAAGCACCTGAGAGATTGCACGTGAACTGAACAAATTACATCAGCCTCTCAGCTATCCCAGAGGCAATGTCCTTTAGTATGCTAAACAGTATTTTTTTATTTATAGAAAAACCCGATTAAAAAAAAAAATAAAAATATATATATATATATATATATATATATATATATATATATATATATATACAGGGTTTTCTTTATTTTCATGACTGAAAATTGTAGATTCACATTGAAAGCATCAAAACTATGAATTAACACATGTGGAATGAAATACTTAACAAAAAAGTGTGAAACAACTGAAAATATGTCTTATATTCTAGGTTCTTCAAAGTAGCCAGCTTTTGCTTTGATTACTGCTTTGCACAATCTTGGCATTCTCTTGATGAGCGCTTCTAGAGGTAGTCACCGGAAATGGTTTTCCAACAGTCTTGAAGGAGTTCCCAGAAATGCTTAGCACTTGTTGGCCCTTTTGCCTTCACTCTGCGGTCCAGCTCACCCCAAACCATCTCGATTGGGTTCAGGTCTGGTGACTGTGGAGGCCAGGTCATCTGGCGTAGCATCCCATCACTCTCTTTCTTAGTCAAATAGCCCTTACACAGCCTGGAGGTGTGTTTGGGGTCATTGTCCTGTTGAAAAATAAATGATGGTCCAACTAAACACAAACCGGATGGAATAGCACGCTGCTGCAAGATGCTGTGGTAGCCATGCTGGTTTAGTATGCCTTCAATTTTTAATAAATCTCCAACAGTGTCACCAGCAAAGCACCCCCACACCATCACACCTCCTCCTCCATACTTCACGGTGGGAACCATGCATGTAGAGTCCATCCATTCACCTTTTCTGCATCGCACAAAGACACAGTGGTTGGATCCAAAGATCTCAAATTTGGACTCATCGAACCAAAGCACAGATTTCCACTGGTCTAATGTCCATTCCTTGTGTTCTTTAGCCCAAACAAGTATCTTCTGCTTGTTGCCTGTCCTTAGCAGTAGTTTCCTAGCAGCTATTTTACCATCAAGGCCTGCTGCACAAAGTCTCCTCTTAACAGTTGTTCTAGAGATGAGTCTGCTGCTAGAACTCTGTGTGGCATTGACCTGGTCTCTAATCTGAGCTGCTGTTAACCTGCGATTTCTGAGACTGGTGACTCGGATAAACTTATCCTCAACAGCTCTGGTGACTCTTGGTCTTCCTTTCCTGGGGCGTTCCTCATGTGAGCCAGTTTCTTTGTAGCATTTGATGGATTTGCCACTGCACTTGGGGACACTTTCAAAGTTTTCCCAATTTTTCGGAGTGACTGACCTTCATTTCTTAAAGTAGTGATGGCCACTCATTTTTCTTTACTTAGCTGTTATTCACCAAAAAACCTGCCTCCATTAAAGTGAATGGAGCTGGGAGCCACAGTGCAGCAAAAACGTCAGAAGAATGCGCAACCACGCCCTTAAATGGAATGTTGGCATGTCACAATGCAGCCAGGGAAAGAGACAGACACAGACAGGGAAAGAGGCAGACACAGACAGGGTAAGAAACAGACATAGACAGGGTAAGAGGCAGACACAAAGAGACAGACACAGACAAAGAGACAGACTGACAGGGAAAGAGACAGACAGGGAAAGAGAGAGACAGGTTAAGAGACAGACACAGACAGGTAAAGAGACATACAAAAAGACAGAGACAGACACAGGGAAACAGAGGGAAAGAGACAGACAGGGTAAGAGACAGACAAAGACAGGTAAAAAGACAGACAAAGAGAAAGACACATGGAAAGAGACAGACAGGGAAAGAGAGGGAAAGAGACAGACAGGGAAAGAGCGGGAAAGAGACAGACAGGGAAAGAGACAGACAGGGAAAGTGACAGGGATAGATAGACAGGGAAAGAGATAAATATACAGACAGGGAAAGAGATTGAGACAGACGGAGAAAGAGACAGAGACAGACAGGGAAAGAGACAGACAGACAAAGAGATAGAAAGAGAGAGATAGATATATACAGAGGGGGAGACAGACATTATAATTAAATTTATATCTATTTGTTTTGTGTTTTTTGTGTGCAGAATACATTTTTGTTAATACATTCTATTTTGTTAACAGCAGCTATTAACCCGGGCGAAGCCGGGTAGTACAGCTAGTATACACACACACACACACACGTCTGCATGTCTTTCTCACTATCGGATATGAAATCAGAATAAACCCTTCATGTTTTAGGTCAGTTAGGAACCAAAATTATTTATATTTGCCAAATGCCAGAATAAGGAGAGTAAATGTTTTGAAGGATTTTTATTACTTTCTGCAAAGTCAAAAGTTTATACACTGTGTGCAGAATTATTAGGCAAGTTGTATTAGAGGATTTTTTTATTATTATTGATCAACAACTAATTTCTCAATCAACCCAAAAGACTCAAATATCAAAGCTTAATATTTTTTGAAGTTGGAGTGGGGCTTTTTAGATTTGACTATCTTAGGAGGATATCTGTTTGTGCAGGTAACTATTACTGTGCAGAATTATTAGGCAACTTAATAAAAACCAAATATATTCCCTTCTCACTTGTTTATTTTCACAATGTAAACCAATATAACTGCACAAAATTTAGAAATAAACATTTCTGACATTCAAAAACAAAACCCCAAAAAATTAGTGACCAATATAACCACCTTTCTTTATGATGACACTCAACAGCCTACCATCCATAGATTCTGTCAGTTGCTTGATCTGTTTACGATCAACATTGCGTGCAGCAGCTTCCACAGCCTCCCAGACACTGTTCTGTGAGGTGTACTGTTTTTCCTCCCTGTAGAGCTCACATTTTATGAGGGACCAAAGGTTCTCTATCGGGTTTAGATCAGGTGAAAAAGGGGGCCATGTCATTATTTTTTCATCTTTTAGACCTTTACTGGCCAGCCACGCTGTGGAGTAGTTGGATGCATATGATGGAGCATTGTCCTGCATGAAAATCATGTTTTTCTTGAACAATACCGACTTCTTCCTGTATCACTGCTTGAAGAAGTTGTCTTCTAGAAACTGGCAGTAGGTCTGGGAGTTGAGCTTCACTCCAACCTCAACCCCAAAAGGTCCCACAAATTCATCTTTGATACCAGCCCATACCAATACCCCACCTCCACCTTGCTGGCGTCTGAGTCGGAGTGGAACTCTATGCCCTTTACTGACCAAGCCTCTGGCCCATCCATCTGGCCCATCAAGAGTCACTCTCATTTCATCAGTCCATAAAACCTTTGAAAAATCAGTCTTAAGATATTTCTTTTTGTGGACTTGCATAAGTCTGGTTCATCCTTGGGTGCAATTTCTAGATAACTAAAGGTGCCTCGTTCATGTGTACAAACAATTATACAGAAGAACAAACAAGAAGGGAATGTCCAGACATCATACCGCTCAGAAAGGAGACGGGTTCTGTGTACCAAAGATGAAAGTGCTTTGGTCAGACATGTGAATATCAAGCCAAGAACAAAAGAAAAAGACCTTGTGAAAATGCTGGCGGAAGCTGGTAAGATTTTGTCATTATCCACAGTGAAACAAGTACTGTTTCAACATGGGCTGAAAGGCCACTCTGCCAGAAAGATGGCTTTATTCCAAAAGAAACAAACAAAAAAAAAAAACATAAAAGAGCCAAAATTAGTGTTTGCCAATGCACACAGGGACAAAGACCTTAATTTTAGAGACATGTCCTGTGGTCTGACGAAACTAAAATGAAACTGTTTGGCCATAATGACCATCGTTACGTTTGGAGGAAAAAGGGAGAAGCTTTGAAGCCTATGAACACCATCCCAACTGTGAAACATGGGGGTGACAGCATCATGTTGTGAGATTGTTTTGTTGCAGGAGGGACTGGTGCACTTCACAAACTAGATCGCATCATGAGGAAAGAAGGTTATGTGTCAATAATGAAGCAACATCTCAAGACATCAGCCAGGAACTTAAAGCTTGGGTGCAAATGGGTCTTCCAAATGGACAGTGATCTGAAGCATACTGCCAAACTGGTTACAAATTGGCTTACGGATAACAAAGTCAATATTGTGGCCTTCACACAACCATAATCTCAATCCTATTTTAAATGTATTGGCAAAGCTGAAAAGGTCGGTGCAAGCAAGGCAACCTACAAGCATTGCTCAGTTACACCAGCTCTGTCAGGACAATATACAAAATGTTTGACCTAAGTCATACAGTTTAATTGCAATGGTACCAAATCCTAATGAAATGTATGTAAACTTATGACTTTGCAGAAAGTAATAAAAATGCTTTAAAAGATGTTCTCTATCTCATTATTCAGGCATTTGGCAAATATAAATAATTTTGGTAATCTGAATTGACCTAAAACGGGAAAGGTTTATTTTGATTTCATTATTAAATATGGAGTCGTGTCCTTTGTCTGCGCACTCCTCCAAGTGACCTCTGGTGTTTTAATTTTCCTTTTGCAGGTTCTTCTCTAGCCCTTATAAAGAAGTCAGGAATGACACGAAAAAAGGCAGAAATTTAGATTAGGACCCAGTTGAGAGTTATACCTTGGCGTGGTAACTGGGCTCAAGTAAACTTGGTCAATTGTATTTACAAAACAACTCATTTTTTTCCCAAATTTTTTTTTTCAGATTCTCCTGTTTTCTTTGCAGTAATGCATATTCACACTCCAATGTTCACCATATACATCTCTTTGTTTTTTTCTCCCTCCCTCTACTTGAGTGTAACTACTATTTTTGACAATGTTTGCTATGTTCAGTTTCCACCACTTCAGAATATAAGATTAAGATGTGCCAGCAATTCTTGTATTTTATTCTGATTTAATATCAGATAGTGAGGAAAAACAAACTGTATTTTTCGTTTTATAAGACTCACCGGACTATAAGACGCACCCCAAATTCAGATGGAAAAAAAAGGTAAAAAAAAAAATATATGGGGTCTGTTTGTTAATACGGTGGTGTCTTACCGCTGTGCTGGGGCTGCAGGCTTTGCTCCGAGCTAGCTCTGCTCTGTGCTGCTCTGTTCTGTACTGGCTTTGCTCTGGTCTGTTCTGGCTATGCTCCGTGCTGGCTCTGCTCTGTTCCGTGCTGGCTCTGCTCTGCTCCATGCTGGCTCTGCTCCATGCTGGCTCTGCTCCATGTTGGTTCTGCTGTACCCCGTGCTGGCTTTGCCTTGCCCCGTGCTGGCTCTGCTCTACCCCGTGCTGGCTCTCTTCTGTGAGGGGGGTGGCAAGGAATGGGTTATTCTGAAGATACTTCAAACAAATGGCACTCGGAGGCAGCGCGTGCGCAGATGGTGGTCTTGAGCCAAGAGCTCCATCTGCGCATGCGTGGACTCTGGGCACCAGTATTTGAACTCCTTACCACTAACATAGTCAGAATGGCTTGTACGTCGCTGACCACCACCGCCGTTGACACAGCAGCTGTGCCGGTCGCCGCCGACCACAACAGAAGCGCCGGCCACCGTTGACCACAGCAGCTGCGCCGGCCGCCGCACACAGCAGCTGTGCCGGCCACCGCCGACCAGAACAGAAGTGCCGGCCGCCTCCGACCACAGCAGTTGCGCCGGCCGCCTCCGACCACAGCAGAAGCATCATCGCAAAAACGTTCAAAATCACTAATCGGTGACATGCCCCTCTATTCCCAATTATCGTTGCTGCTGCGTGTACGATGTAGTTTGTCGTTCCTGCGGCAGCACACATCGCTATGTGTGACACTGCAGGAACGAGGAACCTCACCTTACCTGCGGCCGAAATGAGGAAAGAAAGAGGTGGGCGGGATGTTACGTCCCGCTCATCTCCGCCCCTCCGCTTCTATTGGGCGCCCGCTTAGTGACATCGCTGTGATGCCGAACGAACTGCCCCCTTAGAAAGGAGGCAGTTTGCAGGTCACAGCGACGTCGCTAGGCAGGTAAGTAGTGTGACGGGTCTGAGCGATGTTGTGCACAACCAATGGGGGCGGGTATGCACGGTAGCGATATCAGTAACGATATTGCAGCGTGTAAAGCGGCCTTTAGATGTAGTATGAAGCAGAGCTAAGAAAACGAACCACACCCAGTCTTTCTATGTATATAGTCTATTGACAGTCAGACGAGGGGGCATGGTTGGACAACTTGGCATGAGGTAGCTAGTCCCAGCAATAATAATGTTCTAGGGATAAAACTTTCACTGTAAGTAAACAACAGCACAGAGCTTAATAAATGATCCATTGCTGAAATCTGTAACTCAACCCCTATCTTCCAGTGTCTCAGATTAAATGGAAAAAAAACAGCTGACATATTCCTTTTAAGATTCCATAGAACTGCATTGGCGAGTTTCATCCAACACTCGGATGAATATCAAAAAAGTCCTTGCTTTTGTGCAAGCAATTCAGTCTGACGACAAAATAGGACATGTGACCTACTCCATAGACTACTATGGGTACAAGTGTTGTCAGTGAAAAACATGGATAGCTTATGTATGGGAAAAACTGACGTCTGAATGAGGACTTGCAGAGATGAAAAAGTCAAAGTCAATCCACGGCAGATTCAATCTACATTGTTAAAAGGAGACCAAACCCTGTCTGAGAATAGTGTAATGCCGTTGATGGTGCATGAACCTGTTCATTGTGTACTTGGAATATGACAAATACTGCTGCAGGACAAATCTGTATCACAAACTTCGGGATTGAACATTCTGATTAATAGTGCAAACATAAACATAATACTCTGCTGACCACTGCAATCTTTTATAATACAAAGGATTAAAATGAATCTAGTTGGAGAAGTCTTTAATACTCAAATGTCCTACATTTCTTCTTCATACTGTATATTTGGTTTCAGCCTGTTTATCCAGTGATACTACTAAATTACTGTTACATATTCTGAGGCACATTCAACAAATTAGACAAAAAAAGTATACAATTTAACTGTAAGTAAAATGTTAAGCACTGTTTAGTTATACAATATCAATTATTTAAAAAAAATAAAAAGCACTCCCATCAACTACTATTATTAAATGTGTGTATATATACAGTAATGAGCTTCTCTCTCCGTTGTCCAGCGCCATTCTTCGCTTCTGAGTGATGTCATTTCAATTTTGACTAGCCGAATCACTGTATGCTTCATGCATGAGACCCAAGTCTCTTCTACAATGTAAGCCTATGGTGCCTCTTTCTGCTGCTCCATAGGTTTATATGGTAAAAGTCACTTTCAGGTCACACAGAGCCTTGCATGACTTGGAGAGTCTCTGCAGAGGGGGTGACGTCACTGCAAAGAGAAGAATGGTGCTGGAGATAGCAGCGGTAGGTGAGTACATTAATACATGTACACTACATTATATGCATTGATGATTGTGGCTTAGAGGTACTTAACACGCTGCGACATCGCTAGCGATTGCTAGCGATGTCGAGCGCGATAGCTCCCGCCCGCTCGTGCGACATTTGGTGCTCGCTGCCGTAGCGAGCATTATCGCTACGGCAGCGTCACACGCACATACCTGGTCAGCGACATCACTGTGACCGCCGATCAATCCCTCCCTCAAGGAGGAGGTGTGTTCGGCGTCATAGCAACGTCACTGCGGCATCACTAAGCGGCCGGCCAATAGAAGCGGAGGGGCGGAGATGAGCGGGACGTAACATCCCGCCCACCTCCTTCCTTCCGCATTGCCAGTGGACGCAGGTAAGGAGATGTTCGCCGCTCCCGCGGTGTCACACATAGCGATGTGTGATGCCGCAGGAACGACGAACAACATTGTACCGGTGGCAGCAGTGATATTAAGAAAATGAACGACGTGTCAACGATCACCATTTTGGAATGATTTTGCTATCGTTGATAGTCGCTCATTAGTGTTACACGCTGCGATGTCGCTACCGGCACTTGATGTGCGTCTCCAACGACGTAACCCCGATGATATATCGGTAGCGATGTCGCAGCGTGTAAATTACCCCTTACAGCCAATGAAACTCCAAAAGTCATTATATCAGAAAAATAGAATAATTACCACAAAACACCTACAAGGACTTCCTAAGCATTTAAAATGGTCCCTTAGTCTGGTTCTGCAGGCTACACAATCATGGGGAAGACTGCTGACTTGACAGTTGTCGAGAAGGCAATTATTGACACACTCCATAAGGAGGGTAAGACACAAAAAGGTCATTGCTAAAGAAGCTGGCTGTTCACAGAGAGCTGTACTCAAGCATATTTGTGGAAACTTGAGTGAAAGGAAAAAGTATGGTACAAAAAGGTGCAGAAACAACCGGGATAACCGCAGCCTTGATAGGATAGACCAAAGTCAGCGCAGCCGTCTACCAGGAAATTTTAGAGCACTTCATGCTTCCCTCTGCTGACAAGCTTTTTGGAGATGGAAATTTCATTTTCCAGCAGGACTTGGCACCTGTCCACACTGCCAAAACTACTAATACCTGGTTTAATGACCACTGTATCACTGTGCTTGACTGGCCAGCAAACTCGCCTGTCCTAAACCCCATAGAGAATCTATGGGGAGTTGTCAAGAGGAAAATGAGAGACACCAGACCCAACAATGCAGACGAGCTGAAGGCTGCTATCAAAGCAATCTGGGCTTCCTTAACACCTCAGCAGTGCCACAGGCTGATGGCCTCCATGCCACACCGCATTGATGCAGTAATTCATGCAAAGGGGCCCCGACCAAGTATTGAGTGCATTTACTGTACAGACATTTCAGTGAGCCAACATTTCTGAGTTTAAAATAATTTTTCCAGTTGGTCTTATATAATATTCTAATTTTCTGAGATAATAACTTTTGGGTTTTCATTGGCTGTAAGTCACAATCATCAACATTAACAGAAATAAATACTAGAAATAGATCCCTCTGTTTGTAATGACTCTATATAATATTTGTGTTTCCCTTTATGTATTGAATTACTGAAATACATTTTTTGATGATATTCTAATTTATTGAGATGCACCTGTATATAAGAGATCACCTTGTCGTTGGTTACCGGCCTCACATGTATTGGCCAATACATAAGAAAAGTATCTCTTTTTTTCAAATATTCCTATAGAAGTAATGCAATACCACAGTTCCCTTATTCAATGTTAGCATTTTAGAGTGCAGCTGTATATATTTTTGTAGTTTTAATGTGTTGAGCTGGCACCTGTTCACACCTATTGGATGTGCAGGTCAGTCTTTTTGATATATTTACATTAAATTATGGGGAAACAGGGTACTAACTAGGAAATGCTAGAAACACCCCTCAATACTGTTTTGCTTATGCTCTGTTTCATTTCTTGATATTTCACAATTTAGCCATTGTCATTGCCACTCAGATCTTTATACTTTATCATTTTTTCAACACATTAACTTCAAGAACTGATTATATCCTTCCCCTTGACAGGTGCCATTGTCACAAAATAATAAATGTTATTCAATTCACCTGTCAGTAGTTTTAATGTTATGACTGATTGTCTTAAACATTCTTGGTCTCTGCCAATCAAATGGTACATGTCTACAGTAATGTGTAAAAGTTTTAGTCAGGTGTGGATAAAATGCTGCAAAGTAAGAATGCTTTAAAAAGTAAGAGTGTTAAGAGTTTATCAATTAACAAAATACAAAGTGAATGAATAAATCAGAAATCTAAATCAAACATTTGGTGTGACCAAAGCATCAATTCTTCCAGGTACACTTGAATATTTTTGAAGGAACTTGGCAGGGAGATTGTTCCAAACATCTTAAAGACCTTCTGTGAAATCGGTTTTCACAAATCCTTCATGTAATCCAATATCACTTCCAGGACTTCCAGCAGTCCTAGTTTATCTTTACGATAAAGATTCAATAGTTCCTATTTATACTGGCTATGTGTTTGTTGCCATTATCCTCCTGCAGAATAAATCTGAAGAAAGTTAGATTCCTTCCTAATGTTACTGCATGATAGGTACTGTATTTTTTGTTTTATAAGATGCACCAGATTATAAGACGCACCCCAAATTTAGAGAAAAAAAAAATGGGGTCCGTCAAACTCTGGTGGTGTCTTACCGTCGATGGTGGAGAGGGGTTACAGGAGGTAGGGACGGTGCTGGAGTAGGGCGATTCTGCAGGCGCTGCGGTGGGAGGTTATGCTGGCTGCCGGGTCTGTTCTGGCTGTGGAGTTTGTCCTGGCTGCAGGGGCCTTGCGGAACAGGGCACTTTGTCCGGTGTCTCACTCCCAGATACTCTGTTAGCAGTGCGGGCTTCAAAGAAATGGCGCCCGGAGGTGGTGCGTGTGGAGATTGAGCTCTCTGCTCAATAACAAGATGAGATCTCATCTGCGCATGCGCCACCTTCGGGCGCCATTTTATTTAAGTCCGCTGCTGGGAGATAAATGGGTTGGAGGCGACGCGTACGCAGATCAGTTCTTACCGTTTATTTGAAGCCCACACCGCCGACAGAGCATCTGAAACACCAGTCGCACCGCCAAGCTCCACATCAGCATGGGGCCCCCGCCGCCAGCACAGGGCCCCCGCCAGCACATCCTCGCTGCCAGCACAGCGTACATTCTCCATCTCCTGGTAAACTACATTCAGATTGTAGGATGCACCACTCATTTTCCTTCCAAATTTTTGGAAAGAAAAGTTTGTCTTACAATCTGAAAAAATCAGGGAATTATCTGCATGTATTCCTCAGCATTATGTTGACCAAGGAAACTTAGGACAACAGATGAAAGACACATCATTCTTATTCCTCTTCAAAATCAGGGCCAGCAACACAAAACTGGAAGCAAGTGGGACCCAGCTATAACAAATATTGTTAGGAGGAGACTGGACAAAGTGGCCTTCATCGAAGAATTGTGACCAAAATCCATATCTTCAGCATACAAACAAGGCCAATTGACTCAATTCTGCACAAAAAACAGAGGGCCTGGTTTGCAGGTGCTTTGGAATGATGAGTCAAAATGTGAAATAATTGGTTGTATAAAATGGCAGGGCTGGAGAGTGGCAACTGCACTGCATGTCAGCAAATGGAGTTGGAAAATTGTAAAAAGATTAATGCGTAATTAATGCTGAGAAATACAGGTAGATACTTGTCCATATGGAATACCATCAGAGAGGAATCTAATAGGTTCCAAATGCTGCAGAAACATAATAGCCCAAATATACAATGTCATGAAGAACTACCTTCAGTCTTAAGAAGACTTCAATGGGGGAGGGTGCAGCTGTGCTGGGGGAAAAAATGGTCAGACGGATGGAGGAGCTTTTAAACTGGGATCTGGGGGGAGGGAGAGTAGTGGAGCAAATAAGGGGATAGAGCAGATAGAGACAGTAGGGGTCAATGAAGGTTTCGGGGAGCTGGGACATGCAAGAAATGTAGGGAGGCAAGGAGTAATAAAGGTGCTAATAGTATTAAATATCTACTGGCAAATGCAAGAAGTCTTGCAAACAAAATGAATAAATTGGATACTCTTATGTCAACCATGGATTATGATGTGGTGGGCATTACAGAAACCTGGCTGTATGAGAGCCATGACTGGGTGACAAACGAAGAGGGTTATACTACATTCAGGAAGGACAGGAAAGACAAAAAGGTAAAGGAGTGTGTATATTTGTTAAATATAGCTTAACACCTAGGGGGGAGTAGTGACAATGTAGAGTCAGTATGGGTAAATGTACATGGGGAGGGGAATAATGGAAAGCTGCTAATTGGAGTTTGCTCTAAGCCTCCTAACATACCTGAACAGGTAGAGGGTGAAATGCTGCAACAAATTGAAAAAGCAACAGATAATAATAATAATAATAATAATAATAATAATAATAATAATAATAATCACGTCCTTATTATGGGGGATTTCAACTATCCAGACATATAGTGGGACATACAATTTTTGGGTTGTGCTAAAAGCTGTAAGTTCTGATCTACAATTAAAGACAATTACCTCTCTCTGCTGGTAGATGAACCAACAAAGGGAGATAATTTACTAGATCTGGTCCTGTCAAAAAGACTAGATACAATTTCAGATCTACAGGTCCGGGAGCAATTGTGCACCAGCGATCATAATATGGTAAGCTTCAAAGTAATGTTCAATAGAACATTTGAAAGGGGAAATGCTAAAACCTGGCATTTTTTGGAAAGCAGATTTCAAGGAATTAAGGGAAAAGCTTAATTGTGTACATTGGGACAATGTAATGGTAACTGGGGACGCTGAACATAAATGGGGTAAGTTTATGGATATACTACTATAGTCCTGTTAGAAACTTATACCCTCTGGTAATAAAATGTCCAGGAAGAAAAAGAAGCCACTATGGATGAAAAAGACAGTACAAATTATAATAAAACAAAAACAAAGGGCATTCAAAATCTTGAAGGCTGAGAATACAGAAATAGCATTTCAGGAGTATAAAGATCTCAATAAGAAATGTAAAAAAGAAATCAAGCAAGCATAATTAGCCACCGAAACAAAAATCTCCAAGGACATTAAAATAGATTCCAATTTTTTTTATAAAATCATTAAAGCCAAAAGGAAAACAAAGGATGGTGTTAGACGCTTAAAATATAACAAGTTAATTATGGAGGACAAAGAAAATACTGAGATATTAAACAGGCACTTCTCATCTGTGTTCATCAAGGAACTGACTGTTCCAGGGATCATACAACAAGTCAAAAAAACAAAGTTCATCACCTGATATAATTAATTTAATGCAAGAACAAGTATGCCTTCGTCTGAGTAAATTAAACATTGACAAGTCCCCCAGGCCAGATGGCATTCATCCACGAATATTGAGGGAATTGAGCTCAGAAATTGACAGACCGCTGTATATCATCTTCTTAGACTCTCTTGTAACAGGGTTGGTGCCTCAGGATTGGAGGATTGCTAATGAGGTACCGATATTTATGAAAGGTAACAGGGTGGATCGAGGTAACTATCGTCCAGTAAGTCTGACATCAGTAGTGTGTAAAGTTTTTGAGGGCATTTTAAGGGATGACATGCAAAAATATATTGTAGAAAATAATATAACTGATAGACAGCATGGATTCATGAAAGATAAGTTGTGCCTAACCAACCTGTTGGGGTTCTATAAGAAGGTAACTTCAAACCTGGATATTGGTAATGCAGCTGATGTAATTTATTTGGACTTTGCAAAGGCATTTGAGACTGTACCACATATTATACTAAAGCTCCAGAAGCAAGGACTAGGAGAAACTATATGCAACTGGGTAAGGAATTGGATAAAAAAGATAGGAAACAAAGAGTAGTCATAAATGGTATATTCTCTAAATGGGCTATAGTCAGCAATGGTGTACCACAGGTATCTGTGCTAGGACCGATTCCTTTTAATCTCTTTATTAATGACCTTGTGGATGTGATTGATAGTAAAGTGTCAGTCTTTACTGACGACACCAAACTATATAGAATCTTAAAAAAATGACCTTGATAGTACAATATTACAAAAAGATCTGGATAAGATGTCAGAATGGGCAGATACTTGGCAAATTAGATTTAATGTTGGTAAATGTAAAGTAATGCACCTAGGACGGAGTAATCCTATAACTGCGTATACATTAAACGAAAGTATACTCGGGGCTACAGAACAGGAGAAAGACTTGGGTATTCTCATTACAAATACTCTGACCAGCAGCACTCAATGTCAAGCAGCAGCTGCAAAGCAAACAAGATTTTATGGTGTATAAAAAGAAGAGATTAGATCCCGTGATCCCAACGTATTATTACCCCTCTATAAATCATTTGTAAGGCTACATCTGGAATATGGGATCCAGTTTTGGGCTCCACATTTTAAAAAGGATATTCAGAAGTTAGAGTTAGTTCAAAGGCGGGTAACTAGATTACTACAAGGAATGGAAGGCCTCCCATATGATGACAGGTTGAAAAAGTTAGATATGTTTAGCTTAGAAAAAAGACGTCTCAGAGGAGATCTCATTTATATGTATAAATACATGTGTGGTCAATATAAAGGACTGGTATATGACTTATTCCTTCCAAAAACAATACTAAGCACCAGTGGGTATTCACTGAGAGTGGAAGAAAAGCGATTCCGACACCTAAATAGGAAAGGGTTCTTTACAGTTAGAGCGGTCAGACTGTGGAATGCCCTATCACAAAAGATAGTAATGGCAGATACTATAACAGGTTTTAAAAAAGGGCTGGATGATTTCCACAGTAACTACAACATTGTTAGTTATAAATGACTTAATGACAAAATGTATAATTGGTGAAGGAAGGTTGAACTAGATGGACCTAGGTCTTTTTTTAACCTATGTAACAAGGATTCCTGGAAGGGATGACATGGCCCACACAGAGGCCTGACTCATCAATCATCAAATCTGCCTGATTTGCGCAAGCCTACATTCAAAGAGGAGCTGTAGTTAGTCCTCCAACGTGATTGGAACAACTTTTCTATAGAGTCCCTTCAAATACTGCATTTAAGGCTATGTTCACACAGTGCATCTTTTCTAACTACATAAATGCAGCGTTTCTGGCCCCAAAAACGCACACATGGCAAAAACGCATCAAAAATGCATGTGTTTATGCCACATTTTGCCCAATGCATTTTTTAAGTCAAATCTATTGACTGGAAGGGCTCAAAAACGCTGGAAAAAAAGGAAAACAGAATTGACATGCTGCATCTTGGGTGATCTTCAAAAACGCAGCAAAGATGTAGCCAACCAAAGATGCAGCCAACAAAAGATGCCCAGTGTGGACAGCAACATAGAAATCTCATAGACTTTGCTCTGGCAAGGAAATGCATGCATTTAGGGCAATCTTTGTGACCTCAAAAACACAGCAAAAACGTAATAAAACATGCACTGTGTGAACATAGCCTAAGTGAAGAAGAAGAATTGTAGAAGAATTGATGCATTTGCAAGACAAAAGGTGGTCACACTACATATTGGCTTGACTAAAGGGTACTTTACATGCTGCGATCTCACTAGCGAGATCGCTAGCGAGCGCCCCCGTTGCGCACAACATCACTAGGAACAGTCACACATACTTTCCTGCCTAGCGACGTCGCTGTGACCGGCGAACCGCTTCCTTTCTAAGGGGGCGGTTCATTCAGTGTCATAGCGACGTCACTAAGCGGCCACCCAATAGAAGCGGAGGGGCGGAGATGAGCGGGACGTAACATCCCGCCCACCTCTTTCCTTCCTCATTGCGGGCGGCTGCAGGTAAGGTGAGGTTTCTCGTTCCTGCAGTGTCACACATAGCAATGTGTGCTGCCGCAGGAATGAGGAACAACCTGAAATGAATCTGCAAAAACATTAGTGCATGCCCTCATCATCTCCCGCCTCGACTACTGCAACCTCCTGCTCTCTGGCCTCCCTTCAAACACTCTTGCACCCCTCCAATCTATCCTAAACTCTGTGGCCCGCTTAATCCACCTCTCCCCTCGCTACTCCCCAGCCTCGCCACTCTGCCAATCCCTTCACTGGCTTCCCATCGCCCAACGACTCCAGTTCAAAACATTAACCATGACATACAAAGCCATGCACAACCTGTCTCTTCCCTACATCTGTGACCTAGTCTCCCGGTACCTACCTGCACGCAACCTCAGATCCTCACAAGATCTCCTTCTCTGCTTCTCTCTTATCTCCTCTTCCCACAATCGCGTACAAGATTTCTCCTGTGCATCCCCCATACTCTGGAATGCTCTACCTCAGCACATCAGACTCTCCACTACCGTGGAAAGCTTCAAGAGGAACCTCAAGACCCACCTCTTCCAACAAGCCTACAACCTACAATAGCCCTCAGTCCAGTAGACCACTGTGCAACCAGCTCTGTCCTCACCTATTGTACCATCACCCATTCCCTGTAGACTGTGAGCCCTCACGGGCAGGGTCCTCTCTTCTCCTATACCAGTCTGTTTTGTACTGTTAATGATTGTTGCACGTATACCCTCTTTCACTTGTAAAGCACCATGGAATAAATGGCGCTATAATAATAAATAATAATAATAATAACAATAATAACCTCATTACTGCACATACAACGATATTTGGTGTTTGAACGACCTCTCCAAAACCAACGATTTTTACCACTTTTGCGATCGTTGAAGGTCGTTTGTACGTGTCACACACTGCAATGTCGCTAACGACGCCGGATGTGCGTCACACACACCGTGACCTCGACGATAAATCGTTAGCGATGTCGCAGCAGGTAAAGTACCCTTTAGATTTTTCATTTGTGGATTCATTTTGCATTTTGTTAATGGATGAAAATGCAATATTAATACTTCTATTTTTTAAAGCGTTCTTACTTTGCAATTTTTTTTTCTACACCTGACTAAAACATTCACACACTATTGTATATGTGATCCATTCATTTTTCAGGCCATCAACACCTAATAGACTCATTAATTACACATTTATTGCCTATCCAATAGAAATGCTAAAAAACATATAAGCAAAATTTGAATTTCAAATAGCTAAAGTGTAGGCCTTATTTACATCAAAAGAAAAAATGCTACATTTCCAGCCTGTTCAGTACTAATGTTTAATATAAGATAAGTGGACGTATATATGTCAGGATGCCACTTATCACCTTTCCTTATTAAAATAATATGCATCTTCCACTCAGCACTTCATCATTCTGCTATCAGATAATAAATATCTCTGGCTAGCATTAGAAATGTGTAGTCTGTAGTTTACACTGAAGCACAGATGTATTTTTGAACATTTTAATGGAACGAGAAGAGAATAACTATAAAACACAGTTACAAGTAGCACTAGATCATAAAGATGAAATAAAATATCATCATTAAAACCTATGAGAGCATAAGAGAAAAAAGCTTAAACATATGCTTTCCAGCTGAAGCTGCTACCACTTTATTATGCCCACAGCGGTTTATTTGATTCATTTCAGCTTCAGCGCACTGAAAGCTTTATTAAATAGCTTGAGTTCTGCCCACTTGTAAGAACCAAAATTCTTTACAATTTTAGTTATAAAAAAATGATATAAATTCATGAAAGTGAAAGACGGCTTCCAGTACTATTAGAACACAATCTTTGGGCTATAACATAGAAGACAAGTTTGTGTACTCTGCATGTAAAAATATCTGCTGTACATACGGAAAATAGTAAACTTCGGAATAAGCAAAAGAACTTTTCATGAAGTGCTGTGACGGAAAAAAAATAATACCATGATATATGGAAACAGATCTTTAGCATCATCAGTACCTTGACACTCACTTGACATTCCATTAACACATATTAAAGGAGTTTCCACTTTATCTTTTTATTAACAAACTAGCTGTACTACCCGGCTTCGCCCAGGAATGTATTAACAAAAATTTATTCTGCACACAAAAACCACAAAGCAAATAGATAGAAATGTAATTATTAAAAGGCAAAAACTAAGCTAAAAGAAGCATTTCACAACATATATTTCAACACCACAGATAATTCACACAGATTTAACTAAATTGGCCAAGTAATGTGCTCCGTCTGTCTCTTTCCAGGTCTGTCTCTTTCCAGGTCTGTCTTCTTCCCCATCTGCCTGTCTCTGTCTGTCTCTTGTTTTGTCTGTCTCTATCTCTCTGTTTCTTTCCCCATCTGTCTCTTTCTAGGTCTGTCTCTTTCCCAGTCTGTCTCCCCGTCTCTTTGTCTGTGTCTTTTCCTGTCTGTCCCTTTCCCTGTCTGCCTGTCTCTGTCTGTCTCTTTCCTTGTCTGTCTGTATTTCTCAGTCTCTTTCCCCGTCTGTCTCTATCAAGGTCTGTGTCTTTCCCCATCTATCTTTGTCTGTCTCTCTGGCTGTCTCCTCCTTCCCTGTCTGCCTGTCTCTGTCCCTGTCTGCATGTCTGTCTGTCTCTTTCCCCATCTGTCTCTTTCCCATCTGTCTCTTTCCAGGTCTGTGTCTTTCAAGGTCTGTCTCTTTCCAGGTCTGTCTCTTTCCAGGTCTGTCTCTGTCTGTCTCTTTCACCGTTTGTCTCTGTTTGTCTCTTTCCCTATCTGTCTCTCTCTCTGTCTCGCTGTCTGTCTCTCTCTGTCTCTCTCTATCCATCTCCCCACCGACATCTTACTACCTTACATATAAGCTTCTTATACTATGAATGTCTTTTGTTCCTATAGCAACCAATCACAGCTCCTACTAATAACCTGTAGTTCCAGGCTCCATTTACTTTAATAGAGGCATGTCTTTTGGAGAGTAACTGTAAAGAGTGGGGTTAAATTTTCCTGTCAAAACATAGTCTATGACATTCCCTGGGTCACATGAGGTGTCTGTGCAAAATTTCGGGATTGTAAATGCGATGGTGCGGATACACTTTTCGTTTCACTTTTTCCCCATTATGTAGATGGGGCAAAATTGATTGGTAAATTTGAACGCGCGGGGTTACAATTTCGCCTCACAACATAGCCTATGATGCTCTCGGGGTCCAGACGTATGAGTGTGCAAAATTTTGTGGCTGTAGCTGCGACGGTGCAGATGCCAATTCCGGACATACACACATACATACATACATACACACATTCAGCTTTATATATTAGATTTATTAAGGAGATCATTTTGTGGCACTAACTAACAATACTAAAAAGTCGCTTGACATTAGCTAAATATGTCTACATGTGCCTTTCCCCTTTCCCATCCCCACTTTATTCTACGGATAGAAACACTGACTTTTCTACTTGATTAAAGGGAACCAGCCAGCAGGATTTTCATATATAAAGTAAAGCCAGTGCTATAGTAGTCCTAGGATGCTGAATGTAAGCATACCTTTTGTTCTGAGATTGGACGTTTTATGTCAGAAATATGTCCAAGTTACAGCAATGCACTGCTAGTTGATTGACAGGTGCAACAGGAAGGGAATATGTGGGTCAGGTCTTGCTATCTATTCCCCCTCCTTCTGGCAGATATAGCAGAGCTGAAATCGTTGTTGGACCTCACGTGGATTACGTCAGACATGGGTGTTTTGGGGGTTAATAAATTGGTGAGAGAGGGTGTTTTTTTATTTTATTTCAAATAAAGGATTTTTTTGGTGTTTGCTTATTTCTTTTCACTTACAAATTAGTAATGGGGGGGTCTTATAGACACCTCTCATTACTAATCTAGGGCTTAGTGGAAGCTGTGGGCTGTTATTAACCACAACTGCCACCGCACCAAGGCAATCGTGAAGAGCTGGGTAAAATTCCGGGATAGTCACATCTAATGGATGCGAAAATCCTAGGTGCCTGTAGGCTGCTATTTTTACGCTGGGAGAACCCAATAAGCATGGGTCTCCCCAACCTGAGAATACCAGGCCCAAGGTGGTTGGCTTTATCATTGCGGGGCATCATAATTGGGGGGACCGCAGCGCATTTTTTAAAATGATTACCGTATTTTTCGCTTTATAAGACGCACTTTTATTCCCCCAAATTTTGGGGGAAAGTAGGGGGTGCATCTTATAAGCCGAATATACGGGGGGTGGGGGGTATATATATTTGTACACTGCAGGGTCCAGGGAAAGTGGGGGCGTTGTGCTGGGGGCAGGTGAACGCTGCGGCGGCAGCGTTTGATCTCCTGCTCCCGCTCATATAATATGCACAGCCGCTGTCCATCTCCGGTGGTGCTGAAATTGCACGCAGTGAGGGGCTGGGGGAGCGGTGCATATTATATGAGCCTGCGCCCCCCTGTCATGGCACATGCCCCCCCCTCTGTTAGATATGGCCCCCATGCTGCTACTCATTCTAAAATAAAAAAGCTTTACTTACCTCCTCCAGCGTTTCTCCCCGTGTCCCTGCTTCCACTGTGATCAGGCACGCAGAGATCTCAGTCTGCTGTGCCGATCACATGACCGGCACTAGAACCAGGAAGTAAGGAAGAGAAGCACGGAGGGAGACAGGAGGGAGATAAACGCTGGAGGAGGTAAGGAAAGAGGGTTTTATTTTACTATGGGCAGCAGCCTGAGGGTGATATCTAACACAGGGGGACTTGTGCGATCTATAGGGGCCATGGGCAGCACTATGGGGGCGATATCTAACACAGGGGGACTTGTGCGATCTATAGGGGCCATGGGCAGCACTATGGGGGTGATATCTAACACAGGGGGACTTGTGTGATCTCTAGGGGCCATGGGCAGCATTATGGGGGCAATATCTAACACGGGGACTTGTGCGATCTATATAGGGGCCATGGGCAGCACTATGGGGGCGATATCTAACACAGGGGGACTTGTGCGATCTATAGGGGCCATGGGCAGCATTATGGGGGCGATATCTAACACAGGGGGACTTGTGCAATCTATAGGGGCCATGGGCAGCACTATGGGGGCGATATCTAACACAAGGGGACTTGTGTGATCTATATAGGGGCCATGGGCAGCACTATGGGGGCGATATCTAACACAGGGGGACTTGTGCGATCTATATAGGGGCCATGGGCAGCACTATGGGAGCGATATCTAACACAGGGGGACTTGTGCGATCCATATAGGGGCCATGGGCAGCACTATGGGGGCGATATCTAACACAGGGGGACTTGTGCGATCTATATAGGGGCCATGGGCAGCACTATGGGGGCGATATCTAACACAGTGGGACTTGTGCGATCTATATAGGGGCCATGGGCAGCAGCATGGGGGCGCTATCTAACACAGGGGAACGTGTGCAATCCATAGGGGACCATAGGCAGCACATGGGAATATATGCAATCCATATAGGGCCATAGGCAGCACAGGGGAACGTGTGCTATCCATGGGGGACCATAGGCAGCACAGGGGAATGTATGCAATCCATAGGGGGCCATAGGCAGCACAGGGGAATGTATGCAATCCATAGGGGGCCATAGGCAGCACAGGGGAACGTGTGCCATCACAAGGGGGCTATATTCAATATAAGGGGGCCATATCCAGATTAAGGGGGCTAATTTTAGGATGGGGGCTATGAGGGACATATACCCTATATGATTTGTTAGAGGGACACTGGCATTATAAGATGGACACCATTTAACATTAAAAAAAAATCTCTTTTCCTTCACCAAATTTGGGGGTGCGTCTTATAATCAGGTGTGTCTTATAAAGCGAAAAATACGGTAATTTAAATAATAATAAAATAAAAAAAGCTTCATGCGGTTCCTCATATTTTGATACACACCAAAAAAAACGCATGGCTGTGGGCTGCAGCCTGTAGCTGTATGCTTTATCTGTGCTGGGTATCATAATACGGGGGACCCTACCACAATGACACACATACAGGGTCTGTGATTGCAAACCGTTAAACGCTGTCACACAGGCTGGGGGTGCATCTGACTGGAACCAATCACAGACTTCAGGACTGTCGGTGGGCAGGGGAAGCAGTGAATATACACGAAGGTAAATAAGCAGCCCCGGAAGAAGAGTTAGCAGCCCGGAAGCAGTTACAGCTGCACCGGAGACTCGATAATTATAGCGTGCTTGCTCTAATCACCCTATCCTTTCTACAACCATTTCTAAGACTTATATGGAGACTGGGGACTGGTGTCCGGCCAGATATCCAGGATCAATTCCAGCCTGGAACCCATTTTTTTTTTTTTTTAAGTTCGGTTAGTTCAGCCGATCCCAGATATCTGCATGTTCGCCCATCGCTAGTAAAAGTGGCTTCTACAAATTCAACAGAAAATGCCATTTTTAATTACTACTAAAGTTTCATAATTATTGACTTCCTTTATGACAAGCGTATTTAGTACTTATCACCCTTTGGCTGTTATGATGTGCTGCGAAAACGATCCAGACAACAGCTGCTGGCAACATTACTGAAGAATTTTAGACCATTCTACCTGAGCAATATCCTTTAGTGATTGGTGACACAGACAGAAGAGGGCACCTGTGCAAGAACTATATAAGGGCCCTTTGATATCCAATAATATGTTTGTAACAGAAGCTGGTTGATGCTTTGGAGGTGAAAGTGGGCCTCTTAACACAAATAGTGGTATGTTTGCCTCTGCCTTCAGTATTCTACTATACTTGTTTTGGCAAGAGAGTAGTCCAAAAGGTTAAAATAAGAGTTCATTGCCTTACATGAACAAGTAAGAGGATACAAAAAAGATACAAAGGCATTTAACATTACTAAAGATACAGTTGGAAGTAATAGTACACAAGTCCAAAGTTAAAGGAACAATGACTACAAAAAAGGTAGCTGTCAATAGCTACCACCAAATTCCTGAGGAGGCAGATGATCAAAAACCCTCAAGCGAATTAAAAGAACCTAGAGCAGGCACTAGAGTTTTAGTTTGCACAGGAAGGAAAATATCAAATGCCAAAAGTTTGCAAGTCTGACTCCAAGGTGTACACCTCTACTCACCCAAAAGTAGACTAAAAGTTGGCTCCAATATGCTGAAAACCATTTATATAAGTCACATAAGTTGTGTGATTCTATTATGAGAAGCTATGAAACAAAACTGGAATTTTTAGGGCATATGAATCAGCAGTATGTTAAAAGGGGAAAAAAATGAATGGAAAAAAAAAGTATAAAAAGAATATCATGTCTACAGTAAAGCATGCCGGTGGCGGATTGATGACTTACAGTGAAGCATGGTGGGGCTTGGTGATGATCATGAACTAGTTTGCTTCCTTTGACACTGGAATCATGTGGAAGATAATATGCATTCAATCAAGTGGTAGGATATTTTAGGTGGAAATAACATGCCATCTGTGAAGAAACTGTAGCTTAGATGTTACTAGACCCTCCAAAGGGACAGTGATCTGAAGCATGTCTCACAGTCCACTTAGGTTTTATCTCATAAGAGGATGACCATCACAGTCCCCTGACTTGCTTGAACTCCACAGAAATCTTTGTTGTATTTAAAAAAGGTAGTTGCAGCATGCAAACCCAAGAATATTAGTGAACCGGGCTACGATTCCTCAGGAACATTGCCAAAAGCTGGTCTCTGGCTATGCATCATATTTGAAGCAGGTCATAACAGCTAGAGTGCTCTACTAAGAACTAATGACACATTGCCACAAAGGGTTCAATAATTATGAGATTGCAGTGTTCATTAAAGTGCATTTTGTGATGAATTTGCACAAATGACTTGTTATATCAGCTGTGCTGATTTATGTGAATTGTTCTTATTTCACGGTTTATTTTTCCAAACAGAAAGTTTGTACATTTTGCTAATAAACACAATTCGAAATGGGGGGTTAAGTAATTTTGATAGCAAACGTATCTTTCCTACCAAATTGACAGATACTTCAGTAGGCTATGTTAAGAAAAAAAAAAAACACATCGCAGTGGTCCTAACACATTTCTGGTAATTCTGTCATTTTTATGTCAGGAATTAAATAGTATTCATTATTCATTGGGGTCTCTTTGAAAACTGATTTTTCACAGGTCAAGTGTACAAGAGTATTTAAACAAAGCAGAATGTTGGCTCTCCAAACAGATAGACAAGTAGCTATTATATCTTTCAATAAAGGTTGTGATGGATGCTTTTGGGATCTGTGACAAGGCTTCACAGTTTTCTTCCGCATGGTATGATCTAAATGAGGATAAAATTCTGGAAACTGACACTTCTGACATGAAGTTCCAGTGGACTGAGCTCAGTAGTCTATATAGAATGCAATTAGTTGACAGTTTCCCAAATATCTGACCCAAAATCTAATGCCGCAGAAGTTTAATATGGTAATTTTTAAGAGGATTTGATGTTTACCTCCTGGTTGGCAACGACGAGTTCTTCTTCCAGTGCAGACACTCTCTCTAATGAAACCCTCAGACGTTCCCTTACCTAGAAGGAAAATAAAAATGGGTAGTGATATGTTTTCTAGTTTCATTATGCAAACAACAATGCATATTTAAATTCAATTAAACTGTAGATTAGTAGAAAAAAATAAAACATTAATCAATAGATATCAGCTATAAAGCTATTATTTGCATTGTCAAATAAAAAAAAAAAAAAGAGTTACTGGAAAATAAGTTCAATACATTACAACAGTAAAGTCTGTGGGCAAGTACTTAGATTTCTGAAAGCCCATTCAAGATGAACAAGAAAGCAGAAATTCATGCTACATAGCGGTGGCAATTTAAGTCCCCTCTTAAGGCCGCTAGCGATCGCACCCGCCCCCGTCGTTTTTACGTCACAGGCAAATCGCTGCCCATGGCGAACAATATCACTAGGACGCGTCACATGTACTTACCTTCCTAGCGATGTCGCTGTGGGCAGCAAACAACCTCTTTTTTAAGGGGGCGGTTCGTGCGGCGTCACAGCGACGTCAATCAGCGGGCCACCAATAGAGGCGGAGGGGTGGAGAGCAGCCGCATTCACGTCACTCCCACCTCGTTGCCCGAGGACACAGGAACGCTGTTGTTCGTTGTTCCCAGGGTGTCACACGTAGCGATGTATGCTGCCTCAGGAACGACGAGCAACCTGCGTCAAAAATGAGCAACAATATTTGGGAAAGGAACGACATGTCAACGATCAACGATTTGCTAAGTATTTCTGAATTCCGTGACCCCAACGATATCTCGTTAGCGATGTCGTTGTGTGTAAAGTGGCTTTTAGAGTCTCTTACAAAAACAACTCCTCTATTATTGGACACCCCACAGAGAGAGTTCCTCACCAATGATAAGCCTCTATAGTCTGTTAACCTAATTACTATGATCAAACATAAATAGTAGAAATAATCTTTATAGTAGAAAATATATAAACATTTGACCCATAAAAATATATTTTATTTATCACTGTTCTTCTTTTCTCTCTATTTTTTGCTACGCCAATATTTGGGATAACAGATACGATTGATTACTAGATCCTGGGTTCACCAAGATTCTGGCAACCTGTCTCTCTAAACTCACAACCTCGATGAAGACCAGCTTGGATGATACGGGGGTCAATCATTCAAGTTACCGCTCCAAACAAATTAACTGAAAGTCATAGAGGCAGCCAATCCTATATTAGCAATTGATGGTAGATCCACTAACCAGAACCAACATTACATTTACAGTGTAGAGGTAATAAATGTTTCTGACAGAACTATCACCACTTAAAGATACCAGAGAACCAAAGTAAATGGGAATGGGAGCAAAGAGCATATGCTTTATAGAGGACCTGTCACCAGGTCAAAAGAGGGGAGTTTTTGCTTTTATTTCATTCTCATTACTCCCATGAGTTTTCCATTTTTTTAATAAAACATATGGTTCCAGAGATATACGAGGGGCTGCTGGAAAAGTCTTTGGCTTTACCCAGAAAGAAACGCGATAGGATGATGAAACTTTACATTTATTTCACATACTCTCCACTGATGTCAACACACTTCTTACATCAGTATTCCAAGTTCTGTAAGCCTAGCAAAAAGAAAAATTTTGGTTGTGCCTCAAACCAGGGATCTGTAGCAGCCATGGCATCATAAATGGTGGGAAATTTGGTACCCTTGAAGTGTATCTTCAGGTTTGGAAACAGATGATAATGGGAGGGAGCTAGATCTGGTGAATAGGGTGGGTGATAAATCAGCTGGAAGCCCAGCTCTGCCAGCTTTGCCCTGTTCACTTGTGCAGTGTGAGCGGAGGCATTGTCTTGCAGGAACAAGATTTCTTTGGACAACTTGCCGCGCCTTTTGGCCTTCAGAGCTGCCTTCAATTGGTCCAAAAGTTGAATGTAATACCTTGCAATGATGCTGGAACCTTTTTGAAGGTAGTCTACTAGCAGCACGCCCTCCTTATCCCAGAACACAGATGCCATCACCTTAGTGGCTGATTTTTGCACCTTGAACTTCTTTGGATGACCACTGTTTCTCCACTGTTTTAACTGCTTCTTGTTTTTTGGGTCATATAAATAAATCCAGGTCTCATCCATAGTGACCAGTCGATCCAGGAGGTTCTTATCAGTCCAGAAACGCTGACAAATGGACCGTGAAGTTTTCACTTGCATGATTCTGTGTTCTGTTGTCAAACATTTGGGGACACACTTTTCAGATAGCTTCCTCATGTCCAAATGTTCATGGTTAATGACAAAAACACATTCACGGGAAATCCCCATGATGTCAGCTATTGCTTTAACTGTAACAAGTTGATTCTCCAGTATGAGGTTGTGCACAGCCTCGACAATCTCTGGAACAACAACCACTCTCGGTCATTCAGGACGTTCCTCATGATTGTTGCTGAAGTGGCCCGTTTTAAATTTGGCAACCCAGTTCTTAACTGTGGAATATGAAGGGCCTGCAACATATCACCATGAATACCCTTCTTGGACTTTGCTTGCAGAAACAAGAATTTTATCAATCCTCTGCTCTCAGTTGCTGTGAATATCGCATTAGACTCCGCCATTTTGTTTTCCCGCGTGCGTAGAACACTGTTGCCATAAGCAACAAACACAAAATTTTGAAAACATATATTAGACACATAAAGCTTTCATGTGACATTCGTTACCATAGAAACAAAAAAAGATCACAAAGCCAAAGACTTATCAGCAGCCCCACGTAGACCTTTTAATTGAGTGCAAATTGTTATAGTCTTTATCAAAGAGGCATTGTTTACAGAGTAATAATTGAAAGCTACAGACATGTCCTCAGAGTGTATTGGACACACTAAATTATTATTATTATAGTGCCATTCATTCTATCGTGCTTTACAAGTGAAGAGGGTATACATAATAAAAACAAGCACAATAATTACGAACAAGGCACAGAGTGATAGAGGAGGAGAGGACCCTGCTGACGATAGCTCACAGTCTACAAAGCATGGGTGAGGATACAGTAGGTGAGAATAGAGCTGGCCGTGCAACGGTATAGTGGACTGAGGGTTACTGCAGGTTGTAGGCTTGTCGGAAGAGGTGGGTCTTCAGATTCCTTTTGAAGGTTTCCATGGTAGGTGAGAGTCTAAATAAAAAGACCCATATCTAAGAAGTGATATGTGGATTAAAACAAAACAAATCCCAAACAATACTTAGGGGAGCAGCAGGACTAATTTGTTCACTTTTGACCTCCTGAACTGTCCTCTCAAAATATGTTTTAATTTCTACATTTTGACATAACTTTCTTTTGTAGCTCAGCTCTCACTGATCAGTCAACATAAGACATGCATTCATTGATGTGAGACTTCAGAAAAAGTCAGGAAGATTTTGGAAATTCTGTGGTATATGAAGCCTTGGAAGTAAGAAGGATCATGGACCCCTACTGTAGAAGCACATAAAGAACTGTTCAGAACTTTCACCAAATTCTTCGGTGGAACTGGACACCGGATATAATACTGGCTGCAGAGAGTAATATAACGTGTTGTTTGTTTTTTGGTAATTTAACCATTGCATTTCAAAGATATTAGCAATCAAAGTATAGGCCTATAATGGGTTATCCTTTTTAAGTCCAAGTGGGTGTTATTAAATAGTTGGAGACAAGGAAACCAGTTCTGTATCCTTACATCTTACACCCTGAAAAAAACCTAAGCTACGGTGGGGGCATGTTCCCTCTTTAACATGTTGCTGCCTGCTTATGAATGAGCAGCTCATAGAGGTAGAATATTTATTTGGCCTTGCTGAAATTTAACTAATAACACCCACTTGGATGAAAAAATAGTTAACTCATTATGCGCTAATACTTCGATTGCTAATATCTCTGCGATGGAGAGAGGAAATTTAAATACAGAAAAAACATGGTATTATTCCACTCTGCAGCCACTATTCCATCCGTCGCGTGTCCAGTTCAACATGAAAAATTTGGTGAAAGGTCCTCATTAAACTGACATGCCTGAGCAGCTACTGCTGAATTCCCCAAGTGATAAAAAAATCCTTTACTTTTAACAAAGATTACTTCTCAGGTTTGTTCTGATAAACATATTTTCAGTCCATGTGCTGTCTTTGTGGAAAATAGACCCAACGTTAGCTTATGTTGGAGTGCGAATGGTGATTTTCCCTTAAAGGGGGCTTTACACGCAGCGACATCGCTAGCGATGTCGCTCGTGAAAGCACCCGTCCCCGTTGTTTGTGCGTCACGGGCAAATCGCTGCCCGTGGCGCACAATATTGCTAGGAGCCAACACATGAACTTACCTTCCTAGCGACGTTGCTGTGGGCGGCGAACAACCTCTTCGTTAAGGGGGAGGTCCGTGCGACGTCACAGTGACGTCACACAGCAGCCGACCAATAGAAGTGGAGGGGCGGAGAGCAGCCGCATTAACGACACCTCGTTGCCGGAGGACACAGGTAAGCTGTTGTTCGTCGTTCCTGGGGTGTCACACGTAGCGATGTGTGCTGCCTCAGGAACGACGAACAACCTACGTCCACAACGACCAACAAGATTTTGAAAATGAATGACGTGTCAACGATTAGATGAGTATTTTGATCGTTAACACTCGCTCGGAGCTGTTACACGCAACGACGTCGCTAACGACGCCGGATGTGCGTCACTAAATCTGGGATCCCGACAACATATTGTTAGATATGTCGTTGCGTGTAACGGGGCCTTAAGACCTCAAGCCCAAGTAAAAAAAATTGCAGCATGTGCTATTCGTGAGCAATGCATGAACTAGACTAGTGCATGTAAGTAGCAGGCTGCTCTTGCACTTGTCTGCTATGTAGATGAGAACACAGGTCAGTCATGTTTGCAATTTGTGAATTACAGATGTGTCCGGCTCACGTTCTACTGTAGCTGTCTCAACTTAGTCTTAGGTCCCATTCAGATGTCAGTATTTCATGTACAGGTTCTCTCTGTGGCACATTCATGTGTGACTATGAGATTCCAGAATTAGGCTCAGGAGAACCACAGCCAGTTTGAATGTGTGAAATGGGCATCAGAACGTTTTCAAGAAGAAACCCCTCAAGAATTGATATGGTGCATTTTTTTCACTCATGAGAAAAACAGCACCATATGCACTACAGTTGAGTTATTCTACTAAAACACACTCCTCTGCATTGAGATATCAACACCGGGAAGAAACAGATGTGTAATTATAGAAATCCCAAGAATTAATTGACATGTTAAACACATACAAGCGATGGAAAAATAGACTAAATTTTCAAACGTCACGTTTTATTCATTATGGCATATGAACACCATGCAAAGGAAAAACTCACTCTTACACACCTTAGTATACTATCAGAGGTTATTAACCCTTTCACAACATCCGCAGTACATGTAAAGCACCACAGGTGTGTTCCTGCAATCCGCTGTACATGTATGGTGGCACGATTGCGCTGGTCAGCTATGCATCATATGTGACACCCTGCTGCAACATCCACGATCTGTGCTAGCACCAATCGTAGTCATTTAACACCTTTGATGCTGCTGTCACTAATGATAGCAACATCTATCTTGTTAAAAGAGAGACAGCTCCCTCTCTGCTCCGATCAGAGTTTCAATCATTTTTATTGTATCTTAAGTTTGAACAAATAAAACAGAATTAATTTCATTAATAAATTTGTTTGACTATGTTATGAATAAGTATACTTACATTAACCATTTGGTATATATAGGGGGTAAGGAAGGAGGGGTTAGGGAGGATAAATTAAGGAAGAACAATTATTGGGGCAAACCTGGGAAAGATCAAGGAAAAAAGTTGGGAAGGGCAAGTAGTAAAAGGGAGAATTAACCTTAAGTAAAGAAGGAGGGGGAAAAAATAAGAGTAAAGGAAAGGAGAAAAGATAGAGAAAGAGAGAGAGAGTTGGGTAGGGAGGAACAGAGATTTTTGTATCTTTGAAGTAGAGTGTCTTTGAGAAAATCTATAAAATTATAATGTTGTCAGAGAGTAGTAGAAGTCAACCTATATATTTGGGATTCGATAATCATCTAGTATCTATTAAATTGTCTAACCATACTCCCCATCTTTTATGGTAAGATCTCTTCCGATCAGAACAAAGTAACTGCAATCGTGTTGCACCGATCATCTCCATGGTGACCCAGGAGCCAGTAATGGCCGTGGGGTCACCCAGGTATGGTGGCCTGTGAGGTACTGCCTTAAGCAGGACCTGACATGCCACCTGCCTGTGTGTGAGACCCTGATACAATGTCCTTCAATGTTAAAGCATTGCAAAGTTTTAGATCAGCGATTATGGCAGGGAAAGTTGATGTCCCATCCTAGGACTACCTTGGTTAAAAAAAAAGAAGTTTTAAAAAATTGTAAAATATAAAAAATTAAAAAAAATCATAAAATAAAGAACAAAAATGAAAAGAATATGCCAATTAAAAATTAAATTTATGTAAAAACAAACAAACAAAAAATTACACATTTGGAATTACCAACTTCAGAAGGACCCGCTTTATATAACTCACAGTAGTTAATCCTTTCAGTTAATACCACAAAAAAGTGTAAAAAACTATGCGTTTTCATCATACAACAAAAAAGTGGTATAAAATGCAATCAAAAAGTTGCCTGTTGATGAAATAGTATGGCTGAAAACAGTCTTGTCCCGCAAAAAATAGCCAGCATACAGCTCCATTCACAGAAAAATAAAAAAAAATTATAGCTATTATCCATTTGTTACAACCATCTTCTTTTCAACTTCAGCTTTTTTTACAACAACATTTCTGTGAGAGATGCTTGTAGTATTGCTAGAGAGGCAAATCAGAACCATTGCAAGACTGCAAAAGACCTTCAGGAATATTTAGCAGACTCTGGAGTTGTGGTGCATTGTTCAACTGTTCAGAGTCACCTGTACAAATATGGTCTTCATGGAAGTGTCTTCAGAAGAAAACCTGTCCTGCATCCTCACCCTAAGATTCAACATCCGAAGAATGCAAAAGAACATCTAAACAAGCCTGATACATTTTGGAAACAAGTGTTATGGACTGATGATGAGGTTAAAATAGAACTCTTTGGCCACAATGATCAAAGTTATGTGTGGAGAAAAGGAGCAAAGAATTTTAGGAAAAGAACACAACACCAACCATTAAGCATGGGCGTGGATCAATCATGCCTTGAAATTGTATTGCAGCTAATTGCACAGGGAACATTTCACTGGTAGAGGGAAGAATGGAATCAATGAAATTTCTACAAATTCTTGATGGAAACATAAAACTATCTGTAAAAAAGCTGCACTTAAAAAGAGGATGGCTTCTACAAATGGATAATGATCCTAATGACGTGAAAATCCACCATAAACTAACTCAAATGGCAAAAGTTGAATGTTTAAGAATGATGCTCACAATCCCCTGATCTGAACATCATTGAAAATTTGTGGCTAGACCTCAAAAGAGCAGAGCATAAAAGACAACCCAGGAATCTCAGAGAACTGGAAGACTTTTCCAAGGAAGAATGGATGAAAATTAGTCAAGCAGGAATTGAATGACTCTTGGCTGGTCATGAAAAGCATTTACAAGATGTGATACTTGCCAAAGGGAGTGGCACTAAATACTAACCATGTAGGATGCCCAAACATTTGCATAGGCCCATTTTCCTTTTTTGTTAAATTAAAAATGTAACAGGTGAAAATATTTTTTTTTGCCTAAAATACAAAGGAAATGTGTCATCTTTAACTTTATACCTTTTAGAGATCATTTGACCTTCAAATTGCTTAACTGTTCACAATAACAGTAAGTTTGGCCAAAGGTGCCCAAACGTTTGTATGCCACTGTATAAATCTTGTATCGCTATAATCACACCGGCTCAAAGAATAAAGACACAAAATCACTTATACTGCATGGTGAATGGCAAAAAATATAAATAAAGCAATTCTTGACTTGCTGTTGATTTATTTATTCTCCCAAGGATTCCAGTAAAGCTTGGCTCATTTATCCTATGTTCTACGCTAAGCGCTTACATGGGGTTTACATGTAAATCTCTGAAATACATGATTCAGACAGAACCCCTGATGGAAAATTCTCTATAATGAGGCAGATGCAGTCTCCTTGGATTCCGTTTGTGCTATAATGTGGCAGTGTCTTTTCAGTGGGGCTTAAAAGTGCAGTTGCCCATACTTTGTGCACTTCTGAAAAGAACACCACTGAAGAGAGACCACGTGGAGTCCAGAGTAACTCTGCTGCTTCATTCTAGTGAATAGATCCCTCAGTGGTGTCCTTTGAATAATGTCATTCGGAGATTTAGATGGAAACCCATTAGCGCAAAGCACAGGATAAGCATGATCCAAATTTATGAAACATGTGCCCAATAAAAGCTTGAAATCAATCTACAAAAAAACAAGTCCTCAAACTGGTACGTCATCTGTAAACAGTATTACAGAGGCACAAAAGCTCTGGAAAAGCACTATGACTCCCCCCAAAAAAAGAAATCAACAATGCCTGTGTCCCCAAATCCAAATGGCCCTCTCCCTTCTGAGCTCCACAGTGCACTTAAACCACATATAGCATCTTATTTGGCATTTCTGTAGTGAGGAAGCCCACTTAAGTTACGGGGTACATGTCTCTAGAAGCACGAGCTGGGCACAATAAATAGGCCCTAGAACATACTGAGCACTACTTATGGAGGGGTTCTGCTGTTTGGCACCTTGGGGGCTCTGCAATTGTGGTATGGCACCTTCAAATCATTACACCAAAATGTTAATTCCAATATAGTGCTCCTTCCTTTCTGAGCTTTGTACTGTGCCTCAAAAGTAGTTTTCAACCACATATGGGGCATTGACATAGTCAAGAGAAATTGCACAATAAATTGTAGAATTCTATTTCTATCATTACCCCTTTTCTAAATTGAAAACTTTGGGCTAAAGCAATATCTTAGTGGAAAAAATTATCATTTTCACTTACTTAGCCCAATGCTACGCAGTTTTAGGATTGCATAAAGGTTAAAAACGCTCACTAATCCTCTAGATTAATTCCTCGAGAGGTGTAGTTTAAAAAATGGGACCATTTGTGGGAAGTTCTGTTGTTACAGAATGTCAGGGGCTCCTTAAATGTGACATGGGGTTCACTATCAATTCCAGCCAAAATGGCACTCTTTCTCTTCTGAGCCGTACTGTGCACCCAAACAGTAGTTTTCCACCACAAATTGTATGATGCATGTTTTTCCTGCTACCTTTTTGAAAATAAAAAATTGGGGCAAAAGTAACATTTTTTGTGGGAAAAATTGATTTTTTATTTTCATAGTTCAACGTTACAAAATTCTGTGAAGTACCTATGGGTTCAAGGTGCTTATCAGACATCTAGATAAATTCCTTGAGGCATCTAGTTTTCAAACTCTGGTCACTTGTGACTTGGGTTTCCACTGGTTAGACACAGCAGAGGCTCTCCAACTGCAACATGGCGTTTGCTATCAATTCCAGACAATTTTGGGTCTCAAAAGTCAAATCGTGCTCCTTTCCTTCTGAGCCCTGCCGTGCACCCAAACAATAGTATGCTACCACATATGGGGTATCGGCATACTCAGTACAAATTGCACAACAAATCGTATAATGTATTTCCTCCTGTTACCTGTGTTAAATAAAACAATTGGGGCTAAAGTGGCTTTGTGGCAAAAAGAAACATTTTAATTTTTCCTTCCACATTGCTTTAATTCCATTAAAGCACCTAAATGGTTAATAACCTTCTTGAGCAATTTGAAGGGCAGTTATTAAAATTGTGTCACTTTTGGGAATTTTTTGTCACATAGGCCCCTAAAAGTCATTTCAAATGTGATGTGAGCCCTAAAAAATGCTTCTGTAAATTTTGTTGGAAAAATTAGAAATTGCTTATAAACTTCTCTCCCTTTTAACTTCATAACAAAAGAAGTGATGTTTTAAAAATGATGCGGATATAAAGTAGACATGTGGAGAATGTTATTTATTATTTTCTATGACAGAACTCTCTGGTTTAAGGTCATAAAAATAAATTGGAAAAATTTTGCCAAATTTCTCATTTTTACAAATAAATCAAAAAATATCAGTCTAAGTTTACCACTATCATGAAGCACTATATGTCACGAAAAAAACAGACAGTCTAAGACTATGTGCGCACGTTGCGTCGGAGTACCTGCAGTTTATTCTGCACGTTTTCCTTCCCTTGGTATTTGACCAAATGGCTTTTGACCATTTTTCAGCGCTAAAAACGCATGCGTATTTACCGCGTTTTTAGTGCGTTTTCAGCGCTTTTTACCTGCCTTTTCACCTGCGTTTCTGCAGATGCGTTTTGTAGATCAAGACACTGAGAAATAAAGTTGAAATAGTCAAAAAGAATGAAAAAAAGAGAAAAAAAAGGATAAAATTAACTTTTAATAAAACTATATGGAAAATATCATTTTTAATGAAATAATAGCGGTTATGCAAATTTTAACAGAAAAATAGTTAAAGTTTATTATTTTTTAGCATTTAAATTTTCGGTTATTGTGTGTGTGTAAAGTAACATTATAACCCTTTAATTTTATGCCAGAAAAGCATGCGTTTTTGAAGCCAAAAACGCAGTGGAAAAGCAGGTAAAAAGCATGAAAAACGCAGGAAAGTTGATTTTGGTTGCATTTTGCCATTTCTCATTGACTCCAATGTTAAGGAAACGCTGCAGAAATGGCAAAAACAATTGACATGCTGCTTCTTTTTCAGCATGGTTTTTGACCCAAAATATGCAAATGAAACGCTGCAGAAAAAAAGCAAAGTGCAGACAGGATTTCATCTTTTCCCATAGACTTTGCTGGAAAACAAAAACGTATGCGTTTTAGCGCAAAAACGCTGCAGCTAAAAACGCTGCGGAAACGCGGGAAAAAACGCAACGTGCGAACATAGCCTTAGAATCGCTAATCAGTTGAGGAGTTTCAGAGTCATTACCTCATAAAGTGACATTGGTCAGAATTGAAAAAAAATGGGCTGGTTAGGGAGGTGAAAATAGAATTCAGGGTGGAGGGGTAAATTTTTGTTTGAGGAATGCTCTGCTGTCAGATCCACTGCTGGCAGCTGGTTCCACGATCAAATCAATGTAACACTGAGCGGTGTTAGTGTTCCAGGCATGAAGAATAGAGGGGTCTGCCTACTACACTTTATGCCACCCCACATCATAATCTTGTGAGTAGGAATAGTGTGATAATTCCTTGTGAATGCTTCTTCATTGACCAAACACCACCACTCTCAAAGGCTATGATGGTGCAGAATAAGACAACTATAGAGATTTTGAATTGAGGTCACCCCTTTTCATCAATGAGTCCTGCTTTTGTCTTGGATGAAATAATAGCTGGAGATTGGTCTGGATATCACCTGGGCAAAGCCATGAAGAGGCCTTCACGAGGAAACATCACACTGATCCAGGACTACTTTGTGAATTTTGTCATGGAATTAGTGGTATGGCCATATCTCCAAAGTGCCCCAAGAGCCATTTTTCAACATAACATCAGGCCGCATGTTGCTCGTGCTACTGTGAGCAGCTTGCATGACACAAGCATGTTACCAGGGCCTGCAGCATCTCTGAACTTGTCTCCCATTGAACATATCTGGTACTTCGTTGGTCATCTGCATGTCTAAGTGCATTCAGCGTGGCAAACATTCCACAGACAACCCATTTCTGTGCTTGGTGTGTTTTTTTAAGATCATTTGTTTTAGCTTTTGTTTGGCAATTTCCCTGCGCTTTTAGACTTTTTTGACCACTGGAATTTCTTTGCGCATTTTTCCAGCATTTTTGTGCTGTCTTTTTAGTGTGCTGAACTTACAGGGACTGTCAGTGCTGCACACACAGCTGGACATCATCTTACCTGCCCCATCCTAATCTATGCTGTGCAGCTTCTGCCACTTCCACTGCGACAGTAGATAAACTGCCATGACAGCCACACATCTTCTGCCTGTCAAATGTATTTTATAGCTAAACAGCACTGTTGCTCTCAGTGCTGACCCTACACTACCAGAAATCTCCTTGCCTATCCAATCATATTATACACTTGGCCTTTGCTGCTGCTGCCAAATCCATTGCCAATAGTGATAGTCAACTGTACTACATCCCCAGTTTTCCTTTATGTTCTATAGCTATTCTATACTGATGCATTAAACTCTACCCTGTTCAGGGTAAATAAACCTGAAACTGGTCAAATAAAAAGGACAATTTTTAAGAAGCCATTGCTTCTTCCCTTTAAAAAATACAACCCTGTGACTGCACCCCAAAGTGACAATTATTGGACAGTTTGATAAGTAATTGTTTACTTTGCAAACTTCAAACTTATTGCTAATGCTAAAATAAAAGGGAAAATTTTTCCATAGCTTATTAAGAAGTCATAAGATGTCATTGCATTGTTTTTTCTTTCAAAACAGAAAACCTGTTGCTAATCCCAAAATACAAATTTATTTGAAGGCTTGTTAAAAAGCTATAGCTTATGCATTTACTGTAACCAAAAATTATTTTGCTGCCCCAAGCAGAGATCATTTTTGGACCACCACTGATGAAAAAGCCATAGCTTCCTCCATATGTATCAGTTGTGTATAAAAATCAACAAGGCAGCGATCTTTCCCTAAAAAAAGGGAAATTTTTTGGGAACATTTTTATAATTTAAATAGTTTAAAAAGTCTGTCAGTTCAGGGTGTTGTTAAACAGGCAGCTCCTTACCACCAGTTGCTATCCATTTACCAATAGCTAGATATGTTAACCCCTTCAGCCCCAGAGCCTTTTCTGTTTTTGTGTTTTTTGCTCCCATTCTTCCGAGAGCCGTAATTTTTTTTTTTCCTTCAATCTTGCCATATAAGGACGAGTTGTACTTTTAAATGAAACCATAAGTTTTACCATATGGTATACTGGAAAACAGCAAAAAAATTCCAAGTGTGGAAAAACTGCAAAAAAATTGTGATCGCACAATAGTTTTTGGGATATTTTATTAACTATATGATAAAACTAATGTGTCTCTGTGATGCCTGAGGTCGGTGCGAGTTTGTAGACACCAAATATGTGTAGGTTTACTTGTATCTAAGGGGTTAAAAAAATTTCACAAGTTTGTCCAATAAAAGTGGCGCACGTTTTGCGCCATTTTCCGAAACCCATAGAGTTCTCATTTTTCGGGATCTATGACTCAGTGATGGCTTATTTTTTGCGTCTCAAGCTGACGTTTCTAATGGTACCATTTTTGCGCAGATGCTATGTTTTGATCGCCTGTTATTGCATTTTGCGCAAAACTTGCGGCGACCATAAAACGTAATTTTGGTGTTTGGAATTTTTTTGTCGCTATGCTGTTAACTGATCAGATTAATTGATTTTAGATTTTAATAGATTGTGCGCTTCTGAACGCGGCGATACCAAATATGTGTATATTTTTTAATTTTTTTAACCCTTTAATTTTCATTTTGGGGTGAAAGGGGGGTGATTTGAACTTTTAGGTTTTTTATTTTTTTTTATTTTTGTAAAACTTTTTTTTTACTTTTTTTATTTTACTAGTCTCCCTAGGGGGCTATAGCGATCAGCAATCCGATCGCTCTCCCCTATCTGCAGATCTCAGCTACAGAGCTGATATCTGCAGATATGGTGCTTTACTCTCCGTGCTGGCACTATGCCGGCATTGAGAGGAAGTGACTCATGTTAGCTACAGGCGTCATCACATGACCCTGTGCTACCATGGCAACCACCGAAAGTCACATGATCAAGCACGTGATTTCCGGTGGGGGCGGCGGTAAGTAAATGTAATGGCTGCGACCGTATACATCTCACTGCCAACCTTTGGCAGCGAGATGTAAGGGGTTAAATGTTGTGAGTGGAAGCGATTCCACTCGTAACATGCAGGCACACATGTCAGCTGTTAAAAACAGCTGATATGTGCGCGGATCGCCGCATCCTGTCCGCGGCAGGGGGCGGGGATTAACGTCACACGCTCCATGACGGATAGATCCGTCATTGGTCGTGAAGGGGTTATAGAGGACCAACCACCAGGATTTTTCTATATAATCTAAAGCCAGTGCTTTACTGGTGCTATCATGCAGATTCTAAACATACCTTTAGTTGTGAGATCAGATGTATAGTTTATGAAATATAGACAAGTAAAGTTTGTGAAATACACTGCTACTTGATTGATAGGTGCCACAGTATATCTAATAGGTGGGTCAGATTTTACTAGTCGTTCCCGCCCCTGTCTGCTGCATGTCCTTCTTCCCCCTGTCCTTACTCCCTCCCCCTGTAATAACAGACACTGGGGGAGAAAGGACAGCCAGGCATACAGGGGCGGGAATAACTAGCAAAACCCGATCCACCTACTAGATAATCTGTAGCATCTATAAAGTAACAGTGTATTTCACAAACTTTACTTGATAGATACTGCCCATATTTCAGAAACTACCGTGTTTTTCTAAAAATAAGCCCTCCCCCAAAAATAAGCCCTAGCAGGGATTTTCAGCATTTTCAGAGCAAGGCTTAAATATAAGCCCTCTCCCGAACATAAGCCCTGATTGCGGATCAGATACTGCAGGACACTTCACTATAGACAGTGGCACCCCGCAATTACACTCACCCGACGCTGGGCGGCAGGACCTGTAGCTATCGCACAGCCGCACACATCAGATCTCACACACACAAACACACACACCAGATCTCACACACAAACATCGGATCGCACACACAATCAGATCGCACACATAATCAGATCGCACACACAAACATCGGATCGCACACACATCGGATCGCATACATACTCACCACATCCAGCGACACCGATCTCTTCTCGCCGGCAGAATCCTGGGAGGCAGTGTGGTGGAGCGCAATGTCCTGCAGAACAGGACCTGCGGCGGGACAAGTAACTTGCTCTCATCATTCCCTGCGGCCGGAAGCGTTGGATGTGATGTGTGCGCGCGCGATCGACTGTGTGTGTGTGCGATCTGCTGTGTGTCTGTGATCTGCCGTGTGTGTCTGCAATCTGCTGTGTGTGTCTGCGATCGGCTGTGTTTTTCTGCGATCGGCTGTGTGTGTCTGCATTCGGCTGTGTGTATCTGTGATCGACTGTGTGTGCCTGCGATCGGCTGTGCGTGCCTGTGATCGGCTGTGCGTGTCTGCGATCTGCTGTTGTGTCTGCTATCTGCTGTGTATGTCAGTATGTCAGCTAGCAGCAGGGGAGGACGGCAAGCAGCACCGACCGGAGATCACAGGGAGGACCTGGGAGCCACGCAGCCGTCCGGGTCTGGTGAGTATGAGTCTCCTGGGAAGTAAGGGGTCTGCTTTTTGGGGAGTAAACTTACCGCCCAACCATGTTTCTCCAAGAATAAGACCTCCTCCAAAAATAAGCCCTAGTGCGTTTTTAGGGGGCAAAATAATATAAGACAGTGTCTTATTTTTGGAAAAACACGTTATACAGCCGATCTCACAACTAAAGGTATGTTTAGAATCAGCATGATAGCGCCAGTATAGCACTGGCTTTAGTTTATATAGGAATATCCTGGAGGTTGGTCTTTTTTAACAGCTTTTTGACATTTCTAAGACTGTGTTTGTGTTAAAGAGCTCTAAGGAAGTTCAATATAGTAGGTCTAGGAGATCTTAGACTGTTGCATATCTCTTCTGGACAACTAATAGCTTTGCGGTAATTCCAAGTCACGAAAAATTGATTTGCAGCTAATCAATTTTTTTTTTTTAAGATTCACCACAGCTCAATTTTCAATTTCAAAAGATTCAGTCATCTCTACTAGGAAGTATACTATTTAGTAGCATTCTGCTAAATGTTACCAGCTTAAGGCAATTAACACAAAATGTAACTAAAAATGTTCAATTAACAGCACAGTTTGGTACCTGGTCAGTGCTTATACTTAACATAAATACACTACAGCAGAGGAAACAAGATAAAGACAAAAGTAATTTAGTTATTGCCATTAAACAGTGATTTTGAAGCAATGTCAAATGGTTGGCTAAAGCGGGCTTTACACGCTGCGACATCGCTAATGCGGAGTCGTTGGGGTCACGGATTTGTGACGCACATCCGGCCGCATTAGCGATGCCGTTGCGTGTGACACCGATAAGCGATTTTGCATCGTTGCAAAACCGTGCAAAATCGCTAATCGGCGACATGGGGGTCCATTCTCAATTATCGTTACTGCAGCAGTAACGAGGTTGTTCCTCGTTCCTGCGGCAGCACACATCGCTGCGTGTGACACCGCAGGAGCGAGGAAGCTCTCCCTACCTGCCTCCCGGCCGCTATGAGGAAGGAAGGAGGTGGGCGGGATGTTACGTCCCGCTCATCTCCGCCCCTCCGCTGCTATTGGGCGGCGGTTCAGTGACGTTTCAGTGACGTCGCTGTGACGCCGCACGGACCGCCCCCTTAGAAAGGAGGCGGTTCGCCCGTCACAGCGACGTCGCCGGACAGGTAAGTATGTGTGACGGCTCTGGGCGATGTTGTGCGGCACGGGCAGCGATATGCCCGTGTCGCGCAACAGATGGGGGCGGGTACCCACACTAGCGATATCGGGACCGATATCGCAGTGTGTAAAGTAGCCTTAAGTGTTACTAAGGAGTACTTTGCACACTGCGACATCGCTAGCCGATGATAGCGATGTCGAACGCGATAGTACCCACCCCCGTCGCACATGCGATATCTTGTGATAGCTGCCGTAGCGATCATTATCGCTACGGCAGCTTCACATGCAGGCGGCCAATAGAAGCGGAGGGGCGGAGATGAGCGGGATGTAAACATCCCGCCCACCTTCTCCCTCCCACATAGCCGGTGGAGGCAGGTAAGCAGATGTTCCTCGCTCCTGCGGCTTCACCCACAGCGATGTATGCTGCTGCAGGAACGAGGAACAACATCGTACCTGTCGCTGCAGCGAAATTATGAAAATGACCGACACTACACAGATCACCGATTTACAACGCTTTTGCAATCATTTATCGGTGCATCTAGGCTTTACACGTTGCGACGTCGTTACTGGCGCCGGATGTGCGTCACTTTCGATTTGACCCCGACGACATCGCAGTAGCGATGTCGCAACGTGCAAAGTACCCATAAAAGCCGTTTCACATCTTGGGTATTTTGCCGGAAGCCGGACCCGGCACAAATGCAGTACAGTTACATTCATTTGCAATGGCAGCGTGACACCATGCGGACACATGCGGTTGTGTATTAAGCATGTGTCCGCATGGTGTGGCGCTTCCATTGTAAATGAATGTAACTGTACTGCATTTGTGCCGCATCCAGCTTCTGGCAAAATACCGCAAATGTGAAATGGCCCTAATACTTAAAGTATATATTGTACCCCTGAATGCTACTTATCACTCAGAAAACACTTTCTGGGTGTTCCCATTCTTTAATCATGGGAAAAAATATATATTACGGTAATTATGGTGAGCTGAGAGAAAACCACAAAAAAATGTAAAAACAAGTAATAACATTTTCTTTCACTTTTTAGCTATTCTGGGACATTTTTCTGTATTGTCTAAAAAGTACCGTACGTTATCTATGAATTAATGGTGTTTATGCCAAATTTTGGACTGATCATCTGCATGGTGCTGTAAAATTTAGGACCTCATTCAGACGTTCATTTTTCAAATCCATGTTCTAACCATGCTTTTTCATGGATAGAAGACATATACATTATATTCTATTCTATGTTATTGTGCATATGTCCATATTTTTATTTTGTGATGCTAATGGTCCTAAAAAACAAAATACAAGACATGGCTGTCTGCTGTTTGTATTTACTATGGTAAGGCTAAGTTAATACGAGCTTATTAAAAAAATCATCCGTAAAAAAACGGATTTTTTCATCCTTAATGTTACCCACATGTTATCTATATTTTGATAACCGTATGACATCACTATATATATATATATGAAAGAGGTAAGAGTCCCGGTGCACCACCTACTCCGCGTGTTACTACACGTTCAGCTACTTGAGCCCTACTGGGCCATGGAGGGGATCATGGTGCAGACTTGCGGTGAAAACCACTGCTAAGGACAGGCAGCAAGCAGAGACTTATTTGGGCTAAAGAACACAAGGAATGGACATTAGACCAGTGGAAATCTGTGCTTTGGTCTGATGAGTCCAAATTTGAGATCTTTGCATCCAACCACCGTAAGTTTGTAGAAAAGGTGAACGGATGGACTCTACGTGCCTGGTTCTCACCGTGAAGCATGGAGGAGGAGGTGTGATGGTGTGGGGGTGCTTTGCTGGTGACACTGTTGGGGATTTCCTTTGTGGGCACGAATCTATTTTTTACCAAAAGGTCGCCTAAATTATGGCCTCTTCTGTAAGATACCAAGGGACCCTCTTTAACCAGGTCTCTACTGCTAATGCAGTACCTGCACCATTTGTGTTAAAAGGGCGGTGCTGCATGGCAGTTTGCACTGGACCCGTCGAAGCTAAGTTCTAGTGAAACGGAACGCAGTCGTCCGGCGTTGTATGGCTTGTCTCACCCTCCCCACCGCTTGTACCTTCATGTTTCCCCTGCAATAAAGACGGAGTGATATGGTGATCATCTGGAGTGCGACTTTCTTTCTCCTTTGGATATATATATATATATATATATATATATATATATATATGTATATATATATATATATATATATATTTATATATATATATATATATATATATATATATATATATATACACACACACACACAGTACAGACCAAAAGTATAGACACACCTTCTCATCTCTAGAACAACTATTAAAAGGAGACTTTGTGTAGCAGGCCTTCATGGTAAAATAGCTGCTAGGAAACCACTGCTAAGGACAGGCAGCAAGCAGAGACTTATTTGGGCTAAAGAACACAAGGAATGGACATTAGACCAGTGGAAATCTGTGCTTTGGTCTGATGAGTCCAAATTTGAGATCTTTGCATCCAACCACCGTAACTTTGTAGAAAAGGTGAACGGATGGACTCTACGTGCCTGGTTCTCACCGTGAAGCATGGAGGAGGAGGTGTGATGGTATGGGGGTGCTTTGCTGATGACACTGTTGGGGATTTATTCAAAACTGAAGGCATACAGAACCAGCATGGCTACCACAGCATCTTGCAGCGGCATGCTATTCCATCTGGTTTGCATTTAGTTGGACCATCATTTATTTTTCAACAGGACAATGACCCCAAACACACTTCCAGGCTGCGTAAGGGCTATTTGATTAAGAAGGAGAGTGATGGGATGCTACACCAGATGACCTGGCCTCCAGTCACCAGACCTGAACCCAATCGAGATGGTTTGGGGTGAGCTGGACCGCAGAGTGAAGGCAAAAGGGCAAACAAGTGCTAAGCATCTCTGGGAACTCCTTCAAGACTGTTGGAAAACCATTTCCGGTGACAACCTCTTGAAGCTCATCAAGAGAATGCCAAGAGTGTGCAAAACAGTAATCAAAGCAAAAGGTGGCTACTTTGAAGAACCTAGAATATAAGACATATTTTCAGTTGTTTCACACTTTTTTAAGTATTTCATTCCACATGTTTTCATTCATAGTTTTGATATCTTCAATGTGAATCTACAATTTTTAGAGTCATGAAAATAAAGAAAATTTTGAATGAGAATTCAAAATATAAAGGAGAGCCTCATCCAAAAATATGTTTAGTGTAATTTTCCTGTGGCACTGCCCCTTGAAGTGATAAAACATACCATAAGACCCTATTTTGCACTTTCTTTGCCACACTTCTCTTTTAACCGTAAAGGGAACCTGTCAGGTCCAATATGCCCCGGACCACAAGCAGTTCTGGGTGCATATTGCTAATCCTTACCTAACTGTCCCTGTATACACTAGTATAGATAAAGAGATCTTTAGAGAAAGTATTTCTAAAGATGTTTTATTTTATGCTCATGAGTGTGGGGACTAGTCCCAAAGGAGTTATATTCCCCCTGACTAGTCAGCACTCTTAGCATGTTAGTACTTCCACAGGGGCATACTAACATGCTATTCAATGAAGCATCACTTGGTGGATTTGAAGCCAGGACTCGTATACCCGGCTTCATAGTGCGCATGACTGCAGGGTATACGAGTCCTGGATTTAAACCCATTTAGTGCACATGACCGAAAGTCAGGGATCATGAGCACTGAGCCGAAATCCAGGACTCAGGTGCCATGGCAGCAGAGAGGTGAGAATGACCATTCTCTGATCCTGCGCATTCATTAGCATGTTAACATGCCCACAGGGGCATACTGTCATGCTAAGGGAGCTGACTAGCCAGGGGAAGTAACATCCTCATGACTAGTCGCTAGCCTCATTAGCATATGACAAAAAATATTTAGAAATACTTTTTCTAAAGATCTGTTTATTTATGCTAGCATATACAGGGACAGTTAAGGCCGCTTTACACGCTGCGATATCGGTACCGATATCGCTAGCGCGCGTTCCCGCCCCCATCGGTTGTGCGACACGGGCAAATCACTGCCCGTGTCGCACAACATAGTCCAGACCTGTCACGCATACTTACCGGCCTAGCGACGTCGCTGTGATTGGCGAACCGCCTCATTTCTAAGGGGGCGGTTCGTTCAGCGTCACAGCGACGTCACAGCAGCGTCACTGAACCGCCGCCCAATAGAAGCGGAGGGGCGAAGATGAGTGGGACGTAACATCCTGCGCACCTCCTTCCTTCCGCATAGCGGCCGGGACGCAGGTAAGGAGAGCTTCCTCGTTCCTGCGGTGTCACACGAAGCTATGTGTGCTGCCGCAGGAACGAGGAACAACTTCGTTACTGCTGCAGTAACAATATGTGAGAATGGACCCCCATGTCACTGATGAGTGATTTTGAACGTTTTTGCGATGATGCAAAATCGCTCATAGGTGTCACACGCAACGACATCGCTAATGCGGGCGCATGTGCGTCACAAAATGAATATACGAAATAAAAATTAAATCAACAGTTACTCTTTAAATTGTGTATTTCCACTACAAAAAATACAAAGAAGTAATGGAGCACAGAGATGTGGCTGCTGTCAGGTTCTTATTTTGCTGACAGTCCTATGTAAAACTGCAGGCAACTGCATCATGCTATTGCAGTATTTACCAAAAATAAATTCATATTGAAATACGTCTAGTTGTAAGCTCCCATTCATCTTTTTAATATAGGTTATTAATAGAAAATCCCTAAATAAAATATTATTTAAAATCAGGGTTGCAAAAAACTTCTCAAAACTTCAAAAAGAAGCTTCACTTTATTGTTAACTATAATGTATAGTCTACAAGTGTTTTACAGTGTATATATTGACTAATTTAGGTAGTTATGGAGATGGAACAGATTGTAAGGTTGTTGTTAGCAACTACTGAGCATATGTCCTGGTTTCATAACGCTGCTAAATATATCTTTCCTACCTCCTAATGTCTCTGCCTGTGAAGTGTGATTTCCACAGCGAAGCTTCATTTCCAACCAAGCAGAAATGCTGCTTGGATAGTTTAGTATCAGGTTTACTTACTGCAAAATCGCAAAGAATAATAAAACTTTTCAAGAGCTTTCCCACATGCAAAAAATCTGCATTTTACAGTGCTAGCATAGTGCATGACATTCTAAAATATCTCATGCACATACTGTGGAAATTATCCACAGGGAAGACTAACAAAAGCGTATTTTTCGGACTATAAGACGCACCGGACTATAAGACGCACCCTGGTTTTAGAGGAGGAAAATAGGAAAATAAAATTTTAAGCAAAAAATGTGGTCATGACACACTGTTATGGGGCGAGGATCTGCTGCCTACACTGTTATGGGGGTAATGTTCCCAAATTCTCTACTAAGGTGCTGCATCCTGGTAATGATCCTTCTGCCTTGTATATACAGTATATGTCCCTCATCCTGCTATATACCGTCATCCTGCCATATGGCCGCATCCTGCTATATACTGGCATATGGCCGCATCCTGCTATATAACCATCATGGCATATGCCCCCATCCTGCTGATATGACCCCATCCTGCTCAGATGACCCCATCCTGCTCAGATGACCCCATCCTGCTCAGATGACCCCATCCTGCTCATATTATACCCCCATCCTGGTGTATGGCCGCATCCTGTGGCACATAAAAAAAAATAAGCGTTCATACTCACCTCAGCTCACCTCACTCCCTGCAGCATCACTCGTCCTCCGGTCTGTGTTAGCAGCAGCGCCGCTGAGAGGAGCCGTCCCCGTTACCCTGCTGCATCGCGATCATCTCCTGTGTCTGTGCCGGGCAGGCGGCTGCGTGTGGACACGTGCGCACAGCGATGACGTCATCGCTGTGCGCGCCGCTAGTCTCCACCCAGCCGACGGCACAGACACAGGAGATGATCGCGATACAGCAAGGTAACGGGGATGGCTCCACTCAGCGGCGCTGCCGCTGACACAGACGGGAGGACAAGCGATGCTGCAGGGGAACGGTGAGTACTGTACACTGATTCACTGCTCCCCGCGCTGATGATGATGCACGGGGGGCAGTGAATACAGCCGCACATGATCACTCCAGGCCGTAGTTGCCAGGGGTGATCATGCGGGCCGGCTGTTTATCCCCCGCCCATCATCCCGCCCACCTGTCAGTGCCTGCTTCAGCGCTGAGGGATGATGGGCGGGGGATGGGCATGCATATTAAATGAGCGGGTCCACGTGGTCACGGCAGACTGCTACAGCCTGCTCATGCCCCTGATGACCCGCTGTACCGCAGCACCCTCATTCCCCGCAGCCACATTCAGACCATAAGACGCACCCCCCACTTTCCCCCAACATTTGGGGGGAAAAAGTGCATCTTATGGTCCGAAAAATACGGTACATGGATTTTGTGAGAAGAAGAGACTATTGGACCAACTAATGTAGAGCAGAGTCCATGGCTCTAAGCGATGCACACTTTTTACAGCATAGCGCACTGGTTACTTTGATCACATTGTTGTATTTTATAAGATATTTCCTTACTCATCAGTTTAAGGTACAAAATAATATGCCAATGGACTAGCAGGGGCGCCGTGGGAGATAATTCACACGTACACATACCATGCTCATCCATATCCTGGAGCTATGAGACAGTGTGGCGGTTAGATCTTATATACACAGACGTCCAGGCATGAGATTGGTAATCACAGTAAAGCAATCATTCCATTAATCTTGTTAGTGTCATAGGGGCCTCAATTAAGCCATTATTCTATGAGCCACTACTCCTATTATGTGTATATTGATAGTAGACCTAGGGCAGCCGTCACTAAAGGGGGCTGGACCTCAGGAAAATATCTCCAAAGATGCACAGCTAGCATTGGGTGGGTGATTTCTGGGGTCCAGGCTCGAGCCTGAGGGGTGACTTTCGGTACTAGGTAGTAAGGACACTGACAAGGAGTTGGGCGTTGTTGCTGACTAGAGCTGGTTGCACGGGATATGCTTGTGGCATCCTTCGTATGGAGGAGCGTAGGCTGTGACTGCAGACCATACCAGCAAAGAGATACAAAAGCTGTGGGCCAACCTAAAGTCGGGAGATAGTGGGTATCGCCTGGTATGGGGGTAGTTGAACTACAGGTCCCAGTTTGCGATCTCGTGGACTGAAGCATCTTGTTTTGTCCATCTACCTGTAGTCGCTGCAGACATGTTGGGGGAGGGCTCGCAGGCCAGCACAAGCCTGGGGAGGGCGGCTACCGGCAGATCAGACCGCCCCACTGCACACTGATTGGAGCGATTGCGCGTCATAGCACGATTGCTCCAATCAGTGCTGCAGGGGCTGGGGGCGACATTTTAGAGCTCCGGCTATGATTTGTTGAAGCTGCTAGAGCAGATCATAGCCGGATCTCACAGTATCGCAGTAATTCTGGCATTTTTTTTGCCGAAATTAGTGTGAACGATGTGGTTGGCGGTTCAGATTTGAACAGCCAATCACATCGATCGTCGATAGGGGGTGGCGATGTCACCCCCCCTGGGGTCAAACAAAGGTCCCCTGCTGTAAGAAACAGCAGGGGACATCATTTGAAAGCCGTTGCTATGGCCACGGCAATCAAATGAAGTTTAGGCCGTAAAATTACGTCCCTGGTCGTTAAGTCACATTAAAATAGGACGTAATTTTACTTCCCGCGGTCGTGAAGGGGTTAAGGGGTGGAGGAGGCTGGATTTTTTTTCTTGTTTTTGTTTTTATATCTTAAACATAGTTTTGTCCTCTGACACAACATGAATCTGTACCAAGCAAGCCTTCACATCTACCAAGGGTAACAGAAAGATTAAGAGCATCGGTGTTTCTGAACAGACAGTTAATGAAGAAGACCCTAAAGATGGCTGAACCAGCAGGTCCACCCTCAAGCTGGCGGTAGGTATAAGCGCCATAATATCTGCACTCTACAATAATCATAAGCATGCGACAAACATTTTAAACTGACCAGTAATAAGATCTCCTTATGCTCACTACAGCTCCAGGTTTTGGTGCTGCCTTGGGTAAAGAAAAAATAACAAGGTGCATGATGGCCAGCTACTAAGGGGTGGAGGAGGCCGAATTTTTTTTAATAACATCTAGCACATGCCTATGATTAATTTACCATTACTGGTAGTGGATTTCCTCAGACTTATGACAGTGTTGTCATGTGACAGGGCTTGGAAGAGGTGAGAGATGGCCGGGTATTAAGGGGTGGAGGAGGCCAGATTTTTTTTTTCTACTTTAGAGAACAGAACTTTGCAGCCAACCTACCTATACATTCACACCTACACAGATGATGTAATGATTGCCATAGTATTGAAGACTACTTAGAAAATCACAGTTTCCTATTAAGGCCAGCCATAGACTGATCTGTACAGAAGCCCCATCGTGGCAGGTAAAGTTCCTCAGCAAACCTCCAACTTCCATGAAAATACATCAGCGCGTTGTGAAGGCCAATGTGCAAAGCTGTACCCTTTGGACTAAGCGTTTTAAATGCAGCTGACAGACAATGAGAGCGTAATTTAAAGAATTAACAGCAGCGAGCAGAGCTGAATTCTGCTTGCTACTGTAAGAATATATGCAGTTGATGTCTTTTCTGGTTGATTCCACTTAGAAACGGCCTGAAAAAGTTCTAAAAAAAATTAAAGAAACAATGAACATATGCACTGCAATATAAGAACAACTTACTGTGCATATATTCCATTTTTTTTACTTCCTTTAACATCTTCAGGTTTAGAAAAACATGAAGCTGCTGTAAGAAGTGAACTGACAATTCTTCAGGGTCCGCTATAAAGTTTCTTATGCCTCAAAAAACGTGTTGGTGTCTACAAGATGCTGTGCGTACATACCTGTACAGTAGAGGTAAATGGTGCAAGCTCAGGTCGTAAGCCGGCATCAAAGACAGGGATCTGACATTGGAAATACTAATGCGTACAAAATTGGGAAGGTGTTAAGAAGTTGGTGGAACCAGCAGATTCAATCACGAGTTTATGTAAAGTATAAGTGACATAGTATCATATAATTTTTATTCCTATAATTATAGGCATGTGACAAACTTTTACGCTTACTGGTAGTAATAAGCAGAGTCACAGATAGGTGGGACCGGGAGATCCCGGTGATCCGGCTTTTAAAATCCGGTTCAGAGCCCGATTCGGGTCCCCATATAAATCTACATTGACCAAAATCCAGTGATTAAAAATGTTGGTAGAGGTGATAGGGAGATGGAAGCAAGCTCTCTGTACTTAATGAGGCTCAGTCACAGCTGTTCACTGCTCCGGCAGATGCCAATTCCCTTCAGGTGCCGCACATTATTGCTCATCCATACGCACTGCTTTCCCCACCCACCAGCATCTGTGATTGGTTGCAGTCCCCACCCTGAGTGACAGCATATCTGACGCCTTCAATCTCAGTCGCAACGTGCATCTATTCTGGTATAAAAATAAATAAATATAAACACATTTGGAGTAGGGTCCCCCGAGATTATGATACCCAGCACAGATAGAGCATAAGACTACAGGCTGCATCCCTCAGCCATAGCCATTTTTTTTTTTTTTAAATAAATAAATAATTTTAAAAAACCCAACATGCTGCCCTCCCTTCCAATTTTGATACCCAGCAAAGATAAAGCCCGACAACTGGGGGCTGGTAGTCTCAGACTTGGGAGACTAATGTGACAGTCCCAGCACTTTACTAATCTAGGGCTTAGAGGCAGCTGTGGGCTGTTATTAACCCCTTGTATTACCTCGATTGCCACCGCACCAGGGCAATTGGAAAGAGTCGAGCAAAGTTCCGGGACTGTTGCATCTACATGACCGAAAGAATATAAATCTAGTGTGTCAAAAAGTATTAAATCACCATACCAAAACACTCTAAAATTTACAACTTTTATTAAGATACATTAAAATATCTAATAGATATCACATATAACAATCCAGTGCACAAAAAGACATTAATGTAAACACAAAGATATCACAACTAATAAGTTGGGGGTAACATCCATATGATATAATCACATAGATGACGTATGTCAAAGAGAATCCCGGTATCATCCATCTACTGATCTATTGGTCATAGTATAGAAGAGTCGATCAGTCCCAAGGATGGTGTCAATCCAATCAAAATAAAGTGATGGTTAAACAAACCAATATCACCAATTATAGATCATAGAATCAATCAATCAATCCCAAAGGTGATATTAACCTAAACACAATATAATGATGGTCAAATTCACGTCACCAAGCCATAGCCATGTCAGTATGAGTCAAAACATGTACTGTATGTAAATGACAGATAAATACTATCTGGATGCAGCTCCCTAGCTTGGCTTCATGCAAAAGCACAAATATCATATAAGAACATTAGTATAGCAAATACCCAGTTGGTTTAATAGAAAACATAAAAAAATTTGTGCTGTTACAATGCACAAAAAAAGGAAAAAAAAGTGCATAAAAAAAAACGTGTATTTGCAACAATTTTCTGCAAAAATCATTTCATTTTCTGGAATAATTTAAAGGGTGCCAACACTTTCAGCCATGACTGAGTGGTTAGATTGAGGAGAGTGGCCAGTCACCACATCAGCCTCCCTCAACATGATGACATGGTACAGTTTAAGGCTATGTGCACACGTTGCATTCTATTCCGCACTGCATGTGCGTCTCAGAACGCAGCCAAAAAGCTGCGTTCTGATACGCATTGTTACTGGAAAATTCCTGCTGAATTCATGCGTTCTGGATGCTTCCAGAATGCACATTTTTGACTGTGCTGTCCCACTCGGCCCTGCAGCATACCCATAGACTTGCAGCAGAGCCGAGTGGGACCGCACTGTCAAAAAGAGCATGGCTGGCAGCGAGACAGAGCCGCGCGATCAGAATGAACTCGGATGAACTTCACCCGACTTCATTGTGATCGCGTGGCTCGGTGTGTGTGCTGTGGCTTGATTTGCAGTCACACGTGAAGGACTCACCTGTGATCGCAAATCCCCTGAGTGACTGTAGTGAGCCGCGCGATTAGCTGTGCTTTCACTCAGGTTACTCGCGGCCACAGCTGCAGTCCTCTACCTGTGAGCGGTGGCCGCGAGTAACCTCAGTGACAGCACAGCTGATCGCGCAACTCACTTCAGTTGCTGCATGGAGCTCACAGGAGCGGCAGTATTCTACTGCCGCTCCTGTCAGCTTCCGATGTAGCAGAGCTGAAAGCGTCGTGGGACCTTGCGTGGATTACATTGGACCTGGAGGTGTTTTTGAGGAGTTAATAAAGTGGTGAAAGAGGGTGTTTTTTTTACTTTTATTACAAATAAAGGATTTTTTGGATGTGTGTATTTATTTTCTTTAACTTACAGGTTAATCATGGAAGGTATCTCGGGGAGACGCCTGCAATGATTAACCTAGGACTTAGTGGCAGCTAAGGGCTGCTGCCATTAACTCCTTATTACCTCGTTTGCCACCGCACCAGGGCAATTCGGGATGAGCCAGGTAGAGTCCCGGAACTGTCGCATCTAATGAATGCGTCAATTCCGGGTGGCTGCTGGCTGATATTGTTAGGCTGGGGGGCTCCTCATAGCGTGGAGCTCCCCATCCTGAGATTACCAGCCTTCAGCCATATGGCATTACCCTGACTGGTATCACAATTGGGGGGGACCGCACATTGTTTTTTTTTATCTATTTATTTTTTTACTGCTTGTATAGACACACCCACCGGCAGCTGTGATTGGTTGCAGTGAGACAGCTGTCACTCAGCGTGGGGACGTGTCTGACTGCAACCAATCATAGGTGCCGGTGGGCGAGGGAAGCAGGGAATACAAGATGGATTAATGAGCGGCCGGCATTTTCAAAAGAGGAGAAGCCGCTACAGTGTGAACGCCGTGCAGCGCCGCGCCGGTGATCATGGATCGGTGAGTATGAGAGAGGGGGTGGGAGAAAGAGACCGACATGGACAGAGAGAGAGACCGACCGACAGACCCACCGACAGAGAGAGACCGAAAGATCTGCGTTTGTTATGTCAAAAAAACATGCGGATCGCAACAAAAATGCCGTGCAAATTCATTGCTTAGCATTTTGGTAGCGTTTTTCTACAACTTATTGATTTCAATGGGTGTAGAATGCTGCCAAAACGGACAAAAGAATTGATATGCTGCTTTTCTAAACGCAGAGATGTTGTCAAATTTTTGAGAACCAAAATGCTGTGTTTAAAAAAGCATTGTGCGCACGGATTTTGCATGATTCTCATAGACTTTGCTGGGGAAGGCGAATGCATGCATTTTGACAATGTGACGCTGCAGCTTAAAACGCTGCAGAAACGCAAAAAACAAACGCAACATGCGCACATAGCCTAAAGCCCGCTTTACACACTACAATATATCTTACGATGTGTTGGCGGGGTCACGTCGTAAGTGACGCACATCTGGCATTGTAAGGTACATTGTAGTGTGTAACAGCTACGTGCGATTGCGAATGAACGGCAAAACGTTCATCGCACGCACGTCATTCATTCCTCATGAATTGAACGTCAGGTTGTTCATCGTACCCGGGGTAGCACACATCGCAGTGTGTGACACCCCGGGAACGATGAACAGATCTTTCCTGCGTCCTGCGGCTCCCGGCCAGCAATGCGGAAGGAAGGAGGTGGGCGGGATGTTTACGTCCCGCTCATCTCCGCACCTCCGCTTCTATTGGCCGGCTGCCGCGTGATGTCGATGTGACGCCGAACGTCACTCCCACTCCAGGAACTGGATGTTCGCCGCCCCCACATCGAGGTCGTATGGACGGGTAAGTACATGTGACGGTGGTTAATCGTTTGTGCGACACATTCAACAAAATTGAACGTGCCGCACATACGATGGGGGCGGTTACGATCGCATACGATATCGTATGCAGAATCGTAACATGTAAAGCAGGCTTAAGTGTCATGACTGCTGTGTTCTAACCCACAGCTACAGGTTAAAGTATAACTGTATTTTTCAATTTTATCTCAAGTCAATAGAAAAGAAAAATAAGCACATTTTTAATTTTATATTATCAGAGAAATCTGCTCCTTTCTCCACTAGGTCTGATCATTCATTCTCTAAATTTTCGATACCAGGATAAAATCTGTATTCAGTGAAGACAGATTTTTAAATTACTGAGAAAAGAGATGACAGTTGTTACTGAAGAGATTCTGTATAGATGGTAGAGACAATTTCTCTCTCCTCATCTTCCTTCTAACATAGAATCTTATCAGTAGAAACTGTCATCTCTGATCTCAGGAATTTAAAAATCTGTCTTTACTGAATACAAATTTTACCCATGAACTGAGAATTTTGAGAGTGAAACATCCGTCCAGTTGGAGAAACAATCAAGTTTATCTGATAAGATATATTACAAAGTTGCTGATTTTCATGTGCAGTATTGATTTCTGAAATAACAATTAAAATGACAATTACTCTTTAACCCCCTTCATTACCTTGGACTTACTTGTCCGTCCAAGGTTGTGTCCCTGACTCACAAGTTGAGCCTTTATCTTTCATTGCAGGTGAACTGATCTGATCAGACGATATGTGCCTTTAACCCCTTCACGACCTAGGACATATACCGTATGTCATATACAGTATGTACATCCTAGGTCGCCTCCCCCTGATTACCGTAGGCTCCCACAGGCTCACTGCTGATATGATCAGTAGACAGGGGTGGCTAACAATTGCGGGTGGTTCTCTAGATGTGAAATAATGACCTCCAGGTTTGCTGGCTACGATGGTCTGTTGGACCATGCAAGCACTATGGTCTAACACATGTTTTGTCAGTGTCACACTGGTGTAATACTTTGCTATATATGTGAATTGGAATGTATTTTACCAGCTATCAGAAAAATAAAAGTTAATGTCTCACAGAGGGAAGAAGCAAAAAAGTTTTAAAAAGAAATTGCAAAAAATTAAAAACAAAACTCTCAAAATGTATTACAAAACAAAAACTATTACTGCATACCAATAAACACGTACATATTTATAAAAATATAAAAATAAGTACACATATTTGGTATCACTATGTCTGGAACAACCAGATCTATAATACTGTTAAACTAGTTAACCATTTCAGTGAACACCGTAAAAAAAAAAAATGGCCAAAAGCCATGCTTTATTATTATACTGGTGAAAAAAATGTGGAATAAAACTTGTCCTGTCCCAAAGAATAAACCTGTCTTGTCAGTTTTACAACATGGTGAACAGTGTTAGGCTAAAGGCTGCTTTACATTCTGCGATATCAGTACCGATATCGCTAGCGTGGGTACCCGCCCCCATCTGTTATGTGACACTGGCAAATCGCTGCCCGTGCCGCACAACATAGCCCAGACCTGTCACACTACTTACCTTCCCGGCGACGTCGCTGTGACCGGCGAACCGCCTCCTTTCTAAGGGGGCGGTTCGTTCAGCGTCACAGCAGCGTCACTGAACCACCGCCCAATAGAAGCGGAGGGGCGGAGATGAGCGGGACGTAACATCCCGCCCACCTCCTTCCTTCCACATAGCGGCCGGGAGGCAGGTAAGGAGAACTTCCTCGTTCCTGCGGCGTCACACGGGGCGATGTGTGCTGCCGCAGGAACGAGGAACAACTTTGTTACTGCTGCAGTAACGATATTTAAGAATGGCCCCCCATGTCACCGATGAGCGATTTTGCACGTTTTTGCGACGATGCAAAATCGCTAATAGGTGTCACACGTAACGGCATCGCTACGATATCGCTAATGCGAAGTCGTTGGGGTCACGGAATTTGTGACGCACATCCGGCCGCATTAGCGATATCGTAGCGTGTAAAGCCTCCTTAAGACCGCACTTGGTAGTTCAATTCTGCCGCGTGTAAGTCACTGCGTGTGCGTCTCAGAACGCAGCCAAAAAAGCTGCGTTATGAGACGCATTCGGCAGAACGCAAAGTGCAGACATTCCTGGTGAGAATTCATGCATTCTGGATGCTTTCTCTGCCATAGACAGAGTGGGAAAAGCATCCAGAACACACATTTTTCACAGAACGCACCCACTCGGCTCTGCAGCATCCCCCTAGACTTTCAGCAGAGCCGAGTGGGACCGCACTGTCACTGTCATGGCTGGCTGCGGACATTGTAGTGCGATCAGAATGAACTCGGATGAACTTCACCCGACTTCATTGTGATCGCGCGGCTCTGTGCGTGTGCCGCGGCTTGATTTGCGGTCACACGTGAAGGACTCACCTGTGATCGCAAATTCCCTTCAGGTGCCGCACATTATTGCTCATCCATACGCACTGCTTTCCCCACCCACCAGCATCTGTGATTGGTTGCAGTCCCCACCCTGAGTGACAGCATATCTGACGCCTTCAATCTCAGTCGCAACGTGCATCTATTCTGGTATAAAAATAAATAAATATAAACACATTTGGAGTAGGGTCCCCCGAGATTATGATACCCAGCACAGATAGAGCATAAGACTACAGGCTGCATCCCCCAGCCATAGCCATTTTTTTTTTTAAAAAATAAATAAATAATTTAAAAAAACCCAACATGCTGCCCTCCCTTCCAATTTTGATACCCAGCAAAGATAAAGCCCGACAACTGGGGGCTGGTAGTCTCAGACTTGGGAGACTAACGTGACAGTCCCAGCACTTTACTAATCTAGGGCTTAGAGGCAGCTGTGGGCTGTTATTAACCCCTTGTATTACCCCGATTGCCACCGCACCAGGGCAATTGGAAAGAGTCGAGCAAAGTTCCGGGACTGTTGCATCTACATGACCGAAAGAATATAAATCTAGTGTGTCAAAAAGTATTAAATCACCATACAAAAACACTCTAAAATTTACAACTTTTATTAAGATACATTAAAATATCTAATAGATATCACATATAACAATCCAGTGCACAAAAAGACATTAATGTAAACACAAAGATATCACAACTAATAAGTTGGGGGTAACATCCATATGATATAATCACATAGATGACGTATGTCAAAGAGAATCCCGGTATCATCCATCTACTGATCTATTGGTCATAGTATAGAAGAGTCGATCAGTCCCAAGGATGGTGTCAATCCAATCAAAATAAAGTGATGGTTAAACAAACCAATATCATCAATTATAGATCATAGAATCAATCAATCAATCCCAAAGGTGATATTAACCTAAACAGAATATAATGATGGTCAAATTCACGTCACCAAGCCATAGTCATGTCAGTATGAGTCAAAACATGTACTGTATGTAAATGACAGATAAATACTATCTGGATGCAGCTCCCTAGCTTGGCTTCATGCAAAAGCACAAATATCATATAAGAACATTAGTATAGCAAATACCCAGTTGGTTTCATAGAAAACATAAAAAAATTTGTGCTGTTAAATGCACAAAAAAAGGAAAAAAAACGTGCATAAAAAAAACCCCGTGTATTTGGAACAATTTTCTGCAAAAATCATTTCATTTTCTGGAATAATTTAAAGGGTGCCAACACTTTCAGCCATGACTGAGTGGTTAGATTGGGGAGAGTGGCCAGTCACCACATCAGCCTCCCTCAACATGATGACATGGTACAGTTTAAGGCTATGTGCGCACGTTGCATTCTATTCCGCACTGCATGTGCGTCTCAGAACGCAGCCAAAAAGCTGCGTTCTGATACGCATTGTTACTGGAAAATTCCTGCTGAATTCATGCGTTCTGGATGCTTCCAGAATGCACATTTTTGACTGTGTGGTCCCACTTGGCCCTGCAGCATCCCCATAGACTTTCAGCAGAGCCGAGTGGGACCGCACTGTCAAAAAGAGCATGGCTGGCTGCGAGACAGAGTCGCGCGATCAGAATGAACTCGGATGAACTTCACCCGACTTCATTGTGATCGCGCAGCTCTGTGCGTGTGCTGTGGCTTGATTTGCAGTCACACGTGAAGGACTCACCTGTGATCGCAAATCCCCTGAGTGACTGTAGTGAGCCGCGCAATCAGCTGTGCTTTCACTCAGGTTACTCGTGGCCACAGCTGCAGTACTCCACCGGAGAGCGGTGGTCGCAAGTAACCTCAGTGACAGCACAGCTGATTGCGCGACTCACTTCAGTTGCTGTATGGAGCTCACAGGACCTTGCATGGATTACGTTGGACCTGGAGGTGTTTTTGAGGTGTTAATAAAGTGGTGAAAGAGGGTGTATTTTTGTCTTTCATTACAAATAAATGATTTTTTGGATGTGTGTGTTTATTTACTTTCACTTACAGGTTCATCAAGGAAGGTATATCGGGGAGATGCCTGCCATGATTAACCTAGGACTTGCCACCGCACCAGGGCAATTCGGGATGAGCCGGTAAAGTCCCGGGACTGTCGCATCTAATGCATGCGGCACTTCCGGGCGGCTGATGGGTGATATTGTTAGGCTGGGGAGTTCCCCATAACGTGGAGCTTCCCATCCTGAGAATACCAGCCTTCAGCCATGTGGCTTTACCCTGGCTGGTATCCAAATGGGGGGGAATCGCACGTTGTTTTTTTTCATTTATTTATTTATTTTTTTAACTGCTCGATATAGACAAGCCCACCGGCGGCTGTGATTGGTTGCAGTGAGACAGCTGTCACTCAGCGTGGTGGCGTGTCTGACTGCAACCAATCATAGGTGCCGGTGGGCAGGGAATGCAGGGAAGACGTGATGGAGGCATGAGCGGCCGGCATTTTCAAAAGAGAAGAAGCCGCCACAGTGTGAATGCCGTGCAGCGCCGTGCCGGTGATCGTGGATCGGTGAGTATGAGAGAGGGGGTGGGAGGGAGAGACAGACATGGACAGAGAGAGAGATAGAGACATAGAGAGAGAGAACGACCGACCAACATAGAGAGAAAGCCGAAAGAACTGCGTTTGTTATGTTAAAAAAACATGTGGATCGCAATAAAAATGCAATGCAAGTGCACTGCTTCACATTTTGGCAGCGATTTTCTACAACTCATTGATTTCAATGGGTGTAGAACGCAGCCAAAATGGCAAAACCAATTGACATGCTGCTTCTTTGAACGCATGTTTTTTGCCACAAAATATGCAAATTAAACCCAGCGTTTAGAAACGCAAAGTATGGTCTGAAAATCAACATTTACCATTGACTTTGCTGTAAAATCAAAACGCATGCCTTTTGGCATGAAAAAGGTGCAGTTCAAAACGGACCTAAAAAGCAGCTGAAACGCAGGTGGAAACGGAAAGTGCGGACACAGCCTTAAAGACAAACAAAAATAATCTGTTGCTCAATTGCTTTTTCATGTTCATTCTGCCTCCCAAAAAATTGGAAAACAAAAACATTATGTGCCTGAAAAATGGTACTATTAAAAATGTCAACTCATCCCACAAAAAACAAGCTCTCACATGACCCCGTCAGCAGACATCTAGAAAAATTATAGATCTCAAAATATGGGGATGCAAAACTTTTTTTTAGTGTGTGATGGTAGCCCAACATAAAAAAAATCACTATAATGAGGCAGAGGGAGTTATTTTGGACTCTGTATGGCATATGATCCGGTAGTGTCTACCTTTTTAACAGTTTATAAGTTTTGTGCACTTCTGAAAAGGACAATGCTGAACAGAGGCCAGACGGAGTTCAGAGTAAGTCTGCTGCCTCTTTATAGTAATTGGATCCCTCAGGGCTGTCATATAAATAATGTCATTTGGAGATTAAGGCTACATGCGCACGCTGCGTTTTTTTGCTGTATTTTTGGTGGCAGTTTTGTTGTCAGAAGTTTCTGACATTTGACTTCCCAGCAAAGTCTATGAGAGGTCAGATTTGCTATCCGCACATTGCAGTTTATTTGTCAGCGTTTTATTTGTTAAACCTACAAACACTACCCTGAAGAAAACTCAAACGGATTTATTGAAAAAAATAATCTTTATTTTTAAAATATATTTTTAAAACAGTAGTACAGCAGAAAAAAATCTGAAAGTTATACCAATAAAATATACCCCATGATACAAACAGTCATTAGTCTGTCAGTTTAGGGTATCCAACACAGTATCATATACTATTAACACTAGAACTACTGGGCTCGTGACACCTACTAGAACTACATAGTGCGAAGTAGTCAAAATGACTACCTCAGGAGGGGGGCGGAGCCGGACATGGCTGAGTGAGGACGCTACTTGCTAGAGCTCCTCTAAATAATCCCCCATAGAACCGGTTTATTAGCCACAATGGGCAAATCTGCAGTAAAAAAGAACAAGCCCGGTAAGCCCAGCACCTCGGGGAAGCCTCCTGCACCCCAGGGCACCATCGGGGCCTATTTAACACGCTCCCGGGAGCCTGAGACCGGCTCACTGCCACAGAAAGAGCTGCGGCCTACAGGGCCTGAAAGAAGCCCTGCCACAGCGCCAATGAGGGCAGCAATCCAGGGGACCCAGAGAAGGGGTGAGGAGATGGAGATCCCCCGTGGCCCGGGAGGACCCTCCGATAGTCCAACGGCAGCGGCAGGAGCTGATGTACCCCCCGCAACTGGGACGGCATTACCTCCAGCGGCGCCATTCCAAGATGGCGGCCGCGATCCTGGGACGCTAGCAGGCAGCCTAGGGCTGGAGGACAGGTTTCCCGCGGCAGCGACCCTACCTGCATCACCCTCCGTTGTGCCTCCGCTGCGTCCGGGCGGCTCCGGCGACATGCCTGCAGCCGTACTTCGTGAAGCTGGGAGTGCGGCGTGCGGGAGCGGGACGCATGGGTGCTCGGGCCCAGGAGATGACTCACCGCTGCGAGCCCGAGCACTGAAGAAGCAGATGACACAGGGAGAAGCTGCAGCTCTGACACCACCGCTCGTGTCCACACAAGCAAGCGCAGGGACCAGAGGTGAGGAGGGAGCAGCAGTAAACCCTGCGGGCCGGCTGTACTACAGGAATCAGGTACAGGGCCCACAGTTAGACCTGGGGAGCGGAGTGCACTCTAGTGGGGGGAACAACACCCCCAGTCACTCACCAGGGGCTACGCAATCCTCAGGGGGAGCAGGCAATGGAGGAGGGCCACCTACATCTCAGATGGCTACCAATGAGCCCTGGGGGACACCTCAGAGAGAGGCGCATTCACCAGATACCTGGTCCACTGGGTCCTCTTGGGCTGAGAGTCCGACAGCCACCGTCAGGGACCTAGATAGGAGCTCATTAATCCCTGTGAATGGGGGACCCAGAATACTGGGGGCACCCCCAATACATCTCACATCTGCACCACAAGTATGGGACGGCATCAAAAATCCCCAGAACACGCAGACGCTGACATATGGACCGGCCCTTCAGGACTCTTTTTACGCATACCCAAATATGTTTCACGCGGCCGCCTCAATGGGCGATGAGCGCCCGGCATCTCTGGCAGACCTACGGTCCCTGTTACAAGCAATCCCCACCAAGAGTGACATTGCAGCTCTGGCTAATCAAGTAGTGGCGGAGTGCAAACAAGAATTTATTCAGCTGCGACAAGATCTCTCTTCACTTACTCACAGAGTAGATACCCTGACAGAGCAACAATCTGATTCTCAGGTATCTATCCGATCTATCCAAGAAACTGCTGAAAACCAATCTAAGCAACTATTTGCCCTTCAGCAGCATGTAGATGACCTAGAGAACAGAAACAGACGAAACAATCTGCGGATTAGAGGTCTTCCGGAATCTATTGCCGCCCCTGATATCCCTGCTGCTCTTCGTTCCATCTTCAACAATTTGTTAAAGAGGCCACCAGGAGCTCCCCTTGAACTTGATAGAGCCCATAGAGCTCTACGCCCTCCGGATCCGGATGACTCCCGCCCAAGAGATATCGTATGCAGAGTACACTTTTTTGCTGTAAAAGAGGCCATTCTACAGGCAGCCAGGAGAAAACAGAACTTATCATACAATGGCTCTACCTTTCGCATAATGCCTGACCTCTCACGACACACTCTGGCCCAACGTGCGACTCTTAAACCCCTCCTTGATGTCTTGAAAGAGAGAGGTCTGCCATTCCGGTGGGGATTTCCGTTTTCCCTATCGGTACAGAAGGACTCCCGATGGATGACCCTGCGTTCTCCAGAGGACCTCCCGGCTTTTATCAAGAGTCTGAATCTGCCTGCAATGTCTATTGCAGCCTGGCCGACTACACTACTCCAGCCGTGGGTGCCCAGGGGACGGCCTACCTCCTCTAGACCACCTCCACCTACTGAGTCCAGCAGGGGGTTGCCTCCGAGAGGAGAACGGGGTCGCAGGGCGGGCCGCCCGCGTTAGCTGATCCCGAGGAAACCAAAGGCTGACAACACCTGTATGACTTATACCTCTTACAGTAATGAGGCTCACGCGGCTTCCACATGATACCCTCCAGTCTATTCATAGCCCGTATCCCATAAGAATTTATTACCTTTACCGGTGTCTATGGTTATCCATAATGTTTTTTCTTTCTTAGTATATATGGAGCTCTGCTCGGATATGTCGGACTTCCTTTTTCCCCAAATAGGTTGGGATCCTCTGTCCTGCCTAGATGAGGCGGATATGTTCCCTAGGAACGTTTGTTCGGATTCAGTTAACTATGCTAGGCTTTTTTTGCCTGTTGTTCTTCTTGTTTTTTTCTCTTTCTTCCTTTTTTTCCCACTACCTCTTACTTTCCTCAAGTCTCCCCTTCTCCATATCTTCGGCGGCCGGGCTGAACGTGTCCGATTCTCTTTCTTAAATATCTCTAATGACTTATTCTCTTATAGATGGCGGACTTAACCATCGCTTCTTTCAATGCCAGGGGCCTCAATGTTCCGGAGAAAAGGACACAGATATTGTATCATCTTCATAAACAGAAGGTGAGAATAGCGTGTTTACAAGAGACACACTTTAAACAAGGACATGCCCCTATTCTTAAAAATAAATATTACCGGACATGGGTGTCCTCGGATAACCCTGACTCCCGCTCAAAAGGTGTGGCAATAGCCATCCATAAATCCCTCCCACATCAAATCATAAAGTGCACGACAGATAGTCTTGGCAGATACATTATTCTCTCACTGAGGGTGGGGACCCACATCTTCACGATAATTAACGCGTACGCCCCAAATCAAAAACAGAATAGTTTTATTTCCCGCCTGATCAGTACCGCGATCCCCCTGATACAAGGTCCGGTGATTTTATGTGGGGACCTTAATATCACCCTGGACCCTACTTTAGACAATTCAAAAGGGAAATCCAGTATTGCATACACCACTATCAAACGAATTAAAAAAGCTTTACTACGCATGCAGCTGTTCGACACCTGGAGAATACAACACCCATCGGACAGAGACTACAGTTTCTATTCCCACACCCAGGATTCATATAGCCGTCTTGATTACATACTGGTACAACATAGCGCGCTCCCTTGGGTCCAACACACGAGAATGGATAATATATTATGGTCAGACCATGCGCCGGTATATTGCACGATTGAGATCCCCTCCCTTACGGCTCCTAGGGGGTCGTGGCGTCTGAACGAGTCATTGCTACTGGATGAGCTTTGCGTTTCGGAAATCCAGACCTCCATTGCAAGATTCATGGAGGACCACTCAGTAGATGACACAGCCCCCACGTATAAGTGGGAGGCACTGAAATGTGTCCTACGTGGCATTTTTATTAAGCATGGGTCTCGAATCAAGAAAGAGAAAGCCCAAGACATAGTAAAAGCTCTCCATAGGGTATCTGAGCTGGAGCTCATCCACAAGCAAGCTTTATCGGCCACGAACTTACGGGCACTCCTACAGGCTAGATTCGAGGTTAAGAAACTGCTTGATTCCTCATATCAGCGTTTGATACAGGTAGGGAAGGGGAAGTTTTATGAGTTTGGGGATAAACCCGGCAGGTTGTTAGCAAACGCGTTGAGGGAGGGCAGAGCTCACACCCTCATTCCCTGCATCAAGAACTCACGCGACGAATTACTTTACGCCACCCCAGACATCTCAAATACCTTTCATGACTATTATTCCAAGTTGTATAATCTACCTGTCGAGCCCCATAGACCGAGTGATGTAAATCCCTCAATGCCCTCACCTTTTAGATGTCCCGACAGTTCTATAATAGACAACCTGGAAAGTCCATTTTTACTGGAAGATTTATTGGCAGTGATTCGCGATACCCCGGGCAATAAGTGTCCTGGCCCTGACGGGTTCCCCGCCAAATTTTATAAATCCTTCTCGGAACAATTAGCGACTCTAATGCTCCTTTCCTTCAATTCAATCTCGGACTCAGTCCCCTTTCCGCCCCACTCCACCACAGCTCATATTTCCCTAATTCAAAAGCCCGGAAAAGATCCCATGACATGTAGCAGTTATAGACCAATATCACTACTTAACGTAGATTTAAAAATTTATGCCAAGCTTTTGGCAAACAGACTTAGCCCCTTGCTCCCTAACTTGATCCACCTTGATCAGGTTGGATTTGTCCCAGGTAGAGAGGCAAGGGACAATACCATAAAAACCCTGGATTTAATCCAACATGCACACAATAAAAAGCTGCCCATGATGTTACTGTCTTTGGATGCTGAGAAGGCTTTCGACAGAGTCTCCTGGCAGTCGTTATCACAGACCCTAGACCATATAGGCCTGGGGCCAGTTTTCTCGTCTAAAATTATGGCGTTATATCACTCCCCGACTGCTCTCCTTAGGATTAATGGCACTCTGACGAAACCCTTCTCCATCCGGAACGGGACACGACAGGGTTGCCCCTTGTCACCGTTACTATATGTATTAGTCATGGAACACTTGTTGTCAGCCATCCGGGCTAACCCAGACATACGGGGAATTAGGATTGCCAATCGGGAGCATAAATGCGCTGCTTTCGCCGACGATCTTCTGGTATATTTAAGTAGCCCCACCACATCCCTCCCGTCCTTAATGTTGGAACTAAACCGGTTTAGTAAGTGGTCCAATTTTAAAATTAATTTTGATAAATCAGAGGCCCAAAATATCTCCTTGCCCCAATCGACTGTAAATGTTATAAAACCAAACTTCCCCTTTAGATGGCCACCCCATGGTAGCATCGGATACTTAGGCATCAAGATTCCATCTGACCTATCCAGACTCTTTCAATTAAACTACCAGAGTTTTCTGTCACGGCTCGAGGGGGATCTGACTCGGTGGCATGGGGGCACTCTTTCATGGTTTGGCAGGATCAGTGCACTCAGGATGACGGCCCTCCCGAGATTGCTATATTTGCTGCAGACGGCCCCGGTCTATGTACCGGCAACCTATTGGGCCAAGATGCAGCGCATGTTCGGTAGATTTGTCTGGTCTGGAAGACGCCCTCGTATTGGAAGTGGCGTCTTGACTAGGACCAAAGGTGCAGGAGGAACGGGGCTGCCCGATTGTAGGCGATACTACTTGGCGGCAGCTCATGCCAGGGTTTTGGATCTTCTACATAATTCTAGCTCTAAACTGTGGGTTAGCCTGGCACAAGAAATATGCCCCTTATCAATTCCGACCCTGCCGTGGACCTGGCCACTCCTCACCAAACATAAGATTGAGATGTCTTATAGCACCAAGCAGACTCTGAAAACGGTGCACTCTGGGCCGTCACGTAATCTCCTGATCCAACCTAGAGGGCCCCTTATGCCACTGACGGACAACCCGGAGTTTCTGCCGGGGGCATCATCCAACAATTTTCTAGGAAGCACGAAATTGAACCCCTTGAGGCTAAATCGAGTGATTCCGAGGGGGTCCATTATCCCACTTCAGGAGATAGTAGAGAGTTGTAATTTTAAACTACGTTTTCATTTTGAATATGCCCAACTCAAGCACTTCTTGACTTCCCAAGATACTATCATGACTCACCCCTCACCCCAAACCCCTTTTGAAAATCTATGCACTGGTTCCTCTAATACGCGCCATGCTATATCAAGGGTGTACAAGCTTTTGACGAGTACAGTAGAGGCGTCGCCTCCTCGCTTCTGTAAAGCTTGGGAGTTAGAGCTCAACCAACCGATTACCGGGAGCAAATGGGAACGTTGTTATCGCCTGACCCACAGGTCCGTGATTGCCACTAGGATGCAGGAAACTAGCTATAAAATACTTTCCAGGTGGTACAGGGTTCCGGCGTCTCTACACGCGTGGTGCCCCGAAATACCTGACTCTTGCTGGCGATGTGGAGCCTCGGGAGGCACCATGTCCCACATCTGGTGGCACTGCCCGAGCCTGTCGGTCTTTTGGAGCAAGGTACTGGCAGCCATACGGGGGGCCACAGGAATTGTGGTCCCCAGCCGCCCGGAGGCAGTTTTACTGTATATCTTTGACGTATCAGAAAAGGTTTTTAGGAAATCGATCCTAGGCCACCTTCTCCAGGCCGCCAAGACCGTGATTCCTCGGCGGTGGAAAGATCCTAACCCCCCGACGGTAGATGAGTGGATAACAGAGGTAAATGTTATTCACCGCATGGAAATGGTGATGGCCCAATCTCGAGGGCAGACGGTGGAAACGGCCTCCAAGTGGTTCCAATGGGACTCCTTCTTGTCTAGTAAAACACTTCTTGAACTACTTTAACCTCCGGACGGGGGGCACTCTGGCCTTTTCTTTTCCAGATAGTTCACACCGCACTTTTGACAAATTTTCAGCTCAACGGACATTGCATCAGTCCCGGTCGCCTCACTCTGCTTTCTATTCTCTCCCTTCTCTGCACTACCCCTATTTCTCTAGACTCTGTGACTTCCTCTTGTTTGAATATCTTCTCCTTGATTTATCGTTTTATTGTTTTGTTTTTTTTAAGTGATTATCTATGTTCCATTTATACCATCCATAGAATGTTGCGAAGCCGGCGAAGGCTTGGTTTAGCATTAACTTCTGATCTGTTTCATTTGCAATAGTATGGATGTATGTTCTAATTTTGTATTTCCTGGAAAATTAATAAAATCTTAAATTGGAAAAAAAATGACTACCTCAGTAGTTCTAGTGTTAATTATAGCGACAAACTGAAGATGATAATATCAATATAACACAAACTGAAGGATCATTTCACAAGAAAAGGACACAGGCTTAATAAGATAGCAACTGTAACAAGATAGTATTATATAAGCAAAGGAATGTTTATAAAAGTACAATAGTCAAAACAGGCTTATAATAAAGCCTAATAAAGAATAACAATATTAAACATGCCTGCTATAAAAATTAAACAGTGCTATATATTATGACAGCCTCACCAATGTCACCCTGACGCGTTTCGCCGTGGCTTTCTTTTGATACGACCTTGGAGAAAGCCACGGCGAAACGCGTCAGAGTGACATTGGTGAGGCTGTTATAATATGTAGCACTGTTTAATTTTGACATGCCAGGGGCTCTACCAATGTGACATAATAACCTCAAACCATTCTAGCAAAATTTGCACTCCACTATGGCGCTCCATCTCTTCTGAGCTTTGCACTGTGAACCAAAAGTAGTTCTTGACCATTTATGGGGTATTGGCATACTCAAGAGAAATTGCATAACAAATTGCACTGTTCATTTTTTCAGATTACACCTATTAAAAACTAAAAACGTGGGGCCAAAAAAACATTTTATTAGAAAAAAATGAGAATTTTTCATTTACTCAGCCCAATGTAAAACAATTCTGTTAATTGCCTGTGGGTTAACAGTGCACATTACACTTTAGGATTAATTCCTTGACAGGTGTAATTTCTAAATTGGGGTCACTTGTGATATGGTCCCTAAATAATTTGGTTTTATAAATTTTGATGGAAAAATTGGTAATTGCTGCTAAACTTTGAACCCATCTAAGGCTGCTTTCACACTTCGTCTTTTTCCCTTAGTCCCAATCTGCTGCTATGAGTAAAAACTGCACCCTGCAAAATAATTTGCAGGATTTAGTTTTTTCCCATAGACTTGTATTAACGACGGATTGCGACTGATAGCCTTGCATTGCATCCATTTTGCGACGAATAGTCGTGAAATGACTAACCATTGGGCGGAAGCAATGCAGAATTTTAACGTTTTTTCAGTGCGTTGAAAAAACGGACAGCGACGGTTCCGTCGGCGTCCATCGTGTGTTATAATGGGAGCCTATAGGCGTCGGAATCCGTCGGAATCCATCAATTGACGGATTCCGGTGACGGATACGTCTTTAAGCAACCGAGCATGCGCAGAAGTGTGAAAGTTTATGCTCATGTAAACTATATGTGTGGCAAATGTTATCAACCATAATTTACGAGTAACATGAAGTACAATGTGTCACAAAGACAAAGTCTCAGAATCACTGGAATTCGTTGAAGCGTTACAGAGTTATTACTACATAAAGTGACAATGGGTATACAAACAAGAAATACCATGGTTTAAATCACTGTCCCACAGGAATTGATGATGGTACCAAGGAAAACAAAAGAACCAGGGACCAAGCATTCTCAAAAAACATAAAAATCCAAAAGAAAAAGGAAAATTTAAGGTGCAAATAATTATAATCTTTATTAAATATTTATAAAAATAGGACATATATAGGTACAAAAAGAAAGGACAGGAAAATGGTCACATTCTCAGATCCTCATCTACAGTAAAGTCATAAGAGATTATAAATATGACAATTTGTAGTGGACATACACATATGTGCTGCTGTGTACAAAAATATACAACTGCAATTATGAAAGTAACATAGGCACATTAAAGGTGTCTAATCCAAATCGCACGAGAGGGGGTTATTATAAACACACCTCGCCCAAACACAGAATAGTCCTGAGAGACATTATAAGGTGCTATACTGCTACTAAAGTGCAAATGCAAAAAACATAATGCAGACACAAAGGGGATGTCTTACCAAGATAGGGTGAGGTAACAAGGCACAAGAGACCCCCAAGTGAAGCCTAACAGCTGTTTTGCAGGTCGTCCGGCTGCTTCTTCTTTGAGGCGTGTTACCTAATGTGCCTATGTTACATTTATAATTGCAGTTGCATATTTTTGTACACAGCAGCACATATGTGTATGTCCACTACAAATTGTCATATTTCTAATCTCTTATGACTTTACTGTGGGTGAGGATCTGACATTGTGACCATTTTCCTGTCCTTTCTTTTTGTACCTATATATGTCCTAATTTTAGAAATATTAATGAAAGATTATAATTATTTGCACCTTTAAATAAAGTGACAATTGTAAAATGTGGCCTTGTCAGGAAGATGAAAAAAAGCAGGCTGGAGGGGGAGGGGGGGTGAAGGGGTTAATATAAACAAAAAAACTACCGTATATAACTAAATCGTTGTAATTATGCTGACCCCTAAAAAAACAATATATTAATTCCCATAATATATATATATATATATATATATATATATATATATATATATATATATATATTCGCCAATATAAGGTGGAATAAAAATCTAAAGCGCAACGGCTTAATGCAAAAACAAAGTGACAAAAATCGACTTGAACAGGAAGGGGTTAACAGAGGCTACAAACTTGAGAGACACAAATTATATACTGACTGTGTCACTCTAAACTACCTGATATTTTCACACAACATTATTATGCCTTTTTATTTTTCACCAGAACACCATGCATTTCAAAGATGTAAATGAGGAAAATCATCTAATTTATTTATTGATAACCTACCACTTGTCTGCAGAATAAGTGATACACACAGCTTTTTTTTGTTTCAGATATCTATATTTTAAATACAGGTTTTAACACAGGCTATGTGCGCATGTTGCGTCGTGTCACTGCAGAAAATTCTGCAGTGATTTGACAGCTCATGTGCGCATCAAATCGCTGCAGAAACACTGCATAATGGATGCAGTGTTTCAGCAGAATAGATGCCGATTTCATGCGCTCTGGATGATGCCTCTCCCATAGACAAAGTGGGAGCAGCATCCAAAGCGCACGAAAGAAGTGACATGCTGCATTTTTGAACGCAGAGATTTTGTCAAATTTTTGACTCTCAAAATGCTGCGTTCAAAAAAGCATCATGCACACGGATTATGCACAATATTCATAGATTGTGCAGGGGACGCAGGATGCATGCATTTACGCTGCAGTGCTAGACGCAGCGTAAATGCATGCAATACGCACACGTGCGCACATAGCCTAAAACTTGCTTCAAAAGAATGATGCGAATCAGGAAGTATTTTCTAGAAACAAGGCAATTGTCCAAGGACCTGAGATTGAAATATACCATAAGATCTTTTTCTGAAGTAGGGTAGTAGCATGTGAGAACATCTGGCATACAAAATTGTAAAAAAAAAAACTGTCTGGGAATTACATAAAACACAAACTACAAGTTGTGCAAAACATATTTAGACATTTCAAACAATTTTAATTTAAAATTTTGGCAAAAAACTGTTTCAGGAATTGGGGCCTACAAAGAAAAATATTTAGCAACTTTACAGGGTAAAACCGTTCTAGAGTGTCAAACGTGGGCCTTCAAAATCAAAACCATAATTAGTGACGATGAACATACACATACTGTAGATCTGGATGAACAGTATAGGGAACACACACTAATTTTAGAAGAAAGATAATCCTACCTTTTCATCTAGAGCTTTATGGTGCTCAAACAGAGATTTCAGAGCTTTAAGAACTTCCACTTCACTGGAAACACCCGAGGGGGACTGTGCTTGTCGTTTAACCACCGTCATCCTCAACGACCTTTCGTGTCTTGAGACAAGGCACTCCAGATGTTCCAGTAAAAGCTGTTAGAGAAAAAAGTTTAGAATTATATTTTTTCTTCTATAACAACAGTACCCTCCGTACAAAAAACTTCTCCCCAAAAGAAGGAAGAAATCTAATATATAAAGCTGAGTGTATGTGTGTGTGTGTGTACGGTATGTGTGTATGTATGTCCGCTAAAGGAATCCGCACCGTTGCATTTACAATCACGAAATTTTGCACAGACGCCTCATGTGACCCAGGGAACGTTATAGACTATGTTTGGGCGGGAAAATTTAACCCCATGCTTTCCAGTTACTCTACAAAAATCCTGCAGCCATTAATCTGAATGGAGCTGGGAGCTGCAGCCTATAAATAGCGAGACAGACAGCGACACACAGGCAGAGACTGGGAGAGAGACAGAGAGACAGTTACTATAACGGGCGTCGGCCGGGTACTACAGCTAGTTTAATATATAAAGCTGAGTGTATTTATGTTTGTATGTATGTCCGATAAAGCAATCCTCACCGTTGCATTTACAATCACGAAATTTTGCACAGACACCCCATGTGACCCAGGGAACGTCAAAGACAGAAAGGGAAAGTGACAGACAGGCAAAGTGACAGATGGGCAAAGTGACAGACTGGGAAAGAGACAGACGGGCAAAGTGACAGACTGGGAAAGAGACAGACGGGCAAAGACAGACGGGCAAAGAGACAGACAGGGAAAAAGACAGAAAGGCAAAGTGACAGATGGGCAAAGTGACAGACTGGGAAAGAGACAGACGGGCAAAGTGACAGACTGGGAAAGAGACAGACGGGCAAAGAGACAGACGGGCAAAGAGACAGACGGGCAAAGAGACAGACGGGCAAAGAGACAGACCAAGAAAGAATCAGACCTAGAAAGAGACAGATGGGCAAAGAGACCGACGGCCAAAGAGACAGCCCTGGAAAGAGACAGCCCTGGAAAGAGACAGCCATGGATAGAGACCGACGGGCAAAGAGACCGACGGGCAAAGAGACAGACATAGAAAGAGACAGACCTAAAAGAGACAGCCGGGCAAAGAGACAGCCGGGCAAAGAGACAGCCGGGCAAAGAGACAGACGGGCAAAGAGACAGACGGGCAAAGAGACAGACGGGGAAAGAGACATATGGGGAAAGAGACAGCCCTAGAAAGAGACAGCCCTGGAAAGAGACAGCCCTGGAAAGAGACAGCCCTGGTAAGAGACAGCCCTGGTAAGAGACAGCCCTGGTAAGAGACAGACGGGAAAAGAGACAGATGGGGAAAGAGACAGCCCTGGAAAGAGACAGCCCTGGAAAGAGACAGCCCTGGAAAGAGACAGCCCTGGAAAGTGACAGCCCTGGAAAGTGACAGCCCTGGAAAGTGACAGCCCTGGAAAGAGACAGATGGGGAAAGAGAGACACAGACAGACACACACGTAGAGACAGACACAGAGATGAAGACAGATATACTGATACAAATACAGAGAGATATAAACAGACAGAGACATACATACAGACAGACAAGGAAAGAGACAGACAGAGAGACAGACAAACAGCAACACACATACAGAGACTGGGAGAGAGACAGTTACAATCCCGGGCAACACCCGGGTACTACAGCTAGTCTAATATATAAAGCTGAGTGTATGTGTGTATGTATGTGTGTATGTATGGGTGTATGTATGTCCGCTAAAGGAATCCGCACCATCGCATTTACAATCACGAAATTTTGCACAGACACTCCATGTGACCCAGGGAACGTCATAGACTATGTTTGGGCAGGAAAATTTAACCCTGTGCTTTCCAGTTACTCTACAAAAATCCTGCCTCCATTAATCTGAATGGAGCTGCAGCCTATAAATAGCAACTGTCAGTCGATGCTATAGGAACAAAATAAACTGTTAGTATACGAAGCTTATGTGTGAGGTAAAAAGATGTCGGTGGCGCGACGGATAGCGAGAGACAGACAGAGACAGCGCAGGCAAAGAAACAGAGCAGGCAAAGAGACAGACGGGCAAAGAGACAGACGGGCAAAGAGACAGACAGGCAAAGAGACAGATGGGCAAAGAGACAGAGAGAGAGAGACAGACAAACACAGAGATTGAGACAGATAGACTGATGCAAATACAGACAGAGAGATAGAAACAGACAGACAAGGAAAGAGACAGACAGCGAGACAGACAGACAGCGACACACAGGCAGAGACTGGGAGAGAGAGACAGAGAGACAGTTACTATCCCGGGCGTCGCCCGGGTACTACAGCTAGTTTAATATATAAAGCTGAGTGTATGTATGTGTGTATGTCCGCTAAAGGAATCCTCACCGTTGCATTTACAATCACGAAATTTTGCACAGACACCCCATGTGACCCAGGGAACGTCATAGACTATGTTTGGGTGGCAAAATTTAACTCCGCGCTTTACAATTACTCGCCAAAAATCCTGCCGCCATTAAAGTGAATGGAGGTGGGTGCTATAGCTGTTAATAGCAACTGTCGGTGGTTGCTATAGGAACAAAATAAACTGTTAGTATAAAAAAATGTGTGAGAAAGACAGAAAAAGACAGAGACAGACGGAGAAAGAGACAGAGATAGAGACAGAAAGAGACAGCCCTGTAAAGAGACAGACGGTCAAAGAGACAGACAGGCAAAGAGACAGACGGGCAAAGAGACAGACAGGGAAAAAGACAGAAAGGGAAAGTGACAGACAGGCAAAGTGACAGACAGGCAAAGTGACAGACTGGGAAAGAGACAGACGGGCAAAGTGACAGACTGGGAAAGAGACAGACGGGCAAAGAGACAGACAGGCAAAGAGACAGACGGGCAAAGAGACAGACGGGCAAAGAGACAGATGGGCAAAGAGACAGACAGGCAAAGAGACAGACAGGCAAAGAGACAGACCTAGAAAGAATCAGACCTAGAAAGAGACAGATGGGCAAAGAGACCGACGGCCAAAGAGACAGTCCTGGAAAGAGACAGCCCTGGAAAGAGACAGCCCTGGAAAGAGACAGCCCTGGAAAGAGACAGCCATGGATAGAGACCGACGGGCAAAGAGACAGACCTAGAAAGAGACAGCCGGGCAAAGAGACAGCCGGGCAAAGAGACAGCCGGGCAAAGAGACAGCCGGGCAAAGAGACAGACGGGCAAAGAGACAGACGGGCAAAGAGACAGACGGGCAAAGAGACAGACGGGCAAAGAGACAGACGGGGAAAGAGACAGATGGGGAAAGAGACAGCCCTGGAAAGAGACAGCCCTGGAAAGAGACAGCCCTGGAAAGTGACAGCCCTGGAAAGAGACAGTTCAAATGTTGCCTAGTTCATAATAACTGCAAGAACTCTATCATTTAAACTTATGACTGTATTACGAGAAGTAGAACTTTTTCAGCTTGGGAACGAAAAAATAGAACTTGACCACTATAAAGGTAGAGTACAAAAAAAAAAAATCAGCACAGAACTGTGGAACAAAAACATTGATGTTATAACATGGGCATTCACTTTTATAGGTTATTCAGGCTTATAAATTATTACCTTTGTGTCTAAATACTGTCGTTGCTCTTTCTGTGTCACTCCCTGCTGCTCATGTCCATGTCCCCCTAATGTATCCAGTGCTGATAATCACAAGCCCAAAGGCTCCGATCTTATTGTAAATGGATGGAGGAGGTATTCCTATTATTATGCAGGCTAGTCATTAGGAACTGGAACACTTAGAAGCAGCTTATCTAGCGCTAAACACATTAAAGTGGACGTTCTAAGAAGGAATGAAAAGAACACCAGGGGGAGCCATAGCAGGTCTGTAGTTTTTTTAATAATTCTAATGTAAAATGGGCACATTATAAAAGTGAAGCATTAGTTACAGTATATCCCTTTCAAATATCATGGCCAAAAATGGTAAGGATAAAGTAATGGGCAGTGTACTTACTCTTGTGTTGTTCCTTTCGGCTTTAAGTTCTGAAATCTCTTCCTCCTTTTCTAGAAGCTGCTCCCTGCATGCATTCAGTTCTTTTGTCAGTGCAGCAAACTCCTGTAGAAATGTGAGAGAGATGATTCAGTTTTTGCATTAAAGGGATAATATGAGTTACAATCAGCACATATATATTTTGTGAAGTTGAGCAGTAGCACAGATCTGAAGATTTCATCTCTACTTCTAGGTTTTACAGGGATTGCCCACGACTAGGACAACCCCTTCTGATTCCACTTTTCCCCTAGGTAAAAAAACCCCAAAACCTATACTTACCTCCTGTGGTGACTCAGTTCCAGGGCTCACAATACGTTGCGATGTCAAGCGAACCCATGTCTAATCAGTGCCAGCTTCTGTCTCCCCACCTTCGGATACAGGAGCAATCAACGGGAAGTGAGCGGCAGCTGCAGTGCTCTCTTCCTGTCGATTAACTGGTTTGTCCAAAGACAGGGAGACAGAAAGTGGCGCTGAATGCACACGGGGCTCGCATTACATCACAACTTCCCGTAAGCCCCGACACCGTGAGCCCTGGCACCGCTGGAACTGAGCTACCACCGAAGGTGAGTACAGGCTTTTTTATTTTATCTGAAATCAGAAGGGGTTGTCCTAGCCGTGAACAACCCCTTTGAGGTTGCAGCACATCGTATCGCTTCTTTTCCATCACGTTACTGCTGTATACACAATACACATTTACAGAACCAGACAATGGACAGAAAGATATATTTTAGAGAAATTCACAATATACTCTGGTCTCTAAGCAGGGAATTGGTCAGTGCTGTGTTTATGAAATTAAGTTACATTTCGTCATATGGCAAATCATGTGAAAATGTATAAACAAAAAAAAAATTAGTTATCCCACCAGATCACAAGGCAATATAAAATATCTGAATAGTTAGACTAAATTTGTCACATAAATACATCGATATGTTAGTTTAGAAAAAAAGGTAGATTTTGTTTCCCACCAAGCAAAAAAATGGTCACATTCTTTTTTTGTTAAAATTGAGTTATCATTCATATCTTTTTCAGATGCTGTTTCCACCCTAAAATTGTATGCATAACGGTTTTCACTTAGATCTGCGTATAAAAAATTGTTCCAATTTTCATCCAGAAAAGTTCGACGAGATAAATCCATTTGGTATTCCAATAGTCATGCGAGTGTGCGATTTGTTTTCTCATCTGTATGTCATCCGTATGCAATCCATTTTTTTCACCAGTATGCTATTATTCTACAATGATTTACAGGACCATTTACAGTGTTCTATTCTACAGAATGGTGATGTGTCAGTAAAAATCAGACGACATAAGCATGGTCCGAACGCTGTCCATTTTTTTGGCACTCTTAAGCGGGCTTTAGACGTTACGATATCGTTAATGATTTATCGTCGGGGTCACGTTGTTTGTGATGCACATCCGGCGTCATTAACGATATCGCAGAGTGTGACACTTATGCAAAAATCGTTTGCCGCAGAGCGGTCGTCCTAAAACAAAAAATCGTTCTCTTCTAATTAGCGATGTTGTTCCTCGTTCCTGGGGCAGCACACATCGCTGTGTGTGACACTGCAGGAGCGAGGAACATCTCCTTACCTGCCTCCACCACCAATGCGGAAGGAAGGAGGTGGGCGGGATGTTTACGTTCCATTCATCTCCGCCCCTCCGCTTCTATTGGGCGGCTGCCGTCCAGAGCGACGTCGCAGGACAGGTAAGTACGTGTGACGGAGGTAAGCGAGGTTGTGCGCGACGAGATCGCAGCGTGTAAAGCCCGCTATAGACTTACATTGGTGAGTCTCTGCTGTTTTACGAGATCATACAAAGAATGCTGCCATTTTTTCCTCTGGCTGAAAATAGCTGAGGAAAAAAAATCGCAGATCAGCCCGGACTTGTTGAATAAATATTGGTGTAAGTCTAATCCGACTTTTTATCGGCTTTTATCGGCTTGCACTCGATATATTTATACACATAAGTGAGCAAATGCTTATGATATTCAGACTAAATTTGAAAAGCAAGAAATTTAGACACCCAATAAAAAGCGACTGAATGATGGTTAAGCTGATTGTCCAGCCATCAGCTATCTCTCTTGACTCCTTCATATTCTGCCAAGTGCTCCTGTGTTCTTTATTAAGTGCTAGTACCAGACTCTTTGAGAACAAAAGTATTGGAAGTCCAAAATCTGACATGCCAAATCCTTATCCCCCTGATATCAGCTGTCACATGAGACATGGGAGGCCGCATACACATTACACTATTGGCCAAGCCCACAGATCTTAAAGGATTTTCCCAACATTAGGCTAATGTGTATGGGGGGGCTTTAATGTATAGCCTCAGGATACAGATTTTCATCAGATTAAAAGACCTATTGATGACTAGTACCAAGACTACTAAAGGTTTAATCATGATAAATTATATTAAATATATGACCAAACATTTAAGTTAGGCCTAAGACACACGGCATGAAAATTGGAGCGAGTAGAATGCGATAAAACATCACATTCCACTCGGACCAATATTAACCTATGTGCCAGCACCCATGAGCGATTATTTTCTCAGCCCTAATCGGACTGAGAAAATAGTCGCAGCATTCAAGTCTATGGGGCGAGAGAAAAATCGCACTGCACTCACAGTACACAGTTGTAATGCGAGTGCAGAGCGAGAATGGCAATAGCCGGCAACGGAGGAGAGAGGGAGATAAAACCCTCCTCACCGCTGGCCCGCCCCTCCTGAGTGTCGGCCCGCCCCCCCCGCAGCTGTGGTCCGATCGCATAATCGGACCTCAAGTCGCAGCGACACTCGCATGACATTCGACTCCTGCTGTGCTGCCAGCGTGAGCCGAGTGTCATGCGAGGATCACAGTAGTCCCCGTGTGGCCCCGGCCTTATAGTGCAAATCCTTTTAGACACTATGGCTGTGCAATGTGCCATCAGCTCAAGAAATTGGGGTAAAGGGAGGGCAACAACACAGGCAACTTGAAATAGGGGGTGCACACCTTTAAGTACTTGATCCAAAAGTTACCAAGTCAACAAATTGGACAGTGAGGTAGCAAAAACATGCCATATTTCAGCTCTAGTGAGCTTTTCTCACTGGAGCTGGAGCATGGCATAAGGTAATAAAGGTTAATTTCACTGAATGTGCTGCCTCTCTCTACATATTTGTAACTCAATAAATTGAAAGATCTCAGTTCAAGAAAAAAGGAGAATGGCGTGAGATTGCAGGGCTGTATGGTAATTTTCATACTAAATGTTTAACAAATTAACTTAATATTTCAATCACTTTTCTAATATACATCAATTAAAAATTCCCTAGATCTCTGTCCACTAACTTCCAGTCTGCTTTTTTTTATTAACTTTTGATGACGATGTTTGTTTTGAGAATCCCCGCTGCATTCTGGGATACTCATGTGATGCCCTGGCAAATTCAGATAGTCACACACAGTAGGTCCCCGCATAACACATCCCACACAGGGTTACACACAGCCGACCAGAAACCCTAATCACCGCCCCAAGGGTAGGAAAGGCACACCAGTGGGTGGGACCAGGCGGAGGGAGAACGCCCATCTAGGGGTCTGGAGAACCTTGGGCGGGAAAAGAGTCAGTTAAGAGTTGAGAGTCTAAGTTGAAGTTCAAATGGAGAGGAGTGGAGTAGTTGAGGAGGAGAAAGTGAAGGCTGAGACAGAAAGAAAAGGCGTCGGGGTTGGAGCCCCGGCGTACTGGCTAGGTGGCAGATGGTGGTCCGTGTCTGTCAGGAGACGGGAAGACGGCTGCCAGAAATCCGAGGTGGACCGGGGCAGGGTTAGAGCTCGCCGTTACCGACACCGGAGAACTGACCCGGAAACCGTGCACAGAGAGGGTACTTGGACCTTGAAGCCAGGACCGGAACCAACGGCCTAGCTAATTAACCAAATGAGGGCAGGATTATAGGTGCTGTCCCAACCAAAGTCCCAAAAGCAGACAACAGCCCACCACGGGGGATAGGGCATCCGCCAGGGCCCGGTAGATCCCAAGGGCCAGCGTCAGTGGGCATGGCTCCCAACAAGAGTACCGGGAGCGGACTCCCGTGTTTCACACCGGGAAGTCCACCACACCCAACACAGAGTGCAGAGGAAAGTGACACAGACCACCAGCCCGGTTGTGGGACCAGATACACCCGACCTCGGCGGCCGGCCACCAGCACCTTGGTTTACCATTGGACTTGTGTGATTCATTTAATCGTGAGTAAATCCCCCAGTCTGACCGGGCTTGCCGGCCCCTGCAATCACCATCCTCAGCATAAGAGACACTTGGCCCCGGGGCATCCATCCCTACCCATGGAGGGGTTAACATCCAGCTGCCATCCCATCGTCCCCCGGGTGCCCCACAACAGCAGCGGTGGTGCCACATTTCACCACACACCGTGGGTGGCGTAACAGACAGTTTACGGCAAATCCCGTACAAATATGTCCCCTTTTTATTTGAATTGTCCGCGCGACCCCCGGGCCCGGTAGAATCCCTCGAGCCACACTGCGGATCTGGATCCGAGGAGCCCGGCTGCTGGCACGGGGGCGGCACACTCAAGCGGGACACTATCAGGGAGACAGGGCTGTGGTCACTGCAACAGCAACCTTGAAACACAGCACCATCAGTTTTTCATTTCAGAGACTGGTGGTGGTCCTCACAGAAGGTGCAATTGCGACAGGGCCTGTGCAGGAGAGGGCCTTTTTCAGCTGTAATGTATTGCAGAGCTGAAACCCGCTGGTTCAGATGTCGGCAGCTAACATTATAAGATGGGGGACATTGAACTAGTTTAAAGTACATTCTTCTTGGAAAAGGATGGGGGACATTAAACCAGGAATGGGCTCAGGATGGGGGACATATCACTTCAAGGGACTAGTTGGGGACATATCACCAGTATGGGTTGGGGAGTTGGTTTCATTATTACTGGAATTGGCCCAGGATGTTGGACATTAAAATTGCAAGGGATACAGGATTTGGGACAATATTACTGTAAGGGGCTAGGATGGGGAACATGATTATAAGAAGGGGCCCAGGATGGAGGATATACCAGGAAGGGGCCGAAGATAAGAGATATTGTTACATTATGGGGACAGCATATGTCTTTAGAATTTTATAACTTTAGAATAGGATTTAGAATGCTACAAAGGCCCATGCATATAACCTATATGTAAGTGGAAGAAAAGGTCCAAATTTTGTACTGCGGCCCATTGGATTGTAGTTACGCCACTGGTGATTGGCCTAGGCTGTGTTCCACTTAGCCTGTGCTGCTTGTCAATTTCAAAGCATGCTCAATATGTGTTCCCTGCTTTATTTGCCTTAGGGTGGCTTTACACGCTGCGACATCGCTAGCCGATGCTAGCGATGGCGAGCGTGATAGCACCCGCCCCTATCGTTATGCCGATATGTGAAGATCGCTGCCGTAGCGAACATTATCGCTACGGTAGCGTCACACGTACTTACCTGCTCGGCGACGTCGCTGTGACTGGCGAACCGCCTCCTTTCTAAGGGGGCGGTTTGCTCGGCGTCACAGCGACGTCACTAAGCGGCCGCCCAATCAAAGCGGAGGGGCGGAGATGAGCGGGACGAACATTCCGCCCACTTTCTTCCTTCCTCATTGCTGGCGTGTGGCAGGTAAGGGGAGGTTCCTTGTTCCTGTGGTGTCACACGTAGCGATGTGTGCTGCCTCAGGGACGAGGATGAACTTCGCCCACGCGACAGTAGCGATAATTGGGAGAGGACCCCCATGTCAACGAGGAGCGATTTTGGCCGTTTTTGCAACGATCCAAAATCGTTCCTAGGAGTCACACACAACGAGATCGCTACAGCGGCCGGATGTGCGTCACAAAATCCGTGACCCCAACGAGATCGCTGTAGCAATCTCGTAGCGTGTAAAGCCCACTTAAGAATGTGTACCTACATTGCCCTTTCTCTCTGGCTTTAAAGACAAGTGATAACCAGTCAAGTTACAATATCAGTGTACTATACAATGAAAAGGAGTGAAAGCAGCAACTAGGGGGAACAAACAAGGACCCAACGCCGGAAACAGATGTCACTAATGACGTCCCATTTAAGAACACAATGACTTTTTATAAGGCTGATCTCTGTTCTCCCAAAGATTGCAGAGTTTTCTCATTTTCAATATGCACTGACAGTGCGCTATCTTGCCGGTGTGACATTTCTCTTTAGCGGCAACAAGGGAGCACAATGACTTCAATTAATACAGAACAGGGAGCACATATATACTGAGCATGCGCCAGAATCTACAACTGGCATATACTCAGTAGAGCAGTGACCACAGCCCTGGACCCCTGATATTGTCCAGTTTGTGTATCCCATCATGCACTGGTAATTCTCAAATTAAACATCACCAGCAATTTAAAAAGAAAAGCAGGCAGGAAGTTAGAGTAGAGAGAAAATGTTAGAGAATGGTTAATTGAAGTATATTAGAAAAATGATTGGATAGATTAGTATTTAAGATAAAAATCATCTTTCGTTTCACACCACCCAGTTAAAGACACTATTATGTGTTAAATATGAATAAGAATTCATACTGCTCAAAGTCTAATCTTTTATGTGCAGGACACACATTTAGCCTAGATGCAAGAATATAATTGTATAAGTGGACATACTGATTTACCTACCCAGTGCCCACTGGACGTGTAGTTTGCAAAACTATATAATAAAGCAATGGCGATAAGGAAGATATGAACACCACTTCATGACTGCTTGAGTGACTCTGTGTATGTGTCTGTGTGTGTGTTTTGTTCCTTGGCCAATATTTTACAAAACCTTATAAATTAGCTTCAAGGCTCTTTTAGAAGTATATTTTTTTTTCTTTCATGTACGAAAAAAACCTGACAAATTTCATCAATGTTTTTGATCAGTTTCATACAGGTTTCAGCAGACAGTAACAATAGTGTGGTCCAAGTTTCAATAGTTTTTCTTGGATGAGAAAAAAAAAAAGTTTCTCGAGCTTCATCTATAAAAAAAAGAGACAGGACCTGGATGGCAACTGGATGCTGTCTGATTTTTTCACAAACCTATACGCTTGCATTAGTGATTTTTGGTTCAGCAAAGAAACCAGGTATGTGAACGGCACCATATGTGCAGGTTATATCCATGGAAAACAAAGAACTTGATGTGAAAAAAAAAAACAAATGAATAAGGCCTTACTCCAACAATGGTGTATTATTTTCCATATTTCAAACTGATACATTAAACATAGCAATATTCCAAAGTTTGGATAAAAATTACATTTTATTGTATTACCGATTTACTGCCCTTTACAAAATGGAAATTTGGATAGTAGAACTGTCCAGATGGATATAATTTATTAACTAGATGCATTACATTTATGTGCATCATATGTCACAATCCACAATTTACAATCCAGAAACTCTCCTCTTGAGTTGCTCCATGAGAAAGTCAGCCTACACCCAAGAACTGTTCGACATGACCGTCCTTGCCAAACATCAAGAACCGCTCAAATTTCCTTTCTCCTTTCTGATATCTTATACAGATCTCACCAGCCCCATATAATATATTTCCAGAAAACTACTTACTGGTAAACTTTAATAATTAATTAACCTCTGTCTGTATACAATTTCACTATATGTAAAAACTAAATGTGAACCTGAAGATATGTCATGTTCTAATATAAAAAATATATAAAAAAATAAAAACTTGCTTAAATGTACAGCGGGATCTTGGTTTATGAGAACAATCCATTCTGGGAGTGTGCTTGTAAACCAAGATTTCCCATAGGAAATCATTGGAATGCAGACAATTCGTTCCACAACTTGTGCAATGTCCCATCCTGGTCCCCTATTGTGCCATTCCACACATGCACAAACACACACATCTTATGCTCACCTTACCTTTCGTTCCATCGCCGGCCTCCCAGTTCTTGTAGTTCGCCGGTACAGGATGTGTATCTGGTAACAATCACGACCGATGCGAACCTTCCTCTGCCAGCGCGCTGACGTCAAAGGCAGGAGCTGCTTGCCTCTGATTGGTCAGTGCGCGGCCTTTGAGTAACGTCTGACAGCGGAAGTTCCGGCATCGGTCGCGATGGTTAGCCGATACACATCCTGTACCGGCGAACTACAAGAACTGGGAGGCCAGCGATGGAACGGAAGGTAAGCTGAGCATAATATGTGTGTGCGTGCATGTTTGTGTGTGTGTGTGTGTGTGTGTGTATTTGTGCATGTTTGTGCGGACTGCAAGAGGGGGTCAGAAAGTACAGAACCGGAAGTGTGCGAGGGGAGTATTTGCTCGCACAGCAAAGCTTGCTCGTAAACTAAGTTACAAATTTACAGCAAGCTTTGCTCATATGGCGAAATTCTCGCAAACTGGGTTACTTGTAAACCGAGGTTCCACTGTATACGGCAAAAAATATATCTTAAATATTCAGGAAAGTGTAATGATGGATTTACACACTGGATGCCAATATATAATATGCCAATAATTAACCTCTATTTATATACAACATCGCTATATGGATAAACTAATAAATCCTAAAATATCTTCAGTTTCACAATAGAAGTAAATAAAACAAAAAATAAAATGAATAAAAATCTAAATTCATACGGCAATATATATATATATATATATATATATATATATATATATAATAATAATAATCTTTATTTCTATAGCGCCAACATATTCCGCAGCGCTTTACAATTCAGGAGGAACATATACATATCATATACATAAACATATACAGACAAGTAACAATTATAGAGGATACAATATTTAAAAAGAAAAATGGCAACCCTGCTTGTGAGAGCTTACAATCTACAATGAGATGGGGGGAGGAGCAAGGTACAAGTGTTTATTTAAAATGACAATCCAGCCAGCTCATGGGGGATAGATGATGGCTTCCTGGACCAGTTGGCCAGAGCCTTGAGATGCATTTGGGTGCCATGGAGTTTGACGTGGGGTTATGTTCTGAGAAGTTGTAGAGGGATTAGGTGAAATTAGTTTGGCTAGGGAGTGTGATAGGCCGCCCTAAAAAGATGCGTTTTTAGGGAGCGTCTGAAGCTGAGTAAGTTGTGATTTGTCCTAACTTCTTGGGGTAGAGCGTTCCAGAGGTTTGGTGCAGCTCGGAAGAAGTCTTGGATTCGGGAGTGGGAAGTTCGAATTAGTGTGGATGTTAGTCGAAAGTCATTTGCAGAGCGTAGAGAACGGGTGGGATGATAGACAGAGAGGAGGGTGGAGATGTAGGAGGGTGCTGCACTGTGGAGAGCTTTGTGGGTGAGAACAAGCAGTTTGAATTGGATCCTGTGATATATGGGCAGCCAGTGCAATGACTGGCACAGAGCAGAGGCATCCGAGTAGCGGTTGGCCAGATAGGTGACCCTGGCTGCTGCATTAAGGATGGACTGTAGAGGGGAGAGTCTAGTTAGGGGGAGACCAATTAATAGAGAGTTACAGTAGTCAAGGCGAGAGTGGATCAGGGCCACGGTGAGGGTGTTTGTCGTTTCCATTGTGAGAAAGGGGCGGATTCTAGCGATGTTCTTGAGGTGCAAGCGGTAGGTGCGGGCAAGAGATTGTATGTGGGAGGTGAAGGAGAGATCAGTGTCAAGTATAACCCCCAGGCAGCGGGCCTGCGGCCTAGGACTTATCGTTGTGCCACACACAGAGAGGGAGATGTCAGGGTTAGGAAGGTTGGGAGATGGAGGGAAAAGCAGAAGTTCAGTTTTGGAAAGGTTAAGTTTCAGATAGAGAGCAGACATGGTGTTGCAAACTGCAGTCAGGCAGTCACTTGTGTTCTGTAGTACAGCGGGGGTGAGCTCAGGGGAGGAGGTGTATAGTTGTGTGTCATCAGCATAGAGATGGTACTGGAAGCCAAATCTGCTGATGGTCTGTCCAATTGGGGCAGTGTAGAGGGAGAACAGAAGAGGGCCAAGGACTGAACCTTGAGGGACCCCAACAGTGAGAGGGAGAGGAGAAGATGTGGAGCCAGCAAATGATACACTGAACGAACGGCCAGAAAGATAGGAAGAGAACCAGGAAAGAACAGTGTCCTTTAGGCCAATAGAATGGAGCAAAGAGAGAAGGAGATGGTGGTCAACAGTGTCGAAGGCTGCAGAAAGGTCAAGAAGAATAAGCAGAGAGTGGTCACCGTTACGTTTTGCTGTCAATAGGTCATTGGTCACTTTGACAAGGGCAGTTTCTGTTGAGTGTAAAGGGCGGAAGCCAGACTGTAAAGGATCTAGAAGAGAGTGAGAGGAGAGGTAGCGGGTGAGGCGAGAGTACACCAGGCGCTCCAAGAGTTTAGAGATGAAGGAGAGATTGGAGACTGGTCTGTAGTTGCTTGTGCAGGACGGATCAAGGGAAGGTTTTTTTAATAGTGGAGTAATAATAGAGTGTTTGAGGGAGGAAGGGAAGATACCAGAAGAGAGAGAGAGAGATTGAAGATTTTAGTTAGGTGAGTGGTGACTACCGGAGAGAGTGTCTGGAGTAGGCGTGAGGGGAAGGGATCAGTAGGGCAAGTGGTAGGACGAGAAGAAGAGAGGAGCCTGGAGACTTCCTCGTCTGTGACTGGGTCAAATGTGGAAAGTGAGCTGGATGGGATGTGGTGAGGGATGGGATTCACAGAGCTTGGTGACTGGGAGCTGATCTCTTGGCGGATGTTTTCTATTTTCTCTGTGAAATACGAGGCCAGGTCATCAGCATGAAGGTCTGTGATAGGGGTCTGTGCTTTGGGACTGAGGAGGGAGTGAAAGGTGTCAAAGAGCTTTTTTGGATTGTTGGCTAGTGAGGAAATAAGGGTGGTGAAGTAGGTCTGTTTGGCGAGGTGAAGGGAAGAGTTGTAGGTCCTTAACATGAACTTGTAGTGGATGAAGTTTTCTGGTGTGCGGGATTTCCTCCATAGGCGCTCGGCACTCCTAGAGCATCGCTGGAGAAATCGAGTTTGTGATGTGAGCCAAGGTTGTTTTACTCGGTGTTTGGAGGTTCTGAGGGTGAGGGGTGCTACTTGGTCCAGGGTGCTTCTGAGTGTGTCATTGTAGTGCTTTACAGCCAGATCAGGACAGGAAAGTGACGAGATAGGGGATAGTGATAAGTGTAGAGAGTCTGTAAGTGTTTGAGAGTCAATGGCCTGTAGGTTTCTGAATGTGTGATAGGTGGGAGTGTGCTGGGGCGGACGAAGGTTTGTGAGCTTGAAGGAGAGGATGTTGTGGTCAGAGAGGGGAAGAGGTGAGTTGTCAAAGTGAGAGATTGAGCAGAGGCGGAAAAAGACCAGGTCAAGGGTGTTACCATCTTCATGTGTCTCTGAGGATGAGAGTTGTGAGAGGCCAAGGGAGGTGGTGAGAGATAGAAGCTGGGATGCAGAAGGGGAGGAGGGGCTGTTAATGGGGATGTTAAAGTCTCCTAGGACTAAAGTCTCCTAGGATATATATACACACATAGATGCATTTACACATTAAATTTGAATAAATAATATGCCAATAATTAATTAACCCCTGTTGTTTATATACAACTTTGCTATAAACTAATAAACCATAAAATATCTTCAGTTTCCCAACAGACAAATAAAATACTGTATATAAAAATAAAATAAATAAAAACCTAAATTTGCACAGCAAAAGATATATCTTAAATATTCAGTAAAGTAAGGATGGATTTACACATTGAATGTCAATGTTAATTTACAATGTTTCCAAATAAATCTACATGATGATTTGTGCAGTTTCACAGAGCAGGCTTTTGACATACGTAAAAGCATGTTGCCATCCCCTTTGTATTCCGGAGTTATGCAATGGTACGGGATGCTAATGGCCTGTGCTCTTATATTTGCCTTCCAGATGTACACGAACCAGGGGAATTCTGTCATCCACAATCATTGTTTGTAACAGAAATGTTGTATGTTTGGTTATAGTTTACAAGCCCAGAGGCAAAAAACCCTTTGCATAGTTAATGTAATTTGACAAGCACAACTGCACTCTTAAAGTTAGTACACAAGTTACTCATCTGGGAAACTGGTGGAGAAAGCAATAAAATTCAGCTAAAAAAATTAATTAAATAATTTTTTTTTTTTTTCAAGCAGCAACAATAGTCAAGGGAGAGATTAAGGACAGCTCTGATTGAAACACATCAGTTTTGCCTTGATACAATTTTTTGTATGCACTTGGAACCTGTTAAGTTGTACTAATAAATTAGTGACTTTTTTTTATCCAAATGGCTAGATACCTTTGCTTTGCCTGTTTTTATCTTCCTCACCAAGCCATATTTTTCAAATCTGACATATGTCACTTTATGTAGTTATAACTCTGGAATGCTTTCACACATCTCAGTGATTATTTGTTGTTTTTCTTTTCCTGACACATGGTACTTTATATTAGTGGTAAATTTAGGTTGGTATTAGTGATGAGCGAACCCGGACTGTAAAAGTCCGGATATGCATGGGATACCTAACATCAGTGCACCCTGGACCCCCCATCGTGCACTCCCAAACGTGCTCCATCCGCCATGCTGCGCACTCCCAAACGTGCTCCATCCGCCATGCTGCGCACTCCCAAACGTGCTCCATCCGCCATGCTGCGCACTCCCAAACGTGCTCCATCCGCCATGCTGCGCACTCCCAAACGTGCTCCATCCGCCATGCTGCGCACTCCCAAACGTGCTCCATCTGCCATGCTGCGCACTCCCAAACGTGCTCCATCCCCCATGCTGCGCACCCCCCATCGTGCTCCATCCCCCATGCTGCACCAGCATCAGCCTCTCTATCCGCAGCATCAGCCTCTCTGCCCGCAGCATCAGCCTCTCTCCTCCCAGCATCAGCCTCTCTACCCGCAGCATCAGCCTCTCTCTTCCCAGCATCAGCCTCTCTGTCCCCAGCATCAGCCTCTCTGTCCCCAGCATCAGCCTCTCTCATCCCAGCATCAGCCTCTCTCCTCCCAGCATCAGCCTTTTCTGTCCCCAGCATCAGCCTCTCTCCTCCCAGCATCAGCCTCTCTCCTCCCAGCCTACCCAAGCCTCAGCCTCTCCCAGCATCAGCCTCTCTCCTCCCAGCATCAGCCTCTCTCCTCCCAGCATCAGCCTTTTCTGTCCCCAGCATCAGCCTCTCTCCTCCCAGCCTACCCCAGCCTCAGCCTCCCCCAGCATCAGCCTCCCCCAGCCTCAGCCTTTTCTGTCCCCAGCATCAGCCTCTCTCCTCCCAGCATCAGCCTTTTCTGTCCCTAGCATCAGCCTCTCTCCTCCCAGCATCAGCCTCTCTCCTCCCAGCATCAGCCTCTCTCCTCCCAGCCTACCCCAGCCTCAGCCTCCCCCAGCATCAGCCTCTCTCCTCCCAGCATCAGCCTCTCTCCTCCCAGCATCAGCCTCTCTCCTCCTAGCATCAGCCTTTTCTGTCCCCAGCATCAGCCTCTCTCTTCCCAGCCTACCCCAGCCTCAGCCTCCCCCAGCATCAGCCTCCCCCAGCATCAGCCTCTCTCCTCCCAGCATCAGCCTCTCTCTTCCCAGCATCAGCCTCTCTCCTCCTTGCCTACCCCAGCCTCAGCCTCCCCCAGCATCAGCCTCTCTCCTCCCAGCATCAGCCTCTCTCCTCCCAGCATCAGCCTTTTCGGTCCCCAGCATCAGCCTCTCTCCTCCCAGCCTACCCCAGCATCAGCCTCTCTTCTCTCAGCCTCCCCATCCCAGCCTTCCCCAGGATCAGCCTCTCTCCTCCCAGCCTCCTCCAGCACGCCGTGCTCCTCTGCCGACACTCACAGATCCGATCGCATACACTCACACACACCCACACACACCCGATCGCATACACCCACACACACCCAATCGCATACACTCACACACACCCGATCGCACACACTCACACACACCCGATCGCATACACTCACACACACCCGATCGCATACACTCACACACACACACATTGACGATATTGCACATACGCGCTTATACTCACAACATCCGGAGATACCACATGCTTCTGGCCATGTGATCCTCTGGCAGGTCCTGGAAGCTCACAGCACAGTATCGCCGCCGAGAAGCAAGCGATATCCCAGGATGTTGTGAGTATGTGGATGCGATGTGATGTGTGTGTGAGGTGTGTGTGAGAGTGAGTGTGATCTGATGTGTGTGTGTGTGCTGTTATGTGTGTGCGTGTGTGTATATTCCGCCGCTGCAGGACCTTGATGCGCTGGTAACTATGCTACCATGGTTACCAGCGTATCTCGTCCCCCGTTCGCACGGGAGCCCACACCAGCATACGCTGGCCAGCCCCAGCAATGCGAGGGTATGTGTCGGCTGGTTTGGCGGCGTACGCTGATGTGGGCTCCCAGGGGTACAGTACTCACCTGGTAGTCGTGGCTCCGTGACCGTGTCGGTTCGGGGAATGCGTGGGGGGGGTGGGGCCAGAGCTAGCGTGCATTGCGTCAGGGTGGCGGGGCGTGGCCGAGTTGCCAATGCCTGCAGGGTGCCGGTGCGAGAGGCCAATCTGTGGGGGGGGCGGAACCTGGGCGAGCAGCCGGCCAATCCGTGTGGGGGCGCAGCCTGGGCGAGCGGCCAATCCGTGCGGGGGGGCGGGGCCATGGCGAGCCCAGCGGCCAATCAGCTTTGTGTCACCGTAAGGACACAATTTTGGAGCAAGACAGACAGACAGACAGACAGACAGAAAGAATAAGGCAATTATATATATAGATTTATTTTGGTTCACTTTTAAAGCTCAGTTCACATTTAGCCGGTGCTCTGCACTGTAGTAATCTAATGTAATCTAAATGTGCCCTTGCTGAAAAAGCTTTGAAGCCAAGTACAAAGTAGCCTAAAAGTATGATTAGTAAAATCACCCCCATAAGCAAGTAAAGCTCATTTCATACTACTTTTGCATAAAAGAAAAAATAAAAGAATCGATATTAATCATCATTTTTCATCTGAATTTTGTCCGTGTCTATTCTTACTATCCAAGCGTCTCCTACCCAATTAATGTAAAAACGGAGAGAGTCTGTGTGCTGCTCGCAAATTGCTAGAAAATTTAATGTCTGACTTCTGAGGAGCTAATAACAAAATACCAGGGCGGCTTCCTTTCTGCCAGTGTGGTGCCCCTGGGCTTCAGGCGCCACAGGGTATTACACAACTTTTAAGGGGTAATATCCATCCCAGGTTAGGAGGGGATTAACTGCCGATACTTTCACAAAACACACACATACAACAGTAGGCTGCTTTCCCACAGGGGGTTGGACTAGGGCAGACAGGGAAGTTAGACATCACGAAGCATGGGACTTCCCCAGTCGCTAAGACAACCACTGGGGGCGGGCACCACTTGGGGTAGAAGTAGGCACAATCACCTCACTAGAGCAGACTTTCCCGGGCACAGCTTGGGATAACATCTAGCAGTGACAACTAGAGTTTAGCGTTCCTCTCTCTTTGTGAGCCCGTGACTTGGAGCTGGAGGCTCGGCCCGGGTCCCGGATAGCAATTGAGGGACACTTCACTAGAAAGACTTTCACGGGTACCGGGGGTGACCGCCGACTATCCGGAATTGGCTGGAGTCCATCGTTGCAGAGATCGGTACTCTGGGGCAGCGCCTGAACTACCTGTGAGTAAAAGACCTGGAACTGCAGCCCCTGCGTCTGCCTCTCATTTGCCAGCGTCGTCGCCCAGTGCTGTAACGCCAACGGGGACTACCACCATCCCTGTTCGTCCTCCATCATCCTCCCCGGGGTAAACCTACTCCACCTGTGGGGAGCGACAACATCCCAGTTGCGACCTTCACCATCAGCCCTGGAGAGCAGCACCCGCAGCGGCAGCCCATCTCTGGCCGTGGACCACAGGTGGCGTCATGATCTAAAAATACTTTCCTCACCGTCACTACCACCCCCATCCTCAATCCTTCATCCCGTCCACCGCCTTCCCTCCCTCCTGTACATCTCTGGGTCACAAAAGTGGGCCAGGCCAGCCCGTGACGATGCAGAGGATCTGCACCCCTGGCCGGCGACATGTCGGGTGAAAACTCTTCAACCCCGGGGTGTTACACCAGTACCACCAAGTTTATATCATAGGGCACAATAGCCTACTTTGTGGCCCCTTAACAACAAAGTTTTCATAGCGTCACTGAACTTCAGTCTACTAAATGGTGGTACTCTCAAGTCTCAACTACTGGGATGTCTGTTTCTTGACTAAAACAAGGCTTGTGTTTTCTCTTATTGAATTTTATCACAAATGGAAAAATATAGCAATACTAATAGCTTTGGAGTTTTAGGCTATGTGTGCACTAGAAAAGTGATTTTTCTCAAGAAACTTTCTTGAGAAACTTCTGGGAGTTGAAGATTACTGCACCTGCGGTAAAAAAATGCACCAAAACCGTGGGAAAAACGTATGCGATTTTGCCGCAGTTTTTCCGCAGGTTGGTCCCTCCGGTTTTTTATGCTGTAACTGCAATAAATAATATAGATAATAAATAGATATCAATAGATAGATAGACAGACAGATAATGGATAGAGGGAAAGATGGATAGATGAATAGATAGATAACTAGATAGATAATAGATGAGAAAGACATATATAAATGTCCCACCCCCCTGCATATTCTAAGCTGGCACCCTTTAGTGACTTTCATGTGGCACTAAAGGGTGCTTAGCCTTGTATTTAGCCAAAAAATAAATAAATATTTAAAAAAAAATGACGTGGGATCCCCCTATCTTTTGTAGCCAGCTAGGGTAAAGCAGACGGCTTCAGCCTGCAGACTACAGCTGTCAGCTTCACCTTGGCTGGTAATCCAAAACAGAGGGCACCCCACGCTGTTATTTTACATTAAATAAATAAGTTAAAACAAAAAACGTGGGTTCCCCCCCAAATTGGATCACCAGACAAGGTAAAGCAGACAGCTGTGGACAGGTATTCTCAGACTAGGGAGGTCCACTGTTATTGGATACTCCCTAGCCTAAAAATAGCAGACCACAGTCGCCCCAGAAGTGGCGCATCCATTAGATATGCCAATCCTGGTGCTTCGCCCCAACTCATCCCATTACCCTGGTGCGGTGGCAAGCAGGCTAATATATGGGGTTGATACCAAATGTATAATGTCACCTGGCATCAAGCCCTGGGGTTCGTGATGTCACAGCATCTATCAGATACCCGACATCACTAACCCAGTCAGTAAGAAATAAAAAATAGACAACAAAAAAAGTTTTATTTAAAAAAACACTCCCAAAACATTCCCTTTTTCACCAATTTATTGAAAAGAACAATCAATTCCAGGTCCGGCGTAATCCATACCATAGTCACTGTCCCAGTCAATGAAGAACAAAATGTTCCCCATTGGCTGGGAGAGCAGTGCAGTGACCTGAGCTAACATCAATAGGTCAGCCCAGGTCACTGCAGGGCATGACGAGCGCTGACTTCAGGAGGTTAGATGAGATCATTACCTGCTGTGACGATGTCCTGCACTGCTGATGTCAGCGCCGTCACTGCCTTCTATGCCCGCCGCGTTCTCAGCAGTATCACGAGAGCCCGTAACGTCACCGCTAGTGACAGTCTCGGGCCACCCGCGACACTGGCATAGACGGCAGTGACAGCGGTGACGTCAGCACTGCAGGAGATCATTACAGCAGGTAATGACCTCATCTAACCTCCTGTCAGCAGCGCTCGTCATCCCCGTGGCTGCCAGCACTGCAGCGTGAGAAGCTGCTGATACTGCGGGCAGACACTGACACTGCTGTGCGGGCAGCCGCGGGGCTGGAGCGGGACACAGACTGAACGGGCACCTGGAGGTCACACGGAAGTGCTTCCATGCGGCGTCCCGGGAGTGTGATCTGTGTGTTTACTCTGCTCAGCTTATTCTTCCTGACATAATGACATCACTTCCCTGCAAACCGCAGGCAGTGATGGACATTACTTCAGGTAAACCGCGGCTATACCGAGGGTATACCGTACATCATTTGCTACCTGCGGTATACCCGCGGTATTTTGCGATTACATTACAGTGAATGGAGTGAAATACCGCAGGTACGTGCAGAAAAGAAGTGACATGCACATTTTCTCAAGAAATTTTCTCAAGAGCTATTTTTTTCCCCATAGGTTTTTCTGGGAAATGTCTGCAGAAAGATTACAAACATTTCTCAAGAATTTTCTGCAGCAAAACTGCGGGTAAAACCGAGGGTAAAAACGCAGTGTGCGCACAGGGCCTTATATGGTTTAACCCCTTCACAACACAGTCATTTTCTGTTTTTCGCTTTTTTCTCCCTTTCTTCCAGGAGCCAAGCCTTTGTATTTTCTATCATTATAGCCATATGAGGGCTTGCTTTTTATGTGACGAGTTGTACTTTTGAATGACATCATATATTCTGCATCATATTGTACTGGAAAACAGGGGAAAAAAATCAAAATGCGATGAAATTGCAAAACAAAAAAAAGTGCAATTCCGCAAATTTTTTTCATTTACCACTTTACTTTATAGTAAAACTGACCTGGCTGTATGATTCTCCAGATCAGTATGAGTTCATAGATACCAAATATGTGTAGTTTTTTTTAGTGGTAAAAAAAAAAAAATCAGATATTTGTTAAAAAAACAAACAAAAAGAATTGAACTTTTGTCGATATTTTCTGAGACCCGTAACATTCTAATTTTTTGGGTTCTAGAGCTGTGTGTTGGCTTACTTTTTGCATCCTGAGCGGACATTTTTAATTATAGCATTTTTGGGTAGATGAAATGTTTTTATCGCCTGTTATTGCATTTTATTGCAGTATTGTGGCGGCCAAAAAAACAATTGTTAAGTTTTTATTTTTTTTTCTCTTTACACCTATTACCAATAAGATTCATGAATTATATATTTTCATAGATCAGGCGTTTCTGAATGTGGAAATTCCAAATGTGTGTATTTTTTATATTTTTTATTTTCAATGAGGCAAAAGGGTGATTTGATCTTTTGTGGGGCGGGTTTCATGTTTTTAAAACATTTTTTATTTATTTTTTTTACACTTATTATTGGTTTACTGGTTTCTTTACTGGACTTGAAGCTGATGTAGTTCCGATTGCTTCACTGTACAGCAGAAATGCTGATCTCCTGTGAACACTCAGCTGTTGTTCACAGGAACTACATCATAACAGTGACAGGAGTCTTTAGTTGGATCCCTGGCTGTCATAACAAGCTATCGGCACCCTGTGATCATGTCACGGGGCCGCCGATGGGGGCAGGGAATGGGGCACACCCCTCTGTCAGAGATTGACAGAGGGATTTAACTTATTACCAGGCGCAGGTGGATCTCCAATCAATCTGTACCTGTTAGCTGCATGTTGGCTAATCAGATAAACCGACATGTGCGGAGAAATATGCGGGCTAGCCATGCGAGCCCACATTAAAGGGGCAGACACGACCTTGGACGTACTGGTACATCCAAGGTCAGGAAGGGGTTAAGTTAAAGAGAATCTGTCCCCAGATTTCACAATACATACTGCACACATTATTAAACAAAACAGAATGGCTGTATATTTTTTTTATATGAAAATGAAAAACAACAAAGTGAGTGCATTCATTAGTCAAGTTCAGGTAAACTCAGGTAAATTAGAGGCGCTATTAAGATAACTGCCCTGGAAGCATACAATGGTGGGGCTGATGATTCTGCAAGATTAATAACAGCAGCTTGGAAAAGTAGGAGTCAACTACTTTCCTGGATTGTAACTACTGCACACACTCAGCCAGGAACTAGTGACCAAGCTTCATGGAAACGAGATATACAGTCTGCAAGATAAACGTTCTCATATCAGGAGAACCACATCAAATAGAAAAAGCAAGTCAATTGCAAACTTGCTTATTTTCATGCTAACTAAAGCAATTTCAAATCATAAGACATCTCCTTTAAGTTTGGGTCGTGAATATACTTGAATGCTTTGAAACTCACTCTGCTGCTGGATAAAATGTATATTTCAATATCAGGGCAAAAACTTTCAAAAAGGATTATAAAAGTATCCTGACATTGATTTTTACAGTACAACAGTCTCACCTAATTTTAGAGAGATATTAATTTAAGTAGATTGATTTCTGAAATATACAATACCTATGAAAACAGAAGGAAAACTATAGTAAACAAAACTAGAGAATTTCCATACTTCAAACAACAATGTGACCTAATTGGATGCCATAGGGAGTACCTGAGTCCCTGAGTAATTAGTTTTAGAAGGCAGTCTGTCAGCACAAAATGACTAATCAACCCAAGTAAAACATCTTGTAAAACACAATCCTAATAAAAAAGTGCACCTATAGCGTCCAAATCCATTGACACATATGCTAGAATTGGTTCTTTACTCAACTATGCTAATGCAGTACTCAGTACTCCATTGATGTCACTAAGCAGTTCCATCTATCTCCCCCATTCTCCTGCAAAGTCAGAACTGCCAATCAAGGAAGAGCGAGGTGGCAATTGATAGAGAAAGTAGATCGGAAGATGCACTGAACTGTCAACCATGCCAAGGGTAACTGAACACCACATTAGCATATTTAAGTAAAGAACATATTTTGGTAAGCACAGTAATGAATTTGGACAATAATGCTACAATTATTTATTTAGATCCATGCCACCTTATAAGGTTTTGTGACTGATTTAAACAGTCAATTTGTGTTGCCTCCTTTCTACAAATTTCAACACTTTCAACTCATGTAGTGCTATAGATAAGGTTTCTTCAACAATTTCTTCAAATTTAGAATTGAAATATGTTTACATAGAAATAGTAAGTAATTTAAAAAATCAGAACTTAATAGAATTTCTACAATATAAATGTAGTATCTCATCCAAGAAATATGACAATTAATGATCAAATATGAAGTTAAACATGAAATATGATCCAATTTTCTTCAACTACTGATCTTAAAGTGACATGCCTCTTCATTACCCAATGATAGATCCACAACATCAACTTTTACCTATATGTCACAGGATAGTCGTGTTAGAGTCCATGTCAACTGGCAGCACAATACGGTCACTAATCGGTAAACTTTTACCAATTGGCAGTTGTTTTAATGCTGTAACACTCAAGTACTGATGAGATGAGGGCTGTGAGTATGCCAGACACACTTGGCGCAAGCCTTCTGCAGAAGTACACCCTTTCAGGGCCGGAAATACTATTCACCCGCTCCCACTAAGGAAGGTGGACTTTTGCAGAGTCCTTCCCAAGTGGCAAAAGTGGGGTGGCTGATGGATGGGTATGCTGGCCACAGATGTGTCAAACTCACTAGTAACAATAGAAATAAGGGGCTGAGTAAAACCAAACAAATAAGGTAAGAGAGAATAAGTAAGGGGCAAAATGACCAGAGAGCAACAAAGCCAGAGACAGAGACTCTACCCTAAAAGCTACCCACCAGACAACTAAAGTGCTACAAAAATAAATCATCAGTGAACCAGAGGAAAGGGATGCTTTAAATATCCGTCTCACAGATCACCTGACACCACTGAGGTAACACCTAATCTCCACCCTCCACCCAGAGAGAACAGGGCAAGGAGAGCGGAGAGGAGGGAACCTCCCACCACACACCTGATCCAGGAGACACAGCATCCAAAGCTTTCTGGCAACAGCTGACACTAGGGAGCCCAGTGTCTTGGGACCCTAGAGCATAGTCAGAATTGGGAGTGACGGCATCCCACCACACCAATACCCGAGCAAGGACCCCACGAATGAAGGGCAAAAGCACTGGTAGGGCTCTATGCCTACATAGCCTGCCGCCGGTAGCGGCACTCCACTCCCCACAATCAGAGAGGAATTGGATACCACTTGCTGTTTAACTGGGGCACTACCAGAAATACATAGGACAGACCACCATACAGGAAGACAGTGCTCGTCCTCTCAGCTACCTGACATGCCTTTTTAGTCAGGCAAACCAAAGTAAACAATTCACGCTCACTCAGTGTGCATAGGCTGCTGCTGTTCTCGGCAGTACAAGTCCTATATACACAGCACGAGGCATCGCTGAGAACGATGATCTTTTATACTGTAGCAAATATCATGGTACTCCATGAATGAGGTTTTGCTCGTTCATCGTGTGATCAACAGTCTGTTTACTGAGCAAGATAGTTGTGAAACAATTGTTTTTAACAAGGCTCGTTCACAATTATTTAGCAGTGTAAATGCTTTTATGTAAGCCTATTTACATATCCCATAATGACCACCACTGTGCCAAAATGATGCCCTGTTTGGTGCAAATCTGTAATCTTAAAAAGGTGACATACTGTTCATAAAATTGAAATATCCATTATGGTCTGCAAAATTGACAGCTTATTATGAAACTAATCTTCATTTTGGCTGGGGTCACCCGGCAGTATGACTCTCCGCGAGGATGGCATGGCAATGCTCGGATTGGCCAGCGGCTCTCCTGACCCGAGCATGAGCGCTGCACAGAAATCTGGTCAGGAGAGCCACCGACCAGTCAGAGCATTGCCATTCCATCCTCGGATGAGTCACGGCTGTGTGACCTGGTCCTTACAAGTACCCTAAAGGCCAGAATAAGGTTTGTTTGCTGTTTTCTAATAAAAAGGCGTCAAATGTGTGACATTGTGTGTTCATAGCACCTGTTGAGAGACACCACAGATTAAGGTACTGCCTTAATCAGCAGTTGTAAAGATAATTAAGTTATCTAAGAAATGCTATGTGCAAATTCAACAACATCAAAATAATTTCAGTTTAGAAAACAAGAACGAGTCCGTTTACAATGGGCAAGAAAATAGCTCTCTTATGTCAGTCAATCTAATTAAGGTAATTTTCTGTACTTAATGTGAACTCCCAAAACTGTTTCTATGGAAACACAACTTTAAGAATCCACAAATGTGGGTGGAAAGCTATTGGTGCTATTAATACAATCATTAGACATTAGCTACTCAAAAAAAAAAAGTTAGAAACAATTATAGAAAACAATACAGTTTTTTAAAAAGATACAATTAAAGTCACAAACTAAACATTAAAAGGGGTTATTCGGCTTATTTCGCTTTTTTTATTATTTCACTATTGGGCTACATTAGGGCAGGTAAGAAGATAGTAACTACCTACCCACACTGCTGTCAGCCCTTATCCCCTGCCTCAGAGCAGTCATGTGACTACTCCTGCGGAGATTTTTCTACTTCCTGTGATGTCACGACAACACGGGCTGGACCTTGTTGACTGGCATCACAGCCGACGTCATGTTGCCGCCTTGCTGCCTACCAAGTACAGTGCGATGCAGTCCCTGCCCCCTCTCATCCTCCGCCACCCTCTCCCCACATTCCGTACTCTCCTCTGCCCCCTATGCCCTGCTCTCTGTGCCGGGCCCTGAACAAATGGGGCCCACTCGCTGTTTGGACCGCGCTGTTTGCCAGACAGTGTCCTCAGCTCTTTATGATGTATGGAGCCTGGGTAGCTGTCTCCCCCCTCCCCCGTGCGCTGTCTCTGCACTATGTGATTAACACAGTGTCAGGCGCACCTGGTGTTTTAATACTGCTGGGAGGAGAGCCCAGTGACATCACCTGACACTGCAGTCAGTAGCACTGAGCTTTGCATCGCTCAGCTGTAAGGACAGTACAGGGTGAAAGACAGCGCGCGGGGGGGTCAGAAAAGACAGCGCAGGGGGGAGAGAAGATAGTGCAGGGGTGAGAGACAGAGCAGGGGTGCTGGAGGGGACATAGGAGAGAAAGCAGAAGGAGAGAAAAGAGTGTATGAGTGAGAGACAGAGCAGGGGGGCTGAGGAGAGAGCGCAGGGGGAGAGAAAAGAGTGCACGAGCGAGAGACAGTGCGAGGGGGCTGCTGGGGGGGTGGAGGAGAGAAAGCAGAAGGAGAGAAGAGAGTGCATGGGTGAGAGACAGAGCGGGGGGGCTGAGGAGGGAGCGCAGGGGGAGAGAAGCGAGTGCACTAGCGAGAGCCAAAGCGAGGGGGCTGCTGGGGGGGTAGAGGAGAGAAAGCAGAAGGAGGGAAGAGTGTGCATGGGTCAGAGACAAAGCGGGGGGTTCTATATGTGAGTATATAAAATATGTGTGTGTATGTGTATATATATATATATATATATATATATATATATATATATACATACATATATATATATATATATATATATATATATATATATATATATATATATATTATACCATACACACATGGTGTATATATCTACTATAGACTACCATTAGGTACTATACAAAAAATACAATGTGCAGAGGGTGGGCAGAGGGCAAGGCTGGACACTGAGGCTGGGTAGTGCCAGCTGTGACTGAAGTTTGGCAGTCAAACATGTCATGTTTGGATGATTGGATGAGTTGCAGGTAAATAAAGTGTCTGCAGAGAATAAAGTGGAAATATATATATTTTGTGGCCGGACAACTTCTTTAACTTTTAGTAGAAATGTTTGTTAGATTTATCCAGTTTCACAAACCTTTGGCTAGGTTCTCATGTCCAGTAATTATTACGGTTTCTAGATCCTTTTTGGGATGACAAAACTAGAACTAAAATAATACAGTACAGCATCCATTAGTTTGAATTGGAACAGAAATGTCCAAAAATGTAATCCGCTAGACTACAATGTAGCAACATTCTGTTATGTTTTGAAAAGAATAAAAAGGAGTAAGCTGCACAACTTTTTTGTATGGCCCAAAACAACGAATAGCAATTGGATCTATTTTTTTTTTAACATTAATGGTAAATGATAATGGATGGTCAACTGTTAAATAATTTGGTAGTGGATCTGTTTTAAGCATTGCATATGTCCAGGACATTAGAAGTGAGGGGTGCTCAGAGAGACCTCTACGCCACTAGGAAAAACAGATCTGTTATACACAGACCACAAAGAAGGGAATTTTGTTTACTTACCGTAAATTCCTTTTCTTCTAGCTCCAATTGGGAGACCCAGACAATTGGGTGTATAGCTTCTGCCTCCGGAGGCCACACAAAGTATTACACTTAAAAGTGTAAAGCCCCTCCCCTTCTGCCTATACACCCCCCGTGCATCACGGGCTCCTCAGTTTTGGTGCAAAAGCAAGAAGGAGGAAAAGTTATAAATTGGTTTAAAGTAAATTCAATCCGAAGGAATTTCGGAGAACTGAAACCATTCAACATGAACAACATGTGTACACAAAGAACAACAGCCCGAAGGGAACAGGGGCGGGTGCTGGGTCTCCCAATTGGAGCTAGAAGAAAAGGAATTTACGGTAAGTAAACAAAATTCCCTTCTTCTTTGTCGCACCATTGGGAGACCCAGACAATTGGGACGTCAAAAAGCAGTCCCTGGGTGGGTAAAGTAAAACCTCGTAATAGAGCCGTAAAACGGCCCCTTCCTACAGGTGGGCAACCGCCGCCTGAAGGACTCGCCTACCTAGGCTGGCATCTGCCGAAGCATAGGTATGCACCTGATAGTGTTTCGTGAAAGTGTGCAGGCTCGACCAGGTAGCTGCCTGACACACCTGCTGAGCCGTAGCCTGGTGCCGCAAAGCCCAGGACGCACCCACGGCTCTGGTAGAATGGGCTCTCAGCCCTGAGGGAACCGGAAGCCCAGAAGATCGGTAACCTTCGAGAATTGGTTCCTTGATCCACCGAGCCAGGGTTGATTTGGAAGCCTGTGACCCTTTACGCTGGCCAGCGACAAGGACAATGAGTGCATCCGAGCGGAGCAGGGGCGCCGTACGAGAAATGTAGCGTCTGAGTGCTCTCACCAGATCCAACAAATGCAAATCCCTTTCACATTGGTGAACTGGATGAGGACAAAAAGAGGGTAAGGAGATATCCTGATTGAGATGAAAGGGGGATACCACCTTAGGGAGAAATTCCGGAACCGGACGCAGAACCACCTTGTCCTGGTGAAACACCAGGAAAGGGGCTTTGCATGACAGCGCTGCTAGCTCAGACACTCTCCGAAGTGATGTGACTGCTACCAGGAAGACCACTTTCTGCGAAAGGCGTGAGAGAGAAACATCTTTCATTGGCTCGAAAGGTGGTTTCTGAAGAGCCATCAGCACCCTGTTCAGATCCCAGGGTTCTAACGGCCGCTTGTAAGGAGGGACTATGTGACAAACCCCCTGCAGGAACGTGCGTACCTGTGGAAGTCTGGCTAGGCGCTTCTGAAAAAACACAGAGAGCGCTGAGACTTGTCCCTTAAAGGAGCCGAGCGACAAACCTTTTTCCAATCCGGATTGAAGGAAGGAAAGAAAAGTGGGCAAGGCAAATGGCCAGGGAGAAAAACCCTGATCAGAGCACCAAGATAAGAATATCCTCCACGTCCTGTGGTAGATCTTGGCGGATGTTGGTTTCCTAGCCTGTCTCATAGTGGCAATGACCTCTTGAGATAACCCTGAAGACGCTAGGATCCAGGACTCAATGGCCACACAGTCAGGTTGAGGGCCGCAGAATTCAGATGGAAAAACGGCCCTTGAGACAGCAAGTCTGGTCGGTCTGGTAGTGCCCACGGTTGGCCCACCGTGAGATGCCACAGATCCGGGTACCACGACCTCCTCGGCCAGTCTGGAGCGACGAGGATGGCGCGGCAGCAGTCGGACCTGATCTTGCGTAACACTCTAGGCAACAGTGCCAGAGGAGGAAACACATAAGGGAGTTGAAACTGCGACCAATCCTGAACTAAGGCGTCTGCCGCCAGAGCTCTGTGATCTTGAGACCGTGCCATGAATGTCGGGACCTTGTTGTTGTGCCGGGACGCCATTAGGTCGACGTCCGGCATCCCCCAGCGGCAACAGATCTCCTGAAACACGTCCGGGTGAAGGGACCATTCCCCTGCGTCCATGCCCTGGCGACTGAGAAAGTCTGCTTCCCGGTTTTCTACGCCCGGGATGTGAACTGCGGATATGGTGGAGGCTGTGGCTTCCACCCATAACAGAATCCGCCGGACTTCCAGGGAGGCTTGCCGACTGCGTGTTCCGCCTTGGTGGTTGATGTATGCCACCGCTGTGGAGTTGTCCGACTGAATTCAGATCTGCTTGCCTTCCAGCCACGGCTGGAACGCCTTTAGGGCAAGATACACTGCCCTTATCTCCAGAACATTGATCTGAAGGGAGGACTCTGGCTGAGTCCAAGTACCCTGAGCCCTGTGGTGGAGAAAGACCGCTCCCCACCCTGACAGGCTCGCGTCCGTCGTGACCACAGCCCAGGATGGGGGCAGGAAGGATTTCCCCTTCGACAGAGAAGTGGGAAGAAGCCACCACTGAAGGGAAGCCTTGGCTGCCCGAGAAAGGGAGACGTTCCTGTCGAGGGACGTCGACTTCCTGTCCCATTTGCGGAGAATGTCCCATTGAAGTGGACGCAGATGAAACTGCGCAAAAGGAACTGCCTCCATTGCTGCTACCATCTTCCCTAGGAAGTGCATGAGGCGCCTCAAGGGGTGTGACTGGCCTTGAAGGAGAGATTGCACCCCTGTCTGTAGTGAACGCTGTTTGTCCAGCGGAAGCTTCACTATCGCTGAGAGAGTATGAAACTCCATGCCAAGATATGTCAGTGATTGGGCCGGTGTCAGATTTGACTTTGGAAAATTGATGATCCACCCGAAACTCTGGAGAGTCTCCAGAGCAATGTTCAGGCTGTGTTGGCATGCCACTTGAGAGGGTGCCTTGACAAGCAGATCGTCTAAGTAAGGGATCACCGAGTGTCCCTGAGAGTGCAGAACTGCTACTACTGTTGCCATGACCTTGGTGAAGACCCGTGGGGCTGTCGCCAGGCCGAAAGGCAGTGCCACGAACTGAAGGTGTTCGTCCCCTATGGCGAAACGCAGGAAGCGCTGATGCTCTGGTGCAATCGGTACGTGGAGATAAGCATCTTTGATGTCGATTGATGCTAGGAAATCTCCTTGGGACATTGAGGCGATGACGGAGCGGAGCGATTCCATCCGGAACCGCCTGGTTTTTACGTGTTTGTTGAGCAGTTTTAGGTCCAGAACAGGACGGAAGGATCCGTCCTTTTTCGGCACCACGAACAAGTTGGAGTAAAAACCGTGACCCTTTTGCTGAAAAGGAACAGGGATCACCACTCCTTCTGCCTTCAGAGTGCACACCGCCTGACGAAGAGCATCGGCTCGCTCGGGGGGCGGAGATGTTCTGAAGAATCGAGTCGGAGGACAAGAGCTGAACTCTATCCTGTAACCGTGAGACAGAATGTCTCTCACCCAACGGTCTTTTACCTGTGGCAGCCAGGCGTCGCAAAAGCGGGAAAGCCTGCCACCGACCGAGGATGCGGTGTGAGGAGGCCGAAAGTCATGAGGATGCCGCTTTGGGAGCGGTTCCTCCGGCGGTCTTTTTAGGACGTGACTTAGACCGCCATGAATCGGAGTTGCTCTGATCCTTCTGAGGCCTTTTGGACGAAGAGAATTGAGACCTGCCCACGGACCGAAAGGACCGAAACCTCGATTGTACCTTCCGTTGTTGAGGTCTGTTTGGTTTGGACTGGGGTAAGGATGAGTCCTTTCCCTTGGATTGTTTAATGATTTCATCCAATCGCTCACCAAACAGGCGGTCGCCAGAAAATGGCAAACCGGTTAAGAACTTTTTGGAAGCAGAGTCTGCCTTCCATTCACGTAGCCACATGGCCCTGCGGACTGCCACCGAATTGGCGGATGCTACCGCCGTACGGCTCGCAGAGTCCAGGACCGCATTAATGGCGTAGGACGCAAACGCCGACGCCTGAGAGGTTAAGGACACCACTTGCGGAGCAGACGTACGTGTGACTGCATTAATCTGCGCATGACAAGCTGAGATAGCTTGGAGTGCCCATACGGCTGCGAATGCTGGAGCAAAAGACGCGCCGATAGCTTCATAGATGGATTTCAACCAGAGCTCCATCTGTCTGTCAGTGGCATCTTTGAGTGAAGCCCCATCTTCCACTGCAACTATGGATCTAGCCGCCAGTCTGGAGACTGGAGGATCCACCTTGGGACACTGAGCCCAGCCCTTGACAATGTCAGGGGGGAAGGGATAACGTGTATCCTTAAGGCGCTTGGAAAAACGCTTATCTGGACAAGCTCGGTGTTTCTGGACTGCCTCTCTGAAGTCAGAGTGATCCAGAAACGTACTTATTGTACGCTTGGGAAACCTGAAACGGAATTTCTCCTGCTGAGAAGCTGACTCCTCAATTGGAGGAGCTGGGGGAGAAATATCCAACACCTGATTGATGGTCGCTATAAGGTCATTCACTATGGCGTCACCTTCAGGTGTATCTAGGTTGAGAGCGGCCTCAGGATGAGAATCCTGATCTGCTACCTCCGCTTCATCATCCAGAGAGTCCTCCTGCTGAGACCCTGAACAGTGTGATGAAGTCGAGGGAATTTCCCAGCGAGCCCGCTTAGGCGGCCTGGGACTGCGGTCCGTGTCAGAGACCTCACCCTGGGACCTATTGGTCACCCCAGGAGCACTTTGCTGCTCCAACTGAGGGGGGCCTGGGGTCAATGATTCAACAGTGCCCGGGGCCTGAGTCACCGGTCTGGACTGTAAGGCTTCGAGTATCTTAGCAGACCATTTATCCATACTCTCAGACAGTTTGTCAGCAAATACTGCAAACTCCGTCCCTGTCACCTGGACAGTGGTAGCAGGTGGTTCCACCTGGGCCACCAGTAGCAGAGGCTCCGGCTGAGTAAGTGCCACAGGGGCCGAGCATTGCACACAATGAGGGTCGGTGGAACCTGCCGGTAGTATAGCCGCACATGAGGTACAGGTTGCAAAGTAAGCCTGTGCTTTGGCACCCTTGCTTTTTGCGGACGACATGCTGTTGTCTCCTCTGAGTACAATCCAGGAGGGTATATAGCCAAAAATCAACAGTGCGACCGTACAGTGTAAATGTATAGCATATAAGCATATATATATATGTACACTTCGGCACTCAGTGGGGCCAGCACCTCAGGTGCTGCTTACCGACCGCTCAAAGCGGTTGTGTGATCACCAGATTCCCTGCCTGGGCCTCCCAGAGTCGTGTTGTCTCTCCTCTCCAGCGTCAGAAGTGCTGACAGGAATGGCTGCCGGCGTTCTGTGGGGAGGAGGGGGCCGTGGGCGTGCCCTAGAAAGTGCGGGAATCTGGTGCCCCACTGTGCTGAGTGAGGGGGGAGGAGGATACAAAGTATGCTCCAGCCCTCAGCACTGACGTCCTGTGCAGCGTCCCGCCCTTCCCCTGACTGGCAGGCCTGGGGGCGGGAATATGCAATACTAGGCCGCAAAAGCCGGGGACTAAATTTATAAGCGCGGCCGGCAAATAAGCGCGGTCGGCGCGGTAGTCCCCGGCGCACTAACACACCCAGCAGTGCTGCAGTGTGTATGGCACAAGCGCTCATGCGCGGTCCCCCAAGGGGACACAGAGTACCTCACAGTAGCAGGGCCTTGTCCCTGACGATACCCGGCTCCTGTCCAGCAGATTCCCCAGGGGCTGCGGAGGGAGCACGGTCCCCGTGCCTGGAGACCGATTAGGATCCCACTTCACCCAGAGCCCTTAAGGGATGGGGAAGGAAAACAGCATGTGGCTCCTGCCTATGTACCCGCAATGGGTACCTCAACCTTAACAACACCGCCGACCAGAGTGGGGTGAGAAGGGAGCATGCTGGGGGCCCTGTTATGGGCCCTCTTTTCTTCCATCCGACATAGTCAGCAGCTGCTGCTGACTAAGATGTGGAGCTATGCGTGGATGTCAGCCTCCTTCGCACAAAGCATAAAAACTGAGGAGCCCGTGATGCACGGGGGGTGTATAGGCAGAAGGGGAGGGGCTTTACACTTTTAAGTGTAATACTTTGTGTGGCCTCCGGAGGCAGAAGCTATACACCCAATTGTCTGGGTCTCCCAATGGAGCGACAAAGAAAAGATGCAAAATGGAGACTAAAGTGTGTGTGTCTGCTCTTGCTCCATCTGTAACTAACCCTGTCTTTTTAAAACCACATTACCGCTGAGTCCAAGGACATATTGGGGAATTTACTATTTTACATAAGTTATTTGGCATTAAAAAAAAATCACAAATGTTCAAACAAACCACATTGGTTAGGATTTGCAACTTCTCTTTTACACTTTCCTCACGACTTTTAAAAAGTAATCAGAAAGGGCTAAGGATTAGAGATGAGCGGACCTATGGAAGTTCGGGTTCTGCTTGTCTGACTGAAATTTTTTAAAGTTCAGTTTTGGACCCGGACTTGACCTGAACTTCACTTGATGTCACTGCTTGGGCAGTTCAGGTCTCCGGCCACATGCAGCTAGCCATAAATAGAGCACTTCCGGGAGAAGGGGAGCAGTTTTTTTTACATTTTTGTTGGTACACACTACATCTGATCACACTGTTGTTACCCCTAGTGCGAGCTGTTCAAACACTGCCAGCTGCTCACACTGGGCCGAGCACCAAGAGTACCCAAGCTAAGCGATGCTCATGCAAGTGGTTTGCATACATAAAGCACTCAAACTCTGAATCCAAACTTTGTTTCCTTGGAAAAGCCTGAGTTGATATCGAACACCGAACTTCAGGTTTGCATAGCTCTACTAAGGTTGAAAGAGGGAACAGTTTATGTTTGTGTTTTCTGTGGCCCTACTGTAGGCCATTTAGGATTAAATCATAAAAAGGCCACAACCTGTAAGGTTCCAGCAACATCGGGTACTCAATGTTACTACCACCTAAGCAAGTGAAGCCCTGTGTTTTTCAGGAATGTATTGTGCATTGTGTATTGTCCCTAGAGGAAAACAAATTCATATGGCACAAGAACCACACTCACAAGGTTGCCAAATTATTATTTTTTTTTCTTCTTACCATAACATTTTACCACAAAAACTAATCTGTACAAAAATCACAATTTTTTTTGAAAGATACTGGGAAAGAGGTTTCATATTTTAGAGAATAGCTAGGAATTAATATTAACAACCCTGCTTCCTTTATTTCCTTTCTACCTGCTAAATAAAATAGTTACTTTGAGCTCTTCGATGATGTCTTATGCACTAGAAGATAAGACGGACTTTCACCACCCAAATAGCAGGATACACATTCTGTCTGTGTTAAAAACAGTCATCTGAACCGCCCAGCAGAGTATCATGGGTCATAGTGCTGTCCGTGTGAGGTGAGGTTTTTTTTCCCACAAAACACTCAAACCGTAATATGTGAACGTAACCTACCACTGATCAATCACAATGCGTCTAGCACTGTCCTGAAAATAAGCCTTGGTAGGATTTTGGGGGCTTTTTGAGTAAGCTTAAAATATAAGCCCCACTCCAAAAATAAGCCTCAAGCCGGCGTTACACGCTACAATTAATCTGACGATATATCGGCGGGGTCACGGTTTTCGTGCCACACATCCGGCATCATTATCGACGTCATTGCGTGTGACACCTATGTGCAACTCCGAACGATCGCAAATAGGTTGAAAATTGCTGATCTCTAACACGTCGTTCATTTTCAAAATATTGTTTTTCGTTTGGATTGCAGCAGACAAATTGGTACGTTTGACACCCTGCAAACGATGAGCAACATCCACATGACCGCCTTGGTCAAACAATATATCGCTGAACGATTTTGCATCGCTTGTGCGATCGTTACGTGTGACTGTTAATAAACGACCTACATGTGATCTCGGCAAATCGTAACTAGGATCTGGGAGTGTCACGTTGCTCATGAGATCATCAGATAAATCATAGCGTGTAAAGCGACCTTTAGTTGCGGTTCCAGTAGGAAGTGTCCAAGCAGCTTAAAAGGTTAAAGACTACAGCAGGAATCTTCATCAAAGAAAGTATCTCCAAAAGAAAGCACACACCCCCAAAAGAAAGGAGACTACCCCTTTCTCAAAAAAATAAAAAAAAATCGCACTCACTAGATCCCAAACAATTGCAGTTGGCAAGTACCAATGGTGGATGGATTCTCCCAGAGATCTGCATTGCTGTAAGGTCCCTCGCCGTTCAAGCTGCATTGCACTGCAGCTTTCACAAACAGATTGGGTACCAGTATCACTCCGCGCAAACGATACTGCTTCCAGTCACCAGGGGGAGTCAACTGCTACATAGAAGGCAGGGGGACCTGACAGTGACGCAGATTTATATGAGATAGGTCATCTACTTGCCAACTGTTTTGGGTCTGGTTTTATTCTACTAAGGGGTGTCTGCTTTCTTTTTGGGGGTAAACTTAGCAGTGCATAGAGAGTACGTTTAAGCAAATAATTTAAACCTTTGTAAATATGGTATCTACCTACCACCATAGGACTGGTTCTAGCAGATCAAATTAAAAAAAATGGGCATCTGAACCAGTAACAGGATTAACACAAAACGTTGCTGTTCCAGAATGTGATTACATGATTATATGCTGATTGTTGTTCATGGGAAAATATAAGACATCCCCTGAAAATAAGTCCAAGTGTATCTTTCAGAGCAAACAATAATATAGGATCCTGCTTATTTTTGGGGAAACATGATAACTGTCTAACTATCAATTGAATCTGCATTATTCACAGGCTTCTACACTCACCTTTTACAGTGCTGCAGTTATTAAACATATTACGGTTTGGAGTGTTTGTCTAATATTTTAGGGCTTTTTCTTTATGCTTCTACGGTATGACTGATCTGTGAGCTTTGACAAACCTGAATGGCAAATTTGCAATGAATCGATTCAACCATATCTATTAGTAATACCTCTGAGATGTCATTCACCTTTTAAAAGGAACCAGTCATGAGGTTAATCTGCAGTTTTAGGCTGTGTGCGCACTTTGCGTTGAGTTACCTGCAGTTGTAAACGCATCCTCTGGCAGAAATTGTCTTTGTCAAATTTGGTTTTGACCACAAAAACGCTAAAAATACGCTTGCGTTTTTACCGCGTTTTACATGCTTTTTCATTGTTTAAAGACAGATGTGTTTTCAATACAAATACACTACTAAATAAAGTTTAAACATTCAATCACTATGAAAAAAAAGGAAAAAAATGATTAAAAATATTATGCTTAAAATCATACACAAAATAGCTATTTTGGATAAAATGCTAACTGTGATCTAATATTTATGTTTCAAATAACGTTAAAATATTGATTTTCATTAAATTAATTGTCGGACTATCTGTTTGTGAAAAGGGACACATCATGACCTCAATATAACGTCAAAAACACATGCGTTTATTTTGTCTAAAAAGCATGCGTTTTGCATCAAAAATTATTGAATGTTCTAAGTGAGAGGACATCTCAGGTCCCTTCATCCGGCATGGTATATGATGAAGGGACCTGATATGTCTCGAAAGCTTGCTTTGTAACATCCCTTTATTTTATTTTAATTAGACATTAAAAGGTATCACAAGATTATAATTTTGTTCCTCTCACTGAGAACATTCAATAATTTTTCAACTGGTTAACACGGTACCAAAACCTTTTTACTTGCATCAAAAACGCATGTAAAACGCTAGGATTTTGTTTTAGGATGCGTTTTGAAAGTTCTCATTGTCTTTAATGATAGCAAAACGCTGCCAAAATGGCAAAAACAATTGACATGTTGCTTCTTTAAACGCAGAGATTTTGACAAATTTTCTGCACCTAAAACGCTGCGTTTTTAACAGCATTTTGTGCACAAGAAAGCCCTATTTCCCATAGACTTGAAAATCAAAACGCATGCATTTTTGCATTAAAACGCTGCAGTTGAAAACGTTGCGGAAACGCATGAAAAAACGCAACGAGCGCACATGGCCTAATAGTGTTTTGAACCTGCCCGGTATCTGTTCGTTGAGCGCTGCTTTCGGGAGGAAATGAAGTCCCAGCAGTGTTTGAGTTTCAGTCATTGGGGCAGCGCCGACACTGGTTTAGTCACCGCTCTATGTATGGCGAGCGGTGGCTGAAACTGCACCCTCTGCACTAACTGAGAGCAGGTTCTAATGTTGAGCGGCTGTCAGTCAGTGTGGTGGGGGCAGCACAATTACAGCTGCTGTCGCGGGCGGAGGGGCCGCGCTCGCTACTCTTGGGTTCGGGGCTGCTGCTGCTCGGTGGCTCGAGCGGTGGGCCGGACCCGGGGACTCGAGCAGCGCTCCTCGCTCCCGAGTGAAAAGGGGTGTCGGGTGGTTTTTGGGAGATAGTTCGTGACGCCACCCACGGGTCGTGGTGATAGTGGGCACCACCGCTGCTCGTGACGGGATTCCCGGGAACGATGGCGGGGAGCAGCTAGGTGTTGGTTCCCCCTCCGTGGCTAGGGGTTGGTGATCCCGGGGCCCGGTGGTGGTACGGGGAGGCAGTAGGGTCGTGGTGCAGGGTTGCAGGGGCAGTGCGGCGCGGTGCCGGATGGCACTGTTGTACTCACTCAGGCACAAATTCACAGAGTCTCTGGTAAACCAAACAGCTGGATAGACGGGTCCCGCAGCCGGCTTCAGTGTCTTTGCTCTCCCCGGACAGGTTGATGGTGGCTGTCTGTCCTTGCACCGTTGTAGAATGTATTGACTCCGATGGTTTCCCACTGGTAGTCCGCTCCCCGGCGTGTATGTACCGAAGGAGCCCCTTTTGCCCGCAGGCGCTGGCCCATGGATTGGTGTGACTACCTGGTTAGTCCAGGGTGTCACAGTGCCACTCTCCATACATAGAGGAATGACTGATACCTAAATGCTGCCTTGAGGTTTAAAGTTAATTTCATCCTGACAGCGAGGTTTGAAGTGCAGATGCTGGGCAGGTTCCAAAACACTATTAGGGCATGTGCGCACGTGTACGTATTGCATGCATTTACGCTGCGTCCTGCGTCCCCAGCACAATCTATGAAGATTGTGCATAATCCTTGCACACGATGCTTTTTTGAACGTAGCGACTTAGATGCTGAAATTTTGATCCAAATCGGTGGGTTCAAAAATGCAGCATGTCACTTCTTTCGTGCGCTTTAGATGCAGCTCCCACTCTGTCTATGGGAGAGGCAGCATCCCGAGCGCATGAAAATAGGCATCTATTCTGCTGAAACACTGCATCCATTTCTGCAGCGATTTGAAGCGCACATGTGACTGGACTAGTCAGGTCGTCACAGGCTACTACCCGCTCTTTACTCTTAGTGCAGGATTCAAACCCCTGGGTTCCTAACTTGCAGCACTGCCTCCACCAGCATCTAAAAATCCTAATCACACCTCACACCACACCTTGTCAGGCACACCAATGGGCTGCTAAGCTGGAATAGGGCCGCCCACCTAGGGGTCAGGCATGGAGATGGGAGGTGACAAGTGAGTCGGCTCGAAGTGTGAGGAAGCTGGGAGTTGGAGCTCCCAGGGGAGAAGTAGATTGGTTTGCAGACGGTGGTCTGGACCCAGAGGAGTCGGAGACCCAGTCGCGGAAGATTAGGACTGGTTGCCTGGCCTAGTCTTGGAGGACGGCCAGCAGCTGCGGTTTAATAGCCGGTCTGGGACCGAAAGCATGTCGGGGTACTGGACCCTAGGTCGGGGAGAGGCTTCAAGCAACCTGGCAATTAACCTGCGGAGGATAGGGCCTTTATGGACTGTCCCCACGAAGCTCAGAGGTCGGGGGAACTAGTGCAATGAGGGGGATAGAGCTTTCCAAACAAAGCAGCCCACTGAAATCCCAAGCGTGAGCTCCTGAGAGCAAGCTCCTCTACTACCCATAGTAGGGAGCGGGGCCCGGACAGCTTCAAGCTTATGGGCTACTTGGACACTACTAAATTCTGTGCACGGAGGCAGGCTCTGGACCATCAGGCATTACTGCAGGGGACGAAACCCGGATGAGCTCCCCCAAGAGGCAGCGGCACCCAGAGACTTGGTTTACCACGTTGTCAGCGTTTGCTTTCCTTCTGAGTGAGTACCTGATCACCCCCTCCTACCAGCGAGCCTGCGCTCCCCCTGCACCCCACCATATACAGTCCCGTGGCCTTCCCCTGTCCGTGGAGGGTAACGTCATCTAGCTGCCCCCGCTCCATCACGCCGGGTACTCCCAACGGCAGTGGCGATACTCTCTATTACCGCACACCACGGGTGGCATCACAAACTATCTAATTCCCTGTAAATAACCTCCCATCACATTTTAGAGTGACCCCGAGCCCCCAGGTCCTCTCCAGAGACCCTCAAGCCACGAGTAGCGACAGGTTTTTTCACATGACAGATTCAGCATTGAACAGTGACTAATTTGACCAGATGACTATGGATTAAACTCTTATAGTAATATATATGAAAATAGCACTTCAAACTGTATACTCTGAAAACAGTCCTTGAAATAAAAGCTCTCAGCATGGTTCAGACAATTTTAGGTTTTGATAAAAAAAATCCCACACAGAATGGCAGGGATTAGATGCATTGTAAATTAAGCTCTTCAATCATTTCTGCAGAGGTTAAATCAGGCTACATGTTCACTGCAACTAAATTTGTTGTGTGTTGTAATAGTAGAAAAGGTAAAGTTTAACAATACGTAGAAAGACAGAAAGCGACTAATGCACACATAGATGTTAGCTTAATCAAGTGTCCTCTAAAAATATGCAATTGAGAATGACAATTCTTGGGGGAAAACTCTCACGGCTATAAGAACAGTCGAATTGTCTCACACCTTAATCAAGAAAAATAGGAACGACACAAGCTAGATATATCTCCTAAGAAAGCTACAGTAAGTGAAGCTACAGTAGAAAAATAATGGGGTAGTCTCTAGAGATGATTGCCTCGGTGAGATGGCCCGCGTGCGTGGCTAATTCGGAGTGCGCGCCAGAAAGGAGGGGGGCGGGCACTTCCCTATATCAGTAGCGCTGTCGGGTGCGGCGCACGCTACTGAGAATGGGGTCACACTGAGGCACATCTGAGCCATACAGTGATGCGCCCTGTAAACAACGTATCAGGCAGGGCATTAATACATGAAACTTAGGAGTTGCTGACACTCTTCTTATTAGATTGATGCCTGTGGCTCTGCACCTATGACATCTATCAGTCATATGGTGCTTGAATATCAATAGATCCCAGGCACAATAGAACACTTGGTCTAAACAATAGTGACCTGGGTGTTTAATTTACCTCCTGATGTGTCTCACTGTTATAGGTGAGAAGAAACGCGTTGAGGTTATTGTTATTAACAACAAAGCGTATCATTGAATAGGCTGGAGAGTTTTACATATAAACTATAGGTGACAATATCTTCTCCTACATCCCAGCAGCAATATATTGGTGAAGTGTGGATAACTGGGTATGGGGGTAAGATGAGAATCACTAAATCTGCCTCTTTGCCACATTGATTGGACCCTGATCCTAATAGGGCGTGACTGTAATTGTGCCGAATCCGGAGCATATATTAGACCAATTGGTTAAAAAGGGCATGAAATAAGGTTGCCATGGATATTTATGTGCCCAGGGAGTGAAAGTAAACACTAGTGGGCTTCATATAATATCCTCATTCATTATATGAATGAGAGCCAATTGGGATTCCTAGTTCCCCGTGATTTAAGGTTGTAATGTACATTGAAAAAAGATTTGATGCCTGAGCCTATTAATAGGGACAACAAGAAAGAAGGATTAACCCAGCGCGGATTTAGGGGCACATATAGTTAACCATATCTATAGGAGAAATTGGGCAGTGTTTGAATTTAAGTGTCCTATCTGATAGTGCAGCTGAACATTAGGGTGCACAAAGAGTAATTACTCTATTAAATTTGGACACTATTTTATATGTTACTATAGCAGTTTTGGACTGAAGTTTCAATAGTCGGTCCATCTGTTATCTTAGTATCTGAACCCGGTTATTTTTAACTGGGTGTTTCCGATAGGCTTCAAAATAAGTGTGAAATTGTATCGTATGTTTTTATAGATTGATTAATAAAGGTTAAATTTTATAAACTGTTCACACAGCCAGTGAATTGTAATAATTAGTGGACAGATTTCGAGGTTCGCTACAGTTAAAATATTAGTCACTAGAGATAGTCATTAGTTGGCATAACTGGTCGTTAGCGATGCACATCCGGCATCATCAGAGATATCGTACCGTGTGACACCTCCGAACGACTGTGAACGAGCAAAAATACTCACCTTATCGTTGCTCGTTGACACGTCGTTCATTTTCAAAATGTCGGGCCTCCTTCTGTTCTCCGGTTGTTCATCGTTCCCGTGGCAGCACACGTCGCTCCGTGTGACACCTCGGGAACAACGAACACAGCTTACCTGCATCCCCCCGGCAATGCGGAAAGAAGGAGGTGGGCGGGATGTTACGTCCCACTCATCTCCGCCCCTCCGCTTCTATTGGCCGGATGCCGTGTCACGTCGCTGTGACGCCGAACGTCCCTCCCCCTTCAGGAAGAGGATGTTCACCGCCCACAGCGACGTCGCCCGGGAGGTAAGTGCGTGTGACAGGGGTTAACGACTTTGTGCGCCACGGACAACTAATTGCCCGTGGCGCACAAACGACGGGGGCGGGTACAATCGCTCGTGCGATCGCACGATAGATCACCCCGTGTGATGCCGGCATAAGACTTACTGTAAGTTAGGGAGTTGTACCTTCCCGACACCCATTCACCGACAATAGCAATGTAGTTGACATCCCTCCATGATTTATAATAGTAATATTAACAGCATATATGTAAAAGTCTAGAGGCTTTTATGGAAAGTAAACATGTTCCCTATATGTTCTCTGGCTTTCTAATTACAGCACTACACATTTAATATATATATATTATATACATATATATATATATATATATATATATATATTATATATACACACATATATATATATATATATATATTATATATACACAGTATATACCGTACATACACACACACACACATATACATACACACACACATACACACATATACATACACACACACATACACACAAGAACAAAACTTTTCCATAAAAAAATATGGTAATTTCAGCAAATTTAGAGCACAATGTTGTTTTTCCATTGCCTCACCCAGAGCTATAATTTTTTTTATTTTCCTTTATATATGATTTTTCTTTAAGTACATCCAGTGTTGGAAAGGGGTTAAAGAGATATCATATTTTATTTTTTTTTTCTTCCAGAAATCCATAGTACAAGTGATGATAAGAAACTTTGTAATATAACTTAGAGAAATCTGCATCTTTCTCCATTTGGACTGACCATTCACTCAATTCAGTATCTGTCTTCAGTGAATACAGATAATTTGATTACTGACATAGAGGACGACAGCCACAGCTCATAAACTGCTATGGAGAGGGGAGTGGGGAGGTGCTAAAGGTAGAAAGATATATATCTGCAACAGGTTCTCCTAAAATGACCGTCACACAGAATCTATCAACAGTTTTGTGCCACTAAATCTGGCATAATGCTGAGCCAGAGACTAGATATCAGCACAAAATTATTACTACAGGACTAGTAAATCTGCAGCACTGTAGTCCTCCATATTTATGATCTCTATATAACCATGGATTGGCAGTTTTCTGACTATGCACATTGTACGTAAAAAGCTGCCCATTAATGGTGTTTGCGGGGTTATATAGAGCTCAGAATTCAGAGAACCGGTAGATCTGCAGCAGATAAAAGTAATTTCTGCCCCTACCTCAAGCTGCTCTCACAGTACATAGAAAAACCTGACAGATTCCCTTTAATAAATTAATTTTTTAGCAGTTAAAAATAACAAAAAAAACCAAAGTTCATTCATTCTCGTATTCAGTTAACACAAGCCTTGCAGACAAAACATTCAAATGCTGGGTTTGTACATAAGATGGATATACAGTGCCTTGCGAAAGTATTCGGCCCCCAAGAATTTTTCCACCTTTTTCCACATTTCAGGCTTCAAACATAAAGATAAAAATGTTAATGTTATGGTAAAGAATCAACAACAAGTAGGAGACACAATTGTGAAGGCGAACGAAATGTATTGCTTATTTTAAACTTTTTTAAAAAAATAAATAACAGAAAAATGGGGTGTGCAATATTATTCATAACCTTTAAGTTAATACTTTGTAGCACCACCTTTTGCTGCGATTACAGCTGCAAGTCGCATGGGGTATGACACATGGGGTATGATAGACACTATCGGTTTTGCACATCGAGAGACTGAAATTCTTGCCCATTCTTCCTTTGCAAATAGCTTGAGGCGAGTGAGGTTGGATGGAGAGCGTTTGTGAACAGCAGATTTCAGCTCTTTCCCAGATTCTCGATTGGATTCAGGTCTGGACTTTGACTTGGCCATTCTAACACCTGGATACGTTTATTTGTGAACCATTCCATTGTAGATTTTGCTTTATGTTTGGATCATTGTCTTGTTGGAAAACAAATCTCCGTCCCAGTCTCAGATCTTTTGCAGACTCCAACAGGTTTTCTTCAAGAATGGTCCTGTATTTGGCTCCATCCATCTTCCCATCAATTTTAACCATCTTCCCTGTCCCTGCTGAAGAAAAGCAGGCCCAAACCATGATGCTGCCACCACCATGTTTGACAGTGGGGATGGTGTGTTCAGGGTGATGAGTGGTGTTGCTTTTACACCAAACATATTTGGCATTGTGCCCAAGTAGTTCGATTTTGGTTTTATCTGATAAGAACACCTTCTTCCACATGTTTAGTGTGTCTCCCAGGTGGCTTGTGGCAAACTTTAAACAACACTTTTTATGGATATCTTTGAGAAATGGCTTTCTCCTTGCCACTCTTCCATAAAGGCCAGATTTGTGCAGTGTACGACTGATTGTTGTCCTATGGACAGACTCTCCCACCTCAGCTGTAGATCTCAGCAGTTCATCCAGAGTGATCATGGGCCTCTTTGCTGCCTCTCTGATCAGTCTTCTCCTTGTTTGAGATGAAATTTTTGAGGGACGGCCGGGTCTTGGTAGATTTACAGTGGTATGATACTACTTCCATTTCAATATGATTGCTTGCACAGTGCTCCTTGGGATGTTTAATGTTTTGGAAATCTTTTTGTAACCAAATCCGGCTTTAAACTTCTCCACAACAGTATCACAGACCTGCCTGTTGTGTACCTTGGTCTTCATGATGCTATCTGCACTTTAAACAGAACACTGAGACTATCACAGAGCAAGTGCATTTATACGGAGACTTAATTACACATAGGTGGCTTATATTTATCATTATCAGTCAATTAGGACAACATTGGATCATTCAGATATTCTCAATGAACTTTTGGAGTGAGTTTGCTGCACTGAGAGTTAAGGCTACTTTACACGCTGCGATAACGGTACCGATATCGCTAGCGTGCGTTCCCGCCCTCATCGGTTGTGCGACACGGGCAAATCACTGCCCGTGTCGCACAGCACTGGCCGGACCTGTCACACATACTTACCATCCCTGCGACGTCGCTGTGACCGGTGAACCGCCTCCTTTCTAAGGGGGCAGTCCGTGCGGCATCACAGCGACGTCAATAGAGCGCCCAATAGAAGCGGAGGGGCGGCGATGAGCGGGACGTAACATCCCGCCAACCTCCTTCCTTCCGCATTGGGGCCGCCGGCAGGTAAGAGAGGTTCCTCGTTCCAGCGGCGTCACACGGAGCGATGTGTGCTGCCGCAGGAGCGACGAACTACTTCGTACCTGCAGCTCCAACGATATTCGAGAATGGACCCCCATGTCACCGATGAGCGATTTTGCACGTTTTTGTGACGATGCAAAATCGCTCATAGGTGTCACACTCAACGGCATCGCTAATGCGGCCGGGTGTGCGTCACAAATTCCGTGACCCCAACGACTTCGCATTAGCGATGTCGTAGTGTGTAAAGCCCGCTTAAAGGGGACGAATAATATTGCACGCCCCACTTTTCAGTTATTTATTTTTTAAAAAAGTTTAAAATAAGCAATACATTTCATTCAACTTCACAATTGTGTCCCACTTGTTGTTGATTCTTCACCATAACATTACAATTTTTATCTTCATGTTTGAAGCCTGAAATGTGGGAAAAATTTGAAAAATTCAAGGGAGCCAAATACTTTCACAAGCCACTGTAGATTGATACTCTAAAGAGGTTACCCACTACTAGAGAGCGAAGCTTACTCAATTTGGAATCTTCACAACATGACTAAAGCGCAGAATTCTCCGGTGCTGGTGACAAGATTGAGCCATCATATAATTGCAAGTATGTGATATTCATACTCCCTGCTTCATTACAACTAGACGTGCGGGGCCTCACTCAAGCATTCATACACATAGTTACAAGACTACTTGCTCCCAATGCTAGCACTGGGAATCCTGACAGTCAGTGGCGTACAGCACTCACTCTCATCATTCACTGTGTCTGCACTCTGACATCTCAGCACAGCGGGGCGTGGTGACATCACTATTGCATGCCGCTGTGCTAAGATATGCAGACCGCAAGACGCAGTGGGGGAATGAGGAGCAGCAGGGGAATGAGGAGACGTGAGTATTTATGTATTGAATCAATGAGCACACAGTTGGCTTGCATAATACAATGTAGAGCTTTATAATACTATATGGGGCTTTATAAGACTATATGTGGCTTTATAATACTATATGGGGGCTTCATAATACTAGATGGGGCTGCATAATACTATGTGGGGCTGCATAATGTTATATAGGGGATTGCATAATACTATATGGGGATTCCATAATGCCATATGGGGATGCATAATACTATATGGGGTCTGCATAATACTATGTGGGGGTGCACAATGCTATGTGGGGCTTCAAAATATTATATGGGGCTGCATAATACTATATGGGGCTGCATAATGCTATATGTGGGTGCTTAATGCTCTCTGTCCGTCGGTCGGTCTCTCTCTGTCTGTCTCTCTCTCTGTCCGTCGGTCGGTCTCTCCCCCTCTCTCATACTCACCAATCACTAGCACGGCTGTCACAAAGCTCTGGCGGCTTTTCCTCTTTTGAAAATGCCGGCCACTCATTATTTCATCTCGTATTCCCTGCTTTCCCCGCCCACCGGCGCCTATGATTGGTTGCAGTCAGACACGCCACCACGCTGAGTGACAGCTGTCTCACTGCAACCAATCACATCCGCCGGTGGGCAGGTCTATATCATGCAGTAAAATAAATAATAAAAAAAAAAACCCGTGCGGTCCCCCCAATTTTGATACCAGCCAGGGTAAAGCCACACGGCTGAAGACTGGTATTCTCAGGATGGGGAGCTCCACATTATGGGGATCCCCCCAGCCTAACAATATCAGCCAGCAGCCGCCCGGAATTGTCACATCCATTAGATGAGACAGACCCGGGACTCTACCTGGCTCATCCCTAATTGCCCTGGTGCGGTGGCAAGCGGGGTAATAAGGAGTTAATGACAGCCCATAGCTACCACTATGTCCTAGGTTAATCATGGCAGGCGTCTCCCTACGATACCTTCCATGATTAACCTGGCTGCAGGCCCCGTTCATCACTCCGTTTTGGTTTACCAGAGACTCTAGTCTATCCTACTGTGTGGAGGGCTGTGTGGCAGCCATTATACTATTTAGGGTACGTTCCACTTGCGCATAGCTTCCGATACGAGAGCATCTGAAGCGATATGCTAATGACCCTCTGCTGCGAGCATCAGCCAAGGGTCATATGACTAATGCAATCTTGTGATCGTATCACAGCTAAGGAGAAGAAGAAGGCAACACTTTCTCCCATTCTCCTGCCTGTCTCTGCATACATCACACTGCAGTCGGATAACATGCAAGTGCAGTGCGATGTTTCACATGCTCCCATAGAGTTGTATGGGGCTGCGTGAGCCGAGACTAGCTGACAAACGCAGCATACTGCGATTCATTCTGCATGCCACTATGGCATGAGAAATCAATTGCAGATGAACACTGCCCCATAGTTTTGCACTAGACTGAGAGCAATTCGATGTTCTATCGGATTGCACTTGTCCGTGCAAAACGCAAGTGGTACCGTACCCTTAGAGGTATAGTAGGGTCCAATATTCTGTATGTAGGCCCATTATACTGCAAGGAGGGCTGTGTGGTGGCCATTATACTATTTGGAGGGGATTTAGGGGCCATTATACTGTATGTAAGCACATTATATTGCATGGAGGGGTGTGTGGGGGTCATTGCTGGGGTAGATGAAGGGGGGTACAGTAGGGTTATCATTTTGTGCGTGTGGATGGTACTATGAAGCAATTTACTGTGGGAAATCATATAGTGTTTGTGGGGCACTTTTGTTGCTATCATACTTTAAGGATGCAATGAAAGGCGAATCGGGGGGCTTCAATAGGAGGAAAATGGCTCTTTAAGGGCTCATGCGCACATTGCGTAATAGCATGCATTTACGCTGCGCATTGCACTGCAGCGTAAATGCATGCGTCCTGCGTCCCCTGCATGCGTCCTGCGTCCCCTGCACAATCTATGAAGATTGTGCATGAGACGTGCGCGCGATGCTTTTATGAACGCAGCGATTTGGGTGCTAACATTTTGACTCATATCCGTGCGTTCATAAAAGCAACATGTCAATTATTTCTGCGTTCTGGATGCAGCTCCCACACTGTGTATGGTGGGGGCAGCATCCCTAGCGCATGAAATCGGCTTTTTTTAACAAAAATACTATATTCATTCTGCAGCGATTTGAAGCACACATGTGCTGTCAAATCGCTGCAGAAGAATCAGCAGTTACGTGCGCATGAGCCCAAAGGATTGCAAAGTTGTGAAATATGCTCTTCTGTGACCCAGTTGAATATTATTATTACTAGGTTGTTTTTTTTTGAGGGGAGGGAGGGAGGTTTTGGGGGCGAAGAGGGCAATTAGAAATTCTGCTATGGAGCCCATGATTTTTATGTACGCCCCTGCTTACAGTGCATGGATGGTGCACCGTGAAAATTCCCAAATCACATAGAGTGACTGCAGACTTTCATGCCAAGCCTGGATAACTCTTTTACTAAGGCACAATACTCACCTGCATAACAAAGTTAACTTGTTATTTTTAATGCATAGTAAACATTGTACACACAACCACCCCAAAAAAACATTTGCGGAATTCCTGTTTTTCTTTTTTACTCAATTACAGACAGCAGATTTGGAAAACATTATTCAGTACAAAAATATAAAAATATATGGCTCGTCAAGCAAAAAACAATTGAACATAAAGCTGTAGCTTTTGAAAGGCATTTTGGGGAAAAAAAAACAAAAGTGGAAAAACAAAATATGGCTTGCTATGAGAAAGTGTTACCGTAAGTGGCTGGCAGAAAAAAAAACAGGCGGCATGTCTTACAATTCAGCAGCCAAAATACCTTAAGGAGAAGAAACAATGCATAAGAAGGTTGTTCATAGTATTCCTAACAAAGCTCGCATTAGATTTATAGATCCATTCCAATACAAGAGCTTAAAACGTTCACACGAAGTGCATTATTCAACACATCACATTAGTCCCATGTGCACTCCTAAATGTTGATTGCAGTGCAAAAGCTTTATTACTACTAGGAATGGATAATGAAGAAGAACACACTAAGGGGATTGACAGTAAATGGAATGGTAGCAGCACACAGAAGTGAACACAAACTATTTTTTACTTGCCTGTATAATTTTCTTGATATTAAACTACCAGTAACTTGTTTTGAATTATGCAGTGATTTTGAAACAACAAATCAATTTCTTGCACCATGATACCCTACAATGCGCCCTTCTAGTTCCCAAATACATAAATGCATAAGCATCTAACTTTTAGGCTATGTGTCCACGTTGCTTTTTACCTGCTTTTTTGCTGCTTTTTTCAACTGCAGCGTTTAATGGCAAAATAGATGTGCTCTGCTATTCAAGCAAAGTCTATGGGAATTTGGGTTTCCTGTGCCCACTATGCAGTTCAAACTGCAGCCTTTTTGTGGCAGAAATTTGGACAAAAACTCAGCTTTGCAGTGCAAAACCCAAATGGCAAAAACAACTGACATGTCAATTGTTTTTGCCATTTGCGTTTTGAACTGCAAAGCAGAGTTTTTGACCAAATTTCTGCTAGAAAAAGGCTGCAGTTTGAACTGCATAGTGCGGACAAGAAACCCAAATTCCCATAGACTTTGCTTGAAAAGCAGAGCACATCTATTTTGCCATTAAACGCTGCAGTTGAAAAAGCAGCAAAAAAGCAGGTAAAAAGCAGGTAAAAAGCAACGTGGACACATAGCCTGAAAGCACCATTTCAGTGGGGGGTTTTTTCCATAGCTGGAGTGGCGCTTTAAATGTAATCCTCTGCCCCCATTCTTCTACATTTTCATCTTTTTTCGGCATCTCTCTGGTCCCGCGGCACCATCTTTTGCCCATAACTTCTGACTGGCAGGAGATCAGAACTTAAGTCAAAAGTGCTCAAGAAGGCTCTCATAGAGTTGCATTGATCTTGGATCTCCAGCTCACTCAATAAAATCCTGGAGCTGCTGGCAGGTTACAAATTGACTGATGGGGAGCGACCCATCTTCACCAGGCTTCCTATATTTAATAGCCATAGACACTGATCTGCTAATAACAGAAATAGGCAGGCCGGACTGCCAGGCATGAGCAATGCAGTTTAGCAATGCTAAAATCCTGAAGATAAAACAAATATTGCAGGTAAACAACAGCAGGACCTTGACAAGAGAGGCATCCCTGAACTCTATGTTTTAGCACTCACAGCATGTAGTCTTCAGATTACATTTTAACCTGTTAGTGAAAGATCATAAACTGCTTAAACCTTCTTTCATCTATATAAGACCTCTTTCACACGTTAGTGATTCTGGTACGTATGTGACATCTTTATACATATCAAAATCACGGACATATGCAGGCCCATTAAAATCAATGGGTCTGCGCACACATCAGTAATTTTTCACTGACCGTGTCTCCGTGCGGCGCGCACGCGTGTCTGTGTGCTCCGCACGGAGACTTATTTATTTTTTTCTGGCATCACTGATGTCCCATGCACCACACTATGGTGTGATCTGTGAAACACATACCAGAAAAACACGGACATTGAAAATAAAAAGCTTTTTATACTCACCTTCTCCAGCACCGCTGTGTTCAGCTGCTGCTGCCTGCTGCTTCCAGACTGGCTACTTATTCTCATGCATATGCATTTATGCAGGGCACTGTGACCCGAAAGTAGCTGCAGCGGGGTCAGCGGCGGCCGGACACAGCAGAGCCAAAGAGTTCAGCATTACGGACAGCAGGAGTGGGGACAGGTGAGTTAACGTCCATGTGCCATCACGGATAGCACATGGATAACTCACTGGTGCCGTGATTCATGGCACATGGAGGGACATATACGTTTTTTACACGTCAGTGAAAAATGGCTGTGTTTTTCACTGCCGTGTGAAACAGGCCTAAAACACATATGTTAAAAAATGGTACTGGTGTAATCAGTGTTTTGGATCTTTGTAAGGACAATGTGTTTGTTTTTACTATCAAGGTGTCATCAGTGTGTTAGTTTTTACCATCAGTGTGTAAAACGTTTTTTTTTTTCCCACAGATAGCTAAATAAATAAATTACAAAGCTTCTCCTATATTTTGCAATGTTAAATACGTACAGCACACGGAGTATACGCTGTGTCATCTGTGTGCTGTATGTGTTTTTCACGAACCCATAGATTTGTATTGGTCCTTCTCATCTGTGCTTCCAGTAAAGAAACGGACATGTCTGTGTGGTTTTCCCAGACACAGAGTCTGCATAAAACATGTAAACAGCACCATAGATTATAATGGGTACATGTGGTATCTGTGAAAAGAAAAGAAAAAAAAAAGATACAAAAACATACCGGAAACAAGAATATGTGAGGGGGTTCTAAGGCTAAGACCCCACGTTGCTTTTTACCTGCTTTTTTGCTGCTTTTTCAACTGCAGCGTTTAATGCCAAAATGGTTGTGTTCTGCTCTTCAAGCATAGTCTATGGGAATTTGGGTTTCTTGTCCGCACTATGCAGTTCAAACTGCAGCCTTTTTGTGGCAGAAATTTGGGCAAAAACTCAGCTTTGCAGGGCAAAACCCAAATGGCAAAAACAATTGACATGCTGCTTCTTTGAACGCATGGTTTTTGCCACAAATTATGCAAATTAAACGCTGCGTTTGAAAACGCAAAGTGCGGACAGGAAATGCATATTTCCCATAGACTTTGCTGGAAAATCAATACGCATGCCTTTTGGCATGAAAACGCTGCAGTTCAAAACGGACCTAAGAAGCAGCTGAAACGCAGGTGGATTTCCAGGCTCTCTCTGACAAGGTGCAGTTTTGGTTACAGTTTGTGAACACAAAAAGATGCAGCGTGCGCATGTAGCCTTAAAATTCTGTTAGGTGAAATTCCCACTATGGGAGTTTTTACTGCTGCATATTTTTGCTTTGCAAAAGCGCAGCACCTTAGGCTATGTTCACACTGCATCTTTTACTGCATTTTTGGTGCATTTTTTAGCTCACAAATATGCACCTATATGTGTGCATTTCCTTCCCCCAGCAAAGTCTATGAAATTTCTATTTTGCTGTCTACACTGGGCATCTTTTTATGTCTGTATTTTGGCTGCATTTTTGAAGATGCACCCAAGATGCAGCATGTCATTTTTTTTTACATTTTTCCAGCGTTTTTGAGGCCTTCAGTCAATAGATTTGACTTAAAAAAATGCAAAATGCATTGGGCAAAATGTGGTAAACTCGCAGTAAAACGCATAAAAAACGCATGTGTTTTTGCCATGGGTGCGTTTTTGGGGCCGAAAACGATGTATCTTTGTGGTTAAGAAAAGATGCAGTATGTGAACATAGCCTTACAGTTCCAGCAAAGTGGATGAGATCTATAGAAATCTCCTGCCCACTGTGCTTTTTTTTTTTTTTTACCTTAACCCCTTCACCTCCAGGCAGTTTTCCGTTTTTTATTTTTTGTTTTGCTCCCCTTCTTCAGAGAGCCGTTACTTTCTTATTTTCCCTCTATCTTGCCATATAAGGGCTTATTTTTTTAACTTAAACCATGAGTTTCACCATATAGTGTACTGGAAAATGGCGAAAAAAAATTGCAAAAAAAGTGCATTCGCACAATTGTTTTTGTCATATTTTATGCTCCGTGTTCACTATATGGTAAAACTGATGTGTCAGTGTGATGCCTCAGGTTGGTACAAGTTCATAGACACTAAACATGTATAGATTTACTTTTATCTAAAGGATTAAAAAAATTCAGAATTTTGTCCAAAAAAGTGGCATTTTTTAAAACCCGTAGCGTTCTCATTTTTCAGGATCTGGGGCTCAGTGATGGCTTATTTTTTTGCGTCTCGAGCAGATGTTATTTAGGGTACTATTTTTGCATAAATGCTACGTTTTGATCGCCAGTTATTGCATTTTGCAAAAAATTTCCAATGACCAAAAAAACATAATTTTGGAGCTTGGAATTTTTTTGACCCTACGCCGTTTACCATTAGACTAATTTATTTTATACTTTGATAGATTAGGCATTTCTGAACGTGGCAATACCAAATAGGTGTATATTTTTTTTTAACCCTTTCAGAACTTTTAGGTTTTTTTTTAAAGATTTGTTTAACCCCTTAACGACCTATGACATACTCGGTACGTCATGGTGACATGGTGCTTAACGACCCATGACGTACCCAGTACGTCATGGCGAAATCGCGGTCCCAGAGCCCCGGTGAGTGCGATCGGTTCACACAAACCTTAGATTCGGGGAGGAGGGGACCTCTGCCTGACCTCAGGAGGGGTGATGTCTCCCCCCGGACCTACGGAGGCTGTGATTGGCTGACGAACGCCACTCAGCCAATCACAGCCACTGTAATGTTTCAGCCATTGAAAATGGCTTAAAACATTGAAATCCAGCCTTGATCAGTGCAGCTGTAGCACTGATTATTGTCTGGAGCTGGGTGATCGCTGCTTCACCCGCCCCCAGCTCTGATTGGAGAGACCGGCCTTGTGAGCAATCTCTCCAATCACCATGGATCTGGGGCCGGTGACCCCTCCCCTCAGCTTCACTCAGTCCGTGGAAGGTAGCTGAGAAGAGCGATCCCTGCAAGTGCCCTGGTAAGCCCCTGCCCCCCCAATCGGCTGCCCTGCCCCCAATCCCCTGCCACCGCCGTCGATCCACCGCCGATCTCCTCTATCTGCTCCAGCCCCTCTCCATCTGCCACTGCTCTCCCCCATCAGCCGCTGCCCCCTCCGTGAGCTGCTCCCGCTCACTCCATCCTCATCTGCTGCCCCCCCCCATCTCCCACCCTCCCCGATGTGCTGCCCGCTCTCCACCATCTCACCTTCCCGATGTGCAGCCCGCTCTCCACCATCTCACCTTTCCAATCTGCTGCCCGCTCTCCACCATCTCACCTTCCCGATGTACTGTCCGCTCTCCACCATCTCACCTTCCCGATGTGCTGCCCACTCTCCACCATCTCACCTTCCCGATGTGCTGCCCGCTCTCCACCATTTCACCTTTCCGATGTACTGTCCGCTCTTAACCATCTAACCTTCCCGATCTGCTGCCCCCTCCACCATCTCACCTTCCCGATCTGCTGCCCGCTCACCACCATCTCACCTTCCCGATCTGCTGCCCGCTCTCCACCATCTCACCCTTCCCGATCTGCTCCCACCTCCACCATCTCTCACCCTCCCTGATCTGCTGCCCACTCTCTCCCATCTCTCACCCTCCCTGATCTGCTGCCCGCTCTCTCCCATCTCTCACCCTCCCTGATCTGCTGCCCGCTCTCTCCCATCTCTCACCCTCCCTGATCTGCTGCCCGCTCTCTCCCATCTCTCACCCTCCCTGATCTGCTGCCCTCTCTCTTCCATCTCTCACCCTCCCTGATCTGCTGCCCGCTCTCTCCCATCTCTCACCCTCCCTGATCTGCTGCCCTCTCTCTTCCATCTCTCACCCTCCCTGATCTGCTGCCCCCCCTCCACCCTCTCTCACCCTCCCTGATCTGCTGCCCCCCCTTCACCCCCTCTCACCCTCCCCGATCTGCTGCCCCCTACACCACTTCTCACCCTGATCTGCTGCCCGGTCTCTCCCATCCTCCACTAATCCTCCATCCACCACGCCCCCTCCCATCCTCCGCCGTACACTCTCCCATCCTCCGCCGTGCACTCTCCCATCCTCCGCCGCGCACTCTCCCATCCTCCATCCAGCTTTTTTTCCATCCCACCTAGTCCCCCCCCCCTTTTTGCAGCACGTGCGTGCGTCCTGATTTTTTTTATTTATGTAAACTAAGTAAGACGTACAAATAAACTTAGTTTAGGGCCAGTAAAATTATACTGTAATAATCGTCAACTACAGTATTTTTTACTGAATATTGTAAGGGTCAGCCCAGTGCCACACATGAGAACGATGCACGAGTCTCACATCGCATCATCCGGCACGGTCGCTCTCTTCTAGACAGGAGTGTGTGGCTGTGCCAGATGATGCGATGCGAGATTCGTGCATCGCTCTCACGTGTGGCACTTGCCTTAAGCGGGCTTTACACGCTATGAGATCGCTACACCGATCTCGTTGGGGTCACGGATTTTGTGACGCACATCCAGCCGCTGTAGCGATTTCGTTGTGTGTGACTCCTGGGAGCGATTTTGGATAGTTGCAAAAATGTCCAAAATCGCTCCTCGTTGACATGGGGGACCATTCCCAAATCTCGCTGCTGTCGCTGGGGCGAAGTTGATCCTCGTCCCTGCGGCAGCACACATCGCTACGTGTGACGCCGCAGGAACGAGGAACCTCTCCTTACCTTCCACACGCCAGCAATGAGGAAGGAAGGAGGTGGTGACGTCGCTGTGACGCCGAGCGAACCGCCCCCTTAGAAAGGAGGCGGATCGCCGGTCACAGCGACGTCGCCGAGCAGGTAAGTACGTGTGACGCTGCCGTAGTGATAATGTTCGCTACGGCAGCGATCTCCACATATCGGCATAACGATAGGGACGGGTGCTATCCCGCTCGCCATCGCTAGCATCGGCTAGCGATGTCGCAGTGTGTAAAGCCACCCTTAGTGTCAGTTGCAGGTGCTCATTTTTTTTTTTACTGACGTCCATATTTTTTATTTCGCCAAACTAATTTTTTTTATGGGGGGGGGGTCCTAGTTTCCAAAATGGGGTCACTTGTGGGGGAGCTCCATTGTTTAGGCACCTCAGGGGGTCTCCAAACGCAACATGGCGTCTGCTAATAATTCCAACCAATTTTGCTGAGAAATGGCGCACCTTCTCTTCTGAGCCCCGCTGTGCGCCCAAACAATTGATTTCCACCACATATGAGGTATCTGCGTACTCCGGAGAAATTGCACAATACGTTTTATGCTGCATTTTTTCCTGATACCCTTGTGAAAAAAAAAGCTACCTGGTTGAAATTACAATTTTTGTGGTAAAAAAAATAAAATTATTTTCACGGCTGAACGTTATAAACTTTTGTGAAGCCTCCAGAGGTTCAAAGTGCTCACTAAACATCTAGATAAATTCCATGAGGGGTCTAGTTTCCAAAATGGGGTCACTTGTGGCTCCATTGTTTAGGCACCTCGGGGGGTCTCCAAACGCAACATCGCATCCGCTAATGATTCCAGACAATTTTGCTTTCAAAAAATCAAATGATGCTCCTTCTCTTCTGAGTCCTGCTGTGCGCCCAAACAATTGATTTCCACCACATGTGGTGTACTCAGGAGAAATGGCACAATTAATTTTATGGGGCATTTTTTCCTGATACCCTTGTGAAAATGCTAAATTTTATGGCTAAATTAACATTTTTGTGTAAAAAAGAAACATTTTCATTTTTTCCTTCTACATTGCTTTGGTTGTTGTGAAGCTCCTAAAGGGTTAATAAACTTCTTGGATGTGGTTTTGAGCAGCGTGAGGGGTGCATATTTTAGAATGGGGTCACTTTTGGGTATTTTCTGTCGCCTAGGTTTCTCAAATCACTCCAAATGTGATGTGGTACCCAAACATTTTTTTTTTGGTAAATTTTGTAGGAAAAATTAGATATTGCTGATGAAACCCTTCTAACTTCCTAACAAAAAAAAAATTGTTTCGAAAATTGCACTGGTGTAAAGTAGACAAGTGGGAAATGTTATTTAGTTACTATTTTGTGTGACATATCTCTCAGAGTTATGGGCATAAAATTTCAAATTTTGAAAATTGCGAAATTTTCAAAATTTTTGCCAAATTTCTGAAATTTTCACAAATAAACGCAAAAAATATTGGCCTAAATTTACCACTGTCATGGAGTACAATATGTCACGAAAAAACAATGTCAGAATCGCCAGGTTCTGTTGAAGCGTTCCAGAGTTATAACCGCATAAAGTGACACTGGTCAAAATTGCCAAAAATGGCCGGGTCTTTAAGGTGAAAACAGGCTGGGGCCTGAAGGGGTTAAAACTTTTTTTTATTATTATTTTACTAGTCCCCTTAGGTGGTTATAAGGATCAGCGGTCTGATCGCTTGTGCATTTCTGTAGATCACAGCTACAGAGCTCTGATCTTCTGATATGCGGCTTTCCTCTTACATTCAGCGCTCTCCCGGCAGTAAGAGGAACTGAGTCATGATAGCTACAGTAGTTATCACATTATCCTGTGCTACCATGGCAACCATCGGCTCCAGTGATCATGTCACGTGACTTCTGATGGCAGCGTGTGAATGTGCGCTTAGCGTGGCGGACATTTACATTGCGCTGTCACATTTTTACAGCACGATCTAAGGAATTAACAGGCGCGAGTGGATCTCGGATCCACCAGGGCCTGAAAGCCGCACATATCAGCTGTTCAAATCAGCTGACATGTGCAGGACTCACCACAGCAGCCAGCGGTGATTATACAGACATGAGCTAGGATGTACCCAGTACGTCCAATGTCAGTGAGAGGTTAAGCAAAGCTGCAGTGCGGGTTTCAAATCCTCAACATGTCAATTTCTCTTGCAAGTACACTGACTTTTATGTATGGGGAAAATGTGCACATAAGGATTTGCTCACATTAGAACATAAACAAGTGGTCCAATTTTTATCCAAAAAAGCTGGATGAGCATGAAGTCATGCGAGTGCTATGCATTTTCTTATTGCCTACCATCCATATAACCTGCGTTTTTTTCTCAGCAGCTATTATTCTATAATTATTTACAGGACCAGTCACAGTGTTCTGTGTCACAGAATGGTAATGTATGCGTAAATAATGGACTGCATTTGGATGGTCATTGTGACGTCCGTTTATTTTTTTCTTGCACCCATTCACTTGCATTGGCAAGTTTCATCCGATATACACGACCATACTGCCATTTTTGTCTTAGACGGAACACAGCTAAGGTAAAAAAACTGGCAGATCAGATCTGTCTCATTGAATAACTTTGGTCTGACTGCAATACCTTTTTTCTTTGCATTCAACTCGTCGTATTTATACACTAGTGAGAGCGAACTCTAAAACTGAGTGTACCTACAAGAGAAATTGACATGTTGTGAATTTGAAACACGCCACAGGTCAGTTTACGTGGTGGTGTAAAAAAAAAAAAAAAAAAGCATAGTGGGCAGGAGATTTCTATAAATCCCATCAACTTTGCTGAAACTGTAAAGCCACATGCACACATTGAGTATTTGGTGAGTGTTTTACCTCAGTATTTGTAAGCAAAACCAGGAGTGGAACAATCAGAGCAAATTATAAGGCTGTGTGCGCACGTTGCGTTTTTTCATGCATTTCCGCAGCGTTTTGAACTGCAGCGTTTTAATGCAAATTTGCATGTGTTTTGATTTCCAGGCAAAGTCTATGGGAAAAAAGGGCTTTCTTGTGCGCACAATGCTTTTAAAAACACTGCGTTTTTGGTGTAAAAAATTTGTCAAAATCTCTGCGATTGAAGAAGCAACATGTCAATTGCTTTTAGCATTTTGTCAGCATTTTGGTAACAGAGTCAATGAGAATCATCAAAACGCATCCTTAAAGGGAACCTGTCATCAGAAATTTAGCTATAAACCTAAAAGTTTCCCCCTCTGCAGCTCCCGGGCTGCATTCTAGCAAGGTTCCTCTAGTTTTTCTGGCCCCTTTTATACCAAAATAAACACTTTATAAAGTTGTACCTTTTCGTATGTAAATTTCGTAAATTATCCATGGGGGCGGGCTGCCTGGTGTCGGTTACTGTCCTCCTGCCGATTTACGCCGCCCCCGAATGCTGAATTTCATATCTCAAGATGCCGCCCCTGGGCGCCCGAGGTCCTTCGCATGCGCTGTGCGACTGTAGCGGGACTGTGCACTGCGTGCACGTGCGACCGCTGGTGACGTTTTGCGCAGGCACGAGGTTATGAGTGGTGCTGTGAGTGTCATCAGCAGGTGACCACACTTTCCCCTCTGCCTCCAGCGTTCTGCGCCGGCCAAATGACCAGACGTCACCTCCTTCCCATCGTACCCTGCAGCAGGAAATAGATGGGAGGAGCGGAGAGGATCTGAGCGACGTACAGAGGGGAGAGCGCGGCCACAAAAGTATGGGCGGGCACTTGCGATGCAATCACAGCGCCACCCATACTCTAGTGCCTGCGACCACGTCACCAGGTGTCTCGGCGTGCACGGGACCTCGGGCGCAGTGGGCGGTGTCCTGAGGGATGATTTGGAGCGTGGGGGGACGGCGTAAGGGACAGCAACGGACGCCACACGGCCCGCCCCCATGGAGAATTTACAAGATTTTCATACCAAAAGGTATAACTTATATAAGTATTTATTTTGGTTCAAAAGGGGGCACAAAAAGTATAGAAACCTTACTAGAATGCAGCCCAGGAGCTGCAGAGCTGGATTTAGGTTGAAAGCCAAATTTCTGATGACAGTTTCCCTTTAAAGAAATTTCTAGCGTTTTACATGCTTTTTTGATGCTAAACGCATGCTTTTTTGTCAAAATCAAAGCATGCATTTTTGGCATTATAGTGAGGTCAAGAGGTTTCCATTTACCCTCACATCCAGCCCGACTTTAAAAAAATTAGTCAAATAATATTTTTACTTTTTTTAAACGTAATTATAGTGTATGATTTAAAGGTTATTATTTTGTGGGGGGGGAGGGGAAAATTTTTTCCTACTGTTTGAATGTTCAAACTTTATTTAGTTGTGTATTTGTATTGAAAACGCATCTTAATTTAAGAACTGAAAATGCATGTAAAACGTGGTCAAAACGCGGCAAAAACGCATGCGTATTTCCTGTGTTTATGTGGTCAAAACCAAATTTGACAATGACAAATTCTGCCAGAGAGTGCGTTCATTTCTGCAAGTTACTGAACGCAACGTGCGCACATGGCCTAATAGAAACACGGCACCTCTTCTGTATTTATTACCCACTCCTGGTTTTGGCTTACAAATACTGACATAAAATCTCACCAAATACTCATGTGCACATGGCCTTACAAATACTGAGGTAAAATACTCACCAAATACTCAATGTGTGCACATGGCCTTACAAATACTGAGGTAAAATCTCACCAAATACTCTGTGTGCACGTGACCTTAGGCTATGTCCGCAATTTGCGTCGTCTTAGTTGCAGTTGTAAATGCATATTTTGGCAGAAATTGCTTTTGCCAAAGTTGCTTTTGACCATCAAAACGCGATAAATACGTGTGCGTTTTTACCGCGTTTTAGCTGCGTTTTTAGCGCTTTTTACATGCTTTTCCATTGCCTAAAGTCAGATGCGTTTTGAACATAAAGACACAACAAAATAAAGTTTTAACATACAAACACTATGAAAAAAGGGGAAAAAAAAGAAAACAAATATTATTATTAAAATCATAACAAAAATAGTTATATTTAATAAAATTATAGCGGATTTATACTATTTTTGTCTAAAATATCAATTATTAAATAATTTTCGTTATTTTAATTGTCGGACTATGTGTGTGTGTAAAGGGACATATCATTCCATTATTTTGATGTCAGAAACGCATGCGGTTTTGTAGTCCAAAACGCATGTTTTCTGCAGCTAAAAAGCAGGTAAAACGCTGGAATTTTGATGTTGCTTGCTGTTTACAACTTCACATTGACTTCAATGTTAGCAAAACGCAGCCCAAATGGCAAAAACAATTGACATGCTGCTTCTTTGGACGCTGAGTTTTTGCCCAAAATTATACAAATTAAACGCAGCGTTTAGAACTGCAAAGTGCGCACAAGAAATCCCCAATTTCCATAGACTTTGCTGGAAAATCAAAACGCAAGCATTTTGGCATGAAAACGCTCCAGTTTGGTAAAAACTCACCAAATACTCAATATGTGCACATGGCCTTACTACTTTGGTAAAAACTCACCCTATACTCAATGTGTTCACGTGACCTTACAAATACTGAGGTAAAAAACTCACCAAATACTCATGTGCACGAGGTCTTACAAATAATGAGATAAAAATCTCACTAAATACTCAATATGTGCATGTGACCTTACAAATACTGAGGTAAAAATCTCACTAACTACTCAATGTGTGCACGTGGCCTCACAAATACTGAGGTAAAAAAAAAAATCAAACACTCAATGTGTCCTTGTGGCCTTACAAATGCTGACATAAAAAAACTCATCAAATTACTTACTGGGTGCATGTTGATAATGGCTATGTTCCCGGGATGAGCTTTTGTTTTTTATTATTGCAGTTTTGAGTGTGTTGATTCAAGTGCAATTTTATCACGTTTTTGTTGCTCCGTTTTTTGTCTCTTTTTGGTGTGTCATCTTTTGTTTCATAACCCAAAGCAATGTAATGTATTATTGGTGGATTTCCTGATGAAGAAGTGGGGAGACACTTCGAAACGCGTACAATAAATCCACCTTCATTCAGTCTTCCTTGGATTTATGTCATATCTTCTGCAGCACAGTAATAGCTCCACATCACTTTTGTTCCTGATCAGCTTGTTAAGCACGTGGACTCTGCAGCAGCTGATTACATGCTTTGAATCAGGTTGTCTGACATACCATCTCATAAGGTGAGCACATTCCTTTATGGCTAAAACCGCACTTTCCGTTTCCACCTGCGTTTTAGGTGCTTTTTAGGTCCATTTTGAGAAGCACCTTTTTCATGCTAAAAGGCATGCGTTTTGATATCACAGCAAAGTCTATGGAAAATGGGGATTTCTAGACCCCACTTTGCGTTTCTAAACGCTGCGTTTAATTTGCATATTTTGTGGCAAAAGCCATGCGTTCAAAGAAGCAGCATGTCAGTTGTTTTTGCCATTTTGGGTGCGTTTTACTAACATTGAATCAATGAGAAATGGCAAAAAACAAGATTCCAGCAAATTCCTGCGTTTTACCTGCTTTTTATGTGCAGAACTACCAAAATGCATGCTTTTTGGACATTAAAATAATGATTTCATATGTCCCTTTACACACACACATAGTCCGACAATTAAATAAAAAATAAAAAAAATGTATTGCTATTTTTGCAATAAATAGTATATTACCGCTATAATTTTATTCAATATTTCTATTTTCTTTATTATTTCTAAAAATCTATGTTCCTTTTTTTTCTCTTTTTTCATTGTCTTTGACAGATTAAACTTTATTTAGCAGTGTCTTGATGTTCAAAACGCATCTGTCAAAACGCAGGTGAAAAAGCATGTAGAAAGAACTGAAAACGCATCTAAAACGCGGTAAATACGCATGCGTTTTCAGCGATAAATTTCTGAAAAAGGCAACTTTGGTCAAATCAATTAAGCCCAAAACATGCGTTTAGAACTGCAAGTAGGAGAACGCAAAGTGGGGTCTTAGCCTATCACTTGTGCATTTATCACTCCCTCTTTGTTCTTCAGCAGCACTTCCCGACACAGTGACTTTAAAAATAAAAGTATCATTATTCTGAACCATAAATATAACTATCTCCCATGCTGTGACCCTGAATAAATAATTGCTGTGCTTCCTTCACAAAATATCTCCACCCATATACACACTGATCTTATCCAAAATATCTCACACACTGCCCCTCTTCATAATAAATCCCAACACTGACCCTCTTCAAAATATCCACCCACACAGCCTCTCTATATAATATACCCCCCACACAGCCTTTCAATATAATATACCCCCCTACAGCCTCTTTATATAATATACCCTCCCACACACAGCCCCCTCTGGATAAAGTACTCCCCCACTGCCTCTCACAATGCTGTGTCACTTTCACAAATGTCCCCCATGATGTACCCTAATCCCCTCCTCACTCATCCACGATGATTAAACCTTTCATCTTCGGCTCCTCCATGGAGTGCGCTGTACATCGTGTCTCTGCGGCGACAGCTGCGTGGTGATGACATCAGCAAGTTGCTGACGTCATCACGCAGCCGCAAGTGGAGCCCCAGACCCAGCGCTATAATGATCAAATGTATTTATGTCTGACAGACGCAAACACATTTGAATAGGAAGGAGGGAGCTGCGGTCACCACCACCGCCATGCTCCTCAGCACTGTCACACAACACACAGCAGGGCCGGGTGCGGCACAGCACAGCGCTGGGGGGGGGGGGGGGGGGGGCGGTGACTGCAGATTGAGCGGCCCACTACTGGGACCGGCCCTCCATAGGGAATGGCCATTCTGGCATTGATGTCCAATCCGGCCCTGGGTACAGCCAGGCTGTGTGAGATATGTGGGTGCAGAGTGTGTGCACCAGTCCCTGCTGTGTGACTTGAGTGAAGTTCACACAGTAACCATATATCAGTAGGGATTAGGGAAAGAGGGACAGCAGCAGTCAGAGCATGGGATGTGTTTGGGAAAGCTGGGTGCTGAGCTGAGAAAAAGAGGCCCTTTCCTCATCACCCAGTCTTTCTATGTTCTGATATCCATCTTGTCCTCAGCTTTCCTATTCTCTGATATAATGGGAAAGCTGGGTGCTGAGGACAAAATGTCTCTCAGAACATAGAAAAGCTGGGTGCTGAGGAAAAGAGCCGAGTGTCCAGAGTAATTATCCTGTACCCCCAGTGTCAGTGTCTTTATCCTGTACCCCCAGTGTCAGTGTCATTATCCTGTACCCCCAGTGTGATTGTCATTATCCTGTACCCCCAGTGTGATTGTCATTATCCTGCACCCCCAGTGTCAGTGTCATTATCCTGTACTCCCAGTGTCATTATCCTGTACCCCAGTATCAGTGTCAGTATCCTGTACCCCAGTGTCAGTATTATTATCCTGTACCCCCAGTGTCATTGTCATTATCCTGTACCCCCAGTGTCAGTGTCATTATCCTGTACCCCCAGTATAAGTGTCAGTATCCTGTACTCCCAGTGTCAGTGTCATTATCCTGTACTCCAGTGCCATTATCTTATACCTCCAGTGTCATTATCCTATACCCCCAGTATCAGTGTCATTATCCTGTACCCCCAGTGTCAGTATCTATACTATAGATCTACAGTGTCAGTAGGCTATACTGTATGTAATTTCTCTTCAGGGGGGGTTCTATATGTGATGATAGTACAGGAGGAGCCTCAATATAAATTTATGTAAAAAAAAAAAAGCTTGATCTGCCTATAAAGCAGTATTGTCAGAATACACAGGACTAGTAAAGGGTTATCCAACATGTGGAAACCATAGTGAGGCTTTTACAGGGCCTCTGTGCCCACAGAAGGAGTGTCCACATCCAGTACAGACACTGGTGGCCGATGATTACCTGTTAATTATGTAAATGTTTGAAGGTGGAAAGAGAAGAGAATTCACTAGAGTTTCCAAATGGAAGAGTGTATGGAGGGTAATGCTTCACACCACCACATACTCACTCTTAAGGGGGTGTTACACGCAGCGATATCGATTGCGATATCGCTGGTGAAAGCACCCGCCCCCGTCGTTTGTGCGTCACGGGGAAATCGCTGCCCGTGGCGCACAATATCGTTTGGAGCCATCACACGGACTTACCTGACTAGCGACGTCGCTGTTGCCGGCGAACCGCCTCCTTTCTAAAGGGGCGGTTCGTGCGGCGTCACTAAGCGGCCGCCCAATAGAAGCGGAGGGGCGGAGATGAGCGGCTGTAACATCCCGCCCACCTCCTTCCTTCCTCATTCCCGGCGGACGCAGGTAAGCTGTAGTTCGTCATTCCCGAGGTGTCACACGTAGCGATGTGTGCTGCCTCGGGAACGACGAACAATCTGCGTCCAATAAAATCAACGATTTTATGAAAATGAACAATGTGTCAACGATGGACGATTTGGTGAGTATTTTCCATCGTCAACGGTCGGTCGTGCGTGTCACACGCAACGACATCGCTAACGATGCCGGATGTGCGTCACGGAATCCGTGACCCCGGCGATATATCGTTAGATACGTCGTGGTGTGTGTAACGGGGCCTTTAGGCCGATTTCAGACGTCCGTGTTTAATCAGGTAGCAGTCACACGCATGGTTATGGTCATATGTGTGTCATACATGTGTCACACGTGTGTCACACGTGTGACATCAGTGTTTGCATACGTGTGACAGGTACTGGAGAAGACACGTGTCTGTGAAATAAAAAGATTTTCCATATTTACCTGCTTTCTTCGGCTCTTGCTGCCTCCCCCTCCGGATCCAGTGCCCTCGGTAATCTTGTCTGTAGTGCTGACGTCACATCAACAGTGCTGCAGCTAATTAGTGAGCTCAGTGGTTCATTTTTTTTTTTTTTTTTAAACTCTGTACAATGTAAACGACAAGATAACTTAAAGTGAACCTGTCAGGTGCAATATACACCCAGAACCACAAGCAGTTCTGGGTACATATTACTAATCCCTGCCTAACTGTCCCTGTATACACAAGCGTAAATAAAGAGATCCTTAGAAGTATTTCTAAAGATCCTTCATTATATGCTAATAAGGCCAGCGACTAGTCGAGAGGGCGTTAGTTCCTGTGCTCATTACGCTCTCACAGGTGCATACTAACATGCTATTCAATGCAGCATCATCAGCGGTGATGCGCGTACCTGTGTTCCCTGTCACCGCTGATCAGAATGTCTGGCATTTTCTGTCATACGCACTATGAAGCCGGGTGTACACATCCCGGGTTCAGAGAGGTCTAGTGACTGGAAGTGCCGGGACTTCTGATCAGCGGTGACAGCAGTACGCGTGTCACCGATGATGCTGCATTGAATAGCATGTTAGCACGTCCCTGTGGGCGTAATAACATGCTAAGAGGGCGGAATGAGTACAGGAAGCAACGCCCTTGCAACTAGTCCCTGCGCTCATTAGCATATCAAAGGATCTTAAGAAATACTTTTTCTAAAGATCTCTTTATCTATGCTAGTGTATACAGGGGCGGATAGGCAGGGATTAGCAATATGCACCCAGAACTGCTCGTGGTTCTGGGTGCATATTGCACCTGACAGGTTCCCTTTAATTCTGTTGGTGAATATGACTACACAAAAATCCAAATTTATATAGTTTTTTTTACAGTTAAAGTTTTTGGAAAATCAGGACATGCTGAAAGTTGTAGTTCTCTTCAAAGAGTGGGGCATAAATGGCACCAACTGTGTCTTAAAGGTTTTGTTCAACAACTCATACTAAAGCCTGCTTTACACGTTGCAATTTCGCATACGATATCATATGCGATTTGCAACACCCCCATCGTATGTGCGGCACGTTCAATTTGTTGAACGTGCCGTACAAACGATTAACCCCCGTCACACGTACTTACCCGTCCATAAGACCTCGCTGGCGGTGAACGTTCACTTCCTGGAGTGGGAGGGACGTTCGGCATCACATCGACGTCACACGGCAGCCGGCCACTGCGATGTGTGCTACCCCGGGTACGATGAACAATCTGACGTTCAATTCATGAGGAATGAACGACGTGCGTGCGATGAACGTTTTACCGTTCAATCGCAATCGCACGTAGCTGTCACACACTGCAATGTACCTTACGATGCCAGATGTGCGTCACTTACGACGTGACCTGGCCGACACATTGTAATATACACTCAGGCGTGTAAAGCGGGCTTTACACTTTGGTAGGTGAGCAGCATTAAGCATTACTTCTGTACTTTTACGGATACCTGAAGAAAGATTTCTGCTATGTCTTGGTAGGTATGTTTAGACAGCAGGTCATCAACACCACTCACTTTCAAATGTGGAAATAAATGGCACCGGAGAAACCTTTTAACATATCAAACAAATAACTGTAACAAATGACATTTGTGGGGTGAATGTTGGGTTGTGATTAAGGTGAGTAGTCTCGTCAAACTGTCATGACAAGGAATATTGCTAGTCTTAAAACAGTGTATAGTATAGAAAAGAAAAATATCCCAAGATATACTCTCTTTTTTCTAGTATACTGTTGGTAACATATGGAATTATTCTGGCAAATGATTGCAGCTGGGGCAATGATTCTTGTTGCGATTCCTTGGCTAGTAACTGATTAAATGCTCTAATCATAACATTTATCTATAATCACAAAGTAAAATGTTAAACATTTTCTACATCAGCACAAAATATATTCTTATTAAGAAAAATAAGACAGCCTTTAAGAATAATTATTGTTACATCCAAATCAAATGGGATTGTAAAAAAAATATACAAATGGTGTAATGGCTATTTCTGGTTTTATATTGCATTCTTAATATTTTAAGGTCACTGCTTGGTTTAAACTAAAATTTGTTTCCGGACAATGCTCATTCCCTATATGCCCTAGTAGGATGTTTGAGAATCAAATTGCCTTTTCATTAAAGATGAGCGGACACGTGGAAGTTCGGTTCGGCAGGTTCTGCTGGACTTTATCTAAAGTTTGGTTCTTAACCTGTACCTGACCTGAACTCAAATGGAAGTCACTGATTGGGCAGTTTGGGTCTGCGCCCACATGCAGCAAGCCATACACAGATTACTTTGGGGAAAGAATGTGTGGATTTTTTAATTATGGGTGCACACTACATCCAATAACGCTTGTTAGCCCCAGTGCGAGCCATTCAAATGCTACAAGCAGCTCACACTGGACCGATCACTGGGGGGACCTGAGCACATCAATACTTGAGCTTGTTAAGTTAGTATGAGTATACACAAAGCACCTGAACTCCAAAATTGAACACTGGGTTTTTTGGTAAGGTTCGGTATGAACACCGAATCTTACTTTTCAGGCTCGCTCATCTCTACTCTTCATGAATCAGAAGCACTGAATGAGCAAAGCAGACCTCTGTATGTGCCGGGCTCTAATCTTACTCCAGCCCCTGCTTAAACAAGATGTGTAGTGTAGCAAATGTCATGAATTTAATCAGTAGCCAAGCCCCCGTTCTGACCCAGCTCTGTCCAGTTTGACAAAGCTGGCCAAAAATGGTATGAGAGGGCAAAGAGTCGCACAATTGTATAGCAGCCTCCAGTTGTTCCAAAATGATTTTCAAGGCCTTTTCCTCCAGAGCACTTGCATATTTTGTCCAGGCAGATTCCGCCTGTAAACCGCATGAGAAAATGATAAAAAAAATGGAAAAAATAATGAACATATGCACAACAATGTCAAAACGAGTCGCTGTACAAATGTTCTGTATATTGTAACCTCTTTTAATTGCTTTAGAAAACAAAAGAGATCGATACCATCCTTATCTTGACTTCCGCTAAAGAAGTCCAAAAATATGTCAGAATAGATGCTTGAGGCACAACACTACTGGTGTATTCCTGAACCATATTCTGCCTCAAAAATGATGTGACTACACTGGCATTTATCTACATTTTGGCCCCAAATCATCAAGACAGCTATTTTTCACAACAGTTTTGATGTTGGGGCGAAGTGGAGTGTGAGACGCCTGTTGCATTAAGAGGCATGTGCCTCTTAATAAAGAAGGTATCGTGTATGGATGAGCTAACCCAAACTGTACAGTTTAGGGTTCACACTGGACACCTAGTGTCTGTGGTTCAAACTCGAACACGGACTTTTCACGGAAGTCTGTGTCCAAGTTTGGAGTTTGGGTGCTTTTTGGATGCTGAATAAAGTTTGTTTAAAGAGTGCAGCACAGCCAATAAACAAGCTTTTCAGCATGGGGAAGATACCTGCATGCTGCTGTGAACAAAATCAATTGTATAAAAACATTACATGGCACCCCCCTATTTTTGATAATCAGCCATCAGCTGTCTTCTTTCTTTAGCTGGTTATCAAGAATAGAAGGAACCTGATGCAGTTTTTTCAAATTACTTATTTAAATACTGTACTTTAAAAAAACGACATGGAGTGCCCCCCATTTTTGATAATCAGCCAAGGTAAAGCTGAGGGGCTGACATTATCAGCTGACAGCTGAGGGCTGACATTATCAGGCTTGGAAGGCCCATGGTTCTTTGTCTCTTCCCAGGTAAAAAACAATAGCATTCCGCAGCTGCCTCAGGAGTGACACATTCATTAGATGCGCAAATTCTGGTTCTTTACCCAGCTCCTCCCAATTGCCCTGGGGGCGTGGCAATATGGGTAATACTTTTGGGGTTGGTGTCAGCTATGAATTGACAGCTGGCATCAAGCCCAGGGGTTAGTAATGGATAGGTGTCTATCTGACACCCTTTTTATTCAGTCTACAGCTGTCTGCTTTAACTGCGCTGGGTATCAAAGCTAGGGGGACCCCACATCCTTTTTTTATTTATTCCCTACCCACATTTGTTTGCAGGGCAATTGTCCTGCTTTTACCCTCTTTTTAATCTAATTTTGCAGCCCCGTTGCCCTTACTACAACCATTTTACAGCTCCAAAGTTCAGGTCCCCTTTGACTTATATGGGATTTGGGGTCCAGGATCAAATTTCGGTCACGTTCGCATCCTGAACCAAACTTTTAACTAATGTCCAGCCAAACCCAGTGATCCTGAACATCCACAGGCCCGCTCATCCTTAATCATGTGCTATATAGGATTGTGCATTTATTTATAATTTTCATCTAAATAACAGATACATATTAACGCAGCCTTTTTTCATAGGTACAAATACACCACTGTTTGGGGCCATGAAATGGAAAACTACATAAGACAGATGTCCACTCTGGGAGTACATTGAGGGAGAAATTGGTAGAAAGGAAACAATTGTCATAAGGATATAAGACACAAAGACACTAACCGAGTGGACAATGACAAAGGTACTATTCTCTACCACACTTCCTCCACTAGGAGAACAGGAGGTACAGAAATTTTCATCATACCATCACTGGAAAGTCATGCAGAAAAGGGCAGGTGCTGTATTTTCCCAAATGAAAGTCTACCAGTTTCAGTCAAAGTAGTTTTATTCTTTTCAAGCGGAGCAACATCAGCACACTACAAGAGCAGAAAACAATGTTTAATGAGGTCTATAATGAGGATGGCATAATGAACAGTCATTGTAAATGTAATAGTGGAGATCAATAAAGCAATGAAACATTTACCCACACGATTCATTAACCATCTTACATAACAAAACTTGTTAAAGTAGATGCACATATTACTACTTTGTAGACCATACAATTCCATTTTTATTTTCTTTATCCAGTGAATAGTAGTCATGATATCATAGTCCTAACGGGGCTTATGACAGGTTTGTCCATATTTATATAAATTAATATTTATGTAAAACTGAACAGCCCTACTTAATATATGAACTGAATGTGCAGGACGTTTATAAGCTCTGCCCTATTTGACCCCCAAAATGGTGACTTAAAATAAACATTATGTACATATGTTAAACCATGCCTCTTTCAAAGGCCTCCTTCACACGTACGTGCCTCCGGTACGTGTTTGGCAGTTTTCTCACGTACCGGAGACACGTATACACGTACACCAATGTTACCCTATGGTAACAGGCACATTAACGTAAATCCACACGGAACTTGTGTCCGTTTGGATTGTACGTTTGTGCGTGTTCAAAAACATCCGACATGTCCACGTTTCCTCCGTCATCACAGATGTCACACGGCCCACACCCGTACCACACGGATGTTGAATGGATGTGGTCTCGTGTGAAACGCACCGGAGAAACACGTCTCATTATTTTAAAATAAAAAAACACATACTCACCTCCACCAGCCCTACAGAATCTTCCGCTGCAAACAGTTGCTGACGACCGCCGCACATTATGAGCGTGTTAGGGAGGTGGGCGTGATGTCACGGCTGCTGATCTTTGCCCCTCTGCTCGGCCGGAAGCAGCATCAGCGGGGAGTGGGTGGGGCTGGAGCCGAAGATCAATACCCTGGACAGCAGTGAGGACCACGTGAGTATTCAAATTACCAGTTCTCCGTGTGTTATCGTGGATAGCACACATAAAACACACGTGGCCCGCACGTACCAGAGACACCTACTTACCAAACGCAACACGCAAGGAAAATACGTCTCACGGCACGTGCGCGATTTTCATGGGAGTGTGAGAGAGGCCTAAAGAATTGTTGGTAAGTATGAAAATAGCAATAGAAATGACTAATAGTACTTGTAATGTAAAATGTATTCTTAGACAGTACTTAAGGGGTTGCCCAGTCAAAATCCACAAGTCTGCAGTGACTATGTATCACTCTGTGACTGCAGACTTGTGAATCCTGGCATCGTGCACTGTGCTGATTCTTCATTGTCAGAGCTGGGAAACGAGGACACATGACAAAAAGTATGTGATATGCATAACCCTGTCAGAATCCGACTAGATGGGCTCGGCGTCACACTCTACACTTGTGCATGCAATGTGAGGATTCGCAATTCTGCAGTCACATACAATGACTACAGATTTATGGATTTAGACTGGACAACCCCTTTAATCTGAAAGGCTTTATTTGGTATAACATATCTTCAAATGATTTCTGAATGACAGTAACATCACAATTCTGAACAGCAAACGTGTAATGGGGTATTTCCGTTTCACATACAGTATATCACTTAGCCTCTCCACATTTCCTTTGTCAGCTTCTCCCGATAGGTTCAGTGTGCTGAGCCTTGTCCTCATGTGATCTACAAACATGCTACATTTCAGTGATTGCACACTCCCGATGCGGTCACGTGTCATTTTCCTGCCACAATAATGCGAGGTTGAACGCACATAAATCTTTCCTCACACTTCTAACAATTAAGTATTACATATGTCTTATTTGGTCCTGTACCTGTCTAAGCCTCTCTGTCCATATAACTGGAGCCCATTGTGCCCAGTTCCAGAGTGCATCAGTATAGGACCAAGGACGGATTATCCTACTTCACATTAAAGGAAACCCATCATCACGATTTCACATGTAAAGAAGAGATATGGCCATTATGGGGCTGTTATACTGATTTAATAGATACATGTAGTGCAGAAATCTACAGCCTTATTCTTGTTTAGTTCACTATAGAACATTTGGTGCAATATCCTTTTCAAGCCTCTTTTATTAAATTTCGTGCTAGCACCGCCCTCAGCAAGGGCGGCGCTTGCACACATGGACATCCAATAGTCTTCAGCAAAACGGAGTTGTGGGTGGTGTATGCAAACACATACTAACATCCAACGATATTTAGCAAATTGGGGCTGGTGTCAGCGCATATGCAGATTGAGATCTCATCTTGTCATTTTGCTGAAGACCCCCAGTAGATGAATGTGCATAAGCTCCACCCTGCAGATTCCTGAACTAGAGGTATTGAATCAGTACAACAGCCACATTATGACCATATCTTTACTTTAACAAATTAAATTGTGATAACAGGTTCTCTTTAAAGGATTGCAATTAATACATAGTCATGTTTGCTTATAAAGATAAAGGTCAGTTAAATGCAAAATGTCCCATCTGGTCTCCCAGCTCTGAATACCATATGCCTTTACCCCTACTGAGCAGCTAAGAGGTGGCTAGGAGCTATTAAGCATACTCACCTAATAGGTTTTTCCATATGGTTAAACTCAGTAGAAAAAAAACATGAGCATCAATGCAATGGTCACCTGTCATGATCCAGGTCTGTATCAGCCACTGTGGTTTGATTATTTCACCCAGCTCCAGCCTGGTCATGTCAGGGGTTAACTCCTCCCTGCCTCACTCTGGTTTGAGAGACACTATATCCTGGTGTTGCACCTCCGTTTCAGGAACAATTATAGTTTATGCTCTGCAGCGTGTGTTACTGGCTCTGGTGAGTTACCTGATCTGTCCTTCCTTCTCATCTACCTTGTTATGACCTGTACTCCGTTCGTCCGTCTGTCCCAGTCACTGACTACCAGCTGCTGTGTACTGTGTACCAGTCCCTGTCTGTCTTATCTCGGTCCCGACCTATTTGTCATCCTCACTTTTTTGTACTTGGACTTTCCGGCATCTGACCTGTATCCTCGTTCCTAACTTTGCCACTGTTTCTCCCCTCTGTTTCATACGTGACATATCGGCTTCCGACCCTCAGCTATCACCTGACCATGATTTGATTATCCATGTGCTATTGACGAGATCTCCTGCTGCTGACTTGGTTTACTGACTACTCTACTGCCCTCTGGTGGTTTGCCTGCTAACTCCACTCTGAAGCTACACTGCTTGTCTCCCTTTGTCAACTGGTGGTATCATACTGTACTAACAACCAAACAGAAAAAGGGACCTGGCAAAAGGTGTACTGAAAAGTACAGATTTCAAAAATCAAGGTAATATTGTAAATTCATAACTTTACATAAGGGGAACATGAAAGTCAATGTGTAATAAAATCTATCAGATCAATTAAAGGGAACCTGTCAGAACGAGCAGTTCTGGGTGTATATTGCTAATCCCTGCCTAACCGACCCTGTATAAACTAACATAGATAAAGAAATCTTTAGAAAAAGTATTTCTAAAGATCTTTTATCACATGCTAATGAGCGAGGGGACCAGTCCCCTGTGCGTTAGTTCTCCTGGCTAGTCGGCTCCATTATGCCCATGTGGGCATGCTAGTATGCTAATAAATGTGCAGCGTCACAGGATGATCTCACTCACCTCTCCGCCGCCATCGCGTCCGACTGGGGATTTTGGCTCAGTGCGCATGACCCCGGAGTTTGGGTCATGAGCACTATGATGGCGGGTGTACGCATCCTGGCTTCAAACTGAAGTAGTGCGCATGACCGAACTTCCGGGGTGAGTGAGATAATCCTATGATGCTGCACATTCATTACCATGTTAGCACGCCCACAGGGGCGTACTAACATGCTAAATGAGCTGACTGGCACGGGGAACTAACGCACAGGGGATTCGTTCCCTCGCTCATTAGCATATGGTAAAAGATCTTTAGCAATTCTTTTTCTAAAGATCTCTTTATCTATTGTAGCGCCCCTGAACCCATCAGGGTGCTACAAGGTTCTGCATCCCCCCAAGGATGCAGGCCCTACCCCCTTAGGGGCCCAGAACCCCAGTGCCGGTAACACCAAAAACCCAGGTAATCCCAGTTTTCCCCAACATTCCCCCATACAATGGTACCCAGCTAGGGTGGGACCAATTGATGGCCGCCTAGAGGTGGAGCCAATCCATTCCACTAGTTGACCAGGTGGGAGGGGCAGACTGTGGACAGAGAGAACACAGGAAGTCAGTAGTCAGAACAGCAGTGACTGTGGAGAGAAGAGGGAGTTGAGTAGTGACTGTAGAAGTGTAAAGGTGTAAGTGAAGTGACACCCTGACTCGGGTTAACGGTGACCTGGTACCCAAGGGAAGTGGTTGCCGGTGGAGTACGGTGGAGTACTCCTGGAACTACGCACCGACAGGGTACAGTACCCAAGGACAGGAAAGAGCTTCAAGCCGACCTGTTAAAACCTGCACAGCAAAGGGGACCATCAAGTACCTTGCTGACCCTAAAGAATCCGAAGACCCAGTAGCAACGAGAGAACCGGGGACAGGACCAGAGACTCCAACCCCACAGGGTTCATGCTACCGTCAGGCGGACAGAAGTGGACAAACCACAGAACGGGGACACCCGGTGTTCTATACCACGGGGACCCACTTACCAGAGACAGGTGCACGGGAAGAAGGTAACAGAGAAACTAGACTGGCACTGAGACGAAGGGAACCTGGAGGTGAAACTAGCCGGCCTCGGACTCGCAGTTGCCATCTCAAGATAGTGAGTAAACCAGTTGCACTGAATACCTGTGTGGACTCCCTTCTTCCGACGCCCACTGCACCATACACCTGCTGGGGCAAAACCGTACTTGCGGAGGGACTACCATACTAGCTGCCAATACCATCAGCCCCAGTAGAAACAATCTGCAGCGGCGGCTCCCTATATTTAGCAGCAACACCGCAAGTGGCGTCACATATAGACTTTATTCAACAATCCCCTGTAAATATCCCCATTACAAAAAGAGCCTGGGGCACGGAACCAGGCAATGGCCACCACCGTGACATTCCCAAGAGAGACACTGCCCGGGACCGAGTACCCCATATCCCTGGGTGCTACACTATGCTAGTGTATACAGGGACGGTTAGGCAGGGATTAACAATATACACCCAGAACTGCTCGTGGTTCTGGGTGCATATTGCTCCTGACAGGTTCACTTTAAGACTACTTGTTACTTGCTATAAATATGTACCTTTTTTCAGTGGTCTGAATATGGTTTTTCTCCTGAACTTGGCAATGTTGTTTGTTTTGTTTTTTTTTTTACTCCTGACCCTCTTTGTTCCTGAGATATCGCCCCTCTTTCCCTGTATGTAAATTTAGTATTGGCAGGCATGACCCTCATCTCTTCTATGGGAGTTTTCATAAGGATCATGCCCCTGTGCTAACAAATACAGATGATCGAATTGATTTTCTATAAATTTAATTTGAGACAGATTTTTTTGTAATTTGCAGGTCTAATTCAATATATTCGTACAAATTTAACAAAATAAAAATGTCTTTTTATACTTTGCACAAGATTGCATCTGTAACAGAAAACTGCTGGTGTGGGCTTCCCATGATGCCTTTCAGCTACCATATCACACAGCATTGTGCAGCCTATCAGGAGGGATTATAGTAGCCTGTATAAAAGCAAATGCAGCAGCCATGTTAGGGTGATTTTAGTGTACCAAGAGGATGTCAGTTCACACAGGTAAACAATAGAAATAGGAAGAGAAAGTCATGAAACATTGGACAAATACCCCACACTGTAATGTGTTGTACAACTGCAATATGAAGAAGATGTAAGCAATAGTTTGTGAATAATACAGAGATTCACTTGATAGAAGAAGAGGTGCCAGCAGTAGTGACAGGCTCAGTCTGACTGATCAGTAATATGATGTAGCTGGCATCTGACCTACCGCATTTGAAGTAAAATTATATATTACTTTTTCCTTATTCATAATGTACTAGAAAACAGAAGCAAGCCATCACAATAGTTTTTTACCTAATTAAAAAAACTGAAATCGGTGTCAGTTAGAGACAGTGTACTTGCTTGTCACAAGTGACTGTAATAGATTTTTGCATTTTTGTAAAGGAGAAACAATTCTTTTTAATTATGAAAATTCCCTGAAATCTTGGCAATTAAATGTGATAGTTTACCTAGCAAAGTGTACATGTTGAAAGCAATTTTTTTTTTTTACTAAGTAAACTAAATTTATATAACGGGAATATGGATCAAATCCCAAACACAGAGGTGCAGGAAGCAAAAAACTCAAGAACATCCTTCAGACCTGCTTGAAGATTACATATTTATGGCAAATGACAGGTCCTCCGAGATAATGGTAAAAATCAATAGATCAATGAGATGAAAAAGGTGGCTCAGTGGTTAGTATTCCAGCGCTGGGGTCCTTGATTGAAATCCCACCAAGGACAATATCTGCAAGGAGTTTGTAAGTTCTCCCCATGTTTGCATGGTTTCCTCCGATTTCTTCTTACACTCTAAAGACATACAGATACGAACAGCGGCGGACTGGAGTACCTGGGGCCCACCAGGAAAAATCAATCTTGGGGCCCACCAGCACCATGCAGTTACCGTACTGTATATAGCAGGGGTGGGATTCAAATTTTTAACAGGTTCTCTGTAAACCCCGCCCATTTGAAAACCACACCCATTCTGTTAGCCACACCCATTTTCACGCAATTTCCTCAACCAAAAAATACAAGTAATTTAAAGTAAAATCTCCTTCCCCTCCAATACCTGCACTCTCCTGTCCAGCACCAGTTGTTCTAGTCACTGTCACTCTTATTGTATTAAATGATTTTTCTACAGTTTTTACAAATTATTACTAAAGGAGCCCTGCTAAAATAGGAATGGACGACCTTCCCCATACAGATCTCATCCCATTATGGCCTCTTTCCCCATACAGATCCCATCCCATTATGACCTTTTTCCCCCAGCAGATCCCATCCCATTATGGCCTTTTTCCCCTGCAGATCCCATCCCATTATGGCCTCTTTCCCCTGCAGATCCCATCCCATTATGTCCTCTTTCCCCAGCAGATCCCATCCCATTATGGCCTAGTTCCCCAGCAGATCACATCCCATGTGCTCCTTTTCCCATATAGCTCAAATCTTATGTGGCCCCTCTCCCCATATAGCTGCCATCTTAATGCGGCTCCTCTCCCCATATAGCCACATATAGCTGCCATCTTAATGCGGCTCCTCTCCCGATATAGTTACATATAGCTGTCATCTTATGTGGCCCCTCTCCCCATATAGCCACATATAGCTGCCATCTAAATGTGGCCCCTCTACCCATATAGCCACATATAGCTGCCATCTTATGTGGCCTCTCCCCATAGTCACATATAGCTGCCATCTTAATGTGGCCCCTCTCCCCATATAGCCACATATAGCTGCCATCTAATGTGGCCCCTCTCCCTGCATCTTCGGCTCACTGACCGCTTACCTGCTCCAAGCATCGGTGGCCTCTCCTCTGTCTTCCATCCTCCGCGGCTCTCTGCACACTAAGGGTATGTGCGCACTAGGTGTTTTTTGTGCGTTTTTGGCCGCAGAAAAACGCACAAAAATGCACCCGCGGTAAAAACGCGATGCGTTTTTACCACGTTTTTGGCTGCGTTTTTGCTCACTGCTTTTTTATGCGTTTTTTATCAGTGAACAATGCCATTAAAGATTGTTGAAAAAAAAAGATCTGATGTCATTTCCTTCTTCAATATGTTCTTCATTCTCCACTAGTGTATGCAGGAGAGCAGACAGCTGCACAACTACAATGCTCAGCATGCTCCATCCAGGACTGCAAGCAGGAGTTTTGTGCCCTCCAAAAAAATGATGTGGGCTTCGCCATATTTTTGTATGCTAGCCAGGTACAGCAGGCAGCTATGGGCTGCCCCCAACCCCCAGCTGCCTATTTGTACCCAACTGTGAACCAAAAATATAGGGAAGCCCTTTTTTTTTTATTTCATGAATTTCATTAAATAATTTAAAAAAAAAATGACGTGGGCTTCGCCATATTTTTGAGTCCAGCCAGGTACAACTAGGCAGCTGGGGATTGGAATCCGCAGTGCAGGGTGCATAAGCTTTCTGGGCACCCCCTCTGCGAATTGCAGTCCGCAGCCACCCCAGAAAATGGCGCTTTCATAGAAGCGCCATCTTCTGGCGCTGTATCCAACTCTTCCAGCTACCCTGATGTCGGGTGGCTCGCTAGGTAATAATGGGGTTAGAGCTAGCTGAATATTATCAGCTGGCCATAAGCCCGAAATTCATGGTGTCACGCCAATATTAGACATGGCCACCATGAATTTCTAGTAAAGATAAAAAAAAAAAACACAACACACAGAAAAATATTTTTATTAGAAATAAAACACAACACAATTAGTGACTCCATCTTTATTGAAATAAAGAACCACCCCCCCCCTCCGCAGTAATCCTGGGTCATGGGTCACGCGCCGTCCAATCCGGATCCAATATCATCTGATCGTTTGCTGGAAGGCAGAGCGATCGGATGATGTGTCAGGATCAAGGATGTGAATTCCATGACACAGCAGCTGATTGTATAAAAGCCGTTTATACAATCAGCTGATGCATCAGTGAAAAAAAAAAAGAAAAAAACCCCACATACTTCTGTGCAGACTCCTGTCAGACCGATCAATGCAGGACCCGGCGGTAATCAGCTGATAAAGTCTCCTGACGGCATCAGCTGATAGTTTAGCTGGCCGGGTAGTAAAAAGCCGGCGTCACCGCTGTCACTATCACTGTCAGCTGATTCCATCAGGTGACCGCATCAGGTGATCAGCGCCAGGTCCTGCAGCTATCGGAGGTGTCCCGGCCGTCTGCACACAGCCGGAGCTGCGGTACCGGGAGCGGACATGGCACCGGGAGGCTGCAGACAGGTGAGTATGAGGGGCCCCTGCTCACTCCCCGGGACCCCGCACCCCCCCTCCGGGGCCCCTGTACGCCCTTCCTGGGCCCCTGCACTCCCCCCCCCGGGGCCCCTGCTCGCTCTCCGGGCCCCCGCACCCCCCCAGGGCCCCTGCTCGTTCTCCGGGCCCCCGCACCCCCCCGGGCCCCTGCTCGCTCTCCGGGCCCCCGCACCCCCCCGGGGCCCCTGCTTGCTCCCCGGGCCCCCTCTCACTCTCCGGGCCCCTGCAACCCCCCCCCCCCCGGGGCCCCTGCTCACTCCCCGGGCCCCCGCACCCTCCCCCGGGGCCCCCGCCTTCTATACTCATGTGCTGATGCAGCCAGTGGGGTGACGCCGGTCTGTCCTCCGCCGCGCGCAGCGCGATGCTGCCAGCACCTGCACAGGAAGGAAGCAGTCACCACTCTGAGACTGCCTCCTCCTGTAGTGTCGCTGCGCAGATGAGTCAGAGCCACACGGCACTGACCGTGACAGCAGGGAGAGCAGGGAGATCGCTCTCCCTGCTTGCCGCTCCAGAGGGAATGGGATTGTCACTAATCATATCGGAAATGTGCCGATATGATTAGTGAAATTACCGGCCGGGGGGGCCTCTCACACACATCCATAGGGGCCATGGGGGGGTAGGGGGGCGGGGCCTAGGGGGCGTGGCCATCAATAGCAGGGGCTCACCGGGGGTTCTCCCGACCTCCTGGTGGGCCAGTCCGCCCCTGGATACGAAATGTAAATTTTGAGCCCCAATGGGGATAGTGTTGCTGATGTGTGTAAAGTTCTGCGGAATATGTTGGCGCGATATAAAGATTATTATTTTTATTATACCCCTTTATAAGGATATTCCTATCTCAGTAAGTAATATTAGTAGTAATTATATATTGCTAATATATGCTATTGTTACATTTTTGTTGGGGATTCTGTTCTCTGATCCTAAGGCTATGTGCCCACGCTGCAGAAAATTCGTGGAATTTACCGCGATTTTTTCGCGGAAATTCCGGGGATTTTTCAAAAATTCGCAGTACAGCGAGTCCCCAGCCATTTCTATGGCATTTGGGGACTGCTGTGCCCATGCTGCGTTTTTTTCCGCAGCGGAAATAATGCGGATTTCCCTGAGGAAAAATCTGCAGCATGTCAATTATTCCTGCAGATTTCTCCGCAGGGTCCCATACTTACCTGCCTTGATAGCAGACACCGGAGTCACTTTCTCCGTCCGGTGCACAGGAGCGCAGTGGAGCCAGGTACAGGAAGGAAGAGGTGGGCGGGGCCTGCACGAGCTCCGGTCATGTGACAGCCAGAGCTAGTTCAGGCCCGCCCACCTTCTACTGCACAGTGCACACACGGCTGGAAAGTGAAGTGCTGCGTGATGGAGGTAAGTATGAACTCCCCGATCACTCAGCACTTGTTCTGCATTGAGGATGCAGTGCTGAAGCCATGGTACTGTATCCTCAATGCAGAATACCGCACTATATCCGCAGGACATTCCGCAAATAATCCGCAGCATGTAAACAGACAAAGTTGTGCTGCGGATTTCTGGGAGCTCCTGCGGAATGTCTTGCGGATATAGCCGCAGGACACTGTCCCTGTGGGCACATAGCCTAAAGGCTGCTTTACACGAGTCAATCCATCGTGCGATTTATTTGGCAAAGTCTTTTTTTTTTTTTTTTTGTTTGTATCGCTGATAGGTAGCTGTCCATGTGTCACACGTTGAGTGTTGTCAAACGACCACAAAGCGCTCATCGATATATTGATTGGCCATGGCGGACGTCCAAAAGGCTTCACACATGTTTTCCTTTGGTCAATCTGTCTTTTGTATGGGCGTAATTAGGCAAACTATACAGCCCTCCGTGACGTTGTCTGGATTGTTGCACGCCCTGAATTCTTCTGACCTGCTCAATCCAGTTCTGCTAATGTGGTTGATTGGTTACATCCCATATATATAGTTTCTCTTCTGCGTCTGTCTTTGTTGCCTCGTGTGTCCTTAGCATCATTCTTGTTTGTTGTTTGTGGTCTGGTTAATGTCGATTTTGATCCAAAAAGGAAAGATTGGCATATAACAACTTACCACAAAAAAGGGATAACAAGAAGTGAGGGCGGAAAATCCAGCGAACAAACAAACGTAAGAAAAATTAGGAATAATGCACTATAAAACACTGTGCATGACGCCAAGGCTGAATGTTCACACATCATGACTACAGCTCCGTATTTTATAACAGTAATAACCAATCAAAACGCATCTGCTACAACCAATCCGATTAGATTAGGCGTGATTAATTAAAACCACAAATACGCCCTGAACGTTTACTGACGTCACAAACAACTACGAGGATGGCCGATTACACGGTGTCACACTTAGCAATGTGTCGTTCATTAAGACTAAACTGAACGATTTTATGGAATTAAACGATGAGTACACGATGGCCGAATTTCAAACGATTAGGCATCGGTTGGACTCGCAAGGAGCTGTCACATGAGGAGATGTCGTTACGAATGACGGAAGTGCGTCACAAAATCCGTGACCCCAACGATGCATCGCACAATATATCGACTCGTGTAAAGCAGCCTTAAGAATGAAGGTGCTGCACAGCTGTTCCTCTGAAGAAAGATGTTCTTGGCTCCCGTCTAAAAGGGGTTGGTTGCACTAGTGTATAGTGGCATTAATCACTGGTAACAACAGCATATGGGCAGCATGGTGGGTCACTGGATAGCACTGTTGATTTGGAGCACTGGGTTCAAATCCCAAGGACAACATCTGCAAGGAGTTTGTATGTTCTGCCCGTGTTTGCGTGGGTTTCCTCCGGGTACTCTGGATTTTTCCCACACTCCAAAGACATACTGATAGGGAATTCCCAATGTAAGCCCCAATGAGGACAGTGATGATCATGTGTGTATAGTGGTGTAGAATATGTTAGCGCTATATAAACATAGCATAATAAAATGGTAGCAGTATGTTGGATTTTACAGACTTTATTCACACAAAGCATTTTTATTTTTAATTTTTAAGGTTAAAAGATGCTGCTAGCAGATGTTACTTAAAGGGAACCTGTCAGCAGAAATGTCCCCTAAAACCTAACAGATTCCCCCTCTGCAGCTCCTGGGCTGCATTCTATAAAGGTCCCTGTTATGATTGTGCCCACTTTCTGACCGAAAAAAAGTGTTTATAAAGTTGTACCTTTTTGGCTTCTGATTCTGTAAATCTGTCACGGGGGCGGGCAGCCTGATGGCCGTTATTCTGCCCCCTGGTCCTGTATGCCGCCCCCATCGCTGATTTCAACACTTCTGGACACCGCCCACTGCTCCAGCCATCCCCGCGCATGCCCAGTGCCCATCTCTCGGGGATGAGCACTGTGCCCAGCGTCACCGCTAGTGACGTGCACGCAGGGTTAAGATTATGGGCGGTGCTGTGATGTTTATTCCTAAGCAACCGCCCATAATCGCGGGACCGCGCTTTCCCCCCCGGCCCTGGATTAACTTAAATTTTCAATTCTCATTTCTGGTCAAATAGTAGAGTTCAATTAAATTTTACCGGTGTCAGATTAATTTAAGTACATGTGTACACTACTCACAAAAAGTTAAAGATATTTGAGTTTTGAGTGAAATTTATGGAAAACAAATAGTTCACGCTGCAGTGATATTTTACCATGAAAGTAGGGCATTTAAGTAGAAGCATGCAATGGTGATTTCCTCATCTCAAACAATTTATTGAAATAAAAGCCAACAACAGTGGTGGGTCACTATACCTCCCCAAAAATGTCAAGGCATCAAACTTTTCTTGAAGGGTGGCCCCCATGTCATTGAGGTTCTGGGGCACAGACTTCTGAGCTTCTACATGGCGACTCACCTGATCACATAGGTTTTCTATGGGATTCAGGTCTAGATAAAGTGCAGGCCACTCCATTTAAGGTACCAGAGTGTCCAGCAATTGTTCCCTAATTATGCGACCTCGATGAGCTGGAGCATTGTAGTCCATGAAGATCCCTCCCCCTCTTTTTACTCACTGCCTACTTAGGTATTGTATCATCGTGTATTCAAGCACACTGGTGCTTGATTCCTTACTTTTCCAGCTGTCTGCTTTGTGGGTCTTTATTATAAATGCCATACCCTGCACTCAACACTTTATGGAATGCATTATGCACTTTAAGCTATCAATTCCAATTTTGATATTGTCTGGCCTGGCTTATGCACTACAGAGTGATTTTGAGTGATACATTGGATATATTATTTGTTGATCAGATACAGGGCCCTCTGTTGAATCTTGCAATATTTTCATCTGCACCTTATGTTACTTCTAAAGTAACTGGCCCCGTTCTATCATGTTAGGCTATATGTATAATTAAATAGCCAGCTTCCTTCTCTTCGTGAGCCTACATAATATAGGGAGTTTGTAACCTTTGTATATAGTTATGTCAGCCTCGTTTGTGATCTTTTTAATGATTTTAATGTGTGTTTTCATACTAATATTTTTTTTTATTTTACTGGTGTGCACAGAGTTTTTGCAGAGTCTTTCTCTTTGTGCTGATAATTCTCTCTGCATACTGTGGCACCCAATTGTTATTATTTGTTTGGCATAGTAGTGCACCCCATTTCTATACATATACATTGTAGTCCATGAAGATGACATTAGGTCTGTGTTGTTCATACAGAGGCACAATGACTGGATTAATGATGTTATTCAAGAAGTAGGAGCCTGTCACTGTACTATTCACAAAGTGTAGGGAAGTTCTGTTTTGACTAGACATACCTGTATATACTAAGAAAAGAGAGAACAATACGACCAGCATTATTATTATTATTATTTATTATTATAGCGCCATTTATTCCATGGCGCTTTACAAGTGAAAGAGGGTATACGTACAACAATCATTAACAGTACAAGACAGACTGGTATAGGAGGAGAGAGGACCCTGCCCGCGAGGGCTCACAGTCTACAGGGAATGGGTGATGGTACAATAGGTGAGGACAGAGCTGGTTGCGCAGTGGTCTACTGGGCTGAAGGCTATTGTAGGTTGTAGGCTTGTTGGAAGAGGTGGGTCTTGAGGTTCCTCTTGAAGCTTAGCATCTGGTAAATCATGGTGTGGCTGTGGTTTTGTTTGAACATACCTGTATATACTGTAACAATACCACCACCAAAGGCTCGTCTGGTGACAAGAGTGGCTGATACATTGTATTCTCCTTGATGTCTCCAACATGGTTGGCGGCCATCATTTCTGCTCAGCGTGAATCAATTTTCAACTGAGAACAGCACTGAGGTCCACTGGTTCTTTATCTAGAGTAGATGCTCTGTAGCCCATGCAAGATTATGACACGTGTTCCTAGCTGTATGGCCAGGTACATTTGCAGGTCATCTACTATGCAAACCACGCTGATATAAATGGTTTTGAATACTCTGTTGTGACTTAGGTGCCTCTGACCTCCCTTAAATGTGCGTGAAGTTGTGTGGCATTCATCATCCGGTTCCGAAGAGCATTGTTAACAATGAAGCGGTAATCAGTGTTGGGATATTGGGAAAAAGACATCCACTTCTATGCCTTTCTGTGACTCTCCTAGTTTCTGTATCTCTATTGCAACCTGCTAATGACACTCTGTGACACGCTAAGCTCAATAGCCACTTCTGTCTGAGAAGATCCTGCTTGAATCCTCACAATGGCAAGGTACTGTTGATCAATTGTTAGGTGTCGTCTTGGTCTCATGATGTCAAAATCTGAACATTATGATGAGGAGGACTGTTTAAATACCAAATCTAATTGAATCCCAAAATGCATTGGATGATTAATGGATCAAACAACTGTTGTGAATTTTGCCATTAAGCTGCTTGTTAGAGAACAGCAACTTGTGCAAAATGTACTAAAGCATTGAACAGTTGGACAAGTGCATTCACAAGTTTAGAGGTCACATTAAGTTCATCTGAAAAGGTCAGAGTGTATTTTGGGATCTTCCTGAAATTTCACCCAAAAGCCAAATATCCTTAAACTTTTTGTGATTAGTGTATATTATGCACACAGATAAAAGTAGAACCAAATGTGAACAATTCCTTACTATTGCTATTACGGTACTACAAGTAGGCAGGAAATATGAATTCATGGTTCAAAAAACCAAGACGCACCAAGGCCCACAAGACCTATTAAAATACAGGAACAACTGTCTGTCTAGATAGAAGTTCAATTACATTCTGCAGACCCAATTTTATCTTGAGCATTAACCGATTAAATCAGGTTTTCAGATGAAATTATCTATCAATTGATATAATTCCATTAGATTTCTTGGCACTTGTGATGTTAAACCTGTGACAGATGTGAAATGAAATTGAATGAACTCTCCCAAGATGACTAGAACATTTCATGAGCCATGACAGTGAGTTCATTCTCTTTCTCACCAACAGCAGGTGAATGCTCCATTTGTAAATACTATTTCAGCATCACTTCATCAATGCAAATTTCATAAACTGTTAATCAGCTTCTCCCCACCTGGCCAGAACGAAAAGAATAAAATATTCTTTTGTAGTAAAAATATTTAAACGGTATGAAAAAAGATCTGTCTGTTCTGCACAATCTGCAATAAATAATAATAATAATAATAATAATATTTAAAAAAAAAAACATTTACAAATAGTCCTGTTTAAAATATTTTGCATACAGTCCAATTGCAGATCTATGGCCGCAATTTATAAAGACAGGTCTTTTGTATGCAAAGTCTGCACTGGAGTAAGATTTTGGCAAATTAATAAAGAGGTGTATGACTTTTAGGCCTAAAACACACTTCCGCAAAAAAAACGTACGTGTCTTACGGTCCGTTTTTCGGGTCCGTGTTCCGTTTTTTAGGGGCGTTTCTCTGGTACGTATGACATCCGTGTTGATGGCGTATGCTGTCCATGTGTGCGTGTGGAATGACCGTGTGTGCCTGTGGCATGAACGTGTATGTGTACATGGAATGTCCGTGTTTGTGATGCACAATGTCGTTTATAGATGTCGGCTGACAGCAGACAAGAGTTGCGCGATGAGAATGAACTCGGGTGAACTTCACCCGACTTCATTGTCATGCCGCGGCTCTGTCTGTGTCGCGTCATGATTAGCGGTCAGCTGTGCAGGATTCACCGGTGACCGCTAATCCCCTGAGTGACTGAAGTGAGCAGACCTCTCTCATACTCACCGATCCCCGATCTCCGGTGCGGCACTGCTCAGCTGTTATTAAAACTCCGGCGGCTTTAACTATTTTGAAAAAGCCGGCCGCTCATTAATCAATCTTGTATTCCCTGCTTTCCACGCCCACAGGCGCCTGTGATTGGTTGCAGTCAGACAACTCGCGGCCACCGCTGGATCCTCCAACTGTGACAGCAAGTTGCCCGAGTGACAGCGATGTAGTCACAGGTGACTTGCTGTCACAGTTGGAGGCTATGTTCACACATTACTTTTTTGCTGCTTTTTTTTCTGCAGCCAATACCTGATAGCTTGGCAGTCAAAAATTTGCAGCCAAAACACTGGTTTTCCTGCCTTTTTTCCTGCTTTCTTGATGTGTTTTTGCAGCATTTTTCTTGTTGCATTTTTAAAGATACCAAATACCTTGCAAGCAAAGGGCATTGTGTACTTAACATACTGGTAGGGCACTGTTTACTTCACATATTGGTAAGGTATTGTTTACTTAACATATTGGTAGGGCACTGTTTACTTAACATATTGGTAGGGCATTGAATACCTAACACTTTTGTTGGGCATTGTTTACTTTCACATGTTGGTAAGGCATTGTTTACTTTACCACGTCACTAATTTAATTAAACTGTACTTGGAATAAAATGTATACATAAAAAAAATAAATAGGACCCATCCTCCTGTAGCTTTTATTTTTTTCACCAAAATGCTGCAAAAACTGATAGTAGCACTTTTGCTGCGTTTTTGCACTTCCTCATTGCTCTCTGAGTGGAAAAAAAATCTGCAAAAACACAGAGAATTAACATGCTGCAGTTTTAAAAACACAGCAGTTTTCCATTTCAGTGAGGAAAGAAAGCTGTGTGTGCATGACATTTCTGAAATCTCATAGCTTTTGCTGGTATTGTAAAAAGCAGTTTTAATTTGCATAAAAAAACGCAGCAAAAACGCAACATGTGGACATAGCGTAAGGCTACGTTCCCACGATCAGTGTGAGCTTTTGATGTTTCAGACTTTCTGCATCTATTTATTTAAAATAGGTAACTTCCATTTTTTAATTGCGTTTTTGGGGGCGCGTGTTTAATGTGTTTTGACACTGTGATTTTTGTCTCTTGTTAGTATGTCTGCTTTAAATAAAGGTCCTTTGTTTTTGATACTTCCTGGTATTTTGATTTGACAAATCATTATTAATACACTTAAAAGGGGTTTTCCACTACTTCCGACTCCCGGCACCAATGCCTATCAGCTATTCTCTGCACCGGCGGCAGTAGCAAGAGGCTGTCCCATCAACTGATAGTGGTGGAGGCCAGGTACTGCACTTCCACCTCCCATTTAAAACAATAGGGGCAGATGTGCAGTACCCGGCCACAATCAGTTGATGGTCACTATAGCTCCGGAACTGAGCATTTCCGGCAGCCTGAGGTTGGCGGCGGCACTGATTTGCGGGGGTGCCAGGTGTCGGATCCCAGCCAATCAGACATTGATGACATATCATAAGGATAGGCCATCATTGTAACAGTACTGGATAACCTCTTTAAGACCCTGTGCGCACGCTACGGATTTAGCCGTGGATTTGCTGCGGAATTGCTGCAGAAAATGTGTTTAATATTGCTGCAGTCATTCCCCAGCAAATCATATGGGTTGTAAAAAATGCTGTGCGCACACTGCGTTGTTTTATACCCGCGGGTTTACCCACGGATTTACCCGTGGATTTTCCACTGTGGAATTAATGAGCATGGCACTTCTTTTCCGCAGGTACCTGTGGTTTTTGCCATAGATAATGATAAAAACCGCGGGGACCAACTTGCGGAAAATCCGCAGTAAATCCGTGGTAAATCGCGGCAAAAACGCGGGGGTGGTTTTACCGCGGGTGCAGGATTCTTTCAGAGGGTCCAGATTTTTCTTAAAAAAAAGGCACTTTCTAGTGCACACATAGCCTTACGGGTATTTTGCACACTACGACATCGCAGGTGCGATGTCGGTGGGGTCATGTCGAAAGTGACGCACTTCCGGCGTCGCTCTCAACATCGTAGTGTGTAAAGCCTAGATGATACGATTAATGAGCGCCAAAGCGTCGTAATCGTATCATCGGTGTAGCGTCGGCGAAAACCATAATTACCTTGCTGCGACGGTCCGATGTTGTTCCTCGTTCCTGCGGCAGCACACATCGCTGTGTGTGAAGTCGCAGGAGCGAGGAACATCTCCTACCTTTTTCACCGCGACTCCTGTCGGCTATGCGGAAGGAAGGAGGTGGGCAGGATGTTTACATCCCGCTCATCTCCGCCCCTCCGCTTCTATTGCCCGCCTGCCATGTGACGTCGCTATGACTCCGCACGGCCTGCCCCCTTAATAAGGAGGCGGGTCGCCGGCCAGAGCGACGTCGCAGGGCAAGGTGAGTGCATGTGAAGCTGGCGTAGCGATGATTTTCGCTACACCAGCTATCACCACATATCGCAGCTGCGACAGGGATGGGGACTATCACACTCGGCATCGCAGCATCAGCTTGCGATGTCGTAGTGTGCAAAGTACCCCTTAGTGTGGATTACATGCATTTTGCATGCATCTCCTCAGGAAAAACACACTAAAAACGCATGTGCGTTTCATACTTGTAGATTTTCTGCATCTAATGTAAGTCAATTGTGAAAATTTGCACAAACAACTGAGTGTATTAACAAGAGAAAGGGTCATGCTGCGGATTTGAAACCCGCACTGCAGGTCAATTTACACTGAGTAAAAAAGCACAGTGGGCAGGAAATTTGTATAAATCCCATCCACTTTGCTAGAAATGGAAGATGCTGCGTTTATGTCACACAGCGTCAAAAACTCACCAAAGACTAATCACGGGAAAGTAGCCTAATTAAAGCTTCAATGTGTCTCTGCAAAATATGTACTCCAGCCAGGGATAACAAAAAAAGTTTAAGGCGGGCATAAATACGTTTCTTGATAAATATTACATGTTATGCGCACTAGATTCTGTTATGGGATACTGATTCAGAGAACTAGTTTCACTCCAATTCGGAGGGAAAAAAAATAATGCTTCTTTTTGAGTCTGAAATCGGATGGGACTCACCCACGCAAGTCTATGGGTGTGAGAAAAAAATTGTATAGGATAACATTTTTATAGATATATTACAATTCTGTGGCACAGGAAACTGAAAATGGTCTTGTGAAGGATTAATAGCTGCTGAGTAAAACAATGGATTGCACATGAACAGCAGACGTGACAAATAAATAAATCCTACCACTTTTCTGGATTAAAATGGACCAAGTTTTCATATTGTCGTGTGACGCTGGCCTATTATGGGGATATTAGCATCTGCCTCATGGGGTTTTTACCTTTTTTTGGCTCAACATGTTAGGCTATGGGTTGAATTTGATGGACATGTGAAGGCTATAGATTGAATTTAATGGACTTGTGACTTCTTTCAGTATATTTCTGTCATGATTAATGTCACTTTTTTAGCTTATATTATAAGCATGATTTTGACAGCCACTCTCAGCTATGGCCTTCCTGGCTACGTTCTCTGCAGTGTCAAAAAAATAGGTGTAGGTGCCCGAAACTGGTGTATAAACGGAGTTACGCAACAATTTTGTAACATTTCAAGCATTTTCAAAAACTGGTAGATTAAATAGGGCTGATGTGTTTCCTGAAGGGGTTGTCCACTAAGTTTACATTGATGGCCTATCCGTTGGGTAGGTCATCAATATCTGATTGTCCGCAGTCCGAGAGAGACCACGCACCCCCACTGATCAGCTGTTCTCAGTGCAGAAGGCAGCAGGAAATGCTCAATTTCAGAGCTTTCCCATCAACTGATAGCAACCGTGTTTGGTACTGCATGTCTGCCTCCTATTGATTTGAATGGAAGGCGGATTTGCAGTACCCGGCCATGGTCGCTATCAGTTTCCGAGGTAGCTTCAGAACTGAGTATTTCCGGCCACCTGCTGCTGCCTCCAGGACCAAGAACAGCTGACTGGCATGGATGACTGTGGACAATCAGACATTGATGACCTATCTTAAGGATAGGCCATCAATGTAAAAGTAGTGGACAACCTCTAACTTAATGGTACTTTGCACACTACGACATCGCAAGTGCGATGTCGGTGGGGTCAAATCGAAAGTGACGCACATCCGGCGTCGCTGTCGACATCGGAGTATGTGAATCATTTTTACTACGATTAACGAGCGCAAAAGCGTCAAAATCGTATGATCGTTGTAGCGTCGGTCATTCCATAATTTCGGAAGGACCGATGTTACGATGTTGTTCCTCGTTCCCATGATTTCTATGTAAGCCTCTGCTTACAGTGCATGGATGGTGCACTGTGAAAATTCCCAAATCACATAGAATGACTGCAGACTTTCATGCCAAGCCTGGATAACTCCTTTACTAAGGGGTACTTTGCACGTTGCAACATTGCTACTGCGATATCGTCGGGGTCAAATCGAAAGTGACGCACATCCGGCGTCGGTAACGACGTTGCAACGTGTAAAGCCTAGATGCGCTGATAAACGATCGCAAAAGCGTCGTAAATCGGTGATCTGTGTAGTGTCGGACATTTTCATAATGTCGCACCAATAGGAGATACGATGTTGTTCCTCGTTCCTGCGGCAGCACACATCGCTGTGTGTGAAGCCGCAGGAGCGAGGAACATCTCCTTACCTGCGTCCCGGCTGCAATGAGAAATGAAGGAGGTGGGCGGGATGTTTACGTCCCGCTCATCTCCGCCCCCGGATTCTATTGGCCGCCTGCCGTGTGACGTTGCTGTGACGCCGCATGACCCGCCCCCTTAGGAAGGAGGCGGTTCGCCGGCCAGAGCAAGGGCAGGTAAGTGCATGTGAAGCTGCCGTAGCGATAATGTTCGCTACGGCAGCTATCACAAGATATCGCAGCTTCGATGGGGTCGGGGACTATCGCGCTCGACATCGCAAGCATCCGCTTGCGATGTCGTAGTGTGCAAAGTAGTCCTTAATGTGTAGTGTGAAAAATTGAGGCCACAGCAGTCTTTAACAGTACGCATATATATTTCTTGCATGTACTCTGAAGAACGTAGTGTTGGTGGTAGGGAGTGTAATAAAATGGAATCATTATAGTACTGTTTGTACTTATGTATTGATATTTTTGTTCTAATTTACTACTTAGAGACAATTCACATGAAATAGACAGAGAGAAAGGTTTGAAATATACAGTACACCACACAGTGCCTGGATAGATTTGGTATTTTGGTACCTTGAGAGTAAAAAGTGACCATACATGTGACATTTATAGTCACCCTACCTGGTATCATCCATTTATCTCCCTCAGAGGAGCGTTCTCATCCTCATGAATCCAAGATGGCAGCCTCAATGGCATATGAAGTGCAGTGGTGAGTCTAAACCACATCTCCATTAGATAGATACATCAGAATAAGGTGTGATCTAGACTTACCACTGACCTCTTCATGCCACTAGGGCTGCCATCTTGGAATCAGGAGGACCCGTACGCTCCTCTGAGCAGAGGAGGTGGTGGAAGGTAACCGGAGGGCACCAGGTAGCATGACTATACTTGTGAAATATATCATTTTTCAGTCTAAGGGGTACTTTGCACACTACGACATCGCAGGTGCAATGTCGGTGGGGTCATGTCGAAAGTGACGCACTTCCTGCGTCGCTCTCGACATCGTAGTGTGTAAATCCTAGATAATACGATTAACGAGCGCAAAAGCGTCCCAATCGTATCATCATTGTAGCGTCGGCGAATTCCATAATTACGCTGACGCGACGGTCCGATGTTGTTCCTCGCTCCTGCAGCAGCACACATCACTGTGTGTGAAGTTGCAGGAGCGAGAAACATCTACCTGCGTCACCGCGGCTCCCGTCAGCTATGCAGAAGGAAGAGGTGGCCGGGATGTTTACATCCCGCTCATCTCCTCCCCTCCGCTCCTATTGGCTGCCTGCTGTGTGACGTCGCAGTGACGCCGCATGACTCGCCCCCTTAATAAGGAGGCGATTCGCCGGCCAGAGCGACGTCGCACGGCAGGTGAGTGCATGTGAAGCAGCCGTAGCGATAATTTTCGCTATGGCAGCTATCGCAATGATATCGCAGCTGGGGCGGGGACTATCGCGTTTGGCATCGCAGCATCGGCTTGCGATGTCGCAGCGTGCAAAGTACTCCTAAGGCTGCTTTCACACATCCGGTTTTTGCAGTGCGGCTCAATCCGGCTCAAAAACCTATGCAACGGATGCGGCGAAAAAAACGGATCCGTTGCATAAGTTTTTCCTTGCGGCCCGTCCGTTTTTTGTCGGCTTGATACTGAGCATGCGCAGTGCAAAAAAAACGCATCCGGCATCCATAGGCTTGCATTGTAAATCGCGCTGGGTCCGGTGCGATGCGTTTTTTTTCGCCGCACAAAAAACGTGCCATCCGGCCGCCGCATGGGCTAAATATGCCGCATCTGGCAAAAAACGGACGCAAGGCAAGGCCATGCGGCACAATACGGCGCTAATGCAAGTCTATGCAGAAAAAAATGCAACGCGCCGTATTGTGCCGCTCAGCAAAAACCGGATGTGTGAAAGCAGCCTAAGATTGTAGGGTCGCTTTAAGTTGTAATAAAACTTCCAAATAGAAGATGTGCCAGTCAATAATGCGCAACGTCCAATTTTACAAGTATCAAAATAACATGAGAAAAAAATGTAATGTTTTCCCATCCCAGTGTAAATGTACTAATTAGATGGTTGCTAAGAGACCACTGTGGTTACATACAAATAACACGCCTAACACCTCCAAGTGTGAAAATCACAGCTCTGTGCTAAAATTGTAACTTTGTATAATGCAGAAGAAGCTTGTGTTCGGCTGCGGCTTACACTATGCACCAATGTTTTCTATATCTAGCTATAAATATCAGGCCAGATCATGGCATACTCAAGCGTGGAAGAATGCATTATACTAGACACTTCTCTGAACCCTAAGTGTTAAAAATTGTAAGTAACCAATGACGCAGAATCTGAAGATATACATGTAGAAATAACACTTCAAAGCCATAGTAAACAGTACAAAAACACTCCTGGGCAAGCAAACTGTACTAAAATGCAATCATATTATAGTATTTGGCTATGCTTGTGCCCAGTAAATGAAATGTTTTAACAGGAACCAGAGAAATCCTTAAAGGGAATCTGTCACTAGGTTTTTGCAACATAATCCAAGAACAATATGATAAAGAGACAGAGACCCGGATTCCAGTTATGTATCATTTACTATGCTTCTTGCTGTAATTTTTCTAAAATCATTAATAATTATCACTTGAGGACAAAAAGCATGGTCTTGCATTTTCATGAGCTTTGTATAAGGTCTAAGACACACGGCGAGAAAAACGGTGCCAGTGGAGTGTGATAAAACATCGCATTCCACTCGGACCAATATTAGCCTGTGTGTCGGTGCACATGAGCGATTATTTTCTCAGCCCTAATCGGACCGAGAAAACAATCGCAACATGCTGCGACTAATGCGAGACTCTTTCTCTCACACCCATTCAAGTGTATGGGGTGGTAGAAAAATCGCACTGCACTCGCAGTACACCGGTGTACCACGAGTGCAGTGCGAGAATGGCAATAGCCGGCTACGGAGGAGAGAGGGAGATAAATCCCTTCCTCCCCTCCTCAGTGCCGGACCACTCCCCTCCTCAGTGCCGGACCACTCCCCTCCTCAGTGCCGGCTCTCCCCTCCTCAGTGCTGGCCCACTCCCCGCAGCTGAGGTCCGCTCGCACAGTCGGACCTCAGTCGCAGGGACACTCGCATGACACTCGGCTCTGCTGTACTGCCAGCGTGAGCCGAGTGTCATGCGAGGGGATCCCAGTAATCCCCGTGTGGCCCCAGCCTAACCCCTCCTCTACCACTTATAGGCAGCTTTCTGTCTATAAGCAGTGTACACTGAAACCTGCCAATCTGATGTGGCTGGGGTCATACAGGGCTCAGCATTCAGAGAAATGGTAGCTCTGTGGCAGATAAAACAGGTATCTTATTAACACTGCAGCAAGCATTCAAGTAAGTCACACATCGCTGGAATCAAGGTATCTGTCTCAACATTATGCTGCTCTCAAATGGGTTAGCAAAAACTTGGTGACTGATTCCTTTAAGGCCATTTTCCCAGGAACATGTTTACCTTTTATCATTTACCTGCATTTTAGATTTTTTTCATAAATAGGATAACATTTCAGTAGAAAAAGGAAAACCTTTCTTTTAAAAATATACTACTCCATTATTTGATTACCTAGTACATGTCTAAAAAGCAAAAAAAAAAAAAAGCCCCTTTCATGTATTTCTGTGCTAAGATTTGGTACGATATCGCTAGCGTGGGTACCCGCCCCCATCGGTTGTGCGACACGGGCAAATCTCTGCCCGTGTCGCACAACATCGCCCGGACCCGTCACACATACTTACCTTCCCTGCAACGTCGCTGTGACCGGAGAAACGCCTCCTTTCTAAGGGGGCAGTTCGATCAGCGTCACAGCGACTTCACAGCAGCGTCACTGAACCGCCGCCCAATAGAAGCGGAGGGGCGGAGATGAGCGGGACGAACATCCCGCCCACCTCCTTCCTTCCGCTTAGCGGCCGGGAGGCAGGTAAGGAGAGCTTCCTCGTTCCTGCGGTGTCACACGGAGCGATGTGTGCTGCCGCAGGAACGAGGAACAACTTCGTTACTGCTGCAGTAAGGATATTTGAGAATGGACCCCCATGTCACCGATGAGCGATTTTGCACGTTTTTGCGACGATGCAAAATCGCTCATCGGTGTCACACGCAACGGCATCGCTAAAGCGACCGATGTGCGTCACAAATTCCGTGACCCCAACGAGATCGCTTTAGCGATCTCATAGCGTGTAAAGCCCGCTTTACACTTATCTTTGGGAAAGCGCATTCCTAGGAATACTCGTTTCCCTATGATTGATAGTGCAGTTTAAATTACGTCGTTAGTCCCCCAATAAACGAGTAAAATGCTTGTTCGTTGGGTGAAATGATTTTTTGGCTTTCTTAAAAAGCATTCTGAGCAACACATTGTTCTGTGCTGGGAATAACAACAGTCAATGCACCTGATCAATTGTATTACTGAAAGTTGTGTACGCATAAGGAATGTAATCCGCTTTTATAGACAACCGCCAACCAGCAAACAAGCAGCTGATTGGTGGTTTAGTAAGGCAAATCAGGTGGCGTAAACCGACTCCTATTAAACACAACATTAGAAAAAGCACAACTGTAATTATTTTTCTTAGCGACCTAATACTCTTCATTCCTATGGCAACTATAAGTACTAAGCAATATTCTCCAGGTATTTTAGCATATATCAGTGTGAAAATTCAGGGAAAAACCTATATGAGTTATATGCGATTTTATTTCACATTTTGCAAAGAATTTATCAAAATTTGACCATCACATTGGTGAAAGTATGTAGCACAATGTGACATGATGGATAATAAAATCCACAAGTGCAGGTCTTTTTGAAAACTGCTTTTTTACATACCTGCTGGCAGAGATTTAGTAAATGCTCATCAACTTTTCCACTTTTCATCCCCCCTGCCCCCCCCAAAAAAAAGAAAAACTAGAGGAAAACTCTGCAGTGTAACTGGCCAATGTGAATATAGCATTTTTTTTTATGTCCAAACAAGAGAAAAGAGCATGTGTGATAGGGGAAAGACTTAAGCGGGCTATACACGCTGCGATATCGGTCCCAATATCGCCAGCGTGGGTACCCGCCCCCATCTGTTGTGCGACATGGGCAAATCGCTGCCCGTGCCGCACAACATCGCCCAGACCTGTCACACATACTTACCTGCCCGGCGACGTCGCTGTGACCGGCGAACCGCCTCCTTTCTAAGGGGGCGTTCCGTGCGGCGTCACAGCGACGTCACTGAGCGGCTGCCCAATAGCAGCGGAGGGGCGGAGATGAGCGGGACGTAACATCCCGCCCACCTCCTTCCTTCCGCTTAGCGGCCGGGAGGCAGGTAAGGAGAGCTTCCTCGTTCCTGCGGTGTCACACGGAGCGATGTGTGCTGCCGCAGGATCGAGGAACAACTTCGTTACTGCTGCAGTAACGATTTTTGAGAATGGACCCCCATGTCACCGATGAGCGATTTTGCACGTTTTTGCGACGATGCAAAATCGCTCATCGGTGTCACACGCAACGGCATCGCTAAAGCGACCGATGTGCGTCACAAATTCCGTGACCCCAACGAGATCGCTACAGCGGCCGGATGTGCATCACAAAATCCGTGACCCCAACGAGTTCGCATTAGCGATGTCGTAGCGTGTAAAGCCCCCTTTAGGCTGTGTCCGCACTTTGCGTCATTCTAGTTGGAGTTCCAGACGCACCCTCTGGCAGTAATTGATTTTGCACAAACTTGCTTTTGGCCACAACATAGCGCTAAAAACGCGTGCGTATTTACCGCGTTTTACATGCGTTTTTAGCGCTTTTTACATGCTTTTCCATTGCGTTTTGGCAGATGCGTTTTTAACATAAAGACACTGCTAAATAAAGTTTAAAAAGTCAAAAACAATGAATTAAGGGAAAAAAGGAACACATATATCATTATTGAAATAAAAAAGAAAATAGTTTTATTTCATATAATTATAGCGGTTTTATACTATTTTTCTGTAAAATAGCAAATTCATATTTTTCATTATTTTAATTGTTGGACTATGTGTGTGTGTAAAGGGACATATTATTCCATTATTTTAATGTCTGAAAAGCATGCGTTTATGTAGTCCAAAACGCATTCTTTCTGCAGCAAAAAAGCAGGTAAAACGCTGGAATTTTGATGTTGGTTTTTGCTACTTCTCATTGACTTCAATGTTAGCAAAACGCTGCAGAAATGGCAAAAACAATTGACATCCTGCTTCTTTGAACGCTGAGTTTTTGCCACAAATTATGCAAATTAAACGATGCGTTTTAAAACGCAAAGTGCGATCAGGAAATCTTCCTTTCCCATAGACTATCATGGAAAATCAAAACGCATGCCTTTTGGCATGAAAACGCTGCAGTGCAAAACGCTGCGGAAACGCAGGTGGAAACGCAAAGTGCGGACACAGCCTAAGGGGTGCTTCACACACAGCGAGCTCGCTGCCGAGATCGCTGCTGAGTCACGCTTTTTGTGACGCAGCAGTGACCTCATTAGCGATCTCGCTGTGTGTGACACTGAGCAGCGATCTCGCCCCTGCTGCGAGATCGCTGCTCGTTACACACAGCCCTGGTTCGTTTTCTTCAAAGCCGCTCTCCCCGCTGTGACACACAGATCGCTGTGTGTGACAGCGAGAGAGCGACAAATGAAGCGAGCAGGAGCCGGCGTCTGACAGCTGAGGTAAGCTGTATCCAAGATAAACATCGGGTAACCAAGGTGGTTACCCGATATTTACCTTAGTTACGAGCCTCTGCAGCTCTCACGCTGCCTGTGCTGCCGGCTCCGGCTCTCTGCACATGTAGCTGCTGTACACATCGGGTTAATTAACCCGATGTGTACAGCAGCTAGGAGAGCAAGGAGCCAGCGCTAAGCAGTGTGCGCGGCTCCCTGCTCTCTGAACATGTAGCTGCATTACACATCGGGTTAATTAACCCGATGTGTACTGTAGCTATGGTAGGAGAGCAAGGAGCCAGCGCTCAGTGTGCGCGGCTCCCTGCTCCCTGCACACACAGCTGTGCGCTGGTAACTAATGTAAACATCGGGTAACCATACCCGATGTTTACCTTAGTTACCAGTCTCCGCAGCTTCCAGACGGCAGCTCCGTGCAAGCGCAGCGTCGCTTGCACGTCGCTGCTGGCTGGGGGCTGTTCACTGGTCGCTGGTGAGATCTGCCTGTTTGACAGGTCACCAGCGACCATGTAGCGATGCAGCAGCGATCCTGACCAGGTCAGATCGCTGGTCGGATCGCTGCTGCATCGCTAAGTGTGAAGGTACCCTAAGGGTATGTGCACACACTGCTTTTTTGGTAAGTTTTTGCTGTGTTTTTTAGCTGCAAAATTGCCTTGATTTTAGGCAAGGAACGCACTTTGCGTTTCCACCTGCGTTTTAGGTGCTTTTTAGGTCCGTTTTGGGAAGCACCTTTTTCTTGCCAAAAGGCATGCGTTTTGATTTACCAGCAAAGTCTATGGAAAAACTGGATTTTCCGACCCCACTTTGCATTTCTAAACGCTGCGTTTAATTTGCATATTTTGTGGCAAAAACCATGCATTCAAAGAATGTCAGTTGTTTTTGCCACTTTGGGTGCGTTTTGCTAACATTGAAGTCAATGAGAAATGGCAAAAACCAAGATTCCTTCAAATTCCTGCGTTTTACCTGCTTTTTCAGTGCAGAAAGCATGCGTTTTGGACTACCAAAACGCATGCTTTTTGATCAATAAAATAATGATTTCATAAGTCCCTTTACACACACACATAGTCCGACAATTTAAATTAAGGAAAATAATACTTTATTGCAATTTTTCCATAAAATATCATATTACCGCAATAATTTGAACATAATTTAATTTCATGATTTTTTCTATGATTCTAGATTTGAATTTTTTCTTACCCTTTTTTCTATGATTTTGACTATTTAAACTTTATTAAGCAGTGTCTTTATGGTCAAAACGCAACTATCAGAACGCAGGTGGAAACGCAGATAAAAAGCGCTGAAAACGCATCAAATATGCGGCAAAAACGCATGCGTTTTCAGCGCTAAATTTCAGAAAAAGGCAACTTTGGTCAAATCAATTAAGCCCAAAACGTGCGTTCTAAACTGCAAGTACGTGAAAGCAAAATGCGTTCCTAGCCTTATGCAAATCCATGGTAATAAAAGCTTTTTACAGTCCAAGCAAAATCTGAGATTTCTGAAATCTTACACACACACCTGCAGATGTTTTCTTGACTGTTTTGTCAAATACCTGAGTTTTTGCTGCAGATTTCAAAGAATGAGCATGTCAATTCTTTGCAGTGTTTTTGTAACTTTTTTCATTGATATAACCAATTTTGTAGAAAAAAAACGCACCAAACATGCCCCAAAACACAGATGACTCAAACGAGATTTCCTGTCACAAGATCAGGTTTTGGTCAGGAAAAAAACTTACCAAAAAAGTCATGTGTGAACAAAGCCTAAAGGCCCATTTACACACAATGATATCGCTAACGAGGTATCGTTGGGGCCACGGTGTTGGTGACGCACATCCGGCCTCGTTAGCGATGTCGTTGTGTGTGACACCTTTTTGCGACCATTAAAAATTGCAAAAAGGTGTCAAACCGTTGGTTGTTGACACGTCGTTCATTTTTAAAAAATCGTTCCTCATTTGGAACGCAGGTTGTTTGTTGTTCCTGAGGCAGCACACATCGCTATGTGTGACACCGCAGGAACAAGGAACAACATCGTACCTGCGGCCGCCGGCAATGAGGAAGGAAGGAGGTGGGGGGATGTTCCAATGTTCTCATCTCCGCCCCTCAGCTTCTATTGGGTGGCTGCTTAGTGACGCTAAATGAACCTCCCCCTTAAGGCCCGTTTCACACGTCAGTGAAAAACACAGAAGTTTTTCACTGGCGTGTAAAACACGCACATGTCCCTGCGTGTGCTGAAAATCACGGCACACGTGGGTTGTCTAAGTGCAATCCGGGCTCCGTTCTCCGTGGCCCGTGATTGCACTTAGAGATTCACTCACCTGCGCCCGCTCCCGCTGTCCGTGGTGCTGAATCCTCCCGCGACGCAGCATCCGGCCGGCGGTGACCCCTGCAGGAGCTGCTTCCGGGTCGGCTGTGTCGCGCATAATGAATATGCGCGACAGTAATCAGCCAGCACAGAAGGAGCAGGGAGAACGGGCTGCAGAGGACATCGCTGGACGCCGGGTGAGTTAAAATGTTTATTATTTTAAAAGCACGTTTTTTTATGGCACGTGTTTCACGGACCACACAACTGCGTGGTCCGTGGAACATCAGTGATGCCAGAAAAAAATGGACATGTCTCCGTGCAGCAATCACGCACACGCGGGTACGCTGCACGGAGACACGTGCAGTGACAAATCACTGACGTGTGAGCAGACCCATTCATTATAATGGGTCTGCGTATGTCCGTGATTCTGGTACGTTTAAAAAAAAGCACAAACGTACCAGAATCACTGACGTGTGAAAGGGGCTTAAAGGAGAGATTGTTCGGCGGCCACAGAGACGTCAGTGAACAGGTAATTGCGTGTGCCGCTGCTGTAGCGATATTGTTCGCTACGGCAGCGATCACCCCGTGATGCGCCACTGACGTGGGCGGGTGATATCGCTCGCGACGTCACAGCGTATAAAGCCCGCTTTAAAGGCATATATTACACAATCTACCAAATACATATGAAAGAAATAGGTTTCAATGAACACAATAAAGCACCAAGCATTAAAAAGGATTAAAAAGAATGGTTCAGTTTCAATAATGCACATGTGGCTGCACCCTGAAAAGTGCCCTGTCCAAGACACCTGTACCCTCACACACATACAATAATAAGAAATCAATGACCCATTGAAAATGTGTACTTACAGAAGTACTCCCATTTGTCATGAAATCTGCGTATAGGTGCATGTAATGTTTATGTGTTATATACTCACCTAACACGACTTTCTATGGAATCCAGCAACGTTCTGCTCCTCTTCTCAGTGACATCAATGATCTTCAGACTCTCTGGATCACTCTATGCACTAATTGTAAGCCACGAGTCTTACAATGTAAACGTATGCAGCCTAGTTCTGACATACCTCAGACTTACATTGTAAAAGCCATTTCTGGGTCATGCAGAGCAAAGTGTGACCCGGAGAGTTTGAAGAGCAGTGACTTCTCTGAGAAGAGGAGCAGAGCAGTGCTGGATCCCGGAGAAAGTGGCGGTAGGTGAGTATATTATTATATACATGTTACAGTAATATGCATATACATAGATTTACTGGCAAAAATGTCATGGAAGGGCTTCTGTAGTAAAATAGCAAAAAGAAGCATACAAGTGTATCCAAAGTAATATCAGCCAGTGGATGCAAAAATTGCTCCAATACAATGCAAGCAAATCCAGAGCCTTTGGTGAATGACTTTCTCTCTCTTTAGCATTGATATATAGCACAAATCTATACATATGAAAATGAGCACTTGATTCATTAATGCAACTGTTTTAAATGATTCACTGTGTAAAATGAAATTCTTAAGAAATCTAACAATAGTGACACTTTAAGTATAGGTTGACAGATTACACCATAAAACAGTGTAATGTAAAGATCTTCTGGCATATGGCAATATTCTAATGGGTTACTGAAAACATGAGTTATTAGGAGATCATCATGATTATAGTGTGATAGATATAAGCAAAGATATATGCAATAGATATAAGCAAATAGGTGATGCGTACAATAAAGTTATTACGCATAATTAGGTTGAAAAATGACTTGGGAAAACAAGGATGCTCTACTTCTTATGAACAGCAACATTCTGCATCAGAGTTCTAATTGTTAAAGAGAACAGGTCACTTCGAATAATTCTACTTACCTGCAGATAAAGGGGTAAATCATCATGTAAACAGCGGTGCAAAACTCCCTGGCACCATACTGAAAGTGTGGTTATCAGGAGAAAATTAACTTTATTCCTCCCAGTAGCCGCTGGCTTTCAGTCACAGAGGCGTACCCAGGCAGGCTACAGTCACAGCTCAGCGCACTGAGTGGCAGCTTAATCAAGCCCTGGAACTTGACAGCCAGCTCTACAGGCTAGTTGTCAATCACAAGGAACGATACACAATAGTGAGCAATGTCTCCAGCCATCCCACCCATGTTCAGTAATTCTAATGCTATTTACCTGCAGATTAAGGCTATGTGCCCATGTGTGTGCGCTCTGCACTGCAGCGTTTTGTCACTGTATGTCCGCTTCAGAGCGCAGCTGAAAAGCTCCGTTCTGAAACTTTGGTGACTGCAGAATTTGTGTGCTCGGGATGCTGCCTCTCCCTATAGACAGAATGGAGACAGCATGCAAAGCGCACGAAAGAAGTGACATGTTGCTTTTTAAAACGCAGCGATTTGGCAGCATGCAAATCGCTGCGTTCTAAAACGCCACGTGGGCATGGATTATGCACAATCTTCATAGATTGTGCAGGGGACGCAGGACGCATGCAGTTACGCTGCGGTGCATGTGAGACTGTTCAGTGCCCTTTCTGTATGCTAACTTATCGAATGCCTGCTGATTGTGGATTGCATCAACCCCTGCTGTGTACTAATATGCTTCATCTGGAAGACAACTGAACTAGCGAACAATGAGAGAACAGAACATAATTATCTTCTCCCAATACTGTGGAACACAATGCCCTGAGATGGGAGCTCAGGGGTATAACAAGGGGCTTGCTCCTATTACCAGTGATTTTAAAGGAATTCAGTATAGGGATCTTGGTTGCAGCTGGTGGATTACAGAACTATTCAACTATCCAAAGCGGAGTCCATTAATTTGTTTGGAGAGCCCAAGTTGGGACTATCCGGTCACCTGGCCACGTGTCTCACTGTGCTGGGTTGGCTTCCTAAGCTTGCCACTATCTCCTCTCAGTGGGTTCCCTCCAAAAGAGGGTGTTGCTGGATGAGGTAGTGGCCTTGGATGCCCCAAAGTTGCTGAGGTTCTAGTATCTGGTGAGTGAGAGAAAGTGTGAGACTGTCACTTGCACCATCTTGTGTCATTGCTGGGAATGTACTATATACTGTTGTCTGTTGGGAACCCAATAAAGTCTTATACGAGTGTGGTAACCTGGTAAGCACTGAGAGTAAGTGCGAAACGGCCGTCGTCTGACGTGTCAGGCAGTCATCTCCCTCCCCGCTAGCCCCATGTATGTAACCACCACAGTTTGAATAAGTGAACCCTCTGCACAGCAAGAACTGGTGAGTGCCATTTTTCCTTCTAAAAGTGCTTGTGAATAATTGTCTTCTAAAATGAGCACACCAGAGCAGCACCGATATTAGGAGACAACCCCTTTAAAGAAAGTATTTAAACAATGAAAAATTACTGTTTAGTACTAGTAATCGTTTTGAGCTCCCTTTGTGCTGTTTTTTTGTAGTTTTTTTTTTAAATTGCAAACTGTAGAGACCACCATGGAGAGGTTAGAATCTTTTTTTTCTAAGATCAGAATGGAGTGGCCTGTAGACAGAGAATGTATTAATTTTGCGGGCAATAGATAAGTTTACATATGTTCTCAGACTACTGCTAAGTACCGGGTTAGCTATAGTAGAGAAATTATTTTTAGTAAATATGGCTTCAGGAACTATAATGTTTTCATTTTTGGGGGGGTATACCAATACCTATGTCTTTATTTTGTAATACACAGAGTATTTTCTATAAATAGTTTTCTCTTGTTTGCCACTATTAAGGCTAAATTCTAAAAAAATATTTTGATGTTTGTTTCGGGAGTGGGGCTTGTCTCTGCTTGCCGTGTTCTTTCTTTGTAATTTACAATGACAGTGCACTCCCTTAACGGCTTGTTGCTTCTCATTAGAGCCAGCAAGGGAGTGCACTGTCACTATGCATTGAAAGAAATATTGCACAGAGACAAGGGAGCTCATACTGAGCACTTGTTGGAATTGATAACTGACACATGCGCAAAGAAAGTAGAGAATAGCCTAGTCCCTGACACATACATCACTGATGTTTCATTTCTGGGTGGGGACAGAATCTGCAGCAGTGACCACAACCTCTATAGCATGATGAAGTCTTGTTTGAGTATCCCAGCATGCACTGGGGATTCTCAAATTAAATAACATCAAAAGGAAAGTGGTTAAAAAAAATAAAACAGTTAAAGTAGTAAGCGAATGGTAAGGATCTTTTAATTAACTTGTATTAGAAAAGAGATTACATTATTACAATAAATAGGACTAAAATAAATATTAGTTTTAGACGACCCATTTAATACCAAGATCTCTAATATCATGTTAAGACAATAGTGGCTCTCTCCTTGCTTATTATTTTTTTTTTCTGCACAGTAACTATAGTATGTTTATGAACCTTTAGGCTAGCTGTACATTTCCCTCTGTGCACCTAGCCTAAAGCATGTCAGGAGTTTTTTCTGACTGTAAAGTCACTTTACGTCCCCATTCACCAGAAAGGCTATGTGCCTTTTCAGCCTCTGTCTGGCCAGTATACATCTCCATACAGTTTGCCTGCATAGAAAAGTGCAGCACACTGCACTTTACAATAAGGTGGGCCACTGCAAAGAAATGTATACTATTCAGTATATACAGTATTTGTTTACAGGGAGTCCCTATTGTGGATGGATGTGTACCTCCCCCACGCCAGCGGCCGAGCCTCTCGGATCCGGAGCCACGGTGGCTCGAGGGGTCTCTGGATCCGTGGGGTCCGCGCGGACACTCGAATTAAAAGAAGGGGGATATGTACAAAAGGGGTTGAAAGTTCGTGACGCTATCCACGGTGTGTGGTAATGTGAGGGACTACCGCTGACATTGGGGAGCCCGGTTACGGTGGTGTGGCAGCCTAATGTTTAACCCCTCCGTGGGTAGGGGGTTTGTGTCCCGGGGCCCGTTGGATGGTTGGCGTTTGGTTGCCGTGGGAGATAGGAACAGGGATTTTCAGTGTACTCACTCAGTCCAGGAATAACACCACCAACAGCTTGTAAACCAGAATTCTGAGCACCACTGCAGCTTGTAGGGAGCACGTTTGGGTCCGTTCCCCTGGTATTGCTGTTAGCCTGTGGCCCTGTCCTTGGCACCTTTGTCTCTGTTTGGACCATTGGGTATAAAACTCTTCGGGTCCCGCTCACCTGTATGGCTAACGGAGTGAGGTTGCGCTCAGGGTTCATGCGTAGGATTTCTTTGGACCCTAGTACTTGCCACCTAGTACTCAGGAGCCCTGCTCCGTGACCTCTCCTCACGAGAGTCACCTCTTCACCTCCTCTCCTTTCACTCTCCACTGCTCAACTCCAACTGTAACTTTACTCACTTTCCCCTCACCAACCCCCCATGTGGGCGGCCCTATTCCCTTCAGGCCCCCCAATGGTGTGTCTGGTGGGTAAAGTGCAAAGTGTTCCTAGGATTTTTATTGGCTAAGCTGTTAGCAACACCAAAGGACCAGGATCCGTAACCAAGCAGGGTGAATACCATGCAGAAGGGCAGATTGCACAATACCCTGTGACGACCTGATAGGCCAGAGCATCACAGATGTCCCAAGAGCGTTGCTTTCCTTGCTAGTTGGCTCCATTAGCATGTTAATACGCCCCTATAGGTGTACTAACTTTCTAATGAATGTCAAGCGTCAGAAGCTGATCTCACTCACCTCCCCGCCGCCATCGCCACCTGATGCTGTATTTCGGCTCAGTGTGTATGACCCCGGAGTTTGAATCATGCGCACTAGAAAGCCGGGCGTACACATCCTGGCTTCATACTGAAGTAGTGCGCATGACCAAAACTCCGGGGTCATGTGCACTGAGTCAAAATCCCCCTTCGGACATGATGGCAGCGGAGAGGTGAGTGAGATCATCATCTGACACTGCGTATTCATTAGCATGATAGCACACCCACAGGGGCATACTAACATACTAATGGGGTTACTGGCCGGGGAACTAACTCCCTTGGGACTAGTCCCCGCGGTCATTAGCATAAGATAAAAGTTCTTTAGAAATACTTTTTCTAAAGATCCCTTTACCTATGCTAGTGTATACAGGGACGGTTAGGCAGGGATTAGCAATATGCACTCAGAACTGCTCGTGGTACTGGTTGCATATTGGACCTGACAGGTTCCCTTTAATGGCATATAGAGCATTGATTGTTGCAGTTTACCCACTTAAATGAGAATCCAAAAAAAGAAAATTAAAGAAGGGGATATGTACAGAAACCAGCCTACAGTATTGATGTTAGGCTGGTTATGTATAAAGTGTTATATTACATTTCCCAGTCTTTTACAGAATGATTCACAAAAGATTAAGCAATACAATATCAATAGGATAGGGAATAATTTGCTAATCCCTGGAAATTCAACTGCTGGGATACCTAGCGAACCTCAAATCAGGAACCTTGAGCACACAGCTCTGCAGCCCTATCCTGAATACAGCCTCTGCTGTATCCTCAGCCTCCATCCCATGCATTGTCTATGGAACTGCTCATCCCATTCATTGTCTATGGAACTGCTAAGTGCTGTACTTGAGGCAAAGGAGTTATTATCAGTCAAGCAGGAGGAGGTGGTGTGAGGAATAGAGCCGGTGTGACAAAGGCTTCAGATTTACCATAGTTATTGAGCCTTATTTGCATATCAATACAACTGCTGATTTCTCAGTAATGGAGGATTGTTTCTCAGACATTTGAATGTCAGCTAATATGACGATCATTATGCTCTTGAATGATGGACGTACAGCTTAGGGCTCACTCACACTTCCGCTATTTTGACGCAAACGGAATCCGTCACTAATGTAGTACAGTTCATTTATTTACAGTGGAAGCGCGACATCATGTGGACACAAGCGGGTACTGCATGACACACACGCGCCATAGTAACGCGCTTCCAATGTAAATAAATGAACTGTACTACATTAGTGACGGATTCCGTTTGCGTCAAAATAGCGCAAGTGTGAAACTAGCTTTATTCTGAATTGCAAGTCTGCTTTAAAGGGGTTATTGGGGACTTTTTGTTTATGTTTCCTATGGGGATAAGAACTTACCAGCAGGTGATTAACTACCTGCTTGTTCTACTCTGCGACGATCTCCCCCGGTTCAGGTGGTTATCCTCCTGCTTCCTGTAACATCACATTACAGAGCAGAGCTGAAGAGAATGAGCTGCTCTGTGGACTTGTCGTCACATCAAGTAGAAGATTTGCCGGTAGGAGCAGTTTGTGACCGTTCGGAGATACAAGAGACCGTCATAGAGCAGAACAGGCAGGTGGATAGCAACTGCCATTAACTTCGTAGCCCAATGAAAAACCTAAAAGTCATGGATAACCCCTTTAACCCCTCAAAGAAGAATGTGATGTGCATGGTCATCGAACATATAACACTGTATGGACTGGCCTCATTACTGTTGCACTAATACTGTATGAAGCCGGCTCATAAGGTTAATGCCAAAATAGGGGGGGGGGGAAATGCTAAAACTGGCTTCTTTTTAGTTGCCGAAGTTCCCTTCCCCCCAAAAATGCATTAAAAAAAGCGATCAAATCATTTTATGTACCCTACCATTGTCTATTCGAGGCAGAAAAAACAAGATGTCACACAATGACAGTAAAAATGTTATGGGGCTCAGAAAAAGGCCACAGAAACGACATTTTTTTGACACTTTTTTTTCTTTTTCTTTTTTTAAATTACATTACTCAAATAAAAAAGAAACTATGCAAGTTTTGTAGCACGATAAATTATACTGACCTGAAAAATAATTTTCCAGGTCATTTTTTACAGCACAAATGCTGGAAAAAAAACAATGGCAAGAGGTTTTTTTAACTATTTCACAGCACTTTGATTTTTTTTCTGTTTTCAGTACATTACCAGAACTTGTCCCATGATAAACAAGTCTTCACATAGCTCTGTTAATAGAAAAATAAAGTTCCCAGGGCTCACGTGAGGTTGTGACATCATGCGAACCCCGAGTTCAATCAGGGCTGGCTTCTCTGTCCGTCTTTGGACAAACAAGTTAATCAACATGAAGTGAGTGCAGCGGCTGTGCTCATTCCTATTGATTCATGCAGTATCCAAAGGCAGAAAGACAGAAGCTGATGCTGATTGGACGCGGTTCTCACATGACATCACAATGTCACTTCAGCCACGGCACCGCTAGCAGCAGCACTACTGCAACTGCGCCAGCACGGGAGGTCAGTATAGGCGTTTTTATTTTATCTGGGGGAAAAGTGAAATTAGAAGGATTTGTCCTACTAGTGGACAACTCCTTTAAATGGCTAAGAAAACATCTAAAAATCGACTGTTTTTTACAGTATATTACACTTCTGCTTATAAAAGTTGAAGGCAGAGAGGCACGTTTTTCCACCATCACCCACCCTTTTTTTGACAGACCTGCACAGCCTCAGACTTTTCATTCTTTACTTCTCTAAACCTGTGTTCTGGTGCGTACTGGGGGAGATTCATTAAAACCATCCTAGAGTATGTTTAGACGTGGCTGATTTGCTGTGGATTTACATTGCAAATTCCATGCAGAAAATATGTGCAAATTACAGAACAGATTATTGTAATCCATAACCATTTAAGGCAGTGGCGTGACTTGAAGTGCATAGGTTTTAATGCAATATCTCCAAAACTGGTTGTATCATGGATGTTTATAGCACCACTCCAGCATTTTTATTTACTTCACCGCTGGAGTGATGCTTTAATTCTCAGACCCCTGACCCTCGGTCATACTCACCTGCTGCCGTCTTCTTCTGTTCCCAGCATCACACTGGTGTTTTGTGACCTGCCAGCAGCTCCAGTGTTCCATGGAGCAAACCAGAGGTCACAACTCACTCTTAAGGGGGCTTTACACGGTAGCGATATCGCTAGCAATTTGTAGCGATAGCGAGCGTGTAAGTACCCGCCCCCGTCGCGCATGCGATTGTTTGTGATCGCTGCCATAGCGAACAATATTGCTACAGCAGCGTCACACATACTTACCTGGTCGGCGTCGTCGCTGTGACTGCCGAACAATCCCTCCTTCAAGGGGGAGGGACGTTCGGCACAGCGACGTCACCGCAACGTCACTAAGCGGCCGGCTAATCAAAGCGGAGGGGCGGAGATGAGCGGGACGTAACATCCCGCCCACCTCCTTCCTTCCTCATTGTGGCCGGCGGCAGGTAAGGAGACGTTCCTCGCTCCTGCGGTGTCACACATAGCGATGTGTGCTGCCGCATGAGCGATGAACCACCTGGATAAACAACCCTTACCGATTTTTGAGTTTGGGACGACCTCTCCATGGTGAACGATTTTCCCCATTTTTGAGGTCGCTTAAGGTTGCTGGTCAGTTTCACACGCTGCGATATCGTTAATGACGCCGGATGTGCGTCACTAACAACTTGACCCCGACGACAAAACATTAACGATATCGTAGCGTGTAAATCCCCCTTAAGTTTGTAAGTCTATGAGAGCCTCATTCTTGCTCTCATACACAAGATGGCAGTGCAGAATTGGAAAAAAGGATGGAAATGCCAAAGGGAGAGGATAAGGGTCCCATTACACGTAGCAACGTTCCAGCGATCCCAACAACAATACGACCTGGTTAGGATCGCTGGTACGTCGCTACATGGTCACTAGTGAGCTGGCAACCAGGCAGATCTAATTTACGACACAGCAATGATACGACGATCCGTATAACGACCTTGGCAGTCATTGGGACCCTGTCACACAGCAGCTATTCTGACGACTTAGACCTCGATAGAGGCGTAGTGTTTCCACCCAGGCGTGCCAACGAGGTCGCTTGTCATTGTTATGGCGTCAAACACAGTGATGCATGCTGCCCAGCGGGACACCAATGAGCAAAAAATGAACCAGGACGTTCAGGTATGATTGGCGATATCGCAGCGGGGGGGCGGTCGCTGCTATGTGTCACACGTAGCAAGATCACTAGCGAGGTCGCTGTTGCGTCACAAAACCTGTGATTTACAATCAATCATTTTTCAACTGGCTCACACGGTACCAAAACCTTTTCTTTTGTAACTAAAAACCTGTGACGTTTCAGCGATCTCGCTATTGACATCGCTATTTGTAACGGGGCCTTAAGACCTGGACAGAGGACTACGATTTTACCCTGGTTAAATGCCCATTTAAACAAACCAATTTTGGAGGAATAAGCATGATTGACTATATACAGGACAATCAGCACGCTTTTACTGGTCTGTTTACACGTCAGTGAAACCGATGGAGACACAATAATTGTTAATATGACCGTACTGTCTCTAAACAGCATCCTGTCAGCATCACATCCATTTACCAATGCAAACTCTTGGAGACAGGACACTTAATAATACAGTCTTGCTGTCTCCATATAGCATGCATGATCTTGGCAGCACTTGTTTACATGGGGCTATGTGATGTCAATTACACTGATTCTTAAACTGGCATAAACCATCTGAGCAGACAACAAACAAGAGGTCTGAAAGTTCATCAGGTGAGCGCCAACAAGTTTACATAGGCCGTTAATTGTTAAAGAGTATTTTTTAGGAAATCTTGTTTGCTAACTAGCAAATTGTCCAAATGAGCTTCCATTGTTCCCTATATTACTACTAACGTGAACATTAAATGTAACATCCATATCTATCGTTATCCCATTACATCACATAAGGTTTCTGCTTTCTGTACTTAGATCTAAGAGTGTAGAATTTTTAGCTGATGCCATCAGCCTTTGGATTGTCACACAAGAGAAGGAGTCATATCAAACTGGAGAGTGCAATTTATGATGACAGGTTTTGGTACCAGTTTATCACCCTCTAAGTTGTCATTAGATTTGTAACATTCCACAATTTACCAAATAGTAACATCACATGATACTGTAAATAGTAAGTTGAAGTTTGCTTATGGATCATGGTCCAAAAATTGACTTTGGGCCATCCTCACAGTGCAATTTCTCTTCGTAGCATAACTCATAGTTGTATCATTGGGTCTTTTAAACTACGCTTCCATGCAGCACTAGCCACCAAAGTCATTGTAGGCTCTTAACACACACAGACATGTCACATCCCGCAGGTAATACATATTCCCATGTAAGATATAATGAACAATTAATCTGTCACAGAGTTTTGCACAAACTTCGCTGACTGTCATGGCGGCATTGGACTCTGTGCAGATTACAGATTCTGCACGATGGTTTCTCTGGTGTCTGCGATCAACACAGGCAGATTCCGGCATTGACCTACTGTGTGATTATTCATAAGCAGGCTAGCAAGAGTTAACCTCTATTAGCCTGCTTGCTCCTTTAATCACATGTTGTGGGGAGACCATGACATCTGCTCCCCTCCTATTTATACTGTTGGAATCCTTCTACCCACGCCAGCTATATTTTATTCTGTGTTGTTCTGTGAGGTGTGCTGTCCCAGACTCTCTGGTGAAAGTTGTGTTTAATGGTGACTTCTACTTGCTGCGGTTGTGAGTTGTACCACTGTTTTGTATTTCCTTCCTGCTCCTGTTTTCCTACTGAATCTATTATCTTATCCTGTGTGTGTGCTTGCTATGTGACAGATTTTTGTTTTATCCCTTATCTGTCTTTATGTGTAGTTTAAAGAAATTTGTGTCTCGACCCTGCCTGAATGAAGGGGAGTTAGATCAGGACTGGGTCTGGAAGGAGACTCAGGCCTCTCCACCATTAGAAGTATCCCTGAAAATAGGGATAGAATAGAATCCTCTAGCTTGAGGGACAGCTTAAGAGCCCCGGTTTCCCACTCTCCCAAAGTCATTGTGACACAATCCTGCTGAATGTACAAATAAAAAATATTGAACATCAATTCATTTTCATTCCTTAACCCTTGTCTGGTACCATGAAAAAAAAAAACACTAGCTGTACCGAGCTGCATGAGGTCACAATGACACCATGATACCAGACAAGGGTTGAGGTAAACGCCCAATAAAGGACCTTGAAAAGCCAATTCTTTAAAAAAAGGTACATTAGTGAAAGCAGTAATTGCACCAATTTTCTACCATCAGATTTTCTAAGATGTCTCCAGTGGCTGAAGAATGTGTATCATTAACCATGCATAACTATTTACGGTATGTTTTCTCATCTTCAGATATCTGTAAGAACCAAAATGATAAAGATTGAGGACACTAGTGTCATCCAAGGTTGCTAAAAACAGAAGACACCGGAAAGAGCAGTGGTAGGTGAGTATATTAATAGACTCACACTATACAACATGCATCTAATAAAATGCTTCTTTAATTTTATTTCTGGTATCTTAATGTTGTTATTTTGTATTGTCTGATATTGTCTGTACATGTCCCCTCTGAATTGTAAAGCGCTCCGGAATATGTTGGCGCTATAGATATAAAAATCATTATTATTATTATTATTATTATTATTATTATTATTATTATTATTATTATTTCTGGTCATCTGATCACATACTCCCCAGTCTTCAGACATGAATGTTTTTTTTTTTATTTGTATTGTCATACATATGTAAGTTTTAAACATTTAAATTACATAAATGTAGTCATTTTTTACAGTACATCAGCATAATACTAAATACAGTTTCCTAAGCTAATGGTTCCATAAATAATATGGCGTCAATGACATTGGAAATGCTTTCATCCAGTTATCAAGCCATCACAATTTGGCCTATGTCAAAGTCACTCGGATATTTATTTTTGCTCATTTTTACGGATTCATCCTCAAAAACTGAATGTTGCTGTGTAATACTGTATATCCCAACGCTTGACAGATGGCATTGCAATAGTGAATATTATTTACTTCATCCATCAGTGGTTTTAGGGTCACCTGCAGCAAGCCAATGGCCGCATAATGTTGTTGTGTCCATTAGCCCGCCAGGGTTGGGCGGCGTCTTGGCTATGCGGCTAGCCACATTGAGATTCTGCCTCCAAAAATTTATGACGGATTGTGTATAATTTTCATTTCTTTTTTAAATGCCTTATTTACAGGGTTCAGTGATGGTTAAGATGCTCAGTATTCAGTGCTTCCAATGTAAATTATTGATTTTAATTCTCTTTAAGGCATGTCTTGCATATGAAAACAAACAGCAGGTTGTAGTCAAACCAGTCTAAGCGCTAACAGTAACAAACTATATTAAGTGCTTATATCATGTAGCTATCTGCTGAGATGCTCCGCAATATATTCCCCTAGAGCCAATACAGAAACACTGATCATTTAAAACATGAAATTAAATTGCATTTGACTTTCTGTCACTACATTTTGTTGAAAAAACACAATATAATGTTAATGACATACTGCACAAAAAGGCAAATTAATGTCAGACACAATCTAGGCTTTGCTGTATCGGTCAGAGCGAAATTGGTGGCATAGGGAGCTACATATATGAACAAAAGGCTGTCTAATAGCAATGCAAAGTGTAAAGAACCTCAACACTAATGAAAACATGGTAATTCTATTTAATAACTCTATTTTCTTTAGTAACAACACTAACTTTCATTGCAGTTTCTTAATTGTCTATGATGTTTATTGGATTATTAGTATTAAAGGGAATCTGACAGCAGGTTTTTGCTATGTATCCTGAACACAGCATGCTGTAGGGGTTAAAATGCAGATTTCAGTAATGCGCCTCTTATCAGGCTGTTTTCTGTTGTTACTCTGCAATGATCATTGTAGCATCAGGACCTTATAATTGCTCGGACTATATTAGCTACAGTAGCGCTGCCTGGTAGTTCATCCACGCCCCCTTCTGTGATAAGCAGCTCACTGTCTATAGACATTGTACATAGAGAGCCAGGTGTTATGATTCAGGGACCGAGGAGGATCAAAAAATGCAGAATCCCAAATAGTAACAGAGTGGCTGGAACCTTAACGGATTGCAGACCTAATCCTGACACGCAACTAGAAGTAGCCGTGGGACGAGCCTACGATGACCTAGTCGTCTCGACACAGCTGGAGAACTAAATATTCTCACAGATAGAAATATGAGAAAGATAATCTGCCTCAGAGCAGTGCCAAAGATAGATAGATAGTCCCCCACTAAAGGCTACGGTGATATAGAAAAACACAATACACAGCCAGAAAAGACAGATTCAGCAAAGGTGAGGCTCAAACTATCTTTACGGAATAGGATATGAAGGAGCACTTTCTGCAACTGTAAAAAAAACCTAATAAATACCAGCACTTCTGATATGGAAAAATCCTGAGGTCACACAACCTCTCCCCCACTGAATCAGCACTCAAATGTTACTGGGATCCAAAAACACTAATACAGATGAGGGACTGAATTAATACCAAGCATGACACACACAATACCTTGCAGAATCATGGAGCTAAGTATACAGACACTCCCAGCAGGGAATGATCCTATTCCACCAAGAACTCCACACAGACAAAATAGGAATCAAGCATTAGTATCAAAGCAGAAAAAAACAACAAGAAAGTGGAAAACAAACAGCAGAGGTACAAAGACCACTTATCTGAGAGGAGTTCTGGTTGTGAGCAGGGCTGGTTACAGAATGTCCTTAACACACAGAAGACCATTGAGCACCGGCAAGTAACAAGAGACAACTATTCAGTTATATAGTCCCAGTCTGACCCTGATTGCCAGTCCTCCACAGGTGTGTAACTTTCATTCCACAAATCAACTGCACCGCCAGCACTGACCACAAGAGGTAGCCCCAAACTGGAAAACTAATTAACAGCCAGGTGTGGGTGTAGTTAACATGATAATCTTAAGCCCTTCACGAACGGCCGATTTTGCGCTTTCAGGTTTTCTTTTTTGCCATTCTTCTTCCGAGAGACATAACTTTTTTATTTTTCAGTCAATATGGTCATGTGATGGCTCGTTTTTTGCGGAACGAGATGTACTTTTAAATGAAATCATGAGTTTTACCATATATTGTACTGGAAAATGACAAAACAAATTCCAAATGCAGAAAAATTGCAAAAACAGTGTGATTGCACTATTTTTTTTAGATATTTTATTCACTGTGTTCTCTATATGGTAAAACTGATGTGTCAGTGTGATGCCTCAGGTCAGTACGAGCTCGTAGACACCAAACATGAATAGGTTTACTTTTATCTAAGGGGTTAAAATAAATCAGAAGTTTGTCCGAAAAAAGTGGCGCACGTTTTGCACCATATTCCGTGACCCGTAGTGTTCTTATTTTTGGGATCTATGGCTCAGTGATGGCTTATTTTTTGCGTCTCGAGCTGACGTCTGTAAAGGTGCAATCTTTGTGCAGATGCTACGTTTTGATTGCCTGTTATTGAATTTAGTGCAAAATTTGTGGCGACCAAAAACCCTCATTTTGGCGTTTGGAATTTTGTTGCCGCAACGCCTTTTACCGATCAGAGTAATTGATTTTATATTTTCATAGATTAGGCATTTTTCTGAATGACAGTGGTAAATACATAGCAAATGTGTGTACATTTTTTTTATTTTTTTATACATATACATACCAAATATGTATATTTTCTTTCATTTTCTTAACCCTTTAATTTTCAATCGGACGAAAGGGGGGTGATTTGAACTTTTAGGTTTTTTAAAACTTTTTTTAAAACTTTTTTTTTTTAATTATTTTACTAGGCTATCCTTTAGGGGACTATAACGATCAACACTCTGATCGCTCATTCTTTTCTCCCGAGCAGCATCTGAGTCATGTGAGCACAAGAGTCACCACACGCCCCTGTGCTACCATGACAAACATCTGATCTACGTGATCACGTTACGTGACTTCCACGATCGCCGTTAATATGGCACTGTCACATCTTGACAGTGCCATTTAAGGGGTTAAAAGGCACGGGCGGATAGCGATTCCTCTCGTGCTTAGCAGGCACACGTCAGCTGTATAAATCAGCTGAGATGTGTGTCGATCTCCCTCAGCTGCCGGCAGCAGCCAGGGGAGATTAACACTATGACCGCTAGGACGTAACCTTACTGCCCACGATCGTTAAGGGGTTAAATGCTTGGTCACCTCCAAGATGACCACTACCTTGATAAAGAAACTGAGGGTAAGGGTGCTGGACTGGCCAAACATGTCTCCAGACCTAAACCCTATTGAGCTTGCGTGGGGGATCCTCTGTAACATCCACCACCACTGTAATGAAAGAGGTTGATATGAAGCTCTAGTGAACACCATGCCAAGAGTGTTAAGGCAATGCTTGAAAATAATGGTGGCAACAGAAAATACTGGAACTTTGTGCACAATTTGGACATTTTCAACTTAAGGGGTGTACTCTTGTTTTGTTGCCAGCAATTTAGCTATTAATGGCTGTGTTGAGTTATTTAGGGGGCACACTGTTATATAAGCTGTATGCTGACTACTTTACATTGTATCAAAGTGTCATATCGTCAGTGTTGTCCCATGAAAAGATATAATAAAACATTTACAAGAATGTGAGGGATGTACTCAGTTTTGTGATATATTGTATGTGTATTTTAATGATTATATAGCCAATGTCACAATATTCTTTCAAGAGTGTGGCATCAAATTACGTGATATGAATTTCGCTAAAGCAGAAAATATATAATAGCAGTTAGTTGGCAGTTGAATAGGCATTAGGACAACTAAAATCCACTCAAGGCTTGAAACACTTCACACCTGCAATGCGGAAACCATGCATCTTATGCCTTTACTGATCTATAATATAAGTAATGGCCACAATTTAACTCGATTTTTTTCATCCATAATATCCAAGGCACATCAATATAAAATTGTGCAATGAATTTAACTTTATTTTTTTTAAATTACTACAAAAGTGAGTTGTCCACTACCTAGGATAGCTCTCCATCAATATCAAGTAGGTGGTGGTTCCACTCCACCCCACCCAGCACACCAATTCTATTGCCTAGCACAGGGGTGGAGAACCTCCGGCCCTTGGGCCGTACGCGGCCTGCAATTACTTTTTCTGCGGCCCGCGGGCTGATTCCCGGGGACCGCGGTGCTGGGGCGGCAGCCGCATCTTGCTGGCTGCTGGCCCTTTAAAACCCCACACGGGCGCATTCAATGCCGAACGCTGCAATTCCTATACCTGAAGGACTATGTCCCCACGCTGGCACTGGCTACGTGAGGACATACTTTGTAGGTGGGGTAGGCGCGAGGTGTGCTACAATCCAGCAGAAGAGGAGTGACTGCGCCATCACCCCCGAGGTCTTACTGTGCCAGTCGGCGTCAGCTCTCTGTGTGGCAGGCGGCGGCAACTCTGTGTGCCTGGCAGCGGCGGTTCTCTGTGTGCCCGGCGGCAGCTGTGTCTCTTTCTGTGCCCGGCAGCATCTCTCTCTGTGCCCGGCGGCGGCGTTTCTCTCTGTGCCCGGCGACGTCTTTCTCTGTGCCCGGCGGCGTCTCTCTGTGTGCCCGGCAGCAACGTCTCTCTCTCTGCCCGGCGGCGTTTCTCTCTGTGCCTTGCAGCGGCGTCTGTCTCTGTGCCCGGTGGCGGCTCTCGCTGTGCCTGGCGGCAGCACTCTCTGTAATCCCAGCCTCCCCCAGCGCTCTCTTTGATCACAGCCTTCCCCAGTTCTCTAACTGCCGCCAAGCTCCCCAAGGTCTGCCTGTGCCCCCAGCCTCCCAAGGTCTGCCTGTGCCCCTAGCGCTCTGTGTCCCTCTTTCTCCCCAGTGATCTCTGCCCCTCTTTTTCCCCAGTGATCTGTGCCCCCCAGTGATCTGTGCCCCGCAGTCTCCCCAGTGATTTCTGTGCCCCCCAGTCCCCCCCATGTCTGTCTGTGCCTCCAGCTTCTCCCATTGTTTTCTCTGCCATCTGCACCCCCAGGTTTGTGTGTGCCTCCAGCCTCGCCCATTATTCTCTGTGTGCCCAGGGCTGTGTGTGCCCCTCTGGCATCCCCAAGGGCTGTCTGTGCCCCTAGCTATGTATATACCCCAAGCAATGTTTGTGCCCCCAGCTATGTCTGTGCAACCCAGTGATGTGTGTGTGTGTGTGTGTGTATGTGTGTGTGTGTGTATATATATGTATATATACATATATATATATATATATATATATATATATACACACCCAGTGAAGTCTGTACCCCCCAGTGATTTATGTACCCCCAGTGATGTCTATGCCCCGCTGCTTCCCTAGTGATGTATATTCCTCCCAGCTTTCCCCAGCAATGTTTATGCCCCCCCCCCCAGCTATGTCTGTGCTCCCCATCAATGATGTATGTACCCCCCAGTGATATCTATGCCCACAGCCATTTCTATGTCCCACAGCTTTTCTAGTGATATATACTCCTCCCAAGTGATGTATTTGCCCTCAGCATCTCCTTTGATGTCTATGCCCCCCAGCCTCCCCAGTGTTCTATATTTTTTCCAACCCTCCCCTGTGATGTATATACAGCCGTCCCAGCTAACTTAAACCTGGAAAAGCAGTTGTGAAAAGCAACAAGATCAATATTGCCTAATATTACAGCTGCACCAAAGAGTAGAAGCTCCAGCCACAACACTGAGTTAATTATTTGAGTAAATATAGCAGGGTAATTTTCAAGTTGATAGTTTTGTGCGGCCCTCGAAGGTTGGTGGAAATTTCCAAATGGCCCCCGGCAGAAAAAAGGTTTCCCACCCCTGGCCTAGGAGCTGAGCTGCAGTTCTTGGAAGCAGGCACTATACATTGAAAGGAGCTGTTATGTGATTCTTCACATTAACAGTACAAACATTTGACAGTACATGGCCAATATCAAAGTTAGATAAGCTATACAAAGACAAGGTGGGCAATACCTATATGAAAATAAGGTGCTATGTCCAATACAGAGAAGTAATATAAAACGAGAAGGAAGAGATACCTGAAAATAAAACAGTGTCCTATATTATTTTTTGCTAGGGCTTTTTTTCAGGGGCTGTCTTATATGTTTCCATGAACAGTCCTATAGTGGTGGGTACATACCATATTTACTATTTTTTAAATTACCTGTTTAAATGTATTTTCTATGTACTGCGTTTACCCTTAAAAGAAAGCAGACCTCCCCCCCAAAAAATGAAGAATCACACTTACCAGACCCCAAACAATTAGAGTTTGCAATTGAATGGGTCTCGTGAGTGTGATTCTTTTGGGGGTGTCTGCTTTCTTTTGTGGGTACTTTCTTTAATGAAGAGTGCTGCTGTGTTCTTTAACTTTAGCTGCCTGGACACTTCCTTACTGAATCAAATCTAGGGCTTATTTTTGGAGTAAGCCTTCTATTTTAAGCATAGTTCAAAAAGCCCAAAAAACCCTGCTAGGGCATATTTTCAGAGTAGGTGTTATTTTCATAGGTTATGGGGGGGGGGGAGGTTAAATAACAACCTAAATAAAAAGTTTAAAAATTTTCATTGGACAAAAAGTGTTGAAAACATACATCTATTAAATTATAAAGCTGGTCACCCTAATAAGTGATCAGTCAAAAACACCACACAGCACCAAACTATGAAAGGCAAAAAATAACAAATATACAAATTAATATTTGTACTATAAGGTTGAATTCACATGTCTGAAATACAGTAAGTGTACGCACTGTCTTGTGTAGACTGGCTGAAGGTGTACCAAACCGATCTCAACTGCTTCATATATGCCTATTCAGTTGTCAAGTTCGGTTGAGGAGACCCGTGTCTAGTCTGTGCATCGCCGTCCAAACTCAGGCTGTGTTATACACGGATATCTGAATTCAGACTAAAAATCCAGCTACAGGGGTGGTAAAGTATCACGTGTATATAGCCATAGATATGTAGAAGACTCATGAGGAAGCCACATTGTTAGGAGCGAAACGTTTGAGGCTCCCCTGCTCCCCTTCACTACTAAGCTCTCCTTTTTATGACCTGATAACTCATATTATGTCTTAATATAAACTATTCGTCATCACCCCTATAACTGTATTATAATGTTATGCTTCATTTGTATATTCTTTTTGCATTACATAGTTTGGTGTCATGTTGGTCAGCTTTAAAAAAGTTCTCCCATGATTTTTTTTTTTTAGTTAAATATGTATGTACTGTATATACTCTCCAAGATCCAGTGCAGTTCAACTCCACTTGTCATTGAGGTCACTGCTCTGAAGATTCTCTGGACCCTCTGCTTTGAAGTGGCTTTTAACAATGTAAGTCTATGGAGCATCAAAAGAAGGCTTACATTCTAAACAAGACTTTTGGGTCACACAGAGAGTAAGCCGGCTAGTTTCAACAGTGGCAACGTGGCTCAGAAGAGGAGCAGAATAGAGAAATACACTCACACTACACTACATACACATGCACCGCCTCAGAACGCTGGGCTTAGGATCAGTGTGCATGATCAGTCATGCACACTAGACCTCTCTGAAGCCAGGACGCACACACCCGGCTTCATAGTGCACATGACCGGAAGTACGGGACTTCTTATCATGTGCACTGCTCTGCGTTCTGATGCGGTGACAATGAACACAGGTACGCATGTCACCACTGATGCTGCTAGGCAATAGGCATTGAATAGCATGTTAGTACACCTCTGTGGGCGTGCTAACATGCAAAGAAAGTGGAATGAGAACTGGAACTAACGCTGTTGCTACTAGTCCCTGCGCTCATTAGCTCATTAAGGATCTTTAGAAATACTTTCTCTAAAGATCTCTTTATCTATCCTACTAGATGTAGGGACTGTTAGGCAGGGATTAGCAATATGCACCCAGAACTGCTCGTGGTTCTGGGTGTATATTGCACCTGACAGGTTCCCTTTAAGTAGCTTGTACAAACCATGCCTTTCAGCAGAATGTCTGATGCTTTTAAGAAATTTGTGCATTTTTCACTGGGTGTTAATCTATTCTATGGGTCCTTTGACAGTTGGCCATCTTCAGAAAATCCTGAAACAAACAGGACGTCATTAATATGCATGGCTTGGTAATATATGGAGAAAAATTTCCAGAGCTTGCATTTGCTGGGGTTTTTTTTAAGTTATGACTTATGAGACATTCTTTTCTTTTAGTGCAAATAATATAGCCAATAGCACTTTGTCCGCTGTGTAGGTAATCATGATATCTTTTAAGATAATGCATACTAAGAACCCTGCAGACATGGGGAGTGTGTGCAGTATGTACCGTATTACCGACTGACCAATTTAAGAAAACTGCGGAGTCAATTTAGAGATTAGCCATGAATTCATGATTAATCTTATATTAAAGAGGTGTTTGTTTTGGACACTCTTATGTCCCGAAGAATAAGCTGATCTCCCACGGCTGGGACCCTCAGGAATCATTTGTAATCTATAAGGTAATTCCTGTACCAAGTTTTTCATTCCCATGTAGCGCCACCACAGGGGAAATAAAGCATTGCGCAATTCTCATTAAAATCAATGGGAAAGTTAATGAATGAACATCCAACGCAAAGGACACTCTTGGTAGCAGTTGTCTCTCTGGCTAATAAATGAAGGTCCTGATTAGTAGATTCTCTCTAGAAATCTGAAATACCTTTAATTATTTTTTTTTTTTAATAAAACAACCCTTCTTATGTTATCGTGATCCTTCTCATTCAGAAGAGACATCACACCGAGGTTATTTTCGATTTCCTATTTTTTATGTATATATATTTCTCTGCCATATGAACATGGATTAAGATGTCTTTTTCTAGAAGACCATGTATCTCTTCCTTGTGTATACAAGAGCATTTTTAGCAAAATCAACAAGACAAAAAAGAGAACTACATATCAGAAATAGATTGAAGTCATTATACACATTACTTTTTCTTTGTTTCAGGAGGAAACAGCTTATTGTGAGTCAGCCCTGACTGTCATATTGCATTTACTCATTTTGCATAACATTTTCTAAAAAAGAAGTGCTGTATTTTAATTGCTTTGATGAAATATACACAGGGGATTGGAGCTCTGAGACTTCTTCCACTGATGAGATGCAGCTAAACTGAAGACTGCGGCCTAATTATAGATGTGATATTGTCAGAATTCTAAACCTTGTTAATATATGACATGCACATTCTTGAAATAATAGGGCTGGGTTATCTATAAAATGTCAGGAAATCAGATAAATGTCATTTGCTGCTAAAAATGGCTTGGCGCTCCTGTGGTTTAGCATTACCTGTGACTCCGATTACCCAATTCCTTAACCTCCATATCACTGAATCACATTCATTTAACACCTCCGTATTAGCTAAATAAAAATGCAGGGAGATGAAATACTATGCCCCAGTTTCGCTAAATGACTGAGAATAAAAGTCAGGGCAGGGAGGGAAGAGTCTGAGAAAGTAGAATATTTCTGCAATCGCTAACTTCCTAAATCAAGCTACATTTCAAGCTTTATTTAATGCCAGCTGTAGTATCCGGTGTTGCCCAGGATAGTAACTCTCTCTCCCAGCCTCTGTCTGTCTCTCTCTGTGTCTGTCTCTCTCTCTATGTCTGTCACGTTCCCTGTCTGTCTTTTTCTCTGTCTGTCCCGGTCTGTCTCTTTCCCTGTCTGTCTCTCTCTCTATTTCTCTGTCTCGTTCCCTGTCTGTCTCGTTCCCTGTCTGTCTCGTTCCCTGTCTGTCTCGTTCCCTGTCTCTCGTTCCCTGTCTGTCTGTCTCGTTCCCTGTCTGTCTGTCTCGTTCCCTGTCTGTCTGTCTCGTTCCCTGTCTGTCTGTCTGTCTCGTTCCATGTCTGTCTGTCTCGTTCCCTGTCTGTCTGTCTGTCTTGTTCCCTGTCTGTCTGTCTTGTTCCCTGTCTGTCTGTCTTGTTCCCTGTCTGTCTGTCTCGTTCCCTGTCTGTCTGTCTCGTTCCCTGTCTGTCTGTCTCGTTCCCTGTCTGTCTGTCTCGTTCCCTGTCTTTTTCCATGTCTGTCTCTTTCTGTCTGTCTCTTTCCCTGTCTGTCTCTTTCTCTCGTTTCCCTGTCTGTCTATCTCTGACTGTCTCTTTCCCTATCTGTATCTGTCTGCCTCTTTCCTTGTCTCTCTCTCTCTATCCGTCTCTCCACATGAATCATATTACCTCACACATAAGCTTTTTACACTAAGAATGGCCTTCATTGCCTATAGCAACCAATCACAGCTCCTATTAATGACCTGTAGCTCCTAGCCCCATTGACCTTAATGTAAGCAGGTCTTTTCGCGAATAACTGTAAAGCACGGGGTTACATTTTCCCCTCAAAACATAGTCTATGATGTCCCCTGAGTCAAATGAGTTGGCTGGGCAAAACTTTGTGATTGTAAATGCGACGGTGCATATTTCCTTAGCGGTCACACACACACACACACACACACACACATACACACACATACATTCACTCATCATTCTATATTAGAGTTGAATACCCCCCAAAAAAGATTTAAAAACTGATGTTAAAAGAGTTATGTGGGACTTTATGTATTTTTTTCTTACGGGCCACAAACTTATAGGCAGGTAATTGCTAACTATTTGCCTGTTCTGCCTAGTGTTGATCTCTGCCGGCTCAGAGCATTCATGGATCGCTAGTTCTCGAGGTTCTGCTGCTTTATTTGACCTCACATCAACAGAGCAGCTTTTCCTCTTCCAGGCTGCTCTGTTGATATGGTCTCACTTAGGTAGCGGAGAGCCTACTGTCAATTAGCATGACATAGACAGTGATACCCCATTGACAGACCAGAGCAGAAGAGGACAAGTTGCTCTTTCAACATGACCTCATCGAAAGACACAGAATCGCCAGTAGTGGTAGGAGTCACCCATATCCACTCTCAGCTGGCAGAGATCGGCCTTGGGAAGAACATGCAGATAGTTTATTTACTTATTTTACTCACTAATATAGCACTATTAATTCCACAGCGCGTAATTATTACTGTCCCCATTGAGGTTCCCAATCTAAATTCTCTATCAGTGTGTCTTTGCAGTATGGGAGGAAACCGAAGGAAACCCACACAAACATGGGTAGAACATAGAAATGTTGTCCTTAGTGGGATATGAAACCAGGAGCCCAGACTGCAGTCCTAATCACTCAGCCACTGTGCTGAGTAATTGCCCAGAGCATGTTACAATCACTGCATGTTACGACTGTCAGTGAGTCTTGGATCACATGTACCCACACAAGTGTATGGGTGCGTGTGAAATCTCGGACTGCACTGATGACATCCAAGTCCAGTCCGATATACTGTATACATCGACAGGCAATGGAGAAGATGGAGAAATTAATCTCTCCATCTTCTCCACACCTGTGAGAATTGGAGCACAGTAGAATCACAGTTGGGTCACACTCCTAGCAGAGCCTGAGCCAAAAGTCATTAGCGTATTGCATCCGATGCTCTCGCATTGTCTGACCACGGTCTAAAACTAGAGAAAGAAATTCACGTAAGCTGTTGAATCTAAAAGTGTACTGATAGGTCAGAAATAGATCTAAATGCCAAATCAAAGCGTAAATTTATTGCACACACACAAAAAAAGGACGATTTTCATCAATTTGCTAGATCCATATTTTATCAGTTTTTTTAGTCACTGTGTTTGTTTTCACCATCAGTGTGTCACCTGGATTTCTCATTGTAACATTTATTCAGAAAAACATGGACATATCTTTAGTACACCCCCAAATAAAACACCCCACATGCCAAAGGTGCATAGGCTATTATGTGTCTATGCGCTATCTGCTAGAAAAACATAGTAATCGTACAATTATGTGAAAATTGGAATTGTGAATATAATCTAAATCTGTATAAAGACCTCAAAAGCAATAAATACAAGGCAGAGAATCCAATTTTTGACAGAATATACCTTAACTATAAAATTAAAATTAATTTTTATTATCATTACATTTTTTTTAAAAAAAGTGTTTGCCACATGCACCATCTTGGCACAACTGGTCCTGCCATATGTGCATGCAGTTTAAGAACGTGATGGCGACTGTGTTGTGTTTTCGTCTCCTGATGAACCCCAGCACATAATTGAGGAGAAACGCGTTGAGCCTGGGATAATTCCTGTTAATAGGATGATGACTCTGGGATGTCTGGGTGTTATTAGGCACCTATGAAGAAAAATACCTCGAGAATGCTGCCCTGAATGCTCCCATATTATAAGTTATTGATACCTTGAATTATTTATCTGGAATTGAGCGTAACATATTTATTAGTCCAGTAAGGTCATACAATATCATTATTGGGAGATTAGGAACAGTTTGGAGGGACAGCTGTCGTGGAATGGGGGCACCACTTGAACCCTAGGGTGCATGTAACTTTATTGTTATATCCCCATTGACAGGTAGTGGACACCTTTCCTTGAGGGATAATTGGATTGCCCATTAGTACTGTCACTGGATAATAACACCTACTGCTGATTATTATTGAGGTTTCTTTACCCTTGATATCCTATAGTCTAGTTTGTATGTATTCGTATTTGTCTTCTGTGTGAGGGATAGTAATTTGAATTTTTAAAAATTTAATGATAATAAAAATTAATTTTATAGTTAAGGTAGATTCTGTCAAAAATTATAATCTAAGACTGGAAAGAAAAGTTCGTAGAGGTATACCCATAGGTATCTATGCAGCAGTCAGTCAGTCAGAAACAGTTTTGCGTTCGTCGCTACGCTATTTACTATTTGCATAATTCAACCAGAAGAGATGACAAAACATTAGCACAATCTGCTCGTCTGTTTCCGTAGTCCTGACTGCACATTATCATTGCATAGAAACTGTTATTTGTATGTTAGCCATAAAGGATGAGATGGAAACATACCGCTAAGCTATGAGTTGGAAGATACAAAATCAGGAAAAAGAGCATTGTAGAAGCCAAATCTATTTTGGGTATCATAGTCAAGAACTGGGATCCAAATTATCTGATTTTAGATTCAAGCATACAATTTTATGCTGCTTTTCTATGTTGTGCACTTATACCAAAGTACTCCCATCAAAGTTGTCCTCTTAATATCTTGTTGTCATCATATTATATAGCACTGTACACTTACAATTGCTCATTTTGCCTTTCTACCTAGTAAATGTTCTCTTCTCTGCTCCACCTAGAAACAGGAAGTCTCTTGTCCCTGCATAAATCATTCACTTTAACTCTTGACCCAGCTGCTCGCTCCCTCCTCCCCAGCTAGGGACTTACGCAGTGACTCATGCATTGAAAAGAGACTGTCTGTTTCTATATAGAGCTTAGGCCTCCAACACACTCACGTGAAAATCACGCATGTGCCGAGAGACACGTATTTCCCCTGCGTGTTGCGTGCAGGTAAATACGCGTCTCTGGTACGTGTGGGCCACGTGTGTTCTCCGCATGCTATCCGTGATAACATACGGAGAACAGGTTATTTACATACTCACGTGGTCCGCACTGCTGTCCGTGGTGCTGATCTTCGGTCTCCAGCCCTCCCGTCTCCCCGCTGCTGCTGCTTTCAGCCGCAGTGAAGTGAATATTAAATGAGAATAATGAACGGCGGTCGGCAGCAAATGGCAGCAGCGGCAGAGACAGGAGTGCTGGAGAAGGTGAGTTAAGGTTTTTTTTTTTTTCTGACACGTGTGTTTTCTCCAGCGCGTGTCACACGGGACTGCATCCACACTACACCCATGTAGTACAGGTGTGGGCCGTGTGACACCCGTGCTGCCGGAGAAAACACTGACATGTCAGCATTTAGAAAAACGCACACACGTACAAACGCACACGGACACACGTTCCGTGTGGTTTTACGTGTGTGTGCCTGCTACAGTAGGGTAGCATTGCTGAACGTGTCTCCGTGCCGCCGGTACATGAAGAAAATGGCAAAAACATACCGGCGGCACGGATGTGTGTCGCAGGCCTTAGAAGGATTCAGCTAGTCTGTTTTTAATCATGTGATGTCATAGACCTAATGGAAAAGAGAAGAATTAACTGGATAGAAGGGCAAAATGTGCAGTTGTAAGTACACAGTGCTATCTAATATGATGACTGCAATATATTAAAATGATTACAACTTTAATGGGAGTGATTCTTTAAAGCACCATTCCAGATTTTTTTTTTTCACCATTGGAGTGGTGCATTTAATTTGAGTTTTTTGCCCCAGGTCTTAGGGTATTTCCGCACGCCGCATTCTTGATTTGACAAAAAAAAATTAACCCTCTGGCAAACTTGACAACTGTAAACACTGCATTTGACAAAACACAATGCGTTTTCAATGCGTTTTTGATGCATTTGTCACGCTCCCCGGCTCCCCGGCCACGCTCTCCGGCTCCCCTGCCTCGCTTCCCGGCTCCCCTGCCACGCTCCCCGGCTCCCCTGCCTCGCTTCCCGGCTCCTCTGCCAGGCGTCCCCCGCTCCACAGCCTCCATGCCCCATCACCTGCGGTCCCCAGGCAGCCTGGTCCCCGCTCCCGGCGCCCGTCGGCAACTCTGCTCCAGCCCGGCTCTCCTGCCTCCTGTTCACCGCTCCCTGCTCTGGCTTCTGGCACCTGGGCCTCGCGCATGCGCATTAGGGCGCGCGCGCGGTCATTGACCCTCTCTTAAAGGGCCAGTGTCCTCCAACAGGATATTGAAGAATCAGGTACAGGGTATATAGGGAGATCCTTTCCAAGTGGGCGGGGCCTGTTCTTCGTGTTTTGCTAAGCTAGGAGTCAGGTCTCCTTGTGTTTTGTGGTATACTTACCTATCTCTCTCCTAGAGCCGCTCCTGCCTCGCCAACCGGTTCTGACGATACCCGAACCCCGAACGGTGACGGTCTGCCATCCCGTCAAGTTCATACCATCTCCGATCCCTGTGGTGACCCGTCTTCTCGCTCCGTCGGTTCCAGACTCTGCCTGACGTCATCTCGGCCTCCGAACCTGAGCTCCGTCACCCGGACTACCTTCAGTGACTCCGTGGTCCCAGGGACTTCTACACTCCTCTGAACGGACTGTCCTGCTACCTGTAGTGCTCCGGCTACCGGGCACCTTGCCCTCGGTGAGGTGTTCAGCCCAGTGGATCCACCTCCTGGGTCTGCCCGTCCACCTGGCCCTAACAGCATTTTCAATGTGCTTTTGTCAGTGTGTTTTTTCGGCTGTGTGCGCACTTTGCGTTGAGTTACTTGCAGTTGTAAACGCATCCTCTGGCAGAAATTGTCTTTGTCAAATTTGGTTTTGGCCACAAAAACGCTAAAAATACGCTTGTGTTTTTACCGCGTTTTACATGCTTTTTCATTGCTTAAAGTCAGATGCGTTTTCAATACAAATACACTACTAAATAAAGTTTAAACATTCAAAAACTATGAAAAAAAGAAAAACAAAAATAATCCTTAAAATCATACAAAATAGCTTATTTTATTAAAATGATAACTGTGATCTAATAGTTATGTTTCAAATAACGTTAAGTTATTGTTTTTCATTAATTTAATTGTCGGACTATGTGTGTATGTAAAGGGGCATATCATGCCCTTAATATAATGTCAAAAAAGCATGCTTTCTGCATCAAAAAAGCATGTAAAACGCTAGGATTGTGATTTTGGATGCATTTTGAAACTTCTCATTGACTCTAAAGTTAGCAAAACGCTGCCAAAATGGCAAAAACAATTGACATGCTGCTTCTTTAAACGCAGAGATTTTGACAAATTTTCTACAACTAAAATGCTGCATTTGTAACAGCATTGTCCGCACAAGAAAGCCCTAGTTTCCATAGACTTTGCTTGGAAATCAAAACACATGCATTTTTGCATTAAAACGCTGCAGTTGAAAACGCTGCGGAAACGCATGAAAAAACACAACGTGCGCACACAGCCTTAAAGGAGAAATAAAATATGATAGGATAGGATAATTGATAGATAGCTAGAATAGATAGATAGACGGATAGATGGAAAAAATAGATAGAAAGAATAAAACATATAGAATAGATAGAAAGAACATATAGAATAAATAATAAGAAAGAACATAAAGAATAGATAGAAATAACAGAATAGCTTGATAGAGGGATCGCTAGCTTGGACAGCTGTTTTTTTATTTTTTGGGGGTAAAACAATGATGTGGGATCCCCCCCATTTTTCATATCCAGCACAGGAACAGTAGCAGCTGCCAGCTGCAACCCTCAGCTCTCTGTTGTACCCTGGCTGGTTATGAAAAATAGAGGGGATCCACACTTTTTTTTAATTATTTGATTTAGTAAAAAAAAAATTAAAAAAAAAATGACGTGGGGTCCCCCCATTTTTCTAAAACCAGCCAAGGTGCAGCAGACAACTGGAGGCTAATATTATTAGGGTGGGAAGGCCCATCATTATGTGGCCCTTTCCAGCCTAACAAGAGCAGCCTACAGCTGCCCCAGAAGTGGAGCATCCATAAGATGCGCCAATTCTGACACTGGACCCGACTCTTCCCGTTGCCCTGGTGCGGTGGCAATCAGGGTAATCAGGAGTTAATGGCAGCCAACAGCAGCCACTGAGTCCTAGATTAGTGATAACATTCGTCTATGAGACCCCGCCCCATCACTAATCTGTAAGTGAAAATAAATAAACACATACACCCCCAAAATCCTTTATTTGGAATAAATTACAAAAAACATCCTTTTTCACCATTTTATTAGCTCCAACAGACTCTGTAGGTCTGAAGTAATTCACACGAGGTCCCACGGCGATTCAGCTCTGCTACAACCCTGTCCTGTTACAGCGAGCACCATAGATAATGACTGCCTGCTGACAGCAGACAGAGCCGCGCAATGAGAATGAACTTGGGTGAGCCTCTCACGTCAATGCCACGACACAGGCAGTAGTGCGGGCCCCGCAACTGTGACGTCAGAGGTTCACCCGAGTTCATTCTCATTGTGCGGCTTTGTCTGTGTCGTGGCCAGATTTACAGGTAGAGGTGAAGGACTCCAGCTGTGACTGGAAATCACCTGATTAATGGCACTGCAGGTCGCGTGGCTCACTTCAGTCATTCAGGTGATTTGCTGTCACATGTGGAGTACTCCAGCTGTGGCAGCGCCTAACCTGAGTGACATCACTGCTGATAGCGCAACTCACTTCAGTTGCTGGGTGGAGTTCACAGGGAGCAGTCATGCTCTATGGCTGCTCGCTGTGAGTGTCAGATGTAGAAGTACTGGAAGCGTCATGGGACCTCGTGTGGATTACATCGGACTTGGAGGGTTGTTTGAGGGGTTAATGAAGTGGTGAAAGAGGGTGTTTTTTGTTTCAAATAAAGGATTTTTGGATGTTCATGTTTATTCAATTTCACTTACAGATTGGTGATGGAAAGTGTCTCTTAGATATCTGCCATGATTAATCTAGAACTTAGTGGCTGCTATGAGCTGCCATTAGCTCCTTATTACTCCGACTGCCACCGCACCAGGGCATTTGGGATGAGCCGGGTAAAGTCCCGGACTGTCACATCTAATGGATGCGGCAATTATGGGCAGCTGTTGGCTGATACTTTTAGGCTTGGGAGCTTCCATTAACGTGGGTCTCTCAAGCCTGAGAATACCAGCCCTCAGCTGTGAGGCTTTATCTTGGCTGGGTATCAAAATCGAGGGAACCGCAAGCCAGTTTTTTTTTTTTTTTAATTATCTATCTACTGTACTGTATGATATAGACCCCCCCCCCACACCCCCGCGGCTGTAATTGGTTGCAGTCAGACAACTGTCACTCAGTGTGGGGTCACGCCTGACTGCAACCAATCATAGGCGCCAGAGCAGTGAATATGAGATGAGCCTAATGAGCGGCCGGCACTTTCAGAAGCAGGAGATTGGTGATCGGTGTGTATGAAGCGGAGAGAGAGAGAGAGAGAGAATGGAGAAAAGTTGGTGTCCTGAGTTTTGGTTGGCAAGAACGGATCCAAAATGCAACCAAAACGCAGTGCAAACGCACAGCTAAACATTTTGGTTGCGTTTTGACCCCACTTCATTCATTTCAATGGGTGGTAAATGTTCACAAAATGCAATGAATAAGTGACATGCTGCTTTTTTTTTTAAGCAACGATTTTGACAAATATTTGTCAAACAAAATTCTGCCGAAAAAAAAGCAACGTGCTCATCGAATTTCTGAGTAATATAGACTTTGCTGGGGCAGCAAAATGCATGCAATTTGTCAATGACACAACGCAGTTTAAAACGTAAGCAAAATGCAAGAAAAAATGCAACATGTGCACATGGCCTTATACTCACACTCTGCTGTCTTCACCTTTTATCGATGCCGCTCCGACTCTATAGCGCTATCTTGTGACTGCAACTGTTGACTGTCATGAAGTCGGAAGTTACATCACAAGTTCTTAATGCAAGTATGTGAGTGCCAGAATGAGGCAAGAACAGGGCTGTCATAGACTTGCGTTGAAGAGTGACCTCCGTCACGCTCCATGAAACGCTGGAGCAGCCAGCAGATCACACACTGCAGAATACTAATGAGAGTGGCGGTAATAGAAGGCAAACATGGCCTTACATTAGAAGCATCCCTCCAGTGGTGAAAAAAAAAAAGATGGAGTGGTGTTGTAAAGAATCAGCTTTGATAAAGAAATTATCCACGTTCGAAAGGTGTTGCTTTTATTGCACACTGTGTACACATATGTACACTTTTTAGGTGAGAGCTCCGTAGTTCAGTGTATGTAACCGCGGCCAGGCCTGGTATTACTGGAGATTCCTCCGGTAGGCAGTCCGACACTGTATGCAAGTGTGTAGATTGTTAACATCAAGGATCCATGTAACATGCGTATGCCACCCGTATTCTGATTTTTTTTTCTCGCTACCATAGGCATGCTGCGATTTCACCAAGAGCACGAGTCGTGTCATATAAAATTAAGCTAGTGGACAATGCCTCATAGCTTAACAATGGTGCGAGTGTGATCCGATTTTTTTTTTTTTTAGAACCTACATGCATGAGACCTAATGATTTCAATCACCTGGAATTTAATATTAGAGCACAGTTCAAGGAGCGGTTCTTAGAAGAGACAAACCTAATGAGATAATATATAATGAGCTACATCAGGTCCATGATGCTGACTTGTTAAATAGAAAAATGCAGTGGATACATTATTAGAAATGCTGAGAAGCACACTTTATGATAATTGTGGAGTGTATAGTAGTGCATACCATAATTTACATAAAGGTATAATTAAGGCTATGTGTGCACGTAGCGCAATTTCATGCATTTACGCTGCGTCTAGCATTGCAGCGTAAACGTGCAGGGGACGCAGGACGCATGCAATCTATGAAGATCCTGCATAATCTGTGCGCACAGAGAACCCAAGGAAAAAATTGTGAAAACATACCCTGCTGTAACTAAATAAAAGCATAGTGCATATAAACATAGGGTACTTAGTAAACACTGTTTTTGATCAAAAAAAGCATAAAGCTATCCCACCAACGCCAAGGTGTACCCAGTTGGGATAGTACCTACACTCTCTAATATTAAAACCTTACCATTGGTCTAAAATAGGCCTCAATGTGGCTAAGGGCTGAGAGCGACCGGGTCCCAACAGGACACACACAGTCAGGGGGATTCACAGAATGAAATGTCCAGCTCGCTGAGAAGGGGGCCACTCCCTGTTTGTACTGAATACAAAAAAAAATTGTATTCAGTACAAACAGGACATTTCATTCTGTGCATCACCTGTCTGTGTGTCCTGTTGGGACCCGGTCGCTCTCAGCCCTTAGCCACATTGAGGCCTATTTTAGACCCATGATAAGGTTTTAATATTAGAGAGTGTAGGTACTATCCCAACTGGGTACACCTTGGCGTTGGTGGGATAGCTTTATGCTTTTTTTGATCAAAAACAGTGTTTACTAAGTACCCTATGTTTATATGCACTATGCTTTTATTTAGTTACAACAGGGTATGTTTTCACAATTTTTCCCTTGGTTTCTCTTTGTCTCATGGCCAGTGTGAACATGGTCTCACAAGTTCCATGTATACCATCTCATACTCCGGCTCACTTTTTTGTTTTTATAATCTGTGCGCACGATGCTTTTTTCAACGCAGCTTTTGAGAGTAAAAAATTTGACAAAATCACTGAGTTTAAAAATGCAGCATGTCACTTCTTTCGTGCGCTTTGGATGCAGCTCCCACTCTGTCTATGGGAGAGGCAGCATCCAGAGCGCATGAAATCGCCATCTATTCTGCAGACACACTGCATCCATTATGTAGTGATTCTGCAGCGATTTGAAACGCACATGTGTAGTCAAATCACTGCAGAAATTTCAGCATGTCGTGGACACGTAGCCTAAAGGCCACTTTACACGCAGTGACATCGCTAGCGATGTCGCTGCCGATCGCACCTGCCCCCATCGTTTGTGCGTCACGGGCAAATCGCTGATCGTGGCGCACAATATCACTAGTACCCGTCACACGGACTTACCTTCCCAGCGACATCGCTGTGGCCGGCGAACAGCCTCTTTTCTAAGGGGGCGGTTCGCGCGGCGTCACAGCGGCGTCACACTGCAGGCATCCAATAGAAGCGGAGGGGCAGAGAGCAGCCGCATGAAAGTCACACCCACCTCGGTATGGTATTGTTCGTCGTTCTTGGGGTGTCACACGTAGCAATGTGTGCTGCCTCAGGAACGACGAACAACCTGCTTCCAAAAGCAGCAACGACATTTGGGAAATGAACGACGTGTCAACAATCAACGATTTGGTGAGTATTTTACATCGTTAGCGGTCACTCGTACGTGTCACACGCAACGACGTCGCTAACGAGACCGAATGTGCATCACGAATTCCGTGACCCCAATGACATCTCGTTAGCGATGTCGTTGCGTGTAAAGCCCCCTTTAGAGTTCTCCATGTGAATTCCCATTAAATAGATTGTCCATACCTGGACAACCCCTTATTAAGGCTGTGTCCGCACTTTACGTTTTCACCTGCGTTTTTACCTGTGTTTCAGCAGCGTTTTGAACTGCAGCGTTTTCATGCCAAAATGCTTGCGTTTTCAATTTTCCAGCAAAGTCTATGGGAAATAGGGATTTCTTGTGCGCACTTTGCAGTTCTGAACACTGCGTTTAATTTGCATAATTTTGGGCAAAAACTCAGCGTTCAAAGAAGCAGCATGTCAATTGTTTTTGCCATTTGGGCTGCGTTTTGGTAACATTGAAGTCAATGAGAAGTTGTAAAAAGCAAGAAACATCAAAATTCCAGCGTTTTACCTGCTTTTTAGCTGCAGAAAGAATGCGTTTTGGACTACAAACCCGCATGCGTTTCTGATATCAAAATAATGGAATGATATGTCCCTTTACACACATACATAGTCCGACAATTAAATTAATGAAAAATATTAATTTATTGTTATTTTAACGATACATAGTATAAAACCCCTATAATTATATTAAATATTACTCTTTTCGTTATGATTTAAATAATTATATTTGTTTTCTTTTTTTCCCCTTTTTTCATTGCGTTTGACTGTTTAAAATTTATTTAGAAGTGTCTTTATGTTCAAAACGCATCTGTCTAAACGCAATGGAAAAGCATGTAAAAAGCGCTAAAAACGTGGCTAAAATGCGGTAAATACGCACGCGTATTTAACGCGTTTCTGTGCTCAAAAGCAACTTTGGCAAAAACAATTTCTGCCAGAGGATGCATTTACAACTGCAACTACCTCGACGCAAACTGCGGACATAGCCTAAAGGTAATTTGTAAGACGTTTTTTCTTATGTAATCTGAGATCATCAGTAGATAGAGGCTGAGTAACTGATTTCAGAGATGTGTCAGTTATCAGGCTGTGTAGAGTGTAGCGAGTACCTAACTATTCGTACTCACTATACTCATAACGAGTACGGTCTAATACTCGTGTATTCATTCTAAGCAGCATGTGCAATGCAAGTCAATGGGGAATACTTGCAATGTAACGAGTAACCGAATGCCGCACTATTTGCTACTCGCACAAATAGTACAGCATTCAGGTTACTCGTTATTTTGCAAGTTTTCCCCATTGACTTCCATTGCACATGCTATTCGGAATGAATACGCGAGTAGTAGACAGTACTCGCTATGAGTATAATGAGAACGAATAGTTAGGTACTCGCTACACTCTAGCTGTGTGCTGTTTTTATACAATCACTGTTTTATCACCAGGAGATTATCATGGACATGACTACAGCTCATGTGACTGCTAGACCAACCATATCCCATTTTAATAAGCAGCTCAGTGTCAACACACAATGTACATAGAAAGCTGAGGTGTGGGTGGGTTAGATTTCTAAACTCTGCTACATGCAAGAAGTTGAATGAGTCAAAATTTCTGTACTCAGTAAACTAAGTGATACATTGTTGGAATCAGGGTCTCTTCTTACATTATGTTGTTGTCAGATGAGGTAGCAAAAATCTGGTGAAAGAGTCCCTTTAATGGGCTCAGGAAGGTGAAAATATAAAAAAAGCTACCCAGTCATCATATAGATTAGCGCCATACCCAATATATCTTCTTCCTTGTATATCCTGCGGAAGTTTATATGACTACAGCAGCCAATAAGCAGCTGCTTACAGGCAACCTGACTGATGTTCATGCCACAAGACAGTAGGGGACCCAATGCGAAGAATGGCGGAGTGGTACCAGTCAGAGATATCTTATATGTTTCACCCCCAGTAGTGGATAACCCCTTTTAATAGCCTGAATAAACCACCAACCATATAAGACCTACGCAAATACATTAATTTCTCATCAAATTATAACTGAAATGATACAACAAAAGCTCCATATGGCCTTATGTCTCCCTTATACAACACAGAGAGAGCAGCATTTACTACATTTTTATACTTAAAAGGTTTATTTAAAGAAGCCATCTTTTGTCCAAATGCCCATATGGGATACAAGTAAAAAAGGAAGCGAAGGACTATATCTTCATTGGCAGTAAAAATAAATATAGTGGAACCTTGGTTTAAGGGTAACTTGGTTTGAGAGCGTTTTGCAAGACAAGCAAACCTTTTTAAAAAAATGTGTAACTTGGTTTAAGAGCAATGATTGCAATAAGAGCAAATTCTCACCGTGCACACTTCCGGGTCTGTCCTTTCACCACTCTGACCTATTCTGGAAGTAACTTTCTGTACATATATACTGTATACAGTATACCACTGTACAGTACAGTATATACTATATAGCATGTCTATGTATTTGCATTTGTGGATACAGTATTGTACTTTCTGATAACCAGTGCAGCACATTGCTTGTACTGTAATCTAATTGCCTGGGCAGTATTCCTACCCCACATTTGGCTTAGTTCTGCCCTTATTTTGGGGAGAATAGATTTGGGGTCTGTTTTTTGTGTACTAGAATAAACGTTGTCATATTTATACATCATTTTTTCTCTCTATAGTGCACCTCTCACACACCAACAATTTTATAGTAAGCTAAAGTGCAGTTTAATCTGTTTTATATGCATTTGACTGCACTGTACAGTATTTTGTAGTGTATTGTAATAGTGTTATATGAATACAGTACATTATTTTGTATTACTGTAATAAATTTGTGTAAATGCAGTAAATATTTTTTGGCTGTGGAACAAATTGTCTGCATTTCAATTATTTCCTATGGGAAAATTCGCTTTGATATAAGAGTAACTTGGTTTAAGAGCAAACTATCGGAACCAATTATGCTCGTGATCCAAGGTTCCACTGTAGTCCCTGCTGATGTTACATCCTATAGGGTTTGAAGAACTGGACCTGCAGCTACAGATGATTTAGTGGCAGGTTTCAGAACAGACCTTCATTGTCAGTGATCTCAATCAAAGGTTTAGGGATTTTGTACATTTGCTTGAAGATGACGACTTTTTTTTTTTTCTATCTTTTCGCCGTATGTCTGGTGACCTACTGTAGCGCTCATCAACAATTCCTCTCTCACAGTTTAAGCTTTTATCTTCAGATTACAGCCGTGTCCTAACTAATGGCAATATCTATAATGCATTAGAGATACATAATAAACGTCCATGTCGCTTACATTTTACAGATGTTATCAGGTAATGTGAGCTAATACGCTTCTACTGATACAGTTGGCTATACAAATAAGGTGAAAATGCTTCTGGTTTAACCATTTAACTAATGAAGTCTAGACTAAACTGAGAATAACTTATTAAACGTTCTAATTTTTTTAAAAAAATCAATTGTTTTATGTGCTGTTAAAGGACCAGACAGCAGAATAAGCCATAGTTGTACGATGTGTGGGTTTCCCCTGACATTTACAGTAGCTGTGCATAGGCAGCTAATGTAGAATTCTACTGAGAACCATTAGCATGAATGGGCATATCTTCAACAAGAGTGCAAATTAGGTGCCAAGTGCCCTGTGGGTGGTCCAAAGCAAGTGAAGTGTGCCATATTAATCACAAAACACTCCCTAATTACATGTATGAAGGTGTTGGGTATTGTACCACTGTTTCTTTAATCTCATGATCCCTAAGCAGTCCTAGTGATAGGCCTTCAATGTTAAAGTGCACCAATCACCAGGATTTTCCTATATAGCCTATAGCCAGTGCTATACTGGCGCTATCAGGCTGATTCTATACATACCTTTAGTGATAAGCTCGGAAGTACAGGTTTTGAAAGAAAATCAAGTAAAGTTTGTAAAATCAGCAGCTTTGTGAATGACAGCAGCAGCTGATAGCTGAGGGAATATTCATAGTTATCCCCTCCTCCTGTTACTTATACTAATTTTATTATAGAATTGATTTACTTTGTGACTGAAAGGACCTGTGCTGATGTCATACCCATGTGACCAAAAGGGGTGGGGCCTCAGCCAACAGAAAAATGTTGCTTCCTGGTATTGGCTATGTTGGCTGAGGCCCCACCCCTTCTGGTCACGTGGGTATGACATCAGCACAGGTCTTTTTAGTCACAAAGTAAATCGATTCGATAATAGAATAAGCATAAATAACAGGGGGAGGGGATAACTATGAATACCCCCACAGCTATAAGCTGCTGCATCTGCTGTCATTCAAAAAGCTGCAAACTTTACTTGCTTGTGTTTCAAAAACTATTCATCCTAGCTGACCACTAAAGATATGTATAGAATCAGCATGAGAGTGCCAGTATAGCACTGGCTTTAGGTTATATAGGAAAATCCTGGTGATTGGTGCGCTTTAAATCCAGGAAAAGCCTCGGCCCCCGTCTTCGATCACTCTTTATTGTGTAATACTCACATAGCTTCAAGAAGCTGAAATAAGAACTGAGATATGTAGGACCTTCACAGAGGAGAGCTGTGTTAGCTGCACATGTCCCTGTCTTAAGGTGGCGTCACACACAGCGACGACGACAACGACAACGCTGCTAAGTCGCCATTTTCTGTGACGTAGCAATGACCTCAACAGCGACGTCGATGTGTGTGACACATAACAACGATCAGACCCCTGCTGCGAAATCGCTGCTCGCTCCTGAATATTCCAGGTCATTTTTTGATCGCTGCTATCCCGCTGTGCCATGATGATAAGCTCAGCATCCTTGTGTTTGACACCGCAGCAGCGACAGTCGCGACGACGCTGAAGGCAGTGACGTAGGACTGAAGGCAGGACAAGGGCGTGTTTTTGCAGTGTATTTTGCAACGCCCCTATGACTCCGACTGGTGGTTACAACAGCGTTCTGATTGGGTACCTTGCCGAAGGTGTTACAGTGATTTCATTCTTTAAGTTCCATTCTTTGTTCCACGTAGTAGATTCTCTGTCTGGTGTCGCTAGTGTGTCGTCCTTTGTGGATCTGAATGAAATGAAATAGAATGAATGAAAGCACTACTGTGTCTTCCTTTGTTTCGCACAGTCACCCAATCAGGCGCCGCTGTAGTGATCACCAATCGGAATAGAGGGGCGTGAAAAAAGGCAACACAAAGGCGCTGTAGTGATCACCAATCGGAACAGAGGGGCGTGAAAAGAGGCAACGCAAAACATGTCTAGGGGTAAACACCACGCCTCTAGCAAGGTCTGAGTCATCGCATAGCGACGCGTGTGACACCGCACAACGACCGCCGAGGTCGCTATGAACGCTGCTCCGTCGCTGCTTAAAATTACATGTTTGACAGCTAACTAGCGATCATCTAAAGTTGCTGTTACGTCACAGGAAATGGTGACGTAACAGCGACGTCGTTGTGTGTGAACCCAGCTTTAGACATGAAGACAACCATGTATTCAATGGTTAATTTATTAACTAAAAAGCCAGGAGCTTCACAGGGTTAAGGCATCAAAGTTACATTTTGCTACTGTAACTATTTTGCTTGTAAGGGTGTGCGTACACTAAGAAATAGCATCCTGGGATTGTCTCTTGCGAGAGCATTGGATATGATATGCTAATGACACTCGGCTCAGGCTCCATTGCGAGTATGATCCGAATGTCAGTCACTGTGATCCAATTCTGTCAGATCTGAGAATCAGAGCACAGGTAAAGAAAAGATGGAGAGATTAATTTCTCCATTTTCTCCATTGTCTTTCTCTGAGTATATCAAACTGATGACATCCGAGTACACTCTCGATTTCCACGCACCCATAGACTTGTATGCCATCCAATATACACTGCCAATCGCAGCATGTAGATCTGCACTGCCTCAAAGTATCATATTAGAGCAATTGAGATCAGATAAAACAGCACTTGTCCGAGTTATACACTAGCGTGAGAGTACCCTTAAGAAAATATATTCCTCTGTGAATTTTTCCCTGTCACATCAAAAGCATTTAAAGACAATCTGTCACCAGGTTTTTGCTACCTCATCTGAAAGCTGCATGATGTAGGGGCAGGGACCCTGATTTCAGTGACATGTCACTTACTGGGCTGCTTGCTGGAGGATGAATAAAATAACTTTTGTCTGCCACATATCTATCCGTTCTCTGAATGCTGAACTCTGTATAACCCCCCCTCACACACACACACACACACACACACACACACACACACACACACACACACACACACACACACACCACTGATTGACAGCTTTATGTGTACACTGTAGCAACCAGACCAATAAGTGATACATCACTGGAATCAAGGTCTATAGTTAAATAATTCTGCTCTCAAATTAGGTGACCTAAACCTTGTGACAGATTCCCTGTAAAAACAGTATATTTGTGCAAGTTCCAAGTATACAGAATCCCATATTTCTTCTTCTGGATCCATGTGAGTATGGACAATCTCCTTAAGCCCGCTTTACACGCTGCAATGTATCTTACAATGTGTTGGCGGGGTCACGTCGTAAGTGACGCACATCCGGCATCGTAAGGTACATTGCAGTGTGTGACAGGTACGTGCGATTGCGATTGAACGGTAAAACGTTCATCGCACGCACATCGTACCTTTCTCTAGAATTGAACGTCAGATTGTTCATCGTACCCGGAGTAGCACACATTGAAGTGTGTGACACCCCGGGAACGATTAACAGATCTTACCTGCGTACTGCGACTCCCGGCCAGCAATGCGGAAGGAAGGAGGTGGGCAGGATGTTTACGTCCCGCTCAGCTCCGCCCCTCCGCTTCTATTGTCCGGCTGCCGCGTGACGTCGCTGTGACGCCGAACGTCCCTCCCACTCCAGGAAGTGGACGTTCGCCGCCCACATCGAGGTCATATGGACGGGTAAGTACGTGTGACGGGGGTTAATCGTTTGTGCGGCACATTCAACAAATTGAACGTGCCACACATACGATGGGGGCGGGTACGATCGCATACGATATCGTATGCGAAATTGCAACGTGTAAAGCAGGCTTTAGGTTGATGGCAGTAATTGTGCGAATAGAAACTTGGTAGCTCTGGAACGCATACAATGCTATGTATTTTTCTCTGAAAGGGTAATAAAGTAGTTTTTATGCAGTACTAATTTTGTGATGCAGGTGCTGTGGCATTTAGGAGTCTTGTGCCAGTTAGAACGGTCCTGTGGATGTAATGGGGGCATTAATGTCGTGACCAAATGTGCTGTCCAGGTCATTAACATCCGATAGGTTTAGATCCGACACCCGGTACGCCTCTGATTGGCAGTTTTTAGCTCATTGACAGTTTGATATAAACATTGAACACCCCAGCTCCATACTATGTGTAGCGGATCAGATGCATTCCATGTTTATATTTGGTGTTGCTGATAAGTGGGGAAGCAGGGTGTCAGACTCCACTGATCTCACATTATCTAATAGATGGATAGATCATTAATATTACTTCTTTAACGGCCTAAAATCTGCGAGTGTGATGTGAACATTTCTCACTTTCCTAAAAGTAGCAAAGTTTGTTTTTCCATAGATTTCCATTATGTAGTAACCAATACAGGTTACTAGAACTGTATAGACATTAAATCTGTACATCAAACACTGTAGCATTCTGCTGGAGTTCTTTTATTTTTAGACTACTGAACAAGCTTAAAACTAATGTGTAGAAATGTAAGAAACAGGACAACATTCACTTGTTAGCAGCCGTAAAGCCTCATTAAGAAGAAGCAACCAGATGTCCCGTTACATATGCCGTGAACATAAAACTTAAGAAATTGACACAAATGCCCAAAACAGAAGCGAGCAGCAATATGTAAAATTCACAATGTAACTGTCATCTAACAAGAAGAAAAGAAACTCATTAGAAATATTTGTATTTTGCTCTTTTTAGCGGGAATATTTTTAATGGGTTGTACAAGTAGGGGTTTTGTTAAAAGTTAAATCCTATAGTCAGTCATAGGATCAATTACTTTAGGTACCATGAAGCCAGTTTCACATGTACCTGCTTAAAGGGAACCTGTCACCAGTTTTTTGGCCTATAAGCTGCAGCCACCACCAGTGGGCTCTTATATACAGCATTCTAATATACTGTACATACATGTAAGACCCCAGGCCGCTGTGTAGAACATAAAAAACACTTTATAGTACTCACCTAACAGTCGCGCTGAAGTGGATTCTAGTCAAATGGGCGTCTCCATTGTCCGGTGCCAGCACCACCTCTTTCGGCCATCTTTGTCATCCTTCTTCTGTCACCGGGGTGCATGACGTGTTCTACGTCATCCACACTCGCCGGCATTGAGGTCCTGCGCAGGTGCACTTTGATCTGCTCTGAGGGCAGATCAAAGTATTGTAGTGCGCCTGTGCGGGACCGGCGAGTCTGTATGACGTAGGATGCGTCATGCACATAAGCTTCAGAAGGAAGATGAAGATGGCCGAAAGAGGAGGCGCCGGCACCAGACAAAGGAGATATCTATATGACCCAACTCCACCGTAGCGTGACCGTTAGGTGAGTATTATAAAGTGTTTTTTATGTTCTACACAGCGGCCTGGGCTCTTATATACAGCATGTTAGAATACTGTATATAAGAGCCCACTGGTGGTGGCTGCAGCTTATAGGCCCCAAATCTGGTTAAAGGTTCCCTTTAAATCGCCATACCTGGTCCAATCATTGGGTCTCCTAACCAGAGCTAACTGTCTTCTAGGCATATATGAGTTAGTGGAGGATAAGACAGCGCTGGTCGGACAGGGTATTTCAATCGAGCATGTTCTGTTCTCCTCTAGCTATGGTCCCCAGCTGGATCTTCAAGGTATATTTTTTCTGAAATGTGTTTTAGAGATTAGTATACCAGGTTGTGATCTTATCATCAGGTTGTGATTCATGCTACCTGCGGTTTGGGCACTGAAAATCACCTGACAGGTCTCTTTAAGTGTAAGATAATGTTTAGTACATCTGCATAAAGTATTAGAGAACTGCATCATCTCGTGTTGAAGAAATTATGATTGCACTATCTTAACCTTGTTTTAACATACCCTATGTGTGTATATATATATATATATATATATATATATATATATATATATATATATCTATATCTATACCTCAATCAAAGTATATATGTGTATAATTAGATCAGCGATTCCAAGCCAGATCAAAGTGCAGAAGACAAACCAGAACTTCTACGGCTTCTCTGCAGCTTGAAGTACTCCCTTAGGCACCACTTCAACACCTTAATACTGCATTCAAACGTAATTTCAGAGATTTTCCCCCGGCTACTAATTTTAAAAATGTGCCTAGTGATTGACAACTGAGTGCTGTGCTGCATGTCTCAGCGTACTTGGTACACCCTGGAACTCATTTAGATTGTGGAGATCTAGCCGTGTCACTCATCTGCAGCATAGTTAGATGCAACGGGGTGTTTATTAGCACACAGCAGGGACAAACTATTATATCTGAAGGGGAACCTCTCAGCAGGTGTTTGCTGCCTGATCAATCAGATGTAGGTGTAGCGTTTTAAAGTAAAAGGCAGAGGTTTAGAATGCAGGAGCCGGTAACTGATTCATGCTGCTCCTGGTTTGGGCAGTATGAATTATCTAAAGTTCCCTTTAAGTAGTAAGAAAAATATGAAACTTTTGCTATGTAGCTTCACAATCAAAATTACGCTGTAACAATATTATCCACGGATTCTTAAAGAGGTTGTCCACTACTTTTACATTGATGACCTATCCTTACGATAGGTCATTAGTATCAAATCAGCTGGGGTTCAACACTAGGTAGTCATGCCGATTAGCTGATTTCAGTCTCGGCGGGGGCAGCAGCAGGTGGCCTGAAATGCTTAGTTCCAGAGCTGCTCCATCTTCTGATAGTGGCCACAGCTGAGTACTGCACACCCACCTCCCATTCAAATCAATAGAAGGCGGATGTGCAGTACCCGGCTGTGGTTGCTATGAGAAGACTGGGCAGCTCCGGAACTAACCATTTCCGGTTGCTTGCTGCTGGTGGGATCTAGAACTGCTGATCAGTAGGGGAACTGAGTGTCAGACCCCAGCCAATCAGACATTTATGACCTATCCTAAGGTAAAAGTAGTGGCCAACCTCTTTAATATACCCTCACTAACAGATTTATTAGAAACTATAGTAGGGCACCCATTTGAAATTCCCACTGCAAACTGTGGACCACTATTATCAGTTGCTTATTGAAGCTTGGCTATACACAGACCTCTATAGTGATACCCTGGAGTACTGTACTGTGGACCCACCAAGATAAATTATTTGGCCACTCTAAAACTCAGCTATACAAAGTATGTTTTAAAGGTAACCGGTCTACTGATTCCTACTGCGCTAGCCATGGGTACCTGAAATACAAAGACTGAATCCTGTAATCTGAACACATTTTACTTTGAAATGTTGCTGCCTTTTAGAAAAAAATAAAATTGAGACTTCGACTGGGCATGAGATGACTAGTCCACGAGGCAGGTCCCCGTTGGCTTCTTCAAACCCACCCAGCTAGACGGACAGGTCCCTTTCTGTACACACCTAGGAAGAAAACTGCCAGTCTTGCTGAGCATGTAGGGAGTAGCTAATAGGGACCTGCCACTTTTTATTAGTTATCTCATCCTTGGTCATGCTGTCAACTATGCTTTGAGAGTGCAAGAGTTGGCTACCATAGCTTGGGTGACATGAATCAGTCAACAGGTTCCCTATAACTTTATTGTGATTCACAAGTATCATGGTGCACACAAATTTAGCAATGGGCCATTCTTGATGCCAAGTCATTTTATCATAGGCCTGACCCAATAGGCCCTGTTATTAACAGGTAACAATATGGTGATGGTATCTAGAACAGAAATCTATAGTAGATCACTCTGATTGTAAAACAGTGTGTTAGCTGTTTACGAGCTGCAGTGAGGTTGTTGGAAATGTCTTATTTTTACTTTTTAGTTTCCTGGCTCTAGAATTGGCTCATTATTACATACCACTAGTAAAATGATATGCATATACAGTAATGCAGTATATTCACACGTATCCATCTAAACTTAAACATTTCCTAATTTGCTTTTTCTGTACAATGGTGAAATGTATATAGTGACAGCTATAATGATGAACACTGGGACTGGAATTGACACAAGCTATGTGATATCCATGGTATCAAGAAATTTCATTCTAATGCATTATTCACAGGCTAAGGCAGTACATCACATGGACAATAAAAGGTTCAGCGTAGAGAACTTGGTTAATTAAAACTGTAAATAAATTAAGTTTGTCCCTCAAATTTTTTGTTTTTAGAGCTTGAAAAATGAGAGAAAATATAGAAATTTAACGGAGCCTACCTTCCTACGCGACCACACAAATCATGTATAAAAAATCCAACTGAAGTGCACAGCATTGATTGTAGCACACTGCCAAAAAGTGACATTCTGACACCGTCAGCCATTCTAAGGATATACAGCTAATCAAATGTTATAGCAAAGCTGGCATCCGACATTTGACTCCGCTCTTACCCATAGATTAGCTAATGAGCACAAATGTTTCTAGTGAAATCTTGGTATTTTAGATGAGTATTAATATACATAACGGGTCAACAACAGATGCAGGTTCCATGGTTATTTTTATGCTCCATGCTTACGTCAGATGACACAATTTGCACTTGTAAGGAGACTTCTGCAATTTCACAAAAACAGTAATTTCTTTTTTCGCCAGTATATTTTTAGAACTGCTTATTCAGAGCCTGCAAACGGCCAGGATTCAGTGGTTGGTTATGTAAAATTAGAACTATGTCAGGGTTTTTGTGACGCTGCTCACTATGCAGAAATAGTGACAATACAAGTCTAACCAACATCATGGTAAGGGGTCGCTAATTAACTTGTTGAGGCAGTAGTTGGCATATTAGGATGGTACTGCCCTCTGCTGAGCGTACACAAAACATCAGTAGGGATGGGAGTGTTAACATTGCTTATAAACAAGACGGGGCTTAAGTTTCCTTATGTGATCCCGTACCTTTAAGATCACAAAAGCAGACGACTTTCCATATACTTGGTTTTAAGTGACAAATCGCCATGACTCTTCTGTACCCATCCTTTAAGCTAATAAAAGTCAAGTATAAAGCACCATTCTGTCTATAATTCTATTAGGGATGTCAGTAATAAGCAGGGATGTTCTTATTCTACATACCTGAAAAGTGTAATACCTAGTCCCATTCGGAGGATGCACTTTAGGAGAAGCAGAGACTGTGTTCATATCCGAGAAAATCATTTCTGATCCCACAAGCAATACAATCCACAAATGATACAGATGCAGGCAAGGGAGTTAAGCTTCTTTATAAATCCTTTCATGCATTACGAGAGGCTACTGTACAAAATAAAATCTGCCCCATCCCTTCATAGAGGAGCTCAAGCATTTAAAAGCATCCATATCTGAACTGGCACAAAGCATTCGTAGCCCCTGCTCTCATTTGAGCCTTAGAGGGGCTTCGAGGGGCGGTAAAATATAAACACATAGGGACTCAGCTGTGGGAAAAAGAGAAGAAGAGCCCTAGAATACATGGAGCTTGTACAGGTTCTGGCAATGCATTGGTCCTGCCCATCTGTTCTCAGTGATTACCACCTCCCCTCTACCAGTCTAGCTAAGTGATTATGCTAAGCATCCAGGCTAACCAATAACACTCAGCTTCCTTTACAGCATGAGTGCTCAGAGGAATACAGTCAGGGGACCTTGCCGACACACAAGCTGCGTAAAGTCACACTTTTCTTCATTCCAGTGGAGTCCCGGTAGCTGCTACCGGGGCACAATCCACAACGGTGTTACTTAATATCACTTTGGACATTCACTGGTTGCTTTAAATCTATTTTATTTTTAGTACTTATGTTAAAATGCTTGAGAGTATAGATACGAAAAAAGGGAAATAAAAATTCTAGAATCCATTTTCCAGAATGTCGCCATAACGTGCATATTTTATTAATCGCTACTAAAACTTTACGACCAAGTATTATAGTGTATTGATCTGGCTGACATTAAGCAGGCAGCTGGCATTAAAGACCACAGCAAATAAATGCGAGGGTTTGTGATTTTGTTTTATATTAGGGAGGACGGGGAAATTTGGATGAGATTAACATTTTGTACAGTAAACTGCATATTAAAAAAAACAAAAAAAAAACAAAAAAAAAAAAACCTTACTTGCTCTAAGAACAATCCAAATAGAAATTTGTTTCCCAGCCTTTTCATTATCTGATTAGAGCGTAACAGCCATATCCACTTCATAGCAAACAGGAATTGTTTAAAAATCGAATTTAAACATAAATTTAAAAGGAAGATGTTTATAAAGAAAAACAGTGTCCAAATAATAAATCAAGGTGTGAAATTGCATATACTATAATTATCTCCATCAACGGGGCTGATACTCTTCAAACACTGAGGCCAAATTAAGAAGGCCATGAAATCTTGTCCCTGTACGTACCGTAATGTACACACCAGCCGTGGGCTTCGCAACACGCACTTAATTGCCTCATAGGCAACATCTAAAATCAGCTTTAACCCCCTTAACCCCTTCACCCCCGGGCGTTTTTCCAGGGGTTTTTTTTTCTCTTTCCTTTGTGAGCCGTAACTTTTTTATTTTTCCAACAATCTTCCCATATCAGGGATTGTTTTTTGCGGGACGAGCTGTACTTTAAGGCTATGTGCGCACGTTGCGTACTGTCCCTGCAGTAATTTCTGCAGCGATTTGAACAGCACACGTGCGCTTCAAATCGCTGCAGAAAGAGTCCGTAATGAGAAAAAAAAAAGCCGATTTCATGCGCTCTGAGTGCAGCCCCTCCCATAGACAGAGCGGGGGCTGCAGGCAAAGCGCAGGAAAGAAGTGACATGTCACTTCTTAGAATGTGCGCTTCGGGCAGCAGCCGAAGCGCTGCGCTCTAAGACACCACGCGCGCACGGCTCCTGCATAATCTTCATAGATTATGCTAGGGACGCAGGACGTATGGTTAGGCTGCGCTGCAGATCGCAGCGTAACTGCATGTAAATATGCAACGTGCGCACATAGCCTTAAACGAAACTATAAGTTTTACCATATAGAGTACTGGAAAACAGCAAAAAAAAGTCAAGTGCGGAAAAACTGCAAAAAAAGTGCGATGGGATATTTTATTCACTATGTTCACTATATGGTAAAACTGATGTATTGCTCTGATGCAAGTTTGTAGACACCAAATATGTATAGGTTTACTTTTATCTAAGGGGTTAAAAAAAAAATTTTGTTCAAAAAAAGTGGCACGCGTTTTGCGCCATTTTCCAAAACCCATAGCGTTCTCATTTTTTGGAATCTGGGGCTCGGTGATGACTTAATTTTTGCGTCTCAAGCTGACATTTTTAATGGTATCATTTTTGCACAAATGCTACGTTTTGATCATCTGTTATTGCATTTTGCACAAAATTTGTGGCGAATAAAAATCGTAATTTTGTCGTTTGGAATTTTTTTGCCGGTACGTCGTTTACCAATCACATTAATTGATTTTATATTTTGATAGATCAGGCATTTCTGAACGCAGCTATACCAAATGTGCAAATTTTTATTTTTTTAGAATGGGGGGTGATTTGAACTTTTAGATTTTTTTTATTTTTTTAAACTTTTTCTTTTAATTTTTTTTCTTTTTATTTCATTAGGTCCCTTGAGGTCCAGTCACACTAAACAACTTACCAGCGATCCCAACAACGATAGGGATCGCTGGTAAGTTGCTAGGAGGTTGCTGGTGAGATGTCACACTGCGACGCTCCAGCGATCCCACAAGCAACCTGACCTGGCAGGGATCGCTGGAGCGTCGCTACAGGAGTTGCTGGTGAGCTCACCAGCAACCAGTGACCAGCCCCCAGCGCCGCGTGGAAGATGCTGCGCTTGGTAACTAAGGTAAATATCGGGTAACCAACCCGATATTTACCTTGGTTACCAGCTCACGCAGCTACACGTGCAGAGAGCAGGGAGCAGCGCACACTGAGCGCTGGCTCCCTGCTCTCCTAGTACAGCACACATCGGGTTAATTACCCGATGTGTACTGCAGCTACACGTGCACAGAGTAGGGAGCAGCGCACAATGCTTAGCGCTGGCTCCTTGCTCTCCTAGCTACAGCACACATGGGGTTAATTACCCGATGTGTGCTGCAGCTAAATGTGCACAGAGCAGGGAGCAGCACACACTGAGCGCTGGCTCCTTGCTCTCCTAGTTACAGCACACATCGGGTTAATTAACCCGATGTGTCCTGCAGCTACATGTGCACAGAGCAGGAGCCGGCACTGACAGTGAGAGCGGCGGAGGCTGGTATCAAAGGTAAATATCGGGTAACCAAGGACAGGGCTTCTTGGTTACCCGATGTTTACATTGGTTACCAGCCTCCGCAGAAGCCGGCTCCTGCTGCCTGCACATTTAGTTGTTGCTGTCTCGCTGTCACACACAGCGATCTGTGCTTCACAGCGGGACAGCAACAACTAAAAAATGGCCCAGGACATTCAGCAACAACCAACGACCTCACAGCAGGGGCCAGGTTGTTGCTGGATGTCACACACAGCAACATCGCTAGCAACGTCACAAAAGTTGTTCGTTAGCAGCGATGTTGCTAGCGATGTTGCTTAGTGTGACGGGGCCTTTAGGGGACTATAACAATCAGCAATCTGATCGCTCTTCCGTTTCTCCAGATCACAGCTGCACAGCTGAGATCTACAGATTTGCTGCTTTAGGCTGGACTCTCACGAACGTATGGCATCCGATGCGAGAGCATCGGATGCGATATGCTATTGACCCCCGGCTTTGACTCTGCTGCGAGCGTCAGCTGAGTGTCATGCGACACTGAACCGCTCTTGCAATCTGGTCACAACTGTGAAGTTGAGAACGGGCGCTGCGGAGAAGAGGGAGGGGTTAATCTCCCCATCTCCTCCATTGTCAGCCTGTGCGTATATCGCACTGCACTGGGATAACATCCGAGTGCAGTCCGATGTTTCTCTCGCATCCATAGACTTTAATGGGTGCGAGTGATACGGCTCTCGCAGAATATCACAGCATGTTGCAACTTTTCTCGCATCCAGAATCTGGAAGTGAGAAAAGCTGACCAACTGCTTTCCCTCATTGACTATCATTGGTCGGAGTGCAATGCAAGATTTTCTCGTGTCTCATGTGAGCGTGCCCTTACTCTCACTGCTGGTCCTCTGCCGGCATTGAGAGAAAGTGACTCATGATAGCAACAGGCGTCATCACATGACACTGTGCTACCTTTGCAACCACCGGACATCACGTAACGTTTTGGTCATGAATGACCTTCTTCAGATCAGTTCCCACAAACTGCCTGTGTTTGGAAGATGCTCCTGTGGTAATGTGCTGTTAATATTTTGCCTCAAAGGTCCTCTAGATGTTATGATCGCCTGTTATTAAAAATTCTGTTGTTGCGGCAGTCAAAAAACTGCAATTCTGGTGTTTTGATTTTTTTTCTCCTTACTCTGTTTATCAATCAGATTAATATATTTTATATTTTGATAGGTTGGATTTTTTGAATGCAGGGATTTCTCATGTGTATTTTTTTATTTTACTTTTATTTTCAATGGGACAAAAGGGGGGTGATTTTTTTTTCATATATGTTTTAAAAACTTTTTTTATACATACAATGCCTACAAGTAGTATTCAACCCCCTGCAGATTTAGCAGGTTTGATAAGATGCAAATAAGTTAGAGCCTGCAAACTTCAAACAAGAGCAGGATTTATTAACAGATGCATAAATCTTACAAACCAACAAGTTATGTTGCTCAGTTAAATTTTAATAAATTTTCAACATAAAAGTGTGGGGCAATTATTATTCAACCCCTAGGTTTAATATTTTGTGGAATAACCCTTGTTTGCAATTACAGCTAATAATCGTCTTTTATAAGACCTGATCAGGCCGGCACAGGTCTCTGGAGTTATCTTGGCCCACTCCTCCATGCAGATCTTCTCCAAGTTATCTAGGGTCTTTGGGTGTCTCATGTGGACTTTAATCTTGAGCTCCTTCCACAAGTTTTCAATTGGGTTAAGGTCAGGAGACTGACTAGGCCACTGCAACACCTTGATTTTTTCCCTCTTGAACAAGGCCTTGGTTTTCTTGGCTGTGTGCTTTGGGTCGTTGTCTTGTTGGAAGATGAAATGACGACCCATCTTAAGATCCTTGATGGAGGAGCGGAGGTTCTTGGCCAAAATCTCCAGGTAGGCCGTGCTATCCATCTTCTCATGGATGCGGACCAGATGGCCAGGCCCCTTGGCTGAGAAACAGCCCCACAGCATGATGCTGCCACCACCATGCTTGACTGTAGGGATGGTATTCTTGGGGTCATATGCAGTGCCATCCAGTCTCCAAACGTCACGTGTGTGGTTGGCACCAAAGATCTCGATCTTGGTCTCATCAGACCAGAGAACCTTGAACCAGTCTGTCTCAGAGTCCTCCAAGTGATCATGAGCAAACTGTAGACGAGCCTTGACATGACGCTTTGAAAGTAAAGGTACCTTACGGGCTCGTCTGGAACGGAGACCATTGCGGTGGAGTACGTTACTTATGGTATTGACTGAAACCCATGTCCCCACTGCCATGAGATCTTCCCGGAGCTCCTTCCTTCTTGTCCTTGGGTTAGCCTTGACTCTTCGGACAAGCCTGGCCTCGGCACGGGTGGAAACTTTCAAAGGCTGTCCAAGCCGTGGAAGGCTAACAGTAGTTCCATAAGCCTTCCACTTCCGGATGATGCTCCCAACAGTGGAGACAGGTAGGCCCAACTCCTTGGAAAGGGTTTTGTACCCCTTGCCAGCCTTGTGACCCTCCACGATCTTGTCTCTGATGGCCTTGGAATGCTCCTTTGTCTTTCCCATGTTGACCAAGTATGAGTGCTGTTCACAAGTTTGGGGAGGGTCTTAATTAGTCAGAAAAGGCTGGAAAAAGAGATAATTAATCCAAACATGTGAAGCTCATTGTTCTTTGTGCCTGAAAAACTTCTTCATACCTTAGGGGAACCAAACAGAATTCTGGTGGTTTGAGGGGTTGAATAATAAATGACCCTCTGAATAAACTTTTCACAATTTAAAAAAAAAAAAAAAAAGAAATAACATTCTTTTTTGCTGCAGTGCATTTCACACTTCCAGGCTGATCTACAGTCCAAATGTCACAATGCCAAGTTATTTCCGAATGTGTAAACCTGCTAAATCTGCAGGGGGTTGAATACTACTTGTAGGCACTGTATATATTTTTACAGTTTTTTTTTTACTAGTCCTCAGTTACGATCATCCGATCGCTTATGCTATGCATATCAGTGCATCAGCATTGTTCTGTATAATATAATAATAATATAATAATATTTATTCATTTATATAGCGCTGTTTATTCCACAGCGCTTTACATACAATGGCAACAATGTCCCCATTGGGGCTCACAATCTAAGTTCCCTATCAGTATGTTTTTGGAGTGTGGGAGGAAACCGGAGAACCCGGAGGAAACCCACACAAACACGGGGAGAACATACAAACTCCTTGCAGATGGTGTCCTTGGTGGGATTTGAACCCAGGACCCCAGCGCTGCAAGACTGCAGTGCTACCCACTGAGCCACCGTGCCGGAGAATACATGATGGTCTATGAACGCCGGCTTGCAGGCTATCATGAGAACCCATAGGCGCCCCGCGATCATGCCACAGGAATGCCGATTGAAGTGGGGAATTAAGCGCCCCCCTCCGATTCCCCCGCAGCTGTTAGGGACACATGTCAGCTAGTCTGATCAGATGACATCTGCAGGAAAAGATGCAGGCTCGCATCAAAGGCAAGGAGAAGACGTATGACAGACATAGTACATCATGGGTCGTTAAAAGGTTAAAAGGTTTGCAAGCTTTTCAGTAATCAATTGTTAAAAATGTACATTGCACACCCCAAACAGCTATTTTTAATATCACATTATTATTTTTTGTTGTATTGCACAACATGAAACATAAAATATAGAATTTAAAGGGGCATTTAGAAATTGTCTCTTGAGCATATCACAGCTCTGCAGTTTCCTTAATTTCTTGTTGATTGGGAGCATTTGCTCCTCCTTCAATGACAGTTCTAGTCAAGAGCTTTGCTCTGCTACAACACATTAATGATGTTTGTCCTCTACACAATCACTATGATTGAAAATAAGGATAACAGGGCATTTGAACAAGCACACAGCTCAGGAAAATGAGAGAAGTGATTAGGAGAACTGCTCTGGAAACTGTCAATGCTGATGCTGGGTGATGGTTTGATATTATTTAGGAGAGCCCTGTCAGGAGCTGAGAGAGAATAGGAGAAAAATGAACCGCTATCTTCTGTATAGAAATCAATGTTAGAGAGAGCTGACTGGAATGTTAGGAGTTAATGCCGCTCCTGGAATGTAAGTACTGTGCTGGCCAGGCCAGCTGTCCACTATGTAAGATAAAAGTTCTAACAGCAGGATAATTAAGTCAGATAGAAAAGCAATTTCATTGAAAACTTACTTATGCCTAACTATTGCAATTTAATTAAAAATGTATTTTTTTTTTACACAGCCAGCTTCCTGCAACTCTGCGTAAAAAGAGATAAAAAAAAAACAAATTTGCAACTAAAATGAGTGCTCAAGCAGATCCAATATGTAAAATAAAATGTGAGGCATTCACACAGTGTGTCACAAGTGCACATATTAAAGAAAAAAATAAAGCTTGAACAACCTATTTTTTATGGCAATTAAGTAGGGTATTTGTACAGATTTATCATTTTCCATTACCCTATACAAATGCTAACTCTAATCATTCATAAATCTTTCAACCTAAAGGTATTTTCAGATGGGTGTAGTAGTTATCCTGTACTACCACCAAAGCAAGGGTCACATGAGCATTTAAATTGAATGAGTGCTATCCGATTCTTTATTCAATAGCACTCGGACCTATGTTATTCAATTGGGTAGTGTGACGCCCTGGACCCCAGGGGTCACAGAATAACACCACATACACACACCCCCCTCCCCTGGTCAGGAACACCAGTCAAACAAAACCCTTGTTGCCTCCCTCCAGGGTCTGATGTCCACACCAGGTGGGGCGGAGTCAGGCGGTTGGCCTCACCCACCGAGGAGTTCACAGGCCTGGAGGCGGGAAAAGTAGTCAGTCAAGTTCAGGAGTTTAAGTGGAGAGGTGGAAGTGAGAGTAGGAAAGACTGTGTGTTTCTGGGTCGGAGCCCACGCACAATCAGCAAGGTCGGCAGATGGTGGTAGCCGTCTGCAGGAGTTGGTGGAAGTCAGCGGAACCGTAGGACCGGGGTCGGGCGGTGGCCCGCCGGTAACGAACCGGGGAGCAGATTGAAACCAAGCACCAAGGCAGGGTACTCAGACCCCGACTAGTCTTGGAAGCCGCCGTAAAGATCAAATTCTCTGATTGCGGTCTGGACCTCAGGGGTTCATTCCCAACCAAGTCCCGTCAGAAGGCAACAGCCCAACCCGTCCGGATAAGAGCCACCGCCAAGGGCCAGAGATCCAAGGGCCAGCGCCTGCAGGCAAAACGGGCTCTCCCAACACGTACAAGCCGGGGAGTGGACTACCCGTGGGAAGCCAAAAGGAGTCAAACACTTACACATAGGTGCAGGGAACGACAGCCACCATCAACCCGTCCGGGTAAAGTGAAGACACCAAAGCAGACTGTGGGCCCCGTCCATCCAGCCGTTTGGTTTACCAGAGACTCTGTTCTTGTCTACCTGAGTGAGTACACCAGTGCCAACCGGCACCGCGCTGCACCGCAACGTCGCACCTGCGTCCACGCTGCCTCCCCGCATTGGCACCTGCACCTATCCCTCCTCCCTATTCCCCAACCGGGGCCCCGGGACCAACAGCCCCTACCCACGGAGGGGTCAACACCTTAGCTGCTCTCCGCAATCGCTCCCGGGATCCCCCGTCACCAGCAGCGGTGGTGCCCACCATCACCACAACCCATGGGTGGCATCACAACTGACATCGCACCACAAACCTTCCCCCCTTTTCACTCGTGGGCGAGGAGGCGCTGTCTGAGTCCCCGGGTCTGGCCCCGCGCTCGAGCCACCGAGAAGCAGAAGCATCGTACCCGAGCGCCAGCGAACCCCCAGGCAAACGGTGTTCCCAATCCTTCCGCCCGCGACAGTAGTGCTGATCAAATTTTTGGACAGAGCAAGAAGCAGGATGACACTAAGGGGTACTTTGCACACTGTGACATCGCAAGCCGATGCTGCGATGTCGAGCGCGATAGTCCCCGTCGCAGCAGCGATATCTTGTGATTGCTGGCGTAGTGAACATTATCGCTACGCCAGCTTCACATGCACTCACCTGTCCTGCGACGTTGCTCTGGCCGGCGACCCGCCTCCTTCCTAAGGTCGGGTCGTGTGGCGTCACAGCGACGTCACAAGGCAGGCGGCCAATAGCAGCAGAGGGGTGGAGATGAGCAGGATGTAAACATCTCGCCCACCTACGTCCTTCCGCATTGCAGCCGGGACGCAGGTAGGATATGTTCCTCGCTCCTGCGACTTCATACACAGCGATGTGCGCTGCCGCAGGAACGAGGAACTACATCGTACCTGTCGCTGCACCGGCATTATGGAAATGTCGGACCCTACACCGATGATTCGATAACGACGCTTTTGCGCTCGTTAATCGTATCAAAAAGGATTTGCACACTACGATATCGACTGCGACGCCGGATATCCGTCACTTTCGATTTGACCCCACCGACATCGCACCTGCGATGTCATAGTGTGCAAAGCCCGCCTAAGGGTATGATTCCACTTGCGTATGACTCGTGCGAGTCTCGCATCGGTATCACCCAGCATGGCGAACACTCTCCTGACAAGAGTGCCTCAGCTGTATAGAAATACATGCAACCGACCTGCTCCTGTCGGGAGAGAGTGCGCCGTGCCTGGTGATACCAATGCGAGACTCGCACAGTGACAGTTAAAGTTCAATCGAGTCCATCGCTGAGCGGGTCTGCAAGATGCGTCGCAGGAGCAGTAAGTATAATGACAATGTTTATTGTTAACTACATTCTTTATTTTACAGACCCCCGCCCCATCCCATAACTGTAAAGTCCAAGTTCGGGGTTCGGACACAAGGTTGCGTTAACTCAGAACCCGAACTCGAGCGTTACAAAAAGTTTGGGTGAGGCTCCCAAACACAAACATTGGGGGGTTCGCACATCACTACAGGACAGCTCAGGATTGTAACTGATTCTTTTGTGAGGTAAAATATTTTCCAAAAATTTGGAAACAGGTGGAGAAATGTTTTATCTCACAGAAAGAATCAGCTGTGATAGAACACTCTCCAGTTCGTATATTTTTTTGCTTTCTTCCCAGCCCAGGAGATGTGATGTGATCAGACGTTGTCCCTGTACAATCAGACACGGCCATTACACAGTACATAGCAGGGGCACCTTTATAAGATTATCTCAGCATAGCAACATTTTTTACCACATAAAATTGCTGAACTTGTTTTTAGTCAAGATCTATTGGTTAATATGTACCTTCATAGTGGGAAAACTCTTTTAAAAGACCCAACCAGATCCTGGGCTTAAACCCATGCAATATTTCTTGGAGAGAATGGAAAACGGCTTTTTATGAACAACCTTCAAATACAGGTGTGACAATGTTGTAGCCTCATACCCAAGATGGCTTCAACAACTGCAAAAGGTCTTTCATGAATAGTGCTATACAGTATATATACCATGTATTCTTGCCATTTAAAAACAATATGTTCTACTTGTAGAAATACTATATTACACATTTTCTGAAATATACATGTTATTCAATTTTCAGATTATTGGATATAATCTATACTTTTACTCTTCACAGTATAATGTTTCAGTTTTGCATTTGAAAAACAGATTTGGATACTGCATATAATTATAACCATGGCTCCATCATCAGCGTACTGTAGGCTTATAGTGTGTAGTTTATCAATTTTGGTAAGACTCTTAACATCGCTTAGCAGCAGTAAAATAAATTAAAGGAGCTGTACCAAGAATATAACTTATCCCCCATTGTTAGGGTAGGGGATAATTTACTAAACGCAACGGATTGACCATTGTCAATGCAGACATCAGCACACACACAAGGTAACGACCGCTTAAAAAAGAAACACTTCACCTCTAATTTAACAGATGTTGACCTTATTTTTTAGCTTAGCATAGTTGTTACTCAATAATCCCATATATACTATATGTATATGTGTATAATATGTGTATATATATATATATATACAGCATCGGACTGGCTACCGGAGGAATCTCCTGTAATATCAGGCCTGGATTCAGTTACCTGCATTGCACACCTGAGCTCCAGACTGCAGCCAAGACTGTATAGCGAGCGCCGAGTGATTGATTCCCCGGCGACTGCGGTTCACTTCGTGACAGCTGCAGATATCCCAGGCTGATCTCCGGTGCTCTCACCTGAACTTCGGATTGCACCCCGGCCTGTCCATAGCGGTTATGAACTGAACCACAATCGCCGGGGAATCAATCACTTGGCGCTCGCGGTGCAGTCCTGCAAACTCTGAGATCAGACCAGGCTGCAGCTGAGAGCTCCGGAGTGCAAAGCAGGTACCTGAATCCAGGCCTGGCATTACAGGAGATTCCTCCAGTAGCCAGTCCGACGCTGTATAAATATATATATTCTGTCCTTAACAGAGTGATAACATATTTTGCAGCTCTGTGTGCACAGATTGTCACCATTCCCATCACTTGCTGCAAAGACTGAGAACCTGCAAACGTAGCTTCTGTAGATTTGTAAACCAAAAGGAAAAAGTGGAAGCTCACCACGCTGTATATAGCAGTTTCAATCCATGAGATGGGAAATGGGTGCCAGATCCTCTGGTAAGGCGTCAACCAGAAAAATAGAAATGAAGGAGTGAAGGAACAGCATTTTCCAAAGAGTGATAAGTAAAATCAAAAATCTTTATTCAAAGCATTTTAAAAATACTAAAAAAATTACAGCATGTTAACACCTGATGCGTTTCTGGTGCACAAAAAGACGTGCTTAATCATAGGAACCCTTTCAAAGCAAAGGCTAATTATCACCAGATTTCCCCACAAACCAAATGTACTATATTCCCGTATGAGTGCCATTTTTTTAAGCTTAATACTACTCCAAACAACAAGTCTTAACTTAAAGGGGTTCTCTGAGAATAAGATAACATGTTGCCCCTGGTATAATTAAACAAACTGCCCATCCGAGGCACATGTCAGTATGGGCAGGAGAATGAAAATATATAGCTCCCAAGGCTATCATTTGTGAAGAATATATGGATATATATATATATATCTTCCACACTGAGCACAATGCAGGTTATCTCCAGGTTCAATCTCTTCAATGTTGATTTGTCTTCTAGTTGGATGCAGTATCCACTCTGCCCCACTATAAAACTGTCAGTATGACAGAGGAGGGGAATAAAGCTACAACTCTCCTTGTCAAGCATAACCTAGGTTAAAATATTTCGTCACACATCACAACCAGCAGCTGACTGAGGTATGTGTGATACAGCTCTTGCAAGTTGAAACACAAGTCTCAACAGCTGTAGATCTTCAGTCTACAGCTTCTACTGTCACGTAATTGGGACAGGCTGAAGTTAATCTGTTCCCAGGTCTCTTCTATACATTCCCAATGTTAGTGCAGCTCAACTCATTTTGGTATGTATACAGCTTTTCAATTCTACCCACAAGTGTTCGATTGGGTTGAGGTCTGGGGACTGTGGGAGCCAATCCAGCACCTTTACTATATGGTCACTGAACCATTTCTCCTCCAAACGTGACATGTGCTTCGAGTTGTTGTCCTGCTGGAACACTATTTTGTCATTTTCATACACACAGTACTCAAGTTTACAAAGTAACTCATCTGGTAGTATACTCATATATAGCTCAGCATTAAGACCACCATCGAGCCTGGTCAATCATCTAATGTATTTGGCTGTGAAACACCCCCATATCATCAGGCTTCCTTCACTAAACTTGACAGTTCCTACCATTTCTCGATCCGTTAGCCCCCTTTTCCCTTGTTTTTTCCAGATCCATTTGTACCCATCAGAGTCTAGACTATTGATTTTCAACTCATTGCTCCAAATCACCCATCTCCAATCTTACACTGTCCATTTTTTATAATACACTATGGTTTGGTTAAAATTAATTTCCCAAACCAAAAGAAATAGAAATAGAAATCGATAAATTATTAAAAATAATTTTTATTTCAAATATCATATTTTTTTTTTTAAACATACAATTATAAAATTTCCAATGGAGTTACAGATTATTACAACCAGAGACACAGAGATGAGTTAAAAACGATTGAAAGAATATATATTAAATACAAATATAAATGAATTTTAGTTAGAATATTTTAATAATATATATCTTTTATAACAGTGATCTATTAATCCAATAATGTATAGCTTTATATATAAGCAGTTAGTATTAATATTAAAGCAGGCAATAAATATTTCAAGGTTAAATTCACATTAATTGTATGAACTAGTTTATAAAAATAGGTAGATGAATGTGTCAATCAATAAGCAACTATAATTCTAATGTGCTTAGTATTAGTACATATATTCGCCAAAGTAATGAAACGTGCAATAAAAATATAATTCATATTATTAAAGAGCACCTAAAATACATCAGCCATGCTAAATAATTCCAAATTACTGCTATATATGTTAAAGTAAAGCAGCAAACGCTATATCTGGATCACCTGAAGTTGTAAGCTTGTTGCTAGTTTGTTAGGTGTGTGACGTATACGTTACTCCCTGTTTGAAGTGACGGACCCGGCCGTTATCACTACATAAATATAGAAGACATAAAAACCCGCACAATACTCACTATAACTCTCTCCACGTCCCGTCACCCCAACATATGTTTCGCCTTTTCTTCTTCGGGGGCGTGTGGACTCCATTGGAAATTTTATAATTGTATGTTTAAAAAAAATGTTTTTATGATATTTGAAATAAAAATTATTTTTAATAATTTATCGATTTCTATAGCTTCTTTTGGTTTGGGAAATTAATTTTAACCAAACCATAGTGTTTTATATATTGTCTGAAGCTTGACCACTCAGTGGGGAAATACAATATATACGGGCACTTTGTGAATAAATTAACTGTCCACTTTTTGTACTTTTTTTGAAAACTCGACCTGACGCTTCATATGATGATATTGAAGTCGAGGCTTCCTCACCTTTTTTCCATTCCAGATTTGTGTAAAGTGCATGACACGGTGCTTACATGGATGTCTTTGATCACACTATTATGAAGCATACGAGCCACTTCCACTGCAATGTTTGTCACACCAGATCTGATAGACCCTGTGATGAGCCGACTTGTTGACTCTGATATTTTGAATGGACGTCCATCTCTTGTCTTATGAATGGATGAACGGATTTAATTTTGCATTCTTCCAACTGTCATGGCATACACATGCACATACAGATGCAGTTTGGCAATTTTCTTGGCTGAGAGACCGCTATCGATGAGCAGATGATGCCATTTCGTTTTTCTTGGGAAATCTTCTCTATGGCTTCTCCTAGATTTGAACCATTGAACTTTCACTTGGGATTCAACCTAATAACACACTGAGCTAATAGGAAATGTGAGAATAGGTTGTAATTTGTAGTATACAGGAAGAAAAAGATTTTTCCACCACCAGTAGCAAAACAGTGATATGACAAAAACCTGTATAACTAATCATGTGCTAAATAGTTGGAAGTCAAATTTATGTATGAAAGAACCAAGATAATTGTCTTTAAAATGACGTTTGTCTGCTATTCAAAACTGTAGCGGATGGTGAGATATGGAGCCTGAAAGTTGAAAGTTCAAAACATTGTTACCCTTTTGCTCATCAGTGTATTTATCCATTTATGATTTTGAAACAAAAGTTGCAAAGTCCTTTAAGAGTCATTCACTGTAAGAGATCAGATTGTTGTCTGTACACAAACAAGGGTAGAGATGACAGATTATGATGGGCAGAATGAGGCAGGTAAAACAAAATATGACAGTCGGTTATCAGTTTGCCCTTGACATGCTGTATATTAAGTAGATGTCAGTTTTAAGGTTGGTGTTAATTCTTGATATTTTTATGTCATTCTGTTGACATTTTGTCTTAATACAGTCGATGCCTGCCAGTAAAAATGACTAAGAACCACAGTGATAGATTCTAATTCTCCAAGGGGACTCGGCCTACAGCATCAAACCATTGATGAATTCGAAAGGCAGTGTCAGTAGTGCAGCATATTGTCAGCATGATTATTTCATAGCTAAGGAAAGTGAGATATTTCAGTTAACCAACAAAATTGAGACAAAAATGTCAAGTAAGAAAATCAAGCAAGCTTGACATGTAGACGGAGACAGTATTTATTACCAATAGGACTTTTTGTAAATATCTTTCATTTATGCCAGTACAGCTGAGGTCAGTAAAAATTCACTGGCTCCAACTTTAGCTACTTGGTGGGTTATTTTAGATACCAACAGTGTTTATCTTTATCACTGCCAAGGACATATGTAACACATCATGATGAAACAATTGTCACGAGAAAATGTTTCGTATAACGGTTTTATAATTCAATATAGACTTTAAAGTAAAGGGCCATTTACACACTGCGACATCGCTAACAATATATCGTCGGGGTCACTGTGTTTGTGACACACATCTGGCGTTGTTAGCGACATCGCAGCATGTAACACCTGTGAGCGACCATAAACGATCGCAAAAGAGGCAAAAATCATTGGTCTGTGACACGTCATTCATTTACCAAAAATCGTTGTCTGGTCAGTAGCGAGGTTGTTTGTTGTTCCTGCGGCGTCACACATCGCTATGTGTGACACCGCAGGAGCGACGAACAGCTACTTACCTGCGTCCACCGGCAATGAGGAAGGAAGAAGGTGGGCGGCATGTTCCGGCAACTTATCTCCGCCCCTCCTCTTCTATTGGATGGCCGTTTTGTGACTTCGTTGTGAGTTAGGCCTAGGACACATGGCGAGAAAAGCGGTGCGAGTGGAATGCGATAAAAAAAAATTGCATTTCACACGGACCAATCTTACTCTATGCGACAGCACCCATGAGCGATTATTTTCTCAGCCCTAATCGGACCGAGAAAACAGTCGCAGCATGCTGCGAATGGAATGCGATCCTGTTTCACTCGCACCCATGCAATTCTATAGGGCGAGCGAAACATGGCACTGCACTCGCAGTACACCGGAGTAACGCGAGAGCAGTGCGATTCACGCATCAGCAGGTAACGGAGGAGATGGGGAGATAAATCCCTCCCTCCCTTCCGCAGCTCTAGCCCTCCCCTCCACAACGCCGGCCACACCTTCCGCAAGTGTGGTCTGATCGCATGATTGGACCACAGTCGCATGACATTTGCAGACACTCTGTTCCCTCTATGCTGCAAGCGTGTGCCGAGTGTCATACGAGGACTTGCACAAATCCCCGTGTGGGCTCAGCCTTAGGGCAAATATTATACGATTTCTGGTGATTTAATTTCAGTTTTTCCTAGCTCCTCCAAAATGGTCAGAGCTGGGGTGAGACAGGGATGCTGCGTCATAGCTCATTTAATTCGTAAAAAGCTGTGGCATGCTTTACCCCAGAAATCTTTCTCCAGTCCCTGACTGCAGTAGGATTTTTGGTGGGGTGCTCGGAGGAGCAAACCACTTGTCAGACGCTCCTGATTCATTAGGAGACGTCCACCTCTTAACAAATTAGGAGCATCTGACTCCAACTCACCTCACATTCAATATCGGTGTGGATATCACTGGTCTTGATGAATTGGGGCCTGAGAGTGAATTGAGCCTTAAGATTCTCTTGATCATCTAATAAAGCGATACAATGTGCATATAGACATATACATAATGGCATGTATGAACTCTGACAGTGTTTAAAGTGGTTTTCCCGAAATTTAAAGAAATCCCCGATCCATGGGAGAGGGAATAACTTAGGCTGTGTGCACATGTGTGCTTTTTTCATGCTTTTATACTGCATTCTGCACCGCAGCGTAAAAGCATGCGTCCTGCGTCCCTAGCACAATCTATAAAGATTGTGCAAATTCCATCCGCACGTTGCATTTTATTCTTTTGTACGTTCCAGATGCTTTTCCCACTCTGTCTATGGCAGAGCAAGCATCCAGAACGCATGAATTCCGCATGCACAATGCTTTCAAAACGCAGCTTTTCGGCTGCGTTTTGAAACGCACATGCAGTGACATACCCTTACTGATGGCTGGCATTCCAATTACTGGGACCCCCATTATTTGAGAGAATGGGATTCATCAGTCCCATCTGAATTGAGCAAAGATCAAGTGTATTAAAGGGAACCTATCACAACTTTTTGGCCTATAAGCTGCGGCCACCACCAGTTGGTTCTTATATACAGCATTCTAACATGCTGTATATAAAAGCCCAGGCCGCTGTGAGAACATAAAAAACACTTTATAATACTTACCTAACGGTCGTGCGGTTGGCCATATGGGCGCCTCTATTCTCCGGTGCTGGCGCCTCCTATTTCGGCCATCTTTGTCCTCTTTCTGAAGCCTGTGTGCATGACGCGTCTACATCATACACACTCGCCGGTCCTGCGCATGCGCACTACAATACTTTGATCTTCCCTGCTCACGGCAGATCAAAGTGCGCCTGCTCAGGACCTGAATGCCGGCGAGTGTGTATGACGTCAGACCCGTCATGCTACACGGCTAGAGAAGAAGGAGTACAAAGATGGCCAAAAGAGGCGGCGCCGGCACGGGACAACGGAGACGCTCATATGGCCCACCGCGCGACTGTTAGGTAAGTATTATAAAGTGTTTTTTATGTTCTCACAGAGGCCTGGGCTCTTATATACACTATATTAGTATGCTGTACATAAGAGCCCGGTGGTGGTGGCCGCAGCTTAAAGGCCAAAAAAGTGTTGACAGGTTCTCTTTAACCTTTGTAAGGCTGTGTTCACACTAGACAAAAGATTTGTGGTAAAAAAACGCAATAATAATGCAACGAAAATCGCATGCGTTTTTACCGCATTTTTGTGCATATTTAATGCGCTTTTAGTGCCTTTTTCCACAGGTTGGTCCCTGCGTTTTTTTTACCATTTATCCATGGCAAAAAACGCAGGTACCTGCAGAAAAGAAGTGACATGCTCATTCTTTTTCTCAAGAAATTCTGCAAAAAGAATGTTTTTGAGAAAAAAACGCAGTATGCGGACAGCTATTTTTTTTCCCATAGGTTTTGCTGGGGAATGTCTGCAGAAAAGTTACAACCATTTTCTCAAGAAATTTCTTCAGCAAAAATGCAAAAAAAGCGGGTAAAAAGGCAGTGTGCGCACAGGGCCTTATAATAATTATTTTATATTAAATTAGATATAGAATTATAATTGTCTGAGGAAGTGCTGGAGAAAGCTGAGCGCTATACTGGACTTTCTCCAGTTGTCCCATGAACAATACGCTTCATTCAGGTGAGATTGTGCTGTAATCTTTGATCAGCAAATTATGTCTTATTCTATCTCAACATCTAGGAAAACATTCTGCAGGTTTTTTGTTTTTTTAGGTAATTTACAGTTTGATGCAAAACTTTACACAGCTTCTTATTTACTGTAAAGGTGTACTTAAAGGGAAGCTATTATCAGAAAATGAACTATTCTTTAAATCAGATTTTTGCCTTTCATGTTTAAAAAAAAAAATAAAAAAATTGCAAAGTTTTTTTTTCACATCACTATCTTTGGTAAAAAAAAAGAAAAAAAAAACAAATTTAGTAATCTAGCAAGTTTCCCAGTAGCTACTGGTGCTTTGTTTTTAGGCTGGGGCCACATGGGGATTACTGCGATCCCCTCTCATGACACTCGGCTCATGCTGGCAGCACAGCAGAGTAGAGTGTCATGCAAGTGTCACTGCGACTGAGGTCCGGTCGTGCGAGTGGACCTCAGCTGCGGGGGACGGGCCGGCACTGAGGAGGGGTGGGCAGATGCTGTGGAGGGGAGGGCTGGAGCTGCGAAGGGGAGGAAGGGATTTATCTCCCTCTCTCCTCCGTTGCCGGCTATTGCCATACTCGCTCTGCACTCGTGGTACACCAGTGTCGTGTGTCACTACCAGTCGGATGTAAAATCGCTTCTTGATCACAGCAAAAATGGCAGCCAAGGAGACCAGGAGGGATCATGTGGCTTCTGATATAGGCTAGGGGCGTACACAAGTTCGGATATGCCCATTTAGTGGGACAGTTCATGGGCTAGCCAATGGGGAGATCCGTGTTGCTGTTGATGGGTGCGTCTGACTTCAATGGATGAATCCATGGTGTCATCTGATCTGTGGGTTGGTCCTCTAGCTTGTCCAGTGGGTATTTTCCTTATATAGTGGTCTTCTTACATCTGGACATTCCTTGTATTGCAGGCAAGGTGTGGAAAACAGGAAATGGAAGCCATCCTTAAATCTGTGTCATGTGTATGATCTGAAACCTGAATTACGGTATGTAAGGCAAATCGACATATTTCCCACAATCCCTTGTCAAGAGGTTAATCACGTATTTGATTCAATGGCTCTCCTCAACACTTTAAAAAAGAAACAAAAACAAAATTAAATTTTCTTTGGCAGGAAAATAAGTAAATCTGGGGGAAATCATGGAATGAATGGAATTTAAAGTGGAAATTTTACTCTAAAGCTCAATGTATAAATATTAAAGAGACAAACTGTAAAAGACAACAAAGAACTAAAAAAGTATAAGGAAATACAAACTACAGCCATAATAGCTTGGTTTTATCCTGAGAAAGTTTTAATGTTCATCATCTTACTAGTCATGTACAGTCTGTAAAGCAAAACAGACACATCATATGTTACCATTTTTGGGGATCATCAGAGCACTTGAAGGTTTCCATAACTCTTGTTCATCTTAAAAGACAGCTGTCTATAATAATCCTAAATTAAAGGATTAGTGTGGTCCTAGCTGTTGAACACACATCAGACTTTTATATATTTCATCATGATTTCATGGTTTTGCCCTGTAATTTTGTTTAAAGACGAAGTTTAAATAAAAACACAGATCTGATCACTCAACTTCAGTTTAGAATATAATTTTAGAATAAATCAAATTAAAAAGTAAAATGGTGAAACAAAATAGGATGCCAGGAAGCCTCCTCATGTGTGATGAAATCCATATATGCTATAGAATAACACAAGTCTCCTGTACCCATGAGAATACTACCTAAATGAGATATCCTTACATAAATATCCCATTAAACTCAAGCTCTTCACAAGTACAGAGGCAGAATCAGAATTGAGTAATAGGGAATTGTGTGCAGTCCAAGTTATAGCTTTATATAAAAAAAGAGAACCTGACACCAGGTTTTCCCAATGCAAAGTCCAGCCAGGACATTTAAGGCCACTTTTACAGCATTCTAGTATGCTATATGTCCCCAACCCTCTCTGCATAGCACAAAAAGGATCTTTTATTATACCCATGGAGGACACAGTCCGATTTGGTGGGCATCTCTGGTCTTGATCCAGTCCTTCCTTTCTTCCTACAATCACCGTCCTCCTTCCCATCTTCATATGGATGATGCATCCTATGTCATCCACACATTGACTCCCAATTGTGCTCCTGAAGTACTTTGCTCTGCCCTGTACTGTGCATGCGCTGTCTTTACTTCTGGGTCATCAGCATTGTATGGCCTTCCCCAGCACATGAGCATTACTCTACTTTCCTTTGCTGTCCGCGTCCTTACAGCTGGTGGATGTACTTTATATTGGGAAAACCTGGTGACAGGTTCCTCTTAAATGTGTAAAACTATTGCATGGAATGGTCCCAATCTGTAGACCAAACAACCATGTACAATATGGGTCGTCCACTTATGTGCAGTGGAAGTACATCGCTATCTTCAGCTTTCACTAGCAGTTAAAGCCTCTATGCACACTAGACCAATTTCGGCAGATATCTTCGGGTTCAGCTACCAGGATAATGTGAATGAAGACCTCCCGACTTATCCCCGACAGATGATGGGCTTCCTTGAGATAAGCTGCCACTAGGGGAGTCTGAAAGTAGCTCTCTCATGGAGATTAAGAGGGCAGTCAGCAGAGCCAGAGCTTTTGTGTTGGAGTTGGGAGTGGTGACTGCTGGCCAAATAATCGGCCAAACAGCTTTTTATTCTGTATGTGGCCCCTAAACCTCAGAACATTTCAGTTCATTTGAAATGGGTCCTTTTTTAAATGTAGAGAAATGCAACAAACTGGATTATGTTTCCTACTGCTTTGGTTATTTAAAAAATTCTACCTGATACTAAGGAATGTGATTAAGGGCCAATCAGGCACCTATATACTAAACAGGCATTTAATATTTCTCTTCCACAATTTTTTACATGTATTGTTTCCATATACAACTGTTAAGGAGGCAACCATAACCAAAAAATATAAGATAAATCATCAACATGTTAAAGTAAGAATGACCTACATTCCGTTAACAGAGATTGCTTCTTTATAATCATCAGCACCATCACTGTTATTTTGTACTTCAGCAGCAGCTTTAGATAAAATACTGGTTACACAGCGTCACTTGGTGGTTTCAGAATGAAAACAACCTTAAAAAAGAAATCCTGCTAGCTTAGCCATTAACAGTCTAGTGGAGAAAGTGAAGTGTCCTTGAAAGTGATGTTTTATAAACACATTATATATAACTAAGATCCTGCGCAGAACCCTCAAACTCCCAGGCGTCTGGTAGAGGACCCGAGAATGAGAAAGGACAAAATAATAACCACCCACAGGGGGTGAGAAGGTAGTATATTATATATATATATATATATATATATATATATATATATATATATATATATATATATATATACTGGGTTTTTCCAAAACTAAGACCTCTCCCAAAAATGAGCCCTAGCAGGGATCTTCAGCATTTTCAGAGTGAGGCTTGACTATAAGCCCTGCCCCGATAATGAGCCCTAGCCATTAGTGGTGGCCGATCCCGATCTATGTGTAAAGATCGGGGATCGTACCAATCACATAGTGATTGTGCACACGATCCCGATCTTTCCTGGGAAGCTCGTGTTACAGATCGGGTCCAGTTCGGGTCCAAAAAAAAAAAAAAGCACATTATTAAAAAACATTGTGATCATATACTTACAGGTCCCGCGATGCGTCTTGCAGACTGTGTCTCCCGGCTGCTGCTTCTGCGTCTGATCATTCCTGTGCCCTCACGGTAACCACCAGTGACTAAAGGACCTTCCGTGACGTCATAGCCATGTGACCAGTCAGGTGTGAATGTTGTATTACCTCATTGGCTACAGACTGGTCACAAGACTATGACTATGGTAAAGCGCCTGGAAACGGCGCTAAGAAACAATGCGCCATTTCCAGGGGCAGCTGCGGGCTGCCGAGACTCCTGGCCCCAGCTGCCTGGCTTTACCTGACTGGTAATCAAAATATGGCGGGAGCCAACACATTTTTTTTTAATTATTTTTTTTAAGTAATAGTAATTGGTGCTGTCACAGAATGCCCACCAATGCTAAAACTGCTGTGATTGGCTGGTCACATTTGATCGGTCAATCACAGCGATCCCACTTGTTGTGACAATGAGGGTCCCTCACAGACAGTACCAATCAACAGTTGACACTAGTCTACAAAGCATTTTTATTGGTGTGAATTAGTTTACTGCTGCACATTTGACTGGCTAATCACAGCAAACATCGATGCTGAGGCTGAGCATTGAGGCGAGATGACCTGCTTTCGGGGGACAGAAGCCATCTTCACCCGATCACTGTATGTTTTGACACAGTGGTCGCTCTTCCACAGGATATACCGGTACATCCATTTTGTACATCCAATGTCGGGAAGAGGTTAAAGGGAGCAGTGTCAGATCCCATTCACCTATTGCAGCTCCATAGAAACACAGTAAATTATATCATATTCCTAGATCATTTTTACATCAATCATTTATAGATTAAGCTCTCTGCTTGCTGTCATTCAAGAACAAACTTGGCATTCTTTGTAGTAACTTGGCTGCGCTCCAAATGCCCACTTTGTGGTGTTTTAGTTGTATTTTTGGGGTGTGGATTATATGTGATTTGTCTACAAGTGCATGTTTAATAAAGTTACGGCAATTCCAAAAGCGCAATATAGCGAGTCCAGCGTCTGGGTGTCCATCACGGGACCAGGACAGATTTGTACCAACTGTATTGCAACATAGCGTAACTTCATACAATGAACATTTCATTTTCTCTGAATTAGCAGTGTTTCTCAATAGCTCTAAAACGGAAACAGAGTACGTTCCAGAAAATACAGGTTTTATCCAAAAAATCAAGCTCCCATTTGCTAAATGTCACCAACAGCTCAAAAACAGCAAAATCTGCTCCATTTCTATTGCCTTGGTATAAAAATGATCATTTTTCCATTTCTCAGCATTTCTTCCAAGAACATACACTTGTATTGCCCTCTAGTGGCCATTATCACTAACTGCCATTAGGCACTGGTGCCCTACGCTGTTGATACACATCAAACATACATCCCAATATTAGATATACTAAATACAAATTTTAACACAGCATATTAAGAAATAGGATTACAACAATGGATATGTCGCACTTTACGGCAATTTGGAACAAGCTGAATCTATGGGATCTATTGTATGAAAACTATGGACCATAGACATTTCCATACTTCTTGTCGTACTTCACTTCTCCGCAGTCACACTTTTACTGAACCCAACACTGAGTGAATAATCCTTGTAGCATTCCTTATTTCCTTTTTTTGTAAATCTGTGCCAGTACCAATTATAACAGCGGCACGGACGCACTTCAGCAAGTACGAGCATCACTTGTGAAGCATATGCAAAATGCACTGCAGGAAAAATATGTATAATAACATGGCTTATCTAACAACCCAGGAAAATTAGAAAATATGTCAAGCGCAGCCTGCTGCAAGTTATTACAGGTTTTATGTCACCTACTTAGTCCCAATGTTAACCAAGAAAAAAGGCAAACATGTTAAAGGGAACCGGTCGTGTTTAACATGTTGTCCATTGGCAGGGAGCAAGTTATAGAACTGACTGTTTTGTGGGGAAAGAGTAAAGCGGGTTTTACATGCTACGATATTTCTAGCAATTGCTAGCGATATCGTACGCAAAAGCACCCGCCCCCGTCGTGCATGCGATATCGTGTGATCGCTGCCGCAGCGAACATTATCACTACGGCAGCGTCACACGCACTTACCTGGTCGGCGGCGTCGCTGTGACTGCCAAACAATCCCTCCCTCAAGGGGGAGGTGCGTTCGGCGTCACGGCGACGTCACCGCGACGTCACTAAGCGGCCGGCCAATCAAAGCGGAGGGGTGGAGATGAGCGGGACGAACATCCCGCCCACCTTCTTCCTTCCTCATTGCAGGCGGGACGCAGGTAAGGTGAGGTTCCTCGCTCCTGTGGTGTCACACACAGCGATGTGTGCTGCCGCAGGAACGAGGAACAACATCTATAAACAACCATTAACAATTTTTGGTTTTAGGACGACCTCTCCATGGTGAACGATTTTCACCACTTTGGAGGACGTTTAAGGTCGCTGGTAAGTGTTACACGCTGCGATACCATTAATGACACCGGATGTGCGTCACTAACGACGTGACCCCGACGATAAAACATTAACGATATCGTAGCGTGTAGAGCCCCCTTTAGTATGAGTTAAATTAGTGATGAGTGAGCAATAACATGCTCAGGAGCTCGGTACTCAAAATGAGCAGGTCGGAGGCGTGGACGGGTATAATGAAAGTCTAGAGCATTTTTCTGTTAGATCTAGAAAAATGCTTTAGGCCCTGTGCGCACTTGCCTGTTTTTGCCACGGATTTCCTGCGGTTTTGCTGCATGTTTCGCTACAGAAAATGTTCATAACATCTCTGCAGTGATTCACTAGCAAATCCTATGGGAAAAAAAATGCTGTGCGCACTATGCGGATTTTGACAGCTGCATGTTTTGCATGATTCCCGCAGCAAAAACAACTGCATGTCACTTCTTTCCGCACGTCGCTGCGGGATTTCACTCCATTGACTAGAATATAATCGTGAAATCCCACAGGGAATAACGCAGGCAGCAAATTCTGTGCGGTTCACTGCATTTTCCTGCATTATTCCCTGCGGTATATCGCGTTTTCGGGACATAACGTTCATCACTGCCTGCGGTTTGCAAGGAAGTGATGTCATTATGACAGGAAGAGGAAGCGGAGCAGAGAAAAAAACACAGATATCCGACACAGACATATAGTAAACACACATATCACACTCACACACAGACACAGACATATAGAATACACATAGAAATAGAAGCGGAGGGGCGGAGATGAGCGGGACGTAACATCCATCCCACGTCCTTCCTTCCTCATTGCCGGTGGATGCAAGTAAGGTGAGGTTCCTCGTTCCCGTGGTGTCACACATAGCGATGTGTGCTGCTGCAGGAACGACGAACAACATCGTACCTACGATAATTGGGGATGGACCCCCATGTCACCGATTAGCGATTTTGAACGTTTTTGCAACGATTCAAAATCGCTCATAGGTGTCGCACGCAACGACATCGCTAACGCGGCCGGATGTGCGTCACTAATTCCGTGACCCCAACGACATCGCTTTAGCGATGTTGTAGTGTGTAAAGCGGCCCTTAGTCAATATATGACAAGCTATTGGAAATGTAAAAAAACATCACAAGGAGCAAATGAATCCGGAGAACGACCCCCTAATAATCCTATATGTGGCTCCCTGTTGAGAAGATCTAAGAGAATAAAAGGAGGGAAAATGAAAAGTCCATAATCGCTTTGATTGGAACACATGTCCGATTATGAAGGATAATTTTTTAATATGAATCAGTTAAAGGGAAATTATCATCAGAAATAGACATATTGTTTAAAAAAAAATTGTGTGGTAAATCTATATCTTAAACATTTTTGGCTATGTTTTTTTATCCTAAAACAATTTGTACTAGAAAAAATAGAAATCTTTCAATTTTCACACTGGCTACTGAGGCTAAATTAGACTTGTAATTTTTACTAAAGACTTTTCGAAAGTCTCATTATCATCAAAGATATAATTACAATGACAAGTAACATCACTATATACAGCTAATATCACATTCACAATAGGCGATGTCACAATTCCCCATTCCCCACTACATTTACAAAGACCTTAGCACACGCTCATTAGATGCTTCAACACAAAATATAGGGTCTGAGTTTGTCCATTGCTGTACAGGTTGTCCAAAAATTTAAAGATTACAATTTTTTGTAATACATGTCGGAATGTGAAAAAAATTTAATTTTTAAAAATATATATTTAAATTCACAGAAAAATTTGATTTAAACAACAGGTCATTTTCTGATGATACATTCCCTTTAAGTGCCAAAATCATGAGGCCAAACACACTTACTAATAGTTATCGCTTACACATTGTGAAATTTAACTGTAACTCGTAGGAAATGTTATCAATTATCCCCCACGGAACAATATTCGATTGAATGATTAGATGATTAAAGATTAAGAATTTTTACAAGATTAATATAATATATAAATGGCTGCCTGCGATTGAGTATATACCTATATACCGTTTATGACAATTGAATTATATACTTGCCTAAAAGGATTTTAAATAAAAATTTGTAGCGAGACCTAGATATTAGAAAATGACTGGACGGCAGGTTGAGAACAGGTTGTAAGTCTGAGCTTTAATAATGAAAAAAAGAACATATTGCTGTCCATGTGAAAAGCATGACGAAATGTTAGGCTATGTGCTGGTGCAACCCAAGCTATTTTTTTCAAACAGACTTTAGATCTGTATGAAAAAAAAAAATAAAAATCACAGAATAGACAAATGTCCAATTTATGAAGTGCCTGTAAATAGGCAGCTCCTGTCCATTAGGCCCCTTTCACACGTCAGTGATTCTGGTACGTTTGTGCTTTTTTTTAAACGTACCAGAATCACTGACATACGCAGACCTATTATAATGATTGGGTCTGCTCACACGTCAGTGATTTTTCACTGCACGTGTCTCCGTGCGGCGTACCCGCGTGTGCGTGATTGCTGCACGGAGACATGTCCATTTTTTTCTGGCATCACTGATGTCCCACGGACCACGCAGTGGTGTGGTCCGTGAAACACGTGCCAGAAAAAAACGTGCTTTTAAAATAAAAAACATTTTAACTCACTCGGCGTCCAGCGATGTCCTCTGCAGCCCGTGCAGCCTGCTGCTTCTGAGCCGGCTCATTACTGTCGCGCATATTCATTATGCGCGACACAGCCGACCCAGAAGCAGCTGCTGCAGGGGTCACCGCCGGCCGGATGCTGCACCGCGGGAGCGATCAGCACCATGGACAGCGGGAGCGGGCGCAGGTGAGTTGTTTTCTAAGTGCAATCACGGGCCACGGAGAACAGAGCCCGGATTGCACTTAGACAACCCACGTGTGCCGTGAATCACGGCACACGCAGGGACATGTGCGTGTTTTACACGCCAGTGAAAAATGTCAGTGTTTTTCACTGACGTGTGAAACGGGCCTTATGCGGAGCAGCACATGGAGATGCACTGGAGCTAGTCACTTGGTAATTTGCAGACATCACTGGTCCAAAAAATACAGCGGAACCCTAAGGGCATGTTCACACAGGTTCTTTTTGCAGCATTCTTTTACCATGGTTCTTGCCTTGGTTTTATGCAAATCCATGCTAATAAAACTCACAATAAAACATTCCCAGCAAAGCCTATGAGACTCCTGAAATTTCATGCACACACACACACAAAACACCTGCGTTTTTTTCCTCAACAAAATGTCAACCTCCTTGTTTTTTGCTGCGTTTTTGAAAGAGCATGTCAGTTCTTACAGTGTTTTTGTCACGGTTTTTCCGCCATACAAATCAATGAGGAAGTATATAACCGCGGCAAAAAAAACATGACAAAACCACAGCTTATTTCCTGCCAAGAGATAAGGTTTTGCTATAGAAAAAAACACCGTGTGAGCATACCTTAAAGGGTGCTTTACATGCTGCGACATCGCTACCGATATATCGTCGGGGTCACGTCGTTAGTGACGCACATCCAGCGTCGTTAGCGACATTGCAGCGTGTGACACCAAGGAGCGACGATCAACGATCGCAAAATCGTTCAAAAACGGTGATCGTTGACACATCGCTCCTTTCCTTAATATCGCTGCTGCCACAGGTACGATGTTGTTTGTCATTCCTGCGGCAGCACACATCGCTATGTGTGACACCACAGGAACGACGAACATCTCCTTACCTGCGTCCACTGGCAATGCGGAAGGAAGGAGGTGGGCGGGATGTTATGTCCCGCACATCTCCGCCCCTTCGCTTCTATTGGCCGGCCGCTTAGTGACGCCGCAGTGGCGTCGCTGTAACGCCAAACGCAACTCCCCCTTGAGAGAGGGCTTGTTCGGCGGTCACAGTGACGTCGCTGACAAGGTATGTGCGTGTGACACTGCCGAAACGATAATGTTCGCTACGGCAGCAAGTACCAAATGTCCCACGAATGACAGGGGCCGGGTGCTATCGCACTCGACATCGCTAACAATCGCTAGCGATGTCGCAGCGTGTAAAGCACCCTTAAGACTTTGTGCACACGTTCCAGATTTGTCAGTTTTTTTATGCTTTTGCAGTGCTTTTTCCTGATTCCAGCAAAGTCAATGAGAATCCTGAAATCTCATGCACATGTTGAGTATCTTCTGCTTGCAGATTTAGTGCAGAAAATAGTCAACAGCATTTCAATTCTTCCAGCTTTTTTGCTCCAGATTTCACCATACTAATGTATAGGAAAAATCTGCACCAAAAACGTGAAACATGAGTTTTTTGCCACTGTGTTTTTCCTGCCAAGAGATGCAGACATTTCTGCACCAAAATTGCAAGATTTGCTACAACAATACAACTTCTTAAGTACAGTCAGGCCAACCATCCCTCTCCTCTCACTCTGCATTTCAAACCGTGTTGCTCTTGATTGCACATTTGCAGCAGTTCTTGTAGCACCCCTGAACCCATCAGGGCACTACAAGGTACTGCATCCTGACAAAGATGCAGGGCCTACCCCCAGGGCCCTGGAAAACCACTGCCGGTAACAGCAAAACACATTAAAATCCCAGTTTTCCCCATCCACAGACTGGTGACAGCCTAGAGTGGACCCAATGGATGGCCACCCAGGGGTGGAGCTGATCCAGTCCACTAGATGACAACCAGGTGGGAGGGGACGGACGGTTAGAAAATTAGGAAGTGGAAGTGAGAGAGTACTGATGCAACTGCACTGACACGGGAGTGTGACGGTTACCTGAGGGCCCAGGCGTGTGGTTACCAGTGGAGTACAGCGAAGTACTCCCAGAACCACAGCAACAATGGGGTACAGAGCCCTAGGTCAGGCAAACGCTCCAGGCAGACCTGATAAAATCTGCACAGTGAGGGGACCATCCAGGACCTCACTGTTCTTAGAAGTCCGGGGGCACCAGCAGTAATGGGAGAACCAAGGAACGGAACACCGACACTACAGGGTTCACACTGCCCGCCGTACGGACCAGAGACTGAGAGACAAACAGGAGGGGACCCCAAGACGCTCCAAGCAAGCAAGAAGTCACCAGGGCATCAACCCGGCACTGGGACTAAGGGGTCCAGAGGTGAACACCAGCCTTCCTCCGAGTACCAGTTACCATCCACTGTGAGTAAAGAGAACCAGTTACACAGCAACCCCTTGTGTGGTCTACTTTCTTTCTGCGTCTATCTCCATCACCTACCCCCTGGGACCCCGCCCTACTTGCGGAGGGCGTAACATCCAGGCTGCCGTCAACATCAGCCCCAGTGGAGAGACTGTGCAGCGGCGGTTCTATCTCCATAACCGCAACCCGCAAGTGGCGTCACGATATAAACTCTATTGAACATTCCCCTGTATAGAACCCCCTTTTTAAAAGCGACCCCATAGCCCTGGTGCGAGACATTTTCATACAGTCACAAAGAAAAAAGTGACTGATGTAAGTCTATGAATTCCTACAGATTTTCTCTCAAACATAAATGCATTATCTGTAGCTTTAGAGCCCAAGTGACATGTAGAGGGATGGACATTTGGCGCACCAGCAACTATTGTGAAAATACTGTTCATGGCCCCATAATGATACAACACTCCGTATTAGAGCTCGTGAACATGAGCAATTAAATCAGACAAGTGGTATCGGTGACTATGACAGATAGCAGTTGTACTAGTGTGCGACTGTGCACGTGTCCGATTTTGATCAGTAAATACAAAAAAAGACAGTTTGCACTCTGAAATGCTAAAGTATGAAAACTATGAATGTGTGAATATAGACCTGAATCACTGCTAAGGGAAATCTAAGAAAAATGAGATATTTAGCATATAGAAATGGCTATTGGTATCTCTGCCCTTTATTTCATGTTCAGTTATGCACCTGTTCACACTTCAGTTTGGTGAGTGCCATCAGTCTTTTAGTCGATTTTGATCAGTGACATGTCTAATTTTGATCAGCTCAAAATTGATGAAAGTCTAAGGATTGTAGTAAACATGACATTCGAGTGCGGTCCGATTTCATGGGCTGAATGAATGGAGAAGGTGGAGAAACTTTTTGTTTCATTCTCCACCTCCAAGAGAAACAGATCCGACTCTGCTCAAACTCTGATCAGCATATACAGACCGCTTTTGTTGGACATGGAGAAAACAGTGGAGTGCACCTACTCCTGGACAAACTACCCATCAAATTCTCATTACATGATTTTAAGAGTCATAATAGTTATTAATTTTATGATTAAGGTGAAAACTTAGCCGTCAAGCAGCAATTCTGAGCTTATGGGCTTTAAACATCCCATTAAAAGATTTCTTTGCCATTTCTGTTTCTGTACACGGAATACAACCGTCTCCGAGAATCAATAATCCCAGAGGCACTTGGCATTCTTGTCACTAACACCCAAGTGGATTAGTACTAAAGACAAAAACAATTAACCTGGGAGACCTGCGGTAGACTGCTGGATGGAATATACAGTATATACACAAAATCTAAGGACAACACAGCTCATAAACTGCTATTGATATTACTAATGTATGAGAATGAAGGAGGAAGATTCCGAGCCTTACAAAACTAGATCCACAGTGATGGGATAAGCCACATGTTATAATAGCCTGTAACGATTTTCGTACAGCATTCAGAAGGGTTTGACAATTTGTATCTTGGTCACATACACAACCTTTACATCATATGACCTGTGACAGTGAGATATGCCTCCCCGGGGCACAGCACATCACCGGGACAGTCACATCAATGTTATACTGTCTCACTCAATAACTGAAGGGTGCAATGTACTACTTGTTTAGGGAGTAACTGGTGCATATAATGTCCTAGTTCTAGGCTTAGATACTCTATATGGGATTTTATTCATAGTTGACAGTATTATGGGCCTCATATAAAAAGCATGTGTACACTATGCGAGAGTAGAAAGAAGGTGGCTATAGAGACAATACAAATGTTGCACAGTAAAATAACATTTCTTTTATATAAACTTTGAATCAAATAAGTCTAAAGTAAGTGACAATAAGGCTATGTGTGCACTTTGCGTCGAGGTAGTTGCAGTTCAAAAAGCATCCTCTGGCAGAAAGGACAATGCTTTTGGCTTTAAAAATGCATGTAAAATGCAAACAATGTAGCCTATATGCACCTTGCGGTTTTCATGAGTTTTTAGTGCTTTTCCGGTGCTTTTAGAAACGCTGCAGTTTTGTATTAAATTGAATGGATGGGAAACGCAGCCAAAATAGCAAAAACAATTGACATGCTGCTTCTTTGAACGCTGAGTTTTTGCCCAAATTTATGCAAATTAAACGCATCGTTTTGAACAGCAAAATGCGCACAAGAAAGCTCAATGTCCCATTGACTTTGCTTGAAAGCATAACGCAAGCATTTTGGCATGAAAACGCTACAGTTGAAAAGCAGTGGAAAAGCAGGTAAAAAAGCAAAGTGCACACATAGCCTAAGGCCCTGTGCCCACGGGAGCTTGCTTCTGCGGATTTTGCCGCGGAAAACCTGCGGCTTTATCTGGATTTTCCAGATAAATCCGCAGGTTTTAGCATGTACAGACACTCCCCATGTTATCCTATGGGACATGTGGAGTGTCTGTGTCCATGTTGCGGAATGTGCGACTGCGGAATATGTTGCGGATGTCCCGCAGCCGCACATAACTGCCTGTCAATTATTCCTGCGGATTTACCTGTGGATGGTCCCATACTTACCTGCTTTGATAGCAGACATCCGGTCACTTTCCCTCGGTGCACAGGAGGCTGGAGCACGGTGGATCCATGAGCAGGAAGGAGGAGGTGGGCAGGACCTGCACGAGCTCCGGTCATGTGACAGCCAGAGCTAGTTCAGGCCTGCCCACCTTCTCCTGCACAGTGTAGAGATGCTGACAGACGCCGGAGAGAAGTGCTGCGTGATGGAGGTAAGTATGAACTCTCCCGATAACTCAGCACTTGTTCTGCATTGAGGATGCAGTGCCGAAGCCATGGTACTGTATCCTCAATGCAGAATGCCCGCAGGATATCCGCAGGACATTCCGCAAATAAACCGCAGCATTGAAACAGACAAAGTTGTGCTGCGGAATGTCCTGCGGATATAACCTGAGGACACTTTCCCCCATGGGCACATAGCCTAACAGTCTTTCTTTTAGGCTCTGTTCACGTGCACAGTAGTCATCTGTAACAGATCCAGAATATATAAATTAAAAAAAAATCTGAATCCGTTACAAACAAAGTAAAAATGGACGCAAAATGAAAATATGTTATGATCCATCTCCCATAGAATTCAATAAAAAAAAATGAGGATGGCTAAAAACGTTGTGCAGCCTACAGCCCTAATCCACTTAAGAAACCAGGCCAGAATTCTGGCTAAATCGCTTTAAGGCTGGAATCACACTTGCGAGTGTAAAATCAGGCCGATTCTCATGCCAGAAAGTCGGACGATTTCTGCTCACTTTTCATCAGTGTGCTGTCAGTGTGCAATCAGTTTTTACCCTCAGCAGCTGCTACTCATGTACTGTTATGTACAGGAGCATTTACAGTGTTCTCTGCTACATGCGTGAAGTGTATTGAGAAAATCGGATGTCACTAGGATTGTGTATGAGCCGTCCGTGTGACATCCTTTTTTTTTCACGCACCCATAGACTTTCATTGAAGAGACTCGTGCGAGAAACTCACCAAAACGCAGCATGCTGCGATTTTCTTCTCAGCCCGATTTGGAGTGAGTAAAAAATAGCAGATCGGCGCTGCCTCATTGATTAAGATTGGTCCAAGTGCAATGCGAGATTTTCTTGCATTGCACTCGTGCGAGTTAATCGCAAGTGTGAAGCCGGCCTGAGGCTGTGTGCGCACTTAGCGTTTTGTCATGCGTTTCCGCAGCGTTTTCAACTGCAGAGTTTTAATGCAAAAATGCATGCGTTTTGATTTTCAGGCAAAGTTTATGGGAAATAGGGCTTTCTTGTGTGCACTTTGCTGTTAAAAACGCAGCGTTTTAGTTGCAGAAAATTTGCCAAAATCTCTGCGTTTAAAGAAGCAGCATGTCAATTGTTTTTGCCGTTTTGGCAGCGTTTTACTAACATTAGAGTCAATCAGAAGTTTCAAAACGCATCCTAAATCAAAATCCTAGCGTTTTATATGCTTTTTTGATGCAGAAAACATGCTTTTGTGACAAAATAAAATCATGCGTTTTTGACATTATATTAAGGACATGATATGTTTCTTTACACACACATAGTCCGACAATTAAATTAATGAAAATCAATAATTTAACATTATTTTATACATAAATATTAGAACACAGTTATCATTTTAATAAAATTAGCTATTTTGTGCATGATTTTAATCATGATATTTGTTAAAAAAAAAATTCTATTTTTTCAGTGTTTGAATGTTTAAACTTTATTTAGTACTGTATTTGTATTCAAAACGCATCTGACTTTAAGCAATCAAAAAAGCATGTAAAACGCGGTAAAAACGCGGCCAAAACGCAGTAAAAACGCCAGCGTATTTTTAGCGTTTTTGTGGTCAAAACCAAATTTGATAAAGACAATTTCTGCCAGAGGATGCGTTTAGAACTGCAAGTAACTCAACGCAAAGTTCGCACACAGCCTAAGTTGCACTAGTTTTTCACAAGGCAGAGTTGCACAAAATTTAGCAACTTTTGGACATAGCTGAAGCTGGACAGAGGTGGAAAGGGTGTGTGTGTGTGTGTGTGTGTGTGCGTGTGATACCACAGCTTGCCTGATTAATGATGAGCTGTGGTGTTATTAACCCCAGAACCCTTAGGCTATTTGCGCACGTTGTGTAGTGTCCATACTGCATATTCTGCAGCGATTTGGCAGTGCATGTGTACTTCAAATCGCTGCAGAAACACTGCTTTTTAGGCAGTGTGCGCACTGGAAAACGGAATATTCTCAAGAAAATTCCGCAGGCACTGAAAGATTACCACACCCGTTGTAAAAAAAACCGCGACAAACCGCCCCCAAAACCGCATGCGGTTTGCTGCGGCTTTACCGCGGTATTGTTCGCGGTATTGCCGCGGTTTTGCCGCGTGCGGGTTGGCACATGTGCTTTAATGCATTCAATGCAATAAAGCACATTGAAAAAAAAAAAAAGTAATTTCCTTCTTAGATAGCAGACAGATAAATAGATAGAATAGATAGAGAGATAGCTAGATAGTTAGATAGAGGGATAGATAGACAGAGAGACAGAGAGTCCCTGTGAGCACACGCTGCATTTCTCATGGTCGGTAGTGAGTTCACATTACCGGCAGTGGGAATGCCCTGTGGTTACCTCTGCTGTCTCGTTGCGAGGCTGCATTCATTCAGCGCTGTGTCAGTCGCGGCTGGATGCAAGCATCGCAAGATGTGGATTACACCGGAGCTGTGTGTTTCGGGGGGGTTAATAAACTGGTGAACCAGGAGCTTTTTTGTGTTTTATTTAAAATAAAGGATTTTTCGGTGTGTGTGTTTTTTCACTTTACTTACGGGTTGATCATGTCAGCTGTCTCATAGACGCCGCCATGATCAAGCCTGGACTTAGTGGCGGCGATCCGCCGCCATTAACTCCTTATATTACCCTGTCTGCCACCGCATCACGGCAGCAGGAAGAGCTGGGGACACTCCGGTACTGCCGCATAATGGATGCAACAGTCCCGGGGCAGCTGCGGCTGATATTCTCGGCTGCGGGAGGTGGGAGGGAGGCGGGCGACATTAACCCTGCCCCTCGCCCTCCCCAGCCTGACAATACCGGGCCACCGCTGTGTACTTACCTTGGCTGGACGGTAAAAATACGGCGGAGCCCACGTGTTTTGTTTTCTATATTTCCGTTTGCTTTCTATGTGTATTCTATATGTCTATGTCTGTGATGTCTGTGTGTGTCTGTGAGGTGTGTGTGTTTACTCTGCTCCGCTTCCTCTTCCTGTAATGACATCACTTCCCTGCAAACCGCAGGCAAGCGATGAACATTACCACACGTAAACCGCGAAATACCGGAGGGAATAACACAGGAAAACACAATGAACTGCACAGAATTTGCTGCCTGCGTTATTCCCTGCGGGATTTCACAATTACTTTGCAGTCAATGGAGTGAAATCCTGCAGCGATGTGTGGAAAAGAAGTGACATGCAATTGTTTTTGCTGCGGGATTCCCGCAGCAAAACATGCAGCTGTCAAATTCCGCATAGTGCGCACAGCATTTTTTTTTTCCCACAGGTTTTGCTGGTGATTCACTGCAGAGATGTTATGAACATTTTCTGCAGCGAAACATGCAGCAAAACCGCAGGAAATCCGCGGGAAAAAACGGTAAGTGCGCACAGGGCCTAATGAAAGCTGTGTGTCTGCAGAATAGATGCCGAATTCATGCGCTCGGGTTGCTGCCTCTCCCATAGACAGAGTGGGAGCAGCATCTAAAGCGTACCAAATAAGTGACATGCTGCATTTTTTAACGCAGTGATTTTGTCAAATTTTTGACTCTCAAAACGCTGTCTTCAAAAAAGCATCGTGCGCACGGATTATGCACAATCTTCATAGATTGTGCAGGAGACGCAGGACGCATGCATTTACGCTGCAGTGCTCGACGCAGCGTAAATGCATGAAATTACGCAATGTGCGATCATAGCCTAAAGGGCACCTTACACGCTGCGATCTCACTAGCGAGATCGCTAGTGAACGTACCCGCCCTCGTCGGTTGTGCGCCACGGACAAATCGCTACCCGTGGCACACAACATCACTTACACCCATCACACGGACTTACCTTCCCTTCGACATCGCTCTGGCCGGCGAACCGCCTCCTTTCTAAGGGGGCGGTTCGTGCGGCGTCACAGAGACGTCATACGGCAGCCGTCCAATAGAAGCAGAGGGGCGGAGATGAGCGGGCGAAAGATCCCGCCCACCTCCTTTCTTCCTTCTTTTCCAGTGGACGCAGGTACGAGATGTTCGTCGTTCCTGCGGTGTCACACGTAGCGATGTGTGGTGCCACAGGAATGACAAACAACATCGTACCTGTAGCAGCAACAATAATATGAAAAGGAGCGACGTGTCAATGATCAACGATTTTTGACGTTTTTGCGATCGTTGATCGTCGCTCCTAGCTGTCACACGCTGCGATGTCGCTAACGACGCCGGATGTGCGTCACAAACACCGTGACCCCGACGATATATCGTTATCGATGTCGCAGCGTGTAAAGCACCCTTTACTCCAGTTTCTGTCTGGAGTATGGTGAGGCACACACTTCTAAGGTGCTCCTGATTTATGAAGACGAGTGCAACTGTTTTCACAAGTGGAGTATTGCAAGAACCTCCATCTGTGATTGCAAATGACCTGAGTGACATCACCTCATCACACGGGTCAGTCTCTGCCTGACGGTCACAGCGGACGATAATATTCTATGCCCGCGGGCTGTCACTTCAGATGTAGCAGTGCTGGGATCGTCGTGGGACCTTGTGTGGATTATGTAGGACCTGGGTGTTTTGAGGGTTAATAAAGGGGTGAAATAGGGTGATCTTTTTGTATTTTTTTGGTATTTATGTTTATTTCTTTTTACTTACATATTATCAATGGGGGGTCTCATAGACACCTCCCAGTTCCAAGATTGTTGAATCTAATGGATGGAATAATCCTGGGCGGCTGCAGGCTGCCACTTTTAAACTGGGGGGCCCAATAACCATGGGTCTCCCCAGCCTGAGAATACCAGATCCCAGCCTTTATCATGGCTGGGTATCAAAACTGATGGGACTGCATGCATTTTTATACAATTATTTACTTAAATAATGTTAAAATAACCACATGTAGTTCCTCTTATTTTGATACACAGCCAAGATAAGCACACAGCTGGGGGCTGCAGTCCGTAGCTGTATTCTTTTTCTTTGCTGGGTATCAGAATATGAGGGGACCCTACGCCAATTTTTATTTAATTTATTTATTCATTTTTACAACAATCTAGAGTCGAAGACAGACACCTGTCACTCAGGGTGGGGGCACTGTCTGACTGCAACCAATCACAAACACAAGGGCAGGGGAAGCAGTGAATATGTATAAGCGATAATGAGCAGCTTCTGAAGTAGCGTTACAGGCTCGTGGAAGACTTGGTAAGTATAATGCACCTGCTCCAAACCGATGATCCCTTCTACTAACATTTTTAAGCTCTGAATTCTGGTCCCCAGACATATAGGGACCGGTGTGCAGCCAGATATCTGGGATCAATTCCAGGCCAGAACCAGGTTTTGTTTTTTTAAACCCAGTTAGACCCACCGATCGCGGGTATCTGCGAGTCCGCCCATCACTAGTCTCAAATCACCTGGGTGTTTAGCCTGGTTTAACCAATTAAATATTTTGGAAAAACGACGTGTGGTGCTCCATGTTTTTGATAACCAGCAAAGGTAATGCAGACAGCTACAGGCTGATATTATCAGGCTGGGAAGGTCTATAGTTATTGGGCCCTTCCCAGCCTCAAAATACCAGCCTGCAGCTGCCGCAGAAGTGTTGCATCACATCGCATTATTACTAACCCAGTAAGTGAAAAGAAAAAAAACACAGAAATAGTTTATTTGAAAAAAACACTCCCCAACACTTTCCCTGTTTTACAATTTACTTTAAGAAAAAAAAGCTAAGCAGGTCCGCCGTAGTCCAGGGATTTCACCGTAGTCCACAAACAGAAACCTGAAAGACATAAAAAGAGGGAAAAAAACACAAAAGACAATCCCTGGTTCACCAATTTATTAGAAAGCAAATTTCCCAGATCCAACGTAGTCCAGCTTTTCCTACAATGTTCCTCAATTACCTAGATCAAAGGCTATGGAGCATCAGAAAGAGGTCTCAGAACAAGGCTCCACAGGCTTTGAGCAGCAGCCAGTCCTGATTCACACTGCATACTGAGAGACCCAGGCCCTGTGATGGGTGGTGACATCCAGAACGTCATCACTGTGATGAGCAGAAACGTCACCACTTTTCAGTGTCATGGATCTCGTGGTGCGCAGTGTGAGTCGGGACTGGCTGCTGCTCAAAGCCTGTAGAGCCTCATTCTGATGCTCCATAGCCTTTGCTCTACGGAATCGAGGATTGTGGTTTGTAAGCCAAATCCATTGCCAAAGCCATGCAGGTGGTTTGTAAGCCAAAACCAGGAGTGGGTAATAAATACGGAAGTGGTGATGTGTTTCTATTATACTTTTCTGCTGATTGTTCCGCTCCTGGTTTTGGATTACAAATACTGGTAAAAACCTCATCCAATACTGAACATGGGAACGTGGTCTAAATATTAGTTTTCTGGTGTAAACATTTTGACAAAACAACCATTTAGTTTATGAGTCTTATGTATACATGAGGTGAGCACTTCCCTATTATCCCCCCAGTCTTACTAAGTCTTCACATGACCATATTTTCTCCATTAAAAAAACGGTTTGATTATGCTAATCAGAGTTTGATCAGGGTGGGATCCATATTTCCCAGAGGCGGAGAGTAAAAAGAAAAAAAGGTATTCCATTTTGTCAGTCTGTGGAGAAAAAAAAAATTCATGGACCCATTGACTTGAGAGGTATCTGATCCTCGGAGGGAAATTGTGGATGTCGAGAAATTTTTTGCCATAGATGACCCGGTCTGAAAAAAAATGGACAAACGCGCTTCTTCATTGAATAACATTGGGAAGAGTGCGATCCAATGCTTTATCGGATAGCACGCGGACTGAAAATACGGTCGTCTACATGAGCCCTACTAGTGATTGGATGGTTGTTGTGTATGCAGATATACAGCAGCCGGCCATCAATTGCTGCCCTGTCATAAATTGGGTCATAAGTATGGCAGTCTGGGATGATATACTTTATGATGGTACTATCACAGACTTCTATTGTAAGGAGTTATGACATTAGAAGACAGTATGTTCTTTTTGCAGGAACAGTTCCACCCTTGTCCATGGGCTCGGTGGTTTTGCACCTCCATCCTAATTAAGAGAACAAGGCCGGGCTGTTAAACCGCCCACGGACATGAATGGTGTTATTCCTGGGGACAAATGCTGACTCTATTTCTAATCTTGTACAACACATGTAATACTTCAAATGTTCGTGATATATTAAATATTGCTTTATTTGAGCATTTTTGTGCATGACTTTTCAGTTCCTGTTAAGCCTTGATGTTTTCCGAATTGATCTTCCTCTGTTTGCTCTTCGTTCTGGTACATCACTTGATAAAACCCAGTGCAGGAAACTGCCAAATTCTCTGGAGTATGGAGTATCTAAAAATACAGCCTGGGTTGATTCATCTTTACATCAATAATTCAAGTAGAGTAGCTCAGGAGAGACTGGAAAACGTGGAAAATACTGAATGAGAATCGCTTTCATAAAAGGTTGGAATGTCTCAATGATGCGTTGAAGCTCATGTGTAAATTAGACAACAATTTCCAATGTCTGTTTACTCCTCTATTAGTAAGGACTCGGAGGTCTCTTTTCAGGAAATATATACAGGAGAAAAGGGGGTCAGGAGAAATGTATGGCCATGTGGTCAGAGCAGAATTAATATGGAGGTACATACACAGTGGCATGCAAACGTTTGGGCACCCCTAGTCAAAATTACTGGTATGGTTAACAATAGAAAAGGCGCAAGCTGAAAGTTTTACAATGGCCCCTGATCTGGTCATCATTGAAAATCTGTCGCTAGACCTCAAAAGAACAGTGCATGCAAGACGACCCAGGAATCTCACAGAACTGGAAGACTTTTCCAAGGAAGAATGGCTGAAAATCCATCTAACAAGAATTGAAAGTCTCTTGGTTCCTATAAAAAGAGTTTACAAGCTGTGATACTTGCCAAAGGAGGTGTTAGTAGATACTAACCATGCAGGGTGCCCAAACGTTTGCATCGGCCCATGAAAATATTTTTTTTGTGCCTAAAATACAAAGGAAATGAGTCATCTTTAATTTTATGTATTTTAGAGATCTTTTTATCTTCAGCTTGCTTAACTATTCACAGTAACAATAATTTTGACTAGGGGTGCTCAAACTTTGCATGCCACTGTATATTGCTTAGATGTGTTTTCTCCCAGAAAAAGTATAGTGCTGTACATATCACTAATGCTTCTTTGATTGCATATTTCAGGAACTGAATTTGACAATCACAAAATGTAAGAAATCCCTTTACTTTGTAGATATTACAATAACCAAGTTAATACGTTGTATGCACTTCCATTCTAAGGCCCTGTGCGCACACTGCATTTTTAACTGCGTTTTTCCTGCAGAGATTTGGAAGCGCCGTGTGCAGGTGCGAAACAGCCGTTGTCCTATGTCTTTTGTGTCTCCCCCTTCTCGTTTGCTTTTACATGTAACCTGATTCAGGAATAAAGCATTTTTTGATACAGCAACACCAGTGAGTGCCTTTCATCCTATGGATTATATATTTTGTGGAATATTTTATCTTTGAAAAGAGCACCACAGAACTTTGTATCGACATTGCCTGTATGTTGGTCTGATTTTATATGAACATTAATGTTTTGACTTTATTCTCAAGCAAAAAAAGCATGAGATATATGCATTTCATCAGTATGAATAGTGCCCAGCATTTCTTCCTATGAACTCTGTTACTTTTATCTAAAGTGTTAAAAAAAATTCACAAGTTTGTCCAAAAAAAGTGGCACACTTTTTGTGCCATTTTTCCGTGACTCGTAGTATTCTCATTTTTTGGGATATGAGGCTCAGTGATTTTTATTGTCTCAGGCTAATGTTTTTAACGGTACCATTTTTGCGCAGATGCTACGTTTTGATCGCCTGTTATTGCATTTGTGCAAAATTTGTGACGGCCAAAAAACATAATTTTGGTGTTTGGATTTTTTTGCCGCTATACTGTTTATTGATCAGATTAATTGATTTCATATTTTGATAGGTAAAGCATTTCTGAAAGTGGTTATTTGAACTTTTAGTGTTTTTTAATTTTTTTTAATCTTTTAAAAAAATGTTTGTTTTTTTTAATTTTACTAGGTGACTATAAGGATCAGCAGTCTGATCACTCATTCATTTCTGTTGATAAGAGCAGCACAGCTCTGATCAGCAGAAATGCTGTGTTCTTGGTACAGCCGCTGCTTTGCCGGCTTTAACAGGAATTACGTCATGATAGTGACAGGAGTCATCACATGACCCGTTGCTACCATGGCAACCATCGGCTCCCCGTGAACGTGTCACAGGGGATCCAATGGTGGCGGGGAAAGGCGACCACTTATATCAATATAATCACATTGCAAATTAATTTAAAAATCAGACATTTTATTGAATGAAATAAGTATTTCCTGGAGATGCTCTGTTTATGGCTGGTATGTGGTCGGAGAGCCGAATTGCCCAATCATTGACTTCCATTATGCTTGTTATTCGAGTTGAGACCGTTAGATCAGGTCCCCATTGACTTTTATGGAGTTCCGGGTCTAGGAACAAGTTCAGACCACGTCTGAGTCCTGAAACAAACTTTTAGGTTATGTGCACACTTTGCGTCGAGATAGTTGCAGTTCTAAACGCATCCTCTGGCAGAAATTGCTTTTGCCAAAGTTGCTTTTGACCATCAAAACGCTATAAATACGTGTGCGTATTTACCGCGTTTTTAGCGCTTTTTACATGCATTTTCATTGCATAAAGACAGATGCGTTTTGAACATAAAGACACTGCTAAATAAACAGAAAACATAACAAATATCATATTTAAAATCGTACACAAAATAGATAATTTAATTGAAATTATAACGATTTTAATATATTTATACATAAAATAAAGTTAAATCATGGATTTTCAATAATTTAATTGTCGGACTATGTGTGTATAGAACAAGGAGAGGAAAAAACGATCAAATCCCCAATTTTTATAATGCAAAGATTCTTTATTATAAAGTCATGACAGACAGCGTGAAGGTGGAACAGTATAGTGCAGGACATGAATACCCCAAGAGGTCACGGATCCCTCTATATGCAGTGTATGTTAACAATAACCTGCTAGGCAGGTTTTCAACCAATATATATACCTGAGATCCACTAGGTGTCACTATATATCAATCTATATCAACCCTTAGATATGACGTTATTCATTAATTAATAGATTGTGCTACTTATATGGGTACAGATAGGATAAATAAGTGGATGTCAGGAAGGAGAGGAAATCCCGTAGACTGCCCGACGACCGTTTTGGTAACGCTAGGTTACCTTCGTCAGGGGGCGCCAAGGGATGTCAGGAAGGAGAGGATTTACTCTCCTTCCTGACATCCGCTTCCTTCCTAAGTGGGTCGTGGCAGGCGGCCAATAAAAGCGGAGGGGCGGAGATGAGCAGGATGTAAACATCCCGCCCACCTCCTTCCTTCTCATAGCAGACGGGACGCAGGTAAGGTGATGTTCCTCGCTCCTGCGGCTTTACACACAGCGATGTGTGCTGCCGCAGGAACGAAGAACAACATCGTACCTGTCGCTGCCCCGGCATTATGGAAATGTCAGAGACTACACCGATGATACGATAACGACGCTTTTGCACTCGTTCATCGTATCAACAAAGTTTTACACACTACGACATCGCAAGTGATGCCGGATGTGCGTCACTTTCGATTTGACCCCACCGACATAGCACCTGCGATGTCGCAGTGTGCAAAGCCGGCCTTAGGCTTGAGTCACACTTGCATGTGACTCGTGCGAGTATCGGATCACACTGCCCGGACCGGCCGCGGCTCTCCTGACAGAAGCGGCTTCACTGTATGTATTTTTATGATGCTGACTCGCTTCTGTCAGGAGTTCAGCAGCCGGTCCGGGCAGTGCGATCTGATACTCATACAAGTCACACGCAAGTGTGACATCAGCCTTAACTAAAGTCCAGTCGAACCTGAACATCCATGGGTCCGCTCAATTCTATTAATGAGTAACTTAAAAGGGTATTACCATCTCCAAAATCCTATCCCAATATGTAGTAGGTTTAATAATAATAATAATAATAATAATAATAATATTAGCAAATACCTCCAATTAGAAATGTAGTATAGTTCTCCTGATTAGCTTTGTTACTTACCTCATGTGCAGGGCATTATAGTAGCTTGGGTATCCATAGTTACGACAACTAGCAACTAACTCATCAATGAGTAGTCGTAATCATGGATACCTAAACTGCAGTGCCCTGCACATGAAGTAAGATAAATGTCCGTATCAGGAGAACTAACTACATTTTAATTAGAGGTATTTGGTAATATTCATTATTATTATTATTATTATTATTATTATTGCACCTACTACGTACATATTGGAATAGGATCTACATCTTTTTAATTTTAATTTCATAATTGTTGTATAATTTTATCCAGCATAGAAAGTATTGAAGCTTTGCAAATCACTTTTCTTAAGGGGCATCACTTTCATTTCTGTTAAAAATTGCATGTCTATTTGCCTGCCTTTCGCTCCTTTGATAGCAGAACATACTCATTTGGAGTACAGATGATGGCAGTGAAAGGGCATCTCAGCCCCCATGTCACTATTTCTGGGGATACACCTTCTGCTGGAGATTGTTCTGATAAGCAGGAGGAGGACGCAGGTGCTGAGCCGATCCTTTCACTGCCATCATCTGTACTCCAGGTGAGGGTATTCTGTCACTAATCCAGATAAAGACAGACAAATAAACTGGGAAAAGTAATTTTTTTTAGCGTAATGTAAACAAATCTCTTAATAAAAGTGATTTACAAAGTTTTAGAACTTTCAATGTTGGACAAAATAAAAAAAAACAACATTTTATTACTCTTTAAAAGGCAGGAACATTTTTTTTTTATCAGAAACAGTGTAGAAAGTAATTTCACAATGCTGAAATTAATCATTGAAAATGTTACAATGAGGAGCCTGTTCTCATGTGAAGCACAGTACACACGCCTGTGCACTAGATGGCGCTGGTACAATTGGATATATCACTAACATCAGTACATGTAAAAGAATAAGCCGCACTAATAAAGCGATATTAATAAACAGCAAAACTCCAGGACAACTGGAGCCCAGGTCCACCTAGTAAGACAAACACTATCGTTTCTGACAAAAAGCATTCTACCTGAGGCACAGTACAGTCAGTCAGAAGAAAAACACTGCAAGCCGCAAGAAAGCCACTGAGAATTGCATTTCCCAGCGGCTCCCCTGTTCTATTTTAAGATTGCTCCAACTCATCGGGTGAACGACGCCAATATCAGTAAATTACAGGACCGCTCGACTGCAATTTCCTCACTTCCAGAAGTGAGCCTTCACTTTAAAGGGAGACTCCAGCAACAGCAATGTGACTTCACATTTAATAATGACGTCTGAAGCCATTGCTGTCACTAGTAGGTTTCTGAATAGTGAAGATCAGCCAGAATGTGATTGAGCAGCAGCTGTACATCTCCATACATGCTGTGTAAGGCTAATTTATTTATTTTACCCTTTTATATAGCCTCAGACATCACCATCACAGTCCCCATTGGGGCTCACAATGTAAATACAGTGCTGGCCAGAAGTATTGGCACCCCTGCAATTTTGTTAGATAATACTCAGTTTCTTCTAGAAAATGATTGCAATCACAAATTCATTGGTATTATTATCTTCATTTAATTTGTCTTCAATGAAAAAAAAAATAAAAAAATATGTCATAAAGCCAAATTGGATATAATTCCACAGCAAACATAAAAAAGGGGGTGGACAAAAGTATTGGCACTGTTTGAAAAATCATGTGATGCTTCTCTAATTTGTGTAATTAACAGCACCTGGAACTTACCTGTGGCACCTAACAGGTGCTGGCAATAACTAAATCACACTTGCAGCCAGTTGACATGGATTAAAGTTGTCTCAACCTCTGTCCTGTGTCCTTGTGTGTACCACATTGAGCATGGAGAAAAGAAAGAAGACCAAAGAACTGTCCGAGGACTTGAGAAGCCAAATTGTGAGGAAGCATGAGCAATCTCAAGGCTACAAGTCCATCTCCAAAGACCTGAAAGTTCCTGTGTCTACGGTGCGCAGTGTCATCAAGAAATTTAAAGCCCATGGCACCTGCCTAGATGTGGAAGGAAAAGAAAAATTGACGAGAGATTTCAACGCAAGATTGTGCGGATGGTGGATAAAGAACCTCGACTAACATTCAAACAAGTTCAAGCTGCCCTGTAGTCCGAGGGTACAACAGTGTCAACCCGTACTATCCGTCGGCGTCTGAATGAAAAGGGACTGTATGGTAGGCTACCCAGGAAGACCCCACTTCTTACCCCGAGACATAAAAAAGCCAGGCTGGAGTTTGCCAAAACTTACCTGAGAAAGCCTAAAACGTTTTGGAAGAATGGCCTCTGGTCAGATGAGACAAAAGTAGAGCTTTTTGGGAAAAGCCATCAACATAGAGTTTACAGGGGGAAAAAAGAGGCATTCAAAGAAAAGAACACGGTCCCTACAGTCAAACATGGCAGAGGTTCCCTGATGTTTTGGTTTGCTGCCTCTGGCACTGGACTGCTTGACCGTGTGCATGGCATTATGAAGTCTGAAGACTACCAACAAATTTTGCAGTATAATGTAGGGCCCAGTGTGAGAAAGCTGGGTCTTCCTCAGAGGTCATGGGTCTTCCAGCAGGACAATGACCCAAAATACACTTCAAAAAGCACTAGAAAATGGTTTGATAGAAAGCACTGGAGACTACTAAAGTAGCCAGCAATGAGTCCAGACCTTAATCCCATAGAACACCTGTGGAGAGATCTCAAAATGGCAGTTTGGAGAAGGCCCCCTTCAAATCTCAGGTACCTGGAGCAGTTTGCCAAAGAAGAATGGTCTAAAATTCCAGCAGAGCATTGTAAGAAACTCATTGATGGTTACCGGAAGCGGTTGTTCGCAGTTATTTTGGCTAAAGGTTGTGCAACCAAGTATTAGGCTAAGGGTGCCAATACTTTTGTCTGGCCCATTTTTGGAGTTTTGTGTGAAATGATCAATGATTTTATTTTTGTTTCATTCTCTTTTGTGTTTTTTCATTGCAAGCAAAATAAATGAAGAAAATACCAAAGAATTTGTGATTGCAATCATTTTCAAGATGAAACTGAGAAACTGAGTATTATCTGACAGAATTGCAGGGGTGCCAATACTTTTGGCCAGCACTGTACCCTATCATTATGTCTTTGAAGTGTGGAAGGAAACCAGAAAACCAAGAGGAAACCCACGCAAACACGGGGAAAACACACAGAGTCCTTTCAGATGTTGTCCTTGGTTGGATTCAAACTCAGGACCCCACACACAGCCAATTATGTCTGCTCCCATCCCCACAAGTGGTCAAGGGGTTGTAGGTAATGTGTCAACTGAGCAAATCTTTTACTGCATGCCATTTTATGTAAAAGTCAACTATGTTATTCCATGTGTTCTTTTGTGGTAGAACAAAATATATGACAGAAGGAGGGTAATAGGACACCATCTTAGGACTTGACTGGCTGCAGTGATTCCAAAGTGTTGTACTTTACTAAAATTGTGCTCAGTGCTGCACCATGTCATCGGTAGTGTGATACGTGACCGACAGCTGATGCCACCAATGTATTGCTGTGGTGGTGCATTTTTTATTTAAAGCACATTTGCAGTTGTTTTCCCATTTTATTTTATTTCAGAAAATGTATAAACTGTAATGGCTTTTAAACAGAAGCAACGCATGCCATAAAATAAAGTGTTCAGCATAAATGAGTACACCCCAACAGATTTGTCAAATAACGTTCCTTTCAGAATCAACATTTTCTATGGGTTACTATTCTTCAAAATACTCCTGTACAAAAGAATACAGGGAAAGTGTTGATTAAAGGTGTGGTCCACTACTTAGCATTTATGGCCACATCGATGTAAACCTTTAGTAAAGAAGGCTTTTCTCATATACCTTGTGTAGTAAATTCTGCTCTGAGCAGTGCTATCACGGTCCACTCATCCCATCACATGACCCCCGGGCTCCGTGACCTCTGAGATCCAGTGATGTCACGTCACCTTTCAGGTGACCCGACATCACAGAGGCGAGCCCCGGTCTCCCTGAGTGACTGGGCTGTGTGCGGAGTTTCACCGCTCGTCACAGCCCAGCATCGCTCCTGCTTGCAGCGAAGGAAGCTTGAAAGATGATAGGCTGTGACAAACAGTGGAACTCTGCCCACAGCCCAGTCACTCACAGAGATTGAGGCCCACCTCATTGATTTACGTGACATCACCGGATCTCAGAGATCACGGAGCCTGTGGATCACGTGATGGGTTTGAGCGGACTGCAATAGTGCCACTCAGAGGAACAATTGACTTTTATCCCTGTCTTAAACCTCCATTTCCTGTCACTTACCCCCCCCCTGACGAAGTTGTACAGTGAAACGCGCGTCGTTCCCACAAAACATTTCTGCCCATACGCCCCAGCCTCTCTACACAGGTAACAATAATCAGCTATGATACATGTTTGTATATGATAATTACTGACCAAATGTTACCAGAATACTGGCAGGCCTTTCTATATGACAAATACTGATGATCTAACGGTGCTGGTCACATTTATATCCTTATGATAGCGGGGTTGTGCAATAACTGATCTATTTTATCTGTTCTAATGTATGGGTTGTCTATTTTACATGGGCTCGTGATCTGTGTACATTTATATTCACCCTCTAGTTTTATCATTTGTGTTCAACCTCACGCATGTATAATTAATATATTTTGCATATTATCTCCATCATGGACGTTAGATTGTAATTCTTTTTGTGTGTGTGTGTGTTCACATTTCAAAATACTCCACAAATGTATGCCATTGATTTCCTTGATTTCAAACAGGACTTGTTATTTTGCACACCCAAAAAAGTAATTTCCCAAACAAATTAATTCAAGACCAAGCTGCAAAGATCAGTATATCCCAATAAGTCATAGGAGCAAATGTAAAGTTTAGATTAGAATTTTATAATTAACGAGAATTGAACCACAGGTAAGTCAAATTATTCATTAAATAGGTGTCCAGCAGACAGATTACTATAAAAGAGCTATACTTAACAAAAGAAAACCCCTTCCAATATCTTTGTTAGTAAAGGCACCACATGGAAGAGAAATGTTACAAGATCCGAGAAAGAAAATAATTTCTTGACACAAGAATGGTGAAGGCTACAAGAAGATCAGCAAGGCTTTACCTATCAGTCAGAACACTGTAGCAAATGTAATGCAAAAATGTAACAAAGATAGAACTGCAACAATCTCACAGATGTCTAGGTCGATCACTGAAGTTAGCACCTAAACAGGAGCACTTTCTAATGAGAAGGGTTGAAGAATATCAACATGCAAGATCACTGTAGTTAGCTATTGTATATAAGAAAAAAGCCAAACTGGGGTAGATGTTTCCTATGACACAAAATGGTGTATACTGCAGAGGAATGGCATGCATGGGTGTCATCCACAAAGGAGAGCTTTCCTGAAGCCCATGCACAAAAATTTTTACAATTTGCCAGGATCCATGCTGAAAAATATGAACACGACTGGGGCTCTATACTCTGGAGTGATGAGACCAAGATAAATAGTTTTTGGAACTGATAGATTCCAAACAGTATGGTGTCGGAAAAGTGAGAAGTACAAAGAAAAAATGCATGGTGCCTACAGTGAAATATGGTGGTGGTGCTGTCCCTATGTGTTGTCTGCATGAGCTGCTGGTGTCGGGGAGCTACATTTCATTGATGGTATCATGAATTCACTGATGTACTGCTCTGTATTGAAAGATCAGATTCTCAATCAGTAAGTGCCCTTGGTAGACAAGCACTTTTCCAACATGAAAATGATCCACAACACACATATAAGGTCACTATTGTATTTCTGAAAAAGAACAGAGGGAAAGTGATTCAAAGACCAACTATGTCTCCTGATCTGAACCCAACCGAGCACCTATGAAGGTTTCTGAAGAGACTAGCTGTCATCGTTCTTCATCCATCTTCCAGGCTCTAAAAGAGGTAATTCTTAAAGAATGGAAAAAGATAGATCTATGTATTTGTGCCACCCCTGCAACATTCAAACTGCTCGGAACCGGGGTTGCTGTGGCTCGAGGGTCTCCGGACCCGGGGGCATGCGGCCACTCAAATATAAAGGGATTATTAACAGGGGATGAATTATCGTGACGCCACCTGCGGTTTGCGGTAAAGGGGAGTACAGCCGCTGGCGAACGGAGTGCTGGGGCAGATGGTGTGGGGGCAGCCAGGTGTCAGTCCCTCCGCAGGTAGGGAAGGCCTCGGATAGTGGGGATTTGGTAAACGGGTGGCTTGGCCTTGAAAAGCAGGGTGCAGGGGTCAGCTTACTCACTACGGTAGTCGTGGTGCTGGATTAGGTGGAATAAGCAGCCACTCACACAGATGGTAAACCAAAGTCTCTAGGCACTGCAGACTCTATGGGGGAGAGCTCATCCAGGTCCCACTCCCACCAGTTACATCTCCTTAGGGCATTGGCTTTCTCCTCCGGTCTCAACCGTTTCACTGCCAGCCTAGGTATGTGATCATGGCACCATATTGTATTATGTCTCATTTGACTAGGCCACTATTTTTGCTATGTTTTATTATAGTTTTCCCCTCTTTCTGTCATTTTACTGTATAGCCATCTTACTACACTGACATGGAGCTCCAACTTTGAAACAGTGTTCTGTCATACTGCGGTATGTTGTCCTTTTTACCCTCCTACGTACATTAGGGCTCGCTTTTCACTAGTGATACTAATTTTCTTCTATTCCCTTTATTCTCTATAGCGGCATAATACACATATATTTGTCCTTACACGTTATATATGGCAAACTGCACATCTATATGACTGGTGGACTTCACCTCGGCCTTTTAGATGTCTCACGGACATTTTAGGTATGTGACCACTGGTGCCCATACTGTATGCCAATCGATTCATGTGATTCTAATAGTGTCATGTTATATTCTAGCCTCCTTCTTTTTTCATTGGGCATTTTACCCATTGCCTAATCATAACAAGCGTCCTCCTACGTTTACCCTGAGATAATTCCTCCACTTACAGCGGTATGTTTGCAGTCTGTTACATTCTGTCTCATATGGTTCAATTACAGTTCAATTCCTTTCAAATTCCTTTCATCTTCCTGACCTTTACTCTATTTTAGCTAATACATATACGTACCAGGAATACACTCTATTCCCCATTGATATAGGGGCCGACACCTACTCATAGGATAAGGTGGTTTCCATAGGTATGTGTCCCTTAATTCTCATTTCCCGTTTTTATCAACCTTAACGTATAATGCCCTTTGTCATCATCTCTTCTCTTTTTCTATCTTCTTCCCTCTTTTCCTCCCCTCTCTCTCTATCCAGTAGCCGCACTCTATAGTGACCTACACCTGATAACCGAAGCTCTCCATTTTTGGATGATTCATATTTTTCTGAATGTAAGTTCACTGGCCATTGTTTTGTTTAATAGGCTAACTAAAAAACGAGTTATGGGTTCAATATGCATCTGGGTTCTTACAATTTCCTTTTTCTCTTCCATCAGCGCTTTAGTCTCTAGCGTTGCTAATAGGACTCTTTTATGATAACATCAGTACGGGTATGTTTCAGTTTCCCTTTTTTCTCCTCCGTTGCTTCCTTCCTTCTCTCTCTATTCCCCTTTCCCCTCTCTCTTTGTTTTATGTCTACTCTTTCTCTCCCCTTTCCCTTTCTCCCTACCCTTCCTCCCATCGGATGTTCATCTGACTCACTTAGCCTCACGTACACTGTCTTCACGTTTGTATACCACATCACCTGATAAAACTCTGTTGTTATGTTTTTATTCAGAACATGATATTATTGTAATTATGTCGTTTGTGATTTTATCTGTTTATATCCAGTATCTTTTGGTCCCTGATGAAGGCTTAATTTAGAGCCGAAACGTCGGACTTTTATGCAATTTCCTGTTATCATGAAAAGACTTTATTACAACTTGCTATGAGAACTTTTTCTTGAATAAAACTACAACATACAACAAGAATCATCGACTATTTTCCTCTTTTCATACTGTGTGCCGGGATTCTCTTTGTTTATACCGCTCCCACCAGTGTCACTTGGTAAATCCGGAGCCCTGCCTCCGTGCACAAATTGATTGAACGTTGTGGCCCCTCGGCTTGAACCTTTCGGGGTCCCGCTACCCGTGTGTATGGCAGCTGTGCTCTTGATGGCTGGCACTTAGGATTTTAGTGGGTTGTGTAGTTTGGAGAACCCTATCCCCCGCGTTGTGCTGATGCCTTCAATCTCTGAGCTCTTGGGGAAAGTTCATAAAGAGACTATCCTCCACAGGTTAATAATTATCAAGGCGCTTGAAGCTTTTCCCTGATTTAGGGACCTGTACCTCGCCTTGCTCGGTACCGGTAAGTTCTTTTGTGCTTGCTGGTGCCGTCAGTCCTACATAACGATGTCTGTTTCACCCCTTTCCAACGTCACTACTACCGGTCCCCGACTCCTGTGGTCCCGGACCACCGTCTGCGACCCAACCTGTCGCCTCCCTGGGAGCTCCAACTCCCTAGCTCCTCACTTTTTCAGAGCTAACACTGTTCTGACTCAGTCCCTCCCACCAGTCTGCCTGACCCCTAGGTGGGCGGCCCTGCTCCAACCTGACTAACCCAATGGTGTGTCTGTACAGGTCTGGTGTGAGGTGTGGTTCGGATTTGTAGTGCGGGTGTTAATGACACTGTTGATGGGAACCTGGAACCATGGGGGGTTGGCCTTGCACCCTGGGGGACAGGATGCAGTTCCCTGTAGCACCCTGATATAGTCAGGGGCGCTACATATTCATTTATGCATCAACTAATTTGTGTAAAACTGAAGATTTTGTACTGAAAGTTATACAATTATCCTTACTTTCATGTTATGGGTTTAAACATGTTCTATGAAACTCAGCCTCGTCCAAATTTTGGAAATTTTTCTTGAGTTGAATCAGATATTGAAAACACATGTAAAAAACACAAATAGAATTTGTACAAGATAAATAGGTGTTTGAGTCCTATCTGCTGCAGCCCATTACTAACCTTATGCGGGCGTCACACAGTACGATCTATCGTGCGATCGCACGAGCGATCGTACCTGCCCCCGTCGTTTGTGCGTCACGGGAAATCGCTGCCCGTGTCGCACAAAGTCGTTAAACCGCCGTCACACGTACTTACCTGCTGAGCAACCTCGCTGTGGGTGGCGAACATCCTCTTCCTCAGGCGACGTCATACAGCGGCGGGCCAATAGAAGCAGAGGAGTGGAGATGAGCGGGATGTAAACATCCCGCCCACCTCCTTCCTTCCGCATAGCCGACGGGAGCCGCGGGATGCAGGTAAACTGTGTTCATCGTTCCCGTGGTGTCACACGAAGCGATGTGTGCTGCCCAGGGTACAATGAACAACCAGCGCAAAGAAAAATAAACGATTTTTTAAAAAATGAGCAACGTGTGACAGATAAATGATTTGCACACGATTTGCAAACGTTTTGCGTCGCTCGTAGGTGTCACACGGGACGACGTCGCAAACAATGCCGGATGTGCGTCACAAAAACCGTGACCCCGACGATGCATCGCACGACAGATTGTCTCGTGTGACGCCCGCATTAGTGTGCTTGTGCCATATGTCACCGCTGAGATCAGTAATATGCAGTATCGCTCACATGTGCATGGATGGCACGTCATACAGACATGTCTCATTAGCTGTCTGCTGCTGTCTGTATATGCTGTTTTAATGGAGTTAGGAATCAAGAAAGCGTGAGAGTGTCGCGTCCTATCCTATATTTGAATCTAGACATGCCATATGCTGTTGCCTTCAGCACCATTTACAGTAGAGCAGTGCCAGTTTATTTGTTGTACCATATTAGCTGGTGACCGATAACGAGACCAGGTCATGTCATGATAACAAGGGGCACTGCTCCGTACACAATACAGTTCGATAACCCAACTCTAGTAATCCATCTGTGTATCTATTTCATAACCCAGAGTGATTGTTGTTCCTTGGATATAAACAATAAAGAATTAATGAATTACTGCAATCAGGGATTTAAAGGGAAACTGTCACCAGGTTTTTGCTACCTAATCTGAGAGCAGCATAATGTAGAGACAGAGCTCCTAATTCCAGTAATATGTCACTTATTATGCTACTTTGTGTAATTTTTATAAAATCATTGTTTTATAAGCCGAAGATTATCATTGGAGGACTAGTAAATCTAGCGCTAGGTAGTCAAACCATGGCGCCATCACTGATTGGTAGCTTTTTGCCTATGCACAATGTATACAGAAAGCTGCCAATCAGTGGTGTGAGTGAGGTTATGCAGAGCTCAGCATTGAGAGAACTGGTTGATCCGCAGCAGATAAAAGGATTTACAATAAAAACTACATTAACCAGTAAAATAAGTGACACATTGCAGGAATCAGGGTCTCCTCCCCTACATTTATGCTGCTTTCAGCGTAGCAAAAACCTGGTGACCGATTCCCTTTAAAAGCTATGAAAATTTGATACAGAAGGTACAATTGTATATTCACACAGGCCATTTACTGGGAATGAGCACGCTTAGAAATTCTCATTTCCTGATGATTAGCCAGTCTAAACAGGCTGCCAATCACTTAGCGAAGGAGTAAAATGTTTTGTTTGGTGAAATGATACTTAAACTTTTTTTATCAGCAGCACATTATTCTGTGTATACAGGACATGTGCTGCTGAGCACAATGATGTCATAGGCTGATGTAGTAAATTGATTAGGCTTCATAGTATGTTTCAATTTATAAGCATGAAAGGATAGTCCATTACTTGGACAGCTATAGCTCAATGATAATATTCCCCTATGTAGAATAAAGAAACTTTATACTCCCCTTTGGTCTCGACATCATCCCAGCAATGTCGGCACCTTGTGTCCTGGGCACTGTCGGACACATACAGAAAAGGGCCCCTGTGCTAGGACAATATATGGGCCTGAGAACTCATCAGAGTGCACAATCCCACCTCTTTGGACCCCAAACTCTTGGACCCCTGTGCGACTGCACAGATTGCTCCAATTATATGTGTGCCCTGGTCTCGAGGCTTTCATGACGTTTTTATGTCACGTGTGCCCTGCAGTCAATCAGCGCCTGCTGATCGGACGCCTCACTCTCACTTCCTTAGGTGGAAGAATCAAGAACTGCTATTGGTCTCTGATTTCCTCCAGATGTCAGTTATGGCAGAAGGACGTGGGAGTGAAATGGCTAATCGTAGCTGCTGATTGGCTGCAGGGCTCACGTTACAAAACAATAAAGACTATTATACAAATGCTGATCAGCATCTATGTAGCCGTTTCAGGGTCCTTTAAGGTCTGTCATTAACCAGTGAAACATACAATATTCCTTAAAGCAATGAATAACCTCCTTTAAACACTAGCCTTGCAGTATATTGTAGTTACAGCATTGCCATTAATAAGTCAGGAATCATATATACGAATATTCAGCTACAATCTAAATTTGCTTTGCTTCCCCAAATCCCTATGCACTTCTTTACTGAAAATAATTCACACAAAAAATGGTTACAAAAGGGTTCAAGTTAATATTCTGGCAAAACAATATGTAGTATATAAAACCATAAGCCAACTGAACAGCACTAGAAAAGTCTTGATATTGGCAGTCAATAATTTGCTATAATTAGATATGCATACATTTGTTCAGAAGTGATTTCAATAAAAGGGTTCAATTTCTCCAGACCTTGGCAATTTCATACAGCGGACGTCCTCCTGCCACCGGTAAATGTGTATTCTAACACATAATGGGTTATTGATTGAAAAATTGTGTTCCACTACACTGTCAGGGTCCCAGCTCGAAAGGACAGAATAATTCCTCCTGTACATGGCTAATAGAAGGATCAAAGCAACTTCCCTTCAAGAGCTCAGTATCTTGTTAAAAAAAGGTATGAAATAATATACATGACTACTAACATTGAGTTTTCCTTATCTACATTATTTCCTGTATATGCATCATCTGTCCCCTTTATTTCCAATGGGTATTAACATATACCGTTTATAAAACATATATTCTTTTCTTGTATTATTAAATGCTCTAATACAGTATTTCTTACAAATGTGAGATTAGATATATAGCTACTAGAAAATACAGTATTACACCTTGTTAAAAATAAAAAAATAAAAAATAAGATGGCTACAAATGTGGTATTATATGCTGGTCATCAAAATGATGTGCCAGGTCCACCAGAATGGGAGCTTGTTAGGAAGCACCCCATGAGGTTCAAATGCAAAAATAGAGAAAAGTGGCAAAGTTTGTTAGACAGAGTAATCCATTTAACCCATAACGTAAAAGAAACTAGTTTGGTATGAGATAATTCATATACAATTTTGGCCTTCATTGTGATGACCTATCAAATACGGTATTGACCAAAAGCACCAGGGCCAGATAAGTCTACATGAATGTCCAGAAAAGGAAGAAAGTGTGGCACTCACCATTGGTAATATTCACAATGTTATTCTTCAATCCATCATAGCATACAGGTAAGACAGGGGGGAGGGGGTTGGGTTGGGGGACATCAAGATGATGGCTGTTTTGCGCGACCAAGTCCGCACTCGTAATGCCTGCCTGTAACTACAGACTCAGACTGGCTGTCACGGACAGGCTAGAGGAAAACTACTCACAAAGCAGGACGCCGAGAACCCTGAAACCTTTAACTCCTATACAGGGATTTGGAATTACTGCAGGAGATCGCTATCTGTGGTAGGTTGCAGTTCAGAGGAGAGTAGTAGTCAGGCAGGGTCAAAATAGGAGATGCAGAACAGGGACAAAATCGTCAGACAAGGACGTAGTCAGGAAACCAGGCAGAGGTCAAATACGGATCTAGCAGCGGGAACACAGCGTCGCCTGGTGATCGAAGCAAAAGTTGCAGGAGCAGACTCTGGTGGGGACGTGACAGCACTTCAACAGGTCGTTGTGAATGGACCTGTTGAAGTGCAGGCTTGGTCGCACAAAACGGCCATTATCTTGATGTCCCCCGACCCACTCCCTGCTTAACCAGTATGCTATGATGCTGTTACGGATTGAAGAATAAAGTTGTGAATATTACTAATGCTGTGTGCCGCACTTTCTCCCTTTTCTGGACTTTCGGATTTAAGATTTGTGCTTTATGTGCTGAGCACCAGCATTATTCTGACAACAGGTGCCTGAATCAAGTGTGCATAGCGGAGCGTGTTGCTGGACTTTGAGTGGTAGTGCTGGACTTTTCTTCTATTTTGCAAATCGTAAAAGTCTACATGACCAAAGATCTCCGCAACATACTTCTCTTGGGTTACCCACCAAAAAACAATACAAAGGCCAGATGCTTTGCTTTGTTTCCTAATTTACATGATTTCCAACTAAGGTTCCCTGAATCCCCTGGTGTGCTTTAGAATGTGGTCAGAAGTTCCTTTGGAGACCCTCATCGAAGCAATAGGAGGACCCACCATGGTTAGGCTTAATTCATATAAGCATTTCAAAACTCAAAAAAACAGACAATTTTTTCATCAGTAATCTTATCTGTATGCAATTCATATGGCATTAATGAGGCATTCAATTATTAAGACACTATACAAGGCCAAATAGAATTTCTTATGTTAATAATTCACATCGAATCCGCTAAAAATGGATGTTTTGTCCATATGGCGTCAATTTTCTTGTAAACGCACTGAAATATATTGGTGAGTTTCATCTGTAAAAATGGATCACACTAGCGAATACTGTGATTTTTTTTTTTTCACAGTTTGTCGATTTGTATATAAAATAGTTTAACGTTCCCATGGTCCATATGAGTTCTGCTTTTTATACAGACACTCTTGGAACAAACCTATGTTCATGTGAATGTAACCTGAAGGTACAAAAAGTTATTCAAGCATCAACTTCCTCATAGATGTTTGGTTTTGGTGGAAGCCAAATAATCAACAAATACCAAACAAAATCCAAGGTTTTTTGCAAGTAAAAGGGATTCTTTAGTAGTAGAAAAAGTTAAAGGGTCATAATTCTATGCAAAAATGGAGAAATTCGAGCATACTAAACACAAGTGTTATTGACAATATCTCATTCCGTATACCTTTATGCATAAAGGGTTATTTCCATCTTTAAAAGTTTTCTGTTACAGATAGATAGAGGTCATACTGCTAGGACCCCACTCATTCTCTTGTAGACTGTGAGCCCTCTCGGGCAGGGACCTCTCTCCTCCTGTACCTGTCTGTGTCTTGTATTGTTTATGATTATTGTACTTGTCCCTATTATGTATACCCCTTTCACATGTAAAGCGCCATGCAATTGATGGCGCTATAATAATTAATAATACTAATAATAATTCTGAGATCTGCATAGCCCTATCTGAATGGAGCATAGGCCAGACATGATACTCATTATCTACGGCATTGCTAGAGATAGAATGGGGCTCTGTGGAGCCCGGTCAGGATGGGGCGTGATGGGCAGGTCATATGCACCACCTCTCTATTCAAACAGGACTTTACAGAGCACCTTTCTCAGGATTATTGGGTTCCCCATGGTCAAATCTCTACCGAGCAGTCAGTCATCTATCTTATGGAAAGTTAATAAATTCTGAAGATGGGAATAGCCCTTTAATGAAGCTCAGAACCTTACTCAACATCATATGTAATAACCTTGCTCCTTTCAAAAAGCAACTTAATTTGATCTAAGCCCAGAATTGAACTTACGAGTCGTTTCCATGGAAACAAAATGCCAAGGAACATTGCACTTAGTGTTCTTATATAACTAGAAGAACAAGCCATACCCAGGACAGTCAAATATCTATGAACTGTTACCCTATGTCTACTTCCATAAAGGTTACTAAACATTAAAAGAAGTTTGTCAAAGAATAAAATTATAAAATATAAGTTTAAAGGTGTTGTCCACTACCGGACCGGTGGGGAACTCAGGAGTGACTGGACTGGGAGGCAAGTATAGATACTGTTATTTCTTTATATAGCACCATGGGTCCTACTGGACCGGTGGGGAACTCAGGAGTGACTGGACTGGGAGGCAAGTATAGATACTGTTATTTCTTTATATAGCACCATGGGTCCTACTGGACCGGTGGGGAACTCAGGAGTGAGAGTGGTACTGGACTGGGAGGCAAGTATAGATGTTGTTGTTTTTTATATAGCACCATGGGTCTTACTGGACCGGTGGGGGACTTAGGACTGAAAAAGGCACTGGACTGGGACGCAAGTATAGATACTTTTTATTTTATATAGCACCATGGGTCAATTAATAAGGAATAGTTTGGTAGTAGACAACCCCTTTTAAATGCAAATATAAAATTGTGACATCTTGTAAAAAAACATTTTGCAACAGAGCAACTATTTTTAAAGAAGTTGTGCTCATTAATGTGAATTAAGGGTCACATTTATTATTGTATTTGCGGCTTGTTTTTGCTGTTTTTTTTGCCTGATTTTCGTTGGTGGCAAATTCTTTTATTTTGTGTTTTTTTTAAAGTTTATTTTAATGTGTTGACCTGTTTTGTTTTGTTTTTTCCGTTTGCAGATTTGGGGATTCCAGGTATTTTCGCTGGTCATAAATTGTGACTTTTTAAAAACTCACAAAACTTTTGCACAAATGAATTCCAGTTTTTCTTTCCCCCACTCTGAGTCTTTTATGTACAATTGCATCCCCTAACCTGTTTTTAGTATTTTAGATACAAATTTGAAGGGTTAAACACAAAAATAAGGAGCATTTTTTTATTTTGTGTCAAATTCATAAACCATTTTTAAGATTTTGGTGAAAAATAAGGTCAAAGAAAACTACGAGATAAAAAAGAAAAGTGACTTAAAAAATGCAAATGGTGATTTTGGCGCTAAATCTGCACTACAACTCTGGAGAGAAACCGAAAAGTCGTCCTCCAAGACAAAATCCATGGGAACCAAACAGCTTTTCTCATTTGCTAAACTTAAAAAATATAAAGTTGTGCAGATGGAATAATTTAGTCATATAGCGAAAAGCTGGATCTATAACTGTAACAAAAACAATAAACAATAACACAATGGCCCCTTCGTATACAGTATATTTCCATTTTATGGGATTTCCCATATTCAGGAAAACCTTTCATGGATATCAGCTGAGAATAAAATCCAAAAAGAAAATACTGGCTAGATTTTCCCTGAACTATACATTTTTACGTGCTGAGAATTTGACAATAGTCACCTCACATAAAGGAATTCCAATACTGAGTGGCAGCTCGGCTACAATGTCCACCTGTTATTGTGACAAGCAGTAAAGCGGGATGTCAGAAATTGCTTGGCATGCCTGCTGAATAACCTTTACACCGAACCATCCATTTCTGAAGAAACTGTGGCTGTGCTGTAATATTTCACTAGTGCTGTATATTTGTCTTCGCTTTCATTTTAATGAAGCACTCATAGGGAGTAATTACAATGTTGGTACTTAATCAGCACTATACAGCACATTTCATGGAAAAATAATGCAGATATATACTTAAGAATACAAATAAATGGAGACTCCAGTGAAAAGGAGCCACTGCAGTTATTTGCTAGGGAGTCCCTATTGAATATTTTAGGCACTTCGTTGCTAGGCAACATCTATGCTTAGCTTTTATAGGCCACAGATCCAGCAAGACATGGGTGACCTGCTGAATCACCTGGGTCATGAGCCCATTGATACTCTCACCCGCATGTCTATATAGGTACTTGTAGTCATATTGAAGACAATAAGATATTACAGTGTAATGACACATCACACCATAGGGCGTTACTTGACTAGGTCGACGACGGACTCTGAAATCTCAATCTGCCTCCAGCACCATTTTCTTGAAGTCCATCGCCGGGAGATAAATGGCGCATGCCTTGCCCCGCCAGTACAACCACTCCTCACAGCCCAGGACCTACAGCATTACCACAGTCAAGCTGCCACCAGCTTCCTATGACTCCGCTCCACCACCCCCCGGTAAGCTACATTCTGCTTATAAGTCAGACCCTCATTTTTACGTTAATTTTTTCCCCATTTCCTCCTCTAAATTTGCTTCTTATAGTCTGATGCATCTTATAATCCAAAAAATACGGTAATTATACTGCTATACACTGACTTTGGTGCCAATGATATCTGAACAGTTTAATATTGGTGCTGATTAAGAATTTGACTTTGGTGTTGTCACATTGGCTCCAGTTTCTAAGATATTTAATAGTTTATTAGTAATTAATGCAACATACAGTAGTCTGTCATTATATGTATGTACCATAAGTCTTGATATCTCTCCTCCATCACCTTCATATATTGGTGGAACTTCTTGCCTTTTTCCTCACTGAAGTCTCTAAGAATATCTGGAAATCTGTTTAAATGGCTCTTGCAATAGTGCATCTTTATACTTATATTAACACCCCCATTTCTGAAGTTAGCGAGCATATCTTGCACCAATTCATCATAATTGTCTGCTCTGTGATTAGCCAAGTGATCCTTCACAACTGAGACAAAACTCTTCCAGGCTGAAGCCTCAGTGTCATTCATGCATTTGGTAAAATTGGAATTGTACATGAGTTTACGAATATGAGGACCATCAAAGATTCCAGTTTGTTATTCCATGCACATTCCTGGGAATCATCTATAAATATACTTAAATCAAGCCCTAACAAACTGCCCTTACAAGCCCTAACAGCTGTGGGCTGCAGTCCTTAACCTTCTGTTTTATCTAGGCTGGTTATCAAAAATGAAGGGCATCCCATCCCGCTTTTTAAAAATATTTATTTAAATAATTTAAAAAATGGCATGGGATTCCCCCTATTTTAGATAACCAGCCAAGGTAAATCAGACAGCTGGGTGCTATTATCAGACTGGGAAGGCCAATGGTTATTTGGTCCTTCCCAGCCTAAAAATAGCATCCTGTAGCCGCCTCAAAACTGGCACATCCATTAAATTCTGATACTTTGTTCGGCTCTTCCCGATTGCCCTGATCACTCAAGGTAATACTTTTGTCAGCTGTGAATTGAAGCCCGCATCAAGCTCAGGGGTAAGTAATGGATAGGCGTCTATCAAACAACGCACACAGGAAAAAATAGTTTATATGAATAAAAACTCCCCCACACTTCCTCGTTCACTAATTTCTTAATTAAAAAGAAATTCTCAAAGTTCAGATGTAATCCAATGGTGTATTGCTCTGAGAACAAAACTCCATAGGGTTTGATGGGCGTTGTGGTGTCCTTACACCACTGAATTATGTCGGAACTTTGAGGATTTCTTATTAATTTAAAAAAATGGTGAATGAGGGGATGTGGGGGAGTCTTTATTCACAATTGGATTAAGTTGGAATTTGAAGGATTTTTTTAAATTACTGAATTGGTGAATGATAGAGTGGGGGGTGGTCTTTATGAAAGACTTGTGCTCTGTTTATGGCTGTCTGCATGTGAGCGAAATCCTAACTGCCTAATAAGTGACTTCTATTGGGGTTAAGGTCAAGTCCGGGTCCCAAGCCTAACTTTTTTAAAAGCCCAGCTTCACCCACTGAACCAAACTTCCACAGGTCCGCTTATCTCTAGCCATTACCAAAAACAATGTTAGAGTCAAAAGACAAACCAAAAGATATTGCATTTCTTATCACACACAAGTCACATTGGGGGGAATGCATTATTTTCATGGATGTCCATTATCTCAAAAACTAGACCCAATCTGCAAAATTAATGACATTTTTTAATTTAACACCATCATAGCCTAAATCCATTCAAAAACCATTGCCACCTTTTATTTTTGGAGACCTGTGTTATAAATGGGGGAGACTATATAACACTTCATCTATCTAGATAAAATTGTGCCTTGTGAACAGTGTTTTAATTACTAAGAATCTTGTTTTGTTTGTGCAACAAAAAGTAGAAAATCTACAGTCTAAACATTTAGTTGGGGTGTAAGAAATTGGCAGCATATCAGCAAGTGCCCTGACTGCGCTAAATTCTATTGGACTAAAATACTGCACAGTTTTAACACTAAGGGCGGCTTTGCACATTGCAACATCGCACGTGCAATGTCGGTGGGGTCAAATCGAAAGTGACGCACATCCGGCGTCACTTTCAACATCGTAGTGTGTAAATCCTAGATGATACGATGAACGAGCGTAAAACGTAGTTATCGTATCATCGGTGTATTCTCCGACATTTCCATAATGCCGGTGCCGCGACAGGTCTGATGTTGTTCCTCGTTCCTGCGGCAGCACACATCGCTGTGTGTGAAGCCGCAGGAGCGAGGAACATCACCTTACCTGCCGCAGGCGGCTATACGGAAGGAAGGAGGTGGGCGGGATGTTTACGTCCTGCTCATCTCCGCCCCTTCGCCGCTATTGGCCGCCTGCCGTGTGACGTCGCTATGACGCCGCACGCCCCGCCCCCTTAGGAAGGAGGCGGCTCGCCGGCCAGAGCGACGGTCGCAGGGAAGGTGAGTGCATGTGAAGCTGGCGTAGCGATAATGTTCGCTACGCCAGCTATCACAAGATATCGTACTTGCGACGGGGGCAGGGACTATCGCACTCGACATCGCAGCATCGGCTTGCGATGTCGTAATGTGCAAAGCCCACCTAAGGCTGCCTTCGCACTGTGTTATTACCTACGTTCACTGATCCTGTCGCGGCTTCCATCCAAACCCCCAGCAAAACAGGTTTCAGACGCATTCGCAGACTGGGCCAGTGACTATAATGGTGCAGATGGAGACACTGTGTGCTCTGTTTTGCATCAGTTTTGGGTCTGTACGCTTTCTAGAGACGGACATTCAGATGCAGTCTACTACGGTAGCCCAGTGAACTTAGGTCATAACACAGTGTGATAGAGTTCTAACACATGTCCGATGTTGAGATCCAGGAGGAGCGTCTGCTGGTCATCTTTCCCAGCAATACCTAGACCTGTTTGAGGACTCTATTTCTGGGGGAAGCCAGCAGAGAACCGTCCAGCACCTGCCACTGAATAACACAGCCTATTATATAACGGTGCCTGATAATTTCCAGATAATTACTTTTAATTTTGTCTGTTTCATGATTGATCCTAATAGAATATTATCTTCTTGTGTTTACGCTATGTATACTTACTATTTTTTAATGTTTTTAGTTTTTTGTTTGTTTTGAATTAGGATATACACTCATATCTATTGTTGTATAGCACATTTTACTGGCTTACCACCAGGACTTGTAAACCCAGGGCTTCTCCTGATATGTTGGCTGTTAAAGGGGTTGTCTAGATCAATGATATTAATGACCTATTCATAGTGTTACTGATCAATATGAGATCGGTGTAGATCTGAGACTGCAGTTTATTTTAGATGAATGAGAAATGAACTGCAGTACTCAACAACGACCACAAAATAATGTACAGACCTGCGGTGTAAAAGGAGTAGACGGTAAACTGAACGGAATAAAGGGCTGAGTTCCCACAGGATTGCATTATGGTTCAAAAAGCACTTAGCCAATGGTAATATGGTTGCTTTACACAGCAACTTGTTTTACCCTGGAAGCCAGGCGTCTAGATGATATGTTCAACAAGTGAAGTGCAGACAGCTCTGACCAATTGCTCAGTATGATGCAGGTGCAGTGCTTGGGACTACAGGTGGGTTCCTGGATCCATGGATAAGGCAAAAAAGATTTGTATCCGGCATCTGCAAATAAAAATCACACCTTTATTGAATTGGTTTAAAACATGAGAAATTTGAGCATAGAGAGTCTAGACAGACCAGTCTATGCATTTCGGGCAAAGCCCTTAGGCAAGACTAAGGGCTTTGCCCGAAACGCGTAGACTTGTCTGTCTATGCTCGATTTTATCATGTTTTAAACCAATTCAATAAAAGTGTGATTTTTATTTACAGATGCCGGATACAAATCTTTTATGTCTAGATGATATGTCTGTAACATGGCATTTGCAGTATGCCCAGTGAGGGCAATCAGGTTACACAGTATAGGCCCATAGCAGGCCAAGGCAAACAGCAATAAGCAAGTGTGTTCGAGTTTAAAGACTTGTGCAGATATCTTATTTAACTTATTTTTTGTTTTTGTTACCCTATTATTGTCATCAAGATGAAATCTCATAAGGTGATTTCTCATAAGCTACATTCCTTTGCCTATAAGACTAGGAAATGTAATCTATTAGTTTAATTCCTATCAAGAACATCTAGCTTTAAGCCACAATGTCAAGAATGATCATTTCATGCCAAGAACGCTGAGAAAAACCTGAAGCTGGAACAAAAATGGAAAGGCATTCTGCTTTCAGAAATCAATTTTTAGTGTACAGAATTTCAACTGAAAAGAATTCAAGAGTCGGAAATTAAATTGTGCCATCGCGGTTATAAGGTTCAGGAGCGCAAAACAGATTGAACTACAGTACAAGTTTATAATGAAAGCCCTAATGCACATTTTTATCTAATGGAAATTTAATGAACATTTTAGTAAAAGTTTATTGCCAGCGGATGTTGGCAGCTCATTAATTTTAATCAAACGCTGAGGAAACATAGAATATATCATACGGAGAAAAGGTTTGTTTAAAAGGAATCAAGTATGCCAGTTATAAATACAGTAATGTAGTAGGTAAGTAGATTTTTTTTATAGCTTTAGTTCATAGAAAATAGTAGAAAATTATTCACTTTCGCAAGAAAGTAATTATAGTGCAGTAAAATCATTTTTCTTAATCATTCTATTAGCAAAATGTGTTGAAGATAACCCGCAGTGTGGTCTGTCCCAAGTCTGTGCTGCGAGCGGCACTAAAGTGGGCAGCGTCCTTCACCTGCCGCTAGGCTACCATCCTCAGTGTGGGAGTGAGTGTCAGAAGATTTTACAGTGATGAACAGAACGTTGCCTAGTTTAGTGTAGCCAGCAAAATTCACTTAATAGAGTAATTTATAAAAATGATTATACTGCAGAGTCCGGCTCTATAACCATTTTCTTGTGAAAGTTTAGGTGTGCTTAAAGACAAAAAACAGTTATTAAAATATCCTACTACTTAGGGTAGTATTTAAAGGCAATCTGTAAGCAGGTTTTTGCTATGTAATCTGAATGCTGTAAGGGTTAACAATAGATTTCAGTCATGTGTCTCTTATCACAAAGTGTGCTATTGTTTGCCTACATCAGGGTTCCCCAACTCCAGTCCTCGAGGGCCGCCAACAGTGCATGTTTTCAGGATTTCCTTAGCATTGCATGGGTGTTGGAATCATCAACTGTGCAGGTGATTAAATTATCACATGTGCAATACTAAGGAAATCTTGAAAACATGCACTGTTGGCGGCCCTTGAGGACTGGAATTGGGGACCCATGGCCTACATCATGCTGCTCTCAGATGAGGTAGCAAAAACCTGCTGACAGATTCCCTTTAAAGTGAACCAAATAGCAGGATTTATACCTAGACGGTATTAGTACCGCTTTATCAGCCTCTTAATGCCAGTTTTAATTACGCATGTATTATCCCAAAACATTACTCCTCTATGTTTAAAAAGAATGATTAATGCTGGTGTGCATGATACCCGACTAGTCCACTGTCAATCATTCCTACAACGCTCTTCTTCTCCTCTTCACTGCTCTTACGCCAGATGCTTGGATATCAATCACGCTGCTGTTGCTGTGATACCAGCATGCTGTTGAAATGCTTGACAGCAGTATCGGATTAGTCCCAGTAAATGCACGCTGGCATTAAATATTTTTTAAAACATACTACAACAATTCTAATGGATAGTACAGCATTAATTAAAAATGGTATTAGGATACTGATAACGTGATCCAAAAGCCTTATGGGGTAAATTCTACTGTCAGGTTGTGCTAGATAGATAGATAGATAGATAGATAGATAGAGGGGGATAGATAGATAGATAGATAGATAGAGGGATAGATAGAGAGAGAGATAGATAGATAGATAGATAGATGGGGATAGATAGATAGATAGATTTTTTTTTTTTTTGTTTGGTGCACACTACATCCGATCATCCTGTTGTTACCCCCAGTGTGAGCTGTTCAAACACTACAAGCGGCTCGCTCTAGGCCGAGAACCAAGTGTACCCAAGCACAGTGATGGGTCGCACAAGTGGTTTTCATTCCCAAAGCTCCCGAACTCCAAATCCAAACTTTGTTTTCTTGGAAAAGTCTAAGCTCATACTAGTAAGTGACACATCACTGTAATCTGGCTCTTGTGCTCTATATTTTGCTGCTCAGATTAAATAGCAAGAACCTGCTGGAAGATTTCCTTTAATATAATAGGGTAAAATTAGAGTTTATTTTTTTCCGTAGTGAAAATCACTGATGAAACACTGATAAAATCTGACGCTTGCACAACTTTTTTTTTTTTTGCGTATGTGAAAAATCAATGATGTCTAAATAAGGCCTAACTCACACATCGGGAAGGACCTAATATATGAGATCTTGACAATTACTATGGTTGTGTAGTTAAAATTTGTAGGTTAACAACCTAAATGAATTATCCCACCAGAAGAGCATTTAATGTATGTTAACATAAATGAATGAGATGTAGCACAAAACAGACCTAAAAACTGCATCCAACAAAAAAAATCTAAAATTTTGTGGTATATTATATTTTAGTCAGCTTTTTTTTTTAACAAATTCATGACCATGACATTTTACTCTGCTCCTGATCGGGCACATTTTTTTCAGAGTTTATTGCACATGCGAGCCCGCATCAAAGGCAGGTAGACGACCTTGGACCTATAGCTCTGCAAGCCTGATCATTTCAAAAAATTAGTCTTGTAAACCCTTGTAATTTATTTTAAGGCTACATGGACATAGTTTTCTCAGCCTTTGACTACGTTCACAAGTTGTGTTTTTACTGCGTCATTTGTCTACTGTGCATGTTTAAATAAAGTTCGTTTCATTTACCACAAACGCAGAAAAAAGTAATGCACTCTCATTGCTTTCAGTGGTGAAAAAAAATCAGCAAAAACACTGAAAGAACCGACATGCTGCTTCTTTCATAAACACAGCAGGTTTCCCTTTCAGTCAGGAGTAGAAAGAACACTCAGAGAAAAAGTGTAATAAAAACACCAGCACCATTTCTGTATTTATTACCCACTCCTGCTTTTGTCTTACAAATACTGAGGTAAAAACTCACCAAATACTCAACTTGTGCACATGGCCTTACAAATACTGAGGTGAAATACTCACCAAACACTCAATATGTGCACATGGCCTTACAAATACTGAGGTAAAATACTCACCTAATACTCAACTTGTGCACATGGACTTACAAATACTGAGGTAAAATACTCACCTAATACTCAATATGTGCACATGGCCTTACAAATACTGAGGTAAAATACTCACCTAATACTCAATATGTGCACATGGCCTTACAAATACTGAGGTGAAATACTCACCTAATACTCAATATGTGCACATGGCCTTACAAATACTGAGGTAAAATACTCACCTAATACTCAATATGTGCACATGGCCTTACAAATACTGAGGTAAAAACTCACCAAATACTCAACTTGTGCACATGGACTTACAAATACTGAGGTAAAATACTCACTTAATACTCAATATGTGCACATGGCCTTACAAATACTGAGGTAAAATACTCACCTAATACTCAATATGTGCACATGGCCTTACAAATACTGAGGTAAAATACTCACCTAATACTCAACATGTGCACATAGCCGTACAAATACTGAGGTAAAAACTCACCTAATACTCAATATGTGCACATGGCCGTACAAATACTGAGGTAAAAACTCACCAAATACAAATACTTCCAAGGTTGTGAAGTGGTCAAGGAGGACCTTCTACTAAATTTTACGTGTTGATCTGTACACTAAATGTAAAACTGGCTGCAGAACGGAATAAAAAATATTTTTTGTTTTAAATTTCGCCTCTCCAATCAAAGTATTTGGCACCTAACATTTACTTTAGTCCATGTGGGTCTTATCAGATACTTTTCACTGGGGGATGTACTTTTCCCTGTATTAGTTGCTCTCTGATAACATGCATTTGAACTATAACATGCCATACTTTTCAGATTATAAAACGCACTTTTCCTCCCCAAAATTTGGGAGAAAGTGAGGTGTGTCTTATAATCCGAATGTAGCCTACTGTAGTAGTGGAGAATGGTCACAGGAGGCAGGGGCCAACCTGAAAATGACGGCAGTTTGGGCTTCAAATAATGGCACCCGGAGTTGGCATGTGTGCAAATTGAGTTCTGGGTTCAAGATCTCATCTGCACATGTACTGCCTCCGGTCTATTGATCTCCCAGCAGCGGACTTCAAAAGAATGGCGCTCGGAGGTGATGTGTGCGCAGATGAGATCTTGTCTCGTCATTGAGCCGATAGTTCAATCTGCGCACACGCCAACTATGGGTGACATTTCTTTGAAGACCACACCGCTGACAGTTTCTGGATGTTCCTGTCTCACAGCGCTTGTAGTTAGCATCTGGGACACCCTGCACACCATCCACAATATCACCCTACTCCACCACCGTCCCTGCCTCCTGTGACCCCGCTCCACCATTGCTGCCGCCCTCCATCCCCAGGCCAGCAAGTCACCACTGGATTATAAGACGGACCTCTTATTTTATTTTTTTTACCTTTTTTTTGGGGGGGGGTGCGTCTCAATCCGGTGTGTCTCATAAAATGAAAATGCAGTACTTTGATTGCTAGCATCTCTGCAGTGGAGAGGCGAAAAAAAAGTGTTTTACTCCGCTCTGCAGCCACTATTACATCGTGTGTACAGTTCTACATAAAAAAAATTGATTAAAAGTCCTCCTGTTTTATTGCAAATTTCCCCTAAAACTAATGTGGGCGTCACACGAGACGAGCTATCGCACGATGCATCGTCGGTGTCACGGTTTTCGTGACGCACATCCGGCATCGCTTGCGACGTCGTTTCATGTGACACCTCTAAGCAACGCAGAATCGCTCACAAATCGTGAGTCGTGTACACGTCGCTTATTTTTAAAAAATTGTTTATTTTTAATGGCGCCGGTTGTTCATCGTACCCGGAGCAGCACACATCGCTCCGTGTGACACCCCGGGAACGATGAACATAGCTTACCTGCGTCCCGCGGCTCCCGCCGGCAATGCGGAAGGAAGGATGTGGGCGGGATGTTAACGTCCCGCTCATCTCCGCCCCTCCGCTTCTATTGGCCGGCCGCTGTGTGATGTCGTTGTGATGCCGAACGTCCCTCCCCCTTCAGGAAGTGGATGTTCGACGCCCACAGCGAGGTCGTGCGGGAGGTAAGTGTGTGTGATGGGGGTTTAACGACTTTGTGCACCACGGGCAACTAATTGCCCGTGACGCATAAACGACGGGGGCGGGTACGAATGCTCGTGCAATCGCACGATAGATCATACCATGTGAAGCCCGCATAAGGCTGGTATATTAGCTCCAGTTTCAGAGGGGAAAATCAGTATTTTCTCTGCGCAGGAGAGATGACTATGCGTCCTCAGACCCAGCAGCTCATGTTCTATCCCTACACCTAGAGATCACATCATCTCTGGGTCCAGAGGAGGAAGCGCAGTCAGTGCTTCCTAATCTGTATACATATACAGCGCTTGTTCACCAGTGTGTATACAGTGATTAAGAATGTAAACATTATGATAAATCAAGTCTGCCTTCTTTGTCGAAAGTCTGGCTGTATATGACAGGGAGCTCAGTGCTTCCACAGGTGAACAATGTCGTGCAGCTGCTCTATAATGCAGGCACTCCTCCTTGATAGACAGATCTGGGGAGGAGCAGAACTGAAAAAAGTAGCAGAACTATAAAGCGATAGACATAAGAGGGCATTTAAATACCCACACAGCTTTAGATAGTGAGAATTGTGATTAGGAGAATTCTAGGGGCTGGTGATTTTTCAAAATTTATAGCAGCAGCATTTCAGGAGCTGAGAGGGAGGGGGAGATAAGTAAGAGACTAATGTCTAAAGTATGACCCGACGTCACCTCTCGTAACCGGTGGTGTCCTGCTCCGCTCCTCCCATCTATTTCCTGCTCCAGGGCAAGATGGGAAAGAGGTGACGTCGGGTCATCTGGCCAGCGCTTGCGCAGAGCGCTGGAGCCAGAGAGGAAAGCGCGGGCACGACATAATGGGAGGGCACTTGCTGATGACAATCACAGCGCCGCCCATAATCTCGTGCCTGCGGAACACGTCACCAGCGGTCACACTGTGCACACAGTGCACAGTCCCGGTACAGTCGCATGGCGCATGTGCGGGACCACGGGCGCACTGGGCGGCATCCTGAGGTATGAAATGGAGCATTGGGGGATGCCGTAAATCGGCAGGAGGGACAGTAACTGACACCAGACAGCTCACCCCAATGGATAATTTAGAAGATTTGCATACCAAAAGATACAACTTTATAAAGTATTTAATTTGGTCTAAAAGGGGGCACAAAAACTATAGGAACCTTGCTAGAATGCAGCCCAGGAGCTGCAGAAGGGGAAACTTTTAGGTTTAAAGCAAAATTTCTGCTGACAGGTTCCCTTTAACTACTCTCCTGGAATGTAACGACTGCACACACTTGTCCAGGCACTAGTGGTCAAACTACATGGAAACCAGCTGTACACTGTGTAAGATAAAAGCTCTTTTTGCAGGAGAATGACAACATATATAAAAGCAAGTCAATTGTAAACTTACTTATTTTCACACTGTGTAACAAACAATTTAATAACACAAGACTACTGCATTAAATCTATTTTTCATGCATTGATTTTAAAAAGAAATTTCTCCTTTTAACCCCTTAAGGACAAAGACAGTTTTGTACTGAATGCCCAGGCCATTTTTGTAAATCTGACCAGTGTCACTTTATGAGGTTGTAACTCTGGAACGCTTCAACGGATCTAGGTGATTTTGATATGTTTTTTTTCGTGACATATTGTACTTCATGTTAGAGGTAAATTGAGGATGATATTTATTGCTTTTATTTGTGAAAAAATCTGAAATTTGAAAAAAATTCGCAATTTTAAAACTTTTAATTTCTATGCCCATAAACCAGAGAGTTATGTCACACAAAATAGTTAATAAATAACATTTCCCACATGTCTACTTTATATCAGCGCAATTTTTGAAACAAAATTTTTGGGGGTTAGGAAGTTAGAAGGGTTCAAACTTCATCAGCAATTTCTCTCATCTCCACGGCATAAATTGACATTCTGCAGCGCCAGATGTAAGTTTATGCTGTGGCGAAAATAAGCACAGTAGGCAGATTTCTAAAAATCCTCCCACTTCGCTTTTTACTGCACAGCGCAGCGTTATGAACACAGCAAAAACACAGTGTCCAAAACACTTGAATCGCGGGCACACAGCCTAAAAAGCTAGGATGGATGGATAAATAGACAGACATGTCAAACACATATATAATGTGCCATCCCTTTGCATATTCTAAGCTGGCACCCTTTAGTGACTTTCATGTGGCACTAAAGGGTGCCTAGCCTTGTATTTAGCCAAAAAATAAATAATGGGAAAAAAAAACAACATCGAGGTCCCCCCATTTTTGATAGCCAGCTAGGGTAAAGCAGACGGCTGCAGCCTGCAAACCACGGCTGGTAGCTTTACCTTGTTTGGTGATCCAATTTGGAGGGCACCAGAGGCTCTTTTTTATAATTATTTATAAATAATAATAAAAAGAAACCAAAACAAATAACGTAGGGTCCCCCCCAAATTTTAATCACCAGCCAAGGTAAAGCGGACAGCTGTGGTCTAGTATTCTCAGGGTGGGAAGGTTCATAGTTATTGGCCCTTCCCAGCCTAAATATAGCAGGCCGCAGCCGCCCCAGAAGTGGTGTATCCATTAGATGCGCCAATCCTGGTGCTTCACCCCGACTCACCCGTTGCCCTGGTGCGGTGGAAAACGGGGAAATATATGGGGTTGATACCAGATGTGTAATGTCACCTGGCATCAAGCCCAGCAGTTAGTGATGTCATGGCGTCTACCAGATACCCGACATCATAACTGTCAGTAATAAAAAAAAAAAAAAGACAAAAAAAAATTTCTTTGAAAAAACATTCCCCAACACGTTCCCACTTTCACCAATTTATTGTAAAGAAAAAAAAAATCCGGTCAGCAGTAATCCAATAAGGGGGTCCAACGACGACTCTGGACTTTATAGAATAAGGGGGCACGCTCAGGGAATGTATCCCCCACTTTCTAGGAGTGCAGACCCTCCATGTGAGGAGTGTGGGTGCAATGAATCTGCACCCACTCTCCCCAGGTCCACAGCAGCAGTGTGAGCGGCAGTGAGCTCAGCGTCTCACTGAACACAGGAAGCTGAGCTGACAGCCGCTGTGCGCATCCACCCAGCGTTTATTGTGAAGGAGGAGGGATCATGGGGGATCAATGCTGCACAAGGTACCGGGGGGTATAGGGGGTGGTCTAGCTGGACCTGGGGAGGAGTTTTCTGTCACATGTGTCATGGCACATGCGATAGAAATCAGAGGAAGAGGGTAAATGCGGCTGGCGCGCTAATGTTCGCATCGCCATCTGGGATTTTTGGGAGGGGGTTGGGGGTTGGGGGGGGGCACTTTGGAGACAGCGGGAGACCGGAGGGGACTGGGTAGGAGATTTATCTCCTATCTAACATGTTTGATCATGCCAGGTGGAAGAGAAATCATGTTTTACCAATGCTGTCATTTACTATAATGTGATCACCGGTATACAGTGTATACCAGTGATCACGTGACTGGGGACCGGAAAAAAACGACCCGGATCGTGATCTCCAGGGTCTCAGCTACGCCCGGTAGCTGAAATCCCGGAGATTTTCCGATGCTGGGAGTGGCTATACACTTATTTCTGACCGCTGTAAAAAAAAGCGTCGGAAAGGAATAAGTACCCTCTTCTGCCGCCGTTAAAATGCGTATCGGCAGTCGTTAAGGGGTTAAAAGGAAAAACTATCTGTCTCACACTTAGGCCTAATCTGAAATGGTGGAAAACACAACAGTATATGCACATATTTTTTGTTGCTAAAAGTCCCAAAGTACCAGTAGATGTAAAGGCAAGTTCCAGTAAATTAAGTATACAGTAAAAACAGCCATTAATTATTTCCCACAATCATTCTGCTCATCCATATGGTCGTCTGTGTCTGGCACTAGAGCTCTTCCTATTCACTTTAAAAGATGAGCTGCTGTACAGAAAGGGTGTGCGCGAATCAAGGGGCAGCCAGGGATTCCCATAAAGTAGTGTTAATGTCCCATAGAACCCCTTTAATACTGCAAGAGCGCACTGGACTCTGTTTGCAATAGCCCTTAGTTTTCCTAAAAAAACAACTTTTTTTTCTAAAAGCAATTATCCAGATAACAAAAGCAATTTCTAGGATTTGCAACTGTCAGGCACAAGTACTGCGAGAATGGAATTAATTTGTGGTTGTTTAATTGGATTCAGCTAATTTCATTATAATCTTCTCCTACACCACCATAAGCATTTGGCAAAATAACAGATGGAAGAAAAAAAATGTACAGATTCCGAGTAAGGAAAGTTTGTAAATGTGAAACTGTTCTTCACTGTAGGTCAATACACGGAATAGCATTTCAGAACCACATTACTGGTAACTGGGCTGGAAAAGACGTTTCCATTAGGAGAGCTCCATCAGAAACAAATATTTTTAGTCAAGCGGAAAGGGAGACTGTGATGGGTACTTCTTTATCACAAACTTTTTGCAATATGTTCTACAGTAACTCAACTTTTTACTTTATCGAACAGGTCTTCCATGATAGAAAAAAACCTGTTTTAAAAGCAAATAGTAACTATTCATGTTTGGATTATTCGTAACGATTACAAAAGTACTATTCCGGTATTCGTCACGAGTAACAAACCTAATGCAAGTCAATGAAGAACCGGAGCATTTTTCTTGCCTTGACAAATGCTGGAATAGTACTTGGTATTCGGAATGAATTACCCAAACGTGAATAGTTACTATTCGCCCATCTCTAATTATAAAACTTCTTTGATACATTGCAATAGTAATCATGGTCAGCACAAGGACTGTACACTAAACAAACAGCATCATGACAAGCAAGGAACACACCAGACAGGTCAGGGATCAATTGTGGAGAAGAGTAAAGTAAGGTTAGGTCATAAAAAAAATAGCCCAAGCTCTGAACATCTCATGGAGTACTTTTCAATCAATCATGCAAAAGTCGAAGAATGGCACAACTGCAAACCTATTAAGACATGGCCGTGCACAAAATGAAATCCAAAGCAAGGAGAAAACTAATTAGAGTAGCAGCCAAGAGGCCCATGGTCACTCTGGAGGAAAGATCCATGGCTCAGGAGGCAGAATCAGTCTACAGGACAACTATTAGTCGTATGCTCCACAAATCTGGCCTTTATGGATGAGTGGCAAGAAGAAAAACATTTTTCAGATAAGCTATAAAAAGTCCCATTTGCACTTAGCAAAATTAAATGTAGGGGACACAGCTAGCATGTGAAAGAAGGTTCTCTGGCCAGATGAGACAAAAAGTAGAACTTTTTGGACTAAATCCAAAATGCTATGTGTGGCAGAAAACTAACACTGCACAATGCAGTGACAGCGATGTGTGAAGTCACGTTTCCAGGGCCCAAGTGACATTGTTATGACATGCGAGCCCTGCGACCGATCAACACCTGACATCTGTCTACCCACCTTTGGATATTTGAGCAGGATGTGAGCGTTGCGCTGACTTCCTGCTGAAATGTCCGGAGGCAGGTGAAGACAGCCGGCACGGATTGCTCGCATGGCTCGCATATCATAACAATGTCGCGTGGGCTCCGGAAACGCAACTTCAGACATCACTGAAATCGTGGCCAAACCGGAGGTGAGTATAGGCTAATATCTTTTTCTGAGGCCAACAATGTGAATAAGAAGAGGTTGTCCAAGTAGTGGACAACCCCTTTAAAATTAATATTATTAGTGGGACTACCCCTTTAACAAAGAGCTACACAAAGATGACTACTCATAACATCCCAAAGAGTAAGATTGTACTATGAAGTAAAGTATTATATGTATATTGAAAGAACGATGTCTTACCGTCATTGGCATTTCACTTTTACATATGTTGTACAAATGCCAAATCAGTAAATATATGCAGTAAATAAAAAAAGTGAATACAGCCCTCACATTTTTGTAAATATTTGTTGTCTTTTTGGAATACTGCCCTGTGGCAAAGTTTCCATGGGGAGGGGATCAAGCTCTACCTCAGAATGTCACTGTAGATATTGGCATTCATGCTTCACTCAATGATTTGCAGCTTCCCACAGCTGGAAGAACTCACGCAGGTCAAACCTTGACACTCCCACCACCATGCTTGACTGTAGGCAAAATACACTTGTCTTTGTATTCCTCAGCTGGTTGCTGCCATGCACACTTGACTCCATCTAAACCAAATAGGTTTATATTGGTCTCATCAGACCACAGCACATGGTTCCAGTAATCCATTTCCTTAGTCTGCTTGTCTTCAGCAAACTGTTTGTGGGCTTTCTTGTACATTATCTTTAGAAGAGGCTTCCATCTGGGATGACAGCCACGCAGACCAATTTGATGCAGTGTGCAGTGTTTGGTCTGAGCACTGACAGGCTGATCCCTCGTCCCTTTCATCTCTGCAGCAATGTTGGCAATACTCATACATCTATTTTGAAAAGACAACCCCTCGATATGTCGCTAAGCACGTGAACTCAACTTCTTTGGTTGACCATTGCGAGACCTGTTCTGAATGGAGCTTGTCTTGTTAAACCGCTGTATGGTCTTGGCCACCGTGTTGCAGCTCAGTTTCAGGGTGTTACTGGCAATCTTATTATAACCTAGGCCATCTTTATGTAGAGCAACAATTCTTTTTTTCAGATTCTCAGAGAATTATTTGCCATGAGGTGCCATGTTGAAGTTTCAGTGACCGGTATGAGAGTGTGTGAGCGATAACACCAAATTTAACACACCTTATTCCCCATTCCACCTGAGACCTTGTAACACTAATCAGTCACATGATACCAGGGAGGGAAAATGGCAAATTGGGCACAATTTGTCCATTTTTAATTAGAGGTGTACTCACTTTTGTTGCTAGCTGTTTAGACATTAATGGCTGTGTGTTCAGTTATTTAGAGTACACACCAAATTTACACTGTTATACAAGCCGTACACTGACTGTTATACATTGTATCATAGTGTCCAATATTCAGTGTTGCCCCATGAAAAGATATATTTACAAAAATGTGAGGATGGTATTCCTTTTTGTGATATACTGTATGCAACTACATCGTTTGACTGGCTACAATAATTTATCCATTAGGCTTAAAGGGAATCTGTCAGTGGGTTTTTGTTACCTAATCTAAGAGCAGCATGATGTAGGAAAATACATCCTACTTCCAAAGATGCATCACTCAGCTTACTGGGTGCAGCAGTTGTGATGAGGTAGAAAAAACATGCTAACAGAGTCCCTATAATAGAAAATACATCATTTTTAGGTAGCTCTTACAACCAATATTATCTCGCTCAGTGCTTAAATGACAGAAGGGAGGTATTACCATTTCCTAGAGAAAGCAATGCACTACTTCCCCTAGCAGGTCACCCACCAAATTTACATTAACCCTTAAGAACTCATAAGAGGGTCACAATGCAGTCAAACAATTCAGCACCTGTAATCATTACAAGTCATACAAGAGATGCCTTCAGTATACAGTGTATCAAGAGTTAAAATCTGATTTAGACTTTTGTAGTGGAAAAAAACCCTTCTAACTAGAGCATCAGAAAATTCTACATAAAAGTCGCCATGAAAGAACACAACATACCTGTGGCAGTGCAGAATTCAACTGGCGTTGCAAGGAATCTCTATCGTATATGACATCTTGAAGTCGTTGCTGGGCAAGTCCAAGACTCTCCTGTGTTTCCCGTAATGTGTCTAGCAGTCGGTCGCGCTCATCAAGCATATTAACCATCAGTTGTTCAAAATGGGAGTCCGAGTCTGAGCCACTGCTTTGGGACCCCCTTTGGCTCATAGGGGTGTCCTCATTTATCGTTGGCATTACTTCACACATCATTTCTAGGAGAATAAAGATGAGTGTCAGACAGCAGTTTTATATTTAATAAAATAAAACAAAGTACAGCAACCACATTTATAAAATATCAGTATAAGACATGAATGCTTAACGCACCCCTCCAACATTTTTTTATTGCCTTACTGGAGTGGTGCTTTAAATGTAAGACGCTCTTCCCTGTCTACACCGTGTGCAGAATTATTAGGCAAGTTGTAAGTTGTATTTTAGAGGATTTTTTTATTATTGATCAACAACTATGTTCTCAATCAACCCAGAAGACTCATAAATATCAAAGCTTAATATTTTTGGAAGTTAGAGTGTGTTTTTTTAGATTTGGCTCTCTTAGGAGGATATCTGTTTGTGCAGGAACTATTACTGTGCAGAATTATTAGGCAACTTAATAAAAACAAAATATATTTTCATCTCACTTGTTTATTTTCACCAGGTAAACCAATATACAGTAACTGCACAAAATTTAGAAATAAACATTTCTGACATGCAAAAACAAAACCCCAAAAAATTTGTGACCAATATAGCCAACTTTCTTTATGATGACACTCAACAGCCTACCATCCATAGATTCTTCCTGTTGCTTAATCTGTTTACGATCAACATTGCGTACAGCAGCCACTACAGCCTCCCTGTTACGGGGGGCTGTCTGATAATAACCGAAAGGAGTATCAGACAGTCAGGGTCCACCGTGCAAAGACTTTGCTGCAGACTATGGCAGAGTGCAATACCTCTGTTAACGCACAGAAGGATATAATAAGTAAGTAAAGCAATTCCTCCCTTACTTGGAGGGTGTGTGGAATGATCTCTGTTAACAATCACAGAGACAAAGGCAATGTGTGCGAAATGGCACCTACCTAGGTCCGCTCTTCTAGTGGTGCAAAAGAGACGAACAGCAGCGTAAGCCGCACAAAGCTCCTACCTGCGTTCGCTCCACTAGTGTGCGAGGACACGAACCACTAGATATGGCACCTGCCTAGGTCCGCTCTTCTAGTGGTGCAAAAGAGACGAACAGCAGCGTAAGCCGCACAAAGCTCCTACCTCTGTTCGCTCCCCTAGTGTGCGAGGATACGAACAACTGCCAGACGCAGTATAAGGAACGATACCCTAGCGGCAACGTCCACCTACGAGTAGAATCACAAGGCCCAGCCAGACCATGTGCCTCAGGCACCTGCCTATGTCCGCTCCCCTAAGAGGTAAGGATACGGACAGCAGCCAAAGCTGTAAGGTATAAGAACGCTACCCTGCCGGTAGCGCTCACCTAGCATAGACAGAGGAATGCCTAGAGGAACGCGCACAGAGCGTCTACTCATATGCATGAACCAAGAGGACTGAGCACCATGCGGCGTGTGTCAGGGTCTTATATAGACTCTGTGCCTCATCCAAGATGGAGGACACCAGAGCCAATCCGCTGCCAGAACGACAGGAGTGACGTCATGCTGGCCTATCACCGAGCAAGACGTCACAAGCACATGACCAGCGACCAATCGGCATAGAAGGTGTCAGAGACATGTGACCTCGTGTCAGCGATGATGTCACCCGCACATGTGCAATGGCTCCAAGATTGGACTTAGTCTCCGGCGCTCGCACATGTGCAGTAGCAAGAAATCTGGACTTAGTCTCCAGCGCTCGCACATGTGCAGTAGCAAGAAATCTGGACATAGTCTCCAGTGCTCGCAGCAACCGTAACAGTACCTCCCCCTCAAGGGCCCCCCTCCCGGCGACGCAGGTAATCGGCAACTAAGTCGGGAGCATGGACAGCCTCCTCAGGCTCCCAAGAGCGATGTTCCGGGCCATAGCCCTCCCAATCTATCAAGAAGAACCTGCGCCCTCTAACCATCTTAGAACCAACTATGGCTCGTACCTTATAGCTAGAGCGAGAGGAATCAGAGGCAGGAGAGTGCACTTCACGAGCGTGAGGTAAAATAGCCGGCTTTAGCAGTGAGACATGGAATTTGTCATGAATCCTAAGATGGACAGGTAACTTCAATTGATAGACTACAGGATTTACCTGTCGAAGAACCTCATAAGGACCCAGGAAGCGAGGAGCAAATTTGACAGAGCTCACTCTAAGTCTCACGTGTTTTGCAGAGAGCCACACAAAGTCCCCTGGAGAAAAGACAGGAGCCGGGCGACGAAACCGATCGGACACCGTCTTCATACGGTCCTTAGCTGCTTGGATCGACTCTTGAGTCCGATCCCAAACCTCTCTGGCATTAGTTGCCCAGTCGGCCACAAGAGGAGGAGGTGCAGCAGCGGGAAACGGTACCGGTACCCTAGGGTGTTGCCCATTATTGAGTACGAACGGTGTCTGCCCAGTGGCCTCAGCCAGCGAATTGTTAAGGGCAAATTCTGCCCAGGGTAGGAGGGAGGACCAGTTATCGTGGTTCTCAGCAACAAAGTGTCGAAGGTATATAATCATAGATTGATTGGTACGTTCAACCAAACCATTAGTCTCCGGATGGTATGCCGAAGAGAGATTCAACTCAATTTGCAGAAGGCTACAAAGATCTCGCCAGAAACGGGAAGTAAATTGCGGGCCTCTATCACAAATGATACGATCTGGCATCCCGTGAAGCCTAAAGACATGCTTGAGGAATAGTTTGGCTAGTACCCTGGAAGATGGGATTCTCGATAACGGTACGAGATGAACCATCCGGGAGAAATGGTCCGTAATGACCCACACAAATCTATGTCCCTGTGAACATGGAAGATCACCCACAAAGTCCATGCCTACCACCTCCCATGGTCTATCTGGCACTGGTAAAGGATGCAAGAGCCCAGCCGGTCTCTGCCGTAATGGACGGTTGCGAGCACACGAGTAGCAGGAACCGACATATCTCTTGACGTGGCTGGCTAAGTGTGGCCACCAATACCACCTCTCCAGTAACTCTCGTGTCCGCCTAATACCAAAATGCCCACCCACCTTTGAGGTGTGGGCCCATGACAGTATATCATTCTGTCGATCAGGCGGAACAAAGGTCTTGCCCGGTGGGATTTGGTCTAACGTCACAGGGGAGAGCGTATGAAAAACCCTGGAGGGAAGGATAAGACGAGGTTCGTCAATCTCTTCCTGGGTAGAAAGCATAGAGCGAGACAGGGCGTCTGCCTTGTTATTCTTACTCCCAGACAGATAGTTGATGGAGAAGTGAAAGCGGGAGAAAAACAAGGACCAGCGGGCTTGGCGAGGATTCAGACGCTGAGCGGTTTGTAAGTACGTCAGATTCTTATGGTCTGTATAGACCTGGAAAGGATGTTTCGCTCCTTCCAGCAAGTGACGCCACTCCTCCAAGGCTAATCTCAAGGCGAGCAGTTCCCTATCCCCAATGGTATAGTTTCTCTCTGCCGGTGAAAAGGTTTTAGCAAAGAAGAAACACGGCCTTTTTCTACCTGCACCGTTCTTTTGATACAAGACCGCACCAGCACCCACTGAAGAGGCATCAACCTCTAAGAGGAAGGGCTTATTCTCATCGGGTCTTTGAAGAACGGGAGCAGTTGAAAAGTGTCTTTTTACTGCCTCAAAAGCCTGAGATGTCTCAGTAGACCAGGCTTTGGGATTAGCACCTTTCTTAGTCAAGGCCACCAAAGGGGCCACCAAAGTAGAAAAATGGGGTATGAACTGCCTGTAATAATTTATGAATCCTAAGAAGCGTTGCACCGCCTTCAAGGAATGAGGTTCGGACCATTGCAGGACAGCAGAGAGCTTCGCAGGATCCATAGCCAGACCCTCTTGTGAGATAATGTAACCCAAAAAAGGCAATGAGGACTGCTCAAATACACATTTCTCGAGTTTAGCAAACAATGAGTGCTCCCTTAAACGGGAAAGGACACGAACGACATCCTGACGATGAGTCTCCAGATCAGGAGAAAAAATCAGGATGTCGTCCAGATACACCACTACTGAGGATAACAGTAAATCCCTGAACACATCGTTTACGAAGTCCTGAAATACTGCGGGTGCATTACATAACCCAAAAGGCATGACGAGGTATTCATAGTGACCGTCTCGGGTGTTAAAAGCGGTCTTCCATTCGTCACCCTTTCGAATTCGTACCAAGTTATACGCACCCCGCAGATCCAACTTCGTAAAAACTTGAGCTCCTCTCAGTCTGTCAAAGAGCTCCGAAATTAAAGGTAATGGGTATTTGTTCTTTATTGTGATTGCGTTGAGACCCCTGTAATCTATGCAGGGACGCAAATCACCCTCTTTCTTCCGAACAAAGAAAAACCCAGCTCCCGCGGGAGAGACGGACTTACGAATGAACCCCTTCTCTAAACTCTCTCTTATATAGGTCGACATGGCCTCCGACTCAGGTATCGACAGGGGGTAAACCCTGCCTTTAGGTGGAACCGAACCTGGGATAAGGTCTATGGCACAGTCATACGGCCTATGGGGTGGAAGAACCTCAGCACCCTGTTTGGAGAACACGTCAGCGAAATCCAAATAGGGTGTAGGTATGGGAGAGAGATCAGTTGATGCAACCGCAACGACCTTAGGTGGTAAGGGAAGACATCGGGACTGACATTTCGAACCCCAACTAATAATGCTGTCAGACTCCCAGTCAATGTGAGGAGCATGAGTCCGAAGCCATGGAAGACCCAGAAGGACGTCGTCTATACCCTCAGGCAAAACAAGAAAAGAAATCTCCTCTATGTGACCCTGAGACAGGGAAAGGCGCAAGGGAACTGTCCTCAATGTAATGGAGTCAGACAACATAGTTCCATTAACAACACGGACAGGAATAGGCGCCTCTAACATGATAGAGGGAATATTGTGTCTCTTTACAAATCCTGAGGACACAAAAATCCCGTCAGCTCCGGAATCCACAAAAGCCATAATAGGCCATGTATTCTCAGATAACGAGAGCTGACCTGGGATACAACACTTAGAGGGTGCAGAAGACGTCTCTAGTAACCCCCCTCTAATGGTTACTAGGCCAGGGAGTTTCCCTGACGACTAGGACACTTGTTGGCATAGTGCCCAGCCTGACGACATACGTAACATATAGGAGGACCAGACTTGCGTAGTCTGGAGAACGTATGACCTAACTCCATAGGAGTGGGAGATGTTTCAGATGCTGAGGAAGATGGTAGTGGACCCTCAACAACTGGAATAGCCCGATGCTTAGGGCGTGAGGAAGAGACCTCGAGTCTACGTTCCTTATGGCGTACATCGATCCTCGTTGCTACTGTGATCAAGTCCTCCAGAGAAGCAGGGACCTCACGAGTAGCAAGGGCATCCTTGACATAGCCTGCCAACCCTCTCCAGAAGATAGGAATCAACACCTTCTCTGGCCAATCTAGTTCTGCCACCAGAGTTCTAAAAGCAATGGCATAAGAACTAGTGGATAACGAACCCTGAGATAGATCTAACAGTCTCAGGGCCGCATCATGGGTAACCTGCGGACCCATGAATACCGCCTTAAGAGCATCAAGAAAGTCTTGATGTCTCAGAGTAACCACATCAGAGCGCTCCCATAGGGGAGTCGCCCATTCTAAGGCTTTGTCCTGAAGTAATGAGATGATAAAGCCTACTCTGGACCTCTCCGTAGAGAAGCGAGAAGAGTTGACCTCTAGGTGTATCTGACACTGACTAATGAAACCACGACATGATCTGGCATCGCCAGAATATCTGTTTGGCAGAGCAAGTCGAGGATCATGTGCAGATGTCACCATGGTCTGAGGTTTATCCTCTATACTCTTGAGCCGTGACTCAAGTACTTGTATGTAACGGTGTAACTGCTGATATTCTGCCATAACTGCCAGACCCTTGGCTCAGTCCTAATGTTACGGGGGGCTGTCTGATAATAACCGAAAGGAGTATCAGACAGTCAGGGTCCACCGTGCAAAGACTTTGCTGCAGACTATGGCAGAGTGCAATACCTCTGTTAACGCACAGAAGGATATAATAAGTAAGTAAAGCAATTCCTCCCTTACTTGGAGGGTGTGTGGAATGATCTCTGTTAACAATCACAGAGACAAAGGCAATGTGTGCGAAATGGCACCTACCTAGGTCCGCTCTTAACAGCAGCGTAAGCCGCACAAAGCTCCTACCTCTGTTCGCTCCCCTAGTGTGCGAGGATACGAACAACTGCCAGACGCAGTATAAGGAACGTTACCCTAGCGGCAACGTCCACCTACGAGTAGAATCACAAGGCCCAGCCAGACCATGTGCCTCAGGCACCTGCCTATGTCCGCTCCCCTAAGAGGTAAGGATACGGACAGCAGCCAAAGCTGTAAGGTATAAGAACGCTACCCTGCCGGTAGCGCTCACCTAGCATAGACAGAGGAATGCCTAGAGGAACGCGCACAGAGCGTCTACTCATATGCATGAACCAAGAGGACTGAGCACCATGCGGCGTGTGTCAGGGTCTTATATAGACTCTGTGCCTCATCCAAGATGGAGGACACCAGAGCCAATCCGCTGCCAGAACGACAGGAGTGACGTCATGCTGGCCTATCACCGAGCAAGACGTCACAAGCACATGACCAGCGACCAATCGGCATAGAAGGTGTCAGAGACATGTGACCTCGTGTCAGCGATGATGTCACCCGCACATGTGCAATGGCTCCAAGATTGGACTTAGTCTCCGGCGCTCGCACATGTGCAGTAGCAAGAAATCTGGACTTAGTCTCCAGCGCTCGCACATGTGCAGTAGCACGAAATCTGGACTTAGTCTCCAGCGCTCGCACATGTGCAGTAGCAAGAAATCTGGACATAGTCTCCAGTGCTCGCAGCAACCGTAACACTCCCAGACACTGTTCCGAGAGGTGTACTGTTTTCCCTCTCTGTAGATCTTAAATTTTATGAGGGACCACAGGTTCTCTATGGGATTCAGATCAGATGAACAAGGGGGCCATATCATTATTTTATTTATCTTTTAGACTTTTACTGGCCAGCCACAGTGTGGGATAGTTGGATGCATGTGATGGAGCATTGTCCTGCATGAAAATCATGTTTTTCTTGAATGATACCGACTTCTTCCTGTACCACTGCTTGAAGAAGTTGTCTTCCAGAAACTGGCAGTAGGTCTGGGAGTTGAGCTTCACTGCATCCTCAACCCAAAAAGGTCCCACAAGTTCATCTTTGATGATACCAGCCCATACCAGTACCCCACCTCCACCTTGCTGGCGTCAGAGTTTCAGTGGAGCCCTCTGCCCTTTACTGATCCAGCCTCTGGCCTATCCATCTGGCCCATCAAGAGTCACTCTCATTTCATCAGTCCATAAAACCTTTGAAAAATCAGTCTTAAGCTATTTCTTGGTTCAGTCTTGACATTTTATCTTATGTTTCTTGTTCAAAGATAGTCATTTTTCAGCCTTCCTTACCATGGCCATGTCCCTGAGTATGGCACACCTTTTGCTTTTTGATACTCCACTAACGTTGCAGCTCTGAGATATGGCACAACTGGTGGGAAATGGTATCTTGGCAGCTTCACTTTTGATTTTCCTCAATTTATGGGCAATTATTTTACGCCTTTTTTGCCCAACACATTTCTTGCAACCTTGTTGGCTATTTGCGATGAAACGCTTGATTGTTCGGTGACCAAGCTTCAAAAGTTTGGCAATTTCAAGACTGCTGCATCCTTCTGCAAATATGAAGCAAAGCTGTGGAAAATAAAGCGCAATAGGGTCTTACCCTTATAGGCACAGGGCAAAGGAGGGGGGAGCAATAATACTCACCAACTGTAGTTGTGAAAGTCACAACTACTATATTCGCATGTAGAAATGGATCACGGCAGCGGCAACCCAAGTAGCTGATAACAGAGAAAATTGTAGAAACGGGTTTCTATATCGTGCCAATGATCACAAGTCTGGATGTCAGATTAATGTGGCTTTATTGTAGCATAGGTCTACGCGTTTCAGGAGCTCTGCCCCCTTCCTCAGGACCATAGAAAAGACAACATCAAATCTACCGTAGTAGACACATGTATACATTAAATAGACCAAGTGACGTCAGAGTACCGCCCCGTATAGAAAAAACGGGCGGGAAAGGGTGCATCGTGATCAATACATGACGCAATACAGGAAAAACATAGTGAAAGAAAAAAACATAAAACTCTGTTCAATAAAGGTAACCCAATTATTGACAAAACATATTAAATCAAGTGAACTTTGAAAAATATTCCTAATATAATTATCTGTAAAGATGCGAAAAATAAAATGTACAACCATATATACACACTTATAAATTCTTTAATCGGGATCTACCAGTAGTATGTATTAAATCCATAGAATGATGAACTTCAGAAAGAGCCTAGAACTCAAGCCGGACAATGAGTATATGACCGTGAGTGAGTATGGATCCAAATTGCGGAGGCACAAGCCCGCTTATCCACGGGAAATGTGATGATACAAGCCGTGTGAAGGAAACAACAAGAGAACCACCGATGATAGGTGTGCATTCATCATACTTGTCCCATAAAGGGCTGAGTGGTGCATATCGACTTAAATAATCCAGGGTGACAATAGTGTTTCATAGATTGTCAAGGATAAAACAATCCACCTAGACAAGCGTGATGAAATTGGTGCAGATGTCAGTCTATACACACATACGCATAATATATAAGTGCTCGTGTACAGGAAAACCCTCAACACCGTGTGAGTGTCATAGAAGGTACAGAAACTGCTCCCGACTCTCATCAGGAGTAAGAGTTCACAGGAGTTCAATACCGTGGGAAAAAAACCCATGGCGGCTGCGCAGGCAGTGAGTGTCAGACGAGAAAGGTGAACAGAGTTCATACCCGTGGGAAAAAAATGCATGCGCCAATTGCCGCATAACACAAAGTATGAATGAGCAATAGGACAGAAGGGTAGAAGAAGTAAGGAGAGACAGGTGGTGCTAAGAACAACCCGGTGAAAATCCACCACCAGACGAAGTGACTACCTACCATAAAAACCTTTACTATATGGTCCAGAGGGAAAAGTTGTGGATCACTATAAATAATATACATCGGGCCAAGTGAAGGAAAAAGGGACCGAAAAAACCCAACATAAATAAGGGGAGAGTAAGTCCGTGTGTCAGGGGAATAAACTATTGTCCTATGAAAACAGGTGAAAAGGACAGGAAAGGGAGAGCCCAAAAAAAAAAAATGGGGGATATGCCTACTAGAGTTGAGCGCGGTTCGAGGTTCGAGGTTCTCCAGTTCTAGGCTCGAGTGATTTTGGGGGCTGTTCGAGATCGAACTAGAACTCGAGCTTTTTGCAAAAGCTCGATAGTTCTAGATAAGTTCGAGAACAGTTCTAGCAGCAAAAAGCTTTTTACAGCTACAGTGTGCAGGAGCCATCGCTGGCAGCCTGCCAGAAGCTGGTAACCAAGATAAACATCGGGTATCCAAGCAAAGCGCTTTGGTTAGTAACCCGATGTTTACCCTAGTTACGTGCAGGAAGCCCACACTTCCCCGCTCAGCTCACTTCGCCCCCTCCTGCCCGCGGCATGTACACACGTACACACACACACACACACACACACACACACACAGACGGTCCCGCTCGGCTTACCTGCGGTCGGCCCGGGGGCAGCAGTCCTTGGCACTGGAAACTGTGGCTGCCGGCCCTTTAAGGCCACTGTGTTCTCCTGCATTGAGCATCATCTGTGGGCGGAGCTACCGCCCGGCGTCCTGCTCGGTCGCACAGATGAAGGAGTCACAGTGCCAGCCAGCGACCCCCAGCAAATCGCTTCCCTCCGGCGCTGTGTGGGCCCCATCTGCACCGTGACCTGATCAGTATGTGGGACATCACTCCCTCCCCGCCCCTCCCTGTCCCCCCGTGCGTGTGTGGGCCCCGGAGCCGTGTGTGTGGCCCCCGGAGCCGCGTGTGTGGGCCCCGCAGAGCAAGGTGTGTGTTTGTATGTATGCATGCAGCAGAGCAGTATGCGTGTCTATATGTATGCATGTATGCAGCAGAGCAGTATGCGTGTCTGTATGTATGTATGTATATATGCAGCAGAGCAGTATGCGTGTCTGTATGTATGTATATATGCAGCAGAGCAGTATGCGTGTCTGTATGTATGTATATATGTAGCAGAGCAGTATGCGTGTCTGTATGTATGTATGTATGCAGCAGAGCAGTATGCGTGTCTGTATATATGTATGTATATATGCAGCAGAGCAGTATGCGTGTCTGTATGTATATATGCAGCAGAGCAGTATGCGTGTCTGTATGTATGTATGTATATATGCAGCAGAGCAGTATGCGTGTCTGTATGTATGTATATATGCAGCAGAGCAGTATGCGTGTCTGTATGTATGTATATATGTAGCAGAGCAGTATACGTGTCTGTATGTATGTATGTATATATGCAGCAGAGCAGTATGCGTGTCTGTATGTATGTATGTATATATGCAGCAGAGCAGTATACGTGTATGTATGTATGTATGTATGCAGCAGAGCAGTATGCGTGTCTGTATGTATGTATGTATATATGCAGCAGAGCAGTATGCGTGTCTGTATGTATATATGCAGCAGAGCAGTATGCGTGTCTGTATGTATGTATATATGCAGCAGAGCAGTATGCGTGTCTATATGTATGTATATATGCAGCAGAGCAGTATGCGTGTCTGTATGTATGTATATATGCAGCAGAGCAGTATGCGTGTCTGTATGTATGTATATATGCAGCAGAGCAGTATGCGTGTCTGTATGTATGTATGTATATATGTAGCAAAGTAGTATGCATGTCTGTATGTATGTATATATATATGCAGCAGAGCAATATGCGTGTCTGTATGTATGTATGCATGTATGTATGCAGCAGAGCAGTATACGTGTCTGTATGTATGTATGTATATATGCAGCAGAGCAGTATGCGTGTCTGTATGTATGTATACATATATGCAGCAGAGCAGTATACGTGTCTGTATGTATGCATGTATGTATGCAGCAGAGCAGTATACGTGTCTGTATGTATGTATGTATATATGCAGCAGAGCAGTATGCGTGTCTGTATGTATGTATACATATATGCAGCAGAGCAGTATACGTGTCTGTATGTATGCATGTATATATGCAGCAGAGCAGTATGCGTGTCTGTATGTATGCATGTATATATGCAGCAGAGCAGTATGCGTGTCTGTATGTATGTATGTATATATGCAGCAGAGCAGTATGCGTGTCTGTATGTATGTATATATGCAGCAGAGCAGTATACGTGTCTGTATGTATGCATGTATATATGCAGCAGAGCAGTATGCGTGTCTGTATGTATGTATGTATATATGCAGCAGAGCAGTATGCGTGTCTGTATGTATGTATATATGCAGCAGAGCAGTATGCGTGTCTGTATGTATGTATATATGCAGCAGAGCAGTATGCGTGTATGTATGTATGTATATATGCAGCAGAGCAGTATACGTGTCTGTATGTATGCATGTATATATGCAGCAGAGCAGTATGCGTGTCTGTATGTATGTATGTATATATGCAGCAGAGCAGTATGCGTGTCTGTATGTATGTATATATGCAGCAGAGCAGTATGCGTGTCTGTATGTATGTATATATGTAGCAGAGCAGTATACGTGTCTGTATGTATGTATGTATATATGCAGCAGAGCAGTATGCGTGTCTATATGTATGTATGCAGCAGAGCAGTATGCGTGTCTGTATGTATGTATATATGCAGCAGAGCAGTATGCGTGTCTGTATGTATGTATATATGCAACAGAGCAGTATGCGTGTCTGTATGTATGTATATATGTAGCAGAGCAGTATACGTGTCTGTATGTATGTATGTATATATGCAGCAGAGCAGTATGCGTGTCTGTATGTATGTATGTATATATGCAGCAGAGCAGTATACGTGTCTGTATGTATGTATGTATATATGCAGCAGAGCAGTATGCGTGTCTGTATGTATGTATATATGCAGCAGAGCAGTATGCGTGTCTGTATGTATGTATGTATATATGTAGCAAAGTAGTATGCATGTCTGTATGTATGTATATATATATGCAGCAGAGCAATATGCGTGTCTGTATGTATGTATGCATGTATGTATGCAGCAGAGCAGTATACGTGTCTGTATGTATGTATATATGTAGCAGACTAGTATGCGTGTCTGTCTGTATATATATATGCAGCAGAGCAATATGCGTGTCTGTCTGTATGTATGCATGTATGTATGCAGCAGAGCAGTATGCGTGTCTGTATGTATGTATGTATATATGCAGCAGAGCAGTATACGTGTCTGTATATATGTATGTATATATGCAGCAGAGCAGTATGCGTGTCTGTATGTATGTATGTATATATGCAGCAGAGCAGTATACGTGTCTGTATGTATGTATGTATATATGCAGCAGAGCAGTATGCGTGTCTGTCTGTATGTATGTATGTATATATGCAGCAGAGCAGTATGCGTGTCTATATGTATGTATATATGCAGCAGAGCAGTATGCGTGTCTGTATGTATGTATATATGCAGCAGAGCAGTATGCGTGTCTGTATGTATGTATATATGCAGCAGAGCAGTATGCGTGTCTGTATGTATGTATGTATATATGCAGCAGAGCAGTATGCGTGTCTGTATGTATGTATATATGCAGCAGAGCAGTATGCGTGTCTGTATGTATGTATATATGTAGCAGAGCAGTATACGTGTCTGTATGTATGTATGTATATATGCAGCAGAGCAGTATGCGTGTCTGTATGTATGTATGTATATATGCAGCAGAGCAGTATACGTGTCTGTTTGTATGTATGTATATATGCAGCAGAGCAGTATGCGTGTCTGTATGTATGTATGCATGTATGTATGCAGCAGAGCAGTATACGTGTCTGTATGTATGTATATATGTAGCAGAGTAGTATGCGTGTCTGTCTGTATATATATATGCAGCAGAGCAATATGCGTGTCTGTCTGTATGTATGCATGTATGTATGCAGCAGAGCAGTATGCGTGTCTGTATGTATGTATGTATATATGCAGCAGAGCAGTATACGTGTCTGTATATATGTATGTATATATGCAGCAGAGCAGTATGCGTGTCTGTATGTATGTATGTATATATGCAGCAGAGCAGTATACGTGTCTGTATGTATGTATGTATATATGCAGCAGAGCAGTATGCGTGTCTGTCTGTATGTATGTATGTATATATGCAGCAGAGCAGTATGCGTGTCTATATGTATGTATATATGCAGCAGAGCAGTATGCGTGTCTGTATGTATGTATATATGCAGCAGAGCAGTATGCGTGTCTGTATGTATGTATATATGCAGCAGAGCAGTATGCGTGTCTGTATGTATGTATGTATATATGCAGCAGAGCAGTATGCGTGTCTGTATGTATGTATATATGCAGCAGAGCAGTATGCGTGTCTGTATGTATGTATATATGTAGCAGAGCAGTATACGTGTCTGTATGTATGTATGTATATATGCAGCAGAGCAGTATGCGTGTCTGTATGTATGTATGTATATATGCAGCAGAGCAGTATACGTGTCTGTATGTATGTATGTATATATGCAGCAGAGCAGTATGCGTGTCTATATGTATGTATATATGCAGCAGAGCAGTATGCGTGTCTGTATGTATGTATATATGCAGCAGAGCAGTATGCGTGTCTGTATGTATGTATATATGCAGCAGAGCAGTATGCGTGTCTGTCTGTATATATATATATGCAGCAGAGCAATATGCGTGTCTGTCTGTATGTATGCATGTATGTATGCAGCAGAGCAGTATACGTGTCTGTATGTATGTATGTATATATGCAGCAGAGCAGTATGCGTGTCTGTATGTATGTATATATGCAGCAGAGCAGTATGCGTGTCTATATGTATGTATGTATGCAGCAGAGCAGTATGCGTGTCTGTATGTATGTATGTATATATGCAGCAGAGCAGTATGCGTGTCTGTATGTATGTATGTATATATGCAGCAGAGCAGTATGCGTGTCTGTATGTATGTATATATGCAGCAGAGCAGTATGCGTGTCTGTATGTATGTATATATGCAGCAGAGCAGTATGCGTGTCTGTATGTATGTATATATGCAGCAGAGCAGTATGCGTGTCTGTATGTATGTATATATGCAGCAGAGCAGTATGCGTGTCTGTATGTATGTATATATGCAGCAGAGCAGTATGTGTGTCTGTATGTATGTATATATGCAGCAGAGCAGTATGCATGTCTGTATGTATGTATATATATATGCAGCAGAGCAATATGCGTGTCTGTATGTATGTATGCATGTATGTATGCAGCAGAGCAGTATACGTGTCTGTATGTATGTATATATGTAGCAGAGTAGTATGCGTGTCTGTCTGTATATATATATGCAGCAGAGCAATATGCGTGTCTGTCTGTATGTATGCATGTATGTATGCAGCAGAGCAGTATACGTGTCTGTATGTATGTATGTATATATGCAGCAGAGCAGTATGCGTGTCTGTATGTATGTATGTATATATGCAGCAGAGCAGTATGCGTGTCTGTATGTATGTATGTATATATGCAGCAGAGCAGTATGCGTGTATGTATGTATATATGCAGCAGAGCAGTGTGCGTGTCTGTATGTATGCATGTATGTATGCAGCAGAGCAGTATGCGTGTCTGTATGTATGCATGTATATATGCAGCAGAGCAGTATGCGTGTCTGTATGTATGCATGTATGTATGCAGCAGAGCAGTATATGTGTCTGTATGTATGCATGTATGTATGCAGCAGAGCAGTATGCGTGTCTGTCTGTATGTATGTATGTATGTAGCAGAGCAGTATACGTGTCTGTATGTATGTATGTATATATGCAGCAGAGCAGTATGCGTGTCTGTCTGTATGTATGTATGTATGCAGCAGAGCAGTATACGTGTCTGTATGTATGTATGTATGTATATATGCAGCAGAGCAGTATGCGTGTCTGTATGTATGTATGTATATATGCAGCAGAGCAGTATGTGTGTCTGTCTGTATGTATGCATGTATGTATGCAGCAGAGCAGTATGCGTGTCTGTATGTATGCATGTATGTATGCAGCAGAGCAGTATGCGTGTCTGTATGTATGTATATATGCTATGCAGCAGAGCAGTATGCGTGTCTGTCTGTATATATATATATATGCAGCAGAGCAATATGCGTGTCTGTCTGTATGTATGCATGTATGTATGCAGCAGAGCAGTATAGGTGTCTGTATGTATGTATGTATATATGCAGCAGAGCAGTATGCGTGTCTGTATGTATGTATGTATATATGCAGCAGAGCAGTATGCGTGTCTATATGTATGTATGTATGCAGCAGAGCAGTATGCGTGTCTGTATGTATGTATGTATATATGCAGCAGAGCAGTATGCGTGTCTGTATGTATGTATGTATATATGCAGCAGAGCAGTATGCGTGTCTGTATGTATGTATATATGCAGCAGAGCAGTATGCGTGTCTGTATGTATGTATATATGCAGCAGAGCAGTATGCGTGTCTGTATGTATGTATATATGCAGCAGAGCAGTATGCGTGTCTGTATGTATGTATATATGCAGCAGAGCAGTATGCGTGTCTGTATGTATGTATATATGCAGCAGAGCAGTATGCGTGTCTGTATGTATGTATATATGCAGCAGAGCAGTATGCATGTCTGTATGTATGTATATATATATGCAGCAGAGCAATATGCGTGTCTGTATGTATGTATGCATGTATGTATGCAGCAGAGCAGTATACGTGTCTGTATGTATGTATATATGTAGCAGAGTAGTATGCGTGTCTGTCTGTATATATATATGCAGCAGAGCAATATGCGTGTCTGTCTGTATGTATGCATGTATGTATGCAGCAGAGCAGTATACGTGTCTGTATGTATGTATGTATATATGCAGCAGAGCAGTATGCGTGTCTGTATGTATGTATGTATATATGCAGCAGAGCAGTATGCGTGTCTATATGTATGTATGTATGCAGCAGAGCAGTATGCGTGTCTGTATGTATGTATGTATATATGCAGCAGAGCAGTATGCGTGTCTGTATGTATGTATATATGCAGCAGAGCAGTATGCGTGTCTGTATGTATGTATATATGTAGCAGAGCAGTATGCGTGTCTGTATGTATGTATGTATATATGCAGCAGAGCAGTATGCGTGTCTGTATGTATGTATGTATATATGCAGCAGAGCAGTATGCGTGTATGTATGTATATATGCAGCAGAGCAGTGTGCGTGTCTGTATGTATGTATGTATGTATGCAGCAGAGCAATATGCGTGTCTGTCTGTATGTATGCATGTATGTATGCAGCAGAGCAGTATGCGTGTCTGTATGTATGCATGTATATATGCAGCAGAGCAGTATGCGTGTCTTTATGTATGCATGTATGTATGCAGCAGAGCAGTATATGTGTCTGTATGTATGCATGTATGTATGCAGCAGAGCAGTATGCGTGTCTGTCTGTATGTATGTATGTATGCAGCAGAGCAGTATACGTGTCTGTATGTATGTATGTATATATGCAGCAGAGCAGTATGCGTGTCTGTCTGTATGTATGTATGTATGCAGCAGAGCAGTATACGTGTCTGTATGTATGTATGTATGTATATATGCAGCAGAGCAGTATGCGTGTCTGTATGTATGTATGTATATATGCAGCAGAGCAGTATGTGTGTCTGTCTGTATGTATGCATGTATGTATGCAGCAGAGCAGTATGCGTGTCTGTATGTATGCATGTATGTATGCAGCAGAGCAGTATGCGTGTCTGTATGTATGTATGTATATATGCAGCAGAGCAGTATGTGTGTCTGTCTGTATGTATGCATGTATGTATGCAGCAGAGCAGTATGCGTGTCTGTATGTATGCATGTATGTATGCAGCAGAGCAGTATGCGTGTCTGTCTGTATGTATGTATGTATGCAGCAGAGCAGTATACGTGTCTGTATGTATGTATGTATATATGCAGCAGAGCAGTATGCGTGTCTGTCTGTATGTATGTATGTATGCAGCAGAGCAGTATACGTGTCTGTATGTATGTATGTATGTATATATGCAGCAGAGCAGTATGCGTGTCTGTATGTATGTATGTATATATGCAGCAGAGCAGTATGTGTGTCTGTCTGTATGTATGCATGTATGTATGCAGCAGAGCAGTATGCGTGTCTGTATGTATGCATGTATGTATGCAGCAGAGCAGTATGCGTGTCTGTATGTATGCATGCAGAGCAGTATGCGTGTCTGTCTGTATGTATGTATGTATGCAGAAGAGCAGTATGCGTTTCTGTCTGTATGTATGTATGCATGTATGTATGCAGCAGAGCAGTATGCGTGTCTGTCTGTATGTATGTATGCAGCAGAGCAGTGTGTGTGTCTGTATGTATGCATGTATGTATGCAGCAGAGCAGTATGTGTGTCTGTCTGTATGTATGTATGCAGCAGAGCAGTGTGTGTGTGTCTGTATGTATGTATGCAGCAGAGCAGTATGTGTGTGTCTGTCTATATGTATGTATGTAGCAGAGCAGTGTGTGTGTGTCTGTCTATATGTATGTATGCATGCAGAGCAGTATGTGTGTGTCTGTATGTATGTATGCAGCATAGCAGTGTGTGTCTCTGTATGTATGCATGTATGATGTGTATCTATGTATGTCAGTGTATATGACTTTATAGATTTGTCTGTTTATATGTATTTTTGTGAGTTTGTCTTTAAATATGTATATGTACGTGTATGTATCTGTGTATGTGTGTGTGTCTGCGTGTGTATGGGACCCACTGAGACTCTTCCGCCCGGGGCCCACAAAAACCTGGAGCCGGCCCTGCCTGCGGTGATGAAGTCCCGCCATCCCGACCTCAGCGCTGTCACTGTCCTCCATGGTCGCCGCTTGTCACATCACCTTCTCTCGCTTCCGACCCGAGACTGACTAGCGGTGACGTCACGGGCCTCTCGCGATTCTTGGCTGTGAAGGCGGCGGTCATTGAACTTAGTGACAGGGGCTGTCAGCAGTGCTGGAGATCAGCGCAGGTAATGTACCTCGCTGACAGCAGCACTTGTCATGCCCTGCAGTGACCTGGGCTGACCCATTGATGTTAGCTCAGGTCACTGCATTGCTCTCCCAGCCAATGGGGAACATCCTGCGCTTCATTGACTGGGACAGTGTGGATCGTCATGGCAACCCCTTGGATTACACCAGACCTGGATTTGTTTTTCATTCTAATAAATTGGTTAAAGAGGGAATGTTTTGGGGAGTGTTTTTTCAAATAAAAATGTGTTTGTCGTCTATTTTTTTTATTACTGACTGGGTTGGTGATGTCGGGTATCTGATAGACGCCTGACCTCACCAACCCCAGGGCTTGATGCCAGGTGACATTACACACCTGGTATTAACCCCATATATTACCCCGTTTGCCACCGCACCAGGGCGCGGGATGAGCTGGGGCGAAGCACCAGGATTGGCGCATCTAATGGATGCGCCACTTCTGGGGCGGCTGCGGCCTGCTATTTTTAGGCTGGGGAGAGTCCAATAACCATGGACCTCCCTAGTCTGAGAATATCAGGCCCCAGCTGTCTGCTTTACCTTGGCTGGTGATCCAATTTTGGGGGACCCCTACGTGGTTTTTTTTTTAATTATTTATTTAATTTAAAATAACAGCGTGGGGTGCCCTCAGTTTTGGATTACCAGCCAAGGTGAGGTTGCCAGCTGTGGTCTGCAGGCTGCAGCCGTCTGCTTTACCCTAGCTGGCTACAAAACTAGGGGGAACCCTACGTCATTTTTTTTTTCATTTTTTTGGCTAAATACAAAGCTAAGCACCCCTTAGTGCCACATGAAAGGCACCAAAGGGTGCTCCACTTTTTCTCCACTTTTTCTCCATTTTTTTTCTCCATTTTTTCTCCATTTTTTCTTCACTTTTTCTTCACTTTTTCTCCACTTTTTATCCATTTTTTCTCCACTTTTTCTCCACTTTTTCTCCACTTTTTATCCATTTTTTTCTCCATTTTTTCTCCACTTTTTCTCCATTTTTACTCCACTTTTTCTCCACTTTTTCTCCATTTTTTTCTCTACTTTTTCTCCACTTTTTCTCCACTTTTTCTCCACTTTTTCTCCATTTTTTTCTCCACTTTTTCTCCACTTATTCCCCACTTTTTCTCCACTTTTTATCCATTTTTTCTCCACTTTTTCTCCACTTTTTCTCCACTTTTTCTCCACTTTTTATCCATTTTTTTCTCCATTTTTTCTCCACTTTTTCTCCATTTTTACTCCACTTTTTCTCCACTTTTTCTCCATTTTTTTCTCTACTTTTTCTCCACTTTTTCTCCACTTTTTCTCCATTTTTTCTCCACTTTTTCTCCACTTTTTCTCCATTTTTTTCTCCACTTTTTCTACATTTTTTTCTCCATTTTTTCTCCACTTTTTCTCCATTTTTACTCCACTTTTTCTCCACTTTTTCTCCATTTTTTTCTCCACTTTTTCTACATTTTTTTCTCTACTTTTTCTCCACTTTTTCTCCATTTTTTCTCCACTTTTTCTCCACTTTTTCCCCATTTTTTTCTCCACTTTTTCTCCACTTTTTCTCCACTTTTTCTCCATTTTTACTCCACTTTTTCTCCACTTTTTCTCCATTTTTTTCTCCACTTTTTCTCCACTTTTTCTCCACTTTTTCTCCACTTTTTCTCCATTTTTTTCTCCACTTATTCTCCACTTTTTCTCCATTTTTTTCTCCACTTATTCTCCACTTATTTTCCACTTTTTCTCCACTTTTTCTCCACTTATTCTCCAGTTTTTATCCACTTTTTCTCCACTTTTTCTCCACTTTTTCTCCACTTTTTATCCACTTTTTCTCCACTTTTTATCCACTTTTTCTCCACTTTTTCTCCACTTATTCTCCACTTATTCTCCACTTTTTCTCCACTTTTTCTCCACTTTTTCTCCACTTTTTCTCCACTTTTTCTCCACTTTTTCTCCATTTTTTCTCCACTTTTTTCTCCACTTTTTCTCCACTTTTTCTCCACTTTTTCTCCACTTTTTCTCCTTTTTTTTCTCCACTTTTTCTCCACTTATTCTCCACTTTTTCTCCACTTTTTCTCCATTTTTTTCTCCACTTTTTCTCCACTTTTTCTCCGTTCTTTTTCTATGGTCGGTCTACCCATTAGCTCTGCCATGCATACTGTAGCTCTACACCTACTGCACATGTTACTTTATGATTGACATCTCTTTCGTACCAGAGCTGTCTAAGCCTACTCTGACCCCATATTTGTCATTACTATATTGTCCTTGTACTGTATTATGACATTTGTATCATGTGTTTCATTTCTTGCTGTGTTGCAATTTTTTTGCTGCATCCCAATTGTACCTCTACATTGTTCGAGTTTATGTTATTGTTCTCTCACTCTTATGTGATACTGATTATTGTCATTTTTCATGATTACATGCAGATAAGTCCAATCTGACGAAGGCTCAGGCTGAAACGTCATTTGTAACTTGTTTTGGACAAAAACATATATGCTTATGAAAATTTTTTTTTTCTTAATACGGACCAATAAAGAGTGATTTTGCATTACTATCCGTTGTGACTTACTGACTTAGTCTGGGAGATATAGAGTGCCGAGGTTACTCACTAATTTTATCTATTATTACCTCTGAGCACCTATATACCAGTGAGCAGAGCTTCCTCTACAGTAGTTCTCCTGATTAGGCATGCCCTTACCTCATGAGCAGGGCATTGCAGCTTTGGTAGCAACCATTACGACATGGACTCTGGTGCTGTGGACCCGGGGAGAGTGAGTGCAGATTCATTGCACCCACACTCCTCACATGAAGGGTCCGCACTCCTAGAAAATGGGGGATACGTTCCCTGAGTGTCTCCCCCCCATATTCTAGACGGTCCAGAGTCGTCGTGGGACCCCTTTATTTTTTTTCTTACAATAAATTGGTGAAAGAGGAAATGTTTTGGGGACTGTTTTTTCAAATAAATTTCTTTTGTCGATTTTTTTTTTTTTGTTAGTACTGGCAGTTTATGATGTTGGGTATCTAATAGATGCCATGACATCACAAACTGCTGGGCTTGATCTCAGGTGACTTTACAGCTAGTATCAACCCGATTTATTACCCCGTTTGCCACTGCACCAGGGCACGGGATGAGCTGGGGTGAAGCGCCAGGATTGGCGCATCTAGTGGATGCGCCACGTCTGGGGTGCCTGCGGCCTGCTATTTTTAGGCTGTGAAGGCCCAATAACTATGGACCTTCCCACCCTGAGAATACCAGACCACAGCTGTCCGCTTTACCTTGGCTGGTGATCCAATTTGGGGGGGACCCTACTTTTATTGTGTAATTATTAATATTTATAAAATAATTATAAAAAAGAGCCTGAGGGGACCTCCACATTGGATCCCCAACCACGGTAAAGCTGCCAGCTGTGGTTTTCAGGCTACAGCCGTCTGCTTTACCCTAGCTGGCTATCAAAAATGGGGGGACCCAACGTCATTTTTTTTTTTAACCATTTTTTAAATAGAAAAAATTAATGGGCTTCCCTGTATTTTGATTGCCAACCAAGGTAACGGCAGGCAGATGGGGGTGGCAACCCATAGCTGTCTGCTTTATCTGCGCTGAGAATCAAAAATACCGCGGAGCGCTACGTCATTTTTTTAAAGATTTATTTTTACAGCACTGTGATGTCTAGCAATCAAAATACAGGGAAGCCCATTTTATTTTTAGTTATTTAAATAAATAATTAAAAAAAATATATATGGGCTCCCGCTGCATTTTTTGTATTGCTAGCTAAGGGTAATCCAAGCAGCTACTGGCGGCTAACCCCCACTGCTTGGTGTTACCTTCACTGGCAATGGAAAATCCAGGGAAGCATTTTTTATTTTTTTTGCCAAAAAACTACAAAAAAAAGGACGTGAGCTTCGCCATATTTTTGTATGCTAGCCAGGTACAGCAGGCAGCCACGGGCTGCCTCCAACCCCCAGTTGCCTATTTGTACCCGGCTGGGAACCAAAAATATAGGGAAGCCCGTTTTTTTTTAATTATTTCACTTATTTCATGAAATAATTAAAAAACAAATGACGTGGGCTTCGCCCCATTTTTGTGTCCAGCCGGGTACAACTAGGCAGCTGGGGATTGGAATCCGCAGCACAGGTTAGCCCGAGGTTTCTGGGCGCCTCTACTGCAGATTTCAGTCCGCAGGCGCCCCAGAAAATGGCGCTCTCATAGAAGCGCCATCATCTGGCGCTGTATCCAACTCTTCCAACAGCCCTGGAGCCGGGTGGCTTGTTGGGTAATCATGAGTTAATACTGGCTTTGTTTTACTAGCCAGTATTAAGCCAGAGATTCTTAATGTCAGGCACGTTTGACCCGGCCATTAAGAATCTCCAATAAAGGGTTAAAAAAAACACCACACAGAGAAAAAATACTTTAATAGAAATAAATACACAGACACATTAGAGACTCCATCTTTATTACCCCCTGTCAGCCCTCCACGATCCTGCTCTTCTGTCTTCTTTCTTTCTAGTGTAGTAGTAGTGACGATTGTAGTGAGGATGAGATTCACCAGCTCATCACTTGGGGCTGGGGAACCTCCATCCTCACTACAATGCTCACTACAATCCTCACTAGTGTAGTAGTAGTGACGATTGTAGTGAGGATGAGATTCACCAGCTCATCACTTGGGGCTGGGGAACCTCCATCCTCACTACAATGCTCACTACAATCGTGCAGCCTTCACTCCGTGAGTGATCAGTGCTGGCTGTCAGCGGTAACAGCGGTAACGCTGACAGACGCGTTACCATAGCAACGGTGCTCTCGGAGCCGCGGTTAGCGGTGACATCACCGCTAACTGCGTTGCTATGGCAACGGTGATCTCCGTTAATGACCGGCTGTGACAGCCGGTCCCTAACGGAACGGGGAGTCGACCGTGTGCTAGAGCATGTCGCCGGTACACGGCGATACACATATGTGCACCGTGTACCGGAGAGATGCACTCGCAGGTCCTACATGACGTGTCATAGTCATGTGACCAGTCTGTAGCCAATGAGATAATAGCCACGTGACTGGTCACATGGCTATTTTGACGTCACGATAGGTCCTGCATCTCTGCTGGCAGTGCCGGTCACCGGGAGGATTCAGCGATCATCGGATGGAATAGCGGCAGGAGACAGAGTGCAGAAGGGATCGCGAGGACCGGTAAGTGTTATGGCAATGTTTATTAACTGTTTGTGTACATTTATCATGCATTTTTATGTGTTTGTGATTGCCTCCCATTCTAGCCTATACGTTCGAGTTCGGTTCGTCGAACGTTCGACGAACCGAACTCGAACGGGACCCCCGTTCGGCGAGCCGACCTCGAGCCGAACCGGGACTGGTTCGCTCATCTCTAATGCCTACATAAGACATAGAACCGCAGAAATCATTTTCTATATAAATAACAAATCTGGCTATTGGGGAGAAAAGAAGAACTTTTTTCGTCCCCAAACGCCATGATACACGCAACCCATACTGATAAATTCTAAAAACAGTAATATATGTATTTTAAATAACTGCTAGTGGTTGAGAAGCCACCTGACCAGAGGTAAAAATCACAGACAAACAACATATATTCTGGGCATAACAATATGGATACAATTGTAATATCCTGACCTTCAATAAATAACAACTAAAAGGAATAAAACCGGCAATAAAAAGACCTAAAAACACCAAGGTAATTATCATGTGAATGTAATTAAATTTAAAATACTCAAACCCCAAAGGGAATAAAGCCATAAATGAGCAAATTTGTGACCCTATATCATGCTAAGAAAATCAAACTTAAGGTAACCCCTATTGAACAGATACCCCCACATGTACCTAATAGGGTCGAGGTCCTGAACAGAAAGGAAACCTACTGGATATATAAGCTCAACACTTTGAAGCCTCAGGGCCTCAATGAAGTAACGGACCTATTCCATTAAACCACTCCTTTCTGTTGGTTCTCTTGTGCTTACACAGGGGTTTATATGGAAATTTGCTCATTTATGGCTTTATTCCCTTTGGGGTTTGAGTATTTTAAATTTAATTACATTCACATGATAATTACCTTGGTGTTTTTAGGTCTTTTTATTGCCGGTTTTATTCCTTTTAGTTGTTATTTATTGAAGGTCAGGATATTACAATTGTATCCATATTTTTATGCCCAGAATATATGTTGTTTGTCTGTGATTTTTACCTCTGGTCAGGTGGCTTCTCGACCACTAGCAGTTATTAAAATACATATATTACTGTTTTTAGAATTTATCAGTATGGGTTGCGTGTATCATGGCGTTTGGGGACGAAAAAAGTTCTTCTTTTCTCCCCAATAGCCAGATTTGTTATTTATATAGAAAATGATTTCTGCGGTTCTATGTCTTATGTAGGCATATCCCCCTTTTTTTTTTTTTGGGCTCTCCCTTTCCCGTCCTTTTCACATGTCTTCATAGGACAATAGTTTATTCCCCTGACACACGGACTTACTCTCCCCTTATTTATGTTGGGTTTTTTCGGTCCCTTTTTCCTTCACTTGGCCCGATGTATATTATTTATAGTGATCCACAACTTTTCCCTCTGGACCATATAGTAAAAGTTTTTATGGTATGTAGTCACTTCGTCTGGTGGTGGATTTTCACCGGGTTGTTCTTAGCACCACCTGTCTCTCCTTACTTCTACCCTTCTGTCCTATTGCTCATTCATACTTTGTGTTATGCGGCAATTGGCGCATGCGCACACATTTTTTTCCCACGGGTATGAACTCTGTTCACCTTTCTCGTCTGACACTCGCTGCCTGCGCAGCCGCCATGGGTTTTTTTCCCACGGTATTGAACTCCTGTGATCTCTTACTCCTGATGAGAGTCGGGAGCGGTTTCTGTACCTTCTTTGACACTCACACGGTGTTGAGGGTTTTCCTGTACACGAGCACTTATATATTATGCGTATGTGTGTAGACTGACATCTGCACCAATTTCATCACGCTTGAATAGGTGGATTGTTTTATCCTTGACAATCTATGAAACACTATTGTCACCCTGGATTATTTAAGTCGATATGCACCACTCAGCCCTTTATGGGACAAGTATGATGAATGCACACCTATCATCGGTGGTTCTCTTGTTGTTTCCTTCACACGGCTTGTATCATCACATTTCCCGTGGATAAGCGGGCTTGTGCCTCCGCAATTTGGATCCATACTCACTCACGGTCATATACTCATTATCCGGCTTGAGTTCTAGGCTCTTTCTGAAGTTCATCATTCTATGGATTTAATACATACTACTGGTAGATCCCGATTAAAGAATTTATAAGTGTGTATATATGGTTGTACATTTTATTTTTCGCATCTTTACAGATAATTATATTAGGAATATTTTTCAAAGTTCACTTGATTTAATATGTTTTGTCAATAATTGGGTTACCTTTATTGAACAGAGTTTTAAATTTTTTTCTTTCACTATGTTTTTCCTGTATTGCGTCATGTATTGATCACGATGCACCCTTTCCCGCCCGTTTTTTCTATACGGGGCGGTACTCTGACGTCACTTGGTCTATTTAATGTATACATGTGTCTACTATAATAGATTTGATGTTGTCGTTTCTATGGTCCTGAGGAAGGGGGCAGAGCTCCTGAAACGCGGCGTAGACCTATGCTACAATAAAGCCACATTAATCTGACATCCAGACTTGTGATCATTGGCGCGGTATAGAAACCCATTTCTACAATTTTCTCTGGCATCCTTCTGCAAGACATCTCACAATTTTGGACTTTTCAGAACCCGTCAAATCTTTCTTCTGACCCATTTTGCCAAAGGAAAGCAAGTTGCCTAATAATTAAGCACACCATATATAGGTTGTTGATGTCATTACACCACACCCCTCCTCATTACAGAGATGCACATCACCTGATTTACTTAATTGGCAGTTGGCTCTCAAGCCTATACAGCTTGGAGTAGGACAACATGTATAAAAATTATCATGTGATCAAAATACTCATTTGCCTAATAATTCTGCACAAAGTGTATTGTTCATCTTCCGGCATCTTCATCTTTTCCCAGTGTTGCTCTGGTGGGTCTCCTGTGATTTGTGACCTGCCGGCAGCTCCAGTGTTTCACGGAGTGCACCAGATGTCACAAATAAATACAAATCTATGGGAGCCTCAATTTGGACTCATTAAGGCTCTCATAGACTTGCATTGAGATATTGTGACGTAACTTTTGACTTTTTGCCGTCAGAAGTTACAGGCACAAGGTGGTGCAGTGGGACCAAAGCAGTGACGAAAGACATTGAAGCCACCGGAAGGTGAGTATATGACAGGGCACTTACATTTAAAGTGCCACTCCAGCGCTGAAAAAAAATGTTGGAGTGGTGCTTTAATATTCAACACAGTCAAAACCCAAACTAAATATGTCCACAAATAATGAAAATAATTTATAATTTACCATTAAAGTTATTCAAAACGATTTGCAAGACCCTGACTGAGAAGCATTTTAGTAGTCCAAGGCCGGACCAAAGATCTGCGAGCTTCCTGTACCTGCAGTTCCTCTAAGTAGGTCTAGCACGATGTCATGCATGGGTCACCGCAATTATGATGTCATGTCGGCCCTACTAATCAAAAGATGTGCAGGACATGCAGGCAGTAGGAAAAGACTTGCAGGTTCTGGACCGACAGCCACAGACTACCAATGAACCAGGGACCTACACATTTTTTTGCTCAACTCTATTTATCACTTATCTTCTATCAAAAGGATTGTTCAAATATCATAATTGTTTATTTTTAGTTTTTGGCTTCACCTAATATTTTGATTGGATTCAATCATAAGATCTGCGTTGAAGTTTCGTATGGAATTTATTAAACCAAATGTAATTCTACCGCTGTAGAAAAGTTGTGTACGAAAAAAAGGGCAAGACAACAGCTGTTTAGGTATGATATTAGGTATGATATAAGATATGATACTAGGTATGATATTCGGTGTGATATTAGGTATAATATTAGGAATGATATAAGATGTGACATTAGTTATAATATTAGGTATGATATTAGGCATAACATTAGATATTTAAGTATGATATTAGATGAGATATTATGTATAATATTAGGGATTATTTTAGGTATAATAATAGGCAAAATATTACCTAAGATTTCGATTTTATGCAATCATAAGATTTGCTCAGGTTTCATATGAAATTTATTAAACCAAATTAATAGAACTCTACTGCTGTAGAGAAATTGTGTATGAAAAAAGGGCAAAACAACAGCTCTTTAGGTATGATATTAGGTCTAATATTAGGTATGATATGAGCTATAATATTACGCATGATATAAGATGTAACATTAGGTATAAATATTAAGTACTATAATAGGTATATTAGGCATGATATGAGGTATAACATAAGGTATGATATTAGGTGTGATATAAGGTATAATATTAGGTATGATATAAGATATGCCTTTAGGTATGGTACCAGGTATAATATTAGTTATGATATTAGGTATACCATTAGGTATAATATTAGGTATGATATGGGAAGCGCTCTGAAATTATTGGCACTATAAAAATGAATACATTTTATTATTATAAGTATTACTATTAGATTAGGTATATTAGATATTAAGTATAATTTTAGATATGATATAAGATATGACATTAGGTATAATATTAGGTATGATATTAGGTGTAATATTAGGTATGACATTAGGTATAACATTAGGTATAACATTAGGTATATTATTAGGTATGAAATTAGGTATATTAGATATATTAGGTTTCATAATAGGTATAATATTAGGTATGATATGGGAAGCGCTCTGAAATTATTGGCACTATAAAAATGAATACATTTTATTATTATAAGTATTACTATTAGATTAGGTATATTAGATATTAAGTATAATTTTAGATATGATATAATATATGACATTAGGTATAATATTAGGTATGATATTAGGTGTAATATTAGGTATGATATTAGGTATAACATTAGGTATAACATTAGGTATATTATTAGGTATGAAATTAGGTATATTAGATATAATATTAGGTATCATAATAGGTATATTAGGTATAATATTAGGTATAATATTAGGTATGATATTAGGTATAATATTAAGTATAAGATTTGACAATAGGTATAATATTAGGTATAATATTAGGTATGATATTAGGTACATTAAGTATAAGATATGACATTAGGTATAATATTAGGTATAAGATATGACATTAGGTATAATATTAGGTATAAGATATGACAATAGGTATAATATTATCTATAAGATATGACATTAGGTATAATATTAGGTATAAGATATGACAATAGGTATAATATTAGGTATAAGATATGACATTAGGTATAATATTAGGTATGATATTAGGTATGATATTAGGTACATTAAGTATAAGATATGACATTAGGTATAATATTAGGTATAAGATATGACAATAGGTATAATATTAGGTATAATATTAGGTATGATATTAGGTACATTAAGTATAAGATATGACATTAGGTATAATATTAGGTATAAGATATGACAATAGGTATAATATTAGGTATAAGATATGACATTAGGTATAATATTAGGTATAAGATATGACATTAGGTATAATATTAGGTATGATATTAGGTATAATATTAGGTATAAGATTTGACAATAGGTATAATATTCGGTATGATATTAGGTATATTAAGTATAAGATATGACATTAGGTATAATATTAGGTATAATATTACGTATAAGATACGACAATAGGTATAATATTAGGTATACGATATGACATTAGGTATAATATTAGGTGTGATATTAGGTATAACATTAGGTATGATAATAGGTATCTTATTTGATAAGATATTAGGTATGATATTAGGTGTGATATTAGGATATTGCTTTATTTGGAATGTCTGATAAAAGATATTGTGCAATTATTGAGATTTCCAGCTTATAAAACTGAAGCTAGCCCATTAATACCAGATTGGTTCCAATCCTCCGTTTGAGAAGGCTGCAGCACTCATACAGGCGTTGAACCCTTTACATTGTTTGCACTGCTCTGTACACCAGAATTATTGTATTAATGTATTAGGGTGCGCTCACATGAGCGTATAAATCGGACGAGTGCAATGCAAGAAAATCTCGCATTGCACTCGGCCCCATGTAAGACAATGCTGCAGCTCAGATCAGCCATTTTTTTCTCAGCCCTAAACGGACTGAGGAAAAAATGTCAGCATGCTGCAATTTTCTGCGAGAGCCGTATCACTCGCACCCATTCAAGTTAATGGGTGCGAGAGAAACATCGCACTGCACTCGGATGTTATCCCAGTGCAGTGTGATATATGCACAGGCTGACAATGGAGGAGATGGGGGGATTAACTCCTCCCTCTCCTCCGCAGCGCCTGCCCTCAGATTCACAGCTGTGACTCGATCACAAGATCCGGTTACAGTTGCATGACACTCGGCTCAGGCTCGCAGCAGAGCCTGAGCCGGGGGTCATTAGGATATCACATCCGATGCTGTCGCATCTGATGCCATACACTAATGTGACTCCAGCCTTAGTGGTATCTGTTCTGAGTGTCATAATTTTGCACCAATCACTCGAATTTGGCTGAGTTGCAATATCAAGCCCAGTCCATTGACAGCAGTAATAGAGAAATAAAGAGGCCATGTTTTTCTATATACACATTGCCGTTTTTATTGAATACACATAACAGCGAAATACTGCAATGTATAAAATAACTAATGCTCTCAAAGCCATGTACACTGTGAGGTCAACTGAGAAAGCAATGCCATAGAAACGGAATAACTAGCATGGCCAAGAGGAAGAGGCTGCTGCAAGAAGAGATTCATTTTCATCCTTCACTATATTATCCATGAACTATAGAGGTAAAAAACCCGAGCAATAAACTGGAGTTAAAATGTAATGTGGCCCTCAGAGGCTTTGTACATGAATGATCCCAGAGTCATAGCTTGGAGCACGAATAATAGAGAGGAGGCAGTGTTCAGAGGTGACCACTTCTTAGGGACCTGTGATGTCTCCCATTGGGTGATGATAAGCTTTTTGCCTATGTGATGACACACATCTTAGGCTTTCATTTAGACATTTGTGAATCACATACATGCTTTAACAGGGATTTTCACAGATCACAAATTAATTAATGGGAACCTACCCGATCTATGGACAGCTTAAATTGGACACAGGTATGATTGACTCTGAAATGCTGCACCGCTTCAGAGAGAACATTTTAAAAGCCACTGAAAAACCAAGCCCCATCTAGTAGGACAGGTGTGGCTTCTTCCCACCTGCTGCCAATGATTGACAGGTCTTTTCGTATACACACACGCATGGAGAGACCCGTGTCACTCAAGAAGAGCAGGTGGGAAGAAGCCTACCTATCCGACTAGATTCCGTGCGGCTTTTGTAGAATTTTTTTTCTGAAATTGTGCAGTGTTTCTGAGACAAACATACCTGGTTGAAATCATACAGTCAGTGTGATACATGCTGCTTGTACATCGGGCAGTGTTCTCAGCTGTGCGGACCCCTTCAATAGTGACATTCACATGTCTGTTTTTATTGTGCCTGGTATGACAGATCAAAATCACTTTCACTCATCTATGGTCCATGAAAATCGCAGACAACACATGGATGCCATCAGTGTGCAATCCGCGTCCCGTCCTTGATTAACATTAAGTTTATTTACAGTATTTATTTTTCCATACGTGAAAGTCACTGATGACATTCTGATGATAAAAACTGACGGTCCAAACACTGAGGAAAGTTTCATAGACATCTGAATGTAGCCTTAATGGTATTACATCTGGTCTGCTTTATATAGAAACTATTATTACAAAGGACTGTATGGGGAATCAGTCAATGATAGGTATGCAGCTTGACAGCTTGTGAGAAATAGGATGTGAATACCTTATGCGTGTCACATAATGGAAAAACAGACATTATTTTCTATGACATCTTGGTTTCATAGAGTGCTTTTACCTTAGAGCACCAAATCTGAACACTTGACTCCTATACACAAGATTCTGTATTAAAATCAGAACAAATAAGTAGGTATACAAAAGGCTTAATTTTACTTACAAATCACCAAAATACAAAGTAAACACATGAAACATATTCCTAGCGTTCTGATTTTATTTTTTTTTTGTTCAGTTCTCGCAATATGTATCTACCATGTTTCCCCAAAACTAAGACCTACCCTGAACATAAGCATGAATTCCCAGGATTTTTGGAGTATGTTTGAAATATAAGTCCTAGTCCAAAAATAAGCCCTATTTACAGTCAGTTCTGGAGTTAGGGGTAGTCAAACTGCGCAATTTCTCAGGGCCCACACTTTCTTATGGACCCCAACAGTTGTATTCCAAGGTTAAGGCGGTCTTTGCACACTACGACATCGCAGGTGCGATGTCGGTGGGGTCAAATTGAAAGTGACGCACATCCGGCATCGCATGCGACATCGTAGTGTGCAAAGCCTAGGTGATACGATTAACGAGCGCAAAATCGTCGTAATTGTATCATCGGTGCAGCGTCGGCGTAATCCATAATTACGCTGACGCGACGGTCCGATGTTGTTCCTCGCTCCTGCGGCAGAATACATCGCTGTGTGTGAAGTCGCAGGAGCGAAGAACATCTCCTACCGGCGTCACCGCGGCTTCCGTAGGATATGCGGAAAGAAGGTGGTGGGCGGGATGTTTACATGCCGCTCATCTCCGCCCCTCCGCCGCTATTGGCCGCCTGCCGTGTGACGTCGCTATGACGCAGCACGACCCACCCCCTTAGGAAGGAGGCGGGTCGCCGGCCAGAGCGACGGTCGCAGGGCAGGTGAGTGCATGTGAAGCTGGCGTAGCGATAAATTTCGCTACGCCAGCTATCACATGATATCGTACCTGCGACGGGGGCGGGGACTATCGCGTGCGACAAAGCAGCATCGGCTTGCGATGTCGCAACGTGCAAAGCCCGCCTAAGAGTGTTTAAGGACCTTTGGCGACATTAGTCATGTGACCGAAGGTCTTTTAATTACAGGAGTCTAACAGGACTAAACAGGAGACAGGCTGGTATACCGGACTGGAATTATGGGGAATGGAGAGCAAACTGGGCAATTTCACAGGGCACCCATTCTCCTAGGGGCTCCAGCATTTACGGTATATCCTGATCATAACACAGCTTCAGGACCTTTGTGACATAACGTCACATGACTTGATTGTCACCAAAAGGTCTGCTAATTGCAGTAATCTAAAACTGAAGAGAGACAGGCTGGAATGTAAGTGCAGTGTGTGGATAGATACGGTACATAGATACACATGTGTAACATGCAGTTTGGAGAGTTATGTTGATGATCCCAAATGCAATATGACTAGACTTGGGAGGACTCGCAGAAAACCGGGACCGGCGGGTCCCTGCTAAATGTGAAAAAAAAATCTGGATCCGGTCCAGAATCTGCTACCCATATAAGTCCATGGGGGACCAGAATCTGGAGATTAAAAATGTTGGTAGAAGGGAGAGGGGGGTGGGAGCACTTGCGGTGTACTCACCGCGGCTGTGTCATGGCGGCAAGCTGCTTCCATGTCACGCATTCCCTTCCGGAGCTTGATCACAAAAGGAGTGAGCTTTAGCCAAATTTGTGTAATTATGAGCAGCTTTTGAGCATTTTTAGAGACATTCCAAGATATAAGAAAGGCAGAGCTTAAAGAGGATCTGTCATCAGGTCAAAAGTTTTTGCTCTTCTTTTATTCCTGCTGCTCCTCTGAGTATCCAATGTTTTTTTTCCTGTTTTTGGGGGGTGGAGTGAGGAGTTAAATTTGCAATATGGTTCCAGAAATATGGGTGTCTTTATTAAGTTTGTCCAATATGTTAATTTTTATGGTCATTAACAGGGGTCTTGGCTCACAGGATTCCCTTGTGGGCATGTGTGACGCCCTGGATTAGCCAGGTATTAACAATCACAACATCACACACACCCCCTCCCCTGGTTAGGCAACAACAGTCAAACAAAATCCTTGTTGCCTCCTCCAGGGTCTGATGGCCACACTAGGTGGGGCGAAGCCAGGTGGTTGGCCCCACCCACCGAGGAGTTCAGAGGCCTGGAGGCGGGAAAAAGCAGACAGTGTAGTGAAGCAGTTAAGTGTAGGAGTCGAGGAGTTGAAGTTTGGAGTTGAATGTGACAGGAGAGAAACTGTTAGTGTCTGGGTAGGAGCCCAGGTACGTACAGCAAGGTCGGCAGATGGTGGTGGCCATCTGCAGGAGGTGGTGCAAGTCAGGGGAACCGTAGGACCGGGGACGGGCGGTGGCCCGCCGGTACCGAGCCGGGGAGCAGATCTGTACCAACGACAAAGGCAGGGCCATCAGACCCCGACCAGGCTAGGAGCCGCCGAAAATGGTCAAATCCGATATTGACCGGGACCCCAGGGGTTCCCTCACACCCAAGACCCGACAGAAGGCAACAGTCCACACAGTGAGGATAAAAAGCCACCACCATAGGCTAGAGATCCAAGGGCCAGCGCCTGCGGGCAAAAGGGGCTCCTTCGGTACAAACACGCCGGGGAGCGGACTACCAGTGGGAAACCATCGGAGTCAATACATACACAGCGGTGCAGGGAAAGACAGCCACCATCAACCTGTCCGGGGAGAGCAAAGACACTGCAGCCGGCTGCGGGACCCGTCCATCCAGCCGTTTGGTTTACCAGAGACTCTGTGAATCTGTGCCTGAGTGAGTACAACAGTGTCATCCGGCACCGCACCGCGCTGCCTCCGCAACCCTGCACCCCAGCTACCCTGCCTCCCCGTACCACCACCGGGCCCTGGGATCACCCACCCCTACCCACGGAGGGGGAACTAACACCTAGCTGCTCCCCGCCATCATTCCCGGGAATCCCGTCATGAGCAGCGGTGGTGTCCACTATCACCACGACCCGTGTGTGGCGTCACGAACTATCTCCCTAAAACCACCCAACATCCCTTTTCACTCGGGGGCGAGGAGCGCTGCTCGAGTCCCCGGGTCCGGCCCACCGCTCGAGCCACCAAGCAGCAGCAGCCCCGGACCCGAGCGTAGCGAGCGCGGCCCCTCCGCCCGCGACACATGCATTTAGACTCCCCACATAATTCTACTGTGAACTACGCCTCTTGCTAAAAATAATAAAACTTAGCAAATTGGCATACTAAATAAAACTTCACATATACAACTGTATGGAGGTAATAAAAAAGGTAGAAATGGAATGCTTTGGAATAAGAGGAATAAATTATGGCAAAAACCCTTTGACCCCGTGATAGGTGCCCTTTAAATTTTTCAATGATTTTACACACAAATGTTGTAATAGGCCAGCTTCTTTATAATTTACTGATTTCATACAGTTTGGCCTGCTAAAATGTCCATAGTCAAATTTTGATGGGCTAATGGGAAATCATTTACAGTAGAAATCAGAAGTTTATCTAAAAAAATATACATACAGTTAGGTCCAAAAATATTTGGACAGTGACACAATTTTCGCGAGTTGGGCTCTGCATGCCACCACATTGGATTTGAAATGAAACCTCTACAACAGAATTCAAGTGCAGATTGTAACGTTTAATTTGAAGGTTTGAACAAAAATATCTGATAGAAATTGTAGGAATTGTACACATTTCTTTACAACCACTCCACATTTTAGGAGGTCAAAAGTAATTGGACAAATAAACCAAACCCAAACAAAATATTTTTATTTTCAATATTTTGTTGCGAATCCTTTGGAGGCAATCACTGCCTTAAGTCTGGAACCCATGGACATCACCAAATGCTGGGTTTCCTCCTTCTTAATGCTTTGCCAGGCCTTTACAGCCGCAGCCTTCAGGTCTTGCTTGTTTGTGGGTCTTTCCGTCTTAAGTCTGGATTTGAGCAAGTGAAATACATGCTCAATTGGGTTAAGATCTGGTGATTGACTTGGCCATTGCAGAATGTTCCGCTTTTTTGCACTCATGAACTCCTGGGTTGCTTTGGCTGTATGCTTGGGGTCATTGTCCATATGTACTATGAAGCGCCGTCCGATCAACTTTGCGGCATTTGGCTGAATCTGGGCTGAAAGTATATCCCGGTACACTTCAGAATTCATCCGGCTACTCTTGTCTGCTGTTATGTCATCAATAAACACAAGTGACCCAGTGCCATTGAAAGCCATGCATGCCCATGCCATCATGTTGCCTCCACCATGTTTTACAGAGGATGTGGTGTGCCTTGGATCATGTGCCGTTCCCTTTCTTCTCCAAACTTTTTTCTTCCCATCATTCTGGTACAGGTTGATCTTGGTCTCATCTGTCCATAGAATACTTTTCCAGAACTGAGCTGGCTTCATGAGGTGTTTTTCAGCAAATTTAACTCTGGCCTGTCTATTTTTGGAATTGATGAATGGTTTGCATCTAGATGTGAACCCTTTGTATTTACTTTCATGGAGTCTTCTCTTTACTGTTGACTTAGAGACAGATACACCTACTTCACTGAGAGTGTTCTGGACTTCAGTTGATGTTGTGAACGGGTTCTTCTTCACCAAAGAAAGTATGCGGCAATCATCCACCATTGTTGTCATCCGTGGACGCCCAGGCCTTTTTGAGTTCCCAAGCTCACCAGTCAATTCCTTTTTTCTCAGAATGTACCCGACTGTTGATTTTGCTACTCCAAGCATGTCTGCTATCTCTTTGATGGATTTTTTCTTTTTTTTCAGCCTCAGGATGTTCTGCTTCACCTCAATTGAGAGTTCCTTAGACCGCATGTTGTCTGGTCACAGCAACAGCTTCCAAATGCAAAACCACACACCTGTAATCAACCCCAGACCTTTTAACTACTTCATTGATTACAGGTTAACGAGGGAGACGCCTTCAGAGTTAATTGCAGCCCTTAGAGTCCCTTGTCCAATTACTTTTGGTCCCTTGAAAAAGAGGAGGCTATGCATTACAGAGCTATGATTCCTAAACCCTTTCTCCGATTTGGATGTGAAAACTCTCATATTGCAGCTGGGAGTGTGCACTTTCAGCCCATATTATATATATAATTGTATTTCTGAACATGTTTTTGTAAACAGCTAAAATAACAAAACTTGTGTCACTGTCCAAATATTTCTGGACCTAACTGTATGGATGTATTTCTCACTATCTGACATTATTTATATTTGCCAAATTTTATTATTTATTATGCAATTTTTATTATTTTCTGAAAAGTCAAAAGTTTACATACATTTCATTAGTATTTCGTACCATTGCCCTTAAACTGTATGACTTGGGTCAAACATTTTGAATATCCTTTCACAAGCTTCTCACAATAGTTGGTAGGAATTTAAGTCCATTCCTCCTGATAGAAGCCATATTTGTAGGTCGCCTTGCTCGCACCTGCCTTTTCAGCTTTGCCCATAAATTTTCAATAGGATTGAGATCAGGGCTTTGTGATGGCCAATCTAAAACATTGACTTTGTCATCCTTAAGCCACTTTGTAACAGTTTGGCAGTATGCTTCAGGTCATTGTCCTGAAGACCCATTTCTGCCCAAGCTTTACGTTCCTGGCTGATGTTTTGAGGTGTTACTTCAGTATTGCTTTCCTTATGATGCTATGTATTTCGTGAACTGCACCAGTCCCTCTTGCAGTAAAACAACCCCACAACATGATGCTGCCACTTTCACAGTTGGGATGGTGTTCTTTGGCTTAAAAGCTTCTCTCTTTTTTCACCAAAAGTAACAGTGGTCATTAATCTGGCTTTTATGTTTCTTTTAGAGTAATGGATTCTTCCTAGCAGAGTGGCCTTTTAGCCCATGTTAAGAAAGTACTTGTTTCACTGTGGATAATGACACAATCTTACCAGAGTCCGCCAGCATCTTCACAAGGTTTTTTTGTTCTTGGGTTGATGTGCACATCTCTGACCAAAGCACATTCATCTCTGGTACACAGAACCCATCTCCTTCCTGAGTGGTATGATAGCTGGACATTTCCCCTATTGTTTGTACAGATGAACAAGGCACCTTCAGGTATATGGAAATTGCACCTAAGGATGAACCAAACTTGTGCAAATCCACAATTCTCTTCAGAGATCTTGGCTGATTTCTTTTGACTTTCCCATGATGCTACACAAAGAAGCAGTGTGTTTCAGGTGTGCATTAAAATACATACACAGGTGTATCTTTAACTCAGCTGTTGCCAATAAACCTATCAGAAGCTTCCAAAGACATGACATCATCATATGGGCTGTCCTATATTGTTTAAAGGCATAGTAAATTTAGTATATGTAAACTCTTGATTTGCAGAAAGTAATAAAAATGCCATAAAACATTATCTTTTCTCATTATTCTGGAATTTGGCAAATATAAATAATTTTGGTTCCTAATTGACCTAAACTGAGAAAAGGTTATTCCGACTTCATATCAGATAGTGAAAATAACATGCATATGTGTATTTTTAGATTGTATATGTAAACTTCTGGTTTCAACTGTGGGTGTCATAATTGTCACTACGTGTCTTGTGACTAGGGACAGGCTCAGGCTAGCTTTTCTTTACCATCTGAAACCAAGCACAATAAACATGTTTTTTTCCCTTGAGCACACTAGGGGTTAACTCCTTTTTCTGGTATAGCAGCAGACCTGCTCAGCTGTCAGTGGTTGACCACCTCCAGCTTAGATACAAGCCCTCTGCTTCCTGCAGAGGGTGCTGGTTATTCAATTCATTTTGGAGCTAGCCTAAAGTGTGAGTTATTGCTTTCTGCTGCTGCTGCTGCTATCGTTGATTAGTTGTGAGAGAGTTCCCTGTGTGTTAATTTCCCCCGTTACTTTGTGCACCTTTTGTAGTTCCTTTGTGTGGGTCTTTGGTGTGTGTGGGTTTGTTTATACCGCCTGTCTGTTTTCATTTGTTGGTGGGGTTTTTGGGGATCTCCATCTCGGTCTGTCCCCCTGGGTGGTGGGTGTGGAGGGAACATCACCATCAGGGCCAGGACAGGAGATAGGGAGAGGTTGAGGGCTCAGACATTGCTACCTTCAAACATAATTATTGGTTGAGGGTCAGCATAGTGTACTCCCTAGCTTGAGGATAAGCGCAGTGCCCCCTATCCCCTTTCTCTCCCAAGCAGTCACATTTCCCCTATGACAGTAGGTCTATATATACTGCTCAAAAAATAAAGGGAACACTAAAATACCATTCTGTTGTTTAAGTGTTCTCTTTATTTTTTTGAGCAGTATATTTGTAAATCAGGCAAAAAAATGTAAAAAAAAAAAATATTGCAAATTTTATATTTGTATCCTTAAAATTATGTTTGTACCATTTCACTCCAAAGTAACATTTTGGAAAATTTACCAGTGGCCAAAGTTATGTGCTTGTAGATCTGTCTTGTGAGAATGGTTATTTGGTATTTTTATTATTAGCTTGATTTCATACGTAAAACCATCCTGGTATTTTAACTACAATAACCAAATATCATATTGAATAGCCAAAAGCTGACATGGTGTAATAGAAGTTATAGCTCACGCTGTCCAGGGGGATATGCAGGTTACAAACGCCTGATGCTCGCATAATTCTGTATGTTCCTAGTTTATTCTGAAGCTCTTTTCCTCTATGTACAGTAATGTAAATTGGATTCAAATGATGAGAAAATGCCTTTGGGCTGAATGTGACCTTTCGAGCCATGTCAAGAATCTAAATATACAAAGAACTGACATTTTAATTGAGCTTTGAGGGATTCCATTGTCACACATCTCAAAAGCATTTTCACTGCTCCTACTCAGTCGCAAAGTCTGTAACAGCCCGAAAAAAATGGTGCTCATTGAAATATCTTCCCATTCTGGTATTTAAATGTCTTTTTTATCTTGGTGATATGAACGTTTTCCACCTAAACTTATCGATGGTGCAGTGCCATGATTTGTTACCCCTATTGTGCTTACCATAGTGCCTCTCTCTCTCTCTCTTGGACTTGAAAACCTGAGTAAGGCTGGATTCACACAAGCGTATGACATCCGATGCGGGAGCATCGGATGCCATATGCTAATGACTCCCGGCTCAGGCTCTGCTGCGAGCGTGAGCCGAGTGTCATGCGACTGTAACCCGATCTTGCGATCGGTTCACAGCTGTGAAGCGGAGTGCAGGCGCTGCAGAGGAGAAAGAGGGGTTAATCACCCCATCTCCTCCATTGTCAGCCTGTGCGTATATTGCACTGCACTGGGATAACATCCGAGTGCAGTCCGATGTATCTCTCACACTCATTCACTTGAATGGGTGCGAGGGATACGGCTGTAACAGAAAATCGCAGCATGCTGCCACTTTTCTCGCATCCAGATTTTGCTGACCAACTACTCTGTCTCATTCACTAACATTGGTCAGAGTGCAATGCGAGATTTTCTCGCATTGCACTCGTCCGATTTTCACGCTCGTGTGAGCATACCCTAATTTGGAATCTTTAAACAAGCCCTAAGGCCATGTGCTCACGTTGTGTTTTTTCATGCGTTTCCGCAGCGTTTTGAGCTGCAGCGTTTTAATGCAAAATAGCATGCGTTTTGCTTTCCAAGCAAAGTCTATGGGAAATAGGGCTTTCTTGTGCGCACAATGCTCTTAAAAATGCAGCGTTTTTGGTGTCAAAAATTTGTCAAAATCTCTGCGTTTGAAGAAGCAACATATCAATTGTTTTTGCCATTTTGGCAGCGTTTTGCTAACATTGAAGTCGATGAGAATTATCAAAATGCATCCTTAAACAAAATTCTAGCGTTTTACATGCTTTTTTGATGCAAAATGCATGCTTTTTTGATAAAATCAAAACATGTGTTTTTGGCATTATAATGAGTTCAAGAGGATTCCTTTTGCCCTCACATCCAGCCCAACTCCAAAAAAAGAGTCAAACAATAATTTTACTTTATTTAGAACATTATTATTAATTCTCAATTATAATTTTTGGGAAATTATTATTATAGTGTATTATTTAAAGGTTTTTTTTGTTTTTGTTTTTGTTTTTTTCATAGTGTTTGAATGTTCAAACTTTATTTAGTAGTGTCTTTGTATTGAAAATGCAACCCATTTTAACCACTGGAAATGCATGTAAAACGCAATAAAAAAAATGCATGTAAAACGCGGCAAAAACACAAGAAAAACACACACGTATTTCCAGCGTTTATGTGGTCAAAACCAAATTTGAAAATGACAAATTCTGCCAGAGGATGCGTTCATTTCTGCAAGATACTGAACACAACGTGCGCACATGGCCTAAAAGTTCTAATGATTTTGGGCTCAAGAACCTAAAATAATTATGTTCCTGCTATTTGGCACCCAGCAAGTAATGGCCTCACAATAGCAGGAGTTTTCCAAACGAGACAAGAGCGGATCCGTGGAAGTGCGGGTTAAGCCGGACTTTAGAAAAAGTTGGTTTGGAACCCGGCGCAACCTGAACCCAATTGGAAATCACTGATTGGGCAGTTCAGGTCTCCGCTCACATACAGCGAGCCATAAACAGAGCCCTTCCAGAGGAGGGAGGGCAGAGTTTTTTAGTTTTTTTTTTTGTTTATGCACTCTACATGTGTGACGCCCCTGCACACTCTTTCTCCTTAGTGCAGTATTCAAATCCCTCATGGTTCTGGGTCCCCATCTTGCGGTGCTGCCCCCAACAGCAAATCAAATCCTAGATACACCTTGCACCACACTCACCAGACACACCAGTGGTCGGCTTGAGCGAAACAGAGTCGTCCACCTAGGGGTCAGGAATGGGAGGTGAGGAGTGTCAGAGTAGAGTGTAAAGAGTGAAGTCGAGTGGAAGAGGTTGGGAGTAGTGGCTCCTAGGAGAAGCTATCTAGGTTGCAGACGGTGGTCTGGACCTAGAGGAGTCGGAACCCCGGTCGCAAGGGATTGAGGCAAGGTGCCTGAACCTGACAAGGAGTACGGTTAGCAGCCTGGTCCTATCACTGGTCCGGAACCAAAGGCACGGCGGGGTACACAAACCCTAGGTCGGAAAGAAGCTTCAGGCAACCCGGCAATTAACCTGCGGAGAACGGAGCCTTCACGGACTGTTCCCACTAGCTCCAGAATCGGGGCACTAGTGCAACGAGGGGGATAGGGCCTTCCATACAAGCAGCCCACTAAAATCCCAAGTGTGAGCCCTGAGAGCAGGCTCCCACACTTAGCCAGGGGACGGGACCCGGACAAGCTCCCCTTCGAGCGACAGTGGCACCCAGAGACTTGGTTTACCCGGTTGTCAGCGTCTGCTTACTGGCTGAGTGAGTACATGAGTGATCTCCCCGTCATGGCACCCAGTATCATCATCCAGAGTCCAAGGGCATACCCCTACCCGTGGAGGGTAACGACACCTTGCTGCCCCATTCCATCACCCCGGGAACACCCAACGGCAGCGGCGGTACTCCCAGTTACCGCACACCACGGGTGGCATCACAAACTATAACTCCCCTGTAAATATCTCCCTTTTACTTTAGAGTGTGGGCCCTAAGCCCCCAGGTCTGGAGACCCTCGAGCCACGAACGGGCACTACCCCCGATCCGAGCGGTTCGATCCGCTGCTGGGGTGGCACACATGCGTTCACGCTGTTGTTACCCTCAGTCTAAGCCATTGAAACACTGCAAGCAGCTCGCAGTGCGCCAAGCACTGAGCGTACCCTAGAACAGCGATACTCGTACAAGTGGTTTGTATATGTAAAGCAGCCAAACTCTGAACTTGGACACTGATTTTTTTTGTACAGTGTGTGTTCGGTACGAACACCGAACTTTAAGGTTCGGGTCCACTCATCTCTACTCTAAACCCAAAGCATATGAGTATTATACGATGCAAGCCAATCAAACACTGCCAGTGGTTCGTACTGGGCTGAGCATTGAGTGTACCTGAGCACGGCGATGCTCGAGCGAGTGATTTCTATATGTAAAGTACTGAAACTCCAAACTCAAACACTATTTTTGGGGTAAAGTCCGTGTTCAGTACAAACAACGAACTTTACTTTTCAGGTTTGCTCATCTTTAGTAGAAGTGTCACCTATGAGCAAATGTGACTAGAAATTATAGGAAGTAATGTGGCCCTACTGTATAAAGGGGAATGTGATTTTTATTGATACCCATTTTCCCACTAAAGAATAAGGCCTCATTCAGATGTCAGTGATTTTTCTCATCTCAAAAAAAAAAGTCCGATTTTCCTCAGAGTTTGATCAGTGTCAGTTTTTACCATCAGAATTTTGTCACTGTTTCTTCTGGAAAAAACAAAAAACTGATAGTGGTTTCTCAATCTTCTCCTATCAAACATATAGGAATACAAGCAAATTTGAGAAAACACTTGTAGAAATCAAATGCCAGGACTAGAAGAAAATTAGGCATAAAGAACTATTAACCACTCATACCAATAAATACATAAAATTATACTTTTAACAGGTAAATTATATTTATAGCATCTCAATGAAAACCACACTTGACACATTTAGGATACGAACATGGCCAGAAGTGTTGGCACCCTTGAAATTGTTCCAGGAAATGTAGTACTGTATTTTTCAGACTAATAGATGCATTTTTTTACCTCCAAATTTTGGAGGAAAGTGGCGTCTTATAGTCTGAATATATGATTATATGGGGCTTGCTGGCCTAAGGGGCAAAGGGACGGCACTGGACGGGACTTTACAATGACAGGAGAGGGTCTCCGCTGAAGAATGCCCCGCTGGAACAACCACGTGAGTCGGCTAATTAACCTCATCAATATGCGCTCCTTCCCCACGCCCACCTCTCAGCACTAAAGCCAGCGCACGCTGAGAGAGGACATGGGGAGCAGACACTGCGTTACTTAGTTCCTGTAATACAGTTAGGTCCAGAAATATTTGGACAGTGACACAAGTTTTGTTATTTTAGCTGTTTACAAAAACATGTTCAGAAATACAATTATATATATAATATGGGCTGAAAGTGCACACTCCCAGCTGCACTATGAGAGTTTTCACATCCAAATCGGAGAAAGGGTTTAGGAATCATAGCTCTGTAATGCATAGCCTCCTCTTTTTCAAGGGACCAAAAGTAATTGGACAAGGGACTCTAAGGGCTGCAATTAACTCTGAAGGCGTCTCCCTCGTTAACCTCTAATCAATGAAGTAGTTAAAAGGTCTGGGGTTGATTACAGGTGTGTGGTTTTGCATTTGGAAGCTGTTGCTGTGACCAGACAACATGCGGTCTAAGGAACTCTCAATTGAGGTGAAGCAGAACATCCTGAGGCTGAAAAAAAAGAAAAAATCCATCAGAGATAGCAGACATGCTTGGAGTAGCAAAATCAACAGTCGGGTACATTCTGAGAAAAAAGGAATTGACTGGTGAGCTTGGGAACTCAAAAAGGCCTGGGCGTCTACGGATGACAACAGTGGTGGATGATCGCTGCATACTTTCTTTGGTGAAGAAGAACCCGTTCACAACATCAACTGAAGTCCAGAACACTCTCAGTGAAGTAGGTGTATCTGTCTCTAAGTCAACAGTAAAGAGAAGACTCCATGAAAGTAAATACAAAGGGTTCACATCTAGATGCAAACCATTCATCAATTCCAAAAATAGACAGGCCAGAGTTAAATTTGCTGAAAAACACCTCATGAAGCCAGCTCAGTTCTGGACAAGTATTCTATGGACAGATGAGACAAAGATCAACCTGTACCAGCATGATGGGAAGAAAAAAGTTTGGAGAAGAATGATCCAAGGCACACCACATCCTCTGTAAAACATGGTGGAGGCAACGTGATGGCATGGGCATGCATGCCTTTCAATGGCACTGGGTCACTTGTGTTTATTGATGACATAACAGCAGACAAGAGTAGCCGGATGAATTCTGAAGTGTACCGGGATATACTTTCAGCCCAGATTCAGCCAAATGCCGCAAAGTTGATCGGACGGCGCTTCATAGTACAGATGGACAATGACCCCAAGCATACAGCCAAAGCTACCCAGGAGTTCATGAGTGCAAAAAAGTGGAACATTCTGCAATGGCTAAGTCAATCACCAGATCTTAACCCAATTGAGCATGCATTTCACTTGCTCAAATCCAGACTTAAGACGGAAAGACCCACAAACAAGCAAGACCTGAAGGCTGCAGCTGTAAAGGCCTGCTAAAGCATTAAGAAGGAGGAAACCCAGCGTTTGGTGATGTCAATGGGTTCCAGACTTAAGGCAGTGATTGCCTCCAAAGGATTCGCAACAAAATATTGAAAATAAAAATATTTTGTTTGGGTTTGGTTTATTTGTCCAATTACTTTTGACCTCCTAAAATGTGGAGTGTTTGTAAAAAAATGTGTCCAATTCCTACAATTTCTATCAGATATTTTTGTTCAAACCTTCAAATTAAACGTTACAATCTGCACTTGAATTCTGTTGTAGAGGTTTCATTTCAAATCCAATGTGGTGGCATGCAGAGCCCAACTCGCGAAAATTGTGTCACTGTCCAAATATTTCTGGACCTAGCTGTAGCTGGCACACATGGTCTCTCCGCAGCCACGAGCTTCCTGCAGCTGCTGGGGAGATCGTCTACGTGCTATTACAGAGCAGGAGCAGAGTGCCGGCAGGAGCAGGAGCATCATGCTGGCAGCGGCTAGTGTATCAGCACAACTCTGGTGCTGAAATGACTGCCGCTGCCGCCACATGTTAACCTGCGCTCAGTACAGTTACTGCAGCATGTCTGCCTGGCTTGGCCAAGCGCTAGGGATCATCAAGTGGACAGTCTTTCCCTCCAGATGAAATGCTGCCGTAAATGAAAACCCAGGGCACAGGATAGCAAAGCCCTCCCTCCCCCCACTGACCCTGCCTCGTCATTACATCACTGTAATACCGTACTTCCTGGTTTCTAACGCGGCGGCAGGGGCAGGCTTATCCTACATCGTTACCATAGCTGGAGTCTGCTCCAGTAAGAAGTAGAAGTAAGAAGTTACAGTACAATAAACTATAAGTCCACCCTCCCCCCTAATAAAGTAAAGTATCGTACCTTGGAGGAAAAATCACATTACTGTGCTGAACTAGAACTCCAAGCATGCCATACAGGACATGCTTGGAGTTATAGTTTTCCTTAAAGGGGTTGTCCACTACTTGGACAAAGTTCATCTCATTTCCCTTGTTTGCCGCTGTTGAGTTGTTTACAGTTACATTGGTGAAATATTACAGTATGTTATTTAGGTTATTAAATATTTTACCACATTTTTTGCTTCAACATTTTTTTTTCTATTTTACACTTCTAAAACTTGGGTGTGTCGTATGGTCCGAAAAATACGGTATTTCTCCCTGAAAATTAATGCAATTACACGTTTTGTCATAGACATGTTTACTTACTTTGTGTTTATTAGAACAACACAAAAAGAGAGAAAAAAGGCAAATTGGACATAATTTCACACAAAAATGGGCCGGACAAAATTGTTGGCACCTTTCCAAAATTGTGGGTAAACAACTTTGTTTCAAGCATGTGATGCCCGTTAAACCTCAGCTGTGGCGAGTAACAGGTGTGGGCAATATGAAATTCCCACCTCAAACAAGATAAAAGGGGGAGAAGTCGACTCAATCTTTGCGTTATGGAGAACATACAGTGGAGAAGAGAACTGTTTGAGGACTTGAGAGCTAAAATTCTTGAAAAATAGCAACAATCTTAAGGGTACAAGTCTATCTCCAGAGATTTTAATTTTCCTTTGTCCAAGCTGTGCAACATAATTAAGAAGATTACAACCCATGGCACTGTAGCTAATCTCCCTGGACCTGGATGGCAGAGAAGAATTGGTGAAAGGTTGCAACATAGGATAGTCTAGATAGTTTATAAGCGGCCCCAATCAAGTGCCAAGAAATTCAAGCTATCCTGCAAGCTCAGGGTGAATCAGTGTCAGCGCGAACAATCCGCCGATAAATGAATGAAATCAAACACTATAGCAGGAGGCCCAGGAGGACCCCACTGCTGACACAGAGACATAAAAAAGCTAGTTTACAGTTTTTCAAAATGTCTGTGACTAAGCAAAAATTCCTCTGTAAAGCCTTTTGCTGAGAAATTAGGACAAGATAGAGCTTTTTGGTAAAGAACATCATTCCTTGCTTCATCATGAAATGTGAAGATTACCCAAGGATTTTGGGTGGCAATGTAGTCCAATGTATCCAGTGCCAGAAAGTTGGGTTTGCATCCAAGGTCATAGGTCTTTCAGCAGGACTATGACCCCAAACATACTTCAAATAGCACCCAGAAATGGATGGAAATAAAGCTCGACAATTATGAAGTGGTCTGCAGTGAGTCCAGATCTAAATCCTATTGAACACCTATGGAGAGATCTTAAAATTGCTGTTGGGAGAAGGCAGCCTTCAAATATGGGAGACTTGGAGCAGTTTGCAAAGTTGTCCAAAATTCTAGTTAAGAATTGTAACAAGCTTGTTGATGATTATAGGATGGGATTGATTGCAGTTATTCCAAAGTGTCTGCAACCAAATATTAAGCTGAGGGTGCTAAAATTTTTGTCTGGCCTATTTCTGGAGTTTTATGTGACATTGTCTAATTTGCTTTTTTTTCAGGCTTTTTTTGTGTTGTTCCAATACACAAAGGAAATAGACATGTGTACGTATAACAGAACGTGTAGTGGCAATACATTTCTTGGAAAAATACTTTAATTTTCTTGAACAATTTCAAGGGTGTCAACACTTTTGGCCATAACTGTAAATTTTGCCCTGATTCAAAATGTTTACACTAGTTTCTGACAAAACAATTGTTTGAAAAGTTACAAATTTGTTTGATCAAATGTTTATAAAAATTCTGAGACTTTTGGCATTTTCTCGCAAGTTTTAAGCACCTCCGCCAAAATGGGAGGAGCTGGGGAGGAGAGACTATACCCACTCGTCAAATTCATCAAGAGTGGTGGCGTTTCCTATGCAGAAATGTTACTCCATTCCCTGACGGATCATCTTTAAACTGTCCCATGATTTTACATACAGAAACTATATAATTTATGCAGATTAGGTTACTAGAAATCTGTAGTTACATTATGGGGGGCTAATGAGAAATGAAAAACAGATATATTTTTTTAGAATTGTGAAATCATTCAAAACTTTATTTTGTAAAGCAGACAAAAAAGTGTAAAAAAATAAAAAACTTGCAAATTTCCCATTTGTATTCTTAAAATTATGCTTATATAAAGCTTGACTGGAGTAACAGTTCTGGAGAAGTACATGCCACTGATAAGATGTGGAAAATTCATTAAGCCATGTGCGCCTCTAAATTAAGTGGGTGCATCATATTCCTGCATGCCCCTCATTACAGAGAATCTGTGAACAGGTTTTTCCTATGTAATCGGAGGACATTATGAGGTGGGGCTGAGACATTAAGTTCAGGGATGTGCCACTTATTAGGCTGTGTGCTATTGTTTCAATACAATGAGTGTTTTATCAGCAGGAGATTGTCACTGCCCAGACTTGTGTCCACCTGAAACCTGGGCCTACCAGGCACCCAGCACTGATAAGCAGCTTACTGTCAATAGACAATGTACACAGAAATTTGTGGTGTGGGCGGGGTCAGCTTTCTCAGCTCTGCTTTGTACTACCATACAGATAAGAACCCTGATTGTGTCACAACAGCTTCATGCAGTAAACTAAGTGATACATCCTATCATTGTCTCTTTTCCTCATTATGGTGCTCTACAATGAGATAGTAAAAACCTGGTGATGGATTCACTGTAAGACTAAGTTAAGGAGAAACAGTCTAATGAATTAGAGCAATAGACTTTTTAGTTTTTCTATGATTTTTTTACGAGTTGGAGTATTGAGTGAAAGGTTATTGTTACTGGAAATATTTGATATATTTCTAGGTATGAAATAAAGGCAATGCATTTTGGATCAATAGATATCTAAGAATCAAATGCTTTCTGCATACTCTGCCTTCTAGCCATGTTCATTTATAGGAGGTAGCTTTGACATAAGGCACGCTAGGCCTGTGTCTACAACTGACATCCTTGTAGTCTGCCAGCTATTAAATGTTTAGCCAACAGTCTGGATAATGTTGATGAAATATCAACACTCGTGCAGAAATTATTCATTTGGGATAAATCATATTGTAATAAGTTTTTGGCTACATAAAAACCAAAGCAAATTCTTAAAGAAAGGTTTCAGTACTTTGTATAGACTTTGCCTTAAGGCCGCTATACACGCTACGACATCGCTAAAGAGATGTCGTTGGGGTCACGGAATTCGTGACCCACATCCGGCCTCGTTAGCGACGTTGTTGCGTGTGACACGCAGGAGCGACCGTTAACGAGCGATAAGACTCACCTTATCGTTGATCGGTGACATGCTGTCCAGTTCCCAAATATTGTTGCTGTTGCAGGACGCAGGTTGTTCGTTGTTCCTACGGCAGCACACATCGCTACGTGTGACACCGCAGGAACGAGGAACCACATCGTACCTGCGGCCGCACGCAATGAGGAAGGAAGGAGGTGGGCGGGATGTTCGTCCCGCTCATCTCCGCCCCTCCGCTTCTATTGGCCGCCTGCCGTGTGACGTCGCTGTGGCGCCGCACGACCCGACCCCTTAGGAAGGAGGCGGGTCGCCGGCCAGAGCGACGTCACAGGGCAGCTAAGTGCGTGTGACGGGGGTAAGCGAGGTTGTGCGACACGGGCAGCGATATGCCCGTGTCGCACAACCGACGGGGGAGGGTATGCTAGCGAGATCGCAGCGTGTAAAGCCCGCTTAAATGTCTTAGTCAAAACATTTCCAAAGTCCAAGATTTTAGGCTTTGTACACAAGTATTTGGTGCAGAAATTTTCTGCATCAAATCTGCAACTTCTGGCAGAAACATGCACCATAAAAGCATGTGTGTTTGGTGCATTTTTGGTGATGGGTTATTTTTTTGCCATGCTTTTTTTATAATGAAGTGAATGGGTGGAAGGGCTGAGAGACACTGGTAAATATGCACCGAGAACTGACATGCTGCAGATTATTTTCTGCACCAAATCTGCAAGGAAAAAATTAGCAACATGTGCTGGAGACTTCAGAACTCTCATTGACTTTGCTGGCATAAGGATAGACATGCAGGTTTGTGATAAAACTGCACCAAAAAAAGTATCAAAGATGCAGTGTGTGCACACAGGCTTATAGGGACAGTATGCAGCAGTTACTACTTAAAAAAATAAATTCTAAGGAAGGCTGATTAGTCAACCAGTGACAGGTTTTATTTGCTGCAAATTAAATTTTGGGGAGAATTTGGTCAAGAAAAATGTTCCTTATTATGCTTTATGGTCTCTCCAGATCCCAAAACATATAACTGTAAGATGTAAGAAAATGAAAAAAGAAATACCACACCGCTCATCTTTGGCTGCTATCTGCCTGTCATCCGGTCTTCCTTCTGCCGGTCTCATCACTTCACTATAGGCCAATTCCCTATCAACCGTCAAAAATTGTTTTAGAATAGTGTGAGGAACAAGTCTAAAGAAGTTGTCCACTTAATCAATTCAAGACCCCAATTAATATAAAAATGGTATATACTCACCTCATGCAGTGATGCCGTTTCTGTGATATTGGTTTGTCCTTGGGAAGTGACGTGACTTTTTTGTTCTATACAGGTTGTAGACAATGAATAGCTCTTCAATATTCCGTCAGGGAGGACGTCCACTTTAATTGAATAGTAAAGGCTGCAGCTAACAAATGGCTGCCCATTAGTTGCAACCTGCACTTGACATAAGTCATGTCGCTTACCAGGTACAGTGGCGCCAACACCACTAGAATAACACCACTGCAAGAAGTGATTATGGCTGGGTTTTTTTATTTTAATTGGACTCCTGAATTGATTAAACTGGGGTTAACCATTAGTGAACAACCCCTTTAGGCCTATTTGACATGTCAGTGATTCTGGTACGCATGTACTAGTTTTTATATGTACCAGAATCATAGACATACGCAGACCCATTAAACTCAATGGGTCTGCGCACTGTGAGGTAGCGCGGTCGGCTGCGCGGCCGACGACACGGGATCCAGGCACCAAGGGTCACAGCACACGGTTTATTGTACAAATCACAAAGTCCAATACAATGTACACTTGTTACTCCGGCAGAGACTCAGGGAGTTGTGTTCACTCCCTCACACACTAGGCAACCACGCCCATGTTCCTGGTTTCTTTTAACCCTCCTTTCAGCCTGTAGTGAAACAGGATTAACCCTGGAGTGGACTTGCTTACTATACATGGAAGGAGCACAACCGGGGCGAGACGTACCGGCCGTCATGGACCAGCCCGGTCACAGTCTCACATACCCCCCCTCAGTTCAAACGTGTGGGGTTGAACTCCCGCCATCAAACACGGGCCGCGGGACAAGGCATCGGCGTTGCCCTGCAACCCACCGGCCCGGTGTTCAACCGTAAAACAGAAGTTCTGCAGAGACAGGAACCACCGGGTAACCCGGGCATTCCGTTCCTTGGCGGACATCATCCAGACCAGCGGAGCGTGATCAGTCACCAAGCGAAACCGCCGACCCAGCAGGTAATAGCGTAGGGACTCCAAGGCCCATTTAATCGCCAGGCACTCCTTCTCCACTACGCTATAATTCCGCTCGGGAGGGGTGAGCTTCCTACTCAAGAAGGTGACGGGGTGTTCCTCCCCCTGAACCACCTGAGACAGCACTGCCCCCAGGCCGACCTCAGAGGCGTCAGTCTGTACTATAAACTCCATGAGAAGGAGAGGACCTCGCATCACCTCCTGTCATAGGTGCTCAGGAGAAAAATATATAACAGTCAATGGAGATTAACTCCGGCACACTATTAATTTCCCATAGAAAGAAGGAACGCAGTAGTTGGATAAAAAATCCCTTTCTTTTATTTTGTTAGTGTCACACGTGAAAAAAGTGCTGTACAATTGTCCGCCGGGTGTCGACGTTTCGGCTAACAAGCCTTCATCAGGTCGGACAGACTTAACCTTAAACTGGAATCATAATCAGGTGAATATGATAGTAGCTGTGAGATCACATACAGAGACTACCTGTATAGGGTCCCTGGGGGTGCCGGCATATAAGATCACATCCTATAAAGGTATAATCGGCGGAGGGAAAGAGTCTTGGCAATCGTGTGTGTCTCCTGTTAGAAGTGGCTGTTGTACCTTAGGAATGTAGTAGCTCATCGTCGTTGTAGGAGAATGTGGTGAAGGTGGATTGCGAGCTACTACATTCCTAAGGTACATCAGCCACTTCTAACAGGAGACACACACGATTGCCAAGACTCTTTCCCTCCGCCGATTATACCTTTATAGGATGTGATCTTATATGCCGGCACCCCCAGGGACCCTATACAGGTAGTCTCTGTATGTGATCTCACAGCTACTATCATATTCACCTGATTATGATTCCAGTTTAAGGTTAAGTCTGTCCGACCTGATGAAGGCTTGTTAGCCGAAACGTCAACACCCGGCGGACAACTGTACAGCACTTTTTTCACGTGTGACACTAACAAAATAAAAGAAAGGGATTTTTTATCCAACTACTGCGTTCCTTCTTTCTATGGGAAATTAATAGTGTGCCGGAGTTAATCTCCATTGACTGTACTATAAACTCCTTCCGGAAATCAGGGTTGACCAGAACGGGTTGTCCGCACAGGACCCCCTTCAGGGCCCGGAAGGAGTCCTCGGCCTGCGGAGTCCAGCACACCATGACGGACTTCTTGCCTTTGAGAAGGTCCGTCAAGGGGGCCGATAGACCCGCAAAATCCTTAACAAACCTCCTGTAGTACCCCACAATACCCAGGAAAGCCCTAACCTGCTTCGTGGTCAGGGGTCTTGGCCACTTCTGGATTGCCTCAACTTTGTTAATTTGGGGCTTAATCACTCCATGGCCTATTACGTAGCTCAAGTAGCGGGCTTCAGTGAGCCCCAACGCACATTTCTTGGGATTGGCTGTCAATCCGGCTGTTCGGAGCGCGTTCACCACCGCTTGTACCTGTTCCAAGTGGGTCTGCCATTCGGAGCTGTAAATAATGATGTCATCAAGGTACGCTGATGCATACGCCTGGTGGGGTTCCAGCACCAAGTCCATCAACCTCTGGAACGTGGCTGGAGCGCCGTGTAACCCAAAAGGCAAGACAACATAGTGGAAGAGACCCTCCGGCGTAAGAAACGCGGTTTTCTCCTTGGCGGACTCCGTCAGTGGCACCTGCCAGTACCCCTTGGTCAGGTCGAGCGTGGTGAAATATCGCGCCTGTCCCAGCCTATCAATCAGCTCATCCACCCGTGGCATGGGGTAGAGATCGAACTTGGATATTTCGTTCAGTCTCCTAAAGTCATTGCAGAACCTTAAGGAGCCATCGGGTTTTGGTATTAGGACAATGGGACTAGCCCATTCACTCCGGGACTTTTCGATGACCCCTAGGCGTAACATTGTCTTCACTTCTTCTGATATGGCTTGTCGTCGAGCCTCCGGTACCCGGTATGACTTCAGGCGTACCTTCAGGTGAGGCTCGGTGACAATGTCATGTCGTATCAGACTTGTCCTACCAGGCAGCTCGGAGAAGACATCGGGGTTCTGCTGAACCAGCCTTCTGGCCTCTCGCCTCTGTTGCTTGGTGAGGGCTTCTCCAATCCTTACTTCCGGTTCATCCTCTCCGGAGGTCGCTGGAACCGGGGTTGAACGACCCGAAGAGGAGGGAGATGGGGAAAAATCAACCATCATTCTTTCCCGTTCCTGCCAAGGTTTTAACAGGTTGACATGGTATATTTGTTCTGGTTTCCGCCTACCGGGCTGCAATACCTTATAGTTGACCACCCCGCTTCTTTCCTTTATCTCGTAGGGGCCTTGCCACTGAGCCAGGAATTTACTCTCCGCCGTGGGGATTAACACCAACACCCGATCTCCGGGTTTAAAGGTCCGCACGGTGGCTTGTCTATTGTAGCGGCCACTTTGCGCGGCCTGAGCCTCCTGTAAATGCTCCTTCACAATTGGCATGACCGCGCTTATGCGGTTCTGCATTCCTAAAATGTGTTCAATCACACTTTTATGGGGGGTGGGCTCCTGCTCCCATGTTTCCTTTGCCAGGTCCAACAATCCCCGGGGATGTCGCCCGTATAACAACTCAAAAGGCGAAAACCCCGTGGATGCCTGTGGCACCTCTCGGATGGCAAACATCAAATATGGAAGCATCATATCCCAGTCTTTCCCGTCTTTGGAAATCACCCTTTTGAGCATGGTTTTCAGGGTTTTATTGAAACGTTCCACTAAACCGTCCGTTTGAGGATGATACACAGACGTACGCAACTGCTTGATCTGGAGTAGCCGGCATAGCTCTTTGGTCACTTTAGACATGAATGGGGTCCCCTGATCCGTAAGGATCTCCTTGGGCAACCCCACCCGGCAGAACACAGAAAACAACTCCCGAGCTATAAGCTTTGCTGCAATATGTCTGAGAGGTATCGCCTCTGGATACCGGGTGGCATAGTCAACGATCACTAGGATGTGTTGGTGCCCTCGAGCGGACTTTACGAGGGGCCCCACCAGATCCATCCCTATCCGTTCAAAGGGGACTTCTATAATGGGTAACGGTACCAACGGACTGCGAAAGTGGGCCAGTGGTGCGGTAAGCTGACACTCCGGGCAGGTTTCACAGAACCGTTTCACCTCCCCAAAGACCCCGGGCCAATAGAACCTTTGCAATATTCGCTCCTGCGTTTTCTTGACCCCTAGGTGGCCACTCATCAGGTGTTTATGAGCCAAGTCGAGGACCCGCCGGCGATACGGCTGGGGCACCACCAACTGCTCTACCCCCACGCCCCGTATTTCATCTACCCGGTAGAGTAAATCCTGCTTAAGAGCGAAATGGGGGTACCTTACCTGGGCACTGGGCAGCTGTGCCACCCCGTCAACCACTGTCACCCGACTCCGGGCATGTATTAATGTAGGGTCCTGGAGTTGGGCTGTCCCAAACGTATCCGGGGACGCCTCCAACTCCGGGATGGGCTCGACCCTCTCAGCCTCTCCTGCCAATACCTCTAGGGGCGACCTATCGGGTTCACATTCTGTCCCTATCATGGGGACCCCTACGGCAGGCGTCCCTGACTCGGGATTGTCGGGCTCAGGTCCTGGACTGTCCAATACCTGAAGGGACTTAGGAGGCCCCTTCCATAGAGTCCAAAAATACGGCAGATCCCTTCCTAGGATCACATCATAGGGAAGAGAGTTCATAAGTCCCACCTCATGTTGCACCTGTCCGCAGGGTGCTGTGATGGTGACAACCCCCGTGGGATAGTCTCGGCGGTCCCCATGTATGCAAACCACCCCCACGGTACGTCCTGTGGCCTTTATTTTAGCCCTTAGGGTTGATCGCACAAGGGTCACTAAGCTTCCGGAATCCAACAGGCCTCTAACCGGACATCCATTCACCTGTATTTGGCACAAGTGGGGCTCAGTCCCCGGGGAGACAAGGTCCGCGGTATACACCGCCTGAGCATACATTGAACCCCGCCGGGTAACCCCACAATCCATGGGCTCCGTGGTGAGTGGACACTGAGCTTCCAGATGTCCCACCTGTTGGCACCGCCAACATCTAATAGGGAAGGATACCCCCTTTACGAGTTGTCGTTTAGGGTACCCGGCCTTCCGGACCTCAGGGACGGCGGGCGCGGCCTCAGCAGGGATGGTAGCGGACTCCCGCACCGGTGTCAGCGGTGGGTCCTTGGCCCGAGGCTTGGAGGGGCCTGACCGACGGGCGGCACGCAAAGTCTCAGTGTCCCGTATCAAGTCCTGCGTCGCCACATGCCGCTCTACCAGGCACACTAATTGGTCCAGGGTACTTGGGTCGCCCTGTCCTACCCACCGTTGAATGGTGACGGGTAAAGTACGCACAAAGCGATCAACCACCACCCTTTCCACCATTTGCACCGGGCTAAGAGTATCGGGTTGCAACCACTTCTTTACTAGATGCAACAAGTCATAGGCCTGGGAGCGTACGGGTTTGGCTTCCTCATAGAACCACTGATTTACCCGCTGAGCCCGTACATAGGTATTCACCCCCAACCGAGCAAGTATTTTGGCTTTCAGGGTCGCATAGTCTATGGCGTCCTCGGTACAGAGGTCCAGGTACGCTTTTTGAGGCTCCCCCGTCAGATAGGGCGACAATACCTCAGCCCACTGGGGGGTCGGCAGCTTTTCCCGCTCGGCCACCCGCTCAAACACCGCCAGGAACGCTTCCACATCATCCCCCGGGATCATCTTTTGCAACGCTTGTCTCACCGTTTTCCGGACGCTGCCGTCATCACCCGGTCCCGGGGTTGTTGCTGCCGGTCCGGCACGGATCGCCTTGGCCAGTAGAACCATCTGTTCTTGGTGCCTTTGTTCCTGCAATTGCAAGGCTTGCTGCTGACGTGCATTGGCCTGAACCAGCTGCTTTAGGATGTCCTCCATGGCGTCGCCGGGTTTGGGCTGTAGTATAGCTGCTTGAATCCAGGACATGTGCTACCGGGTCACCATCAATGGAAGCTACACCTCACCGGGCTGGCATGCCCGCATTCTCCACCATATGTGAGGTAGCGCGGTCGGCTGCGCGGCCGAAGACACGGGATCCAGGCACCAAGGGTCACAGCACACGGTTTATTGTACAAATCACAAAGTCCAATACACTGTACACTTGTTACTCCGGCAGAGACTCAGGGAGTTGTGTTCACTCCCTCACACACTAGGCAACCACGCCCATGTTCCTGGTTTCTTTTAACCCTCCTTTCAGCCTGTAGAGAAACAGGATTAACCCTGGAGTGGACTTGCTTACTATACATGGAGGGAGCACAACCGGGGCGAGACGTACCGGCCGTCATGGACCAGCCCGGTCACAGTCTCACAGCACTCATCAGTGATTTCTCACTGACGTGTTTCCGTCATGTCTCCATGCGTGTCCGTGATTTTCGCATGGACACATGCCCATTTTTTTCTAGCATCACTGATGTCCCACGGACCACATTATGGTGTGATCTGTGTAACACGTACCAGAAAAACACGTACATTGAAAATACTCCCCTTCTCCAGCGCTGCTGTTTTCAACCGCTGCTGCCTACTGCTTTCAGGCTGGCTAATTATGGTCATGCATATGTATTTATGCATGGCACTGCAACCCGAAAGTAGCTGCAGCGGGGTCAGCAGCGGCCGGAAACACAGCAGAGCTGAAGAGTTCAGCACCATGGACAGCAGGAATGGGGACAGGTGAGTTTATCTCCATGATCTATCACGAATCACGGAGAGCACATGGATAACCCAGGTATGCCAGTGTATCAAGAGTGGGAGAAGAGAATCGCGTTGACAATTCAACACAATGGGCAGCACTGTGAGCACATCCTTTAGTGGGTTACTGTCGTTGTTCTATGTCATAAACGTGTCAATAACTTGATCATGAATAAAGCTACGTTAAAAATGAGCACACCATTGGGTTGTTTTGTGCAATTCTCTGTGTTTGATGTGTCACGTCACCCCCTTCCCATTGAAAATATTAAAGTTGAATTCAACATGGCGGCTTTGCAGATGGCCGCCATGGGCGTCACCCGGCCTCAAATGTTTGGCTTCTCCCAGGTACTAATATGCCACAAAAGGTAAGGTGATATCAGCAACCACTTCCATTTTATCAGGGAGTATCCATACTTGTGGCCCACCCTGTATATATGTACGTGGCTATTTGGGAGCTAATAGCATAGATAGGGGGCTTATACTGTATATAGGAGGCTATGAGGGGGCTCATAGTATATATGGGAGGCTAGTTGGAGCTCATATTATTATATATAGGGGCTATGTTGGGGCTCATACTGTATATAGGAGGCTATGTTGGGGCTCATATTGTACAAAGGGGGCTATGTGAGGGCTCATACTGTATATAGGGGGCTATGTGGGGTCTCATGCTGTATAGAGAGAGAGACTATATGGAGGCTCACATTGTATATAGAATGTATATAGACAGTCTATGTGGGGACTCATACTGTACAAAGGTGGCTATGTGCAGGCTCATATTGTATATAGTGTGTTTACCCATATCCTTTCCACCCCCATTAACTTGAGAACGGCGGCAGCTATAGGCTATAGGCATAGAAGTGGTGTCTAGGTATAGTAAAGTATCCATGCACTACGCAATGAAACCACCTATAGCGCCACCTGGTGAAAAACAACGGAGTTAGCATTTTTATCTCGAAAACGGAACGAGATAGAGAAAAAAAAGTGAATTACAAAGTTGTAGGGCATCATCATTTCAATACGAATCGACACCTTGCATACAGAAATGCAGTGATTAGAACGTGTAAAACTCACAAGGCTGCAGATGTGAAGCGATACCTCATGGAGACCTTCTTAGAAGTCATTGGGTATGGTAGCTGTGTGGAGTGGCCTCCACCCTCACCTGACCTGACCCCATTGGACTTCTTTCAGTGAGGTCACATCAAACAGCAAGTGTCTGTGACCCCTCCACCAACATTGCAGGACCTACGAGGACGTATCACAGATGATTGTGCAAACGTGTCGCCTACCTTATTACACAACTGTCCAGAGGCCAGATGTGCATTGCAGCTGACAATGGAAACTTTGAGCATCAAAGTTAAATGAGCGCCATATGCGTGACCAGCATTCAATGTTTTGGGGGGGTCGTGGGTTTCATATCATAGCATTTCTGTATGCAAGTTGTCGATTCGTATTGTATTGATGATGCCCTGCAATTTTTTAATTCACTTTTTTTCTCTATCTCGTTATGTTTTCAAGATAAAAATGCTAACTCTGTTGCTTTCCACCAGGTGGCGCTATAGGTGGTTTCATTGCGTAGCGCATGGCTACTTTACTATACCTAGACAGAATATGGGTGGACACACTGTATAGAGATGCTATGTGGTGGCTTACACTGAATATAGAGTGTATACAATGAGGCTGTGGGGACTCATACTGTATATAAAGTGGCTCTGTTATTGTTCATACTCATATATATATTTTGTGGGTTGTGTGCAGGCTCATACATCATATAGGGGGATGTATGATAATATTACTATAAAATTTACATTATTGTAATTAATATGTTAATATTATTGAGCATAAATAATTTCAGGCTATTGGTTCAGCCATCCACACCAGTCACTGTCTCTCATGTTGCCTGTCGGGAAAATTAATTGCCCACCCCTGGTCTATAAAAAAGGAGTGAACCCTCCCTTCATGGCTGCACTACATACAATAGGAGTAAATATAAGACAAAACCACAACAGTAAAACAAATTCACACCCATCAGGAGAAATAATACAGTACTTTATCAAGGCAAAGACACTTCTGCATAGAGAGAGAAAACAAGTAGTCAGTTACCTAGGCAATTAAACAGTCAAATCACTCCCCCATGATTAAAAACATATAATTACACAGCAGGCCTCCCACAGTTTGGGGGAATTTTTTTTTTAGAAACCAAACAATATCATTAACCTTTTAAATGTCTTTTTTCTCTAGGCGCGGCACCACATGGCATTTAAAGTATTTACAAATTTCATCCGGTTTCAATATTCATGGTCCAAGTATGGCTGTGAAACGTGGACCGACTGTTTTTATCCTGACCCAAAGTCAACAGCTTCAAAGGTGTATAAGAACCTGTTTGGTTGAAGTCAGGAGACCTGAGGTTGGACCAGAAATCATGGTCCGTACTTGGTAAAAGTCCAAGGCTACAATTTCAGGTTAACACAGCCCAGTGATATATGGCTGAATAGTAGATTGTAGCCTATTCGTAGACATCAGAGAAGGGACCAGGACATCTTGAGGTTAGGTCATACAAGGCTGTAGAGGGATCTTGAGGTTAGGTCACACAAGGCTGTAGTGGGATCTTGGGGTTAGGTCATACAAGGCTGTAGAGGGATCTTGAGGTTAGGTCACACAAGGCTGTAGTGGGATCTTGAGGTTAGGTCACACAAGGCTGTAGTGGGATCTTGAGGTTAGGTCACACAAGGCTGTAGTGGGATCTTGAGGTTAGGTCACACAAGGCTGTAGTGGGATCCTGAGGCTAGGTCACCCAAGGCTGTAGTGGGATCTTGAGGTTATGTCATACAAGGCTGTAGAAGAAGTATAAAAAAAACCTGTCTCCTCACAGATTTGTGCTTGTGTGTCGGTCATCAGCCTTCTCTTTGAACTACTCATTACCTAATCATATAAGGACTTATGAGTCTAGACGAGCCCTATTAACTTGTAAATAGACAAAAAATAAAATTCTTATTAAAAAGTTCTGTATACTAGGAAACTATGGTAGCTTCTGGCATGAGGCCTACACCCTAATCATACCTATGCCAGCATATTCAACCTAATGCTAAAGAATAAAAGAGCATCGAGACCACCCTAAATTCTGCAGTAAACTAATATCCACTTTATATTAAAATGATTTTACAGTAGATAAAAATTATTTATATAATAACTACTGACAGCAATTGTTAAAAAATAAAATTTTAAATCCTGAGTCAAGAAGAAACAGTGCTATGGGACCCACTTTAAATTCACCATTCCTGACGCCCTTGCTAGACTGCACCCTTCACATTATTCTCATGTCATTCCCGCCAGCTGCATCACATGACCTCAGCTTTCTATACTTACACCTATTAGATCATGTTATGTAACTAACACAGGGCGGAATGATAATAATACAAGTAGGACTGCCTCCACACCATGATGAGTGGCAAGGAGGCGGCATTGAGCCCTCAGTGCATTTGGGAAAAAAACTGCAGAATACACTAATCTTATCCCTTCCTCAGATGAGACCTGACCATTAAAGGGATCTTCATTGATGGGTATAACTGGATAGTGCTTGTGAGAATAAGCAACTTTCCAATGTACTATATATTAAAATGCATCCTCATGTATATATATATTTTTATGTATTTTTTGTTTACGCTCCTCCCTAGGCTCACCACTGTAGACAATAACTGTTGTTCAAACATTTGCAGTGCTTACAAGCTCTTTTCAATAAAGCTTGCAAGCACTGCTCTGAAGTTGTCCAGGTTGCTGCACAGGGTTAGTTCCCTATCAAGGTTAGCCTCAATATCATTGCACTCCTCTGAAGCTGCGGAGGAAAAGCAGAAAAGCTAACTCTGCATGTAGCATCAGAGTGGCACAGTTAGGGTCAAGACTTAACAATGATGTTGGTCAGAACTGTCAATCAAGCAGGAAAGCATTGCCCTTTAGCAAGCAAGAAGCCAGGAGGCTTGGACACAGTACTCTCCACCCTAAGATGACTGAACAACCCTCATTAAATTTAATGACAGTATTAAAAAATTGATCCCATTTGGATGATATCAGGTTTTCATCCAGATTTATTATACACTTCTCTTAACTTAGTCTAAGGTCTATTTCAAATGAAAGTATATGTTCTCTATGTTGGCTTTAGGTGTCAGTGTATGCATCGGGACTTCTGTACTAGTCTCCTGACATGAACTCAACAGCCTTACATATGCCTATGCGGCTGTTGAGTCCAGTCAAGAAACAGTTGGCCCATGAAGAAATTGCAGTTCATACAAAGTCATGTGAAGCTGGCCTAATGCACATACAAAAAAGCATCCAAGGTGAAAATCACCTAGGTAACGAAGGTACCTCACAAAATTAAGGTGAAATTAACAATGCGATAATTAAAACGTAACCTTTAATATGATTAGATAATAAAACGCATAAAACCAAAATGTGCCCGTGTATAAAAATACTGTCAGTTTGCAGTATAATTCAGGTGACCCATGGACCAACCAGTATACTCCTGGGTATCGCCTACTTACGGTATATACCCAGCGGGGAATACAAAGTGTAACGGCAGGGACAGGTACCAAACAGTGGTTCTATGCAAGATAGACTCAAACTAGGGATGTCAACAATCTCACAATATTTAAATAAGGAGCGATCTCACCCAGTTCATAATAATATAGGTATAATAAATGACCATTCAGTCACTTATTATACCTAGCTGGGATCAGTTAGGGATGTATGGTCCTTTTGTTTGAGAATTGAGCGGTACATACATCTCCCCTGACAAGCCGGAGGTGGCGAAACGCGTAGGGAGGCACCAGGATTGGATGGGGGCAGTCGCAGTTTAAGGTCAGCTGTGGCCTTCCCTTGTAAGGGCGGGAGCTTTTTGGTGGAGGGCCAGTGCGTTATTGTGAAGCAAGGCCCTGCTCCTGACCCATTTTCATCTGACCAGAGTGGACGGTACGCTGGCAGGATGGACAATTGATGGCTGAACTGAGTGAGATCGCTCCTTATTTAAATATTGTGAGATTGTTGACATCCCTAGTTTGAGTCTATCTTGCATAGAACCACTGTTTGGTACATGTCCCTACCGTTACACTTTGTATTCATCGCTGGGTATATAAGTAGGTGTGTACTGGTTGGTCCATGGGTCACCTGAATTATACTGCAAACTGACAGTATTTTTATACATGGGCACATTTTGCTTTTATGTGTTTTATTATCTAATCATATTAAAGGTTAAATTTTAATTATCCTAATGCACATCCAAAATACAGTGTGTAATTAAGCAGGATGTATCAATACTGGATCAGATTTTACATCTTTATTTCCATTAATTGCTATTATTTTCTATTGAGCCAAAACAGATCCAGGTTTTGTGAAAATGAAAATAACCAAAATTAATTCAAATATAGATCCAAAGGCTGATCTAATACTGATGAAATGCCAATGAAATAATGATGCATCTGCTAATGACATAATATGATGGATGAATCTGTATTTTAAAGATGTTGACCAGCACAGTTCATTTTTTAGCAATCACTGGAGCTTTGTGTTAATCCTAACAGTGTGTAATACACACACTGTTCGGATTCAGCTCTGCTTGCCTGTTCAGTCGATTATGTAACTACAAGTGTGTGATTTGCATAATTTTGTTCAATTAGTCAATCGCTTCTCTTTCTATTTTGTATTTTGTATTGAGATAATTGGATGAGAAGCTACTTGGCATATGACCATAGGTAGCTAAATCGCCTGCTTGTGGTCATGTGACAACCACTTAAACTGACAGAGCCAAATCCTGACAGTGTGTATGTTACATACTGTTAAGCTAGGTTCGCACCAGAGTATAAAAAAAATCTGTCAAATTTTCATCCAGAAAATTGGGACAATTTTCTCTCACTTGTCATCCGTGTGTTGTCCGTATGCAATCCATTTTTTACAGTGTCATTTATTAATCATTTACAGGACCATTTACAGTTTCTAATGCTACAAAAGGATAAATTACATATAAAAAGCGGATGATATATTGTGGCATTAATTTTTTTCTTGCACCCATAGACTTGAATGGGTGAGTCCCATCTGATTCAGAGCCAAATCGCAACATGATGCGTTTTTTGTCACAGATTCTGTCAATGAAAAAATTGGTTATCTACACTGCTTCATTAAATTACATGTGTCAGTGTGCTACTGTATCTAATAAAAAAAAAATCAGATGGCACACATCTAATGTATACAGTCTCAATGAGCCCTTTGGATTCAGCTTAGGCCTCTTTCACACATCAGTTTTTTACGATCAGGCACAATCCGGCTTGTGCCTGATGCGACAGATCCGTCGCAGATTGTATAAATACTGATGCGACGGATGCAAAAAAACAGATCCGTCTCATTTTTTCCCTTCAGGCTGAAGGTTATTTGCTATGGAGGAGAGCAAGAGAGACATACATACTGCTTTTTAAAAAAAGGACATAAAAAATGGGCATGTAAATATCCGTATTGATGTATATTAGCACCGTAAAAAAAAACTGTTTCAATATAAAGTACAAATATGTAAAATAAAGAAAAAAATTAAGATGGAAAAAAAAGTTTTTATTTCTCAAAATGTGCTTCATAATGTACGGTATAGCTAGGTTGTAAAATTCCTTTAATAAAGTGTGTCGCCCGGGGACCAGGGGTACTCGGATCCGGGCCACGGGGTCACTTCTGTGGGTATCACGGTGGCGTGACCCGGTCTGTGATCCCAGGCTCCACAGTAAAAGGGGATTTGGTAAGGGAGATTGTCCGTGACGCCACCCACGGGTTGTGGTGATGGTGGACACCACCGCTGCGATGAAGGTGCGGGACTCCCGGGAACGGTGTTGGGATGCAGCTTAGGATGTTAACCCCTCCGTGGGTAGGGGCAGTTGGTCCCGGGGCCCGTTCGGGGATAAGCAGGGAGCAGGGCGCAGTGCTGCGGTGCGGTGCCCGAGGGCACGGGCGTACTCACAAGTATTTCACACAGAGTCACTGGTAAACTAGGAATTGCCGGTGTCCGCAGCCTTCGGTACGGGGAGTGTTAGTGTCCCACACACGGTGCAGCAGCTCCTGTTGTTCTTTCCCTGCAGCCAGGTGCCTCTCTCTCCACTCTCTTCCTCTTTCTCCTCAGCCGAGAACGGGGAATCCACTCCCCTGCAGTGATCCGGATCACCCTAGGTACCGAGGGGCCACTACCCTGCCCCGGCTACCTCTGGCCCCTTCCTCACTAACAGCCTGTCCCGGCCCTCTCGGAGCACGCTTCTCTATCAGCCTGGGAGCTACAACTCCAGACTCCTCTTCTGTCTCTCTCTCCACACACTCTGCTCCGCTTTTCTCTTACCCTGGGGGATGTGGTTTGTCCTGCTGCATCGGTGTGGGATCAGGTTACCAAGGAGGATTAACTCTTTCTGTGACAACCTGGCTTTGCCAGGGCGTCACACAAGCATTACAATATGTGCTGGAGTATCAGGCAGTATCGTATGGGAACACAACATGCTCAGTGAAGTCTACCAAATAGTATACTTTGTTTACACTAAAAACAATCCAAAAAAGGAGTATACAGCGTATCACTTTCTCTATTCCGTCATCTGCAGATCTGATATTCCATTATTTTGCAGATCTTTGCAGGACACAAGTCCTGGGTCACCAGCTTTCTGGATTATTGGAAGTCTGACCTTCACATGATAAAATATAAATATTCTAAATATTATATTACATATATATATATATATATATATATATATTATATAATTTTATATATATATATATATATATATATATATATATCTATATATATATATATATATATATATAGATATATATATATATATATATATATATATAGATATATATATATATATATATAATATATATATATATAATATATATACAGTTAGGTCCAGAAATATTTGGACAGTGACACAAGTTTTGTTATTTTAGCTGTTTACAAAAACATGTTCAGAAATACAATTATATATATAATATGGCTGAAAGTGCACACTCCCAGCTGCAATATGAGAGTTTTCACATCCAAATCGGAGAAAGGGTTTAGGAATCATAGCTCTGTAATGCATAGCCTCCTCTTTTTAAAGGGACCAAAAGTAATTGGACAAGGGACTCTAAGGGCTGCAATTAACTCTGAAGGCGTCTCCCTCATTAACCTGTAATCAGTGAAGTAGTTAAAAGGTCTGGGGTTGATTACAGGTGTGTGGTTTTGCATTTGGAAGCTGTTGCTGTGACCAGACAACATGCGGTCTAAGGAACTCTCAATTGAGGTGAAGCAGAACATCCTGAGGCTGGAAAAAAAAGAAAAAATCCATCAGAGAGATAGCAGACATGCTTGGAGTAGCAAAATCAACAGTCGGGTACATTCTGAGAAAAAAGGAATTGACTGGTGAGCTTGGGAACTCAAAAAGGCCTGGGCGTCCACGGATGACAACAGTGGTGGATGATCGCCGCATACTTTCTTTGGTGAAGAAGAACCCGTTCACAACATCAACTGAAGTCCAGAACACTCTCAGTGAAGTAGGTGTATCTGTCTCTAAGTCAACAGTAAAGAGAAGACTCCATGAAAGTAAATACAAAGGGTTCACATCTAGATGCAAACCATTCATCAATTCCAAAAATAGACAGGCCAGAGTTAAATTTGCTGAAAAACACCTCATGAAGCCAGCTCAGTTCTGGAAAAGTATTCTATGGACAGATGAGACAAAGATCAACCTGTACCAGAATGATGGGAAGAAAAAAGTTTGGAGAAGAAAGGGAACGGCACATGATCCAAGGCACACCACATCCTCTGTAAAACATGGTGGAGGCAACGTGATGGCATGGGCATGCATGGCTTTCAATGGCACTGGGTCACTTGTGTTTATTGATGACATAACAGCAGACAAGAGTAGCCGGATGAATTCTGAAGTGTACCGGGATATACTTTCAGCCCAGATTCAGCCAAATGCCGCAAAGTTGATCGGACGGCGCTTCATAGTACAGATGGACAATGACCCCAAGCATACAGCCAAAGCTACCCAGGAGTTCATGAGTGCAACAAAGTGGAACATTCTGCAATGGCCAAGTCAATCACCAGATCTTAACCCAATTGAGCATGCATTTCACTTGCTCAAATCCAGACTTAAGACGGAAAGACCCACAAACAAGCAAGATCTGAAGGCTGCGGCTGTAAAGGCCTGGCAAAGCATTAAGAAGGAGGAAACCCAGCGTTTGGTGATGTCCATAGGTTCCAGACTTAAGGCAGTGATTGCCTCCAAAGGATTTGCAACCAAATATTGAAAATAAAAATATTTTGTTTGGGTTTGGTTTATTTGTCCAATTACTTTTGACCTCCTAAAATGTGGAGTATTTGTAAAGAAATGTGTACAATTCCTACAATTTCTATCAGATATGTTTGTTCAAACCTTCAAATTAAACGTTACAATCTGCACTTGAATTCTGTTGTAGAGGTTTCATTTCAAATCCAATGTGGTGGCATGCAGAGCCCAACTCGCGAAAATTGTGTCACTGTCCAAATATTTCTGGACCTAACTGTATAGATATATATATATATACATTATATTCTCTGGATGAACAGAACGCCTGATTTCCAGCTGCAGTAGTTGGAAATACATAGACAGAGGAGAATATTAAATAAAAGAATGACATACAGTAACAACTGTAGCCCCTGAAATCTGCTCCCGGGGATCCTTTTACTATAGGCCTTTTATTACAATCTCTGTCTTGGTGAAACTTGTAAAACACTGTTCCAGCAACGCGCCAGAAGTTTTTACATGAGTCTCTTGAAAATGAGGACTTCATGTGGGTGTTACAGAAACCTAAAGCATGACAAAAGTATATCTGTCTGCCATAAAAGAATCGCTAAGTCCTAATATCTATATGGGCAAGGGATGCCAAGCCCGGTGTATTCAGGGAGGGCCGAGCGGATATCACTGCCAATCTATAATTGCACATGGAATATTTAGTATCAGTATTCCAGGATTACGTGACTTTGGGCTCACAGATTTAACACTTTTTTTCCGAGCTCGTCTTGCTCAAGTCTTTTTCAGCAAGTTTGAGATGAAGCAGCTGACAAGTGATATCTGGGGTGTAATGCAGGAGGCTTTGCCCAGCTGGCTGGACATGTTGGAGCCACCAGCTTGGTACAGTCACTGGCCATAAAATGGGCAATACCTTCCTCAAGATATGGAGACTTGGAAGTCCTTCACCTGGGCAGAAGACTGGCCAGCCACACCCTCACACGTGACACTTCTAAGGTGCAAGTCCTAATGAGTTCACCTCTGTGCCATAAAGACCAGTGTGACCCTGATGTGCCACAAAGACCAGGGGGAACCTGCTGTGCCACAATGACCAGTGTAACCTCGCTGTGCCACAAAGACCAAGGTTACCCTAATGTGCCACAAAGACCAGGAGGAACCTGCTGTGCCACGAACACCTAGGGGACCCTGCTGTGCCACAAAGAGCAGGGTGACCCTGCTGTGCCACAAAGACCAGTGTAATCTTGCTGTGCTACAAACATCAGGGGACCCTGCTGTGCCACAAAGACCAGGGTGAACCTGCTGTGCCATAAAGAGCAGGGGGAACCTGCTGTGCTACAAACATCAGGGGACCCTGCTGTGCCACAAAGACCAGGGTGAACCTGCTGTGCCACAAAGACCAGGGTGAACCTGCTGTGCTACAAACCTCAGGGGACCCTGCTGTGCCACAAAGACCAGGGTGAACCTGCTGTGCCATACAGACCAGAGGGAACCTGCTGTGCCACAAAGACCAGTGTAACCTCGCTGTGCCACGAACATCGGGAGACCCTACTGTGCCACGAACATCGGGTGACCCTGCTGTGCCACGAACATCGGGGGACCCTGCTGTGCCACGAAGACCAGGGTTACCCTGGTGTGCCACAAACACCAGGGTTACCCTGCTGTACCACAAACACCAGGGTGACCCTGCTGTACCACAAACACCAGGGTGACCCTGCTGTACAACAAACACCAGGGTGACCCTGCCATCCTCCATCCAGCACCTGAGCCACTGTCAGGATGGCACAGGTGCACCTCGTACAATGTGTCTGTGCCCAATCTTCTGCCTCTGCTTCTCTGGTCACCATCCTATAGTGGCACATACATATAGTAAGAGCTGCACGCTGTAATTCTTGCAGGAAAATGCTTGCCATTGTCTCAATTGCATTACATCATGCTTAGTGCTCCTCCCACTTAACTCCTGCCTGACCGGTGCCTTCCATGCACTGAAGAAAATGACTATAGTAAGTAATAGAAACATAAGAAAAATAAAGCAGCAATAATAGAATATATATATACCTGGCATTCATGCCAAGCAGATGGCAGCCAGTGCTGGCTGTGATGTGCACATGCATGCATGGTTCTAGGGAGGGATCTGCATGCATTGGCCAACTTTACTATCTGCTTCAATAATGCTTACATAGGATCTGATAAGAAGAAGACAATGCCTCTACCTGATCTTCAGCTTCTGCTCCTTCCTTCAAGAAATCAATGAGCTCAGTCTGCAGTCTCCCTTCACACAGAGGATCCCTCCTGGAGCATGTCCCCATCAATCCCAGCCCAGATCTCACTATATGCAGGGGGCACAGCAGCCTGCAGGCACCAGTGTGCAGCCAGAAGCAGCCTGGCACCTGGGCATGTCTGCCTCCCCTCTCAGCACCCAAATGGAAAGGCATCCATGGCAAAAATGGCACATTACAAATTTTGCAATGGGAAGCAGAGCTCGGGTGAAACCATTGTTTAGAGCAGAGGAGGGGAGGTGTCTCTTAAAGCTCCAGCATCATCTGCCAGCTCCCTGCCACTGGAGTATACTATTCTACATCACCTTCCTTAGTAGAATGCATATGTTATTATATAGCTATAAATATATATAAATAATATATATGTGTGTGTGTGTATAAACATAATAATAATTTTAATAATATAAATATATTAATAATATAACATATGCACTCTTAACGTGTGTGTGTGTGTATATATACAATATACATATGTGTGTGTATATATATGTGCGCGTGTGTGTATGGGTATATTTATATGCATATATGTGTGTATGTGTGTGTGTATATATATATATATATATATATATATATATAATATTAGGTGTCAGACACAATCTTGACACATTCTGGTTTTCAGGTGGTAAAATATTTTCATTAATTCATAATATGGATATTCATAATATAGATATTAGTCTAGAGATATTTGCTATTTGATAATTGCCTATCATTCTTCCTACAATTTGGGTTATGATTACCCACCTTTCCTAGACCCCTGAGACCTGAGAGAAGGGATGAATTATTGTGTAAGTAGGCAGAATTGCTATTCTGGAGCCTCAAAAAGTTGGGAGAATGATATGTGGTTACTATCTTTTGTTTGTTTTTTTACAAATAGCTGAATATATAAATAATAAGCAAAAATGTTGTAGTAATAATAATAATAAATCAATGTAGTAATAATAATAATATACAAAATAATAATACAACATAATAAAAATGATAATAAAAATAATAATCATAAAATAATCAACGTATTAATAACAATGATAATACAAAATAATAATACAATCTAATAAAAATGATAAATAATAAAACAACGTAGTAATAATAATACAAAAAAATAATAATAATAATAATAATAATAAATCAACGTAGTAATAACAATGATAATAATAATCTAAAATAATAATACAACATAATAAAATGATAAAAAATAATAAAACATAATAATAATAATAATAATAATAATAAAATCAACGTAGTAATAACAATGATAATAGTACAAAATAATAATACAACATAATAATAAAAATTATAAAAAATAATAAAGCATAATAATAATTAAAATAATGATAATAATAAAACTAGCAGTAATAATAATACATAGTAATAACAATAAATACAAGAATATAAAATATTATGTCACTTAAGAGGTTTATATTTATTTATAAGGAAATGCTTTGTAACATGTAATATTACTGTACTCCTAATATAATAGAATTAATGGAATCCACATAAATCTTATTTTACAGACATATCCCTTAGAATACGGATGATGTGAAGTGACCCCAAGAAGTTCTCACATCCTTCTGCTCCCTGGTTTGACTCAATGGTTTGCACCAGTCCCTAAATAAATTGTGAGGTAATCCCGCCCCCACTTGCGTGCAGATATCCCCAGTTGCCTTGAGATGTTTGTGCCTGTTTGATGTGAGCATTAGCTTCACACAAGGGTTAACCTTGCCTTACTCTGGGGAGTCCACGTAATATCCTTCTGAAGGTATCGGAGTCATCACAGCCTGGCTTCAGCTGCATCTTACTCTGTGGTGGGAAGGCAGCAGACCCTCCATTCATAGTGAATGTCCTTCAATGCTCCATCCTGCAGGCATGTGCTGCCAATAATATGGATAGTAGTGACTAATACCCAGAAGCGCTGGCACTGCTCCTCTGTCTCTATACATCGCCCTTTCTTCATCCTATAGAGGCTGTAGGTCTGGTTCTGTTGTTAGGAGGCGCCCGTCTACTCGCGTTTCCTAATAGGATTATATCTCTATAGGAATACTGAGAACGCGTGGTGTGAGATTGCTATTTGGAATATAGTTGGGTTAATAGGATCATTATCCCAGTGCCTTACAGAGAAACGGTCATTAGGTCAGGGCCCTTTGTCCACCTTCACAACCTGTTTTTTTATTACGTCAATTTGCCTAAGATGAAAGTAAGTTTCTATGAGTCTTGCTTTAAAGCACCACTGCATTTACTATTATTTCAGCACTGGAGTGTTGCTTTAAATGTAAGTTTCCTTCCCCGAGTGTTCGTGTCAGCACACACGGCGAGTAATATGGAGAGAGTGGAATGCGATAAAAAAAATTGCATTCCACTCGGACCAATGTTACTCTATGGGGCCGCTCCCATGAGCGATTATTTTCTCAGCCCTAATCGGACCGAGAAAACAGTTGCAGCATGCTGCAGGTGCAATGCGATCCTGTTCCACTCGCACCCATTCAAGTCTATGTGGGTGAGAAAAACATCGCATTGCTCTTGCGTTACATCGGTGTAATGCGAGTGCAGAGCGAGAATGCTAATAGCCGGCAACAGAGGAGATAGGAAGATAAATCCCTCCCCTCCGCAGCGCTGGTCCTCCCATACCAGCCCCTCTCTCCACAGTGCCGCGTGTACGTCACTAGATCGCCTGCGAGCAAGTTACGGCCCGGGTGGCCTTCTGGTAGATCGGCATTAACATCCCAGCGGGCCACAAACACCTCAGCCTCCAGGCCCAGCTCGAAAATAAATCAATACCCCCGGAGGGGGTCAAATCTTCGTACCTGACCCTCGTATATCGGGCCCCATACCCGGAAGGTGGCTCTGCAGAGGTTTTCCTTCTCCTGTATCGTGCGGGCTATCATCTCAGCCTTCCGCTTCTCCCTCTCCGCGATTTCCCGGCCCAGCTGGCTCGGCTCCCTGTCCCAGTAAGGGGCGTCTGCCTGCCCCTGCGCGTGAGTCGGGCCCCGCAGGACCTCCTTCACACTGCCCACTACTGGCGCCCTCTGTGGAAGATCTTGTGGTGTCATGGCCGAGGCGTGGAGTATGGGTACAGGGGTCCTCACCTGCTGAGCCTCTGCCTCCTCTTGGACGGGACGGATAACCGGAGCCGGGACGGTACTGGGTGCGGTCACTTCCGGTGCCACCGGTGTGTCTTCGAAGACTGGCGCTGCCCTCGGGAGCTTCCAAGGAAGCAGTTCGGGTCGTCTGCGGACTTCTTCTGCAGGCTGGTCCGCTCGGGCGGACGAGCAGGGTTTCGCTACCGGTTGTAGGGGTAGCGGGCCTAGTGGCGGGGCAGCAGTAGCCAGCACGGGTAGCGGGGGAGGCAGCAGGGTGAGCGGGCGCAGACCGGGCCCCTTAGCCGCAGCGACCGATCCCGTAGGGACACAGAGGCGTGGGTCGCTTACCCGCTCCTCCAAGTCTTCCTCCACTTCGCGTCTCCGTATGGCCGCCACTACATCCGCCATGTCGGCCTCCCACTCCTCCAGGAGGAGCTGCACTTGCACCTGCAGACGGCTGCTCAGTTGGACGGTCCGGACCTCCACCCACGCTGCGGTGTCGGGCGCGGGCTCGGGGACTGCGGGGCTACCGGACAGACGGTGCATGCTGGCAGCGGTATCTTCCAGGAACCAAATGGCGGCAGAGTCCTGGCGTCCCTGCTTTTATGGCCTCGGTTTACATGCGGCTGGATGCCATCCTTTCCCCCTTGGTCTTTTCTCGGCACCTCCTCTTCAGGGCGGGGCTTCAGCTTTCGCACCTCCACTGCACGAGAAGACGCTCGAGCGGGAAAATCTTCGCGCCCAAGATGGCGGATTCTAAAATTTTTCGGCCGGACACCGCCGGTGGGGGAACGCAAGGCGCACCTCTACCAGCCGGCAGAGCGGTAAGATCCTGTTCGTGACGCCAAGTTGTCGCAGGCGGCGGGGCGCTGCGCTGGCCAACACTCGGGTCCGGCGCCGCTGCTGTTGCTGCTCAGTGGCTCGAGCGGTGGGCCGGATCCGGGCACTCGAGCGGCGCTCCTCGCCCGTGAGTGAAAGGGGTAGTTTGGTTTGGGGATTTAGTCCGTGACGCCACCCACGGGTTGTGGTGAGGTTGGGCACCACCGCTGCTGGTGACGGGGATCCCGGGAGCGATGGTAGGGAGAAGCTGGGATGTTGTTTTCCCCCTCCGTGGGTAGGGGTTGGTGGTCCCGGGGCCTGGTGAGGTGACGGAGAGGCAGGGTTGGTGAAGTGCAGGGTCGCGGGGATAGCGCAGCGCGGTGCCGGATGGCACGGTTGTACTCACTCAGCCACAAATATACGCAAGTCTCTGGTAAACCAAACGGCTAGATGGACGGGTCCCGCAGCCGGCTGCTGTGGCTCCTCCCGGACGGTTGGTGGTGGCTGCCTTTCCCTGCACCTGTGTGTATGTTCGGCTCCGATGGCTTCCCACCGGTAACCCGCTCCCCAGCGTATATGTACCGGAGGAGCCCTTTTGCCCGCAGGCTCTGGCCCTCGGAACTCTAGCTGTGGCGGTAGGTGTATTTCCTTCTGCTGGTCGGACGGTTGCCTTCTATCGGGACTTGGCTGCTAAGAAACCCCTGGGGTTCCGGTCACTGACGGATTTGACCTTTGACGGCGACTCCAAGCCTGGTTGGGGTCCGCAGGCCCTGCCTGTGTGTGCTGGCTTCACTTCACTCCCCGGTTCGGTACCGGCGGGCCCCCGCCTGACCCCGGTCCTACGGTTCTGCGTTGATTCGCCTCTCCTGCAGACGGCCACCACCGTCTGCCAACCTTGCTCTTGGTGCCCGGGCCACACACCCGGACATGGTCAGTTTTACTCCTCCACTCCTACTTCACTCCTCACACTTGCACTTCCCTAACTGATCTGCCCTGACTTCCTTTTTCCGCCTCCAGGACTGTAAACTCCTCAGTGGGTGGGGCCAACCGCCTGGCTCCACCCCACCTGGTGTGGACATCAGCCCCTGGAGGGAGGCAACAAGGATTTTGTGTCTGGCTGATGTGCCTGTCTCGGGGTGGGGGGTGTGAGTTGCAGTACCCGTGACGACCTGGCTAGTCCAGGGCGCCACATATGTATGCAGCAGAGTTGTGTGTGTATGTCTGTATGTATGCAGCAGAGTTGTGTGTGTCTGTCTGTATGTATGCAGCAGAGTTGTGTGTGTCTGTATGTGTAGCACCCGGTCCCACCAGAGTCCGAGGGGGGGCGCTTTTCCTCTCACCTGCCCAGCCCCAGCATGGCTCCCACGTACATTCCTGGTCCCAGATTTCCGGCAGCGATGTCCTTCCTCTTACCTTTCCCATGGCTCTGCAGGCTCTGCTCCTGATTCAGGTCCTGCTGTGCTTCCTACTCACTCCTGGGTCATGCGCTCTGCTCCAAAGGTTGCTGCAGCCTCTTCCTGCCTCCCAGCCACAAACAGATCTGCAGTAAGTGATCTTGAGCTGCGTGTGAGGCCACGCCCCCTTTCTTAAAGTGGTAGCGTCCCATTACCTGGAAGTGACCTCAGAGGGTATTTAAGTTCGCCTTCCCCGACAGAAGGTGCCCGAGCAACGCTCCTAATAGTGCATTGCTAGTATCCAGGCCCCTTGTGTACGATTGCTTGTATCTGTGCACCAGCTACTTGTTCCTAACCCTTTGTCTCGCCATAGTGCCACCTGTGCCATACCTGCTGTGGACGTCACCTGTGCCATACCTGCTGTGGACGTCACCTGTGCCATACCTGCTGTGGACGTCACCTGTGCCATACCTGCTGTGGGCGTCACCTGTGCCATACCTTCTGTGGACATCACCTGTGCCATACCCGTGTTCTACCTGCTGTGGACGTCACACCTGTGCTATACTTGGCCTTAAAGAGACTACTGCTACCGGCTCCTGGCTGCCATGCATTTAGGCTCTTTGGGGAGGCACCACACAGTTCCTGTATAGGGGTTCGCTTCTGGCGTGCAATGCACGGTCCAGTGGGGTCCACCCCCGGATGCTTGCCGCCCCTCAGTGAGCGTAACAGTATGTATGCAGCAGAGTTGTGTGTGTCTGTATGTATGCAGCAGAGCTGCGTATGTCTGTCTGTATGCAGCAGAGCTGTGTGTGTGTCTGTCTGTATGTATGCAGCAGAGCTGTGTGTCTGTCTCTATGTATGCAGCAGAGCTGTGTGTGTCTGTGAAAAAGGTGAAAGTCTAGGACTAATAGCAGCAGTCTACAATTAGATCTTTGATTGTAGTTCCATAAAAAATAAATATTTTGATGGCTTTCCGGATTTTTTAAGGTTTCTGGATTATCAACGGCCAACGGAGGGGGGCGGCAAATTTGACAACTGCCCCGGGCAGCAAAAGCAGTTGCTACGCCACTGCATATACACAGTATGATGCCTCTACACCTCCCCTTACACAGTATGATGGTCCTACAGATTCTCCAAAACAATGGTCCACACATTGTATAATGGCCACCACAGTAGCCGACACACTGATTAATTGTTCCCACACCATCTCTTACATTGTATAATGGCTTTAATAGTAGCCCCCCACACTGTATGAGGGCCCCCAAAGTAGTCCCCACAGTATATGACAGACCCCACATTAGCTCCCACACTGTAGAAAGGCCCTCCATTAGCCCGTACACTGTATAATGACCCCTACATTAGCTCACACACTGTATAAAGGCTCCTCACACTGTATAAGTGCCCCCCACATCAGTGGCATAACTACAGTCCAATGGACCCCGATGCAACTAACTTTGACATGTTAATGTCACATGTACGTGCCCTTGCAGCTTTCTAAATCCTAAGACATGTGTTGCTCCCCCTTCATTATGTAGTAATGTCCCCCATCCTGGTGTATATGGGCCCCCATCCTGGTGTATATGGACCCCCCATCCTGTTGTATATGGGCCCCCAGCCTGGTGTATATGGACCTCAGCATGTAGTATATGGATCCCAATCTGGTGTATATGGCCCCCACCCTAGGCCCCATGCTGGTATATATGGGCCCTCATGGTGGTATATATGAGCCCCCAGCCTGGGTCCCATCCTAGTGTATATGGGCCCTCAGCCTGATGTATATGTGCCTCCAGCCTGGGCCTTGTGCTGGTATATATGTCCCCCGTTCTGCATTAAAAACAATAAATCATATATTCACCTGCTCCAGCAGGTCTTGAACGGTGCTGCGCGGGCAAGACATTGTGTGGCGCCCCAGGACCTGGTCGCCACAACAGCATTGCCCTCCCAAAGGGTTAATGCTGAGCCTGGAGGTAATTGGGAGATCCATTGGCCAGCAAGTTTAACACCCAACGCAGTTCTCCCTCCGGCCAGCAGGGGGAGCTCTGAACCTGGGATTCCAGGGAGCATCCCCTTAAGTCTGATCTGAGAGAGGAAGTAGTGTTCAGTCTGTAGAGAGCAGTAGAAGTGAACAGACGCAGAGTGAGCTGTCCTGTGAATCTGGGGCCTAGAGCTAGAGTAGCTTGGCCCAGAGAAGCAGGAGTAGCTGAGAGGCAGCGGAGAGACTCGGACATCGGAGTCTGTGGCCACCAGGGCTTAAAATACTCCCTGGTAGCCGAATCCGAAGGGCAGGAGAGCTGCAAGCACCTGGCCCAAAAACATCCCAAAAGTACAGCTGCAGCATCAAGGCCGGTGTGGATTCCAGCAGAGAAGCACCAGAGAGAGAGCCTGCGCAGCCTGCTACAGAGGGAAAGGGACGCACCAACAGTCCCAGCAGCACAGAGGGCCATTGCTGGATTCAGAGAAGCAGGGTCCTATCGTAACAAAGCAAAGTACAGGAGTAGGCCTCATACTCAGCTGGCCAGAGAGATCACCCCAAGTACTTCCAGGCCGACCGGATCCCCATCACCACCTGTAACGGACTCCCAGGACTGGACTGTTTCCAAAGTAAAGAGGAAAAGGTAAAGAGACTGTTGTTTATGCCTGGTTCTTTCATCGCCTGTCGGCCCTGCACCGTGTTAGCCACACAACCTCATAGACTTCCACGAGCATTAACAGTATCCCCGGGGCTCCGCTCCACCTGTGGGGAGCAGTACCACCATTGCTGCCATAACATCACCCCGGAGGCCTCACACAGCAGCGGCGGCTTAATAGCCGCAGACCACAGGTGGCGTCACGAACACAACCATTAATAAGCAAGCCACATATATTACTGACACCCACCAGGGCCACGGAGCCGGGCCCAGCCACCACTGACTACCACCGGACTAGTCCGGCCCGGCACCGGGTGTCCCACAGCCCTGGGGTGGGCGAGTCACATTGCACACACCAGACATCAGAGTCCTGATGCTTTACGATGACTAGGACGCTGTTGTCCTGCGTGTGCGCTGTCATTAGCAGTAGTGCAGCAAGGGAGATTGTGTCTCCTCAGCACTAACGTAGAGGTAAACTATGTCGGCGCGCTGTGCAGCACTGCTCTGGGTGGGGGTTCGCCCTAGAGCATGGGTGGGCCCCTCCCAGAGCATGGAGCCCGGGGCGACCTTACCCTCTGCCCCCCCGGTAGCTATTCTACTGATGGGAGACACTCGTGATGGAAGGCGTCCAACCCTGGGATCCGATCAGCGGAAAGGGGAACTTTTACCCTCAAACATACACTTTTATCCCTGTTAGAAAGGAGCCTCAGGTCAGATGCCCAACCAGCGCTCTCTTCATTCTCTTTAGAGTTGCCATAATAGCAGAGCGCGGTGCTCAGTATCCAAATTGGGAATGAATAGAGAGGCGATCGGGCACACACATTGCCAATTAATTTTATTAAGGGGATAAAAGTTTCTCATTGCGACTACTGGTGTTGGTCCCAGAGACCAGACACCCACCGATCAATCAATCAGTTATCACTTATTCTGTGGATATGTCATAAGTTGTTTTCACTGGGGAACTCTAATGAAATATGATGGTGATTTGTTGTTGGGAATGATCATGGGCTCTCTAGACATATCCTTTCCCTAATAGACCTACCTCACTGTAAATCCTCCCATGTGACAGGTCTGCCCTTGGAGCCCTAACCATTGTAGCTTCAGCTCTGCTTCCTATTCTGTCAATCAGATAGGTATATACGTCTAACTAGAACACTTGAATACAATATGCATTTTCTCTTCTTGTAAGCACAATAATTGGTGGCATAATGGATATTTTCCTGGTGTAAGTTATAGCTCTTGTACTTTCACCCATACATATTTAGTTAATGTGTTACCTGGCAATCATAGCTTTTCGGTGCAGACATTTAGGATGGATTGCAGAACAGACATTTTCCTGTATTGCAGAAATGTAAATTATGCATGTACCTAAGAACGTATCAGATACATAATGCATACATGGACAATATAGGGGTTAGGGAAGCTTGGAGTCTACCCAGAATCCTTCAGGAAGAAATTATTTTACTGCGTGTCTTAATAATTTGTACTCATGAAATTAATACAGTCAAATGCAGTCAAGCTCCATTGCTAATGACACACTTTGGCCTCCTTCACATGTCCGTGCAAAACGCTAATGTTTTGCATGGTTTGTGGTGTAGGTGCGTATGTGTGTCCATGTTTGCGTTTTACATGTTCTGTCTCTGTGCCGTCCGTGTGACATCCGGATAACACATGGACAGCATACAGCAGGTATACATACCTGTCCCCGACACTGCTGTCTGCGGCGCTGCTGTTACTTCCGGGTCCGTGCTGAGTGCAGTGAATATGCATGAACATAATGAGAGGGACGCGGAAGTAACAGCAGCGCTGGAGACAGGTAAGTATAACAATTATTTACCTTTGTGACGTGTTTCACACTGATATCACAGAGCTCACATCAGTGTGTGGTCCGTGTGATACTCGTGATGATGGCAGGAAACAGACATGTCGCCATGTAGAGCAAACATATCAAAACACAGACGTTTGCACAGATTCATTGATTTTAATGGGTTTACGTGTGTCCGTGTTCCTGGTACGTGTGAAAATGGATTTTACACGTACTGAAGACACTAATGTGTGAAAGAGACCTTAAACAGGTTATCCACTACTTTAACATTGGCTTATCCTTAACCTAGGTCATCAATGTATGATTGGCCGGGGTCCGATAGCACCACCGCTGATCAGCTGTTCTGGGTGCTTGTGTCCCGGGCGCGTCCTGCCCTAGAAGCGGTCAGACCGCTCGGATCCAGACGTCGCTACTTGTGGCTCGAGGGTCTCCGGACCCGGGGGCTCGGGGTCACGCTGGTACGTGATGGGGGGGTTATTTACAGGGGATTTAGGTAGTTTGTGACACCACCCATGGTGTGCGGTAATAGGGAGTACCGCCTCTGCCGTTGGGAGTACCCGGGGTGATGGAGTGGGGCAGCAAGATGACGTTACCCTCCATGGGTAGGGGAAGGCCCTGGGACTCTGGATGGAGGACTGGAGTGCAGGGAGATCGCAGGCTCGCTGGTTGCAGGGGTTAATCAGGTACTCACTCAGAAGAAAGCAGACACTGACAACGTAGTAAACCAAGTCTCTGGGTGCCGCTGCCCTCCTGAGGAGCTCGTCTGGGTCCCGTCCCCTGCAGCACTGCCTGGTGGTCCGTGGCCTGCCTCCGAGCACAGTGTTTTTAGAGTATCCTTGGTGGCCTGTCAGCTTGGAGCTTTCCGGGCCCCGCTCCCTGCTATGGGTAGCAAGAGGAGCTTGCACTCAGGAGCTCACGCTTGGGATTTCAGTGGCCTGCTTTGCTTGGAAAGCCCTATCTCCCTCGTTGCACTAGTGCCCCCGATCTCTGAGCTTCATGGGAACAGTCCATATAGGCCCTGTCATCCGCAGGTTAATTGCCGGGTTGCTTGAAGCTTCTCCCCGACCTAGGGTCCATGCACCCCGATGTGCCTTCGGCCCCAGCCTGACCACTGAACTGCGGCTGCTGGCTATCCCCCAAGAATAGCCAAGCACCCAGTCAAAATCTCCCGCGACCGGGTCTTCAACTCCTACAGGTCCAGACCACCATCTGTGACCTAGTCTGCTTCTCCCCTGGGAGCTCCGACTCCAAGCTTCCTATCACTTTGCTCCCCTGGAGCCGACTCCCAGCTTCCTCGAGCTCCTCACAGCTCGAGGGCTACCACTGAACTGACTTGTCACCTCCCACCTCCCTGCCTGACCCCTAGGTGGGCGGCCCTATTCCAGCTTAGCAGCCCACTAGTGTGCCTGACAAGGTGTGGTGCGAGGTGTCACTAGGATTTGTGAATGCTGCTGGAGGTAGTACTGCAAGATGGGGACCCAGAACCATGGAAGATGAGTCCTGCACTGGAGATAAAGAACGTGCAGTACCCTTTGACGACCTGACTAGTCCAGGGGTGTCACACTGGCACCAGCAGCCTGTGCCCAGAGATGACCAGTTTCGGAGCTACTCTGTCTTCTGATAGCAGCTGTGGCGGGGTATTGCACATTTGCCTCATAATCAAATCATTAGGAGGCGGATGTCCAGTTCCAGTTCCTTTGATCATGTAGATTATTTATAACACACATTGATAACTTATTAGTAGAAAAGCATTGATTTTTTTTTTTTAAAGTGCACCAATCACCAGGATTTTCGTATATAAGCTAAAGCCAGCGCTATACTGGCATTATCAGGTGGATTCTATACATACCTGTAGTGGTCAGCTCGGATGTTTAGGTTTTGAAATCCAAGAAAGTAAAGTATATAAAATGAGCAGCTTCTTGAGTGGCAATTGCACTGGAGCAGATCATATATTCATAGTTATCCCCTCCCCCTGTTAGAATTAGCAATAGTATTATACAAACGACTCACTTTGTCTAGCACAGTGTTTCTCAACTCCAGTCCTCAAGACCCACCAACAGATCATGTTTTCAGGTTTTCCTCAATCAGGTTTTCAGGATTTCCTTAATGTTGCACAGGTGATGGAATTATCCCCTGTCTAATATTGAGGAAAACCTGAAAACATGATCTGTTGGTGGGTCTTGAGGACTGGAGTTGAGAAACACTGCGGACCTGTGGTGAGGTCATACCCATGTGACCAGAAGGGGCGGGGCCTCAGCCACCAAAGCTGGATACCAGGTCACATGGGTATGACCTCACACAGGTCCTGCAAAATACAAAGTGAATAGTTTGTATAATTCTTATGCTAATTCTAACGGGGGAGGGGATAACTATGAATATATGATCTGCTCCAGTGCAACTGTCACTCAAGAAGCTGCTCATTTTATAAACTTCACTTACTTGGATTTCAAAACCTAAACATCCGAGCTGATCAGGTATGTATAGAATCAGCCTGATAGTGTCAGTATAGCACTGGCTTTAGGTTATATACGAAAATCCTGGTGACGGGTTCCCTTTAAATGCTGTTATAATGCCTGTAATAACTACCTCTTGTGGCAGAGCATTCCATAGTCTGAATACTCTTAACTGTAAAGAACCCTTTCCTGTTTATCTCACACAATTGTATTTCTCCCACACGTAATAAGTGCCCCCTGGTCGTTTGTAAGGTCCTTGGAAATAATAAATCTTATGCCAGTCCTTTGTATTAAAAAAATCACTGGTACTAGCAATATCCCCTTAAAAAATATTATTCTCACTGTGTAGGGTAATTAAACTTAACCTGTATTATATATTATTTTAAGACCTTGAGTCAGCTGAGTGCCCTAAGATGATTTCCTAAAACCAAGAACTAATTTATTGAACACAAAAACAAACAAAAAATTGAAGGCTCATTACATAAAGAAAAAAATAGGCCAGCATTCACAGGAGAACAGCATTTCAGCAATAATGAAGCATTGCCCTGAACATCAGAGACAAACGGTTAGTACAGGCATAAAGTCCCCTAAAGGGACTAGTAAAATCAATTAAAATTCTAAAAAAAAATTCAAAAAATATAAAAAAAATGAAGAAAAATAACAAAACTAAAAATTCAACTCACCCCCCTTTTACCCCATTGAAAACAAAAAAAATGCACATATTTGGTATCTCTGAGTTCAAAAATACCCACTCTATTAAAATATAAAATCAATTAGTCTGATCGGTAAAGGGCGTAGCAATAAAAAAAAATAAAAATGCCGGGATTACAAACCAACAAGAGTAAACTCCACAACTGCACAAAGCAAAGCGCACAACTTTCACCAGTAAGTCTGGGACACCAAATCTCACAGATCAACACTGAATAAACTATAGCCGGCATGGGTGGAAGGTTTCAACCAGCATGAACATGTGACCAAAGGAGCAAGCAGACCAGCAGAGTTGAACTCTTGCTAGCCTACCTATGGATCAGCATACAGCAGGTCAACACATGAGTCTGCCTGTGTTGATCCCAGACACTAGAGAAACCATCAGGCGGAGTGTCAAAATCTGCAATCTGAACAGCACCCAACGCTGCCATGACAGTCGGCGAAGTTTGAGCAAACTCTTTGTGACAGGAAGACAAGCCTAGTGAGAAAACAGAGACAATATGGGAAGAACCTAGCAGGAAACTAGACAAAACTGAACTAGGATCAAACAAGGAAAGGTGGGAGTGTTTGCTTGATAAATCCCCTGCTGTTTGAGGATTGTCCAGGGAAGGTAATCCCTGCAGGATACAGCAGGGTTAAATTCATGCAGAATCAGACCAATAGCCATGTAGAGACAAAGGAGAGTGCAGCAGTACTAGGAGCGCTGAAAACAACATGAGGCTGAGTGAAGCTGTGCTGCAAATGCATGCGGGTTACCACTGTGACATTTGGTTAGATACAGCTTTCATGAATCCATGCAGTTTGTAAGCTATTATATTATTTTCTGCAATATATTTCTGCAGATCATCCTTATAATGCCCTCAAAACTTTGCACATTACTTATGTCAGACTTTACAGATGGTAGTTGCCTGGATCTACCTTCTTACAATTCTTAAATATTGGTACAGCATCAGCCATCCTCCAATACTGTGGCCATTTGGCCCTGAGGATTTATCAATGTTTAATTTGCTCAGATGCAGCCATACTTCTTCTTGTGTTAAACTAATTATATCAGGCAGTATACTTTGAGTTTTTCCTTGTTAAATAATCCCTGGAACAGTCAGTTCATTGGTGAAAACCGATGAAGTGTCTAATATCTCAGCCTTTTCTTTGTCCTCTATAATTATTTTGTTATTATCATCTTTTAAAGGGTGATATCATCCATTGTTTTCTTTTTGGCATTGATGTTTTTATAACATTTGGGGGATTTATTTAATGTTGCTGGCAATATTTGTTTCAGTAGCTAACTTTGCTAACTGGATTTCTTTTATACATTTCCTATTGAGATATTTATACCCCTTAAATGCTATTTATGTATTATGGGCCTTTGAGATATATATTGAATGTCCTTTGTGTTTGTCTTATTTTGTCAGTTTTCTGCTCCGAACAGTTGAGTATTATACTAGTTCTTCATTTAGTCAACCTATGTAACAAAGTAAATGATGTTCTTCAAAAAGGTTTATTCTTCTACATGTATGCTGTAGTCTACAATGCAATGTCAGACAATATCTAATGTTTGAAAAACATAACTTTTTCTTAAATTCAAATTATATACCAGTCTAACATACATCAGCATCTTTGGTACCCATGTAATCAGAACTAATATGGAAACTTGTTATTCTTGCAAGCCATTTGATTTAATTAAAGATTGGGGGGGGGATTGCAATTGTTCCTTTTTGTACGATTTAAGGGAAAAATCTAAACTACCTTTAATTAGAGTTGAGTAATGTGATTTTCACTGTCCTGATCTGGCATCTAGTCCAGTCTTTTGTGGCACCCGGTCTTCATTTCTGTTTGCAGCATCCTTGAGCTTGTGTCCTGGCTGTTTCTTGAGCTTACTAGGCCCCCCAGTTTCATAATGTAGTCAGTGAAAATTAATTAAATGTCTCACCTCTACATATATATATAGGTCCTGATTCACGAGCTCTTACTTTCCTTGTGGCCCAGCTTTTTGCCTATGCACAGTGTAGAAAGAAAACTTTTCAATCAAAGTTGCAAGGGATTAGACAGAGCTCTCTATTTAGAGAACTGGCAGAGCTGAAAGAAATAAAACAATAAGAAGCCCAATAAGTGACCCAATGTTGGTATTAGGGTCACTGTCCTTACATTATGCTACTCTTAAATGGGGCAGCTAAAAGCTTGTAACCAATTCCTTTTGAAATAGAACTGTACTTTCATCAAACTTTGCATAAATCAATAGTACAGGAGAATAATCAAATCTTTATAGTATGCCTTATCAGAGAAAGCAGCTTCTTTTCTCACTGATCAATGAACACTTTATTCTCTATTCCCCCTGCCTCCTGAACTTGTCATCCACTCTGAAAAACCTACTCAAACCTGCCTTGTTCAGATAAAGACTAAGGGTGTCATGTGACACTCTCTATGGCAAGAGAAGGGGGAAAAGGAATATGAGCAGGGAGAGGAAACAGGCAGAGGGTGAATCAGTACCATTGTGCAGAGTTCTGTTATCCCATATCAGAGATTGATTCGACAGCTAAGCTGTAATGTATCATTTCCTCCATCCTGCTGCAGTTTATCACTGTGTGCTAAAAAAGAATGAAGAGTAATCCCTATTTGTGTGCTGTGCAGTGCATCAGAGAGATCACAGTAGTAGGCTAGGTTCACACACTGCGTTTTTTTGACGCTGTGTTTTTGTGCGTTTTTTTGCGGCAAAAAACGCACAAACGCGGAAAAAAACGTGCATGTTTTTGTCGCGATTTGGTGCGTTTTTTGCTGCGTTTTGCTGCGTTTTTGCTCACTGCGTCTTTATGTGTTTTTTATCAGTGAACAAAAAAAAAGGTCTGATGTCATTTCCTTCTTCAATATGTTCTTCATTCTCCACTAGTGTATGCAGGAGAGCAGATAGCTGCAGAACTACAAGGCTCAGCATACTCCATCCAATAATGTATGCAGGAGAGCAGACCACAGCTTTAGAACTACAAGGCTCAGCATGCTCCATCCAGGACTGTATGCTGGAGGGAGAGTCAGGGGGAGCAGAACTACAAGGCTCAGCATCCTCCATCCAATAGTGTATGCAGGAGAGCAGACAGCAGCTGTCGAACTACAAGGCTCAGCATCCTCCATCCAATAGTGTATGCAGGAGAGTAGACAGCAGCTGTCGAACTACAAGGCTCAGCATCCTCCTTCCAGGACTGTATGCAGGATTTCTTTGCCCCCCCAAACAAAAAAAATGACGTGGGCTTTGCCATATTTTTGTATGCTAGCCGGGTACAGCAGGCAGGTACGGGCTGCCCCCAACCCCCAGCTGCCTATTCGTACCCGGCTGGGAACCAAAAATATAGAGAAGCCCTTTTCTTTTTAATTATTTCATGAATTTCATGAAATAATTAAAAAAAAAAAAATGACGTGAGCTTCGCCTAATTTTTGTGTCCAGCCGGGTACAACTAGGCAGCTGGGGATTGGAATCCACAGTGCAGGGTGCCCATGCTTTCTGGGCACCCCCGCTGCGAATTGCAGTCCGCAGCCACCCCAGAAAATGGCGCTTTCATAGAAGCGCCATCTTCTGGCGCTGTATCCAACTCTTCCAGCTGCCCTGATGCCGGGTGGCTTACTGGGTAATAATGGGGTTAGGGCTAGCTGTATATTATCAGCTGGCCCTAAGCCCGAAATTCATGGTGTCACGCCAATATTAGGCATGGCCACCATGCATTTCTAGTAAAGATAAAAAAAAACACAACACACAGAAAAATATTTTTAATTAGAAATAAAACACAACACAATTAGTGACTCCATCTTTATTGAAATAAAGAACCCCCCTCCGCAGTAATCCCGGGTCAAGGGTCCCGCGCCATCCAATCTGGATCCAGTATCATCTGATCGGTTTGCTGGAAGTCAAAGCGATCAGATGATGTGTCAGGTTCAAGTGCCTGAATCACATCACACATCAGCTGATTGTATAAAAGCTGTTTATACAATCAGATGATGCATTGGTGCAAAAAAAAAAAAAAAAAAATACTCACTTATGTGCATATTACCAGCAGCTCCTGGAGCGAGTCTGATCCCGTCCGATCGCTGCAGGAGCTGCCGGTAATCAGGGATGGAGTCTCCTGACGCATCCGCTGATAGGTTAAACCAGCCGGCCGCTGGCGTCACCCCGAGACTTACGATCAGCTGACGCGTCAGGTGACTGCATCAGGTGATCCATCGCCAGGTCCTGCATCCTGCAGGCATACGTACCCGGGGAGACTGCACAAACCCGGAGCGGCGGTACCGGGAGGAGATGGGAGCGGGCATGGCACCGGGACCCTGCAGACAGGTGAGTATGAAATTTTTTTTTTCTACTGTTCACTTTTGTTTTCGCAGCCGCTTCCACCTCCTGCCCGTACATGACGCCGCACGGCAGCTGACATGCACAGGACTGGAGGTGGAAGCGGCGGTGACGGTACCGGGAGGATTCACGCTTCTGTGTTTACTGACAGAAGGAATCCTCTTCCTGTACATGTCACTTTACTACCCACCTCCTGCGTTTATAGCTGCGTTTTTGGTCTTAGAAACGCACCAAAATGCACCAAAACGCACCTATTTGCGTTTCTTATTGCACTGTGTGAACTTACCCGTAGTCTACCTCACCAGCTCAGAGTTGATTACAGAGTAGAGATAGAGCCTGCAGAGGAGAAAACTTGTGAAAATTCAGGATATACAGCATAATAGTGTTATTCCTTATGTATACGGACATGACATTTCATTCTGAAAAGGTAGGCTGAAAAAAGGGTGCATTGTGCTGCAACTAAAGGTAACCAACTGCATAATATAATATATAAAGCTGAGTGTATGTGTGTGTGTGTGTGTGTGTGTGTGTGCGCGCACTAAAGCAATTCACAATGTTGCATTTATAATCACGAACGTTTGCACAGCCACCGTGTTTGACTCTGGGAATGTCATAGACTATGTTTTGAGGGAAAAATGTAACCCTGTGTATTTTTAATTTTCTTTATTCCATCAGGCAACGTTTGTCCCTACATATGGGCTTTATCAAGCATGTACAAAATACTCCCGTAACCCAGTTTAAATACACCATGTCTGTAAGAAAGCACCAATCCGTGGAATCCCCACCCCCTGCATATACAACCAATCAGTGATATCTTCCAATATGGTTTGTAAACAACCCGCCGTCCGACGATCACACTGACATATCCAGTTAATCTGCAGCATACAAGGATAATAGCATACGTCCCATTTTTATCCTACCCTATAGGACCAATATATTTGGCAGTACGAACGCTGTATACAAGGAAATCTTCTACGGCTTGTATCCTGGTCAGCAGCGCCCATGTTACCATGGTGACCGTCAGCCAATAGCACAGTCCCAGTGAAAACGTGATAGAACACTCCAATGAACATGTAAGCACTCCTGCGCATGCTTCGGCGTCCCTCTCCCATAAGTCAAGCAGCACCAAATCCAAAGGTCCTTGCAGATAGAAGCGTTTCCATAGCAATGGCAGCATACAATACAGTCATTCAGGTGTCTCACTCTCATAAGTCAAGCAGTACCAAATCCAAAGGTCCTTGTAGATAGAAGCGTTTCCATTGCGATGGCAGCATACAATGCAGTCATTCAGGTGTCTCGCGTTCATAGGTCAAGCAGCACCAAATCCAAAGGTCCCTGAAGATAGAAGTGTTTCCACGGTGATAGTGTGACGCCCTGGACTAGCTAGGTAGTCACAGACATAACAACACACACACACCCTCCCCTAGACAGTTACACCAGTCAAACAAAAACCCTTGTTGCCTCCCTCCAGAGTCTGATGTCCACACCAGGTGGTGCGGGGCCAGGCGGTTGGCCACCGAGGAGTTCACAGGTCTGGAGGCGGGAAAACAGACAGATTAGTTTTGGAGGTGAAAGTGAGAAGACAGAAACTGTTGGTGTCTGGGTAGGGGTCCAGACACAAACAGCAAGGTTGGCGGATGGTGGTGGCCGTCTGCAGGAGTTAGTGAATCTCTGCAGAGCCGTAGGACCGGGGTCGGGCGTTGGCCCGCCAGTACCGAACCGGGGAGCGGAGTGAAGCTAAGCACACAGGCAGGACCATCGGACCCTGATCAGGCTTGGAGCCGCCGACAATAGTCAAATCCGAGTGTGACAGGAACCCCAGGGGTTTCCCAACAACCAAGACCCGACAGAAGGCAACAGTCCACACCGAGAGGATATACAGCCACCGCCACAGGCTAGAGATCCAAGGGCCAGCGCCTGCGGGCAAAACGGGCTCCTACGGCACCTATACGCCGGGGAGCGTACTACCGGTGGGCAACCACAGGAGTCGGAACATTCTAACAAGGTGCAGGGAAAGACAGCCACCATCAGCCGTCCGGGGAGAGCACAACGCTGCAGCCGGCTGCGGGACCCGTCCATTCAGCCGTTTGGTTTACCAGAGACTCTGTCATTGACTGCCTCAGTGAGTACACCAGTGCCATCCGGCACCACGCCACGCTGCCCCTGCAACCCTTCACCCCAGTCATCCAGCCTCCCCGTATCACCATCCGGGCCCCGGGATCACCAACCCCTACCCACGGAGGGGACAACATCCTAGCTGCTCCCTACCATCCTTCCCGGGAACCCCGTCACCAGCAGCGGTGGTGCTAATAATCACCACGACCCGTGGGTGGCGTCACGAACTATCTCCCTAAACAAACCACCCCCTTTTCACTCGTGGACGAGGCCCCGGGTCCGTCCCACCGCTCGAGCCACCGAGCAGCAGCAGAAGCCCCGGACCCGAGCGTGGCGAGCGTGTCCCCTCCGCCCGCGACAACTTGGAGTCACGAACAGGATCCTTATCCATCCACTTACCTGGAGGAAGTGCGCCTTATTCTGGACTGTCAGCGGTGCTCCGCTGCAAAATTTCAGAATCCGCCATCTTGCCGCCATTTTTGGGCGCGAAAAATTCCCGCTCGAGTCTTCTTCTCCGAGCGGTAAGAGCGCAAAAGTGAAGCCCCAGTGAAGATCGTGCCCCATGTGACCACGGGGATAAAAGAGCAGGGACGCCAGGACTCTGCACCCGTCTGGTTCCTGGAAGCAGTAGCCGCAACCCTGATGACATCTCACCCGGCTCCGGCAGTCCGCCCGGCCGCAACAGTGATGATGTCGGCTCCGGCAGTCCGCCTGGCCGCAACGGTGATGATGTCGGCTCCGGCAGTCCGCCCAGCCGCAACAGTGATGACGTCGGCCCCGGCAGTCCGCCCGGCCGCAGCAGAGGCAACTCCCGATCGGAAGTCTGCCCCAGATGCGGCGCCAGCCGCTCCCAGGTACCCTGTCCCGGCTGTTGAGCAGCCGGAGTGCACCTGCAGAGAGGAGGAGCAGGCCACTGAGCGATGGGGCCCTCGGCAGTTAGCGAGGCCGGTTGTAGCCGGTGCCGAGGGCATCCGAGTGGGTCTGGCTCCTGAGCAGGAGGCAGAGCATGGAGGAGGCCATCTGCACAGCAGGTGGGGGGTGGCAGGATAATTAAAGGTTTAAGAAAACGTACCTCCCGATGTGGGAAGATGCATGGTTGTAATGTGTAAACTTTTTCTTTTTCCCATTAAAATAAATGTCGGTGTCCGGACAGCCTGCGGACGGGCTGTGTTTAACCAAACGGGAATGTGACGCCCTGGCAAAACCAGGGAGTCACAGATACATCTAATCCTCCTTGGTAATTTGATCCCACACTGGTACAGTTCTACAGACACACCCCTCCCCCCAGTGTAAGAGCTAAACTGAGCAGCAGAGGAGGGGCTGGTGCAGAGTGTGAGAGGAGAGGCAGCAGAGCAGACAGGAGTTCCCGGCTGCTATGGAGTGTGGAAGCGAGCTCCAGGATTGCTGGAAGGAGTAGAGCGGTGGGAAGGAGCCAAGGTGGCCAGGACAGGGTAGTGGCGCGCCGGCATAGTAATCAGGCTCCGGATTGTCACTGGGGAGTGGACTCCCCATTCCAAGCCGAGGAGTTGAGGCTTCCTATAGTAGTGGACAGAGAGAGAAAGGGCCCTGCTGTACCGGGTGTGGGATCCGAACACCCTCCGTACCAAAGGCTACGGACACCGGCAATTTCTGGTTAATTCCTGACTCTGTGTGAGTTTTCTTGCAAAGCGAACTGTGAGTAACAACATCACCCGGTCCAACCGGGCACGCAGCTTTCAGACGGCCGCCCATCTCCCTGCACTACAAAGCCCAACGGGTCCCGGGGCCACCATCCCTACCCACGGAGGGGTAAACATCCCGCTGCATCACCATCGGCCCCCGGGTACCCCCATAACCGCAGCGGTGGTGTCCACCTTCACCACAACCCGTGGTTGGCGTCACGAACTTTACCAAAATCTCCCCTGTATATAATCACCCTTTTGTTGTGGTGCCTGGGATAACAGACCAGGTCACGCCACCGTGATACCCTCAGAAGTGACCCCTTGGCCCGGATCTGAGTACCCCTTGTCCCTGGGCGACACAATAGCAGCATACAATGCAGGCGTTCAGGTACATATAATAATAAAGTGGAATTATCCACTTAAAAAATCCATAATAAAAAAACAAACCATAGATTTTTAACAAGATCACAATAACCCTAATGTGGTAAGTCAAAACACATCATGGTAGTCCAATGTAACAAGTGCAAACCATAATAAAGCAGAAATGGGGAATATAATAGGGAACATAGTGGATGACCCATCACCCTATCCAGGACCAGAACATGGTCACAATCGTCCCTGTAGATATAATGTTTTAAAGATGTATGTACAACATATCCAAAACTGATAGCTTTAAATATATAGAGAAAAGGACAATAATTGAGGACATATGGACTCCAAAATGTGGCATGACAGTTACATAGGTATTAGAGCAAACATGAATCATAAAGACAAAACAATTAAATTCCACAATTAAAGGGATATATATAACCGAACAAGACTGCAATTAAACCATAAAAGCCCCCATACATACAGTGCCTACAAGTAGTATTCAACCCCCTGCAGATTTAGCAGGTTTACACATTCGGAATTAACTTGGCATGTGACATTTGGACTGTAGATCAGCCTAGAAGTGTGAAATGCACTGTAGCAAAAAAGAATGTTATTTTTTTCTTTTTTTTTTTTTTTAAATTGTAAAAAGTTTATTCAGAGGGTCATTTATTATTCAACCCCTCAAACCACCAGAATTCTGTTTGGTTCCCCTAAAGTATTAAGAAGTATTTCAGGCACAAAGAACAATGAGCTTCACATGTTTGGATAAAATTATCTCTTTTTCCAGCCTTTTTTGACTAATTAAGACTCTCCCCAAACTTGTGAACAGCACTCATACTTGGTCAACATGGGAAAGACAAAGGAGCATTCCAAGGCCATCAGAGACAAGATCGTGGAGAGTCACAAGGCTGGCAAGGCGTACAAAAGCCTTTCCAAGGAGTTGGGCCTACCTGTCTCCACTGTTGGGAGCATCATCCGGAAGTGGAAGGCTTATGGAACTACTGTTAGCCTTCCACGGCTTGGACAGCCTTTGAAAGTTTCCACCCGTGCCGATTCCTGGCTTGTCCGAAGAGTCAAGGCTAACCCAAGGACAACAAGGAAGGAGCTCCGGGAAGATCTCATGGCAGTGGGGACATTGGTTTCAGTCAATACCATAAGTAACGTATTCCACCGCAATGGTCTCCGTTCCAGACGAGCCCGTAAGGTACCTTTACTTTCAAAGCGTCATGTCAAGGCTCGTCTACAGTTTACTTATGATCACTTGGAGGACTCTGAGACAGACTGGTTCAAGGTTCTCTGGTCTGATGAGACCAAGATCGAGATCTTTGGTGCCAACCACACACGTGACGTTTGGAGACTGGATGGCACTGCATACGACCCCAAGAATACCATCCCTACAGTCAAGCATGGTGGTGGCAGCATCATGCTGTGGGGCTGTTTCTCAGTCAAGGGGCCTGCCCATCTGGTCCGCATCCATGGGAAGATGGATAGCACGGCCTACCTGGAGATTTTGGCCAAGAACCTCCGCTCCTCCATCAAGGATCTTAAGATGGGTCGTCATTTCATCTTCCAACAAGACAACGACCCAAAGCACACAGCCAAGAAAACCAAGGCCTGGTTCAAGAGGGAAAAAATCAAGGTGTTGCAGTGGCCTAGTCAGTCTCCTGACCTTAACCCAATTGAAAACTTGTGGAAGGAGCTCAAGATTAAAGTCCACATGAGACACCCAAAGAACCTAGATAACTTGGAGAAGATCTGCATGGAGGAGTGGGCCAAGATAACTCCAGAGACCTGTGCCGGCCTGATCAGGTCTTATAAAAGACGATTATTAGCTGTAATTGCAAGCAAGGGTTATTCCACAAAATATTAAACCTAGGGGTTGAATAATAATTGACCCACACTTTTATGTTGAAAATTTATTAAAATTTAACTGAGCAACATAACTTGTTGGTTTGTAAGATTTATGCATCTGTTAATAAATCCTGCTCTTGTTTGACGTTTGCAGGCTCTAACTTATTTGCATCTTATCAAACCTGCTAAATCTGCAGGGGGTTGAAGACTACTTGTAGGCACTGTATACATATAACAGCAATATGTAATGCAGCAATTGGATACATAGCCTACAGAACCACATAATCACAAAAACTTCAAACAGAGGGATATGTGTGTATCCAAAACTCATAGCTATATATAGATCACAAAAGCCCCATACATACAGGTATATACATATAGCAACAAAGTACAATATAACAATTAGGTACATAATATACATGGACCACATAAGCAGGGACCTCAATTGGAAGAATGCACCACAGTCTTCATCCCAACCCTAACCCATCTCTTCAAACTATCACTAAAAACTGGTGTATTCCCTTCATGCTTTATACATGTCTCAATTACACCCATCCTCAAAAAGCCTTTCCTTGACCCTTCCTTTGTGTCAAACTATTGCCCCATATCACTTCTCCCCTATGCCTCAAAACTATTAGAACTGCATGTCCGTCTTAAACTGTCCTCCCACCTCCCCTTCCTCTTTGACCAGCTACAATATGGCTTCCGACCACATCATTCCACTGAAACTACCCAAACTAAAGTCACTAATGACCTACTAAGCACCAAAGCCAAGCGACACTACTCTGTCCTCCTCCTCCTGGACCTGTTCTCTGCCTTTGACACAGTAGACTATTCCCTTCTACTTCAAATTCTTTCATCTCTGGGCATCACAGATTTGGCCCTCTCCTGGATCTCCTCATACTTAACCGACTGAGCTTTCAGCGTCTCCCACTCTCACACCACTTCCTCATCTCGCTCCCTATCTTTCAGTGTCCCCCAAGGTTCAGTTCTAGGACCCCTGCTGTTCTCCATCTACACCTTCGGCATGGGACAGCTCATAGAGTCCCACATCTTTCAGTATCACCTCTACGCTGATGATACGCAGATCTAGCTCTCTGGACCTGACTGTCACGGATGTGTGTCTGGACCTTCAGGTACTGCTACTGGGACTAGGTGCATAAGGGCCCGGTGATCGTCCAGACATTAATGGACGCTGTCCCTTTTAAGGGCTGGATTTAGGTTTTTTTTCTGTTCCTTGCCAGGTTGGAGGAGTCTTTCCTCTAGCTGGTAATTAAGGGCCTTTATAAGGTTGGGCCTCTTACTTCTCCAGTTTTGGTTATACTCTTCACTTGGAGAAGTTGCTTGCTCTGGTGTGCATGTTGCTTCAGACTACTGTAGCTGTATTTTCTGAAGATTCCTCTCAAAGATAAGTTGTTGTTTTTTCCTTTTTCCCCTTTTGCTGGTTATTTTTGTGTTTGTTTTTCCCCCATGGATTGATGGGTGGTGGGATTTAGTCCTAGTGTCTGGCTAGGAGACAGGGGCATGTTGGTGGGCCACACCTCCTAACCATTATAGGTACCTGTGGTTTGAGGGTATGCGCAGGGCCCCCCAGTGTCAGGGTCAGCGCAGGAGCCCTTGGTTTCCCTCCCCTCTTTGTGTTACAGCCTCCCTTATTCTCTGGAGTCCACTTGCTAGGTGTCTCACCCCACACCCAGCGTGACACTGACATCACCTCCCTATTAACTAGAATCCCACAATGTCTGTTTGCTATTTTATCCTTTTTCTCTGCTCGATTCCTAAAACTGAACATGGATAAAACAGAATTCATTATCTTTCCTCCTCCTCACTCAACCCCCCCACCTAACATTTCTATCAATGTCAATGGCTCCTCACTTTCCCCAGTCCAACATGCTCGCTGCCTGAAAGTAAATCTAGACTCTGATCTCTTTGTCAAGCCACTCATCCAAGCCCTCTTCACCTCCTGCCACCTCCAACTCAAAAATATTCCATACATTCCTTTCCCAAGAAGCTGCAAAAACCCTAGTGCATGCCCTTATTCTCTCTTCCCTGGATTATTGCAACCTCTTGCTCTGTGGCCTCCCTTTTAACAGTCTCGCACCTCTACAATCTATTCTTCACTATGCTGCCCGACTAATCCACCTGTCCCCCCGCTGCTCCTCCACCTCTCGTCTCTGCCAATCCCTTCACTGGCTTCCCATTGTCCAACGACTCCAGTTCAAAACCCTAACCATGACCTACAAAGCCATCTACAACCTGTCTCCTCCCTACATCTGTGACCTAGTCTCCCGGTACTTACCTGCATTTAACCTTCAATCCTCACAAGATCTCCTTCTCTACTCCCTTCTCATCTCCTCTTTCCACCATTGCATCCAAGATTTCTCACGTGCCTCCCCCATACTCTGGAACGCCCTGCGACAACATATCAGACTCTTGCCTACCGCAAGCTTCAAAAGGAACCTGAAGACCCACCTCTTACGACAAGCCTACAACCTGCCGTAACCCTCTGTCTAGTGGTGTAACTAGAATTTGATGGGCCCCGTTGCAAAATGACACTTGGCTCTTTCCCTCAGCACCCAGCTTTCCCATGCTCCGATATCCCTTTATCCCTCAGTACCCAGCTTACCATGTTCTGATATCCATCTTGTCCTCAGCACCCAGGTTTCCAATACTCAGCTATACAACGTTCCCTCAGCACCCAGCTTGCCCTTGATATCAGAGCATGGGAAAGCTGGGTGGTGAAGGAAAGATGTATAGCAAAACATGGGAAATTTGAGTGCTAAGAGAAAGATGTATAGCAGAGCATGGGTGGGTGACCCACACTCAGCATCAGCTGAGCACTGAGGACAAGATGCATATCAGAATATATGAAATCTGGGTTCTGGTGGATATCCGAGCATAGGAAAGCTGGGTGCTGAGTTAAAGGGAACCTGTGACCAGATTTGGGGCCTATAAACTGCAGCCACCACCAGTGGGCTCTTATATACAGCATTGTAACATGCTGTATATAGAGCTCATGCTGCTGTGTAGAACATAAAAAAAACACTTTATAATACCCACCTGAGCGGCGTTGCGTTGCAGACTGTTTGGATGGGTGTCTCCGTTCTTTGGGTGCGGCGCCTCCTCTTTCAGCCACCTTTGTCCTCCTCCTTCTGAAACCTGGGTGCATGACGCGTCCTACGTCATTCACACTAGCCGACATTGAGGTGGTAGGGCTGAGCCTGGGAGGTATGTGATGTAGTAATAATGGAGGCCACACCGGGGTTGTAATTAACAGTCTCTACTCACTCCGGACCCTTGGACAGCTGGTTCAGGTCCCTGTATTTCCAGTGCCAGTTGATGACTCGGTTGCTCTGTCCTCGACACTCTGGTTGGGTCCCCGTAGCATGGAGCGTTTGGGGCCCGACTGTCCCTTTGCGGTAGCAGTCTCCTTCTCTGTACAGCGGGCAGTGTGGACCCTGAAGTGCAGGTATGTGTTCAAATCCTGATCCTTGCTTTGCTGCTGATGCCCCCGGATTTGTGGGTCAGTGAAGTCCGTGAAGGTCCCCACTCTGTGCATGTATTTGCCAGGCCATCTGAAACTGTCACCTGACCTAGAGCCCTGTGCCCCGTTTGTGCTCTGGTCCCAGCGGTACCCGTATGTACCTGCCCTGGCGACCACTCTCCTGTGTCCCCGGGTCACCGTTACATGACTCAGCTCTAGGCACGTCTGCTGACTTCACTGTGCACTCCTGTTCTGCCTGCAGTCTCGCACTAGACGGCCGCTGTACTGAGTGACGCAGGCACCCTGTGTGACGACACGGGAAGGGCCCGCGTCACTTCCGGGAGCGCCTGATTGCGCGAACTACTGTCGGAGCTTCCGCTCCCTATGCGGCCAATAGAAATCGGCGGGGGTCATCTTGGCTCTCTATTTAAACCCGGGAATTTGGCACACAACATATCACGGCCCCCCGAGGAAGAAACAGGAAACGTGCGCATCGGGGCACGTTACAGTGGTGACATGGGTGAACTATAATACATAGTCACTTGGTGGCTTAGAGGTTTTCCCTCTTGATTATATTGATCAATGGATCTATGGTTACAGGGTAACTGGGTGACTTGTTAATTATTCTATCTCTGTAGGATTTTATCTACCCACTGTGTGTGGTTATATAATCTTATTAGTGCTCTTGGATTAAACATGTGAGATTATGGCTGATTTGCTGGGAAATACTGTGATATGTAAATATCGTACCCACATCTGATGATTAATGAAACTATGCTCACACCTGTCATGCTGTACAATTGGTGTATTTCCTCCCCATATTCATTTGATCTTTATTTAATGTATTTAAATTATTGTATTTACCTCTTGTGAAAATTTTCTTTTCTAAAACTTTTTTCTATTTTTGCAAGAAGGTTTGATTTGAATCATTCATAAGCTACGGTTGTAGCTACATCTACTCTAACCCCTTAGTTCTCTTGTTTTAATTAATTCTGCTTTTTTAGTATCTGCATTTTAAAAATGCCACACATGTACACATTCACACAAATGCAGATATATACAGTAGAATTTTATATACTGTATTGTGAGGTAAATCCGGAGATATGACGATAAATCATGATATTCAAGTTATGTCAGGAAGCCCTCTCCTGGTGTCACCCCCCCTTTTCCTTCACACAACTCCTTCAATCAGAAAATTTACCCCAGGGATAAACGGTTTGTTTAGCAGATAGGTGTCAAAGGAACTGGTCTGTGTTCCACTTACACCTCCAACAGCCATCTCCTCTGATATGGAGATTAGTGTTCTCTCAGGCCTCTAAAACAAAGAGAGAGAGGAAGAGCCCCTGGGAGCTGTGCCCGCTCATCAAAGAAAGTGGACAGTGACCTGGCAAAACCAAAAGGAAGCTAGTCACCACAGGAGAGCATACTGCTGGCTCCGTAATATCATACCCAGTTATGATATTACCGTGCGTCTCAGCCATACACCCCCTACATTGTTAGAATCGGGACTTCGAGCCGAATCTGTGCATATCCTCGGAGTGTATATGGCACCCTGGGGTGGCGAGATATAGAGCACTGCTAGTAGGAGTCCGGTAAATGAGTCGTGCTTGGACTCAAAATGCAGAGGGGACCCGGGCGGATCTGATGGCACCAGAACCATCCCGATCGGACCTCCCAGTCCGGAGTTGCAGGTAATAGCCCCTTTTGGGATATTACTCTGACTCCATGCAGGGGGAGTGGCCGTGCTTCCCTGTGAGGTCACTAAGGTAGGAGGGGACCTGGATTTGCCCAGGTTGATAACCCTACTTCGGCCATTTTCCAGTGTTCTTTCGCCGGGGGTCACGTGTAGGAAACATCTGTGGGAAAGATCCTGGAAACCTGGTCCACGGCGCCCCCCTGTGGCCAGACGCACAAGGTAACTGCTGGAACTGTGTATGCCTGTTTGTAAACCATGCTTTATCTGTAACTGTACTCTGACATATGTATATTCTGTAGATTCCCTATTGTATATATTGTAGTTTCTAGTGTGCTTTAGGCTGATTAAATTATATAATTAATCTTGGGCTGTTCTGTTATCTCGATCTTGAATCCCACGTCTGTGTGTTCGGCTAATAGTTACCGTGAAGCGGTTGGTGGCAGCGAGTTGTGCCAAGGATTATTGTGGGGAGGCCAGTGAGATTCGGGGAGGTTTTATATATTCCGCCCGCGGAGGTCGGGGGAATATATACCCTACTCTCACCGGGGACCCTTCAATAATCGGCATAAGTAGTATAGCGGCCTCCTTGCTTATTGTCGGGCAATTCCATAATTGGCCTGACTATAAGAGGGGCGCTAGAGAGCGCGTCACGTGCTCTGTCTGTCGGTCGGGAGGTATAAAGGAGGGGTGACCCCCACTTGTTACCCCCCGATTGTGACGTACTGGTAGCCAGCGCGGGGGATTTCTGAGTGACCCCCCCCGGTGGTTCGTGACATATTGGTGGCAGCGGTGGGATCGAGATAATAGTGTGTGTGAGTGTGAGACCCATACTCCCAGACACTAAAGACTGCCTGCAGCAGCTATGGCTGCTGGGGTCTTCAGACCAGCTCAACACTAGAGTGTCAGAGTGCAGGTACTGTAAGGTGTGTGGGTGCATCAGGTGGCAGTTCTGTGTCGGTGACCAAAGTCTGCAACAATGGCTGAGAGCACCAGGAGCAAAGCCAAAGGAATGGCCGATGCTCAGGCCAGAGACGATGAGGAGGTTGTCCACGAGCCCTCCAAGAGCCCGACGCCAGAGAACAGCTCTGCAGAGGACATTGCGCAACCTGGCAATTATGGACAAGATGAGGAGCAGCTCACCCAAGGGTCCTCAACGAGCCAGATGCCAGCCCTCCGCTCTGCAATGGACAGTGAATCACCAGGCTCCGCAGCAGGCCGCAGATCACCACGTGCCATTCCACCGAGCCTGGGAGGCTCGGATAGCCTTCTTCAAATGGCTATGGCCCTACTCCAGGCTGGAGACCGGGAGGGCTACAAGGAACTCATGGCAGAGCGCAGGGCAGAACGTGAAGCTGCAGAGCGCAGGGCAGCGTGTGAGGCTGAGGCTGCGGAGCGGCAGGCAGCGCGTAAAGAGCGAGAGCGCCAGGCAGAGCGTGACTACCAGCTGCAGCTAGCTCAGCTCCGGCCCTCATCAGCCACATGTGACCTTCAAGACACCAAACTTCCAAAGGTCCATGTTGAGGACTTCCCAGTGCTGGAGAAGGATGGAGACTTGGACTCTTTCCTGACTGCTTTTGAACGGACTTGCCTGCAGCACCATCTGGACAAGGACCAGTGGGCCAAATACCTGACCCCCCGTTTAAGGGGTAAGGCCCTGGAAATCCTTGGGGACTTGCCTACTGAGGCAGATCAGGGCTACGACACCATCAAGCGGGCCCTGATCCAACAGTACAACCTCACTCCGGAGTCCTACCGCAAGAAGTTCCGGACCCTGCAGAAGGGACCAAAGGACTCCTGGGCTGACCACCGGCGGGCACTTGCCCGAGCTGCCGACCACTGGACCCAAGGCCTGCAGCTTACTACCGGACCAGAGATCCTAGACTTGGTCATCACAGAGCAACTCTTGTGGAACTGCCCTGAGGATCTCCGCCAGTTCATCCGAGACCAGAAGCCAAAGGGGTCCACGGCTACAGCTGCCCTGGCCGATGACTACACCAACAATCGGGCTCCTGAGGCCAGGAGAGCAGCCACCAGCAGCACCTGGAGAGGGGGTAAGATGAACTCTGCGACTGCCCCACCTGCCCCTAGACTGCAGGGGGTGTCCCCCTCAACTCCCCTCTCCAGGCCCGTGGCAGAACCAAGACGGTGCCACCAGTGCAACCTACCTGGACACTTCAAGGCCATGTGCCCTCAGCGTCCCAAGGCCCCGGCTCCGTCCCCGTCCCAAGGGCCGCCCAAGGTGTATTGTGTGGGTGGGGGTGGTGGTAGGTCCCTGGACAGCTTCCAACCTGTCACCGTCGGCCGGTCTGTGACCATAGGACTGCGAGACAGCGCCTCGGAGGTGACTCTGGTGCGGCCTGAGATGATGTCCCCCCAAGACTTGATCCCTGGAAAAACCCTCGCTGTCTCCGGGATTGGAGGCATTGACCCGGCGCTGCCTGTTGCTGGCATTTATGTGGACTGGGGCGCAGGGCGAGGGGTGAGAGAGGTGGGGGTAACTGATCGGATCCCTGCAAACGTGCTACTTGGGACAGATTTGGGGCAGATAACCTCCCAGTTTGGGCCCCCCCCAAGGGCTGAACCTTCAGCCAGTACTGACAGGCCTTCGGACAATGTTAATGTGTTATCTATGAATGATGTAAGGGAGGAGGGAGTGAACTCTGATACTTCTGCTTGCATAGACACCATAGACACACACACAGCTGCAGCTGTGACAGGGGAGGGGGTCAGAGAAAGGTGTGACCATGCCTCTACAAGTGATCAGCCAGTGAGCTGGGATCTGCTGCCCTCTGCAGGGATAAGCAGAGAGCAGGGTGCTGCAGGGGGAGGACCAGTGTGTGGGGTGGGGGCTACCACAGCAAATGTGGGGTCCCCAGAGATTTCACAGCGGGGTTCTGTTGCTGCAGGGGGGGAACAGGCAGGTGAGATTGGGGCCGGTCCAGGAGCGGAAGTGCTCCCAGGTAAGATCTCGGTACATGGTTCCCCCACAACCGGGGTGTCAGGAAGCCAGGTAGGTCTGCCTGAACCGGCGACTTGGTCAGGAACGGAGGAGGAGCAGGCACGACCCACGGTCGCAGCGGCTGTGGCCGCTGTCACCCGCAGTGGGAGTGCTGGAAGCCAAGGGGCCTCCCGGAGGTCCGATAGCTCTTCCCCTTCTGACCAAGTGGCAGCCGAGTCAGGTGGAGGCCAGAACACAGGTCCCGGGGTACTGACCGAAGATGTGACAGTCTCGTCGATTCTGGCCACATCTAGTCAGGGGTTTCAGGCAGCGTTAGAAGCTGACGACAGCCTGAAAGCTCTAAAGGTGCAGGCGGCACAGCCTCCCTCGGACTCGGACCCGGAGCGAGTGGTCTGGGACCAAGGACGGCTGTACCGGGTCACGGTCCAGCAGGGTTCACCGGAGGCGTGGCCCAGGGACCGACAGTTAGTGGTACCCTATCCGTTCCGGACGGAGTTGTTGCGGATCGCACATGAGATTCCGATGGCCGGACACCTAGGGATCGCTAAGACCAAGGCCAGGTTAAACCAGCATTTCTACTGGCCAAAAATGGGGGCCGATGTGGCTGCCTACTGCCGTTCGTGTGAAACCTGTCAGAGAGTGGGGAAGGCGGGGCCACACCCCAAAGCCCCACTGGTATCTCTGCCCATCATCGATGAGCCTTTCAGGAGGGTGGCTGTGGATCTGGTCGGCCCGCTGGCCATCCCCAGCAGCTCCGGGAAACGCTTCATACTGACGGTAGTGGACTATGCCACCCGGTACCCAGAAGCAGTGGCCTTGTCGTCCATTCGGGCTGACAAGGTGGCCACCGCATTGCTGGAGATTTTCTCCCGAGTGGGTTTTCCCCAGGAAATGCTCACTGACCGGGGGACCCAATTCATGTCCCAGCTGATGGAGGCCCTCTGTAAGCAAGTCCAGGTGCGACATCTGGTGGCCAGCCCGTACCATCCACAGACTAATGGCCTGTGCGAGCGGTTTAATGGCACCTTAAAGCAGATGCTTAAGATGTTGGTCGACTCCCATGGGCGTGACTGGGAGCGGTATCTCCCACACCTGTTATTTGCTTACCGGGAGGTTCCACAGGCCTCAACAGGATTCTCACCGTTTGAGCTCCTGTACGGGCGACGTGTGCGGGGCCCCCTGGCTCTGGTGAAAGAGGCTTGGGAAGGGGATTTGGCCACCCCTGGAGTGTCGGTTATCGAGTATGTCATGCGCTTCCGGGACAAAATGCAGGCCTTGACGCAACTGGTACACGACAATATGGCTCAAGCCCAGGCCGATCAGAAGCGTTGGTACGACCAGAACGCTTGTGAGAGGACCTACCAAGTGGGTCAAAAGGTGTGGGTACTGGTCCCCGTACCACAGGACAAGCTTCAGGCAGCCTGGGAAGGCCCATACCTCGTGTACCAGCAGCTCAACCCTGTGACGTACCTGGTCACCCTGGACCCTGCCCGTGGAAGGCGGAAGCCCTTCCATGTGAACATGATGAAGGCACATCATGAGCGGGAGGCATGTGCGCTCCCCGTGTGCAACCTGCCCGAGGAGGGAGAAGCGGAAACCCTCTTGGATATGCTAGCCCAGGTTAGGGCAGGCGGATCCATTGAGGATGTGGAGGTTGGCCACCAGCTCTTGGAGGACCAACGGTCCCAGCTGTGGGCCACCCTACACCCCTTCCGGGGGTTGTTTACCAACCAGCCCGGAAGGACTGACTTGGCTGTCCATCACGTGGACACTGGGGATCATCCCCCGATCCGGCGTTCAGCATATCGGGTCTCCCTGGAGGTGCAGCAACACATGCGCCAGGAGATTGACGAGATGCTGAAGCTGGGGGTGATCCAGGCATCCAACAGCGCTTGGGCCTCGCCTGTAGTCCTCGTCCCTAAGAAGGACCGAACCACTCGGTTCTGCGTGGACTACAGGGGGCTCAATGCTGTCACGGTCGCCGATGCGTACCCAATGCCACGCATCGATGACCTGCTCGATCAGTTGGCCGGGGCTCAGTACCTGACCATCATGGACCTGAGTCGGGGATATTGGCAGATCCCCCTGACTCGCAAGGCCAGGGAACGCTCTGCCTTTATTACCCCATTTGGACTGTACGAGTCCACGGTGATGCCATTCGGGATGAGGAATGCCCCTGCCACTTTCCAGTTGATGGTCAACACCCTGCTCAAGGGACTTGAAGGGTACGTGGCCGCGTACCTGGATGACATTGCCGTCTTCAGTCCCACCTGGGAAGATCACCTAGAGCATCTAGCACAGGTGCTCAGGCGGATCCACCAGGCAGGTTTGACCATCAAGCCGGGAAAGTGTCAGCTGGCCATGAGCGAGGTCCAGTACCTCGGTCACCGGGTAGGCGGGAGAACACTGAAGCCCGAGCCTGAGAAAGTGGAAGCCATCGCATCCTGGCCCACCCCCAGGACCAAGAAGCAGGTGATGTCCTTCTTGGGGACCGCTGGGTACTATAGGAGGTTTGTTCCATGCTATAGTAGCCTGGCAAAGCCCTTGACGGACCTCACCAAGAAGAAGCTGCCCTCTGCAGTCGATTGGACAGTGGACTGCGAGACAGCCTTCCGGGCCCTAAAGGACGCCCTGTCCAGCCCGCCCGTGCTACAGGCAGCCGACTTCACGCGGCCGTTTGTAGTACAGACCGACGCCAGTGACTTCGGCCTCGGTGCGGTGCTCAGCCAGGTGGACTCTGCGAGCCAAGAGCACCCAGTCTTGTACCTGAGCAGGAAGCTGTTACCAAGGGAAGTGGCCTACTCCACAATGGAGAAGGAATGCCTAGCCATAGTGTGGGCTCTGCAGCGTCTGCAACCCTATCTATACGGGCGCCACTTCATCGTGGAGACGGACCACAATCCCCTCAGCTGGTTACACACTGTCTCCGGGACGAATGGCAGGTTGTTGCGATGGAGCCTGGCGCTCCAGCAATACAACTTCACCATTCGACACAAAAGGGGCCGTGACCACGGTAACGCAGACGGGCTGTCCCGACAAGGAGAGGTCGCGGACGGGCGCACGGGGGAACACCGGAGTGTGCTGCCCCCTAGCGCCCTCAAAAGGGGGGAGGTGTGAGGTAAATCCGGAGATATGACGATAAATCATGATATTCAAGTTATGTCAGGAAGCCCTCTCCTGGTGTCACCCCCCCTTTTCCTTCACACAACTCCTTCAATCAGAAAATTTACCACAGGGATAAACGGTTTGTTTAGCAGATAGGTGTCAAAGGAACTGGTCTGTGTTCCACTTACACCTCCAACAGCCATCTCCTCTGATATGGAGATTAGTGTTCTCTCAGGCCTCTAAAACAAAGAGAGAGAGGAAGAGCCCCTGGGAGCTGTGCCCGCTCATCAAAGAAAGTGGGCAGTGACCTGGCAAAACCAAAAGGAAGCTAGTCACCACAGGAGAGCATACTGCTGGCTCCGTAATATCATACCCAGTTATGATATTACCGTGCGTCTCAGCCATACACCCCCTACATCGTTAGAATCGGGACTTCGAGCCGAATCTGTGCATATCCTCGGAGTGTATATGGCACCCTGGGGCGGCGAGATATAGAGCACTGCTAGTAGGAGTCCGGTAAATGAGTCGTGCTTGGACTCAAAATGCAGAGGGGACCCGGGCGGATCTGATGGCACCAGAACCATCCCGATCGGACCTCCCAGTCCGGAGTTGCAGGTAATAGCCCCTTCTGGGATATTACTCTGACTCCATGCAGGGGGAGTGGCCGTGCTTCCCTGTGAGGTCACTAAGGTAGGAGGGGACCTGGATTTGCCCAGGTTGATAACCCTACTTCGGCCATTTTCCAGTGTTCTTTCGCCGGGGGTCACGTGTAGGAAACATCTGTGGGAAAGATCCTGGAAACCTGGTCCACGGCGCCCCCCTGTGGCCAGACGCACAAGGTAACTGCTGGAACTGTGTATGCCTGTTTGTAAACCATGCTTTATCTGTAACTGTACTCTGACATATGTATATTCTGTAGATTCCCTATTGTATATATTGTAGTTTCTAGTGTGCTTTAGGCTGATTAAATTATATAATTAATCTTGGGCTGTTCTGTTATCTCGATCTTGAATCCCACGTCTGTGTGTTCGGCTAATAGTTACCGTGAAGCGGTTGGTGGCAGCGAGTTGTACCAAGGATTATTGTGGGGAGGCCAGTGAGATTCGGGGAGGTTTTATATATTCCGCCCGCGGAGGTCGGGGGAATATATACCCTACTCTCACCGGGGACCCTTCAATAATCGGCATAAGTAGTATAGCGGCCTCCTTGCTTATTGTCGGGCAATTCCATAATTGGCCTGACTATAAGAGGGGCGCTAGAGAGCGCGTCATGTGCTCTGTCTGTCGGTCGGGAGGTATAAAGGAGGGGTGACCCCCACTTGTTACCCCCCGATTGTGACGTACTGGTAGCCAGCGCGGGGGATTTCTGAGTGACCCCCCCGGTGGTTCGTGACATGTATATATGAGCATTTTGTACACACTGTATATACAAAGACATAAGAACGTTGGATGTCTGACAGCAAACCATGAAGATGATGAGACCCGGCCAGTATCACAGGACAGCGGTGAGGCATATCATCAGTTACAGTACAATGGGAAGGGGGCAGGAGAGTGCAGCAGTGGGGGAGGGGCAGGAGAGTGCAGCAGTGGGGGAGGGGCAGGAGAGTGCATCTGTGGGGAGAGGGGCAGGAGAGTGTAGCTGTGGGGGGGCAGGAGAGTGCATCTGTGGGGGAGGTGTCAGGGGAGTGCAGCTGTGAGAGGCAAATAGGAGGATAGAAGAGGGTAGTGGTGGAGGGAGGCGAGAGAGTGCAGCTGTGGGAGAGGAGGCAGGAGAGTGTAGCTGTGGGGTAGAGGGCAGTAGACTGTAGCTGTGGGGGAGGGGACCGTAGAGTGCAACTGTGCAAGAGAGGGCAGGAAAGTGCAGCTGTGGGGGATAGGGCAGGAGAGTGCAGCTGTGGGAGAGGGGGGCATGAGAGTGCTGCTGTGGGGGAGGAGAGCAGGAGAGTGCAGCTGTGAGAGGCAAATAGGATGATAGAAGAGGGTAGTGGGGGAGGGGGCAGGAGAGTGCAGCTGTGGGGGAGGGAGGCAGGAGATTGCAGTTGTGAGAGGCAAATAGGAGGATAGAAGAGGGCAGTGGGGCTAGAGTCATCATTCAGGGAGCTCCAGTACTCACTTCAGGTCGCATTGTGTTCCACTGGAGCCTCCCCTCCTACTACTGCCGACTACAGAGCATTGGCAGTGCAGGAGAGAGGGATACAATCTCCTCAGAAGTCGCTCATATTTCTGCAGCACTCCCTGCACAGGCCTGAGACTCCACCGGTGGGCGGGGCTTACTGCCAGTGGGCGGGGCTTACTCCTGTGAGGCTCCGGAGCAGTGAGTGCAGGAAATGATTTGCTGCAGGGAATGGCTGTGCTACAGAGGAGGCAATGCTCAGCATTTCTCCTCTCTTCTGATGAATGGAACATGCAGCATATGTGCTGTATGCTGGAGGAGAAACTGTCAGGGGCCCAGTGGGAGGATCCATCACCCAACAGATGCAAAAAGCCAAAACAACCCAACAGAAAGCAAAAAGCGGCCGGTGATCACTGTGCTGCTATTCTGCTTTCCACACCCATAAGCCCGCCCACCTCTCAACCTTCGCTTCATTGGAAAGAGGTGGGCAGGCTTATGGGCGTGGAGAGCAGTGAATATACAATTGCTTAAGTAGCCGGACATGTGTCGGCTGCTGCCTCTCGTGACGTTGCAATGTGCAGGAACTAGACGGTCAGTGCTGCAATATATTTCAGCTGGATCTGCTCACTTGGACTCACTGAAACAAGTGCTGAGTTTCTCGGGCCCCTGAGCCCTGGGCCCGGTTGCAGTGATAACCCCTGCTACCATGATTGTTCCGCCCCTGCCTCTGTCTGATACAGTGCCACACGAGCTGCCCTACCCTCACCTACTGTATCCTCACCCATCCCTTGTAGACTGTAAGCCCTCGCATGCAGGGACCTCTCTCCCCCTGTACCAGTTTGTGTTTTTTATTGTTTATGACTATTGTACTTGCCACTATTATGTATACTCCTTTCACATGTAAAGCGCCATGGAATAAATGGTGCTATAATAATAATACAATAAAAATAATAATAATATCCAAACCCATTGGAGCATAAAAGGAGCATTTATGTGCATATAATAGTAGAATGGGGTACAATGATATAAAAACAGTGCAAAAGCACAAACTAAACAAAAAATATACAAAAAATTCCCAGTTATAGGGATAGACATATAGTATTGTAGAATCACATTTGACCCAAAGGATAACACACATGTACACAGGACCACATTATAAAACTACAGGGCTGGCACAGAAATATCCCATTAACAATATTGGAATGCCAACCTGCTAATGCCACTGAATCAGAATAAAAAAGGAATAATAAAAAACACATTTATCCCCAATCTATTGAATAACGAAAGTACGGTATATTGGAAGAGGGAGGGGGAGAGAGACAAGGGAGTGCGATACATTACCAACCACCTCGTCACTGTCCCGATCTAACCTCCCAGATACAGTCGTAGGAATCCCAAATTGGGACATAAATGCAAAGTAAAAAAAAAAAGAATTACGGTAAATATAGACAATGACAATAACATATTCCAACACCACCAAAACTCAATTAAAGAGACAACCATTTATTATTTCAAAAAGGCTCCCATGTACAAATGAAAGGCATACATCTGCCAATATGAGTCAACACACCATGGAATATATATAAAAAAATATTTTTTATTAAAGAAAATTTTAAAAAAAATAGATAAAGTACAATTTAAAACCAGTAGCGGAGGAAAATATTTAATTAAGGACAGAGAAACTCTAAAAGGCAGTATGTGCACATTTAAATACCAGGGGGACTACTACAAATAGGTATAAAATATAATTATATCCAATAGTGAAAAAATATCAATTTATAAATAACCTGAAAAACCACAATAAAATATTTTATTAAATATTCCCCCATAATAATTCCTCTTAGACAGCTATCAAAAATAAAGTGCATAGTGCTCAATAATAAGTGCTGCTATCAGAATACATAGTGTAAGGGGAGAATTCAAAAGTGCATTACCTAGATGTGGAATCCGTGGAACCTGCCTACCTTCTGCCTGACGCGCGTTTCGTCTTGCGTTGGACTTTCTCAAGGGAGGATAGTGAAGAGAGTGATCGTAGGTTGTCAAAAGCTAGCTATTTATAGAGATAATATGTAGAACCGGCGCGGGTGATTTCCAAAATTCCTTTGCACACATAGCTGGATATGACGGCACGTGAGTCATGTGATCCATCCCCGCATCATGTGACCTCCGGACCGCCAGTCGTGGAACACAAGCACAACCACCATACATCATTGGATGGTGATTAGTGCCTTGCGCCCAAAATGCTGGCGGCAACAGAGGTCAACGAGGAGGCAACATGGCTGTGCGCACACCCGGATATGAAGAGGAAACAACGTTGCACTGTTAGTTACTCTGAAAACTATTAGTCCGAAACCAGGTGAGCTGGTAAAAAAATTGCATATATCTGTAAAAACAAGAGAAACAAGTGATAAGGGAGGGAAGTGAAAAATAAATAGAGTGAGGAAAAAAGAAAAAGAAAAGATAAGTTGAAAAAGTGAAGGAAGAGGAAAATCCCCGCATATTAGCATTACTGCATCTTTAGATATAAATAGATACAAAATGTAATTGCTGTATTGAGAATGATATACCTAAATTACAAGTGAAGTGAATAACAATAAAATGTTGAATATTAGTGTGAATATTAATGTGAAAAGGAAAAAGTCTATGAATAACATCAAAGATTGGTGAAAGATATTGGTGCAGATATAATTTTGAAAAAGATAAGTGCATGATCGTAAAGATGAATGTAGGGACATTTTTCTGCTGAGGAAAAATACATAAAAACTAAAATAACATGAGATAAAAATAAATGGAAAGATAAAGTGAAGAGTGAATTAAATGTGTGAAATATAAAATGGCATTGAATAAATAGGAATACCTAGATATAAGTATATAGAGAATAGGTGATTGAAATTGATATAAAATATATCAATACCACGGTTGTAAGATAAATAACGTATAAAAAAAAAAATAGGTGATTTAAAATTAGTATCAAAAAGTATATCAATGCCAAAAGTGTATAGGAAGGACATTGTCCCCATCCTAAAACCCATGCAGGACTCGGCCATTATAAGTGAAATATTGGCCCTGATGACACATATCATGAAATGAAAAGGTCCAGGGATGGTCAGACAAATATATATATATATATATATATATATATATATATATATATATATATATATATACAGTGTATATACAGTGTGTGTGTGTGTGTGTATATATATATATATATATATATATGAATGCCATTATTAATAAATGTCCCTAATACATGATATTGTCGCGGGCGGAGGAGGGGACGCTGCGCTCACCCACTGCTCAGGTCCGGCTGCTGCTGCTGCTGCTCGGTGGTGGTTCGAGCGGTGGGCCGGATCCCGGGGACTCGAGCGGCGTTCCTCGCCCATGAGTGAAAGGGGGTGGTTTGGGTTTAGGGATATTGTCCGTGACGCCACCCACGGTTTGTGGTGAGATTGGTGACACCACCGCTGCTCTGTACGGGGATCCCGGGAGCGATGACAGGGAGCAGCTTGGATGTTGGTTCTCCCCTCCGTGGGTAGGGGGGTTAGTTGTCCCGGGGCCCGGCGAGGGAGGTAGGGATGGATGACAGGTGGGTTACGGGGCCTGGTGAGGTGCAGGGTCACGGGGGAAGTGCTGTGCCGCACGGCACGGTGGTACTCACTCAGCCAGTAATTTACACGGAGTCTCTGGTCAAACAAACGGCTGGATGGACGGGTCCCATAGGCGGCTGCAGTGTTTTTCCCCTGACCCCAGGTTGGTAGTGTAAGTCCTTTCCTTCACCTCCGTGTACGCTCCTCCTGCGCTCCGGTTTCCAGCTGGCTCCCCGGTTCGGTACCGGTGGGCCACCGCCCAGCCCCGGCTACCTACGGTTCCACCAAGACTGTCTTCCTGGCTCCCGCAGACGGCCACTACCGTCTGCCTGACTCTCTGCTGCACGAGGGCCCTAGGCTCCAACCTAGGCCCCTGTCTGCGTCTGCCTCTCTGCAGACCTCCTCTCTCTTCCTTTGCCTGGACTTGTCTGAGCTGGTTTTTGCCTCAGGCCAGCCAGACTCCTCGGTGGGCATGCCCATCTGCCTGACTCCGCCCACCTGGTGTGTCTGTCTGAACCCGAGGGAAGAAATCAGGTCTCACTGGGAATGACTGCTGTGAACTGCTGGGGGTGGGGGGGTGTGTGTGTGTTGTTACCTGTGGCCCCTGGCTTGTCCAGGGCGCCACAATATCATATGTATAAATAATGAGCAAAGAAAAATTGGCACATATGGCGAAAGAGAGTCATTTTCTCTGCCATAGAAATCTCCATATTCCTCAGAAAATACCAAACAAAGTCTTCCTCCGCCCACATCTCCCTAAGGTGTCACTGGATAACAGCTATTCCTCATCCTCATAAATCATATAAATATAAATTCTTATCATAAATATAATTCTTCTTTCTTCTTTTTCTTTCTTCAGGATGCTCCAGGAAAGGATATTCTTCAACCCCTCATCAACACTCGAGGAATCAACACTGGCAGAAGAGATGCAAGGTAATACATATACTGCAAAATAATGCCACAGAATCAGAATAACAAAGGGATAATAAAAAACACATTTATCTCCAAGCTATTGAATAATGAAAGTACTGTATATTGGAAGAGGGAGGGGGAGAAAGACAAGGGAGTGCGATACATTACCAACCACCTCGTCACTGTCCCGATCTAACCTCCCAGATACAGTCATAGCAATCCCAAATTGGGACATAAATCCAAAGTAAAAAGAAAAAGACTTAAATATAGACAATGACTGTTAAAAAACATATTCCAACACCACCAAAAACTCACTTAAAGAGACAACCATGTTGATCATACTCTACATTTAATCACTTCGGTTGAAGGCAATCCAGCTCAAATATCAAACTGAGTTCTCTTCTTTTCAGAACACCCAGTTTATCCCCTCCTCTTCTGAGGGTCGGAACCCCATCAATAACACAGAACCTCAATTGGCTGACATTGTAGTCCTTTTCTTTGAAATGTTTGGGAATAGGAAGTTCCAATCCTGTCCTAATTGTACTCTTATGTTTACTAATACGGGCCTCAACTTCCAGAGACACAGAGACAGAGAGAGACAGAGACACACACAGAAACAGAGACACACACGCAAACAGGGACACACACAGAGACATAGACACATACAGAGAGACAGAGACACACACACACACAAAGACACACAGAAACACACACAGACAGAGACACACAGAGACACACACACAGACAGAGACACACAGAGAGAGACAGACACACACACACACACAGAAAGAGACATACACAAAGGCAGAGACACACACACACCGAGACACACACTCACAGAGACAGTGACCCACACGGAGACTGGGACACACACAGAGACAGGGACACACACGGAGACAGGGACACATGGAGACACACAGAGATAGATGGAGTCACACAGACAGACGGGGAGAGCGAGACAGAGAGACACTTAGTTACTATCCCGGTACTACAGCTATTGAGTTATATAGATCCTGCTAAGTTCACTACTCAATTTAAAAATTGAGTTAAGTTACTCTAGATGTGGCTGCAATGACAATTTTATCATGTAGTTATATGACTGTGTGAAGAAAAACAGGCAATTTGAAGGTCTATGTGCATAAATGGCAGCTCTATGTCCTATAACTATATATTATGAAACTATGGTAATACTTGCTTTATAGATTTGGTAGCACTCTTGGTGGCACATGAGACTTACGATTTATGTCTACTCTGCTGTTTAATAACCTGTATTCAGGAATACTTAAGTATTAAAAAGAAACTTTAATGAGGTTTTCAAATAATCAATTTTAGTACATTGGTAATTTGGTGAATACAAGATTGTAAAATTGTAAGAGTAACAAATTATTTAATGAAACCAAATTTACACCTTTTATTAGATATTACTAGAATACGCGCTGTAATGGTGAAAATGTCTGGTCGCATTTGAAAAGCAGTTTCTGCAATTAGGTTTTGATAAAGTTGTAGCCAGTAAAGTATCATTGCAAAATCCTAGCTTAGACATTGTAAAGCAAATTGTGAGAAGAATAAATCAATCATCTAACACCCCACTAAACCATCCATCAATTCTCATTTCACGGAGTTTGAATCATCATGTTCCTATTTTTTCGCTATATGTGATTCAGAGTAGAGATCACACGTGAAAATAGCAGCTTCAGCCTAAGCTATTCTAAAAATGATACTGACAGATCACATGGTTACTTTATTTTACAGCGCTATGATCCTCTTGTGGTTGATAGCCAGACTTGTAATATAATACAATAGACTTGTGTGGTACAAGATACATTTTCGTGATGGCTGTAAGTAGCTGTGGAATATGATTGTAATGAATGAAATAATAGAATCACTGACATACATCACCAATGCTATAAATATATTAAGGTGCTAATCAAAAATTATAGTAAACCTGTAAACTAAATAGGGCAGGTAATAGCAGAAATTGTAACATTATGTGTCCACCAGCTCATCTCTGTTAAATGTACTATAAAAAGTATATTGGGAAATCACTATATAGCGGATTTATATTGTAACATTTTTTGCCATATTGCATAAAATCGGAGAAAGGAAGACGGGTTTTTCTGCCGCGCTATGAACCACAAAGCTGAAGATTTCTTAAAATATTTTTTTATTGAGCCATTCCTTCTTAGATTTTAACGCGTTTCAAAGGCATAACCGCCTTCTTCTTCAGGGAATCAAAAACATACCAATACAGAAAAAAACAGGGTTTAAATAGAAGTTTCACAGTGAGGCCATGTTTCTGGGAATGACCTCATTTCCCCATGACTCATAGCCACGAGGAGCAGAACTACGTCATGATCAGAAAAAAAAGGAAGAGAAGGGGGGGGGAAATGTGTTTACATACATACAGGTCCTGCATGCTTTGATACATTGAATGAAAGGAAGATTCATGTCAAACACGGTAATATGATAGAAAAACCATAATAAAAATGGTTTTGTCAAAAAAATGTGTATTTATTTATGTGTATTTATTAGTGCATTTCTTTTGATAGGCATAAAAAGGGGGGGGGGGTTTGAGGGAGAAAAAAACAGGGTTTGAACCTGCAGAGAAGGCGTCGGGAAAAAAATGAGAGGCTGCCTCCCTAACCATTACTCTGCCTTGGGAGCATACTGAGAAACAGTGGCTCAAATAGGATGTCCTCAGGAATTCCTCGTTCATTTAATTTTAGAATAATATATATGTGTATATGAAATGTTCTGAATTTTACCCCCTTTTTATTTTGGGATAATGTGGGGAACGTGAACAAGCAAGTTAATTCTCTGGAAAGCAGTGCACACGCAGTGTGGGCAGAAAGAACAGGGAGCGCGTGCGCAAAGAGCGGGTTCCTTGTGGTGAAAGGTGAAATAAGTTCAAACCGTGGGAAAAAAAGTAGAGCGCATGCGTGGTGTGAGAGGAGTGCGCGGTTTCTCCTGATGAAAGGTGATGTGAGTTCAAAGGGGTGGGGAAAGCAGAAAAGCGCGTGTTTGAGTAAGGCAGTGATGTAGGGGCCCCGACATCTTACAGGGGTGAAGCATGGAGAGGAAGTCCCTGCTTTGTTGTGAAAAAGGAAGTTTTTTGTGCTGGAGTCAAACATGCTGCATTTTGTGGCTTATGAAAAACTTTTAAAAATATTTATCTTTTATATATGATGATTGCATTATTAAAGAAAAAGGGGAGAGAGGGGAAATGTGGGGAAATAAAACAAGGGACTAACATGTGGGTTAAAGTGAAACATTCCGTACTGGTAACCCGAGAAAACAAAGTGGTTCCCGAGAAAAACACATGGGCCCGTGTAGGGGATTAATAAGGATGGTGCGATCGTGATTAAAAAAGGGGAATAATACAAACAGACATATTGATGTGAGGGTGCTGCTTGTGAGAGAGTATGAAAAGGCAGGGGGACTGTTGATTCGGTCAATAATTGAATGATAAAAAATATATATAAATAAAAGCGTTGGAAGGGTGCTAAAAGCTAAAGGGGGACAAGCTAAAAATCCGGGTTATATACGTACAAAAATATGCCTAAAAGGTATGGACACAGATTATATACATCAAACAATATGCCCAATAGGTATAAATACAGGCTTAGAAAATAATAGATATATGAAAATATATAAAAAAAACATATGAAAAAAACATAGATATAAAAGAATATATATATATATATATATATACATACATATATATATATATAAAATAAAAATATATATATAAATAATAAAATATTTTGGACCTGATAAAAACATAATTCCATATCTGAAAGAAATTACCCCCTTTAAAAAAAGGAGTCTCTTCTTGAGAAGCAAGGGAATATCTAATGTAAAAGGACCTCTCGGAGATCTTGGAGTCTCTATATATACAGTGAATAACAAGCATTCGGAAATAGGCTGGAAGAGGAGAAATTAATAAAAGAGATCAGTGACTTCATTCAGCCCGAGGGGCTTCAGGGTATTGAGCCTGTGTATCCAGAAAGTCTCTTTTTTACTTAAAACCTCCATCCTGTTGTTGATGTTCGGAGGGATCTGCTCGATAGGGGTGATCTTAAAATCAAAGGGCTTATTGTGCTGAACCGTGCAATGCTTTGAGAGACCATGTAACATAAAACCAGTCCTTATATTATGGCGGTGTGAATTTAATCTATTATGGAGGGCCTGGCTGGTCCTCCCTGTATATTGCTTACCGCACATGCAATCTACTAAATAGATCACATAATCGGATTGACAAGTTAAATGGTTTCTGATGTGAAAATTTTCAGAACCCCCCAGGGAGCAAAAAGTAGTTCTCCTATGTTGTATGCTTCTGCAGCACAAGCAGTTTCTTGTGCCACATTTGTATGAGCCATCTGAGAGAGTGATTTTGGAACCCACCGGCTTTGTCCTCAGCCGACTCGGTGCCACAATATTTGAAGATTTCTTAAAATATTTTTTTTATTGAGCCATTCCTAGAATGGCTCAATAAAAAAATATTTTAAGAAATCTTCAGCTTTGTGGTTCATAGCGCGGCAGAAAAACCCGTCTTCCTTTCTCCGATTTTATGCAGTAACCTCATTTTGACGGGGCCGCTGCTGAACCATCCTAGCACTCCCATACGTCTATGCAGGGGTTGTGACTGGCACAACCTGACCAGGTGAGTGCATCCATTTTCTTCTTCAAACCCAAATACCGGGTAAGACCCTATTGCGCCTTTCTTTCCCTACTACAGATTCTGTCAAATTTTTTGCCATATGGCAGTTGGTTCTTTTCAGTTGATCATATGATCTTGTACATGATCTAAAGAGGTTGTGGAAGAGTTTACCAGCATATGGTAGAATGCATAGCCCTATTGAAATGCAATCTGTATTCAGGGTCAATTGGAATTGATGAGTACACATGCTTTTTAGGCTATGTGCGCACGTTGCGTACAGTCACTGCAGAAATTTCTGCAGCGATCTGAAGAGCACACGTGTGCTTCAAATCGCTGCAGAAAATGTCCGTAGTGAAAAAAAAAAAGCCGATTCCATGCGCTCTGTCTGCAGACCCTCCCATAGACAGAGCGGGGGCTGCAGGCAAAGCGCACGGAAGAAGTGACATGTCACTTCTTAGAACGCGCGCTTCGGGCAGCAGCCGAAGTGCTGCGCTCTAAGACGCCACGTGTGCACGGTTCCTGCATAATCTTCATAGATTATGAAGGAGATGCAGGACGCATGCAGTTACGCTGCGCTACAAAGCGCAGCGTAACTGCATGTAATTACGCAACGTGCGCACATAGCCTTAGGGGCACTTTGCACACTGCGACATCGCAGGTGCGATGTCGGTGGGGTCAAATTGAAAGTGACGCACATCCGGCATCGCATGCGACATCGCAGTGTGTAAAGCCTAGATGATACGATTAACGAGCGCAAAAGCGTCGTAATTGTATCATCGGTGCAGCGTCGGCGGAATTCATAATTACGCTGATGCGACGGTCCGATGTTGTTCCTCGCTCCTGCGGCAGCACACATCGCTGTGTGTGAAGCCGCAGGAGCGAGGAACATCTCCTACCGGCGTCACCGCGGCTTCCGTAGGTTATGCGGAAGGAAGGAGGTGGGCAGGATGTTTACATCCTGCTCATCTCTGCCCCTCCGCTCCGATTGGCCGCCTGCCATGTGACGTCGCAGTGACGCCGCACGACCCGCCCCCTTAACAAGGAGGCGGGTCGCCGGCCACAGGGACGTCGCACGGCAGGTGAGTGTGTGTGTGAAGCTGGCGTAGCGATAATTTTCACTACGCCAGCTATCACCACATATCGCTGCTGCGACGGGGGCGGGGACTATCGCACTCGGCATCGCAGCATCGGCCTGCGATGTCGCAGTGTGCAAAGTGCCCCTTAGTCACAAGGTTTACATTGAACGGGTTTTGCACTACTTGCGATCTCTTGATAGTTTATCTGCCATCAGAAATCAGCAGATTGTTTGTCGTGAGAGGGCTACCGCTTGTGGCATACACAATGTCATAAGCTTGCTGGGGAACACAGTACTTGGAGTATAGAATCGGTGACATTTCAGAAGGTCCATTAAAATATTATATATTATTATAGCACCATTTATTCCATGGAGATTTACATATGAAGAGGGGTATACATACTAGGGACAAGTACAATAATCGTGAACAATACTAGGCATAGACTGGTACAGGAGGAGAGAGGACCCTGACCGTGAGGGCTCACAGGGATAGGTGAGGATACAGTAGTTGAGAGTAGAGCTGGTCATGCAGCTGTATAGTGGACTGAAGGGGATGGGTAAGGACCAAGTAGGTGGGTGTAGAACTGGTCATGCAGCGATATGGTGGACTAAGGGTTATTGCAGGCTGTAGGATTGTCAGAGGAGGTGGGTCTTCAAGTTCCTTTTGAAGGTTTCCACAGTAGGTGAAAGAGAGTCTAATATATTGTGGTATAAACTTGCAGAGTATTGGGGGAGGTTTCGGGAGAAATCTTGTATGTGATTGTGGGAGGATGAGATAAGAGGGAAGTACAATAGGAAATCTTAAGAGGATCGTAGGTTGCGTGCAGGTAGACTAGGTCACTTATGCATGAAGGAGACAGGTTGTGGATGGCTTTGAATGTCATGGATAGGAGTTTGAACTGGAGTCTTTGGACAATGGGAACCCAATGAAGGGATTGGTACAGTGGAGAAGCCGAAGAATAGCTGGGGAAGAGGTGGATTAAATGTGCGGCTGAGTTTAGGATAGATTGGAGGGGTGCAAGAGTGTTGAAAGGAAGGCCATATAGCAGGAGGTTGCAGTAGTCGAGGCGGGAGATGATGAGGGCATGCACTAGTATTTTTGTAGAATTTTGGTTAATGAATATACGGATCCGGGAAATATATTTTTTAGTTGGAATCAGCAGGAGGTAGAAAAGGCTTGGACTTGTGGCTTAAATTAAAGAGCAGAGTCAAGGGTTACCCCAAGGCAGTGAGCTTGTGGGACTATGGAGAGTGAGCAGCCATTAGATAGGTTGTTTGGGGGAGGTTAAGTGAGAAGGGAAAAAAAATATTAATTCTGTTTTTATAACAGGTATATTTTTGAGTAACATGTACATTTTTCTTTTATTCTATAAACTACTGACAACATGTCTCCGAATTTCCAAGCAATAAATTTTGTATTTGTTTTCTAAAAGTGAGAAATAGTCAAAATAACAAAAAAATACATTGTTTTCACAACTCAAATAATGCAGAGAAAACAAGTTCATAATCATTTAGAAACAACAATTCTAATGTTTTATCTCAGGACGAGTTTAGAAATCAATATTTTGTGGAATAACCATGATTTTTAATCACAGCTTTCATGCGTCTTGGCATGCTTTCCACCAGTCTTTCACACTGCTTTTGGATGACCTTATGCCACTCCTGGTGCAAAACGTTGAAGCAGTTCTTCTTTGTTTTATGGATTGTGACGATCCATCTTCCTCTTGATTACATTCCAGATGTTTTCAATGGGGTTCAGGTCTGGAGATTGGGTTGGCCATGACAGGGTTTTGATGTGGTGGTCCTTCATCTACACATTGATTGACTTAGCTATGTGGCATAGTGCATTGTTCTGCTGGAAAAAAACAGTCCTCAGAGTTGGGGAACATTGCCTGAGCACAAGAAAGCAATTCTTTTTCCAGGATAACCTTGTATGCGACTTGATTCATACATCCTTCGCAAAGTTTAATCTGCCCAATTGGACCATAGAGGATCTTCTCTGATGAGTCTGATTTTCAGCTTTGCCCAACACCTGGTCATCTAATGGTTAGACAGAAACCTGGAGAGGTGTACAAGCCACAGTGTCTTGCACCAACTGTGAAATTTAGTGGAGGATCTGTGATGATCTGCGGATGCCTCAGCAATCCTGGAATTGGGCAGATTAAACTTTGATGCACATAGCACATCATGATGGGAAACTGACACCTGCTCATGACATGCTATATTCGTTATTGGTTATTAAGGGGTTAATGTCAAAGATACTTTAGCATATATTACTATGGGAAGTGGTAACTCGTGAGCCTTTATGCTTTTATAAAATGAAAAAAAAATGTTCTAGTAACGACCCCTTTTTAGTGGCAGATGTGTACACATATGGTTCTTATACACGCACTCTAGTATTCAGAAGAAGCAATGGCTAAAATTCTTTTAGTTGTCCAAAAATATTCTATATTGGTATAAGCAGGGTTGGTGTTAGAAAACTTGAGAAGCAATGGCTTCTTTAAGTAGTCAAAAAAATGATTTCCTTTTTGGGAGTAGTTTGAGGTAAGACATATTTAACCAGTCCATGGGTTCAGGTCTCCCGTTATCTGCTGCAGGAGGACACAGTCCAGATGTAATGAGTCTGGTTGTTCAGACACTGAGTCTCTGTTTGCCTTTTTACATCCGTTTACCTCAGCGGATAAAAGAAAACACTGGTCCCTTCATGATGAAAAAACTGTATTGGCTGCTGCTTTTCTGGCTACTTGTAGCAGTATTACTATCACGGGCAGAAGGCCACATGTGAGACCATGACTATTGTGGAGAGTGGAAAAAATAGGCTGAAATATTAACTGCTCAATATTGTAATTATTTTATATTATCATTAATTTATTGCATGTGTGACGCCGTGGGCAAGCCAGGGGTCACAGGTCATGACACCACCACACACCCCACATTCCCTGCCGGAACACCAAGGTCAGAACACAAAATCCTTGTTGCCTTCCTCCAGGGGCTGATGTTCACACCAGGGGGTGGGCCAGGCGGTTGGCTCCGCCCACCGAGGAGTTCACAGTCCTGGAGGAGGGAAAAACAGGCAGTTAAGCTAGGGAAGTGGAGGAGTGCAGTCGAGTAGAGAGTTGAAGGAGGAAAGAAGTGGTAGAGGAGCAAGTGAGAGGAGTTAAAGTGAAGAGAAAGTGACAGTTGAGAAAGCCTGAAGTTGGTCCGGGTGTGTGCCCCGGACTGAGAACAGCAAGGTTAGCAGACGGTGGTGACCATTTGCAGGAGAGGCTGATCGGAGGTTGCCGAAAGGACCGTGGACGGGTGGTGGCCCGGCGGTACCGGAGCGGTATACGAAGAGAAGCCAGCACCATTGGCAGGGGCCTTTCGGATCCCGGCAAGGCTAGGAGTCGCCGTGAATTTGCCAAATCCGTCAGTGAAGGGGACCTCCTGGGCCTCCCAACAGCCAAAGTCCCGATTGAAGGCAACCGTCCAACCATATTGGAGAGACACCGCCACCGCCAGGGCACCAGTTTCTCAGGGCCAGCGCCTGCGGGCAAAAGAGGGGCTCCTCCGGCTCATATCCAAGCTGGGGAGCGGGTTACCGGTGGGAATCCATCGCTACCAACAACCGTATTTAGGTCAGGAAAGAGACAGTCACCGCTAACTTGCAGGGAACATCAACACCGCAGCCGTCCGAGGAAGCCGTCCAACCAGCCGCTTGTTTACCGTGAACTGTGTCATCATCCTTGGGCTGAGTGAGTACCTCCGTGCCGTGCGGCACAGCGCTGCCCCTGCGCCCCTGCACCCCAACAGGCCCCATAACCCGCCTGTCAACCATCCTAACTCTCCATCATCGGGCCCCGGGACCACCAATCCCCCTACCCACAGAGGGGAGGGCCAACATCAAGCTGCTCCATACCATCACTCCCGGGATCCCCATACAGAGCAGCGGTGGTGTCCACACAATCACCACAACCGTGGGTGGCGTCACGGACAATAAATCCCCTAAACCAACCATCCCCCTTTTCACTCACGGGCGAGGAGCGCCGCTCGAGTCCCCGGGATCCGGCACATCGCTCGAGCCACCGAGCAGCAGAGGCCGCAGCAGCAGTGGCAGCCGGACCCGAGCAGAGGGAGAGCGCGGCGTCCCCTCCTCCGCCCGCGACACATGTACAAAGAAAAACAGCCATACTTACTAATACCTGGTCACATTACTAATGCACTGCAGGATGCAGGGACCACCATGATGAAAGACTGGGGCCGCACACAAGCAAAATACTTATGAACAGTAAGGTGGGGTATGGCTGCCCTGAATTACACATGTACATGGGTAAGGATAGTATTAGGTGGGAAGTAGAGAATAACTGGAAACACCGCTATGGAGGTAGTCGTGCTTGAGGAAGGGAAGAAGAAAAATGCGGTAAATCTTTCTGCAAATATATATTTAGTCCAGGATATAAGGAAGGTGGTGTATAGGTGAGGAGCCTTATGACATAAAGCCCCTTACTTATGCTCCACCTTCCCCTTGTCCGACTGTAATCAGCACAGATGTCCTTTTTAAAGAACATCTATTGGTGGAAATGTTGGCCATTAACTTTCGATTTGTGCTGGATCCAAATAAAATCTATATTAGCAGCAAGATTTACCACTTTAGTGAATGGAGGCGGTCACACAGATACGTGTAGTGCGCCATGCCAGATTACAGTCTGTTACATCCATACTATTCTATCAGGCGGACGGCCCAACACCATATAAGTGAACCATACAAAGAGAAACAGGATAATTCCCGTCACCAAGTCTATAGGGCCTGACTCCTTGTACCATGTTAGAGATGATGTGTGAGGGGCAGACAAGAGGAGGAAAGAGAGGAGATCTTGTGAGGACATGAGATTTCTGGTAGGTGGTAATGGGAGATTATATAGTTATCTACACAGAGAAACCATGGACAACAATATATCATAACATCAATTTTAATGTTTGCAGTCCTTGTGTAAGATATTACACGTTACGTGTTTCGCTGGAGGACAGTTGGCGTAATCTTCCTCCACAGCGGCTGCAATAGGATTTAGCGTCCGCTATTTTTTGGTAACGTCCAAATCTGTAAGAGAGAAGGAATACTGGTTATCAGACGAGAATGAATGTTGGTTAATGCCATGGATTATATGAAAAATAAATTGGAACCATTATATTAAGAACTGGTCGCAGTACAGAAAATATAATGTGCAGCATCTTTAACCCTACAACTGCCAGACGTCAGTCCATTCTGATATAAGTATAAAATCATTATACCATCAGGACCGCACTGACGTCTCTCCATAGTGATTGTCTCACAAGTCAAAAAATCTACTTACTTGTGATCACATAGGGTACATTGGTAGTAGTAGTCATAGTGCCTGGTGTAATTGTGACACCTTGTCACCTCTGGCAGCTCAGGGTGGATGTCATTTACCCTTTTTGCATAAGCCTGCCATAGTGGGCCATGGTTGTCAAATGCTTCCCCATTGATAATCCAACAAGCCGCGCGGCACATTTCGTGTGCGACTGAGGATCGTAGTAAAAAAATACGCTCTAAAATAAAGAGATTATACATGATGAGAAAATCTAAGTACACCCTGCTGGAGCTCTTTACATATCAGGACATAATATAAAATATATGCTCCTTAACCCCTTTGTAACTAGACCAAATTTGTCAAATCTCTTTATGTGACAAAAATTCTGCATTGCCTCACCATATCAAATGAATTGTGAGATTGTTTTGTTGTGATATTTTTAAATATTATTTGGTTATGGTGAATCTAGAATGATATTTTGTGTGTTAATTTATAAAAATATTAGTAATTTGCCAACAAATTATGAAAATTCAAACTTTGAATGATTCTTTGAATTATTATTAGTTTTTCTTAGAAGAGTATGTAGGAATAGTATATCAGATGTATTACATCCTAAGTAGCAGCTTCTGCCCTGTATACAGGGTCTTACGAAGCTGCAGGATGGAAGTGATGTGTCACCTACCAGCAAAATTCAGGACTCTATTGGACAGCAGAATTACTGACATACGCTGGTTATCCTTCATCCCTTGGAGGCATTCACCAGCTGTTGTCTTTAGGCTTTTCTTCCACATGAAAGCCATTTTCCTAGGGAGCTAAAAAAGAAGAAACAAATTACATTAAGTTTGGAAATTCTTTCACCCCAATGTAACAACGTACCCAACTCTCATGTGTGATTTACACTACTGGGCTCATTACATGGGGCGTGAGGTCTTCTGAAAAGTGAGAACACAAATAAACATAAACTGATTCTAAAATATCCAGATATCAAGCATTTGCCAAACTAAGTGAGTTTTACCTGAGATAATCAATAACTATATTTCAGACCAGTGACATTGGGTTAGGGGGCCCATGATTGTTTGTAGATGGAGATAATGGATAAGTCATATATCCCCCAGATATAAGTGATAACATACCTGATAACCAAAGACTGTGCTGTTATAATGGTGGAATAGCCGCTCCACCAGCTTTCCACTTGTTACCTCAAAGTCGGTAACGTATATGGAATTCGGAGATATAATATCCTCCAGGAAAAGCCGGGGATGTTACACAGCGGTGTCCTGGAAAGAAAAGAAATCATCTATAAATCTACAGGGAACATTTCTTACAATATAGAGATACAGTAGATGTGTCCAGAATAACTCACCTATGCTGTGCAGCATAGCTTTTCTCACCATCACATGGAAAATTATCTGTACAGAAATATGGAAGAGAGAAAATGATTTCTATTTGGTTCACATCAGACATGCCAGTGTGCAGGTCCAAACTAGAGAGGGGTCTATAAATATGGACCGTAGAGCGCTAATAACACTACACAAAAGGGATCAGATCAGAATACATGGCTGACCAGACCACCAGAGACCACAGGACCCTCCACTGGGACCAGGTTCTGAAATAATAATGGCGTTCAACCACAACAGGGCCCATGAGTTTCTGCGGACGTTTACCCTATCGGTTGCTTCGTTAATTTATTTTTAATAATGATGTATGTGCTCAATACAAGATCAGAAGTGAGCTTGTCCTCAAAACCTGGGGTGGACCCCTGGGTTGCCCAAAAAAAATAATCTTTTTTTTCAAATGCACCTCACTTGGAATTGTTTCCCATTTTTCAGTACAATATATGGTACCATGAATGAGGTCATTGATAAGAACATCTCATCAGGCTGAAAACAAGCACTGCTAAGGCAATGTGAGAGGAAATAGAGTATAAATGTATCTCTCAAAGAAAGAGGGGAAAAACAAATGTGGAAAAGCTAAAAACTGACCAATTAAAGACACGGACCCATTTATAATTTGCCTTTAATTGTCAGGTTTGGACACTGACCTGAGACCATACAGAAAACTCATTGTTACATTATCATAACCTGGATTTTATCTAGAGATGATCACTTACCATCACATGGGGGAATCCCTCCAATATTGGAATCCTCATCGTCACTGATGGTAATGACGGCATCGGAGCTGTGAAATAAAAGGAACAGAATATGAGCCCAACATTAGTCATTAATCCCCATCAGATATCTGGTAATGGAGGAGATGTGAGTCTTACCAGGTGTTACTGTCCGGATCAGGTGTAGAAATCCGATCTGTGGGAGAAACACAACATAAATCTCTTATTAGAATATTGTACTAGCAATGACTGAGGCTCAACATCAAAGAAATAAATCCTATTAATTATTTATAGTAGATCCTCAGGAAATATAGAGGTCTGTCATCTGGGCCCTTCATCTAGTATAAGAATAGGGGTTCTATGACCCCATCTGCTGTTTCATGGCAGCCTCCATAGGTTTTAATGGAGATGTAGGATTGTTTGCGCAAGGCTCTCTCTGTCTATGGAACTTACAGAAAAAGCAGAGCAAATGTATTGCACCCCTATAATAAATTCTGTAGAGACAATGAAGACCATAAGTAATCATGGAGGTGACTGGTTCTCCCAGTATGGAGGTGTCCCAGACCTAGGATCGACACCAATAAAGCATATCTAAAATAGGATTACGCCTTTAACATTAATTTAAAAAGACACACACCCATCTAGAATTGGACTTAAATCATTAGATTTAGACATGGACATGTGATTGTAGAGGAAATTCATTATTTCTTCTACTATAACCCTGAATTGTATCTAGAAGTGTTACTTACTATTATATATGGAAGTTCCAGCTCTACTAGAATCCTCATCATCAGATATTGCAATGATGTCACTGGATCTGTGAAATAAATGTAACACATTATGAGCCCACATTAGACATTAATCCCCATCAGGTATTGAGTAATGGAGGAGATCTGAGTCTTACCTAGTTGTACGGTCCGGATCATCAACTGAATGTGATGAAATCCGATCTGTGGGAGGAGCACAACATAAATCTCTTATTAGTATATTATTAATATATTAATATAACTAATCTGTGTACCCCCAAAGCCTTTACTGGATCAGAGCACAGTACCTGGTATATCCAGAGTTGGGCCCGAATTGAAGCCAGTGTTGGTATCCTGGTCTGCAGACCTCGGTATTGGCTTCTTTTTGGGATGAGACTGAAAAAATGGGAAACGTGTCAGATAAAATCTATAAACATGAAGATCTCCAATATATAATCTTATTCCATATTCCACTGCCTCACATTTATTCACCTATATGAATGTGGTTCCCATTGGCCTGTGCTTATTTCATGTACAGAGTATGACAGGTGTATGGGAAACTTATGGTTAGGATATGGATAGGGGCGGTGGTGACATTTATATGTCTTCATACAATATTATTATACAATCTGTACATGGAGATATCAGAAATATCAGGGTAGCTTTTACTCTGTAAACATAATCCAAACTATCCCCCAATATTTCCTCTCTCCGGAGCTATATTTTTAGTACAACCATCTTTTTCTGAGATTTTTATCCAAATGTATTCTAATTATTTAATAATGTTCTCCAGGTCAGTAGGAGTATGTAGATACCAAACATATGTATAGTTTTTTTTTGTTTGTTTTTTTACATGCTGAAAAAAAAATTATAAATTTGTAAAAATAAATAAATAAATCTAGCTTTTGTTTCCATTTTCAGAGACCCATAACATATTTCATTTTTCATAACTGGGGCTGTATGATGGCTTAATTTTATTATTCCATGAAAGGACATTTTTGGAGATATTCTTTTTGGGTAGATAGAATGTTTTGATTGCCTCTTATTGCAGTTTATTTTCAATGGGACAAAAAGGAGGTTTTTTTTTTTTAATAAAAGTGACGCTTACATGATAGAAGTCGTCATCATCACAGCTGTCCTCGGTGTCAGAGAGGACAACAACACGCTTAAAGCGTTTACTTCGTACCATATTCGCAGAAAACAATCAACACACTCAACACTCAACACAACACACTAAAAACACTAAAATCACTGAAAACACTAAAAACACTCCTCTCTCCTCAAACGTTTAAAACACCCTCAAAGGAACTTTGGATGGCGGGCTGTTCTATATCATCCAGCCATTTTTGACATAATCGGAAAGCTGCTATTGTGTGTTTTTTTTTTCTTTTACAACTTTATTTAAATATACAAAAAATAAAAACGTACAAATACAAAAATGAAAATCAGACAAAAATAACAGTCAATTTTATTCACCCCTCCTGGCTAGTTCCAATTAAAAAAAAATATGACATCAACTAATATTAAAAAAAGCATACAAAATAGATCCCATTGTTGTATAGGTGGCTGTTTATCCCTCTTCCCCAAATTTTAATCCTTTTCACTGATTAATAGTTGGATAATTAAAGTGAAAAAGGGTGATGTAAGTGCTACTCAGTGTGACAGACAGGCAGGTAATATCTGCACAAGAATTTCCCAAAAGAATAAGGGCTACGCGTTTCATCATCAGACACGTCTTCCTCAGGCCAGACATGTTACATGCTATTATATAACATCGTCTGCTATTATGTAAAGCGCTGTCCCTTTATCACATAGAATCATCTTTTGTTATATGTAAAACTGTCCCTTACTACATCCTCTGTAGTTATGTATGGTGCCATTTCTTATTATATAATGTAATGTATATAATACAGTATATCTAATATATAAAGCTGAATGTGTGTGTGTGTGTATGTGTGTATGTCCGGGATTGGCATCTGCACCGTCGCAGCTACAGCCACAAAATTTTGCACACTCACACGTCTGGACCCCGAGAGTGTCATAGGCTATGTTTTAAGGGGAAATTTTAACCCCGCGCTTTACAGTTATTTGCCAAAAAACCTGCCTCCATTAAAGCGCATGGAGCTGGGAGCCACAGTGCAGCCAGAACTTCAGAAGAATGCACAGCCACGCCCTTATATGGAATGTTGGCGTGTCACAATGCAGCCAGGGAAAGAGACAGACACAGACAGGGAAAGAGGCAGACACAGACAGGGTAAGAAACAGACTTAGACAGGGTAAGAGACAGACACAAAAAGACAGACACAGACAAAGAGACAGACTGACAGGGAAAGAGACAGACACAGACAAAGAGACAGAGACAGACACAGGGAAACTGACAGACAGGGAAAGAAATGGAAAGAGACAGACAGGGTAAGAGACAGACAAAGACAGGTAAAGAGACAGACAAAGAGACAGACACAGGGAAAGAGACAGAGGGAAAGAGGGAAAGAGACAGACAGGGAAAGAGAGGGAAAGAGACAGACAGGGAAAGAGATAGATAGACAGACAGGGAAAGAGATTGAGACAGACAGGGAAAGAGACAGACAGACAAAGAGATAGAGAGAGAGACAGAGAGATATATACAGAGGGGGAGACAGACAGAGAATGGGAGAGAAGCAGAGAGACAGTTACTATCCCGGGCGTTAATACATTCCATTTATACATTCTATCTCAGGAATGTTAATACATTCTATTTTGTTAACAGTTATTAACCCGGGCGAAGCCGGGTAGTACAGCTAGTATATAATATAGTGACGTCCCATTATTACATAGAATCATCTTTTGTAATATGCAAAACTGTCCCTTACTACATCCTCTCTAATTATGTATGGTGCCATCTCTTATTATATAATGTAATGTATATAATACATTATATACAGTACAGATCAAAAGTTTGGACACACCTTCTCATTCAAAGAGTTTTCTATATTATTTGTTATTTATTGCACCCTCTCTTTATTACATAGCGTCCTTTCCTGTTAGATATAAAATACAAGGACTGCTGATGAAACATAATTTAATTAGAAGGCCATCTATAGCCTCATCCATTAAAAATGAAGCATTACTATATTCCATCAGCGGTCATTTTATTTTATATCTATCACGAGAAGACACTATAAAATGAACACAGGGCACTATTAATAACAAAAAAAAATAATAAAATCCACTATATAAGGGATGGTTCTGTTCATAATAGGATATAATAAGGGGCAGTAATATATTTAATAAGTGTAGACTATGTAATATATAAAATATATAATATCCAGAAGGAGGTAAAGAAAGGCAGCACTAACCGAAGCTTCAGATGCTGCTTTTATTGAATCATGCTGAGGACAGGTACAAGTGGAAGGGAGGAGGAAAGAGGCTTACAGTGTCGGACAACTGCGAGCCGTTTCGCACACTTAGTGCTTCAACGGGTCCTATGGTGCAAGATGTGAGATCTGTTCCTTTACAAAGGTAATGCGGATCTCACTTCATATAGTGATTAAAATACAATGTATTAACAATACCATTTGTAACTATATATATGGAATATTTATATCAATATTAGATTTATACGGCAAAAATTTAGTTTATTTTATTTTTGTGTTATAAAAAGACAGCAAGGCCATTTTTATCATTCATTCCCAAGGGACCTAAGGCTTTCAGGTCCATTATAAGGCTAGGGCCCCACTTTGCGTTCACCTACTTGCAGTTCTAAACGCACGTTTTGGGCTTAATTGATTTGACCAAAGTTGCATTTTCAGAAATTTAGCGCTGAAAATGCATGCGTATTTACCACGTTTTAGATGCGTTTTCAGCGCTTTTTCACCTGTGTTTTGACAGATGAGTTTTGAACATCAAGACACTGCTAAATAAAGTTTAAACAGTCAAACACAATGAAAAAAGGAAAAAAAAAGGAACACAGAATTTTAGAAATAATTAAGGAAATAGAATTATTTAATAAAATTATAGCGGTAATATACTATTTATTGGAAAAATAGCAATAAATAATTATTTTTCTTAAATTTAATTGTAGGACTATGTGTGTGTGTAAAGGGACATATAAAATCATTATTTTAATGAACAAAAGCATGTGTTTTGGTAGTCCAAAATGCATGTTTTCTGCACATAAAAAGCAGGTAAAACGCAGGAATTTGAAGGAATCTTGGTTTTTGCTACTTCTTATTGACTTCAATGTTAGCAAAACGCACCCAAAATAGCAAAAACAATTGACATGTTGCTTCTTTGAACGCATGGTATTTGCCACAAAATATGCAAATTAGCAGATGCGTTTACAAACGCAAAGTGGGGTCGGAAAAATCACAAATGCTATTGAAATGGCTGGAAAATGAAAACGCAAGCATTTTGGCATAAAAAAGGTGCTTCTCAAAACGCACCCAAAAAGCACCGGAAAAGCAGGTAAAAACGCAAAGTGGGGCCCTAGCCTAAGTCTTGATTCCTTTTGCAGTAAAAGGTGATGGGTGTCACCTCCTGTTGCTCAGGGATTAACCCTCTCTATTCCAGCAAATTTTAGAGAAGCAGAATTGCCTTCATGGCAATCTCTGATATGTTTTATTAGACCAGGTGAACCAATTCCTGATTTCATTGCTTCTAAATCTAAATTCCTTGTGTATGTCATTTTCTGCCCACGTCAGCAGATCTATATAGGAAAAACTATTAGACCGTTATATGTCAGATTTCGGGAACATTATAGTCTATTTCCTCAGGAATTGGTTCACCTGGTCTAAGGGCGGCTTTGCACACTACGACATCGCAGGTGCGATGTCGGTGGGGTCAAATTGAAAGTGACGCACATCCGGCATCGCATGCGACATCGTAGTGTGTAAAGCCTAGATGATACGATTAACGAGCGCAAAATCGTCGTAATCGTATCATCGGTGCAGCGTCGGCGTAATCCATAATTACGCTGACGCGACGGTCCGATGTTGTTCCTCATTCCTGCTGCAGCACACATCGCTGTGTGTGAAGTCGCAGGAGCGAGGAACATCTCCTACCGGCGTCACCGCGGCTTCCGTAGGATATGTGGAAGGAAGGAGGTGGGCGGGATGTTTACATCCTGCTCATCTCCGCCCCTCCACTGCTATTGGCCGCCTGCCGTGTGACATCGCTATGACGCAGCACGACCCGCCTCCTTAGGAAGGAGGCGGGTCGCCGGCCAAAGCGACGGTCGCAGGGCAGGTGAGTGCATGTGAAGCTGGCGTAGCGATAATTTTCGCTACGCCAGCTATCACACGATATCGTTCCTGTGACGGGGGCGGGGACTATCGCGTGCGACATCGCAGCATCGGCTTGCAATGTCGCAACGTGTAAAGCCCGCCTAATAGAACATATCAGAGATTGCCATGTAGGCAATCCCGATTCTCTAAAATTTGCTGGAATAGAGAGGGTTAATTCACGACCAACAGGAGGTCACACCCATCGCCTTTTACTGCAAAAGGAATCAAGACTTATAATGGATCTGAAAGCCCTAGGTCCCTTGGGAATGAACGATAAGGCTATGTCCGTACTTTGCTTTTTACCTGTTTTTTACCTGCTTTTTTGCTGCTTTTTCAACTGCAGCGTTTAATGCCAAAATGGATGTGTTCTGCTTTTCAAGCAAAGTCTATGGGAATTTGGGTTTCTTGTCCGCACTATGCTGATCAAAATGCTGCCTTTTTGTGGCAGAAATTTGGGCAAAAACTCTGCTTTTCAAAGAGGCAACATGTCAATGGTTTTTGCCATTTACGTTTTGAACTGCAAAGCAGAGTTTTTGCACAAATTTCTGCCACAAAAAGGCAGCATTTTGATCAGCATAGTGCGGACAAGAAACCCAAATTCCCATAGACTATGCTTGAAAAGCAGAACACATCCATTTTGGCATTAAACGCTGCAGTTGAAAAAGCAGCAAAAAAGCAGGTAAAAAACAGGTAAAAAGCAAAGTACGGACATAGCCTAAAAACGACCTTGCTGTCTTTTTATAAGATAAATAACATGTAAATGTTTGCTGTATAAAGCGCTAAATTTCTGAAAAAGGCAACTTTGGTCAAATCAATTAAGCCCAAAACGTGCGTTTAGAACTGCAAGTAGGAGAACGTAAAGTGGGGCCCTACCCTTATAATGGACCTGAAAGCCCTAGGTCCCTTGGGAATGAATGATAAAAATGACCTTGCTGTCTTTTTATAAGACAAAATAACATGTAAATTTTTGCTGTATAAATCTTATATTGATATAAATGTTCCCTATATATAGTTACAAATGGTATTGTTAATACATTGTATTTTAATCACTATATGACTTAAGATCCACATTACCTTTGTAAAGGAACGGATCTGACATCTTGCACAATAGGACCCATTGAAGCACTAAGTTTGCGAAATGGCGCTATAAACCTCTTTCACCCTCCCCTCCACTTGTACCTGTCCTCATTGTTCATTGTTGTCAATGAAGCTTTCAATAGAGAGGAAAAGATAAAGAGAGCAAAAGTGAGAAAGGAATAGCAAAGAGAAGGTGAGAAAAAGAGAGATAGAGGAAGAGAGATGGAGAAGAGAAAGAGAGAGATGAAGAAAGAAGGTGAAAAGAAAAAGGTAAAAACCAGAAGGGAAAGGAAGAGAGATAAAGAGGTAGAAAAAAAGGGAGAAAGGAAAAAACAGAGATCTATAACTAGCCATGATAATAATAATAATAATCATAATAATTATGTTTATTTCTATAATGCTGACATATACTGTGACACCCAACGGAGCACAAGATAGGTCCATACCCCCGTACCTTGTATACCTGTCGCCGGGCCAGTGGTTTGTAGAAGTTGTGGCCTGACCCGGTTCCGTGGCCACGTGGTGCACAGTCAAAGGGAGACTTGCAAGGATTGTCCTGGAGATGTAGTCCCCGGTTACGGTGGTGACTGCGGTCCCAGCCTCCTCCGCTGCGGACCCTTGCTCCGACCTTTTCTCCTCCAGGAGTGGAACGGATGATGTCGACTTCGCCACCTGTGGTGTGCAACCAGGGATAAGGCTGCCGCTGCTTGGTACCTCGCCGTGGGAGATGTTGGGGTGCAGCCAGGATGATATCGCCCCCTACAGGCGGGGCGGCCCCCGGGAGGGAGAACGGGGAACTGGGTATCGCCGGATCACAAGGCGATGACAAACAAAGTCAGAGTCACTGGGTTGCGGGTTTCAAATCTTATTTACTCAGTTTTTTTCATATTCACTGCAATAATTCCGTTCGTTCCCAAGCAGGGCAGAGATCAAGTCTGGTAAGGAAGTCCTTGGACTTTCTCCTCCTGTGCACTTGTGTGGTGGTCCCCTCCCTGTCTGTGGAGCTCTTGGGACCCACCACTCTGTCACCCGAAGCTGCGGGGCTCTGTAACCCTCTTCTCCTCCACGCCACACGACTACTGGTCCCAGGCTCTCAGTTCGTTCCCGGCTAGCGACCTCTCCCATTCCAAGTCTCTGCCAGCTAATGGATCGGGAACCTCCTAACTGGCATCTTCCTCAGCTTAGGAACCTAGCCATCCACTCACCTGGTCCCCGGTAAGGAAAGGGTTTATAAACAGTCTGGACCCGGTGATACCTCTGCTCCACTTCCTGAGAGAGAGCTCTTAGAGACCTGATCACTGCATGTTCTCTCTCTGCTTCCCCAAGGCGTTCTGACTAAAATGAAAGTAACTGTCCCTTTTGTAACTTCCCCCTGCACGTGCCCCCACCTCAGGAATGTCCTCTATGCCTGCGTTTGTGTGTGTGTGTGTTTGTGTGTGTGTGGCTGTGTGAGCAAAAACGAAACTTACCAGGTTAACCTTTGCCTGCCTGGACGGATATTATAAGATACATAAGAATACATATATAAAATACAATACCCTGTAGCACCCATTCTCGGGGCGCTACATTCCACCAGAGCGAAATGCAGCACTCCTGGGCTGCAAGAGAAAATTACTCCGCAAAATTTTCATATCAACAAATAACATGTCCCTTTTACCGGGACTCAATAAAGGAAAGGAAGAAGCAGGAGGAAAAAGAAAAAGGAGAAGGAAAAAAAGGAAAAAGAAACAGTGGCATAAATCAAGCCATTAAACATTCTAGAATAGGCCTCCTTGCAACGCTCCAGGGCCCTCCATGTACCCAGGTTTAGGGAACTAGAACGGTAGTTCAATCCCGGTGCGGGCTGCGGTGCCGGGCTCACACTCCGGCCATCACTCGCCAAGGCCCGCACTCGGGCAGTCCAAGTCATCTTCCCATCTTCTCCTGGGGAGGCAGGGTTCCTGGCTCCTAGTGAATGTCCAACAAAGGAGGCAGGCACTGGTTTTCACATCCCACTGCAATCCCACCCATGAAGGGCGGGTCAGTCCAGTCTCTGTTGGTAAGCATGGCACCCATCCCATTCTCAATGGATGCCATTTTTACAGTCTCAGTCCGGTAGTTAAGGTGCCCACAGCCGCGTGCACAAAATAAACATACGACAGTCCAGTAAAGGCATGCAGAACCCATTCTATTGGGCACGCAATCCTGCCGACTACGCTAGTTTTGACACCTCACGGAGCACAAGATAGGACCATACCTCCGTACCTTATATACCCGTCGCCGGGCCAGTAATTTGTAGAAGTCATGGCCTGACCCAATTCCATGGCCCCGTGGTGGACGACGACGCAGCCTCGAGCGGAGGGAACGCTACATGTAGCGTTTTTTTGGGTCGTTAAAATAACGCACCTTGATGGATTCCATTGGAATCTGCCAAGGTGTCTAATGATTGCCTATGGTGGCAGATTCCACCGCTATGCGCTAAGCGGCGGAATCCACTGATGGATTCCATCACGTTCTACTGAGCATGCTCAGCATGTCCAGCAGAACGATCGATATTGTTTAAAATCACTCCTGGTCTCTCTCCCTCCTCTCCCTCCCTCTCTCATACTCACCGATCACAGGCGCAATGCTGCACAGCTGTCACAAAGCTCTGGCGGCTTTTCCTCTTTTGAAAATGCCGGCCGCTCATAGTTCCATCTAGTATTCACTGCTTTCCCCGCCCACTGGCGCCTATGATTGGTTGCAGTCAGACCCGCCCCCACGCTGAATGACAGCTGGCTCACTGCAACCAATCACAGCCACCGGTGGGCGGGTCTATATCGTGCAGTAAAATAAATAAACAAATAATTAAAAAAAACCGGCCTGCGTTCCACCCCAATTTGATACTAGCCAAGGTAAAGTCACACGGCTGAAGGCTGCTATTCTCAGGATGGGGAGCCACATGTTATGGGGAGCTCCCCAGCCTAAAAATACAAGCCTGCAGCCACCCGGAATTGCCGCATCCATTAGATGCGACAGTCCCGGGACTCTGCCCGGCTCATCCCGAATTGCCCTGGTGCGGTGGCAATCGAGGTAATAAGGAGTTAATGGCAGCAACCCATAGCTGCCACTAAGGCGGGCTTTACATGTTGCAACATCGGTAACGATATATCGTCGGGGTCACGTCGTTAGTGACGCACATCCGGTGCCATTGCTGACATCGCAGCGTGTAAACCCTAGGAGCGACGATCACCGATTGCAAAAACGTCAAAAACCGTTGATCGGTGACACATCTCTCCTTTTCATAATATCGCTGCTGCTGCCGGTACAATGTTGTTTGTCGTTCCTGCAGCACCACACATTGCTGTGTGTGAAACCGCAGGAACGACAAACATCTCCTTACCTGCATCCACCGCCAATGCGGAAGGGAGAAGGTGGGTGGGATATTATGTCCCGCTCATCTACACCCCTCTGCTTCTATTGTCCGGCCGCTTAGTGACGTCGCGGTGACGCCGAATGCACCTCCCCCTTGAGGGAGGGATTGTTCTGCAGTCACAGCGACGTCGCCAACCAGGTATGTGCGTGTGGAGCTGCCGTATTGATAATGTTCGCTACAGCAGCAATCACCACATATCGCATGTGCCTGCGTGTGCAGTGATGATGATGGCTGTGGTAGTGCCGGGATGTGTGTGATAATGAGTGCGGTAGTGCCTGCGTGTGCAGTGATGATGATGGCTGCGGTAGTGCCGGGATGTGTGTGATGATGAGTGTGGTAGTGCCTGCGTGTGCGGTGATGATGATGAGTGCGGTGATGATGATGAGTGCGGTAGTGCTGGGATGTGTGTGATGATGAGTGCGTTAGTGCCTGCGTGTGCGGTGATGATGATGAGTGCGGTAGTGCCGGGATGTGTGTGATGATGAGTGCAGTAGTGCCTGCGTGTGAGGTGATGATGGAGGTGTAACGGGGGCAGGGGGCGCCTCAGGGGGTGTAGTCGGGTCCCCTCGCCTTGTGGGCTGCAGGCTGAACCCCGGCCCGGCCGTTACTTGTAAAACAGGTGTGTTGTTGGGGCAGAGTGTGGATGCATGGGGCCCATTCATGACAGCGTTCTTTCTGTGCTCTCCAGCTCCTTCTTCACTTTCAGGAAAGAGACAATTGCAGGCAGCGGGTAAACCAAACACCGTTTTATTAAACAAAGCTTCCATCTTTCTGTTTGCAGCAGGCTTACTTTAGTACGTTACAAGTTACAAGTCCTTTTCTACGAAAACGGTTTCCTTTTTCTCTACGGGCACTTTCCTTTGCCTGCAGGGGCCAATTGTTATCCTCCTAGCAGTGGTACTCCTATCCCGATTTTAGTCCAGCCCTTTACCAGGGATTTGTATTGAACTAGGGGACGGCTCCAGTACTCACTACCGGCTCCGGATTAGCTCCAACTTCTTCGCTCCACTGCCACAGCACCCACTCCTGCACTCTGCCCCGGCACTTCTCCTCAGCTCTCTCCCATGTTACATCTCACAGCACACTGCCCTGCATTCAGAGCCCAACCCCCCTTCTCTTCACTCCTAGGCTGCCCTGCCCCTTCCTTCCCTGTCACTGTTACCAGGGGAACCACTCACTACACTGGCACCTAGGGGGGGAGAACCGTACATAACACACAACATTGTACAATGTGCCACCATACTCCTGTGGCATCTTCAGGGGGGGAAAAACGTCTTCTCCACACTAGGGGTCCGTCCACCCCTTACAGAGGCTCTCTCTCGCGGCTAGAAAACTTAGCACAACGCGTTATTTCCCAGGAATCCGTTGCCTTTACATCATACTATTTGCAAGGCATCCGTTACACAATGCAATGCAATGGATGCCGTTCAACGCAAGTGTGAAAGTAGCCTAAAATGAAAGTAACTGTACATTTTGTAACTTCCCCCTGCACGTGCCCCCACCTCAGGAATGTCCTCTCTGCCTGTGTGAGTGTGTGTGTGTGTGTGTGTGTGTGTGGCTGTGTGAGCTAAAAAGAAACTTACCAGGTTAACCTCTGCCTGCCTGGACGGATATTATAAGATACATAAGAATACATATATAAAATACAATACCCTGTAGCACCCATTCTCGGGGCGCTACATTCCACCAGAGCGAAATGCAGCACTCCTGGGCTGCAAGAGAAAATTACACCGCAAAATTTTCATATCAACAAATAACATGTCCCTTTTACCGGGACTCAATAAAGGAAAGGAAGAAGCAGGAGGAAAAAGAAAAAGGAGAAGAAAAAAAAGGAAAAAGAAACAGTGGCATAAATCAAGCCATTAAACATTCTAGAATAGCCCTCCTTGCAACGCTCCAGGGCCCTCCATGTACCCAGGTTTAGGGAACTAGAACGGTAGTCCAATCCCGGTGCGGGCTGCGGTGCCGGGCTCACACTCCGGCCATCACTCGCCAAGGCCCGCACTCGGGCAGTCCAAGTCATCTTCCCATCTTCTCCTGGGGAGGCAGGGTTCCTGGCTCCTAGTGAATGTCCAACAAAGGAGGCAGGCACTGGTTTTCACATCCCACTGCAATCCCACCCATGAAGGGCGGGTCAGTCCAGTCTCTGTTGGTAAGCATGGCACCCATCCCATTCTCAATGGATGCCATTTTTACAGTCTCAGTCCGGTAGTTAAGGTGCCCACAGCCGCGTGCACAAAATAAACATACGACAGTCCAGTAAAGGCATGCAGAACCCATTCTATTGGGCACGCAATCCTGCCGACTACGCTAGTTTTGACACCTCACGGAGCACAAGATAGGACCATACCTCCGTACCTTATATACCCGTCGCCGGGCCAGTAGTTTGTAGAAGTCATGGCCTGACCCAATTCCATGGCCCCGTGGTCCACAGTCAAAGGGAGACTTGCAAGGATTGTCCTGGAGAGGTAGTAACCGGTTACGGTGGTGACTGGGGTCCTGGCCTTCTCCGCTGCGGACCCTTCCTCCGACCTTTCCTCCTCCAGGAGTGGAACGGATGATATCGACTATGCCACCTGTGGTGTGCGGCCAGGGATAAGACTGCCGCTGTATGGTACATTGCCGGGGGAGATGTTCGGGTTCAGCCAGGATGATATCACCTCCCACAGGCAGGGCGTCCCCCGGGAGGGAAAACGGGGAACTGGGTATCGCTGGATCACAAGGTGATGACAAACAGAGTCAGAGTCACCGGGTTGCGGGTTTCAGATCTTATTTACTCACAGTTCTTTCATATTCACTGCAATGACTCCGTTCGTTCCCAAGTAGGGCAGAGATAAAGTCTGGTAAGGCAGTCTGTGGACTTTCTCCTCCTGTGCTCTCTTGTGGTGGTCCCCTCCCTGTCTGTGGAGCTATTGGGACCCACAATTCTCCAACCCAAAGCTGCGGGGCTCAGTAACTCTATTCTCCTCCATGCCACATGACTACCGGTCCCAGGCTCTCAGTTGCTTCCCGGCTAGCCACCTCTCCCATTCCAAGTCTCTGCTGGCTAATGGATCGGGAATCTCCTAACTGGCATCTTCCTCAGCTTAGGGCCCTAGCCATCCACTCGCCCGGTCCCCAGTAAGAAAAGGGTGTATAACCAGACTGGACCCAGTGATACCTCTGCTCCACTCCCATAGAGAGAGCTCTTTGAGAGCTGATCACTGCATGTTCTTTCTCTGCTTCCCCAAGGCATTCTGACTAATGCTACTTTCACACTTGCGTCCAGCGCAATCCGCCGCTATGGAGAAAAGCGCAGTTCATTAACACACTGCGCTATTCTCCATAGACTTGAATTGACGACGCACTGTAACGCAAGTGTCTGCGTTGCATTCGCTGGACGACGACGCAGCCTCGAGCGGAGGGAACGCTACATGTAGCGTTTTTTTGGGTCGTTAAAATAACGCACCTTGATGGATTCCATTGGAATCTGCCAAGGTGTCTAATGATTGCCTATGGTGGCAGATTCCACCGCTATGCGCTAAGCGGCGGAATCCACTGATGGATTCCATCACGTTCTACTGAGCATGCTCAGCATGTCCAGCAGAACGATCGATATTGTTTAAAATCACTCCTGGTCTCTCTCCCTCCTCTCCCTCCCTCTCTCATACTCACCGATCACAGGCGCAATGCTGCACAGCTGTCACAAAGCTCTGGCGGCTTTTCCTCTTTTGAAAATGCCGGCCGCTCATAGTTCCATCTAGTATTCACTGCTTTCCCCGCCCACTGGCGCCTATGATTGGTTGCAGTCAGACCCGCCCCCACGCTGAATGACAGCTGGCTCACTGCAACCAATCACAGCCACCGGTGGGCGGGTCTATATCGTGCAGTAAAATAAATAAACAAATAATTAAAAAAAAACGGCCTGCGGTCCCCCCCAATTTGATACCAGCCAAGGTAAAGTCACACGGCTGAAGGCTGCTATTCTCAGGATGGGGAGCCACACGTTATGGGGAGCTCCCCAGCCTAAAAATACAAGCCTGCAGCCACCCGGAATTGCCGCATCCATTAGATGCGACAGTCCCGGGACTCTGCCCGGCTCATCCCGAATTGCCCTGGTGCGGTGGCAATCGAGGTAATAAGGAGTTAATGGCAGCAACCCATAGCTGCCACTAAGGCGGGCTTTACATGTTGCAACATCGGTAACGATATATCGTCGGGGTCACATCGTTAGTGACGCACATCCGGTGCCATTGCTGACATCGCAGCGTGTAAACCCTAGGAGCGACGATCACCGATTGCAAAAACGTCAAAAACCGTTGATCGGTGACACATCTCTCCTTTTCATAATATCGCTGCTGCTGCCGGTACAATGTTGTTTGTCGTTCCTGCAGCACCACACATTGCTGTGTGTGAAACCGCAGGAACGACAAACATCTCCTTACCTGCATCCACCGCCAATGCGGAAGGGAGAAGGTGGGTGGGATATTATGTCCCGTTCATCTACACCCCTCTGCTTCTATTGTCCGGCCGCTTAGTGACGTCGCGGTGACGCCGAATGCACCTCCCCCTTGAGGGAGGGATTGTTCTGCAGTCACAGCGACGTCGCCAACCAGGTATGTGCGTGTGAAGCTGCCGTATTGATAATGTTCGCTACGGCAGCAATCACCACATATCGCATGTGCCTGCGTGTGCAGTGATGATGATGGCTGTGGTAGTGCCGGGATGTGTGTGATAATGAGTGCGGTAGTGCCTGCGTGTGCAGTGATGATGATGGCTGCGGTAGTGCCGGGATGTGTGTGATGATGAGTGTGGTAGTGCCTGCGTGTGCGGTGATGATGATGAGTGCGGTGATGATGATGAGTGCGGTAGTGCTGGGATGTGTGTGATGATGAGTGCGTTAGTGCCTGCGTGTGCGGTGATGATGATGAGTGCGGTAGTGCCGGGATGTGTGTGATGATGAGTGCAGTAGTGCCTGCGTGTGAGGTGATGATGGAGGTGTAACGGGGGCAGGGGGCGCCTCAGGGGGTGTAGTCGGGTCCCCTCGCCTTGTGGGCCGCAGGCTGAACCCCGGCCCGGCCGTTACTTGTAAAACAGGTGTGTTGTTGGGGCAGAGTGTGGATGCATGGGGCCCATTCATGACAGCGTTCTTTCTGTGCTCTCCAGCTCCTTCTTCACTTTCAGGAAAGAGACAATTGCAGGCAGCGGGTAAACCAAACACCGTTTTATTAAACAAAGCTTCCATCTTTCTGTTTGCAGCAGGCTTACTTTAGTACGTTACAAGTTACAAGTCCTTTTCTACGAAAACGGTTTCCTTTTTCTCTACGGGCACTTTCCTTTGCCTGCAGGGGCCAATTGTTATCCCCCTAGCAGTGGTACTCCTATCCCGATTTTAGTCCAGCCCTTTCCCAGGGATTTGTATTGAACTAGGGGACGGCTCCAGTACTCACTACCGGCTCCGGATTAGCTCCAACTTCTTCGCTCCACTGCCACAGCACCCACTCCTGCACTCTGCCCCGGCACTTCTCCTCAGCTCTCTCCCATGTTACATCTCACAGCACACTGCCCTGCATTCAGAGCCCAACCCCCCTTCTCTTCACTCCTAGGCTGCCCTGCCCCTTCCTTCCCTGTCACTGTTACCAGGGGAACCACTCACTACACTGGCACCTAGGGGGGGAGAACCGTACATAACACACAACATTGTACAATGTGCCACCATACTCCTGTGGCATCTTCAGGGGGGGAAAAACGTCTTCTCCACACTAGGGGTCCGTCCACCCCTTACAGAGGCTCTCTCTCGCGGCTAGAAAACTTAGCACAACGCGTTATTTCCCAGGAATCCGTTGCCTTTACATCACACTATTTGCAAGGCATCCGTTACACAATGCAATGCAATGGATGCCGTTCAACGCAAGTGTGAAAGTAGCCTAAAATGAAAGTAACTGTCCATTTTGTAACTTCCCCCTGCACGTGCCCCCACCTCAGGAATGTCCTCTATGCCTGTGTGTGTGTGTGTGTGTGTGTGTGTGGCTGTGTGAGCTAAAAAGAAACTTACCAGGTTAACCTCTGCCTGCCTGGACGGATATTATAAGATACATAAGAATACATATATAAAATACAATACCCTGTAGCTCCCAGTCTCAGGGGCGCTACAATACCATAACACTTTACCATTCAGGGGGCATGTAGAATTACAAGAAGACATTATAAAATAACACATAATTAAATAAGTACTAAGAGGAGTGAGGGCCCTGCTCGCAAGATTACAATGTATGAGGAAAGAGAGGAGACACAAAAGGTAAATGGTAAAGTGCTTGTTCAGCCATCAATATAATAAATAAGGGCATTCAAATAACGCAGGATGATCCGGTCACCAGCTGGTATATATGCAACCTGTGCCGTACCAAGCTCAGTAAGGGCCAGACCTCCACTAGTGTGACCAACACCAGAATGCTCAGGCACATGTCATCCAAGCACCCGACCAGGTGGGCCAAATACCTGGGTCTACAATCACTGTCTAAGGGTGTCACAATAGTCTCTTCCCCTGTGCTATGTGCTGGCCAATCCACTGTCCAGGATGCAGGCGTGGATGCCTCATGCCCTAAGTTGTTTAAGTTGTTTTTGCACATTTTCAAATACCATCAGCAACCATGTGTATCTCCTTGTCCCAGCGCAGCTTCCAGTTGACTCTACCCCAAGACTTGGAATGAAAGTGGAAATAGTCAGCCACCCACAGGCCCAAGCTCTAGAAACAGCTCTGCTTGAGTAAAGTGCACCCAAGAAATTTAGTGCTTGTCCATCACTACTATCCATACAAATATTTTTTTTAGGGGTATACATGTGGGAAAATGTATCATTCAAATAATTTATCAGGGGCCTGACTTTGTAAAGTTGGTTATGGCTGGGGCCATTGGAAAGTGGGCAATTTGAGTTTTCTACAAAGTGTAGGAATCACAGAATGCTTTAAATCATTGGTGGGCCATTACTTTTCTGTACATAGTGGTGTGTATAGGATGTCAGATTACCAATAGGATATGATGGTGTTTTTTAATAGCCCCATGTTGAGAAGCAAGCCAAAATTTTTTAAAATAGCCGCCACATCCACAAGTCTCTAGTTATAAATTTTGGAGTAGTAGGTTGTTGAGTGGCCACTGGCCAGCAATTAAATGTGCACCATATGAATTGGTCTGTTCAACCAATCATTAAATTTAGTATTTCCTCAGAGAGCTAAATTAAAAAAAAAAATAAAACTCCCTAAACCCTGTAGTGTCCACTTAGATGACCGTGATAGAAGTTAATTCTGGCACGCATGGCGTTTCATTCTATGGGCACCCAATTATTTTCAGTGACACTAGCATTAGACTCAGCATTTTGTCGCCTGCTACGATGTTGCTGAGACTCATCATCGCAAGAGCTGGCGGATGGGGACAACATCAGTAAAAACTGCTCGTCTGTCTCACTCGCACTGTCTGTATCTTTATAGATCATGGCATAAGCCTCATCTATCATATACACACACGTGCAGCTATTGCAGTAGAGTTATATAGTGGTGATAAAAGTTTGCCATTCCTTGATTTCTTATTCTTTTGCATGTTTGTCAAACTTAAGAGGCAGTTCATGCTTGGAAACCCTCCAATGTTGCTGAATTTCAACAATTCTGCAAAGATGAGTGGGCAAAATTTATCAAGATCATTGTGAAAGACTCTGCAGTTATCGCAAACGCTTGATTTTAGTTGTTGCTGCTAAAGGGTGTCTAACCAGTTATTAGGTTTAGGGGGCAATCACTTTTTCACACAGGGCCACAGCTGACATCAACCCAATTTATTACCATGTTTGCCACCACACCAGGGCAATGAGAAGAGCCAATGTGAAGTACTAGGATTGGTGCATGTAATAGATACGTCACTTCTGGGGCGGCTGCGGCCTGCTATTTTTAGGCTCGGGAGGGTCCAATAACTATGAGCCGGCTTGCCCACCCTGAGAATACAGATCACAGTTGGCAGCTGTACCTTGGCTCGGATGACTCTATGTTTTTTGTTTTAAATTATTTATTTAATTTTAAATAAATTTAAAATAACAGAGTGGGGTGCTCACTATTTTGGATTATCAGCCATAAAGCTGCCAGCTGTCTGCTTCACTTTAGCTGACTAACTAAAAAAATGGTGGACCCCACATCATTTTATTTTTAGGAGGGGGCTAAGAGCAAAGCTAAACACCCTTTAGTGGCACATGAAAGGCACTAAAGGGTGCAAGCTTACAAAATAGAGGGTAGTGGGACATTATATATGTGTTGCACATCTACTTATCTATCATCTACCTATCTGTCTACTTATCCAGCTATCTACCTTTATAGCTTTTGCTAAAACACCATGTTAAAAAAATGCACGTCCATGTGCGGTCCGTGTGCCACGTGTTTTTCTTGCACCCATTGACTTGTATATCGAGGTACAGAGCCAGTTGCAGCATGGAAAAACTAGCAGATGTGCTCTGCTCCATTATTCAACATTGGTGCAAGTGCAATGCGATTTTTTTCTTGCATTGCACTCACAGATTTTATCTGCAGGTATGACTACACCATTACTCTATCATCTCCCTGGTATTCACCCTTTTAGGGTTTACTCACATCTGCGTGTAAATACGCCGAGTGTAATGAAAAAAACTGCATTGCACTCAGACCTATGTTATGCAATGAGGCAGTGTTGATCTGCAAGTTTTTCCTCAGCTTTTATCTGGCTGAGAAAAAAAGGCATAATGTTGTGTATGGCCACGTATATCAGAACGAGACTCACCAATGCAAGTCAAAGGGTGTGAGACAAAAAAATGTATGTAGCATAGAACACTATAAATCTATGCTACATACATACATACATATGTGTCGCCCTGGGCAAGCCAGGGGACACAGGTCACAACACCACCACACCCCACACTCCAGGTAGGCACACCACAGCTAACCACAAATCCTTGTTGCCTTCCTCCAGAGGTTGATGATGCACACCAGGGGGTGGGCCAGGCGGTTGGCTCCGCCCACCAAGGAGCTCACAACGCTGGAGGCAGGAAGTAACCAGGCAGACAGCTCAGGGAGGAGCAGGAGTAAGGAGCTAAGTGGAGGAGTTAAGAAAGTGAAAGTGAAAGCAGGAAAGGAGAGAAGTGGAGTGACAAAAGAGAAAGACAGCCTGAGAGCCCAGCTTTGCGTAGGGCCAGAACAGCAAGGTCAGCAACGGCGGTGACTGTCTGGAGGGGGACCGTTTGGAAGTTCCTGGAAGGACCCCGTTGGCTGTGTGCCCGGTGGTCTGGAGCAGTGTTCCGAAGGACAGTCAGCACCAGGGCAGGGGCCTCTCGGACCCCGGCAAGGCTAGGAGTCGCCAGATTTGCCAAATCCGTCAGTGACGGGGACGCAGCTCCCCCAACAACCAAGTCCCGAGTGAAGGCAACAGCCCAACCTGAACCGGGGAGACACCGCCACCGCCAGGGCACCAGTTTCCCCAGGGCCAGCGCCTGCGGGCAAAGTGTAGAGCCCCTCCGGCCCAGATTGCAGCCGGGGAGCGGGTAACCGGAGGGAATCCACCGCTACCATCAGTCAACACAGGTGCAAGGAAGAGAGACATCACCGTCACCTACCGGGAGTGCAGGTGCAGCCGTCTGTGGGACCGTCCTACCAGCCGTTGGTTTACCGTACAAACTGTGTCCGTGTGTCAGGCTGAGTGAGTACCACAGTGCCGCAAGGCACAGCGCTGCCCCCGCGTCCCTGCGCCCTCCAGGCCCTACACTTTACATCTCATCACTGGGCCCCGGGATCACCAACCCCTACCCACGGAGGGGCAACACAACACCTGGCTGCTCCGCATCACCATCCCCGGGACCCCTATACTGAGCAGCGGTGGTGCAATCACCACAACCGTGGGTGGCGTCACGAACTATAACAATCCCCACACCCAACAAACACCCCCTTTCACTCACGGGCGAGGAGTGTCGCTCGAGAAACCCCGGGATCCGGCCCACAGCTCGAGCCACCAGGAGCAGCTGCCGGACCCGAGCAGAAGGGGTGAGCGCGGTGTGCTGACACCCTCCTCCCCGCCCGCGACAACTTGGCGTCACGAACAGGATCTTACCGCTCTGCCTTCAGGTAGAGGTGCGCCTTGTTACCGCCGGAGGCATCCGGCAGAAAAATTTCAGAAGCCGCCATCTTTGGCGCGAAAAGTTCCCGCTCGAGCGTCTTCTCGAGCAGTAGAGGCGCGAAGGCCAAAACCCCGCCCCGAGAGAGGAGGGGCCGGAAAGAGCTAAGGGGGACGCGATGGCGGCCGGCCGCATGTAGCTGCGGCTATAAAAGCAGGGACGCCAGGACTCTGCAAACATCCCGTTCCTGGAAGCAAACGAACCAGCCGTCATGTGGATGCCGTCCCGCGACACCGTACCCCCCGCGCCTGGAACCGCGGCGTGGGTGGAGATCCGGACCGCGCAGCTCTACCAACGGCTGCAGGTGAAGATGGAGCTCCTCATGGAGGAGTGGGAGGCCGACATGGCGGACATTGTAGCCACCGTGCGGAGACGCGAGGAGGAAGCGGAGAAAGGGAGGGTGAGTGACCCACGTCCCGATGCCCTTGAGGGGCCGGTCATCGCGGCTGTGGGGCCCGGTCCAAGCCCTCTCCCTTCGCTGCCTCCCTCGCCACCCGTCCCGGAGGCCGTGACCCCGCCACTAAGCCTGCTACCACCGCAACCGGTAGCAGTACCCAGCGTCCCCACCCAAGCGGGCCAACCTGTAGCCGGAGCCCGCAGCCAGTCAGCGGTGTTGCCGTGGAAGACTCCGAAGACCGAACCGGAGGCATCCCCTGAAAAACTCCCCGAGCCGGAGCCGAAGACCCGTTCCGAGCCGAAGGCCCGGCAGCGGAAAGCCCCTATGCCCATCCCCCACACCTCGGCTGAGGTAGCGCCGGGTTGCTGCTGCAAGGCAGCGCCCAAGGCCATGACACCGCGGGATACGCTGCCCACCTTCCTGACAGTGGGTAACGTGCTGGATGTCCCGCGGGGCTCAACCCGTGCGCCGGCAGCAGCGCCGTACTGGGATAGGGAGCCGGTACCGCTGGGCCTGGAGATCGCCGAGAGAGAAAGGAAGAAGGCCGTGCTGGTGGCAGAGGATGGGTTCGCCTTAGCAGAGGAGCCGGAGTAGGGCAGCGGATGCCCGCTGCACCGTCCCCGTTGGGACCATCACTGAAGTTTATTGTTTGTTTGAAAAAGTTTTGAAAAAGTTCTGAAATGATAAGGAAAATGAAAATGATACCGAGTACTTTACCTGATTTGCTTTTGTGATTGAACCGGCAGGAGCCGGCACCGTTGTCCCCGTGGGGACCGTTAAAGTTTATTTGCATGGGAACTATCCATGGACAAGCCTGTGAACTTGCAGGGCACCACAAACGTTAAGTGGCTTGTAAATATGTTGGGTACCGTTACCGTTTCCGCCATACCGCCTCCGGAGAGGCAGGTTGGAGGGAGGGCCCTGAGCAGAGCAGGCCAGGGCCCAGCCACCAAAGGAACCGGTGGCCACCCTCTGGAGGGGAAGGACAGATCCCGCTCGGGTAACTTGTGCTGGACTGTGGGTCAAGGGGTGCTGCCTAGGTTTTAGGGGCAGCATCAGGGCCAGGTTGCTTGTGTGGGAGAGAGTGGAAACCGTGACCGTATACCATTGCAACGTTTAAGTAAATGTGCCTCCCGTCTTGGGAAGAGTTTTTGATAAAAAATGTTATTTATGTTTTGCTTAACCCTGTTACCCCTTTTTACAGAAAAATAAAACCGGTGTAGGACGGCAGCCCGCGGACGGTCTGCATTTTGCTAAGGGGGAATGTGTCGCCCTGGGCAAGCCAGGGGACACAGGTCACAACACCACCACACCCCACACTCCAGGTAGGCACACCACAGCTAACCACAAATCCTTGTTGCCTTCCTCCAGAGGTTGATGATGCACACCAGGGGGTGGGCCAGGCGGTTGTCTCCGCCCACCAAGGAGCTCACAACACTGGAGGCAGGAAGTAACCAGGCAGATAGCTCAGGGAGGAGCAGGAGTGAGGAGCTAAAGTGGAGGAGTTAAGAAAGTGAAAGTAGTAAAGGAGAAAAAGGAAGTAAAGTGACAGAAGAGAAAGACAGCCTGAAGGGTCCAGCTTTGTGAGGGCCAGAACAGCAAGGTCAGCAACGGCGGTGACTGTCTGGAGGGGGACCGTTTGGAAGTTCCTGGAAGGACCCCGTTGGCTGTGTGCCCGGTGGTCTGGAGCAGTGTTCCGAAGGACAGTCAGCACCAGGGCAGGGGCCTCTCGGACCCCGGCAAGGCTAGGAGTCGCCAGATTTGCCAAATCCGTCAGTGACGGGGACGCAGCTCCCCCAACAACCAAGTCCCGAGTGAAGGCAACAGCCCAACCTGAACCGGGGAGACACCGCCACCGCCAGGGCACCAGTTTCCCCAGGGCCAGCGCCTGCGGGCAAAGTGTAGAGCCCCTCCGGCCCAGATTGCAGCCGGGGAGCGGGTAACCGGAGGGAATCCACCGCTACCATCAGTCAACACAGGTGCAAGGAAGAGAGACATCACCGTCACCTACCGGGAGTGCAGGTGCAGCCGTCTGTGGGACCGTCCTACCAGCCGTTGGTTTACCGTACAAACTGTGTCCGTGTGTCAGGCTGAGTGAGTACCACAGTGCCGCAAGGCACAGCGCTGCCCCCGCGTCCCTGCGCCCTCCAGGCCCTACACTTTACATCTCATCACTGGGCCCCGGGATCACCAACCCCTACCCACGGAGGGGCAACACAACACCTGGCTGCTCCGCATCACCATCCCCGGGACCCCTATACTGAGCAGCGGTGGTGCAATCACCACAACCGTGGGTGGCGTCACGAACTATAACAATCCCCACACCCAACAAACACCCCCTTTCACTCACGGGCGAGCAGTGTCGCTCGAGAAACCCCGGGATCCGGCCCACAGCTCGAGCCACCAGGAGCAGCTGCCGGACCCGAGCAGAAGGGGTGAGCGCGGTGTGCTGACACCCTCCTCCCCGCCCGCGACACATACATACATACATACATACATACATACATACAATCTATGTAGCATAGAACACTGTAAATGGTTCTGTAAATGATTGTCGAATAATGGTTGCTGAGAAAAAAAATGCATTGTAAATGGATGACATACACATGTTATACAGATACTAGGCAAGACAATAATCACACACTCACATGACATATGGAGTTTCAAACGGATTTTATTCACCCCAATTTTGTGGATGAAAATTGGTATGATTTTTTAAACACATATATGAATGACACAGGCTAAACAGAAGCTAGACTAAAGACATTAACCATAGCTAGTAAAACTGTAGCTGGCATAGTTTAAATTATGTGTGGTGTTGTCTTGTTGGCCAAAGCAGAGACCTGATTACTCCAGCTGGAAAGCACATACACCCAAACTTTCCGATTGTATGGCACTACAGGTTAGAGCCACCATAGTCTCATTAGCTGGACAGCACACACACCCAAACTGCCAGATTGAATAGCACTATAGGTTGGAGCCACCATATTTCTCATTGGCTGGACAGCACACACACCCAAACTGCCAGATTGTATAGCACTATAGGTTGGAGCCACCATAGTCTCATTAGCTGGACAGCACACACACCCAAACTACCAGATTGAATAGCACTATAGGTTGGAGCCACCATAGTCTCATTGGCTGGACAGCACACACACCCAAACTGCCAGATTGTATAGCACTACAATTTGGAGCCACCATAGTCTTACTAGCTGGACAGCACACACCCAAACTGCCAGATTGAATAGCACTGCAGGTTAGAGCCATCATAGTCTCACTGGTTGGACAGCACACACACCCAAACTGCCAGGTTGTATAGCACTACAGGTTTGACGCACCCACGGGGCCTTAGGGCTACTTGTCACTGGGCCAGTGGTATTTGAGGTTGCTGTGAATGGCCTGACCCGGCACCGTGGCCCAATCAGTGTCAATAAAAGAGTGCAAGGTAACCGGTATAGGAATGATGGGGGTTTGCTTTGCAGCGCCACCCATGGTATGCGACCAACGATCAGCTGCCGCTGCAAAATGTTGCTCTCCTCTGCGGCGAATGGTAACGCAACTCAGATGGTCCAGCTCCCCACAGGCAGAGCTAGGCTCCCAGGGAGGACGATGGTGGGGGTAGATGCCATTGGTGCCGGAGCGTGGGGTGCTGACAATGACGGAACGACACCAGGACTGCGGACAAAGTTCTTTTACTCACTGTCAGTTTGTCACCTTCAGAGTGCCGGTTTTTGCCGTCATGGGCCCCAGGTAATCCCGGATGATTCAGAGGCCACCACCGGTGTTGTGAAGCTGTGAGACCTTCCTTCCTTCCTTCCACCTTCCCGTCCAGCCAGTCATTAGGTAACCTTCCTGGTATTTCTTAATCATTCACCGTTTTCTCCTTTCCACTTTCTTGTCACTCTTTTCTCACCTTTTACGTCACGCCACTGCCCAACGCAGCAGCATGTTATTTTTTTGCCCCTAGCTTTTCCTGTCCTCACAGGTCTATGCATATGGGGTATTTACTTCTGACTGCTGCTGTGTTCGGCACTGGCGCCATTGTTCTTTACTTCTATTCACTCACTTTCATACCAGAAACTGTTTCCTATAGACTACTTGGTGGGCCGTTGTTACTCCATACATTCCATTTTTTGCAACCCTCTCAATCCACGACTACATGATTGGTAGTGTGTACCCTATGGGCTATACTATCAAGATTTTTTACTATAGTCTTACTTGCGCCCCATGTTCACACATACCTCTCAATCCACGACTATTTATTTAGTGGCTCGAGCGTTCCTTATGGGCATTTATAGATCGGTCATGTTTCATATACCTCATTCTATTACAGCCTCACTCTTGTGCTTTACGACTACATATGCCCATTAGTGACAGCCCTGACTTCACTTTTGTGTGGGTTGCTTTAGTTGAGTTTTTATTGCGGCCTCACCTCCATGTTCCACGGCTACTTTTCATATCTGGATGGCTCCAGGGCTGGCTCACGGCTCGGCGGTGTATCTTAATAAATGTGTCACTATTGCCATTTAAAGGTTCTAATTTACCCTTCCAGGGATTATTCATCCTTTTACCCCTGTGATAACTATACACCTCTCCGATCCACGACTAGCCCTTCAGCTGTTCTTCTGGCATGGTTCAGGTTGGGTGGTTGTAGGTTCATCATTGTGTTCTCGGTACTATCCTATGTTCCCACCTACCCCCTGTGGCTTCATTATTCCATATTTTCATGCAAAAATCATAATTATTTATTGATGACTTTTTCTACTTGTAGTATTTATGTCTTTTGATGTCTAATAAATTACTAATTTTGCATATTTCAGTGCCTCCTCTCTTCCTTTCTCATTGTCTAACTTCCTTCCACTCTGTAGTGTGGATCCCCGTGGTGTGAAGTTACTTAGGGACCCCAGTGTCTTTGGGTTTAGTTCTCGTCCCGTCGGCAGGCAGCACAAATCAGATGTGGAGCTGACCGTGGTTTTGACTCCTGACTCTATGTACTACTGTGCCCCGGGACCTTTGTGGTGGGCAATGGGACATGAAATACCCCTTCCCTGCAGATTCTGATGGTGCAATGTGGAGTGTATGCCACCCTTGGGTTTTGCACTCTGACCGTGCCGGTCCTGAAGGGGCTGTTAGGCTCACCCCTCGGCTACCGTGTTGCTCCTCTGTCTCTCCAGCTCCACCCGGAAAACTCCTGCTTCTTCCAGTCTGTCCGGTCTTAACTAAGGATTCTCTAAAGCACTCTCCTTAGCGCCTGTGTTTCTGTAAGTCCATGGATATTATGGTACTCTTGTCCTTCTCCCTCTAAGGAAGCTCTACAGCACTCTCCTTGACTGGTCTTTCAGAGGAAACTCCTAAGCACTCTTGTTGTGAATACATTTTCCAGTTTGGGGCTCCCTCTTGTGGTCAGTGCTGGTGGTGCAGTTGATTTGTAGAATGAAGGCCACACACCTGTAGAGGATTGGCAATCAGGGTCAGATTGGGACTATATGACTGAGTAGTTTTCTCTTGTTACTTGCCGGTGCTCAATAGTCTCCTGTGTGTTAAGGACATCCTGTAACCAGCTCTTCTTACTACCAGAACTCCTCTCAGATAAGTGGTCTTTGTACCTCTGCTGTTTGTTTTCCACTTTCTTGTTGTTTTTTTCTGCTTTGATACTAATGCTTGATTCCTATATTGTCTGTGTGGAGTTCTTGGTGGAATGGGATCATTCCCTACTGGGAGTGTCTGTATACTTAGCTCCATGATTCTGCAAGGTATTGTGTTTGTCATGCTTGGTATTAATTCAGTCCCTTATCTGTATTAGTGTTTTTGGATCCCAGTAACATCAGAGTGCTGATACAGTGGGGGAGAGGTTGTGTGACTCTGGATTTTTCCATCTCAGAAGTGCTGGTATATATTAAGGTTTTTTACAGTTGCAGACAGTGCTCCTTCCTATCCTTTCCTATAAAGATAGTTTGGGCCTCACCTTTGCTGAATCTGTCTTTTCTAGCTGTGTATTGTTTTTCTATATCACCGTAGCCTTTACATGTGGGGGTCTATCTATCTATCTTTGGGGACTGCTCCAAGGCAGATTAGCTTTCTTATATCTCTATCTGTGAGAATATTTAGTTCTCCGGCTGTGTCGAGATGACTAGGTCATTGTAGGCTCGTTTCACGACTGCTTCTAGTTGTGTGTCAGAATTAGGTCTGCAATCCATTAAGGTTCCAGCCACTCTATTACCATTTGGGATTACGCATTTTTTGATCCTCCTCGGTCCCTGAATCATAACATATTCTCCTCAGTAACTGTCTTTCTCCTGTTCCCAGACTTTTCTGAGGTAAAAGTCTGCATTTTCCTCAATTCCCTCGTGCTGCCCCCACCTTTATGATGACTCACTAGTGGCTGTGGAAGTCTCATTGCTATGGTGACCACCTCTAGCCCAGTTCCAGTGGGAAAGCACCTGAGCTGTGTGTGTGTTGTGTAAGTGAATACCCGTGGTTAACGTCTTCCTTACGCGAGATGAGTACTGCAGCTTATGTGAGATACAATGCCCTGTGGCGATTGAAGCCTCAGGGGCACCAGAAGTTGGAGTCACCATAGTCTTACTAGCTGGACAGCACACACACCCAAACTGCTAGATTGAATAGCACTACAGGTTGCAGCCACTATAGTCTGGCTGAACAGAGGTTATGCCGCCCAAACCTTCTGGTCCTAATGTCTCCTCCATCACCAGCACAACCCACAAAATTATTATGGTGGTGAATAGTGACAAAACCAGATATTGCAGGAGCCGATTCTAGAGGAGATGTGACATACATTTTAACCTTTTCTTGTTATGTGAACTGTGTGGGGGGTTCTTTTTTGTGTTAAAAGCGGTTTTCATTGTCACCTTTTTCTGGTATGCACAACTTTGAACCACTTGTTATTACATTCTGAGAGGTAAAATTAATAAAAAAAACACCATTGCCTATTTAGTATATTTGATATGATATTTTGCAGGTTGATGCAATTACAATTATTCAAAATGTATATATTTTTTCTTTTGCTTTTATGTCTTGCATAAAAAACAAAATAGTATGTTTTTTATCTCTATATTCTGAAAGGTATACCTTTCACTTTTCCACAGACAATGCTTTATGAGGGCTTGTTTACACTTTTCATTAGTACATTGGGTACGTTGGGTACATATCACTTTGTAATGACTTTTTATTCTGTTTTTGGATAATCTGGTTTCAATATTTACTCCATGTGCTTTCCTGTATAATTGACATAACTTAATTCTGGGGGTTGATAGGATTATGGTGATACACAATTTATACCACTTTTTTAGGTTTTACTACTTTAGCACAAAATCACTTTTTAAAAAACATTTTCTTTAGGTATCATATTCTGAGAACCTTAAATTTTACATTTCTCTGTTAAGTAAGGCTGCTTTCACACATCCGTATTTTCCTGTGCGGCACAATCCGGCGCTTTGCAGAAAAAACACAACCTTTTTTTTTTTTGCTGTTGGTTGCGTTTTTTTTGCATAGACTTACATTAGTGCCATATAGTGCTGCATGGGCTTGCGTTCCATCCATTTTTTGCCGCATGCGGCAGATTTAGCCGATGTGGCGGCTGAACGTTGCCTGGCATGTTTTTTTGTCCGGCAATAAAAACCGCATCGCACCGCATCCGGCCGATGCGGCGCGATTTGCAATGCATGCCTATGGGCGGCGTCCTGCATCAAAAAACGCATCCGGCCGCCGTATGCGTTTTTTTCCACTGCGCATGCTCAGTAGCCTGCCGCAAGCGGCAAAAACCGGAAGGGCCGCATGTAAAAAACATATGCAAAGGATGCGGTTTTGTCGCCGCATCCGTTGCATAGGTTTTAGAGCCGGATTGGCCGGCTCTGCTAAAACCGGATGTGTGAAAGCAGCCTAACCTGCACGAGGCTTGTGTTTTTCGCATAGTGGCTGTAGTTTTTATTTATACAGTACTTTTTGATAATTTTGTATTTCATTTTTTGTGACGTGAGATGAACAAAAGCAACAAGTCCAGAATTGTTTTTTCAGATATTATTTAATGATGCTCACCATGTAAAATAAATAATACATTAGTTTCATAATGGATGAAGCAATATCAAATATAAGAACTTTTCTTGGAGGATTGTTTTTTCCCAAACAAGTTATTTTTTTTTTTTTTTTTTTATTAATAACCTTGGTATTTTGTTTTTTTCTTACATTTTTTTAAAGTTTTCATTTTCTTTTATTATAATCCTTTTATAGTGCAGTGCATTACCTGGCATGCTAGTGTTTACTGAGCTGCCATCTATTTGAACCCCATTCCATCAGCATCTAATAGGCATTAAAACATGGCAAACCCCGATGCCAATTGCCATAAGAACGCACTATCGTGATGCAGTGGTGTTGATGGGTTAAAGGAGAGACAATTTTCGCTCCGTCATACTATTCAGATACTTTTAGGGCTCACTCACACAAGTGTATAAATTGGACTGCTCTTGGACCATTGTTTTTTTTCTCAACTGTATTCTGCACGAGAAAAAATATTGCAGTATGCAGCGATTTGACCCCAAAGTCTGTACAATGCGAGAAAATAATCGGATGCCATATGGACCATCAGAATAGCATCTGCTTTTTATGGATACATCACTATTCTGTAAGATGGGAAACTGTAAATGGTCCTGTAAAAGATTAAAATCTGCTGTGTAAAAAAAAATGGATTGCATACACCTAATTTGTTTTATACACTTGTGTGGCTCTAGCTTTACCATAGCATCTGAGTAGTTAAACTGAGATCTGAGCTATTCCAAATCCCAGCAGATGCTGTAGGAGCTCAGCTGAATCCCACTGTGAAAGGCAGGTGCACAACTGTGGTCCTGCACCATCCATGAGACGTACATCTACATTCTGATGTGGTAGCTTACTTCACCTCAAGATGTGTACCGTATATACACCATTTTTCATGATAGGCAGGGGAGGAGTTACCATGGTGCAACCTGGGCAGCCGCACAGGAGCTCAAGAGATAATGGGGCTCACTTCTGCATCCAAATCAGGTAAAATTTAGCATTGATGAGGTCTGCTAAGGGCCCATATATTGTTCTTGCACAATTGCACTTTCTGTCTGCTCCTGATGAAGGGATTAAAAGGAATCTGCCACCTTTTTTGTATTTTTTTTTAGTTATTAATATGGGCATACAGGTGACTTAAAGGTTAAATTAGCCATGTATGCCTAATGAATGATGAGTTGTTAGGCAAAAAATCCTTTTATATCTTCTATCTTCCAGGCTATGGGGCGTGTGCTGCCTAGACGATAAGCCTGCCTCCGATCTTCATTATACAGGATTCCTCCTCCCCTTCTCTTCAGAGTCCCTGTGACATCAGGTGCGTGGCCAGAAATACCGCACCTGCATATTCTGCCTGCTGTCTCTCCCCTGCACTGTGAAGCAGCAGTGACTCCCGCGCACAGCAAAATTGAGGCGTGTGCACACAGAAGGGTGTAACATTGCAGGGAGGGATGGCAGACATAATGCGCAGGCTCGAGATTTCTGGCTGCAGACCTGACTTCACTGGAACACCAGGGAAGAGACGAGGAGGAGGAATCCAGTATAATGAAGTTCGGAGGCAGGATTTTCTTCTGGCTAGCACATGCCCCTAGCCTGGAAGATATAAAAAAATATTTTTGCCAAATTACCCATTATCCAGGAGGCATACAGGTATGGCTAGTTTCACCTCTATGCCATCTGTATGCCCACATTAAAAATGCAAAAGGGTGACAGATACCCTTTAAGAAGTTCTTGCTCCTTGCAATGATCCAGTTTGGATGGAGTCTTTTCTCCTTGGGGGAAAAAGCATGCAAAACAATCTTTTACCACTAGGAAGAAAATTGTCTCAGCAGTATCACTTTTTGGAGCCTATCTATTAAGTCTAATCGAGATATTGCTCCTCATCAATATAAAGCAGTAGAGAGACCGCTTTCTTCCTTCTGGACAGAAATCTGCTTGCAGCATAATGAGTTCTAATGGATATATCGCTCTATGCAGAACGCTTTCTATATCTTTTTAGCTCTCTTTCTTTCTATTTATCTACACACTGATCAGTCATATAATTAAAAGCATCTTTATATTGTGTTGGTTCCTCTTGTGCTGACAAAACAGCTCTGCCTTATCCAAGCATAGATTTCTTAAGATGTCTGAAGATGTCGTATGGTTTCTGACACAAATATTTTTTCCCCTGACTCATGACAGCACCACGTGACAGAGAGGGATCCGCCCAGCGAGGACAGGAAACCATTCTGAAATAAAAGGGCGGTACCTCTCCCCTTCGTCAGTTGGTTTCCTGTCCTTGATGGGAGACCTTGTTCTGGAATACGGCGGTTGAAGTAAGAAGTTTGAAGTACAGAAGCCATATTTACCTAGCCCCGTCCGGTGTCCGGAAAAGCAGGGTGAGTCCTGCGGTGCCGTTCTTCGGGGCTGGAAGTGCCGTCCACCAGCCTTTAGGGAACCTGGTGTCCGTGCGGGGGTGTGCGGCAGGGCCCATCAGGGTTTCCGGACCGCCGCTCCGTCCGCCCCCCTTGTGCTCCCCTGCTGCGTAGGACTTCCGAATGTGGCGCACTCTGGGACGTGCGCAAGGCATGCAGGGTACAAGGGGCGTGCTTGCGTGATGTCTCCTGAAGAAGATGGCGGCGCCCATGCAGTAGCAGCGGCGGTGTTTGAGGGCAGACGCCGGCCGTCTGGACACCGCTGGGCGCATTGAAACGGGGGGGGGCACCTTATGGGACCGGAAGGTGGAGGAGCAGCACGGGTGCTCGTGCCTACATCCCAGGATGGCTTCAGAAAGGCAGCAGCACTCTCTGGAGCACCGGCGGCATAGCCGTATGAACAGTCACCGTTCTAAGTGAAACAGACCTGCCCGGCCTCAATAGCCAGAAGGGCAAATCCTCTTGTGGCTCCAGGATTTCTGCAGGACCTGTGGATGTTCCGACGAAGCCTCCAGGACCGGTACCCTTGATCTCCTATGGTGGGTGAGTGATCTTCGTGAATGTCATCTGCATCATTAGGTGACTCCTAAAATCCATACGGAGTGTTCCCTGTGCAGAGAGCCGATATGGCCTGCGGGCCATGTGTCGGAGACCCCTTGTGTGGGGCATAGTTGGCAATGTCTCTGCTTCGATCTATGGATTGCTGCATGCGAGTTACAAATATATATATGTTGTGAGGTAGCAACCACCATTATGGTAAATGGTCGCTATATGTCGCAGTGGAGAAGGTCGCTGCAATATTAACCTGAAGAGGTTGCTATGGGACTTGTAGTTCCACAAAGGCTTCTTTCTGCAACTAAGGGCTGGGTTCCCTTTAATAAGCCCAGTGTGCTGTGCAGGTGTGGAGAATCACAGTCCTCCACCTGTGGGTGTGTCCGGTCTGATTAGGAGACTCAGTGTGTGTTCTGCAGAGTGGGAGAGCAGAGCAGGGAACTCTGGATGTATCAGCCTGTTGGAGGCTGAACACAGGGCTCTGGAATTCAGTCTGGGTTTAGACTGGAAGTAGTGTGCAAGCCAGGCTGGTTAGTGCTGTGGCTACTGGACCAAAGCTCTCCTTGAGTGGAGAGACAGACGGGAGTCTGCAGAGTGTCTCTGGGTTCTTGGACGGATCCACAGCAAGTGTTGTTCCCTGGCAGGAGCCAGTGTGTACAGGCACCACACTTCCAATAGAGACAGTATTGGACTGGAAGCCCACAGTATGTGGTTGTGCTATGTTTTTGCCTTAAGCCAGGAGAGGCCTGTTATGTTAATGTTTGCCGTTCATGATAAGTTTTTCATAAACGGCTGGAATTTTTTATGAAGATACTGTCGTCCTGTGACCTTGCCTATGCCTACCTGAGCTAATCCTCACAATGTATTGCTCTATGGTTTGTAGCAGCCCCTTCCTTTGTGACAATTCAGCAGCGGCAGCCTCCACGGTTGGCAACAACACCCCTATGACATACAGCATAAGTTGGGGTCCATGCCTACAGATTGACATGTACACAGTGACAGCTTTGTATTAACAGCTGTCACTAACAGTGGGGGCTTGTTACTGTCAGTTACGGCACTCACTCTCCAGGTCCCGTATGCATGCTCCTGTATGCACGCACTTGTGGGAAACATCAGCAGGAATTCTGAAGCCGGCTATTGCCAAATCCCTGCACGGCCCGTGATTTTTAGGATCTGGCTACAAACTATTGTAGATCAGCTGAAGGATACAACTCCTCGGGAGTATATCTTTTTCTAAACTTACCACTGCTGCGGGGAGCAGCAGCATTCTTGCAGAGTCGTCAGCTGATGCTATCAGGCTGGGAGCCCATTGTGCAGGATTGTCTAATCTGGCCAGAATGGCATTATGGTTGAAGGGCTGTCCCATATGCCTGCAAACCAAGCATGTATTCTGTTCAGGGCCGTATGTCGCTCTGCTCCTTTTGGTAAACAGCTGGAAGATGCGTTGGAGACCGTATCCGACGCCAAGCAGCCCTTGCAAAGGTTATCCCTTTTGTTCCAGCAGAGTAGATACTCAAGGTGTCAGATTAGGCCCTGGGGGCACTCTGCCATGCTATCATGTCTCTGAGACATGCTATATCCATGCGGGGCACTATGATATTGTGCTTACCGGCGGCTCCATGGGGCCTGTTCCACTCCAGGGCTCTCCAATGGCAAATCCTGCCTGCCAAACAAAAAAAACAAAACAAAAACAAACAAAAAAAAAAAGCCCTTAGGAAGATGTTTGAAGGGGACGTCATTCTCTCCTTGCCAGTCAAGACTTCCCTGCTTTGGTGGACGTCCATAGGCAACCTGTCTGTGGGGTTCCTGGCTACCTCGGCATCTGAAGGTGGTCACTGCTGATGCCAGCCGGTACGGCTGGGGATGCTCGCCTCCAGGTGCAGATATCCCTGGGCTGGTGGTCAGCACAGGAAGCAGCACAGCCCTCATGCCTCCTGATGCTAGGGTCTGAAGAACAAGCACTAAATTCCCTTTGCCCCCCCCTCCAGGGTCAGCTCGTTCGGTTGCTGTCAGTCACTCAGTCTACCATCTCCTTCCTGAAACGCTGGGGGTGGCACGATCCCCATCCCTCATTCTGGCATCTTACGGTCTTTACTGGGACAGAATCCCCCTCGGCTCTACACTTCACTGGATTCTAAATGCCAATGTTGTTTCATGGTCTCGTGGTAAGCTTGTGGCCTTGGATGTGTGAGCTTGTGGGTTTGAATCCCGATGGGCCATTCCTGTAGTTGGCAGCTTACCTCAGGCGCCATCAACCGCGGCAAGGGGAATGATCCCTGAATCCGTGGATCTTTCAACGGTAGTGGCTCTGTGGTGAATACCACGGAGATACCTGTTTCCTCCAGGCTAAACTGGCATATAGACCTCTTGTTCCATGTTCCCAGCAGTCCAGCCCTCGCGGTGAATGCACTTCCATTCCATGGACCTTCAGAATAGCCTATGCCCTTCCCCCTGTTGTCATGCTCTCGATGGTTCTCCAAGAGCTCTGGGAAGCTCGGGCGAGGGTCCTTCCCCTCGCCCCCTTCTGGCCCAAGGGGCCATGGCTCTCTCTCCTGAGGACATTGTCTGTCCCGGATCCTGGGGTTCTGCCGGGGATTCCGGACCTGTTAGTGCAGTTACCTGTGTTCCTCGTGCAGGAAATGGGTTTTTTCATTTCACAGCTTAGAGCTTGAGAGGTTGTTGCTGATGCGGAAGGGTTCTCCTCTGACCCGGTCTCTTCCTTGCGGAAGAGCCATAAACCGGTTACCACTACACTCTATGGGTGGCTAAAGTTCCCCTTCTTTGCAAATGGTCCCTTGGGTATGAGTTCCTATTCCATGCAAATTGGCATTCTTGCAGACGGGGTTGCTCTAGGATTCTCAGTGTACACTCTAGGGGGTCCTGTTCTGCCCTGGGAACCTTATACATTGGAAAACTGGCAGCAGATCGGTGGGTTCAAGGTTATTGGGTTTGTGAGTTCATGCCTGACAGTTCCACCGGGGGATCAAATTAGGGTTGGACGCCCTCACAAGTCCTCCCTTTGAACCTATTGCCAAAAAAAAAAAAAAAAAAATCTCCCTGACATTGGAAACTATTTTGCTCTGGGCCTTGGCATTCGCCCGCAGAATTAGTGCTTACACGCCTTATCGGTAGTACGGCCCTATGCTCAGTTGTTCAACGATAGGCCGGGTCAGGTGTTAATAGGTCCCTTTCTCCCAATGGTCGCCTCTCGATTCCATAGCATGCAGGGTATAATCCTCCCTCCTTTTGCGGCCATCCTACAAATACAGGGGTAAAACAGATTCATACATTGGAGGTTCATAGGGCCCTGCTTTTCTACATCTCAGTGACACATAGTGTGGGGAAAACAGTCCTTTTTCATAGCCCTCTCTGTAGTAGGAAAGGTCTGTGGGTGTGCAACTGCACTATCTCTAGGTGGATTAGGGAGGCCATTGCTTAGCCTACTCATCTAGTGGGACTGCCTTCCCTGAGGGCTTAAGGGCCCTCTCCACCGGTGTGGTGTCGCCCTCCGGGGCTGAGAAGACGCAGGTATCTATTGACCGGATTTGTAGGACCGCTACCTGGTCTTCACATTCTCCTTTTTCTTCCGTCACTATCGGTTGGATCTATCCTCCTCGGCTGATCTCTCGTTTGTAGAAGGGTGCTCGAGACGTTGGTCCCTCCCTAATACGTTATTCTCTGGAAATCTCTCATGTGGTGCTGTCATGGGTGAGGGGAAAACACCTCGGTTACTTACCGGTAGCCGGTTTTTCCAGAACCCATGACAGCACCCATATAATACCTCCCTTTTCACCCTTAGTGTGCACTATTCTGGGTGTGCATGTGTGTGTGTTATAGTTGGTGATAGAGTTAAGTTCTAACGTTTGTTGGAGGTCCTCTCAATTCTCGGTAATCAACTGACGAAGGGGAGAGGTACCGCCCTTTTATTTCAGAATGGTTTCCTGTCCTCGCTGGGCGGATCCCTCTCTCTCACGTGGTGCTGTCATGGGTTCTGGAAAAACCGGCTACCGGTAAGTAACCAAGGTGTTTACAGGAGATCCTTTAAATACAGAAAGTTTTGCAGTAGTACTTCTATGCTTTGGACTTCAGATGAATGACTAGAACTAGTGTGGCAGCATGCATTATCCTAGTAGATGTGACCAACGCCATTAGAGAATACTGTTACAATGAAGGGATGTATATGGTCGGCAACAATGTTTACGTCTGTGGTACATGTCAATTAATGAAAAGGGTAATAACTCTGCTTAAACACTTCATGCTTATCCTCTAGCTTCACACATATTAACAGCATAACATCCTGTTCAGGACACTCTTCCATGAGAAGGAAGTTGCAGACACCAGGCCGTGAGGGCTCCACACTCCTTCGTCAGAGAGGGTCAGTGTTTGTAGACTACTTCAGGCGGGTTGTGCGACACTTACTGTACTTTTCAGGGCAGCGCCCATCACCCTGCAGCCGGTCACCATCTTGGATGTATTCGATAAACACAGGACACTGGAGAACTGTTCGCAAAATAACTGTAAACAGTTTATTACTTCTTCTGTGTTCACGACAGACATATCCACACTTATCCAGTTCTACTGCTGATGTTTCCAAGGAAACTCTGTTGCCTATCCCGCTGACTGGGAACTAGTCCTCCAGCTGGAGCTATGCCTCCGCTACCATCATGCTATTATTTCTGTGGCTACCTGTGATCCACTCATTGCCTCAGACAACTTCTTGTCCCTCAACTTCCCTAGGCCTGTCCCGAGGGACTCTCTCTCGGGCATGTCTGTCTAGTCCCTGAACTTTTCTAAGCCTGTCCTGAGGTGACCTTTGGAGGATACCTCTGAGCTCCCTGACGGACCCAAGTTCCAAGGTCACGTCCTCACTAATGGAAGTTGGAACCCCTCTGAAGAACTCCTGCCTTACAGGCCTGTCTCAACAACCAACCCCTTGGCCATCTGTCAGTCCTCCAACCTTTGCTCTCGTCAGCTCCCTCTGTAGTCAGGAAAAGTCTGATACTGCTATATCTATTACTAACAAAGTCTATCTACATAACATTCCTATACTTTACACTACATCCTGCTTAACATTCTCTACTCTGCTAATACTATTACAACATATGTTCTATCCTAAAGCTTCTCTGCCTAATACACTTTACATTTATAACCACATGTATAACACATAACAGATTACACTTTACATTACCATATACTTGGTTATTACAGCACCATACGCGTACATTTGACTTCACCAGGCTTCACTCTCTACACCGTCTCAGTTCTGCTAAATCAGTAAACTGCATGCTCCTGCAGCAGCACAGTCCATATGAAACACACTTGACATAATACACATAAAACAGAAAAAAAAACCCTCAGTAGGTATGGGGGCAACAAGACCCCCTCCTACAGAGGCTTGACACAATTCATAAAAGTAACCCAAAGCTGCAGAATAGCAGCCCTGGCAATAAAGTGTATACCCTACTCCACCTCCCTGACTAATTATAGTCCACATTAATGTGATGGATAGATTGGTGGATGGATGCATGGGGACAGACAGAGATGTTAATGTATTTATTTTATAGAAAGTATACAGCCAGGTGAAAATATATATATACACAGGGTACAGAGCAGTATGCGTACATGTATATACACCCTGTTGTGTATATATACAGATACAGGGGAAAGCTGTGTCTGCGGGGAGAACTGTGTCTGCAGTAGCATGCACAGGAGCATTGTGTGCTCTACTGAATAGAGATCCGCCTGCGCACCTGTTAGTTTCCAAAACAAGGAAGTCAAACAATTCTCAACCAGTGATCGTGTGACCAGGCAAGAAGCTTAGGTTGCAGAAGGATTTGGGAAAGCAAAGTATTTAGTAAAGTTCTTATCTATGGCAGGTAACTTCTATAAAAGTGACATGTAAACTGTGAAATGGCGATACTTACATTCAAAATAATCTGTGTAAGTTTCTTCAACTTCAAAAAAATCATAGACAACTTACATTTTTTTTACCGACAGGGCAAAAAAGTGCCTTATTTTTTTGGACTGTCTTGTAAATTCTGGACATTTGGCAATCAGAGCGCTATGCAAGCATGATATTGACCCAGGTCTGGTAATAAGAAGAGGCACTGGAGTTGCTGGCAGGAAGGAGGAGGCTCATAGGGCTCTGGTCTGGTGCCTACAGATTCCCGAAGTCTCAGCTTGATTTAACACTATAACATTTCCATTAAAAAGTAACATGAGTTGCCTAGCAACATAAGGCAAGTAATAAATGTGTTATTTTTATTAAAAGAAAAAAGAAGTTCTAAGATAAATGTGCTGGGAAAATACACTGGCATGCAGAAAGGTACCAGTGCTTTCAATTTTTCACTTTCAGGCTGAATATCTCACCATCCACCACAGCTTTGAGCGTGAGACATTTTATAAACAACCATCTTGGCTATCTCATATATAAATTTGACTTGCAACTATTTAGTATATGATTAGTTATGCAGATTTTTGTCATTTCTCTGCATTGTTACTGTTTTGCTCCTTAGTTTGTTAGTATTTTGTAAATCCACCTTTGGTTTTAACACTGTCTAAATCCTGGGCATGCTCTCGATCAGAGTCAAGCATGTCTTGACTAAAATCCAGTCCCAGGTCTCTCCCACTTGTTCCCGATTTTGGTGCAAACTGTTCGACTCACTTGGGAATGTATGCAGCTTTTTCTTTAACTCTACCCACAAGTGTTCGATAAGCTTGAGGTCTGGGGACTGTGATGGCCAAGCCCACACCTCTACTTCATTGTCGTTGAACCAGTTCTTCATCAATCTCGACATAAGCTTTAGTTCGATGTACTACTGGAACACTATGTTACATAGTATTACATAGTTACTTAGGTTGAAAAAAAGACCTAGGTCCATCTAGTTCAACCTTCCTCCACCAGTTTTACATTTGGTCACTAAGTCATTTATAACCAACAATGTTTTGTGTACTGAGGAAGTCATCCAGTCCTTTTTTAAAAGCTGTTATAGTATCTGCCATTACTACCTCTTGTGGTAGGGCATTCCACAGTCTGACTGCTCTAACTGTAAAGAACGCTTTCCTATTTAGCTGTCGGAATCGCTTTTCTTCCACTCGCAGTGAGTGCCCCCTGGTCCTTAGTATTGTCTTTTGAAGAAATACGTCCTGTGCCAGTCCTTTATATTGACCACACATGTATTTATACATATAAATGAGATCTCCTCTGAGACGTCTTTTTTCTAAGCTAAACCTATCTAACTTTTTCAACCTGTCATCATATGGGAGGCCTTCCATTCCTTGTAGTAGTCTAGTTGCCCGCATTTGAACTGACTCTAACTTCTGAATGTCCTTTTTAAAATGTGGAGCCCAAAACTGGGTCCCATATTCCTGATGTGGCCTTACAAGTGATTTATAGAGGGGTAACAATATGTTGGGATCACGGGATCTAATTTCTCTTTTTATACACCCTAAAATCTTGTTTGCTTTAGCAGCTGCTGCTTGACATTGAGTGCTGCTGCTCATCTTATTTGTAATGAGAATACCCAAGTCCTTCTCTTGTTCTGTAGTCCCGAGTTTACTTCCATTTAATGTATACGCAGTTATAGGATTACTCCGTCCTAGGTGCATTACTTTACATTTATCAACATTAAATCTCATTTGCCAAGTATCTGCCCATTCTGACATCTTATCTAGATCTTGATAGTACAATATTACAAAAAGGTCAGTTTTTAATATCCTACATAGTTTGGTGTCATCAGCAAAGACTGACACTTTACTGTCAATCCCATCCACAAGGTCATTAATAAAGAGATTAAAAAGAATCAGTCCTAGCACAGATCCCTGTGGTACCCCACTGCTGACTATAGCCCATTTAGAGAATGTACCATTTATGATTACACTTTCTTTCCTATCTTTTAGCCAATTCCTTACCCAGTTGCATGTAGTTTCCCCTAGTCCTTGCTTCTGGAGCTTTAGTATAAGGGCTGCTTTACACGCTGCGACATTGCTAGCATCGGCTAGCGATGTCGCGTGCGATAGCACCCGCTCCTGTCGGTGGCATGATATGTGGTGAACACTGCCGTACGAACATTATCGCTACGGCAGCGTCACACGCACATACAGTCATATGAAAAAGTTTGGGCACCCCTATTAATGTTAACCTGTTTTCTTTATAACAATTTGGGTTTTTGCAACAGCTATTTCAGTTTCATATATCTAATAACTGATGGATTGACTAATATTTCTGGATTGAAATGAGGTTTATTGTACCAACAGAAAATGTGCAATCCGCATTCAAACAAAATTTGACCGGCGCAAAAGTATGGGCACCCTTATCAATTTCTTGATTTGAAGACTCCTAACTACTTTTTACTGCAGACACAAAGAGGAACCTGTGGAAAAGAAAGCGCAATAGGGTCTTACACTGACAAACAGGGGGTGAAAGAAGAGTAATCCTACTCACCAATCAGGGTTGTGACAGGCACAACTCCTGTAACAGCATAGGTATGGATCAAAGGCAGCAGTACCCCAAGCGGCTGATGGCAGAGAGAAATAGTAGAACGGGGCTTTAAAGCCCCGTTCTACTATTTCTCTCTGCTAACTACTTTTTACTGACTTACTAAAGCACTAAATTGGTTTTGTAACCTCATTGAGCTTTGAACTTCATAAGCAGGTGTATCCAATCATGAGAAAAGGTATTTAAGGTGGCCACTTGCAAGTAGTTCTCCTATTTGAATCTCCTATGAAGAGTGGCATCATGGGCTCCTCAAAACAACTCTCAAATGATCTGAAAACAAAGATTATTCAACATAGTTGTTCAGGGGAAGGATACAAAAAGTTGTCTCAGAGATTTAAACTGTCAGTTTCCACTGTGAGGAACATAGTAAGGAAATGGAAGAACACAGGTACAGTTCTTAATAAGCCCAGAAGTGGCAGGCCAAGAAAAATATCAGAAAGGCAGAGAAGAAGAATGGTGAGAACAGTCAAGGACAATCCACAGACCACCTCCAAAGACCTGCAGCTTCATCTTGGTGCAGATGGTGTCAATGTGCATCGGTCAACAATACAGTGCACGTTGCACAAGGAGAAGCTGTATGGGAGAGTGATGCAAAAGAAGCCATTTCTGCAAGCACGCCACAAACAGAGTCGCCTGAGGTATGCAAAAGCACATTTGGACAAGCCAGTTACATTTTGGAAGAAGGTCCTGTGGACTGATGAAACAAAGATTGAGTTGTTTGGTCATACAAAAAGGCGTTATGCATGGAGGCAAAAAAACACGGCATTCCAAGAAAAGCACTTGCTACCCACAGTAAAATTTGGTGGAGGTTGCATCATGCTTTGGGGCTGTGTGGCCAATGCCGGCACCGGGAATCTTGTTAAAATTGAGGTTCGCATGGATTCAACTCAGTATCAGCAGATTCTGGACAATAATGTGCAAGAATCAGTGACGAAGTTGAAGTTACGCAGGGGATGGATATTTCAGCAAGACAATGATCCAAAACACCGCTCCAAATCTACTCAGGCATTCATGCAGAGGAACAATTACAATGTTCTGGAATGGCCATCCCAGTCCCCAGACCTGAATATCATTGAAAATCTGTAGGATGATGTGACGCGTGCTGTCCATGCTCGGCGACCATCAAACTTAAATGAACTGGAATTGTTTTGTAAACAGAAATGGTCAAATATAGCTTCATCCAGGAACTCATTAAAAGCTACAGGAAGCGACTAGAGGCTGTTATTTTTGCAAAAGGAGGATCTACAAAATATTAATGTCACTTTTATGTTGAGGTGCCCATACTTTTGCACCGGTCAAATTTTGTTTAAATGCTAATTGCACATTTTCTGTTAGTATAATAAATCTCATTTCAATCCAGAAATATTACTCAGTCCATCAGTTATTAGATATATGAAACTGAAATAGCTGTTGCAAAAACCCAAATTGTTATAAAAAAAAAGGTTAACATTAATAGGAGTGCTCAAACTTTTTCATATGACTGTACCTGCCTAGCGATGTCACTGTGACCGGCGAACTGCCTTCTTTCTAAGGGGGCGGTTCGTTCAGCGTCACAGCGACGTCACAGCAGCGTCACTGAAAAGCCGCCCAATAGAAAAGGAGGGGAGGAGATGAGCGGCTGGAACATCCAGCCGACCTCCTTCCTTCCTCCTTTTCCAGTAGACGCAGGTAAGGAGATGTTTATCGTTCCAGCGGCGTCAGACATAGCGATGTGTGCTGCCGCAGGAACGACAAACAACATTGTTACTGCAGCAGCAACGATAATTGGGAAGAGGGGGGCATGTCACCGATGAGCGATTTTGAACGTTTTTGTGATGATTCAAACTCACTTATAGGTGTCACACACAACGACATCACTAAAGCGGCCGGATGTGCGTCATAAATTCCGTGACTCCAACGAGATCGCTTTAGCGATCTCGTAGCGTGTAAAGCCACCTTTAGGCTATTATGTGGCACAGTATCAAATGCCTTTGCAAAGTCCAAATAAATCACATCAGCTGCATTACCAATATCCAGGTTTGCACTTACCCCCTCATAGAACCAGGGCCGGATTATAGGCGGGGCAGGCGGGGCTGGAGCCCAGGGGCCCCCACCAAAAGAGCTTCTAAGGGGGCCCCCACCATACTTGGCACTAGGCACCTGTCAGCATTTTTTTTTTCACACCCTCTCCCCCTCCGTAAAGACAGTCTAATAAATCAGCTGTGTTTTCGGGGGGGGGAGGGGCACCGCTATTTATTTGCATCTGCGTCTTTAAGACGCAAAAACAAACTGCGGGCACAGGACGCTGATTGACCTCGGAAGTACCAGCGGCCGCTTGAACTTCCGGGGTCAGAGGTGTGCTAATGCTCCCTGCTATGTGCTGCGGCCGTACCTAGAAGCAGGGGCACGGTGTGGTGGGCCGCTGTCTGCTGTCCCCGCTGCGCTCCTTACATGCCAGGCACACTAGCAGGAGCAGGAGGCAGCGCGCTGTGCGCCGGCTCTGCTGTGCGCCGGCTCTGCTGTGTGCCGGCATGTACACTGCAGAGGAGCGCAGCAGAGCCGATGACCGCAGCTTCCTGTTTCCGTTCCTATTCAAATGTATTTGCGTCTTTCAGACGTAAATACATTTGAACAGCGCGCCGGGACTGGGCCCCGCCCCCGACGTGCAGCAACGTGATGAGATCAGCACCTCGCTGACGTCATCACAGTGCTGCCGGCGCCACACTGGGGACATGAGGAAGCGAGCGCTCCATGAAGGAGCTGAAGAGACAGGTGTAATTAATGGGGATGAGTGAGGAGGGGCAGAGGACACATAACGGGGAACATTTGTGAAGGAACACAGCTCTGTGACAGGCAGAGGAGGAGTACTGTATTCCGAGGGAGGGGGGGAGCAGTGTAATTTGTGTGTGTAGGGGGTGATGAGGGTTGTATTGTGTGTGGGGGGAGGGGTAATGGAGGGTGCATTGTATTGTGTGTGGAGGGAGGGGTAATGGAGGGTGCATTGTATTGTGTGTGGGGGGGAGGGGTAATGGAGGGTGTATTGTGTGTGGGGGGAGAGGTCATGAGGGGTGCATTGTGTTTGTGTGTGGGGAGAGGTAATGAGGGGTGCATTGTATTGTGTGTGTGTGTGTGTGTGTGGGGAGAGGGGTAATGGGTGCATTGTATTGTGTGTGGGGAGAGGGGTAATGGGGGGTGCATTGTATTGTGTGTGGGGAGAGGGGTAATGGGGGGTGCATTGTATTTTGTGTGGGGAGAGGGGTAATGGGGGGTGCATTGTATTGTGTGTGGGGAGAGGGGTAATGGGGGTTGCATTGTATTGTGTGTGGGGAGAGGGGTAATGGGGGGTGCATTGTATTGTGTGTGCGGAGAGGGGTAATGGGGGGGTGCATTGTATTGTGTGTGAGGAGAGGGGTAATGGGGGGTGCATTGTATTGTGTGTGGGGGGAGGGGTAATGGGGGGTGCATTGTATTGTGTGTGTGTGTGGGGAGGGGTAATGGGGGGTGCATTGTATTGTGTGTGGGGAGGGGTAATGGGGGGTGCATTGTATTGTGTGTGGGGAGGGGTAATGGGGGGTGCATTGTATTGTGTGTGGGGAGGGGTAATGGGGGGTGCATTGTATTGTGTGTGGGGAGGGGTAATGGGGGGGTGCATTGTATTGTGTGTGGGGAGGGGTAATGGGGGGTGCATTGTATTGTGTGTGGGGAGGGGTAATGGGGGGTGCATTGTATTGTGTGTGGGGAGGGGTAATGGGGGGTGCATTGTATTGTGTGTGGGGAGGGGTAATGGGGGGTGCATTGTATTGTGTGTGGGGAGGGGTAATGGGGGGTGCATTGTATTGTGTGTGTGTGTGGGGAGGGGTAATGGGGGGTGCATTGTATTGTGTGTGTGTGTGGGGAGGGGTAATGGGGGGTGCATTGTATTGTGTGTGTGTGTGGGGAGGGGTAATGGGGGGTGCATTGTATTGTGTGTGTGTGTGGGGAGGGGTAATGGGGGGTGCATTGTATTGTGTGTGTGTGTGGGGAGGGGTAATGGGGGGTGCATTGTATTGTGTGTGTGTGGGGAGGGGTAATGGGGGGTGCATTGTGTGTGTGTGTGTGTGTGTAGGGGTAATGGGGGTTGTATTGTGTGTGTGTGTGTGTGTGTGTAGGGGTAATGGGGGGTGCATTGTATTGTGTGTGTGTGTAGGGGTAATGGGGGGTGCATTGTATTGTGTGTGTGTAGGGGTAATGGGGGGTGCATTGTATTGTGTGTGTGTAGGGGTAATGGGGGGTGCATTGTATTGTGTGTGCGTGTGTGTGTAGGGGTAATGGGGGGTGCATTGTATTGTGTGTGCGTGTGTGTGTAGGGGTAATGGGGGGTGCATTGTATTGTGTGTGCGTGTGTGTGTAGGGGTAATGGGGGGTGCATTGTATTGTGTGTGCATGTGTGTGTAGGGGTAATGGGGGGTGCATTGTATTGTGTGTGCGTGTGTGTGTAGGGGTAATGGGGGTGCATTGTATTGTGTGTGTGGGGGGAGGGGTAATGTGTGTGTGTGGGGGTGCATTGTATTGTGTGTGTGTGAGTAGGGGGAGGGGTAATGGGGGGTGCATTGTATTGTGTGTGTGTGTGGGGAGGGGTAATGGGGGGTGCATTGTATTGTGTGTGTGTGTGTGGGGAGGGGTAATGGGGGGTGCATTGTATTGTGTGGGGAGGGGTAATGGGGGGTGCATTGTATTGTGTGTATAGGGGTTATGGGGGGTGCATTGTATTGTGTGTGTGTGTGTGTGGGTAATGGGGGGTGCATTGTATTGTGTGTGTGTGTAGGGGTAATGGGGGGTGTATTGTGTGTGTAGGGGTAATGGGGGTTGTATTGTGTGTGTGTGCGTGTGTGTGTAGGGGTAATGGGGGGTGCATTGTATTGTGTGTGTGTGTGTGTGTGTGTGTGTAGGGGGTGATGGGGGGTGCATTGTAGTGTGTGTGTGTGTGTGTGTCAGAGATGTGTGTGTAAGAAGCAGTACTGTGTTTGTATATATGAATTAGAGCAGTCTGTGCGTCCCCCCCCCAGAACTATATGGGTTCCCCAGAGCGCTATGTCACCCATCGCAGTGATGAGTACACCACCAGAGCTGTTTGCCACTCCAGTAACGTCTATGCCCCCTGCCCCTCCTGTAATGTATATATCGTAGCCCCCAGCCCCTCCTGTGATGTATATACAGCAGTGCTGTCAGTGTGCAGTCATGTGTGTTAGTGACAGCCATCGTGAAACAGCCACATGTCCTGAAGGAGCTGGACGGAAACAAGCAGGAGAGGTGAGTGAGGCTGCTGGCGACTTTCCCATATTAATACCTGTAAGGGCTCATGCGCACGTAACTGCTGAATATTCTGCAGCGATTTGACAGCACATGTGCGCGTCAAATCGCTGCAGAAACACTGCATAATGGATGCAGTTTTTCTGTACAAAAAAAGCTGATTTCCTGCGCTCTGGCTGCTGCCCCCACCATAGACAGAGCGGGAGCTGCATCCATAGCGCACGGAATAATTGACATGCTCATTTTATGAACGCACGGATTTGGGTCAACATTTTGGCACCCAAATCGCTGCGTTCATAAAAGCAATGGGTGCACGTATCATGCACAATCTACATAGATTGTATAGGGGACGCAGGACGCATGCATTTACACTGCAGTGCTATACGCAGCGTAAATGCATGTAATTACGCAACGTGCGCACGAGCCCTAATGCGTCTGTGTCTGCATATATGTCAGTGTATATAACTGTGCATATATTTGTCTGTTTATATGTATTTTTCTGAATTTGTCTTCAAATATGTATATACGCATGCCTGTATGTGTGTGTGCGTGTCTGTGTGTGGATGGGGTCCACTGAGACGCTTTCACCCGGAAGCCACAAAAACCTGGAGCCGGCCCTGGCTGCCTTAACATTGGGATCAATAAAAAATATGTGACAAAAGCGGGCTTTACACGCTACAATATATCTAACGATGTCTCGGCGGGGTCACGTCGTAAGTGACGCACATCCGGCATCGTTAGTGATATTGTAGTGTGTGACAGCTACGTGCGACCCTGATTGTGCGTTAAAACGTTGATTGCATACACGTCGTTCATTTTCTAAAAATTGAACGTCTCTTTGTTCATCGTTCTTGAGGCAGCACACATCGCTCCATGTGACACCCCGGGAACGATGAACTGCAGCTTACCTGCGTCCCGCCGGCAATGCGGAAGGAAGGAGGTGGGCGGGATGTTTACGTCCCGCTCATCTCCGCCCCTCCGCTTCTATTGGCCGGCCGCTGTGTGACGTCCCTTTCACTTCAGGAAGTGGATGTTCGCCGCCCACAGCGAGGTCATTTGGAAGGTAAGTACGTGTGACGGGGGTTAATCGTTTGTGCGACACGGGCAACAAATTGCCTGTTCCGCACATACGATGGGGGCGTGTGCGATCGCGTACGAGATCGAAATGTGTAAAGCAGCCTTAACTCTACTTTCTGTGTGTAAGTGGACAGCTGTGATTTATCCTGGACTGTATCTGTATTGTAGTACTGTAAATCTGAATGTGGCAGAACAGGATAAGATAAATGTTCATTGGATTTATATCTAAATGCTACGGTTCGTGCTCTACTGTTATGGCTAAAAATGTTAATGTTATGGGGCCCCCACCAGATTTTCTGCCCAGGGGCCCCCACCAACCTTAATCTGGCACTGCATAGAACCCCAACAGGTTTGTTAGACACGACTTCATCGTGCTGTCTGTCAGTTATTATATTATTTTCTGCAATATATTTTTGCATGTCATCCCTTAAAATGCCCTCAAAGACTTTGCATACTACTGATGTCAGACTAACTGGACGGTAGTTGCTTCATCTACCCTCTTACCTTTCTTAAATATCGTACCACATCAGCAATCTTCCAATCCTGAGGCACCAACCCTGTTACAAGCGATTCTAAAAAGATGAGATACAGCGGTCTGTCAATTACGGAGATCAATTCCCTCAATATTCATGGATGAATGCCATCTTGCCCTGGGGATTTGTCAATGTTGAATTTACTCAGATGAAGGCGTACTTCTTCTTCTGTTAAATTGATTATATCGAGTGGTGAACTTTGATTTTTTACTTGTTGAATGATCCCTTGTACAGTCAGTTCCTTGGTGAACACAGATGAGAAATGCCTATTTAATATCTCAGTCTTTTGTTTGTCCTCTATAACTAACTTGTTATTATATTTTAAGGGGCCAATACTATCCTTTGTTTTTCTTTTGGCATTAATGTATTTATAAAAGATTTTGGGATTTATTTTAATGTCATTGGTGATTTTCGTTTCAGTAGCTAGTTTTGCTTGTTTGATTTCTTTTTTACATTTCCTATTGATATCTTTATACTTCTGAAATGCTATTTCTGTATTCTCAGCCTTTAAGATTTTAAATGCCCTTTGTTTTTGTTTTATTATACTTTGTACAGTCTTATTTATCCATAGTGGTTTCTTTTTATTCCTGGACATTTTATTACCAGATGGTATAAGTTTTTTACATGACTCTAGCAGTATATCCTTAAACTTTCCCCATTTGTGTTCAGTATCCCCAGTTACCATGACTTTGTCCCAATCTACACATTTAAGCTCTTCCCTTAGGCGGGCTTTGCACACTACGACATTGCAGGTGCGATGTCGGTGGGGTCATGTCGAAAGTGACGCACTTCCTGCGTTACTCTTGACATCGTAGTGTGTAAATCCTAGATGATACAATTAACAAGCGCAAAAGCGTCATAGTCGTATCATCGGTGTAGCATCGGCGAAATTCCATAATTACGCTGACGCGATGGTCCGATGTTATTCCTCGCTCCTGCGGCAGCACACATCGCTGTGTGTGAAGTCGCAGGAGCAAGGAACATCTACCTGCGTCACCGCGGCTCCCGTCGGCGATGCGGAGGGAAGGAGGTGGGCGGGATGTTTACATTTTGCTCATCTCCGCCCCTCCGCTCCTATTGGCCGCCTGCCGTGTGATGTCGCAGTGATGCCGCACGACCCGCCCCCTTAATAAGGCGGTTCGCCGGCCAGAGCGACGTCGCACGGCAGGTGAGTGCATGTGAAGCAGCCGTAGCGATAATATTTGCTACGGCAGCTATGACAATGATATCGCAGCTGCGACGGGGGCGGGGACTATCGCGCTTGGCATCGCAGCATCGGCTTGCGATGTCGCAGTGTGCAAAGTACCCCTTAATGTGTTGAAATCAGCTTTCCTAAATTTCCAGGTTTTAGCATTTCCCCTTTGAAATGTTCTATTGAATATTACGTTGAAGCTTACCATATTATGATCACTGATGCCCAAGTGCTCCCGGACCTGTAGATAGGAAATTGTAGCCGATCTATTTGACAGGACCAGGTCTAACAAATTATCTCCCCTCGTCGGTTCATCTACCATCTGAGAGAGGAAATTGTCTTGAATATTAGATAACTATTTACAGCTTTTAGCACAACCAGAAGATTCTATGCCCCACTGTATGTCTGGATAGTAGAAATCCCCCATAATAAGAACCCGATTATTATTATTAGCTGCCTTTTCAATTTGTTGCAGCATTTCACCCTCTATTTGTTCAGGTATGTTAGGAGGCTTATAGCAAACTCCAATTAGCATTTTTCCATTATTCTCCTCCCCATGTACATTTACCCATACTGACTCTACATTGTTGCAGTTCCCCCCAATGTCATCATTCAACACAGGTTTTAGGGTAGATTTGATAAATATACACACCCCACCACCTTATTTGTCTTTCCTGTCCTTCCTAAATGTACTATAACCCTGTATGTTTGTCACCCAGTCATGGCTTTCATCCAGCCAGGTTTCCGTAATGCCCACCACATTATAATCCATGGTTGACATGAGTCTCTAATTCATTCATTTTGTTTGCAAGACTTCTTGCATTTACCAGTAGACATTTAACCCCTTCAGCCCCCGGGCACTTTCCGTTTTTGCGTTTTTGTTTTTTGCTCCCCTTCTTCTGAGAGGCGTAACATTTTTATTTTTCCATCAATCTTGCCATATGAGGGCTTGTTTTTTGCGGGACGAGTTGTACTTTTAAATGAAACCATAAGTTTTACCATATAGTGTACTGGAAAACGGCAAAAAAATTCCAAGTGCGGAAAAATTGCAAAAAAAGTGTGATCGTACAATAGTTTTTGAGATATTTTATTCACTGTGTTCACTATATGGTAAAACTGAGGTATCTATGTGATGCCTCAGGTCGGTGCGAGTTTGTAGACACCAAACATGTATAGGTTTACTTGTATCTAAGGGGTTAAAAAAAATTCACAAGTTTGTCCAATAAAAGTGGCGCACGTTTTGCGCCATTTTCCGAAACCCGTAGCGTTCTTATTTTTAAGGATCTATGGCTCAGTGATGGCTTATTTTTTGCGTCTCGAGCTGACGTTTATAATGGTACCATTTTTGCGCAGATGCTACGTTTTGATCGCCTGTTATTGCATTTTGCGTAAAACTTGCGGCGACCAAAAAACGTAATTTTGGCGTTTGGAATTTTTTTGCGACTACGCCGTTTACCAATCAGATTAATTGATTTTATATTTTGATAGATCGGGCATTTCTGAACGCGGCGATACCAAATATGTGTATATTTATTTATTTTTTAACCCTTTAATTTTCAATGGGGGGAAAGGGGGGTGATTTGAACTTTTAGGTTTTTTGTTTTTTTTTTTATTTTTTAAAACTTTTTTTTTACTTTTTTTTTTTATTTTACTAGTCCCCCTAGGGGGCTATAGCGATCAGCAATCCGATTGCTGATCGCTATCTGCTGTAATCAGCAGATTCAGTCACTTTGGTTTTCCCTCTGCTCTCGGCCGAGGGAAAATGAAAGTGAAACTTCGTAGCTGCAGGCGTCATCACATGACCCTGTGCTACGATGGCAACCACCGATAGTCACGTGATAACACACGTGACTTCCGGTGGGGGCGGCGGTGAGTAACAAACATGGCCGCGCGCATTTAAATCTTGCTGCCAGACTTTGGCAGCAAGATTTAAGGGGTTAATGGCCGCGGGTGGAAGCGATTCCACCCGCGGCTAGCAGGCACATATGTCAGCTGTTGAAAACAGCTGATATGTGTGCCGATCCACGCCGCCTGCCCGCGGCAGGGGGCGGGGCTTAACGGGACACGATCCTGGACGGATAGATCCGTCCAAGGTCGTGAAGGGGTTAATACTATTAACACCTTTATTACTCCTAGTCTCCCTACGTTCCTTGCATGTCCCATCCCCCCCAATCCTTCATGTACCCCTACCATCTCACTATCTCTATCTGCTCTATCTTTCCTTTTTTTTGCTCCACTACCCTCTTTCCCCCCAGATCCTAGTTTAAAAGCTCCTTCATCCATCTGACCATTTTCTCCCCCAGCACAGCGGTATCCTCCCAATTGAGGTGCAGCCCTTCCCTACCGTAGAGCCTGTAGCCGACTGAGAAGTCGGCCCAGTTCTCCATGAACCCAAACCCTTCCTTCCTGCACCAATTTCTAAGCCACATATTTATCTCCCTAAGCTTCCGCTGTCTTTCTAGTGATGCTCGTGGCACCGGTAGTATTTCTGAAAATACCACCTTGGAGGTCCTGGACTTCAGCTTCTCTCCTAGTTCCCTGTAATCATTTTTAAGGACCTTCCACCTGCCTCTAACTTTGTCATTAGTACCAATGTGTACCATGACCACTGGGTTTTCCCTAGCCCCACCCAGCAATCTGTCTATCCGATCCGCAACATGCCAAACCCGAGCACCTGGCAGACAACACACTATTCGGCATTCACGGTCTCGGCGACAGATGACCATGTCTGTCTTTTCCACTGCCATGTTTGTCATGTCAGACCTGCTAAACTTTGTGATGAGCCGACTTGTTGACCAGTCATGCTGTTGACCAACTAAAATTCCATAAAGCCCCTGGCCAAGACGGTCTTACAAATGAGTATTCCAAAAAGCCCCTACATCACAAGGATTTTTAATTAAGCTTTTCCCAGGGGTCCTTCCTTGAAAAGATGCTCAAGGCTCTTTATAATAACCCTCCTTAAACCCGGGAAGTCCCCGGATGTCTCATCCAATTTTAGACCAATCAACAACAAATGGGACACAATTGTGAAGTTGAACGATATTTATTGCTTATTTTAAATTTTTGTAAAAAATAAAAAACTAAAAATTGGGGCGTGCAATATTATTCGTCCTCTTTTAGTTAATACTTTGTAGCGCCACATTTTGGTGCGATTGCAGCTGCAAGTCGCTTGGGGTATGTCTCTATCAGTTTTCCACATCGAGAGACGGAAATTCTTGCTCATTCTTCCTTTGCAAATAGCTTGAGCTGAGTGTGGTTGGATGGAGAGCGTTTGTGAACCGCAGTTTTCAGCTCTTTCCACAGATTCTCGATTGGATTCAGGTCTGGACTTTGACTTGGCCATTCTAACACCTGGATACGTTTATTTGTAAACCATTCCATTGTAGCTTTTGCTTTCTGTTTGGCATCATTGTCTTGTTGAAAGGTCTCAGGTCTTTTGCAGACTCCAACAGGTTTTCTTCAAGAATGGTCCTGTATTTGGCTCCATCCATCTTCCCATCAATTTTAACCATCTTCCCTGTCCCTGCTGAAGAAAAGCAGGCCCAAACCATTATGCTGCCACCACCATGTTTGACAGTGGGGATGGTGTGTTGCTTTTATGCCAAACATATCGTTTGATATTGTGCCCAAAAAGTTCGATTTTGGTTTTATCTGGCCAGAGCACCTTCTTCCACATGTTTAGTGTGTCTCCCAGGTGGCTTGTGGCAAACTTTAAACAACACTTTTTTATTGATATCTTTGAGAAATGGCTTTCTTCTTGCCACTCTTCCATAAGGCTAGATTTGTGCAGTGTACAACTGATTGTTGTCCTATGGACAGACTCTACTACCTCAGCTGTAGATCTTTGAAGTTCAACCAGAGTGATCATGGGCCTTTTGGCTGCATCTCTGATCAGTCTTCTCCTTGTTTGGCATGAAATGTTTGAGGGATGGCTGCGTCTTGGTAGATTTGCAGTGGTATGATACTCCTTCCATTTCAATATGGAAATATTCGCTTGCACAGTGCTTCTTGGGATGTTCAAAAGTTTTGGAAATCTTTTTGTAACCAAATCCGACTTTAAACTGCTCCACAACAGTATCACGGACCTGACTGTTGTGTTCCTTGGTCTTTATGATGCTCTCTGTACTTTAAACAGAACACTGAGACTATATCAGAGCAGGTGCATTTAAACGCAGACTTCATTACACACAGTTGGATTATATTTATCATCATCAGTCATTTAGGACAACATTGGATCATTCAGAGATCCTCAATGAACTTCTGGAGTGAGTTTGCTGCACTGAAAGTAAAGGGGGCGGATAATATTGTACGCCCCAATTTTCAGTTTTTTATTTTTTAAAAAGTTCAAAATAAGTAATAAATATAATTCACCTTCACAATTGTGTCCCACTTGTTGATTCTTCACCATAAAATGTAAATTTTCATCTTTATGTTTGAAGCATGAAAAGTGGGAAAAGGTTGAAAAATTCAAGAGGGTCGAATACTTTGGCAAGGCACTGTGTATATGTATGTATGTGTATATATATATATATATATATATATATATATATATATATATATATTTGAACAATTGAGCAATGCACATCTCGTATTTAATGCATATGCCACTCCATAAAGGATTTTTAGAGAAAATTGAATACAAGAGTTTTATAGGCTGAGTATAAAATATAACAACTTTATTTAATATAAAAAAGTTAAAAAGATTCAGTTTATATAATTACACTATCATGGTGCTAAATAATGGGTGAGAACCCACATGCTAGTGAGAGCCCAGGCAAGATCACCAAAGGAATGGGAAGTCCAAGAGAGGAAGGACTCAGTATAACTATAATCATATCATGGCTGACAAGTAGGGAGCCTCCAACACATACTCCAAAACATATAATGGATAAACTACCATGCAACTGACCAGTGTCAGGCTATTTCTATGCAAGAGGCAACAAACGAGTCAGCATAAAATTTATAAGGTTAAAGTCCTAAGACTTAGACATGGCTAAGATGGTCGCCTGGATGTCTCACACCAAGAAAAGAACCCTCCAACGCGCGTTTCATGGTACAGTAGATGTTAAGAGCTTCTTCAGGGAAGGTGTACCAAATAATGCAGCAAAAGGACCTTAAATAAGCGGTCATGTGACCGCATTGGATCTGCAATCTATCATTTGTGTCCTAGCCAATCGGGTCACCGCTCAGGCGCATGCGTGCAGCGCGCCCCACATCACATGCCCCCCGGCCATCAAGTGGGAGGAGGCGCATGGAACCCATAGTAACTATGGACGCTGAGCACCCCCGCCCATCAGAAGTAGGCCAGAGAGGTGGGCGAGGAGACGCGCGGCGCGCACGCACGAGCAGGGACCAGAAGGCGGGACACAGCCCTTAGCCAGAGTGTGTCTCTCAGCCAGTCGGGCTGCGCTTAGCGGCGCATTCGCACCGCGCGGTAAGAGTACACATATGTCCCCCGGCCATCCAGTGAGTGGAGATGCATGGAGCCCCTGGTTACCAGGGACCCCCAGCAACACCCCCACCATGTTAGGATGCCGTGCCGACGATGCGGACAAGTCACCGCACGGCACGGACGCGCACAACAGCCAGAGGGCGGGACACACAAATGGCTAAAGAATACAGACATGAATTATAACCAAAGTATGAGCATCTGAATGCCCACATCCTGAGATTACATCAGTATACATATATCACATCATAATGAATTAATCATATTAAACATAAGAAAAATAAGAATTTCTTTAAATGTGATCTTCTTAAAGTGACAGTGCGTCCATTTAAAGGGAGATAGGAAAATTTCTCATTCAGTTGTTCATTTCAGATCCAATATAAATTCCATCAACGGAATTTGAATAAGAAAAGAATCCTAAAACGGCAAAAATTGTAATTTTAGAAACTGGGAACAGGGGAAAGGAAGAACATATACTGGTAATAAAATCAAACAAAAAAACAAAACAAAAAGAATGATGCATTTTATATAGAAGGACTAGAGAAAAGGAGCGAAGTTTAATGCCTCATTAAGGCCCTTTGGTGTCACTGTATCTAGTATCGTGATCCATTTCATCTCACGTTGGGCCAAAAGTTTCTTGACATTACCCCCTCGTATGCCACAGTGGATTACGTCAATCCCCTTTACATTAAATGATTTAGGGTTGCACCCATGAACCAACTGGAAGTGGCAGGGAATGGTCTTTAATTCCGCCACATTGGTCGCTGTTACTGCCGCCCCAATATGTCTCACATGCTCCCTTACTTACACCCTGAGTTCTCTTATTGTCATGCCAATATAAATTCTATTGCAACCACATGTAGCATGATAGATGACATTCATGGTGGTGCAAGAGATGTGTTCTTTAATTGAAAAGGTTCTAATCCCATCACTGGCATGAAAAGTAGAGCAGCGAGAGACATTGGGGCAGGAGACACAGCGACCACATGGAAAGAAGCCCTTGAGAGGTCCAGAAGAGCCAAATAGACCAGGAGTCATAGGTGGAACATAGTGGCTCCTAACTAGATAATCCTTGAGATTTCTGCATCGTCTTGCAGTCATAAGTGACACCGGGGGTAAATGTGATTTTAATGTAGGATCGGATTGGAGTATCGGCCAAAATTTGGTCAAAATCCCCCTCATTTCTGACTATTTTTCATTAAATGTGGAGATGAACCTTGTATTCTGTGAGGGCACACCTTCATCTCTTCTCCCATGTAGTAACTCATTCCTGGACACCGACCTTGCTCTCTGGTAAGCTTTTTTAAGGGAACGGTTACTATAGCCCCTGTTTTTAAACCTCATTCTCAAATCATCTGCCTGATGTTCAAATACATTGTCCTGAGAGCAGAGTCGTCTCACCCTAAGGTACTGGCCAACCGGGATGGCACGTACAGTGGAGTTGGTATGGGCAAAGGTGGCATGCAATAAAGCATCAACTGATGTTGGTTTTCTATAGACATCTGTCTGTAGGGTGCCAAACTCATCTGCAATGATCTTAATATCCAAAAATTCAACTCCACTGTCACTGTAATTGTATGTTAATTTGATGTTAAAATTATTCCTATTGAGCTGATCCATGAAAACCCCGAGTTGAGAGATGGTACCCTGCCAGATGATCAGAAGATCATCAATGTATCTCACCCACATTGACACCATGGGGGCGGCCCATGCACCTCCGTCAACAAACAAACCCCCCTTCCAAAATCCGAGAAAGAGGTTTGCGTACGAAGGCGCACAGGCCGCGCCCATAGCGGTCCCCCGCCTCGGCAGCTAGATTCTATCTTTAAAGACGAAGAAGTTGTGGGTGAGTACATAGTCAAGGAGTTCGAGGAGCAGCTCACAGGTTCGTCCATCCCAATTGCTCATACCAAGGAAGAAATGAACTGTCTGTGGATGGATACCATGTTTTTTGGTATAGGCGGCTTCCTTGAATGGAGATTGCCCTTCCCGTGGTTGTTCCTTCCCGGTGAAAGATCTGGCTAGTTTCCTGCCAGCGTTGAGAAACATGTGATGGTGTCTCCGCGGCATTCTTGTTTTAGACCTGAGAATTTGTGATGAGCCAACTTGTTGGCTGTGATATTTTTGCCTAGACATCCACCTCATGTCTTTTGATTGGATATATAGACTTTATTTTGTATTCTTCCATCTGTCATGGCAGTCACATGATGAAGTTTCGCTATGTTTTTGAACTCGCTATCGATGAGCTGGATGGTGCAGTTTCTCTTTTCTTGGGAAATCTTCATGGCTGCTCCTTGATTTGAACCAGTGACTTTTTGCTTGGAATTCAACCTAATAACACACTGAGCGATTATGGAATGTGAGAACAGGTTGTAATTTGTAGTATATAGGAATAAAAAGAGTTTTCCACCATAAGGAGCAAAACAGTAACAATGCAATGACATGACAATAATCTGCATAACTAGTCATAGGCTAAATAGTTGCAAGTCAAATTTATGTATGAAATAGAAAAAATGATTGTCTATAAAACGAAGGTAGTCTCGTGTTCAAAGTTGTAGTGAATGGTAAGTTATGGCGCCTGAAAGTAAAACGTTCAGAATATTGTTACCCTTTCGCTTATTAGCGTATATTCATATCTTGCAGTAATTAATTTATATCACCACTAAAAATTCTACATGTGATCCAGTCATCAATGTTTCTGATATGGTAAAGGTAGTAAGCCCTCTTTTATCTTGGTACTCTAAATTTGCTCCTGAGGAAAAGTAACAGTCATTCGACACAGATGTCTGTATCAATTGCCAACATTACATCCATTTGTGTACATGGTTCTGTAATAATCATACTGTCTGTATAGCTAATAGCCTAAGAGCAGATTGTGGCATTTCCATAGCCAAATAATTTCTAGTCTTTGGATCATACTTTGTTACTTATAGCTGGCTACAGAAATAGAGCTTTATACCAAGCAAACAGTCCCCTGGCTTACAGATTCAATGCTATTTTAGGACAGGCATTTCTATTACTGTAAGGGTGGCTTTGCACGTTGCAACATCGCACGTGCGAAGTCGGTGGGGTCAAATCGAAAGTGACGCACATCTGGCGTCACTTTCGACATCGTTGTGTGTAAATCCTAGATGATACGATTAACGAGCGCAAAAGCGTCATTATCGTATCATCGGTGCAGGCTCCGACTTTTTCATAATTACGCTGCCGCGACAGGTCCGATGCTGTTCCTCGTTCCTGCGGCAGCACACATCGCTGTTTGTAAAGCCGCATGAGCGAGGAACATCTCCTTACTTGCCGCCGGCGGCTATACGGAAGGAAGGAGGTGAGCGGGATGTTTACATCCTGCTCATCTCCGCCCCTCTGCCGTTATTGGCCACCTGCCATGTGACGTCGCTATGACGCCGCATGACCCGCCCCCTTAGGAAGGAGGCAGGTCGCCGGCCAGAGCGACGGTCGCAGGGCAGGTGCGTGCATGTGAAGCTGGCGTAGCGATAATGTTCGCTATGCCAGCTATCACAAGATATCGTACCTGCGACGGGGCGGGGACTATCGCGTGTGACATCGCAGCATCGGCTTGCGATGTCACAACGTGCAAAGCCCGCCTAAGACATAACAGTGAGTGTTACACAATACTATAAAAAGCCTTGTTTTACCCTGGAGCTTTCATTATTAATTATGGAAGAACACAACTAATTCTTCTTACATAGTAAAATAAAACAATACAATCAGTAGCATTGCTAGAAAGGGAAGGGGCACTTCCACTCTCCATCTTCTAGGCAGCAGGTGGCATGCCCAAGTCTTTGGTGAAGGCAAAGCAGCTATGTCACTTCATTGCTCTCCCTGTGTTTGTATGTTAACTGCATTGGACAGGTCAGTTACTCAAGATCTCAGGGTAGAGTAAAGGCCCTGTCACACACAGAGATAAATCTTTGGCAGATCTGTGGTTGCAGTGAAATCATGGACATATTGTTCCATTTGTACACAGCCACAAACCTGGCACTGATTGTCCACAATTTCACTGCAACCACAGATCTGCCGCAGATTTATCTCTGTGTGTGACAGGGACTTAAGTCTACCTTTTTTCAGAGCCATTATTGCTTTTAAAAAAGCACTCTTGTTTCTATATTAGATTTTGAGTGGTACTCAGCACACTATTTTTAACACCTTCATGTCCAGAAGTACCTGTGCGTCCAAGGCTCTGTCGCTAACTTTGATGCGGGCTCACACACTAGGCCCACACATGTTGGCTGATCTGATCATACTTTGAAAAGGTGACTGGAAATTATGAGACTCAGAGGTCTAAACTAAGAGGCATAGCTTCACCAGCTTCTTCTCATCCTGCTCCCCTATGTCACGGTCATCTCTGTTGTAGAGACTAGAGGCAGATTCTGGGCCAGAGTCTCTTTGCCTTGAATCTCTGTAGATTAAATATATTCCCTTACCTTTGGAGAGGAGAGGATTAGTGTCAGTATTCCTTGCCAGCAAGCATTCTCACTACCTTCCCCGGTGTTTCTGGTTTGGACCACTCCCAGTCTCTATATATACCCTCTGTTCCCAGTAGAGGGTGCTGGTTATTCTCTTACTCATTTCGATGCTTGGCCTGGAGGTGGAAGGAGCTGGTGGAGCCCTCTCTGCAAGGTGATGTGTAGCCTGCAGTCTTGGTGCTGACTGCAGCAATCTGTTGTTGTGTTTCCCCCTGTCTTTCTTTCCTTCCCTTGATGTTTTATTAGTGCAGCGGTGGTACTAGTGTTTCTCACCTGCCAGCTCACCAGCCAAGGCTATTACAGGGTCTGAGAGGGTCTCGGGTATCCTATTTGATATCAGGTGTGCAACCTGTCTATGAACTGGCTAGGAGTATAGGGTACAGCTGCAGGTGAGTGAAGGAGGTGTCCCATTTTCCCCTCACTAGCGCTGGGCCCACCGTTGTTAAAGTGTCTCTAGTGTACCTCTTGTGTTGTAGTGTGTTGCGTTGTGCGCCATATTTCCGGGGTCAGTCGGTGATAGCCTTGAGCGCAAGTTCTCTTTCTATTCACACACACACACACACACACACACACACACACATATGGAGAGACCTTCTTATCTATAGAATGGGGCAGTCTTGACTAGGACCTATATCAGACCAGTCATGTGAGAATGAATCATCTATAACTCAACCTTTTACCTCCTTTTTATGTATATTTTGCACCAAAAACTGGGACATATCCTTGAATTAGGGGAGAAATAAAACATTTCCAATCTGCAATGCTGCACGTAATGTAATTTTTTGTAATAACACGTATAATCTTACATCTTGAATCAAAGTCAATTTCTTATATGTAAAACAATTTACCCTAGCAATGTAATAATAACATCTTAGTAACCCGCTTGGAGGATATGGAAAAGAATAGACAATGCTCCCGAGGTGCCGATTGTTTGGAATACATTTACACCTCACTTGCCACTATTCAAGATTTACTGCATGTTCACATATCTATAATAAATGAAATAATAAAATAAGGTTTACTGTACCACTGTCAATCAGCCGCTTTGCTCCATGAAAGTTTGATGAAATAATGGCATTAAACAATGGAGTGATGAGTTATTTAGTGCATTGACTTCAGCATTGCGTGACAGCAACAATTTCAAGAGCTCACAATTTTTAGTGTGGAGAGCAGTGAAATGCAATGGGCTGTCAATAAATGAAAACAGAATTATAAAGCGACTGCATAACATTCATAAGAACATCTTTTGCATAGGTGACACTTTAAATAGATTGTTTCACTGTGAATCATTATCCATTTATATGCCATAAACGAGTAAATAATGGAAGACCGAAATCTAAGGTTCTTTGCGTGAATGTGTGGATCTATGTGGCTTACAAACTTATGTATATATACAGTATATTATTTACTTTATGTTAACAAGGGGACATGAGACTGAACATGTGCAGTGCATCTGAGGACTTTCTTAAATGGAAGGTGTCGTCCAAAAAAAAAAAAATTTCAATAACTGAAAAAATGTAAAGTTTTAATGTTTTGTTTAAATATTATTTATTTTTAATTGAGTAAAATATAAAGAAAAAAAAAAATGTTTTCCACACCCCCAAATGCTCTGCTGCATGCACGTTCCCCAAAATGCTCTGCTGCACACACATCCCCAAAATGCTCTGCCGCATGCACTCCACCCAAATGCTCTGCCGCACGCACTCCCCTTTAATGCTCTGCCGCATGCACGCTCCCCCAATGCTCTGCCGCATGCACACCCTCAAATGATCTGCGACACGTATGCCCCCCAAATGCTCTGCCGCACACACGCCCCCCAAATGCTCTGCTACTTGCATGCCCCCAAATGCCCTGCTGCACGCACGCCCCCCAAATGCTCTGCCGCACGCTTGCTCCCCAAATGCTCTGCCACACGCACACCCCCAAATGCTCTGCCACACGCATGCCCCCTAATGATCTGCCACACGCACGCCCCCCCAAATGCTCTGCCACATGCACACCCCCCCAAATGCTCTGCCACACACAGGCCCCCTCCAAATGCTCTGCCACACGCACGCCCCCAAAATGCTCTGCTACATGCACGCCCCCCAATGCTCTGCCGCACCCACGCCCATGTATACCTCAGTATACCGTGCTCCACTGAGCTTGAGCTGAGGAGCAGAGGCTTGAGGTGAGCACGGGGGAGCAGCGGGGGAGGGGAGCGGTGGCGGGGGGAGGGGAGAGTGGCAGTGGAGGGGCAGCAGTGGCGGTGGGGGAAGGGGAGAGTGTCAGCGGAGGTGCAGTGGTGCGGGGGACAGAGGGTAGCAGTAGCGGCGGCAGCCCGGCACCGGTACTCACATATCCTGAGCAGGTGACATGAGGAAAGTGCAGCACTCAGCATACCCTGTGAGCTGCACAAAGATGGCGCTGATCTCCTCCCAGTGCTGTGATCTGGACAGCCCAGGGAGCTTGTCCAGGTCACAGCAGGAAGCAGATAAAGTGCAGGAGATAGGGTCGCAGTCCGACAATGGTCTTCTATGCACAGGCGCAGCCGTATTTGAGGTAACTGTCGTTACACACAGCAAGTAGAACATGGCAGCTCCCAGGGTTTCAGTATAACTAGAATTAAATAACTAAATAAACAGTGAATTTAATTTTGTATTAAAAACACTTGATTTCATAATCACTATTATTAACCTTCGTCCGGCTGAATAGGTACAATTGTAACTATTCCCTTTTTAAATTGCAATAATTTTTTTTTTCCGAAAAGCCGTAGAGGGCTGAAATTTCGTGACATCTCAGCAGTTTTGGTCCAGAATATATTGGCCAAATTTCAATAAAATATCTCCACCCCCTTCTGAGATAAGGGGTCGAGAAATTTTGGCAAAATTATGCAGCCTGACAAAGGTTAATACAAAAATAAAAAAACCCGATACCTTACCTTTAAGGAGCTTGGAACCACTCTCCTGCAGCAGATCAGGACTATTGGAATGTTCTGTATCTCTTATTTAGAGCCACCTCTCCAGCTGCATTTATAGAAGGGAGTTAAAATCTTGGTAAAATCCTTTTAAAGGGGTTTATCCTTTTCAAATAATGTTTGGCACAAGATTCAGTTTGTTAAAAAAATAACAAACCGCACTGCACTCACCTTAATCAAGAAAAACAGAGAATCTGGCATTAGCTGCGCTGCTGCCGTCACGTTTACAATATGGCAGTCAATCAGTGAGCTCAGTATCTGTGATGGGCATGTTCCATCCTCACTTGCAGAGCCACTGACCTCACTGATTGTCTGCTGGACTTTGAACACAATGTCAGTGCTGCAGCCAATGCCAGATACTTGGATAAGAACCACAGATTTCCTGGTGGATATGGAGAAGGCAAGTAGAGCCAGGATCAACCACAGTAGCCTGGCCCAGCCTATGCAGAAACTATGTGCCAGAAGAAGAGTTAACTCCTAAGATCCCAATCAACTCTTTCCAGCCCATTAATTTCTTTACAGTAGTTATCTGCTCACCTCACTCTTTTATTTCCTGACATGCTCTTCTTATCAGTACTGCAAAGTCATAAACCCTCTGGCCCTCATTATCAGTTTTCAGACCAGGTCTCCTAATTGTGTCTTTCACTTTCTTTAGACTTGTGCTTGTTTAAATGCCTGTTATCTATATGTAAATATAGTGAAAGCAGTGTATACTTCACAATAATAATAATAATAGCAGAGCCCACCCACACAGAAACCAGGAAGTAAGGAGTTTGCAGAGCTTTGAGCTTCTCAAGAGACCACTTGACAATACCTCTATAAATTACATCAATGAATGAAAAAAATTAAGTGTTGACATGTTTATTTATATATATATATATAATATATATATATATATATATATATATATGTGTATATATATATATATATATATATAAATAAAAAGCACTCTGCATGAGGCTTCCTTTTTATCCTTTTTTCACATGAATATAATAAATCTGTACATAGCTCCTTAATTTACAACCATGAAATGGCTTTAGAGTAAGCAAGGTTCACATTTATACAGTGCCTTCTGTGGACGTATACATCTAAATTGAAAACAAAAATGCATCCAGATATGTTTTTTCTGTCTGTACCATTAAAAGCTAATTGAAAAAAGAGAATTTAAAGTATGTTGTAAGAAAAAAGGTGTATAAACATATATATAGGTTTAGATGGACGTAGAGACGTAGATGACGTATATTTTGAAAATCAGAGGATCGTAGTTTGATATATAGCAAACGCTTGCATACAATTTTCACATGTGCCTCTGATACATATGTCTTCTGTCTGCAGATGCATGGATGTGAACTTAGTCTACACTGTGTGCAACTTTATTAGGCAAGTGAGTATTTTGACCAGATCACCTTTTTTATGCAGATTTTCAAACTCCAAGGTGTATAAACTTGAATGCTTATTTGATGAAGCAGATCAGGTGATGTGTATTGTACAATGAGGAAGGATGTGACCTAAGAATACAACATCCTTTATCAAGGTGTGCAGAATTATCAGACAGCTTGTGGCTGGCATACACATGGTATACGGATGTGTGAAGCCCCGCTCACCTGCAGGTCGCCTCAGGGTCTTCACGTGTCGAATCTTCCGGCAACAGGTATGTCAGGTTAACTTTAATAGGAATCGTGATGCCACTCTCGGTAATTGCGGTCAGAGTGATGGGGGGGACCGCCACTGCAGTTTAACGAGCGTCTGGGGCTGATGGTAATTGCAGTCTGGTGTTTTGGCCTCCCGAGAGTGATACTGGCCCTAGGGGCTTGGGTGTAAGTGCGTAGTACCACAGGTCGCAGAAGAACTCACAAACAGTCCAGAAATGTCTTTCAGGGTTTTTACTCACGTTCAGTTGGTAGTTGTGAGGCAACCCGGGCGATACCATGATGAACCAGGTGGAACCAGGTATCTTTCAGGCTGTTGTAGGGGTGACTGTCAACTCACCTTCCTAGCCCTTCTTGTTTGGGGTGACCCCTGACTTAAAGTTCTGCGGGAATCACCCAGGGAAGTCGCATCTGCCTTTCTCCCCTTTCTGGCCTGTTTGCTGCACAGCTAGGACCAAGTGAAGAATGGCTTTGTGCCCTATCTCACTTATGGACCCACTCGTTGCTGTGTGTGCTGCAGACTCTGTATTGGTTGGTGAGACACATCCAGCACCCTCACCAGCAGGTTTAGCAACTCCAGTAAATAGATTTCTGCTCTAGGGACCTGTTTCCCCGTGCTGGCCTGGCCTACTTCAAAAGTCCCCGTACTCAATCACCCCACTTCTCCTGAGGTATCTTTCAGGCTCACTACTTGATAACCGTTCTCCCCCGCCGACAGCCACTACACGTACAGTGTCTCACCAGTGACTCAGCGCACGTCCTCCTTCTGTGACTGCACACTACACTTCACTTCAGACTCGGCTCATTACTGCCTCCCCTCTGTGCCTGCCTCTGCAGCCTAGCAACCAGCTTCTCCACTGCACCACTAGCTGAGATGTGGAGGCCATGCCCCCTCCTGGGTCTGCCCAGGGATCCCCTCTATGGTGAATGTGTGAACTAGCCACTATGTGTCTGTGTGTGTCCACACTCTAATCAGCCTTTGGGATTACCTGTTTGTACTGACCCAGCATGGGTGCAGTACTGAGTGGTGCCTGACCAGGTCAGGGGCGCCACAGATGGCATACAGAAGCTAGGCAGGAGACGTGCACACTTGCATTGCAGTCGCATTACATATGAAATACCAGATTCCACTTGTCCCACATTTCTGAATTTGACCAATTTCTTTTACACACCAGTGTGAACCAACCCTTAATGCCAAAGAATTGAGAAGAATCAAATATGAAGTGACTGGGACGTCATTATCCTCCAGTGTGTTCATATTCCCGAACTACAACTTCCGCGGAGAGCCCAGTAGTACAAAGTGTTCAGTGTTCCTGGCCAACGTAAGGGAGGTTCACACCCGGCCACCACTGAACAAGACACAGAAGTTGAAATGTCAAGACTGGATCAATATCTGAAGAAAAAAATTTCAAAATAATTCTGGACTCATGAGATAAGAGTGACTGTTGACACACCAGTTGAATGGGCCTGTCCCTGGTCTGAGCAAAGACAGCCACTTCGACTCAGATGCCAGCAAGGTGAAGGTGAGGTACTGCTATGAGCTAGTTGGACCATTTTGGATTGAAAATTGACTAAAAAAAATCAACTCCCAAACCTACTACCAGTTTTAGAAGACCCTTTCTTCAAGCAATACTACAGGTAAAAGGCTGCATATTTCAAGAAAACCATGATTTTTATACAGGACAATGCTCCATCCTATGTATCGAAGTACTCCATTGCTTGTCTGTCCTTGTAGATTAAAGAATAATGACATGGTCTGTTACTTCCATTGACCTAAACCCCATTGAGAACTTGTGGCCCTTTCTTAAACAAGAGACTTGAAAAGAAGGAAAACAATATACCTCTCTGAACAGTGTCTGGGAGGCTGTGGTTGGTGCTGCCCCAAAGTTGATCGTCAACAGATTAAGAAATTGTCAAACTCCATGGAAGAGATTTTGACTGTTATTGAAAAGAGGAGTGGCTATATTGGTCATCAATATATATATTTTTTTCAGATATGTATTTTTGCATGGTTCAGGTTGTTTGGTTTTTATTCTCACTTTACCAGATCAAAATAAACAATTGAGATGGAAAAAGTAAGTTTTTCATTATGTTGCTTAATAATGCTGCACACTAATAGTTGCCCAATAATGATGCACACAAGTATTCTCCGAAGAAACCTCACTTTCACTTTCTTAAATATTCAGTTTTAGGTTTATTAACCTTTTGGACTGACAGCACTGTAGTTGCGCAATAATAATAATCATGAAAGATTCAAATTGCCCAATAATTGTGGACAGATGATAATCCTTATCTGTTCCACTTTCTGTCACAGATATTCACATTCAAGCCATGGTAAATTTAGAAATTGACGCTGTGCGCCCTACTTCCACTGTGTATACAGTATATGTGCACATAAATAAATAAGCATTATTGTTAAAAAGTTTTTACAGTTATGTTTCTGCTTAGGTTAAAGGGGTAATCCCATCATTAAGATCCTATCCTAATATGTAGTGGGTATAATAATAATGTTAGCAAATATATCCAGTTAGAAATGTAGTATAGTTTTTCCGATTCACTGTCGCTTACCTCATGTGCAGGGTATTGCAGGACCTTAGTTGCTAGTGGTTGTAACCATAGATACCTAACTAACTTTCACTATATGACTGGTCATAACCATGAATACGTAAGGTCTTGTAATGCCCTGAGCATGAGGTAAGCAACATAGTGATTCAGAAGAACTATACAACATTTCTAATTGGAGGTATTTGCTAATGATTGTAGCGCCACTAAGGCTTCAGGTGCCACAAGGTACTGCACCTCATCCAGGGGTGCAGTATTCATCTCAGATACGGAGGAGGTTGTGGAGACACGGGGCTCAGTGGGCGCTCTCGTCCACCAAAACCCGCCGCCTGTAGAAAGACAGCGTGGCTCAGGGCTCATCCCAACTGAACGCCAGCCTCCTTAACCGTGGGCGTAACACTACTCAGACAACACAGGGTGAGGGAACCACAATAGTTAGACTTTATTGGATCCCCAAACAATTAACGGCACATAACACATAACCAGCAAAACACACAAATGTAACAGGCAACAGAGTCTCACCCTTCCGCTGGCTCACCAGGGATTTAGAATGTCCATGCCTCACAGGTTCCAAGCTGTTTGAGGTCTGCAAAGTCTGTAACAGGTGACTGAACTGTCCCAACCTGAGTGTCCTCCTTAGGTAGTCCTGGTTTGATGTTAAAATCCTGGCAGCCGGAGTCGAAATCCCTAGGCTGTGGATATGGTCTCCAACCGGATCCGGAGTCCCTAGATTGAAGCCATAAGATGTCCTGATCCGCCAGTCAGCTCCAAAGAGCTTAGACTGAATCCATCAACCATCAACAACAACCCCTGGTGGCTTAAAGAAGTCCTTTTTATAGCCACAACCTTCCACTTGGATACACTGCGTCCTCATCGATTGGTTGGACAAGATTGCTTCTCCCATTGGAGGAATTTCAAGCTGCATGGACAATGTTCATTTAAATGATGTGCATAGAAAGTCTGAGGGTGTACATGTAAACTGGGAGTCACCAACTAGACAATGGCTACTAAGGTAATTACATTATCAATACACAACTACAATACGTCTAGCTTTCAGTGGCCAACACAATTACATTGAGTCAACAAGAGTCTTGTAAAAACAATGAGGGACTTCTCCCCCATCTATAGACAATCTATCATGCTGTCTGGCTGGATTTTAAGAAACTTTAACCCATGAGAGTCCATGTCGTCACAGAGGTCATCTCAGGTAAACCACCGAAATTCACCAAAACACACAGTTTAGTTTCCCTCAGGACTGGGCTAGGGTATAGACTTGGGGAGTGGCCATCACTAATGTAGTTGACCCTCTGCTCACTAATTCAGGAACCCAGGGGGAGGGGCGTAACCAGGTGAGTAAGGCGACACATGTGACACCCTGGCCGGGCCAGGTAGTCACAGATAGGGCCCCGCATTACACCTTTCCCTCACAGGTAACACACAGCCAAACTCTAAAACCCTAGTCACCCCCAAAGGGCTTGATAGACACACCAGGGGGCAGAAACAGGCGGTTGGAAGACACCCACCTAGGAGTTTAGACAGCCCGGGGAGGGGAAAAGTCAGTTCAGTAGAGATGTTGAGTTTCAGAGTTCAGTGAGAGTGGAAGTCTGAAGGAAAACTGACAGGTACCAGGGTAGGAGCCCTGGTGCCTTTGGCTAGGAGGCAGACGGCAGTCTCCATCTGCAGGAGCCAGGAAGACGGCTCGGTGGAACCGAGGTGGACCGGGACAGGGTAGTGGCCCGCCGGTACCGACCCGGAGAACCGACTCGGAAACCGGAGCACACAGGGGGGTACTCAGACCCTCAAGCTAGGTCCAGAAGCGACTGGAACTAGTTAATTAACTGATTGCGGCCAGGACTAGAGGTCCTGTCCCACAAAAAAGTCCCGATTGAAGGCAACAGACCACCGAGGGGGATAACAGGCCACCGCCAAGGCTCAGAGATCCCACGGGCAAGGGCTCCTTAGGCCACAACCAGCCGGGAGCGGACTCCTAAATTTGCAAGCGCAGGCAGTCCACCATTCCAAAACAGGTGCAGGAGAAAGACAGAGAACACCAGCCGGGTGGGGGAACCCGAACGCAGCCGGCTGCGGGCACCGACCACCATCACCTTGGTTTACCAGAGACTCGTGTGTTTCTAATAGTGAGTACATCAGCACCCTGCGGTCACCCATCTCCCTGCACCACCAGTCCCCAACGGGTCCCAGGGCCACCATCCCTGCCCACGGAAGGGTTAACAACTTGCTGCGCAACATCTCCCCAGGGTGCCCCGTAACTGCAGCGGTGGTGTCCAATATCACCACATACCGTGGGTGGCGTCATGAACTCCGTACGGCTCAGCCTGTACATATATGTACTACACCCACCATCCCATCACTCCCCTTTTCATTTGAAGTGACCGCGAGACCCCCAGGTCTGGAGACCCTCGAGCCACCCACAGAAGGACCGGATCCAAGCAGCTCGGCTGCTGAGAGCGGGGCAGTACACACACAGTCAAGCAGTCACTCATCGGACTGGGAACAAGTGAGGCATGGGAGTCGCTGGGGAGAGAGCTGGCCGTAGCTCCCCCAGGACCGAGCGCACTGAACAGGGTACGGAGCCCTAGGCTGGTGGGTACTGCACGACCTTCCAGCGGAATCCGCCGGGCAGAGGATTTTAAGTCTCCTGGTCCACACCAAGTGCCTGGGGTCGTGCTACAATAGCGGCACCAGTGACAGACTCGCGCTGCATGCCATACGTGACCGGAACGAAGACAAACCCAAAGACTCAGGTCCCAGTGTAGCTTGAAACCGCTGGGACTCAACACAGTGCAGGGAGACAGGACTCACAGAGAAACCCATCGGTTCTGGCCTCCGAACTATCCAGGATTGGCTGGAGCCCATGACAGCGGAGTATGGCACTCCAAAGGCAGTGTAAACTCAGTGAGTAAAGAACTTGAACTCACTCTCTGTGTCGTCCCATCATTGCCGGCGCTCCCATCATCGTGCCCCTGCGCCATAGGCGACTACTACTCCCAAAATCCTCTCTGGGGCCTGATCTCTGCTTGTGGAGAGCTGTACCATTCGAGCTGCGTTATCATCCGCCCAGAGAAGACCTCCCGCAGCGGCGGCTCCCATAATATCCGCAAACCACAAGTGGCGTCACGAATAACTACTATCCCCATCATCCGCATGTTTATTGACACCGCCGTGATCACGGAACCGGGCCTGGCCGCTATTACAACCCAAAACAACACTGACCCGGTGACGAGTAACCCCCAAGACCCCGTGGGCACGTCAACTTGGCTTCGCGAACAGGATTTCACACGTCAAATTTATATGCAAATATCGCTCTTACAAAAACAAGTACAGCAATACCTTTACATGGCCAGTCTGCTCCTCTGTTACTGAGATATCAGTGTTTGTTTTGATGATAAAACGAGGCTGAAGGGCTGTGGTTGATCTGAAGATTCTGTTACTCCAGCTCTATTCCCTGCTCAGTAACTCCTCCTTCTGCTTGACTAACAGCCTTTGTAGTGTGTGACCTCAGGCAAGGGAGCTGTCATTGAAGAAGGAGGTGCTCTGGGCTGGAATGACATAAGTTTCAGAGCTACCATAGTCCTTCAGTCTCATTTGCATATCAATACATACACTGATCTATCAGTAATGGAGAAACTGACTGTCCATGTAAAGTTATTGACAGACTTTTCTTAGAAAGAGCTGGATGAGCATATACATAGTTTGGGGGTGAAATACTGCTGACAGATTTCCTTCAAGTAGTTTCCCCTTATACGTTTGGGGATTTCTGCTAGTGTAGTTTGCAGGAAATGTTAAGTCACCATTATCTATGCTGTGATAACTAGTAAGGTTTGATTCCGGTTCCATTAGTGGGTGGTGTTAAACCAACCAATTTCCATACACCCAATTAGGTCATGTGGCCCCTTGTCCAAAACCTTCATTTATCAAAAAGAGTCACTTAGGAAGACCTAGCATGCAGGGCCGGATTATAGGCGGGGCAGGCGGGGCTTCAGCCCCGGGGCCCCCACCATAAGAGCTTCCAAGGGGGCCCCCACCACCAGGGCCATACTTGCCACCCGTCAGCAATTTTTTTTTTTTTTTTTCTTCACACCCTCTCCCCCTCCGTAAAGACAGTCTAATACATCAGCTGTGTTTTCGGGGGGGGGGGAGGTGTGCACACCTACATTTATTTGTATCTGCGTCTCTAAGACGCAAAAACAAACTGCGGGCGCAGGACGCTGATTGACCCCGGAAGTAGTTTGTACTTCCGGGGTCAGAGGTATGCCTGCTCCCTGCTCTGCTGCGTGGTCCAATGCCGCGGCCGTCACAGCAGGACGCCGCCCAGGCCGCGGATGAGAAGACCGGCACCGCGGCCGCGGATGAGAAGACCGGCGCCGCGGATGAGAAGACCGGCGCCGCGGATGAGAAGGCCGGCGCCGCGGATGAGAAGACCGGCGCCGCGGCCGCGGATGAGAAGACCGGCGCCGCGGATGAGAAGACCGGCGCCGCGGATGAGAAGGCCGGCGCCGCGGATGAGAAGACCGGCGCCGCGGCCGCGGATGAGAAGACCGGCGCCGCGGATGAGAAGACCGGCGCCGTGGATGAGAAGACCGGCGCCACGGCCGCGGATGAGAAGACCGGCGCCGCGGCCAGGAAAGGAGACTCACCGGAGCAGGAGGATGGCCGCGGCACCGGAACAGCAGCAGGAGGACGGCGGCCTATACCGGAGTAGCAGGAGGATGGCATCAGAGCAGGTAAGGGCAGAGCTGAAGAAAGATGTGTGGTGTGTGAAGCAGAGCTGTGTGTGAAGCAGAGCTGTGTGTGTGTGTGAAGCAGAGCTGTGTGTGTGTGAAGCAGGGCTGTGTGTGTGTGTGAAGCAGGGCTGTGTGTGTGTGTGAAGCAGAGCTGTGTGTGTGTGTGAAGCAGAGCTGTGTGTGTGTGTGTGTGAAGCAGAGCTGTGTGTGTGTGTGTGTGAAGCAGAGCTGTGTGTGTGTGTGTGAAGCAGAGCTGTGTGTGTGTGAAGCAGAGCTGTGTGTGTGTGTAGCAGAGCTGTGTGTGTGTGAAGCAGAGCTGAAGAAAGATGTGTAGTGTGAAGCAGATGTGTGTGTGTGTGAAGCAGAGCTGAAGAAAGATGTGTGGTGTGAAGCAGAGCTGTGTGTGAAGCAGAGCTGTGTGTGTGTGAAGCAGAGCTGTGTGTGTGTGAAGCAGAGCTGTGTGTGAAGCAGAGCTGTGTGTGTGTGTGAAGCAGAGCTGTGTGTGTGTGAAGCAGAGCTGTGTGTGTGTGTGAAGCAGAGCTGTGTGTGTGTGTGAAGCAGAGCTGTGCGTGTGTGTGTGAAGCAGAGCTGTGTGTGTGTGTGTGAAGCAGAGCTGTGTGTGTGTGTGTGTGTGTGAAACAGAGGTGTGTGTGTGAAGCAGAGCTGAAGAAAGATGTGTGTGTGAAGCAGAGCTGTGTGTGTGTGAAGCAGAGCTGTGTGTGTGTGTGAAGCAGAGCTGTGTGTGTGAAGCAGAGCTGTGTGTGTGTGTGAAGCAGAGCTGTGCGTGTGTGTGTGAAGCAGAGCTGTGTGTGTGTGTGTGAAGCAGAGCTGTGTGTGTGTGTGTGTGTGTGAAACAGAGGTGTGTGTGTGAAGCAGAGCTGAAGAAAGATGTGTGTGTGAAGCAGAGCTGTGTGTGTGTGAAGCAGAGCTGTGTGTGTGTGTGAAGCAGAGCTGTGTGTGTGTGTGTAGCAGAGCTGTGTGTGTGTGTGAAGCAGAGCTGTGTGTGTGTGAAGCAGAGCTGTGTGTGTGTGAAGCAGAGCTGTGAAGCAGAGCTGTATGTGTGTGTGAAGCAGAGCTGTGTGTGTGTGTGAAGCAGAGCTGTGTGTGTGTGTGAAGCAGAGCTGTGTGTGTGTGTGAAGCAGAGCTGTGTGTGTGTGAAGCAGAGCTGAAGAAAGATGTGTAGTGTGAAGCAGGTCTGTGTGTGTGTGTGAAGCAGAGCTGAAGAAAGATGTGTGGTGTGAAGCAGAGCTGTGTGTGAAGCAGAGCTGTGTGTGTGTGAAGCAGAGCTGTGTGTGTGTGTGAAGCAGAGCTGTGTGTGTGTGTGAAGCAGAGCTCTGTGTGTGTGTGTGTGTGAAGCAGAGCTGTGTGTGTGTGTGTGTGAAGCAGAGCTGTGTGTGTGTGTGTGTGTGTGAAGCAGAGCTGTGTGTGTGTAGCAGAGCTGTGTGTGTGTGAAGCAGAGCTGTGTGTGTAGCAGAGTGTGTGTGTGTGTAGCAGAGTGTGTGTGTGTAGCAGAGTGTGTGTGTGTGTAGCAGAGTGTGTGTGTGAGAAGCAGAGCTGTGTGTGAAGCAGAGCTGTGTGTGTGTGTGTGAAGCAGAGCTGTGTGTGTGAAGCAGCTGTGTGTGTGTGTGTGTGTGTGAAGCAGAGCTGTGTGTGTGTGAAGCAGAGCTGTGTGTGTGAAGCAGAGCTGTGTGTGTGTGTGAAGCAGAGCTGTGTGTGTGTGTGAAGCAGAGCTGTGTGTGTGTGAAGCAGAGCTGTGTGTGTGTGAAGCAGAGCTGTGTGTGTGTGAAGCAGAGCTGTGTGTGTGTGTGAAGCAGAGCTGTGTGTGTGTGTGAAGCAGAGCTGTGTGTGTGTGTAGCAGAGCTGTGTGTGTGTGTGAAGCAGAGCTGTGTGTGTGTAGCAGAGCTGTGTGTGTGTGAAGCAGAGCTGTGTGTGTGTGTAGCAGAGTGTGTGTGTGTGTAGCAGAGTGTGTGTGTGTAGCAGAGTGTGTGTGTGTGTAGCAGAGTGTGTGTGTGAGAAGCAGAGCTGTGTGTGAAGCAGAGCTGTGTGTGTGTGTGTGAAGCAGAGCTGTGTGTGTGAAGCAGCTGTGTGTGTGTGTGTGTGTGTGTGTGTGAAGCAGAGCTGTGTGTGTGTGAAGCAGAGCTGTGTGTGTGTGTGAAGCAGAGCTGTGTGTGTGTGTGAAGCAGAGCTGTGTGTGTGTGTGAAGCAGAGCTGTGTGTGTGTGAAGCAGAGCTGTGTGTGTGTGAAGCAGAGCTGTGTGTGTGTGAAGCAGAGCTGTGTGTGTGTGAAGCAGAGCTGTGTGTGTGAGTGAAGCAGAGCTGTGTGTGTGTGTAGCAGAGCTGTGTGTGTGTGTGAAGCAGAGCTGAAGAAATATGTGTAGTGTGAAGCAGGTCTGTGTGTGTGTGTGAAGCAGAGCTGAAGAAAGATGTGTGGTGTGAAGCAGAGCTGTGTGTGAAGCAGAGCTGTGTGTGTGTGAAGCAGAGCTGTGTGTGTGTGTGTGTGAAGTAGAGCTCTGTGTGTGTGTGTGTGTGAAGCAGAGCTGTGTGTGTGTGTGAAGCAGAGCTGTGTGTGTGTGTGTGTGTGTGTGAAGCAGAGCTGTGTGTGTGTAGCAGAGCTGTGTGTGTGTAGCAGAGCTGTGTGTGTGTGTGAAGCAGAGCTGTGTGTGTGTGTAGCAGAGTGTGTGTGTAGCAGAGTGTGTGTGTAGCAGAGTGTGTGTGTAGCAGAGTGTGTGTGTAGCAGAGTGTGTGTGTGTGTAGCAGAGTGTGTGTGTGTGTGTAGCAGAGTGTGTGTGTGTGTAGCAGAGTGTGTGTGTGTGTGTAGCAGAGTGTGTGTGTGAGCAGAGCTGTGTGTGAAGCAGAGCTGTGTGTGTGTGTGTGTGAAGCAGAGCTGTGTGTGTGAAGCAGCTGTGTGTGTGTGTGTGTGTGTGTGAAGCAGAGCTGTGTGTGTGTGTAGCAGAGCTGTGTGTGTAGCAGAGCTGTGTGTGTGTGTGAAGCAGAGCTGTGTGTGTATATATGAATCAGAGCAGTCAGTGCAGCACCCCAGAGCGCTAAGCCACCCATCCCAGTAATGTGTACGCCACCAGAGCTGTTTGCCACTCCAGCAACATCTATGCCCCCCAGTAACGTCTATGCCCCCTGCCCCTCCTGTAATGTATATATTGTAGGCCCTAGCCCCTCCTGTGATGTATATACAGCAGTGCTGTGTCAGTGTGCATGGTGTGCAGTCATGTTAGTGATGGCCATCATGCAACACAGCCACATGTCCTGGAGGAGCTGGACGGAAACAAGCGGGGGAGGTGAGTGAGGCTGCTTGTGACTTCTCCATATTAACACCTTTAATGCGTCTGTGTCTGCATGTGTGTCAGTGTATATGACTGTGCATATATTTGTCTGTTTAAATGTATTTTGTGAATTTGTCTTCAAATATGTATATGTACGTATGCCTGTATGTGTATGTGCGTGTCTGTGTGTGGATGGGGCCCACTAAGACTCAACCGGGGACCACAAAAACCTGGAGCCGGCCCTGGCTGCCTTAACATTGGGATGAATAAAAAAATATGTGAGCAACTCTACTTTCTGTGTATAAGTGACAGCTGTGAGTTATCCTGGACTGTATCTGTATTGTACTGTGTATAAGTGGCGGCTGTGAGTGATTCTGGACTGTATCTGTATTGTACTGTGTGTGTATAAGTGACAGCTGTGAGTGATCTTGGACTGTATCTGTATTGTACTGTGTGTGTATGGGTGACAGCTGTGAGTGATCCTGGACTGTATCTGTATTGTACTGTGTGTATATGTGACGGCTGTGAGTGATTCTGGACTGTATCTGTATTGTACTGTGTGTATATGTGACGGCTGTGAGTGATCCTGGACTGTATTTGTACTGTAAATCTGAATGTGGCAGAACAGGAGAAGATAAATGTTCATTAAATTTATATCTAAATGCTACAGTTCGCGCTCTACTGTTATGGCTAAAAATGTTAACGTTTATGGGGCCCCCACCAGATTTTCTGCCCAGGGGCCCCCACCAACCTTAATCCGGCCCTGCTAGCATGCATGTATCATATTATTATTCTTCAAGAACTGATCAACCAGGTGGCTGTGTTCATAAAAGTCGTGGTGTACGAGGGGCTGCTGATAAGTCTTTGTCTTTACCCAGAAAGAAACGAGATAGCTTAATGAAACTTTACATTTATTTCACTGATGTCAACACACGTCTTACATCGGTATTCCAAGTTCTGTAAGCCTAGCACAACGAAGAATTTCATTTGTGCCTTAAACCAGGCATCCGTAGCAGCCATGGCATCAGAAATGGTGTGAAATTTGGTACCCTTGAGGTGTTTATTCAGCTTTGGAAACAGATGATAGTCAGAGGGAGCTAGATCTGGTGAAAAAAGTGGGTGGTCAACCAGCTGGAAGCCCAGCTCTGCCAGTTTTGGCGTGGTCGCTTGTGCAGTATGAACGGAGGCATTGTCTTGCAGGAACAAGATTCCTTTGGACTGCTTGCCATGTCTTTTGGCCTTCAGAACTGCCTTCAATTGGTCCAGAAGATCAATGTAATACCTTGCATTGATGGTGGAACCCTTTTGAAGGTAGTCCACTAGCAGCACGCCCTTCTTATCCCAGAACACAGAAGCCATCACCTTAGTGACTGATTTTTGCACCCTGAACTTCTTTGGACGAGGAGAACCACTGTGCCTTCACTCTTTTCACTGTTCCTTGTTTTCAGAGTCATACAAATAAATTCAGGTCTCATCCATAGTGACCAGTCGATCCAGGAAGTTCTTATCAGTCCGGAAACACTGACAAATGGACCAGGAAGTTTTCACTCGCATGCTTCTTTGATCTGTTGCCAAAGATTTGGGGACCCACTTTGCAGATACAGTGGGGAAAAAGTATTTAGTCAGCCACCAATTGCGCAAGTTCTCCAACATAAAAAGATGGCAGAGGCCTGTAATTGACATCAGAGGTAGACCAGAACTATGAGAGACAAAATGAGAAAACAAATTCAGAAAATCACCTTTTTTTTTTTTGCTAATTATGGTGGAAAATAAGAATTTGGTCAATAACAAAAGTTAATCTCAATATTTTGTTATATATCCTTTGTTGGCAATGACAGAGGTCAAACGTTTTCTGTAAGTCTTCATAAGTTTGGCACACACTGTTGGTGGTATGTTGACCCAATCCTCCATGCAGATCTCCTCTAGAGCAGTGATGTTTTGGTCCTGTCGCTGGGCAACACGGACTTTCAACTCCCTCAAAAGTTTTTTTATAGGGTTGAGATCTGGAGACTGCTTAGGCCACTCCAGGACCTTCATATGCATCTTACGAAACCACTCCTTCATTGCCCTGGCGGTGTGCTTGGCATTATTATCATGCTGAAAGACCCAGCCACATTTCATCTTCAATGCCTTTGCTGATGGAAAGAGGTTTGCACTAAAAATCTTACGATACATGGCCCTATTCATTCTTTCATGTACACGGATCAGTCAACCTGGTCCCTTTGCAGAGAAACAGCCCCAAAGCATGATGTTGCCACCCCCATGCTTCACAATAGGTATGGTGTTCTTTGTATGCAACTCAGCATTCTGTCTCCTCCAAACAACGATACGTTGTGTTTCTACCAAACAGTTCTACTTTGGTTTCATCAGACCATATGACATTCTCCCAATACTCTTCTGGATAATTCAAATGCTCTCTAGCAGACTTCAGATGGGCCCGCACATGTACTGACTTAAGCAGGGAAACACGTCTTGCACTGCAGGATCTAAGTCCCTGGCAGCATAGTATGTTACTGATGGTAGCCTTTGTTACAGTGGTCCCAGCTCTATGCAGGTCATTCACTAGGTCCCCCCGTGTGGTTCTGGGATTTTTGCTCACCGGTCTTGTGATAATTTTAGCCTTACAGGGTAAGATCTTGCGTTGAGCCCCCGATCAAGGGAGATTATCAGTGGTCTTGTTTGTCTTCCATTTTCTTATTATTGCTCCCACAGTTGATTTCATCACACCATGCTTCTTGCCTATTCCAGATTCAGTCTTCCCAGCCTGGTGCAGAGCCACAATTTTGTATCTGGTGTCCTTCAACAGCTCTTTGGTCTTCACCATAGTAGAGTTTGGAGCAGGGCTGGACTGGCCATAGGGCAGTTCTTGCAAATGCAAGATGAGCTGGTGCCTGCAGTGAGCCACTCGTTCACTCTCTCCAAGGATGCACATGCAACTTTTTTTATCAGAGGCGGACTTGGCCAGTATGGCATTTTCCTCTGGGCCGGTCCTTCAGCAGCTATTTAAGACTGCAGGGCCGCCAGCTCCTTTAGTTACAGTCCACCTGCACTGTGCCTTTGTGAGGCTGCAGCTGTTGATGTCACTATGCAGCTTGCGGGCTGGAACAGGGCAAGATGGCATCTGACGTGTGCCTCAAGTTCTGCCGACGGGTCGCTCACAGAGAGCTACCCTCTCTCTTCCTGCACTGATCTATGTAATCGGCGCAGAGCAGGGACGGAAATGTACTGGACCAGAATGGAGGCTAAGGTGAAGGACCTGTCAGGTCATCTGACTAATCATGTGCCTGATCACATGACCAGTGAAGTGGCAGGTCCTGTTGTTCAGCTGTTGCAGACTCTGCATTTCCCAGCGGCTCCTCTCCTGCTCTGCACCGATCAGGACCTGCAAGATTTGGTAATGTATATTGTGTAACTGTGCAAGTAGTCTGTCTGTCTCTCCCATTCCCTGTCTGTCTCTCCCATTCCCTGTCTGTCTCTCCCATTCCCTGTCTGTCTCTCCCATTCCCTGTCAGTCTCTCCCATTCCCTGTCAGTCTCTCCCATTCCCTGTCAGTCTCTCTCATTCCCTGTCAGTCTCTCTCATTCCCTGTCAGTCTCTCTCATTCCCTCTCAGTCTCTCTCTCATTCCCTGTCAGTCTGTCTCTTTCCCTGTCAGTCTGTCTCTCTCATTCCCTGTCTGTCTCTGTACAACGTGAGTATATGTCATTATTATTTTACAAGGGAGGTAACCTTATTTGAAAAAGGCATTGTCCAGGTAGTGGATAGCACCTATAACTTGTCCAGTGCAGTGAATTTTTTTAGCGCATTCTCACCACATTTCTATTCTCCTTAAAACTGTTCCTCACTACTCAGACAATCTTTTTTGAATCCCTGTTTTCACTCCCCCCCACCCCCCAGGAAAAATAACACCATTTCAGTAGTGACAGCTCTGCCTCCCCAAGGGCTCATATGACATTTTTATGTTTTACAAATAATCCCTGCGACCAATCAGTGCTGGCTTCATGCTTACCTCTTGCAGATGTAATTGACATCAGAAGGAAATGAGAGAGCAGCAAGTCTTACTTCCACTGGATGTATTGATTTTTCAGTGAAGCCAGCACTGATTTTCCACAGGGATTGTGAGACATAAAGTCATGTGAGCCCAGGGAGAGGCAGAGATGACACCACTGAAACGGTGCCAGCACCAAAAATGAGTATAGGTGTTATTATTTTCCTTAGGGGGAGGGAGAACATAGGGCTTCAGAAGGGGTGTCCAAGTAGTGGGTTACCTATTTAACAGTTACTAACAACTAACTGCAGTTTATCCATGTTCAGCAGAAGTGTCCCGTGTGAAATGCCAGCAACAGTCAGTATATTTTAATCTTGATCCTTTAAAGTAAACAAATTTATAATAATGTCAAGGTAAAATAAAATGACATTGCTCTGTCCATACCCCTATGACTGTAAGTGAGTGGCTCCTGAGAGGTTGTAAGTTTACCAGCGACATTGATTTACTGTGCATGCCCAGGGCAGGAACAATTATTGATTGTTCTCAGTGAGAGAAACAAAATTATAATCTTGTTGTGATACCTTTTAATGGCTAACTAAAATAAAATAAAATGATAACTCTGTGTATATATTTGTGTTTCTTCAGATATTTTTAGTTACAAGAGAAAAGGTTTTGGTACCGTGTTAGCCAGTTGAAAAATGATTGATTGTTCTCAGTGAGAGAAACAAAATTATAATCTTATTGTGATACCTTTTAATGGCTTAACTAAAATAAAATGATGTTACAAAGCAAGCTTTTGAGACATCTCAGGTCCCTTCATCAGGCATGGTATGACAAAATATCTGAAGAAACACAAATATACACAAACAGAGCAGAGGGATGGCATAATAAAAGGACATTTAAATAAAAAAAACACTGAGCTTAGAGAGTGAATCCTTAATTAGCTTTGATTAGTGGTGTGAAAGTTTTATTGTCCCAATATCCATGTAGGATCAGAGGCTTGGTGCCGTCAGTCTCTGGAGCAGACCGATTTTGTAGTGTGTCATAAATCCTCCTGACAGGTTGAGTCCTGTGTCCATAGAGTTAAACATTTTAATGAATTTGTATTTCCAGACCCTGCAATGGCTCTGTGATCTGAAGTTGCCTTTTAATATGACAACTTTCATATGGTCTATATTGTGTCCTGAGAAACATAAAAGTTGTCATATTAAAAGGCAACTTCAGATCACAGAGCCATTGCAGGGTCTGGGAATACAAATTTATTAAAATGTTTAACTCTGTGGACACAGGACTCAACCTGTCAGGAGGATTTATGACCCACTACAAAATCTGAGAGGTCTGCTCCAGAGACTGCGAGGGCAGCAGACCTCTGATCCTACATGGATATTGGGACAATAACCCTTTCACACCACTAATCAAAGCTAATTAAGGATTCACTCTCTAAGCTCAGTGTTTGTTTATTTAAATATCATTTTATTATGCCATCCCTCTGCTCTGTTTGTGTATATATTTGTGTTTCTTCAGATATTTTGTCATATCATGCCTGATCATTTTATTTTATTTTATTTTAGTTAGCCATTAAAAGGTATCACATCAAGATTATAATTTTGTTTCTCTCACTGAGAACAATCAATAATTTTCAACTGGCTAACATGGTACCAAAACCTTTTCTCTTGTAACAGGACAGGAACAGTGACCGCGTTCTTGGCCAGCCCAAGTGTTGTAAAGAGCTGAAGGTGACGTTACTCTAACATCACATAGGGCCATGATTGTAATAAAAGAGAGCCGAGTGTGGAAGAAATAGGTGGCCCTCACCCCGATCCATAAAAGTCCTTTATTTTGTTTGCTCAAAATCCATAGATGCAGGAGGATGCGGGTTGCGATGCGGGCAGTGATGCAGAGCATGCGGGCAGCGATGCAGGAGGATGCAGGCAGTGATGCAGAGGATGCGGGCATCAAAGCTTCGTCCTCCTGCATCCATGATTTTTAAGCAAACAAAATAAAGGACTTTTATGGATCGGGGTGAGAGCCACCTATTTCTTTTACATTTGGCTCTGCTACGTATGTCGTCTATTTGAAGGTTTAGCTCCACTTTCTCCAAGTGACTAGTTAGTGCTCATTGTACTCCTTTTTTGTCCTATGATGAGTATGTTGCATTAATGTTGCCAGATCTATTTGACTGGTTGTTTGTGGTATAATTGTAATAAAGACCCCCATCTAGGCAAGTAAGTATGTGTGTAGGGAGCAGGGCAGCATATCTGAAATTGATTTTTGGCAGCATGTAATAAAGACCATTGAGGTTTTTATTACAAATATTGTCCTGCCTCTTGACAGAGTCCCTTAAAGAACATCTACACTTTCTGTAGGGCGACTTTAATTACATAGAGTTTAATTCTGGCTTTACAGCAGTTTGGACGTGGTAATTGTGCTATAGACCTCAAGCAATCCGCAAACAAACAAATATACTTCACATTCACTTCATAGTAGGTGAGCCTGTCTGCTCTCAAATGCCAGGGCTGATTTTCAGTCCCAGTCCGGCCCTGGTTTGGAGTGTGACTGTTTGAGGTTGTAGACAGGTGTCTTGTAGAATGATAACACGTTCAAACAGGTGCCATTATTACAGGTAATGAGTGGAGGACAGAGGAGCCTCTTAAACAAGAAGTTACAGGTCTGTGAGAGCCAGTCATTTTGCATGTTTTTAGATGACTAAATACTTATTTTCCACAATAATTTGCAAAAAAATATTTGCCAAATCAGACAAGGTGATTTTCTGGATTTGTTTTTTCATTTTGTCTCTCATATTTGTGGTCTGCCTATGATGTTAATTACAGGCCTCTCTCATCTTTTTAAGTGAGAGAACTTGCAAAATTGGTGTCTGACTAAATACTTTTTTTCCCACTGTAGCTTCCTCATGTCCAAATGTTCATGGATAATGTCACAAACATGTTCACGGGCAGTGGCATAACTAGAGTTTGATGGGCCCTAGTGCAAAATGTGGACCGGCCCCCCCCTCCACGTTCACCGCCACTTAGGGTACGGGATAATGACACTGACACTCGGGGTACAGGATAATGATGCTGACACTTGGCTTTTACCCACAGCACCCAGGTTTCCCATGATCTGAAATCCCTCTATCAGCACCCTGCTTTCCCATGTTCTGATATCCATCTTGTCCTCGGCACCCAGCTTTCCCATGCTCTGCTATACATCTTTCCCTCAGCACCCAGCTTTCCCATATCAGAGCATGGGAAAGCTGGGTGCTGAGAGAAGATGTACAGCAGAGCATGGGAAAGCTGGGTGCTGAGAGAAGATGTATAGCAGAGCATGGGAAAGCTAAGTGCTGAGGAAAAGAGCCTTTTCCCTCAGCACAAAACATTCCCATCCCATGCTTGTATCTTTGTCCCCCCTCGTATATAGTTCTCCAAATACTATAGTTGCCCCCACATAGCCTTCCATATAGTATAAAGGGTCCCACATAATCCTTCATATATTACAATGCAGCCCCCTAGTCCTCCATGTATTATAATGCATTTCCCATAGTTCTCTATGTATTATAATTCACCCCATAGTCCTTCATATATTATAATTCACCCCATAGTCCTTCATATATTATAATTCACCCCATAGTCCATCATATATTATAATTCACCCCATAGTTCACCATATATTATACTGCATGACATAGTCCTCCATAAATTATTATGCACCCTCATAGTTCTCCATGTATAAAGTAGCCCTCATAGCTCTCCAATTATTATAATCAATTTCCAGTAGTTCTCTATATATTATACTGCACCACATAGTCCTCCATGTTTTATAATGCAACCCCCATAGTCCATGTATAAGGTAGCCTCCATAGTCCTCCATATATTATAATTTAGCCCCCATAGTCCTATATGTATTATAATACAGACCCATAAATCTTCATATTGTATTATGCAGCCCCATACTCCTCCATGTAAATGCACCCCTATATTCCATGTATAAGGTGTCCTTCATTTTGTATTATGCAGCCCCATACTCCTCCATGTATAATGCACCCCTATAGTCCATGTATAAGGTGTCCTTCATGTTGTATAAGGCAGCCCCATAGACCTCCATATATAATGCAGCCCCATAGACCCCCATGTATCATTCAGACCCATAGACCTCCATGTATCATGCAGCCAGCACCCCCGGCCTCCATGTACCATGCAGTCAGCCCCCCCCCCCAGGGCCTCCATGTGTCATGCAACCAGGACCCCAGGGCCTCCATGTGTCATGCAGCCAGGACCCCAGGGCCTCCATGTGTCATGCAGCCAGCCCTCCCAGGGCCTCCATGTGTCATGCAGCCAGCCCCCCCATAGCCTCCATGTGTCATGCAGCCAGCCCTCCAGGCCTCCATGTGTCATGCAGCCAGGCCCCCCAAGGCCTCCATGTTTCATGCAGAAAGCCCCCCAAAGCCTCCATGTGTCATGCAGCTAGCCCCCCCAAGGCCTCCATGAGTCATGCAGCCAGCCTCCCCACCAAGGCCTCCATGTATCATGCAGCCAGCCCCCCAAGGCCTCCATGAGTCATGCAGCCAGTACCCCCCACCAAGGCCTCCATGAGTCATGCAGCTGCCCCCCCACCAAGACCTCCATGAGTCATGCAGCCAGCCCCCCCAAGGCCTCCATGTGTCATGCAGCCAGCCCTCCAAGGCCTCCATGTTTAATGCAGCCAGCCCCACAAAGGCCTCCATGTGTCATGCAGCCAGCCCCCCAAGGCCTCCATGTGTCCTGCAGCCAGCCCCCCCAAGGCCTCCATGAGTCATGCAGCCAGCCCCCCCACCAAGGCCTCCATGTGTCATGCAGCCAGCCCCCCACCAAGGCAGCTCCTCGTACATACATAGCATTGCATATTTTGAGTGGTTTTGCCATGTATGCTTTGTAAAAATTAATATTAGAAAAAAACCCTGAAAAATTCTAACGTGGATACCACCTTGGTCAATAAGTGCAAGTACATATACTGTAGTAGACTGCTGTTCAGTGGGAACTACAGTATGGTTAGATAAGTGAATTAAATGTGAATCAGAAAAATAATTACTTATCCAAAAATTATAGTAAGGTGTTATCATTGCAGAATATATTCACTTGTCATGCTTATTGCAAACATTGTCACATAGTAATTCCATATCTTCTCCAACTGTAAAATTAAACTTTGAAATCAACCTGAAAATAGAAATGTGTTATTTGTATATTTACGAAAATTGCAAACTGATCTTGCGTAGTCAGATGTACAGACCTATCAAATGAGCATGATAATGTACTACAACTCACTGCCTAACTATTTCTCATGTGTTTTATTATTTCCAGTCTACACAGCAAAACTGCAGAAATCAAATATAACAAAGTCAACACCAAACATTTTAAAAGATATGTTTATATTAAAAACAAGAAAAAAAAATTCATCCTTTTACAGACTTTACATTCCCTTAGGATCCTGTTTATTTGACTTTCTGAAATACGTTAACATCCAGTATTTACTTAAAACACTTTTAACCCCTTCACAACAGGGCCAATTTTTTTTTTTTGCTTATCGTTTTTTCCTTAGTTTCTTTCCAGAGCCCTAAGTTTTGGATTATTCTGTCCACATAGACATCTGAGGGCTTGTTTTTTCCGCAGCAAAAGTTATATTTTTGAACTACACTTTTCGTTATACCACATAGTGTACTGAAAATTGGGGAAACAATTCCAAATATGGAGAAATTGTGAAAAAAAACCCACAATTCTGAAGAGATTTTTTTGGGAATTGTTTTTATGTTGTACAGTTTTTTGGTTGAGTTGATCTCGCAATATGATTCTACTCATCAGTAGGATTATGGCGATACAAAACACGTTCAGTTTTTTTTATTTTTGTGGTAAAAAGAAATTCTAAAGTTTGTAAAAAAAACAAACAAAACATTGGGGGGGTTGGGTTGCCATTTTCTATGACCCATAAAATTTTAATTTTACAGTCGATGCAGCTGTGGTGGCTTATATTTTGTGGATTGAGACAATGTTTTATTGTTACTATTTTGGGATATATATTCTTAATTTTTAATAGTTTTAATCGTTTGTTACACTATTTTTTCTGGTATTGCAGTGAACAAAAAAATGTAATTTTGGCGTTCTTGAATTTTTTGTTTAAAGTGTTTCCCAGTCGGGTTAAATATTTTTATATTTAGATAGATCGCACTTTTCTGAAGACGGTAATACCACATAAGTGTATTTTGTTGTCTTTATTTTTAATGGTCTAAAAGGGGGCATGATTTGAACTTTTAGCTTTTTTTTCATATAACATTTTTTTTAAACTTTTAACAGTTTTTAATAGTCCCCCTAGGGGACTTGAAGCTGCGATCGATCACCTGATCACTTTTGCTATATACAGCAATGCCATACCTTTGCTGCATATAGTGAATGTCACAGTGTCCTTTGAAGCCCTGCAACAGGCAGGGTTTCAAAGGAGCGCTGCTCTGACAAGCAAGGAGGTCTTAAGCCAACAAACAATCTGAGAGACAAACAGTTTTTTCTATAACGGTTCTTTACTACTCAGATTTAACACTTCTTTAGTTACAAGATTACACAGGAGATAGCGGCATAACACTTCCAGTACGTTTCAGTTTCAGCATATCACAATAAACACGTGTCAAAATTCCTCAGGGTTACCTTCATTATTCCTGGTCCCGAAAGGCGCAGTGCAACCCAGTCCAACACACCAGTATAGTAGTAACAATCTTATTTGCCTATAACTGCTCCACATCCATTTTTTATGCAGGTTCAGTTATACTCAGAGTAAGGCCTTGTATTCCTGGATATTTATGGAGACCAATTTCGAGTCAGGGCCTATGCTCACACACCAGTAAAATTCACCCAATTCCATTACGATTGAAAGGGCTTGGCTTTGACTGCACTCCAGTTCCAATTAACTGGGGCCACTCCATCCAAGGGTCAATATTTATCCCTCTCGATGTTCTTGTCTGTTCTCAACCCACCAGTAGGGTTAGGTCTATCTCTCAACCAGTCTTTCTCTCTCCTTCTGCCACTAGTTATCCAATGGATACGGCCTTTACAGCCAGCAGGCTATATGTCCGATGCTACTTCACACTAAGCCACTCTCCACTACTACTACCAACTATGCTGTCTAGCAGGAACCGTCATCTTTTCTTTAGCTTGACCCCTCCCTAGGTGGACTACTCCCAACATTAGCTCTGTCTGTCCCTGCAGTCTGTTACTGGTTGGACTCTAACCTTTCACCTACATTATACATTTCTACTACACTAACCATGTAATACTCTGTATTATCACATCCTACATTACTCATATATTGTCAGGCTACCACCAGGGGAAGCTGGAGCCCTGCAGGAAAAGACACTACACAAAGCTGAATCAGCATGGAGGTGGACATTCAGTGTGTGCTGGAGCACTGCCCTGCCGAGTCAGCCAGAATACAGAAGCCACAGGGTGTGCGGAGGATGATCAGGCAGGCCAGGTCATACACAGTACGGTGAGAAATAAGACTGGAGGAACGTGCAAAAGCGGGGTCGAGGTCAGGCCAAGGTCAGTACCAGAGGAAGCAACCGAGGGGGGAGGTAGGAGAAGGGGGAACGACTGGGGCTATTGTGGGAAGGAAGGAAGTGGGATGAAACACAGAAGGAGCACAGGGGAAGGATGAATCAGGAAAGACTTACAGGGAGCAGCAATTACAGGCAAAGCAGTGCTAAGCTAATAGCTGGCACTGGTTCATCAGAGATGACAGAATTTAAAGCATCCAAGCTCCGGAAGTGAGGCCCCAGAGAAGGCTCGGCCCCCCAGCCATGTGGACGGGGAGGTGGAACCATGACATAGATCTTATACCCTATGCATTATACCTTACATTATAAAGGAACTTGGCTGTAATATAAAACCATTACCTACTGAGTATAAGGCAGGCTCTCCCTCCATACACCCGCTTCCGTCTTGTGCCGTACATGTACGGCGGATGTCGTGAAAGTTTTAATGAAAGAGAACCTTCAAAGAAAATCTCAAAAAGACAAAAGGGGCAATACAGCAAAGCTTTTATGCCAGGATACTGACATAAAATGCTTTGAAGAGTCACAATCTTTTTCACAATGTCAGTGTGAAGGAGCTCTACCAAAATGGGCAAAGATAGGAAGGAGCCAAAGCGCTATGGGGAATGTCTATGGTCGTCTATCAGTGTCTCAAAAAATGCAGGCGTTCTTCACCCTTTTAATCCAGAAATAATCTCCAGTCCTTAACTGGAGTAGCATGTTTGGCAAAGCGCACACTGTTGAGAAGAAGCACCTCTTAATGAAGGGTTCTCTGGAGTACAATGCTCTGAATTCATTAAGACTGGCATGTACAACACCAGTCTTCATGAGTTGGCCCACAAGAGCCTGTTTATACTGGTTAATAACCAGAAGTACATAAATGGCCCATATTTACAATCCCAACTGCATACAGCAGAGAAAACTTTGTAAAGACAAGATTTAATGAATTCTAAATATATTTTACAATACAAACTTCATGATTGTTCACTATAATTCACCCCACCCTGTTCCATTTGGCTGATCTCCCACGGCAGAGCATCTCCTGACCCTACGTACTGATATGAATTATTCCTTTTATGACAATGCTATATGACTATCATGTAATAGTTTTTAATCTTATTTGTTTATTGTTGCAAGCTCAGAATTAGATTTCATAGAACCAATGGTTCAATTTTGACAAGATAATTGCATTTATTTTAATGAACCATCTGCTTTAATATACAGTATTTGATTATTCTGTTAGATTTGATGGCTTGGATTATGTACTTACACAGCACATTAAAACTCCAGGATTTTTACACTGTAGATTTTCAATTTAAAAGCAGTGTTAGATCTAAAAAACCAGAGATTTAACATTAATCTTGGCTATTAAATAGGACTCCTCAGAACTCCCTATCCAGAATTGCTGGCGTTCAGACTAGTGTTGAGCCACCCCCCTAGCATTCGAGTTCGGTTCGGTTCGTCGAACGGGGGCTCCGTTCTACGAACTCCTTTGAACCCCATTGAAAACAATGGCAGGCAAACACAAACACATACAAACACATAGAAAACACCTTCTAAGGTGTCCAAAAGGTGACAAACAACTCACAAGACACCACAAACACATGGAAAAGTGACAAGTACATATACTCATGTGAAAACAAAAGAGCTGGATGAGTAAATAGAGGAGGAGACACAGATATAGGCATGTCATGCCCTTCTAAAATCATGTAAAACACAGCAAGGGGACTCCAACAAGAGTTTCCATTTTTTTAAAAAAAATTGGGCCACAGACACCACTTAAGTGGCATCAATTGTCCCCCAGTTGCAAACTTGACATGTTGATTTGCATGAAGCACAATCCAAATCCACAAGCCTTTACTCTCCCCAGGATGACACAGGAGTGGAAAAGTCCGCGCTGAACCATGACTTGTTCATCTTGGAACATTTTTAAAAAAACAGCAAGGAGACTCCAAGCAAAGTCTCCCTTTTCTCCAAAAATTGGGCCACAGTCGCCACTTAAGTGGCATCACTTGTCCCCCAGTTGCAAACTTGACACGTTGATTTGCATCAAGCACATTAAAAAATACGCCAGTGTTTACTCTCCCCAGGATAACACAGGGGTAGAAAAGTCCTTGCGGATCCATGATTTGTTCATCTTGATGAACGTTAATCTGTCCACATTGACACTGGACAGACGTGTGCGCTTATCTGTCAGCACACACCCAGCAGCACTGAAGACAAGTTCCAAGAGAACGCTGGCTGCGGGACACGACAAGATCTCCAAGGCGCAAATGGCGAGCTCAGGCCATATTTCAAGATTGGAAGCCCAAAATGAGCAAGGCTCGGGTTGCAGAGTCATGGCATCTATATTCACTTGGAGATACTCCTGTATCATCCTCTCCAGCCATTGACTATGTGTCAGACTTCTTGTCACTTGCGGCCTTGCAAAGGATGGTCTAAAAAAATCATGAAACGATTCTATAAAATTGCTGTTACCACCAGATACGGTGTTGCTGGTACGGTTTGACTGATGATGACTCGACAGGTCCATGCTTGGCAAGTTACAACTGGGAGATTCACTCTGTGCACCACTGGTGTTTGGTGGAAAAGCTGAGCTAAGATTGCATAACAGCTTCTGCTGATACTCCTGCATGCGTGCGTCCCTTTCTATGGCTGGAATTATTTCGGCAAATTTTGACTTGTACCGGGGATCTAAAGTGGGCTTTACATGCTACGATATTGCTAGCAATTGCTAGTGATATCGTACGCAAAAGCACCCGCCCCCGTCGTGCATGCGATTTCGTGTGATCGCTGCCGCAGCGAACAATTATTGCTGTGGCAGCTTCACACGCACTTACCTGGTCGGCGTCGTCGCTGTGACTGCCGAACCATCCCTCCCTCAAGGGGGAGGGACGTTCGGCATCACAGCGATGTCACTGCGACGTCACTAAGAGGCTGGCCAATCAAAGCGGAGGGGCGGAGATGAGCGGGACGTAACATCCCGCCCACCTCCTTCATTCCGCATTGCGGCCGGCGGCAGGTAAGGAGATGTTCCTCGCTCCTGCGGTGTCACACACAGCGATGTGTGCTGCCGCAGGAGCGACAAACAATATCGATAATCAACCATTACCGATTTTTGGTTTTGGGACGACCTCTCCATGGTGAATGATTTTCAACATTTTTGAGGTCGCTTAAGGTCGCTGGTAAGTGTCACACGCTGCGATATCGTTAATGGTGCCGGATGTGCGTCACTAACAACATGACCCCGACGATAAAACATTAACAATATCGTAGCATGTAAAGCCCCCTTAATAGTGTGGCAACCCAGTAGTCAGCATTACTTCTAATTCGGACAATCCGAGGGTCATGTTATAGGTAGTGCAGCAAGAAGGTGCTCATGTGTCTTGCGCATCCATGCGGACCAAGTCCCTGCTGTGTTTGTGTCGGCAAGGTGATAACCATGCTTCCTTCCTCTGACATCTCCCCCCAACCTCGAACAACCGAAATTTGACCAAGGTCTCCCTCATCTGCTGAGTCTTCCATGCCCATCGCCAGTTCATCCTCCATTTTTTCCTTGGCTCCTGCACCTTCCTCAAGAGTTTGGCTGCTACCATGCGCTCTTGTTAATCCCTCTCTCCCACCCTCCCATGCCTGCCGCCTTGGTGATGCTGAACGTCTGGACCTTGTAGATCTTGGTATCCCTTCCGCACATGAATCCTCCCGTACTTCCTCCCCTTCCTCTTGTCCCACCACCTGACTCCAAATATTGTTTAGAGTGTGCTCCAGCATGTAAATGACTGGAATTGTCATGCTGATAATGGCATTGTCAGCGCTAAACATATTCGTCGCCATGTCGAAACTGTGCAGAAGGGTGCATAGGTCCTTGATCTGGGACCACTCCATCAGCGTGATCTTCCCCACCTCTGCATCTCGTTGGCCCAGGCTATATGTCATAACGTATTGCACCAGGGCTCTGCGGTGATGCCACAGTTGCTGCAACATGTGGAGAGTCGAATTTCAGCGTGTCAACACATCGCATTTCAGGCGGTGAACCTTCAGGCCGAAAGACCTCTGTAGCGATGCAAGTTGGTCAGCTGCGCCGTTTGAACAGCGGACGTGAGCAGATAGTGACCATGCCCTGTACAGAAGCCCATCTAGGCTGGGATAGTGGGTTAAAAATTGCTGGACAACAAGGTTGAACACGTGAGCCATACAAGGCACGTGTGTCACCTTGCCCCGGCAAAGGGCCACACCCAGGTTTGCAGCATTGTCTCACACGGCCTTCACTGGCTGCAGGTTGAGTGAAGACACCCATTTACTAAACTCGGTCTCCAGAGCTGACCACAACTCCTCAGCTGTGTGACTCTTATTTCCCAGACATTTCAATGTAATGACCGCCTGATGCCGTTGAGCTCTGCTGCCAGCATTGTAAGGAGGTGTGCAGGATTCCTTGTGCGCAGTTACAACGTGGGTGGCCTGACCAGACAGGCTTTGGGCGGAGGTGGAGGACCCAGACGAGGTTGAGGAGGCAGAACCAGTGGAGGAACTTCGCCATACAGAGGATTGACGCACAACTCATGGGGACGGCACGACTTGTACAGCAGACCCTTCTCCATCTCTCACCATAGTTACCCAGTGCCCAGTCAGCAACATGTAACACCCCTGTCCATGCTTACTGGTCCAAGTACCTGTGGTGAAATGCACCCTGTCACACACAGAGTTTCTCAAGATAGCGGTGATGTTGTGTGTGACATGCTGGTGTAGCGCAGGCACGCCTTTCTTGGAGTAGTAGTGGTGACTGGGCATCTGGTACTGGGGCACTACAACGGACATAAGGTCTCAAAAATCCTTTGTGTCCACCAGGCGGAAAGGCAGCATTTCTGTAGCTAACAGTTGCAGAGGGTGAAAGTCAACCTCTTAGCTTTGTAATGGCTAGGAGGAAATGGCCTTTTACTTGTCCACATCTGAGGGACTGAGATCTGGCTGCTGTGCAGAGACGGTGTTGAGTAAGGTGTCCCTGGAAAACTGCTGGTCTGTGAGGAAAGTGCAGGCGGAGACATGATGTTGCCTTCATCCAAAGTTGGTGCTCTCGATGTCTGAGAGAGTTCTACACCAGCACCTGTTTCCCCTTCCAAAACAACTGACAACCTGCCAATCACACTGCCTGTTGCGGTTAAAGAGGTGAAAGGTCTGCGTCGCAAAGCATGTGTGACTGCTGTCCCTATAGTCATAGTCATAGAGGATGAAGAACGCGCGCATGCACTTGAAGGGTCAGACGGTGGTTGGCCCGCCCCGCTTGGCCGCATTGTAGCACAGTGAGCTTCCCACTGGGACTTATGCTTGTTATTCATGTGACGGTTCATGGACAAAGTACTTAAACTAGTGAGTTTTTGGCCTCTACTTAGAGATTGGCGACAAATCTTACAGATGACATGAGTTGGGAGATCCTTTGCGATGTCAAAAAAGGACCAGGCTAGGCAAGACTTAGAGCCCATGAGGATGCAATTGTTGACGTGCTTCCAGTACTATGTCTGTGTCAAAGAAGGCGCAAGCTAACCTCGTCGTAAGTCGCATCCTCCTCCACCGCCTCTGCTGACCTCCTCGAGTGCCTGACTGTGGGTTGACAGTAAGTGGCATTTACAATCTCATCATCAACCTGTGCGTTTGCACTCCCCTTGTCCTCAGATCTAACCTCTTCCTGCCCTGACTGAATAGTTAAGTTGTCATTCCAATCAGGTATCTGAGTCTCCTCGTCATCAGTATGTTCCTTATTGTCTCCACCAAGAGGAGTTACAGTTTGGGAATGGGGGTCTACATTATGCTCAGAAACTTGGTCATCAGGGCCTGAATCTGACTCACAAAGCTTCTGGCCATCACTGCAGATCATTTCCTGGTCTGTACTCACTGTAGCTTTGGAGCAGACCTCTGATTCCCAGGCTATAGTGTGACTGAACAGCTCTGCAGACTCATCCATCTCTGTTACCCCATACTCTGCAGGGCAGGTGGAGACTTGAGAGCTGGTAGAAAGCAAGTGCGATTGGGGTGACAACCCAGAGGACTGGAGTTTTTTGGATGTTGAAGTTGAGGTGGAGGAGAGGCCACTTGATGGAGCACTTGAAATCCATTCAAGCATGTTCTTTTTTTGTGCATCATCTATCTTTGTTACAGTTGTTCGGTTCCGTAAAAAAGGGATCACATCAGATTGTCCACGAAAACTAGTAGACATCTTAATTTTGCTGGAAGATGGCCTTTCTTCAGCAGATGTTACTGTAGCTTTACCACCTATCCCATGGACACAAACTTTTCTACCCTTTCCAACACGCCTGTTCCCCTTTCCACCAGCATCTGTCCTTTTGCCACTCATTTTGTTTGTGACCAAATTGGACACTTAAAATGTCGTAGCAAAAATGGAGAGGTGGTGTAGATTGCAGAGGTGGTCTAGCTTTATTGACAGCTGAAGAACCAACACTGACTATCCTAGACAATTTTAGTATGTCCCTAAAAGTGTCAGCACTTTTTGCTATTAAAATTGCTTAGCAAAAATGGACAGTTGTGCAGAATGCACAGTTGGTGTACCTTGCTTGACAGCAGAGGAACCCTAAGTTTGTATCCCAGACAATTTTAGTATGCCCCTAAAAGTGTCAACACTTTTTGCTATTAAAATTGCAAAGCAAAAATGGAGAGGTGTGTAGAATGCACAGGTACTGTAGCTACCTTGTCAGCAGAGGAAGCCTCACTTTCTATCCTTGCCAATTAAACAATGCCCCAAGGATTTGCCTGAGCTGATGTAGCCAGACGCTGTGATATAAACCCCTGCACAGCGCTGTCACAGACCTGCCTAGCAAAAATGGCTATGAACGGCTGTAATGTAGCCCTGAAAAGGGCTGAAATTACAAGTAGTCCCTAATCCCTAAAGTGATGTGTAGATTGCACTGTATGTCTATAGCGCACACAGTAGCAGCAGTGCTGTCACCCACCCGCAGCAGAGAGATAATGGCGGCGACGCGGAAAATGGCCAGGTCTTATAGGGCAAGGACATGTGACATGTACAGCCTATGACACATGCCCTTGCTTGTCTGGTAAAAATCCACTTTGCTTTGTGTGTATTTCTGTGATTGGCTGACAGCCTGGCCCGCTCCACTGTACGCACGGTTAGGAAAAACAAAAAAAAAAAATCGCCATTCTTTCAGCACTCAGCAGCAGCACTGAACTAAACCCCATCCCCCTCGCACACTATATGCTGAATTTGGATAATATCCTGATTCACAGTGACTCTCAGTATTACAGTGAAAAGCCAGCTAGTAACTAGCTACGCTTTTTGGTGATTGAACCGTTCTCGAACGGTAACTCGAACTGTCGAGCTTGAAGCAAATCGTTCGAGTTCGTCGAACGCCACCCAAAATCACTCGAATTTGAAATTGGCGAACCGTTCGACTCGAGCATCGCTCAACTCTAGTTCAGACCCCAGTAATCAGTAATTATACCCTATTCTATAGATGCAGCATAATTGTGGGAAAAAGCTCCCTAATGAGTGCTGATTTCTGACCCCCAGAATAGCCACAGGTGGGCAGCTATGGCACAGATAAAACAGAAGTGTGGTCGGGAGTGGAACCATGACTACCGGTAAGTACCAGGAGACAAATCAGAATGTGACCTAGATGATAAAGTCACTACCGTAGAAAGACAGGAGTCAGAACCAGGAATAAGACAAACAAATGGGAAAACCAAAGAATTGGTTAGAAGGATCAAATATAGTAGATAATACAGACGGTAGCATGAAACAAGAAATGAAGGTGGCTCAAACAGCAGGCAAAAAATGTCGGGGTGTTTTCCCCCTTCATAGGCCGTTAGGCCTGAGAACAAATTTAAAGCGGGCTTTACATGCTATGACATCGCTAGCTATGTCGCGAGTGATAGCACCCACCTACGTTGGTGGCATATCACGGGGTGATCGCTGCCGTGGCGAACAATATCGCTACGGCAGCGTCACATGCAATTACCTGTTCACCGACGTCGCTGAGGCCGCCGAACAATCCCTCCTTTAAGGGGGAGGTTTGTTCGGCATCACAGCGGCATCATTAAGCGGCCGCCCAATAGAAGCGGAGGGGCGGAGATGAGCGGCCGGAACATCCCGCCCACCTTCTTCCTTCCTCATTGCCGGTGGCTACAGGTACGATGTTGTTGCTCCTTCCTTCGGTGTCACACATAGCGATGTGTGCTGCCGTAGGAACGACAAACAACTTGCATTCCAAACGAGGAAAGATTTTTTAAAAATGAACGATGTGTACACGACGAACGATTTTACACCTTTTTGCAATCGTTACTGATCGCAAAAAGTTGTAACACACAACGACATCGCTAACTAGGCTGGATGTGTGTCACCAACACCGTGACCCCAACGATATCTCGTTAGCGATATCGTTGTGTGTAAATGGGCCTTAAGCCCTGGTTGCCAATCAATTCAGCACCACAATGCATCCAAAGCAGTAACTATGTAGAATTAACCAGCAGGGACACTGTTAAAAATGATTGCTGAAACGGGAGTGAAAGTGTCCATTTGCCTAGTACTAGATGAGGCCATTGACAGGAGCCACAGTCAACTGCTAGAACTGGGCAAGTGGAAAAAAGAAACAACAAAGAAAAGCAACGGAGATTAAACAGCTGAGATAAAAATATATTTTTTATTAATCAATCAATAGTTATAGCATAAATAGTAATTAAGGAAAAATACACATTAAAAACAAGGTGCTACTAGATGTTCACAAAAAGGATTTTTGTGGGGGGGGGGGAGAGGGAAAAACCAAATCCCAATCTAATCCCACAAGAGGCAGACACAAAGGTATAAGTTAAAGGGAAGCACAGGGAGAGTACAAAATATAAATATAATAATTAGAATGGAGGGCAATGAACAAAAGGGGGAGCTGTTGCACATATTAATCCATTATATTGCTCTTTGTCCCAGCCATAATTAGGCAAAGTGAAATAATTAATTGCCCTCCAAACAAAAGTAAAGTCTCACCCATGGACACAGTAGCCCCACCAGTGTGTCTCTGACTGCCAAGGAGGTAGAGTGCTGGTCACCCTCTTACATTTCCCCCCACTTAAATTCACCAGTCCCCTGGCAATGAGACCTGCAAGAAAACACAACATATGCAAAAAAATATCCCAAAACCACGTGCTTAATTAACCATCATCGTCATAACAAACCTGAAGAATGAGAGTCGGGTCCATACGGGGTAAATGGGGGGGATGGCAGTCCATGAAGGGGCAAACAGCAGTCCATAGAGGGGCAAATGAGGATAAGGGCAGTACATGAAGGAGCACAACAACACAGTCCTTGGCCTCTTCCGGCCACGAGGGGCATGTCCCTTCCCTCTATAAAAACACAAATCACCTTTCTGCTTCAAACTTCTGGCCTCATCCAGCCGAAACGGGACAACATCTTTTCCAACAGGGCCCTTGAACCAGCCCTTGTCTTTCTTTTTAACAGGGCCTTACGACCAATTTAGGAACCGGCAAGATTACTTCAGGCCTTTCAGGCCTCTTTCTTTTTTCAGTTCAGCAGCACTTCCTTCAGCCAACATCATGCTGCTGTATCCGGCTCTGCAATGTCTGTCCTGCACCATCACACGCTGTTTCCAGAATGGCGCCTGACGGGCCGATGATGCGCGCTTCCTGTGCCCTGGGTCCAGCTTCTTCCGGCACCAGGACCCAGCCACATCATTCATCCATCTTCTCGGTCGCGCCCACAGACATGCCTCTCTCACACGCTAGGCTGTACTCACCAGCCAGCGTTTCTTCAGCTGCTGCGCCCACCTCCTGCAGATGTCACCTCCTGCAGATGACCTCCTCATCAGCACCTCTCTTCAGTATGGCCGACACTCCTTCAGGACAGGTACTGTTTTGCGCCCTTTTGTGCCTTCTCCTCCCATAGTGGGTCGGGTCACATTCCCTCCGGCCACATGTTGCCACCATCTTAGGAGTCACGCTGCCGTCCGCCTTCTTGCTTGCGGTCTTACCAGTAGTTTTGCTTTTGTTTTCTGACAAATTGCTCTGCAGCAGCACTGTTTCCGTTTCTGGCCGCTCAGCTCCAAGCACCATCTTAATCGTAGCTCCTCCTGCAGACCCCTCATTCGGCTGCAGGATCACTTCAGGCACTGCCCCAGCTGCGCCCAGGGTCAGAGTCTTCTCCCTGTTTGGATGCAGGGTGGACGCATCCTGCCGACTACACATAATGTAAATTGCTGGAGAGGGGCAGTCATGGGCGAGAGTCTTTGCAAAGATCCTCAACCCTCCCCGGCACAATACAGATACTGGAGCGACAGAGTGGAGTAGGTGTTATGTGGTGTGGAGGTGGTTCCTGCTAACTGCTGCACTTTCACTTCTTCAGCCAGCTTCTCTGGCTCCCGTACACGTCCATGTCCCATGCTCTCAGTAAGCAGATGACTACTGGGTAACACTTGAACAATTTTACAGAATTATTGCTTAACAGAAGTTTTCCATTTCTTCATTACAGAGACATCAGCATCAGCATCGCCATCTTTCATGCACATCATCTTTTGTATCTGACCCGTCTTTACAGGGACGGCCGAAATGGGGCAACTTATCCTCCCGCTTTGGACCCACTCCCCCAGCATGGTGGTGGATCACACAGCTCGGCTCATGGACGGTTAGACTCTCTTGATGTCCATTGCCGCAACTGCTTTCCCGCAGGTACCGGCAGATAACAACTAAGGTAGGGGTGTCCCAACTCCTTTACGTCACCATGACACACTGGATTTACGTTCACTGTAGATGAGTCCCCTCTACAGATCTTTGCTGTTCTCTATTTCTTTCTGCTTCTGTTACTGTAGCAGGGACTAGGGGATGGTGAAGGTTTGGGCTTTCTTCACTCCTTAGGTCCTGTCCATGTCCTACTTCAACCACCTCCACCCAGTTTGCTCCACTCTGCAGCTTTCTGACTTTTCTGGTCCTTCTTGTTCTTTATACTACAGCAGCATCTCCCTAACTGACTGAAACAGGAAGCTGCCATTCTCTATATCTCTTCCTGTGCTGAAGAGCCAACCTCCCACTTAACCCCCTGATGCCCTTTCCCTCCCTATCCCTCCCTTCTCACTAAAAAACAAGAAGGCCTGCGGAGACACCATCACATGTTTCTCAACGCTGGCAGGAAACTAGCCAGGTCTTTCACCGGGAAGGAACAACCACGGGAAGGGCAGTCTCCAGTCAAGGAGACCACCTATGCCAAACATGGTATCCATCCACAGACAGCCGTTTCAGGGTATTTGCCCCTCATCAGTGTGGAGTAGGAATCTGGCTAGTGGGAGCATTGCCTAGTAAAAGACTATGTGAGCAAGGATGGTTGACCTTAGGGAGATCCCTGGGAACTGTAGCCTTGGCGGTGACTGTATTTCCCTTCACGGTTTGAGCGGTTGCCTTCAATCGGGTCTTGACTGCTGGGAAACTCCGGAGGTTCCCTTCGCTAACGGATTTGACCCGTTTTACGGCAACTCCAAGCCTGGTCGGGGTCCGTAGGCCCTGCCGAATGGTGCTGGCTTCTCTTCGCTCCCCGATCTGGTACCGGCGGGCCACCGCCCGTCCCCGGTCCTTACGGTTCACGTCAATCAGCCCCTCCTGCAGACGGTCACCACCGTCTGCCAACCTTGCTGTATGTGCCCGGGCCACGCACCCGGACACGGTCAGTCTGCTCCACTACCACCTCACTCCTCCACTCTCCAAACCGAACTCTCCTCTCCCCTTTCTTTTCCCGCCTCCAGGACTGTGAACTCCCCGGTGGGTGGGGCCAACTGCCTGGCTCTACCCCTGGTGTGGACATCAGCCCCTGGAGGGAGGCAACCAGGATTTTTGTCTGACTTTGATGTGCCTAGCCGGGGTGTGGGGTGTGTTGTTGCAGTACCTGTGACGTCCTGGCTTGTCCAGGGCGCCACATGACACAGCCCCTGTCAATTTCCTGATGATCTCGTATGTACGTCAAGCTTTACATACTGCTATAGTGTATAATGAAGATGGGACAATGACCCTACAGACTGATATTGAAGATCATATTTGTCTGTTAGATGCTCATGTAGCAACCCCAGTAATTACAGTTCAGACAGACCGAGATGATACCAGACTGAACAGTACCCCTGAAATTGTGGGCTAGAGTAAAAATTTACATTGGTTGACTTAATGGACCTCCAGTGACTGTCACCTTAAAACCAGGAATGCCCCCTCCAAAAGTCAAACAATATCCCTAAGGCCTCTGCCACACTCACGTGTAAAAAACGTACGTTTGCTGTAGTCCGTTTTTTGTGTCCGTGTTCCGTATTTGCAGTCCGTTTTTCCCCTCCGTGTAGTGTCCGTATGCATATCGTGTGTCATACGTGTGTACGTGTGTGCGTTTTCCTGTGCGTGAAATACGTCAGTGTGTGTTCCGTGTGCAGTCCGTTTTTTGTGCGTGTTTAACATGTTTCACACATTGAGATAATGGTGATTACTTGGAATTAAATGACACATAGGTGTATGTGATTAGGACATAAATAAAAGTTAACTATAAACTGTTTCCTGCTTGTATTTTGCCTTGGAGCACCTATGTGTTGAGACAAAATTGTCGCAATGCCATTATCCACGGAGGCCTTAGTGTTTTTATGTTGGATTATATCTCGTCGTTTTGGCGTTAGACGGCACATGTTGCATTATGATAATGTAAGAAGAACCAGATTGTGGGTGCATCCACTAATGATGATGCGACCTATGCATGGTCATTTCCATACTTTATTTTTTGAGCTACGGAATTTCCCAGATAAGTTTTTTTCATACTGCCGTTTGTCAGTTGAGAGTTTTGATTACTTACTAAATATTTTACGACCTCATTTGCAACATCAGGACACTTGGATGCGGCTTTCCATTTCCCCAGAGGAGAGATTCATGGTGACTCTGAGGTATATTTTATTTTTGTTGATTTTTTTTAAATGTGTTATTTTTCACATTGAAATGTGTAATTGATCTTTATTGATCTAATATCTGTTTGGAATCAATGTTTGTATTTAATTTTGATTGGTTTAATTTAAAATAACATATTGTTGTTAATTGTAAATCATTGTTTGTCTTGTTTTCATAGATTCTTGGCGACTGGTCAATCTTTTATTGCTTTACATTTTGATTTTTTGTTGGGGAGATCAACCATTGCCGTTATAGTACGTCACACATGCGACATGATATGGCAACATTTAAAAGAACAAATGATGCCTCAGCCAAACAGAGAAGATTGGTTGAAAATCTCTAAGGGCTTCAAGGACTCTGTTGACTTTCCTAACTGCATAGGAGCTTTGGATGGCAAGCATTTCAGAGTTAAAAAGCCACCAAACTCTGGGTCACGTTATTTCAATTTTCATAAGTTTTTTTCCGTTGTTATTTTGGCATTGGTTGACACAGAATACCGTTTTATTTATGCAGACATTGGGGCCTATGGTAGTGCCTCAGATGCCCGTATTTTCCGTTCATCAAGATTAGCCCAACGCCTGCAAGAAAATGCATTATTGATCCCCCCACCAGTTGCCCTACCTGGTACATCTGGACCGTTGGCACCATATGTGATGGTAGCAGATGCAGGATTTGCATTATCCAAACATGTTATGCGACCATATCCAAGGAGATCCATTGATGACAGGAAACAGTACTTTAATAATCGGCTAACTAAAGCAAGACGTTATGTGGAGTGTGCATTTGGTATTTTAGCTAACAAATGGCGCATTTATCAGACAACTATTCAGTTGCACCCAAACTTTGTCACATCTGTCCTCAAGGCTACCATAGTGCTTCACAATTTCTGTCGGATACATGAAGGAGGAACTTATGTTGATGATGAATTTCAGATAAACCATGTTGTTAATCCAACAGGTGAACCTATGTCTCATAATTCCGTGACATCTGGTTTACAAATTCGAAATTTATTTACTGATTACTTTAATTGTTTTGATGATAATAATAATAGTGATGTTTGTTAAGATTGTCATGGATTTATTTAGATAAAAATTTAATTTTTTTTCTTATACGAAAATGTTTAATTTTTTCTAAACATCTAAGAGCTTAAATCTTACTTGTATTAAAGGGAAAATGCGTTAATCATCAACTGACATTTATGTTAACAACATGGATTTCTGAATGTTGTATGTATGTTTTTGTAAGTTTCTGTGTTACTATCATGTTTTTTTTGTTATTTGAAACTTACAACATTAATAATGTTAAACGTCTATTGAAAAAATGCAATATTAATTATAAATATAAATAATAAACATGATAGTTTTTTCACAAACATATTTTTTTATTAATAATAAGCATATTAATCCATAAAGTAATGCTGTTATTTTGTCACATAAAACTAAAAAATGAACATATTGTTCATCTTCTGTTAAATTTTACCAAATGTAAATTTTTATGGTATTCTTTCTAAAATTAAACATATAAATTACTTACAAGAGTACATTTTCAAAAATGTGTGCATTGGTTACAATGTTGTAAAATTGACCACCAATTAAGTTGGTCTCATGTTGGACATTGACATAGACATAATAAATGTAAACTGTGTTTTGAGAAGATAAGAAGTAATCTAACCATCAAATTGGTTGGGTACAAATGTGTTCCTAAAAAAAAAAAACAAAACCATGCCATCAAACATATATGTGATCCGTCCCAAAATATAATCACGCATGGAATTTTTTTTTTTTTAAATCAGAGTTTACACATTTTTGGAAATCCCTCTTTTTAGAAATTTTGACACATTCATCATATTTGTTGTTTGAATGTAAAGATTTCCAAAAATGTGGATCATAAGTCAACAAGATCTTCTAGTGAAGTAACCTGAGTGTTGCTGAGTATGTTGTTTTGTGTGGCCTCAGAAATAGTATTTTCAGGAATGGAAGGAGTTGTTTGCTGAACAACATTCCTATTACTAACTACAGTAGTGTGTGGAACAGTCTGTTGCATGCTTGTTTGTCCCAACACATTGCCTGTTGTTGAGTACACCTGTGGATCTACATGGGTAATTGGGTATTGTGTGTGTGTATGTTGTTGACCTTGAGGATAGTTGACTGATGTTTGTAAGTGTGGTGTAGGTAACATAGTTGTGATTGGATAATGAGGCATCATGAATGATTGTGGGTATGTTGAACCAGGAAACAAGTTAGGTAAACCACCAATATTTGTGGGTTGAGTAAAGTAACTAGTACTTGGAGTGGGTTGTAAATTCATATAGTTGATGGGTTGCTGTGAGGTAGCACTTTGTACAGTGCTTAAGGCACCAGTATTGGTTGCAACATACCCTTGTCTAATTGGTGTTGGGAATAACGTACTTGAAGCAATTGAAGGTTGACCAGATTGTTGTAATACTGGATTATTGACTATTACAGTTGCCATTGTTGTTTGTGTTGAAATTGTATTTTGATTGTCTGTTGTGTTTGGGACTGTATGTTGTTGCATAATGGTACGCCAATTTTCTATGGCCTCATATACTCTCACTGGTTCCTGTTCTGCCTGACTAGCTGAAAGTAGGGTCAGCATAGCAGCACGTACACGTTCCTGCCTATCGGATGGAATTTTGGTTAGGCTAGAAGATAAAGACCGACAAAAGCGCTCGGCATCTGTTTCTGGAATTAGAGTGTTCATTATGTGAATAATGCGTGTGTCAATTATTTCCGGTAAGGATCTCATTTCCTCAGGTCTGCGGATTCTTCTGGCACGTAGAGGTTGTGGTGCAAAACGTGGAAGTACATTTGTTTGTGTTGATTGTGTAGCTGGTGTGGTTGTTTGTTGTGTTGATGAGGCTTGGGTGTTGGTTTGTGCACTCTCTGTCCCACCCTCATGTGATTCAGTTGCTGCATCTTGTTGAATCTCAGGATTTTCACTGTCTTCTCTGCCAGGTTCTTGTTCTGATGCTGAGGTGGCTGTAGCAGAGGGACCTGCTGTTGGTTGATCATCTGAATCGTCTAGATTATCCTCCGTTCTATAAGAAATGAGACAACATATTACAATCTTAACATTTATATTTGTACAATTATCTTCATGAAGTAAATGAATGTTGTTTTTTTTTTTTTTTTTTAAAAAAAACAAAAAACTTACTGTGTTACTTCTAAGATGGGTGCTAGGAAGCTTATTTGTTGATAATAAACATATCTGCGTTTGCGGCCTTGGCTGGATGAGGATGGTATAGGGTTGTACTCCCTTCGGTACTGATCACGTGCTGAACGCCAACGCCTTTTCACCAAGTCAACTGTGTAATTTTAAAAAATATGTCACTTGCAACATTCACCATAAATCTGCACACATTAATTAAAATAATGTTTGCTAAATGTAATATACAATTTAAACAAATAATGTTGGCCAAATACTTTTGAGGACAAAAATTTTTTTAATATATTCATCATTCAAAACCATTTTTTGACATTAACACATAACAAAATAATATTTCTGTAAAATTATCTTTGAAGTAATTGTCATATATATTAACATTTTCCTTTTTTTTTCAATAACATTTGGCAAAAAATTACTAGAAATATTATTTTATTCATGTAGGTCATGATATTGAAATGTCATTTAACTAAATAAATAAGAAAAAATTATAAAAAAAATAAAAACATGATTTGAAATTGTGATACTAAAATTAGACTCATAAAACAGGGAATTTAAAAACACATGACAGTTTAATCAGTTAGTTAATTAACTTCATGAAGAATTCAAAGGCAGATTACAAAAATAAGTATACTTGGATTTTTGTACGTTATGAAATGTTTGGTTAACTTTTTAAAAATTTAACATGAACTCAATATATAGAGTAGTACATATACCAATTCTTCACAAAGATTTTTTAACTAAAAGACAACATAACTATAACAACACATTGACAGTTTGTAATTATTTTAAAAATCCTAATATATATATTAAATAAATAAATATAAAAACATACAACAACTTACCATATTTAGCACGCTTTGCAGGCGAACATCTAGCCCATGCATTATTGGGGTACACTTCCTCAGCTACTTGATTCCAATGGCGGTCAACTGTCAGTCGGTCATGGTAACCATCAACACGTGTATCCCATAATGGTGGGTGAGTCTCGACAGCTGTTATCAGTTTCTCCGTGTCCACCCGTGGTGCCATTATTATATTTCGTTGCCGAAATTTTGCTCAAAATATATCTTTCAATACACAGAACTACAACTGCTTGCTTGCTCACTCCTTCTGCAAATGCATAGCTAGTTTTGTGCAACAAAAATATGTTAGCTACGCCACCTGAAAGTATTTGAGATTGTAACAACCTTTCTAATGAAAACACGGACACGGACCACACGGATAGCATACGGAGGCCATCCGTATCACGTACGTGTAAACACGGACCCATAGGATTTAATGGATCCGTGAGGACGTTATGCCGGTGGAAAACGGACATGTCAGCGCTTTTTCGGCACGCTCAAACGTACGCACGGAACGGACACACGCTCCGTGCGCAAACACTGACGTGAGGCTTTTTATATTACAAATAATGTGTCAACATCAGCACGTGTCTCCGGTACGTGTAAAAACTGCCAAAAACGTACCGGAGACACGGATGTGTGGCGCAGGCCTTAAGTCCTGCACAGGAGTTAGTCAAAACACCACTGTAGAAGAATTATTCCAATCAAATGCTATAAAGGAAAGCCAATCTACCTGTAACACACCATTGTACCCAGTGAAAAACAAATCTACCCCAGGTCAACCATCAACGTACTGCATGGTCCATAACTTACATGACATAAATGAAGTAACAGAATGTGTCAGTCGCATAGTACTGAATCCCCACATCTTGTTGTCACAAATTGCTCATGATTCATCTTGGTTTACTGTAATTGACTTGGAAAATGCATTTTTCTCTGTTCCATTACACGCGGACTGTCAGTACTTGTATTGTTTTATGTTTAAACACAGATAATATTGTTGGCAAGTGTTTCCATAGGCTGCCAAAAATTCACCTACAATGTACACAGCGGCAATAGCCTCAATTCATAGCCACTCTCAGCCTCCCCTCCCAGAAGTTGTTCTAATACAATATGTTGATAAATTACTATTGTGTTATCCAGATTATGATATATGGGAACAATCCTCATTATTTCTTTGTTATCAAGGATGTAAAGCATCAAAAAGCAAATTGCAGTTTTGCAGAAAAAATGTAGTTTTCTTAAGGGCACTTTACACGCTGCGATTTCGCTAGCGAGATCGCTAGCGAGCGTACCTGCCCCCGTCGGTTGTGCGTCACGGGCAATTTGCTGCCTGTGGCGCACAACATCACTCGGACCCGTCACACTACTTACCTGCCTAGCGACGTCGCTGTGACCGGCGAACCGCCTCCTTTCTATGGGGGCGGTTCGTTCGGCGTCACAGCGACGTCACTAAGCGGCCGCCCAATAGAAGCGGAGGGGCGAAGATGAGCGGGACGAACATCCCGCCCACCTCCTTCCTTCCTCATTGCGGGCGGCCGCAGGTAAGGTGACTTTCCGCGTTCCTGCGGTGTCACACATAGCGATGTGTGCTGCCGCAGGAACGATTAACAACTTGCGTCCTGCTACAGCAACGATATTTGAGAAATGGACAGCGTGTCAACGATCAACTATAAGGTGAGTATTTTTGATTGTTAGCAGTCGCTCGTACGTGTTACATGCAACGACGTTGCTAGTAAGAACAGATGTGCGTCACGAATTCTGTGACCCCAACGACATCTCCTTAGCAATGTAGTTGCGTGTAAAGCAGCCTTTAGGTATCTCACAGGCTGTGAAACATCTTACAGAAGACAGAAAACTCACAACAATAAAGGCCCCTTTACACACTGAGACTTTCTAGCGATCCCACCAGCGATCTCGACCTGACCGGGATCGCTGGAAAGTCTCTCGCTGGTGAGCTGTCAAACAGGCAGATCTGGCCAACGACGCAGCAGTGATACGGACCTGCAGAACGACCTCACTGGAAAGGGAACGCTAGCACGCCTATGGGCTGGGTCGCTAACGATGTTGTTGTAACGGTGTCGAACTCACCAATACCTGCTGCGCAGCGGGAAACAAAGGACCAATGAATGGTCCCAAACGATTTGTAGCAATCAGCGACCTCACAGCGGGGGCCAGGTCACTGATGCGTGTCACACACTGCAATGTCGCTGGGGAGGTCGCTATTACGTCACAAAACCGGTGACGTTACAGCGATATCGCTAGCGATGTTGCAGTGTGTAAAGGGGCCTTAAGAAACATGATTCCACCTATAAATGTGTCAAAATAATGCCCCTTCTTAGGTCTTGTATCACACTGTAATCCTTGGATCAGATTTGCTTCACTTCTCATGCAACCACTCTGACTGTCACTCAGTGTTTGGCTCTAAACTTGCCAAGTGTCATGGCGGCATCAGACGCTGTTCAGACTGCAGACACTAACACTCCTCACTATGCTTTCTCTGGTGCTTCTGAGTTGCACAGGCAAGCTCAGGCATTGACCAGCTGTGTGCTCATTAGTGATCTGATCTGTATGGTATGCTCACTCAAGTCCAGCCAAAATACACATCCATGGCACACCAATTATGCCTCCAATGTGCCCTGCTCATGCCAAATAATGTTATGCCATGCAGGTGCACTACACTGAATCCATGGCACCAAACAAGAAAACAATCCAAAATAGGTCAATTGCAAAAAATAAATGTATTAGTTAAAATGTTGTAACAGAACAGTAGCAGAATGAAAAAGGTGTCACATGATATAGAACCAAAAAGTGTTAAAATACAATGGGTGCCCAGTGCATAATTAGGGTCCAAAATGCTTGCACAAATAAGTGAAGATATGAATATTTTGTGCCTAGAAGTATAAAAATCCACAATGGTAGCAGCCAAAATGTAAGATAAGGTGCCATATGCAACAAAAATCATATAGTATAGTATAGTATAGTATAGTATAATATCCCCTCAGATCCCTATGCACAGTATGATGGTCCTACAGCTTCCAATACACAGTAAAATGTTCCCATATCTCACCTATACACAGTATAATGTCCCCACATCTCCCCTATGCACAGTATGATGGCCCCACAGCTCCCCAGAACACAGTATAAAGATCCCACAACTCACCTATACACAGTATGGTGGGCACACAGCTCCCTATACAAAGTATGTTGTTCATACTGCTTCCCCAAAATACTGTATAATTATTCCACACTTTAAAAATGGCCTCAACAGTGTCCCTTAAACTGTATAATGGCTACTACATTAGCTACTGTGCTGTATAATTGCCCAGACACTTTGAGAACCCTCACAAATGTCTCTACATTGTATAGGGGTGTCCAGCCACAGTATGATAGCCCCGCATACACTGTATAAGGGTCCCTCACAAGGTAGCCAAGCTGTAAAATGGCCTCACATTAGTTCCAAACTGTATAATGGCTCTGCATTAGCCCCCAAACTGTAATATAGCCCCTACATTAGCCCCAAAACTGTATAATGGCCCCACAATAGCCCCCAAACTGAATCATCCCCCCTACATTAGCTTCTAAATTGTATAATGGCCCCACACTAGTCCCCAAACTCTATAATGGTCTCTACATTATCTCCTAAACTCTATAATGGCCCCTGTATTAGCCCCCAAACTTTATATTGACCCCCACATTAGCCCCCAAACTATATAATTGCCCCACATTAGCTCCTAAACAGTAAAATGGTCCCACATTTGTTCCAAACACTATAATGGCCCCATATTAGCCCCCAAACTTTATATTGGCTCTGGCAGTAGCCCTCAAACTGTATAATTGACCCACATTATCCCCCAAACTGTATAATGGCAACTATATTAGCCTTCAAACTGTATAATGGCCCCCACATTTTATGAGGGATCTCAACAGTAGTCACTACAATGTATGAGGGCCTTCCCCACTCTGTTTCAGGACCCTCATCGTAGCCACCACACTACATGTTGCTCCACCAGTGTTTTTTATGCCCCCACAGTCCACCACAAGCTTTAGTTAAAATAAAAAACATCACATACTCACCTAATCCAGGATTCAACAAGTCCATCAGCAAGGCAACGAGCTGTCATAGCTCCAACGCACAAACAGAACGTCAGAGTCCCGGTATGATGACGTCACCACAATGGGACTCTGACATCCTGCGTGTGCTGGCACTTTGGCCATTGTATCACCTGCTATTCTATAGACTACAGGCTTAAACTGTCCTGCGCTCTATAGAATGGATAGTGGTAGTGCAGGAAGATCATGTCTCCCTGCTCCACCGCACACCTTAACTATAACGGCATACTGTGTGCGCCAATATAAAGGGAACCTGTCAGGTCCAATATGCACCCAGAACCACGAGCAGTTCTGGGTGCCTGATGCTGGATTTCGGCTCAGTGCGCATAACCCTAGAGTTTCGGTCATACACACTATGAAGCTGGGTGCACGCGTCCCGGCTTCAAACTGAAGTAGTGCGCATGACTGAAACTCAGGGGTAATGGGCACTAAGCTGAAATCCAGCGTTGAGCGATGATGGCAGCAAGAGGTGAGCGAGATCATCTTGTGATGCTGCGCATTCATTAGCATGTTAGTACGCCCACACGGGAGTGCTAACATGCTAATGGGGCCGACTAGCAAGGGAAGCAATGCCCTTGGGCCTAGTCCCCATGCTCATTAGCATATGATAACAAATCTTTAGAAATACTTTTTCTAAACATCCCTTTATCTATGCTAGTGTATACAGGGAGAGTTAGGCACGGATTAGCAATATGCACCCAGAACTGCTCATGGTACTGGCTGCATATTGCACCTGACAGGTTCACTTTAAGAGTAGTGGTAGTTCCAGGTAGGCTCCTCCGAGTGCTGTGCCCATTGCTACCACACCCTCTGCCCCCCTCCCTGCTTTTGTCTCTGACCATTTGGCACTCTCCAGGTGGCCATTAATAAAGGCAAGGTAAGGCAGGTTGGGGGTGTCTCTGTTAGCCATATGTGCACTAATAATCTCTCTCTGTGAGGTCAGAATCTATCAATGCCAGGAGAACATCTTTCCAATCCTGCATCGTAGCACAGTGGATTGGTAATAGTCCTTTGTTGTTGAACTTTCTTGTAGATGATTTATCAGTTAGCTGTAACAAAAATATCCTTTGTTATAAGAGGTGAGCACAATTTTCTATAAGGGTACATCTTAGGTATTTCTATAGATGAGTGAATCAATTTCATGAAAATCCAATTTATTTCAGGTTTTAAGGAATGCATTGAATCGGATGAATTTAAACAATTTACTTTGAATGCATCGCCTAAAATATCTGCCACCATTTTACACATCGTATAATATTGCATCAAAGAAGAAGCTACAGAGACAGGGTACAGAAACATAGGATGTTGGAATATCTCCCTGATCATTGGACTATCAGACTAGCTATAGAGAGAGGCAAATACCGAATAGAACCCAGTACTATAAATATCGAGGGCAGTCACTGGGCTGATTCTCAGTAATATTTTGTCAAATATAATATTTTGATGAATCATCGATTTTCCTAATTGGTTTTAGCTTTTAAATTGTAAAATGTATTTAGAATGTAAAGTCAGCAGCAGTATAACTGTATTGTACAGTAACTTTATACTCGGGTCACAGCAAACCACTAATGCATAATAAATTGCTCCGGAAAAGTAGTTTCTGGTTGGTTTAAATATATTTTTATATCACTGCAATTTTGCCACTCATGTGAAACATTTATACACAGCACACAAACATCATATCTATTTATTTCTACCTAATTGTAATAAAGTTGATACATAGAAATCATCTCTATGGTGATGTTTCTCACACTTGAACGTACATATGAGGCATAATATAAGCATATGTTATCATATAATAATTTAAAGAGTACCTGTCACCAAATTTTACCACCCCTTTATTTATTTTATCAGTAAAAAAAAATATGCTTATTAATATAAATGATTAAAAATTGATTATAGAACGTAATTTGCATACCTTGCGATTTGAGGTTGCATACATTGGCGTATCTAGGGGGCAGGCGGGGCATTTACCTTGGGCACAGCCAATAGGGAAGCGCCTTCGGGCTGCCTGATGCAGTGGTCCGAGGTGTCTTCACGACAGTTGTATTTTGCCACCCCCATAGTGGGAGTCGGCCGCTCTCTTATCCGGTTGTCAAGCTGACAGACTGCTCAGAGAAAGCGCAGCTCGCCGGCTCCCAGCAATCAATTGTACTTTCATCATTCAGGCTCGAGTACAATTTGTCAGGGCAATATCCTGAACCTGATTAGGTTAGCTAATCACACTGCTGACGTCACTTCTTGGCGCCACATAGGTGGCAGATGTTTGGTGTGGTAAGTGCTCCAGTGAAGTTGAAGACACCAAAGATTTACTGTAATTAGAGGAATGGGGAAAAAATGTGAGTACACAGTATGGGGGAAGACGGTGTACAGGGAAATTCACATAGACACAGTATGGGGAGTGAGGGAGAAGTGTATACAGACACAGTATGGGGAGAAAAGGGGGGAAGGAATTTGACTACACAGTATGGGGAGCAAGAGGGGAGAATTTGAGGACAAAGTATGAAGCGTGAGGGGGAAAATTTGAGGACACAGTAAGGGGAGCTAGGGTGTGGGATGTGTGTGTATACAGTATGGAGAGCAATGGGAGGAGAAATATGAGGATAGTATGGGAAGCTAGGGGGTAAATTTGAGAATACAGTATGAGGAGCAAGGTGGGGAATGTATGCGGACTCAGTATGAGGATTGAGGGGGGATGGGTGCGGACATAGTGTGAGGAGTGAGGGGGGATGAGTGTGTAGATAGTGATAAGACAGTATGTGATTAGTGATGGGCGATTGACAGGATTAACCAAACTTAACTAAAAATTGGTTCCGACCCGAAATCAGGCAATTAAAAATGGTGGTAGAAGAGATAGTGGGATGGGGGCAAGCAGGCTGTACTTACAGAGGCCATAGCACAGTGGTACACTGCTTCAGCAGCTGCCTATTTACATCCGGGGTCACGCATTAGACTCATGCATATGCACTACTTTGCCCACCAACCAGAGTCTGTGATTGGTTGCAGTCAGACGCATCCCCATGCTGAGTGTGCCAGCTGACTGCTTCCATTCACACGTGGTAGATGCGTCCATCATTGTATAAAAATAAATGGATAAAAAAAATTGAGGTAGGGTCCCCCATATTATGATACCCAGCACAGATAAATAATAATAGCAGGGACTTTAGTCCCTGCTTATATTATTGGTCTTTTTAGGACTATTGGGCGCTATCATTTTTTTTTTATAATTTAAATAAATAATTTAAAAAACAGCTTACGGTCCCCTTCCCCAATTTTGATACCCAGCCATGATGAAGCCCGAGAGCTGGGGGCTGGTATTCTCAGGCTGGGGAGACCCCAGCTTAAAAATAGCAGTCTGCAGCCACCCAGGTTTGCGGCATCCATTAGATGCGACAATACCAGCACTTTACCGAGCTTTTCCCAATTGCCCTGGTGAGGTGGCAATCGAGGTATTATAAAAGGTGTAACAGCAGTCTGGGACCACAGACACAAAATGGTTAACCCAAATCGGCTAGGGCAAGCCACCCACTAAGCAGGATCCTGAGGTACTCTGAAACCTTTTAACCCCTATAAAGTGATCTAGATTTACAGCAAGGTCCAGGAGGTCACTGCCTATGGAAAGGCTGCAGTCCAGAGATGGGGATAGTCGCCAGGCAGGGTCAAAACTAGAAAGTCAGCAAGGTACAAAATTGGAAGACAGGTGGAATGTCCAGAAAACAGGCCGAGGTGAAAACCAAGACGGCAAGCAACGTACAGGATCATCAGGCAGTGGAAACGTCAGGAAAACAGACCAAGGTCAAAACCAAGATGTCAGGCAAGGTACAGAATCAACAGGAAGAAGGAATGTCAGGAAAACAGGCCGACGTCAAGTGGGACAAAGGAGCAAGGTGTGCACAGTACCAGTAAAGTGTGTAGCTCTAGCGAAACACAAGGCTATGTCTGGCAAATGACAGCAGACCACTGAAGGTATAAAAAAAAGGTGTGGTGCCTTCCAATTGGCTGGAGTGGGAGTTGATAACTTCAGCTAGAAGGCACACACAACTACAGTCAGTCAATGGTACTGCAAGTCCCAGCCAGACTAAGCTTGGTGGATGGGCAGCGACTGCGCCCACCAGAGCTACTGGTATTGACTCCTCCACTATCGTCAGCACCACCTGCAGTGGGAATACAGCAGTGCCTGGTGCCCGAGGCAGAGGTCACAGAAGCAAACTCTAGTGGAGATGTGACTATAGGTTAATGGCAGCCCACAACTGCCACTAATCCCTAGATTAGCAATGGGATGTGTCTTTTGAGACCCTGAGATCTGCAAGTGAAAGTAAATAAACACAAACACTGAAAAAAATTCTTTAAAATAAAAGACAAAAAACACCCTGTATCATCACTTTATTAACCCCCAAATTCCCTTGCAGGTCCAACGTAATCCACTCTAGATCCTATGATGATTTCAGCTCTGCTACATTACTGAAGGCACAGTGCGCGATCATGGAACATGACCAAATGCTGTCAGATTCAGGCTTCTGCCACACTTACGTGACAAAACGTAACGTTTTTGTCACGTACGTGTTAAAGGGGTGGTTTTGTCTCCGTGTGCCGTGTTTAAAGGGAAGGCAGCCAGCAAGACAATCTGCTGGCCAAGCACTGTGGTTTCTAGGAATCTGCCTGGGGGCCGCAGAAAAGTTATCTTGAACCGCATGTGGTCTGCAAGTCAGAGGTGCCCCATTCCTGTAATAAGGGATGGCACTGTACTTAGCATTTTATAGAAAAAGAGGACACTGTGATAAGGGATAGTGTTCTACATAACAACAGAGGACACTATATAATAATGGATGGTGCTAAATTGGACAAAGTGTAATAAGGAATGGCATTATTACAAGTAAGGATGCTACAATATGTAATATTGGACGGTACTATACATAACAAAAAGCATACTATGTAATAAGGGACAGAGCTATACATAACAAGAAAGAACATTACAAGAGAGGATATGTAATAAGATATGGCGTTTTATATAACAAGAGAGGGTGCTGTGATCATAAGAGATGATATTATAAATAATAATAGGGAAGCTATATAATAAAAGAGTTTCTTTTACAAACGAGTATTACAACCATCATCTCTTACGTATCCAGTCTACCTAATTCATTATGATTACATGTCGTCTTCCTTCAATTCATTCAGTAAAAAAAGAAAACAAGAAATCACCTACCTCTTTGTAAAATCTCCCACGACAATGCTTCCATCCTCTTTTGGGTGGCGGACATGTGCTGAATGACGCAGCCGACACAATGACATCATGGCACTAGCTGAGCCTTAGGCCCCCTTCACATGCACGTGTCTCCGGTATGTACTAGGTCCGTGCCCGCATGTACCAGAGACACGGGCACATGTAAACCCATTAAGATCAATGGGTTTATGTGCATACACGTGTGCAGCCAGTGGCCCGTGCCTCCGTGTGGAGCACACGTGAGCCCGTGTGCTCCACACGGATGCATGTCCGTGTTTCTCCGGCAGCATGGGCCCGCACACGTACCACACAGATGTAGTGTGGATGCAGGTACATGTGACACGCACCGGAGAAACACATGTGTCATTTAAAAAATAAAAAAAACACATACCCACCTCCAAGAGTCCTGCAGTCTCTGCCGCGGCTGTCACCTGCATCCGTCCCCCAGTGAATTTGAACAACGCATCTTCTTCACTGGGGCCGGAAGCAGCATCAGCGGGGCGTGGCCGGTACCGGACACTGTCAGTCAGCACCACAGACAGCTCCGGAAGAATCAGGTAAGGCGGGGCTTTCTGCTCTCTGTATGTTATTACGTATAACACACGGCGAACACACGTAGTGCCATAAACACGGCACACGGAGGGGAAAACGCACCTTTGACATGTCCGTGAAACACGTGCGTGATTTTCACGGACATATGAAGGGGGCCTTAGAGAAAGCACTGGGCAAGAAACTGGTGATGGCTTCCTGCCTCTCTATTGCCGGCATTACCAAAAATCGCAGAGTAGTTGAAGGAAAATGGGTGCCACCAATGGCAATAGGCGTCATCAGTGGTGATGATAAAGATTATAAATATTGCAATCTGGCCATAGGTATCATCTGGAGTCTCAAGCTTTGAGAGGTAGCCCAAGTTCCCTTTAGCATAATTCGGCTCAGGTTATCCCTGGGTTCATGACATCAAGTACTTACCTTTTTTATACTGAAAAACAAGAGTGTTTACAACAAAGACATTTTGTATTTCTACAGCCTTGTTGAATTAATAAATTGCAATTAGTGGGCATGACAAATAATGTTATATGGAGAGTCACAAAGTATATAATTTAATGAGAAAATCCGTCATAATGGTGACAAACAAGACTTGGCATAAATAACGTAATAGGTCTACATGACAATACTGGCAATGAAATTTATTGAAATGCACACTGTGATGAAAATGGATGTTACCCAGTGCTAAAAGCTGATCATTTCCTCCAGTTATTGCTCTAAACCGCTACTTTGGTACACATTTGGTTCATCATCACTTTCTCTGTAAATATCCTAGTGATATCTCAATACAAAGCCTGCTGTTATATAACACATCTTGCTGCTACAGAAGCCTTGAATGTTTCTTTATTTCATTTCCCATATTTTTGTGATGGAACATTACTTTTAATTTTTAACCAGCTAAATTATTCATCATAACTCAGGAAAGCAATATACTCTAGAATCTAATCTAGTAGGTGGTAGGCTAATAAACGCAGCAGGTCCTTGGACTTCATTTCTACTAATTAAGGATTATAAAGAAAATACTGACGAGACACAGTTTCAGAAGCCTAACTTTCAATTTTTCTTCTCTTATGTCGCTCTTATATGAGAGATTCCGCACTATGCATTGCGTTTGTTTAATAAGTTGCCCTGAATTAGGAATGGAATGTGTTTCTTTCCAAAATACTATGGTCTATGAGTTATTTTGGGACCACCTGTGATACCAGATTTAACCCATAGGCAAAATCAGTGATGTTTCTGACAAACAAAACTTTTCTCTATCCTTTGAAAACCTCTCTAAGATATAAAGTTAAACTGTAAAGTAGGTAAAGGGGTTTTCCGACCTGTAACTGTAGACTTGTAAATGCTCACACGGCGCACACTGCATGCTATAAGGTATCTCTGGTGCCAATACTGGGAGAGGGTCGCGATGTGATACTTTCGGCAAGATTCCAACTAGACCACATTCAGTCTCGCTCAATACACTTGCATTGAGTGAAGCCACGACAATCTAGTCATGTATGTAAATCCCATACTTCCTATCACATGATTACCCGCTCCCTGCCCGACACTGGAGAATCCTCACAGCACACAGTGCATGCAATGTGAAGATTCACAAGTCCACAGTCAAATAGAGTGACTGTAGACTGTACCCTAAGGCTGGACAGCCTCCATGAGAATGTCAGAAGTTTTTTTAATATATTATGATGTTGTTTACTATTATTAATAATGTTTTCAGTAGAAGAAAAAATATGACAAGATACCTTAATGATGAAGTATCAGAGATTATGAATCCAGTACTAGTAAACACCAAATCTTTTTCTGCATGGTGTATAGCAAAAATAACCTCTTTCTATTAGGCTATGTTCCAACAGGCAGTTTGGTTCATATACAGTCATGGGCGAAAATGTTGCACCCTTGATGTTGTTCCAGAAAATTAAGTATTTCTCTCTGAAAATTATTGCAATTATACAGCTTTTGTCATACACATATTTATGTCCTTTGTGTCTTTGGAACAACACAAAAAAACTGAGGGGAAAAAAAGGCAAAGTGGACATAATTTCTCACAAACCTCCTAAAATGGGTAATACAAAATTGTTGGCACCTTTCCAAGATTTTGGGTAAACTGTGAGGTCAAGCATGTGATACTCATTCAAACTCATATGTGGCAATCAAGTAACGGGTGTGGGCAATATGAAAATCACACTTGAAACCAGATAAAACTGGGTGAAGACTCAATCTTTGCATTGCATGTCTTTGTGTGCCCATTAAACACGGAGAACAGAAAGAGAAGAAAAGAACTGTCTGAGCACTTGAGAACAAAAATCGTTGAAAAATATCAACAATGTCAAGGTTATAAGTCAATCTACAGAGATCTTGATGTTCATTTGTCCATAGTGCGCAACATAGTCAAGAAGTTTACAACCCATGATACTGTAGCTAATCTCCCTGGACGTGGACAGCAGAGAAAAATGATGAAAGGATAGTCCGGATGGTGGATAAGCAGCCCCAATCAAGTTTGAAAGAAATTCAAGCTGTCCTGCAGGCTTAGGGTGCATCAGTGTCAGATCTTTCAATGTTTGAATGAAATTAAGCGCTATGGATGAAGACCCCAGAAAATCCCACTGCTGTCACAGAGACATAAAAAAGCTGGACTGCATTTTGCCAACATGCTTATGGGTAACCCAAAATTTGGGAGAGTGTCTTGTGGACAGATGAGACCAAGACAGAGCTTTTTGGCAAAGCATATCATTCTACTGTTTACTGAAACAGAATGAGACCTATAAAGAAAAGAACACAGTACCTACGGACAAAATGGGGATAAAGATATAAAGATATTTTTGGGTTTTGGGTTGCTTTGCTGCCTCTGGCACTGTGTGCCTCTATGTGCAAGACATCATGAAATCTGAAAATTACCAAAGGATTTTGGGTTGCAATGTTGTGCCCATTGTCAGAAAGCTGGGTTTGCATCGTAGGTCATTGGTTTTCAAGCAGGACATTGACACCAAATATACTTCAAGTAGCACCCAGAAATGGATTAAAACAAAGTGCTGGAGAGTTCTGAAGTAGCTGCAATGGGTCCGGATCTAAATCCCATAGAACACCTGTGGAGAGATCTTAAAATTGCTGTTGGGAGAAGTCACCCTTCAAATATGAGAGATCTAAAGCAGTTTGCAAAAGAAAAGTGTTCCAAAATTCCAGATATTTATTCCAAAGGGCGAGCAACCAAATATTAAATTGAGAGTGCCAACAAATTTTGTCCAGCCCATTTTTGGTGCTGTGTGAAATTGTGTCCAATTTGCCTCTTTTCTGTTTTCTTTTTTGTGTTGTTCCAGTATACACAAAGGAAATAAAGGAAACACTTTTGTCATGACCATGCTTTGCAGGCCCGCCATCCTGCAGAGCTGGTTTCACACTCTTGCTCTGTATGCCGGCTTCCTGCAGAGCTGGATTACCTTTTTGGACCTCCCCGGGTTTTCAACCTCTTCCTGACCTTTTAGGAGAGGTTCCTCTGGGCCTCGATTTCGACTCCCCCTCACCTTATTACGGAGCCGATCCTGCTGCAGCGCTGCCAGTGATATTTTCGATTTCGGCAAGTACTCGGCTCTGCTCTGCTTGTGTCTTCCCTGATCTTGTCCTACTACCGCTCCTCTCCTCCGCCTCTCCTGACTTCCTCCTTCTGCCCGTGTCTGCATTTCCTGACCCCTCCGTGACCCCTCTCCGTCTCATCTCCTGATTCCATCCTGCTAGTGCCGGTGTTCTGACCTCCTCTTTTCATGTACCTCCCTTTGTCTAACCCACCTTCTCTACTCCTTCCCATCCCTGTAAACTAATCTTATCCCTACTTACTGAATGACTCCCTCTGTGTACGGACTTCGGCTAGCTCTTTGACTCTGTCTCGGTTTTCCCTATTGTCCTGACGTTACCTCTCTGTGTCTGTTTGACAACTCTTCTTTAGGTATTGCGCCACCTAGTGTTTCTACTTGACAGTTCCTGTCTGTTAGTACTTTGGCAACACCTGGTGGGTTAGCCTTTAACTGCACCAGGTATAGCATCACAACTTTCAGCCATGACTGTATAATGGGAAAGAAAATTATAAACCACGGTTTATTTTGCATACAGTCCAAGTTCTGGACTCTGAGTAAGATATAGGAGTTCTATTTTACCTGAGCCCCAAAGGTATGGTATGATTCACAAATGATGACATGATGTCTTTGGACAAACAGAATGGACGTAGTTGCTTTTTTTGTGGGTGTACTAAAGATCTTGCATCTGCAACCAAACTGTTGACAGGGGTTAATGCCCTTTGGTGGCAATCTGAAGAGGATATTAAAGATAATCTCAGGAATCCATAATGCAAAATATATGAAAATAAGTTATGATCAATTCTTTTTGTGACTGACTGGGCATCTCCACCTGAGAGATCACACTTAGGGGTGGTTCCCTCCCATCTCATTTTTTTGTCCAGGCATCTCCACCTGACAAACTAATGACAATTAGAATCTATCCTAGGAAAGGTCATCAATATCAGATTGGTGGGTCTAGTAGCCAGACATCCATATTAATAAGCAGTTATTAGCTCTGCCAGTGGCCTAATGTAAATATTGAACAGAGATACCATTTTAGGACAAGTCATCAATATATGATTGGTGGGGCCTTGACGCCAGGCACCCATATTGATAAGCAGGCATTAGTTCTGCTAGTGGCCAATGTAAATATTGAATGTAGTTACCATTTTAGGACAAGTCATCGATATCAGATTGGTGGGGACTTCACACCAGGCACCCATTTAGATAAGGAGTTTTTGCCCTTCCGGTGGCCAGATGTTACAGAGATGCCCCAACAGCTCCGTTCAGTGTTTAAATCTGACAGGGTAAGAAACAGTTTATTATTGTGGGTGCCAGTTGTTTGAGCCCTTCAATCAGATATTAATGACCTATTTTTGGATACGTCCTCAATATTTTGTGACCGCAGAACCACTTTAAATTTAAAAAACTGGAGGGAAACAAATGAGTAAAAAATATATGTTCCTGACATTTGTATGTTTTATTTATTTGAATCAGCTTGTATAGGATGGAGAGCGCTATACTATTCTATTTTTATTACAGAAAAGTGTTCTTTCTATAAAATGTAGCTAAATAAGATTAATTTCCTCAACAATTTCCAGTCTCAGCCTATTTTTGTTTATACTTTCATTATTTCTATCCTTCCTTCAAGAACCATCATTTTTTTCTGTCGAGATTGAGAGATCAGGGTCTATTTTTTGTAGTGTGATTTTAAAAGATACTATTGACTTTACCTTATAATGAACTGAAAAACTCCAGCGGGAAAACCCTCCCAAAACAATTCATCATTGTTTTTGGATTTTTTTTAATTTTTTTTGTGGTGTTTATTGTATGATAAAAATTCCTTTCTAATTTGATGCTATAGCTCATAATTACAGCAATACCAAATTTGTAGATTTTTGATTATTTTACTTGTTTAACAAAATTTAGAACTTTGAAAAAAACCTGTTTAGTGTCACCATTTCTGAGACCCATACCTTGTTTTATTTATTGATTTAGCTGTGTGAAGGCTTGTTCTTTGTGAGAGAAACTGTAGCTGATATTGATACTATTTTGGATGCATATACAAGTGCATCTCAATAAATTAGAGTATCATCTATCATCAATATCATCTTTTACTACCACACTATTTCCTTCCACTCAACCTTCCATTAATATGCTTGGCTGCAGCACTGTGTGAACAGCCAGCTTCTTTAGTAATTACCTTTTGTGGCTTACCCTCCTTGTGGAGTGTGTCAATGACTGCCTTCTGGACATCTGTCAAGTCAACAGTCTTCGCCATGATTGTGTAGCCTACTGAACCAGACTAAGGGACCATTTTAAATGCTTGGGAAGCCTTTGCAGGTGTTTAGTTGTAATTGTTTTAATTTTCTGAGATAATGACTTTTGGTTTTCTTTGGCTGGAAGCCATAATCATTAACATTAACAGAAATAGACACTTGAAATAGATCAGTGATAACGACTCTATATAATATATGCGTTTCCCTGTTAGCATTGAATTACTGAAATAAATTAAATTTTTGATGATATTCTAATTTATTGAGATGAACTTGTAATTTTTGAGGGAGCACGTAAGATGACAATTTATAGGAGGAAATGAGTTGACCCAAATATGACAACTCTGACGTTTTTTTTCCCCACAGCTTTTACTATATGGCTTATATATATATATATATATATATATATATATATATATATATATATATATATACATATATATATATATATATATATTTTTTTACTTTGGGCTTTTTGGGACACAGTGATACCAAATATGCTTATTTTTATATTTTTTTAAATCCTGGAGATTTATCCAAGGCATGCCATACCACATTGCCACTTGAGTGAGTAGATAACACTCTTAAGGATGCTTTACATGGTACGACCGATTGTGCGATTTCACAATCGATCGTACCCGCCCCCGTCCTTTTTGCGTCACGGGCAAATCGCTGCCCGTGGTGCACAAAGTCGGTAACCCCCGTCACACATACTTACCTCTCGTGCGACCACGCTGTGGGCGGCGAACGTCCACTTCCTGGAGTGGGAGGGACGTTCGGCGTCACAGCGACGTCACACGGCCGCCGGCCAATAGAAGCGGAGGGGCGGAGATGAGCAGAATGTAAACATCCCGCCCACCTCCTTCCTTCCACATAGAGCCGGCGGCTGACACGGAAGGCAGGTACGCAATGTTCATCGCTCCTGTGGTGTCACACGGAGCGACGTGTGATGCCACGGGAACGATGAACAACCGGCGCCTGATTTCAGAACCAATATTATGGAACCTAGCGACCAGTACACGACTCACGATTTGTGAGTGATACTGCGTCGCTGGGAGGTGTCACACAGGCCGGCATTGCCAGCGATGCCGGATGTGCGTCACAAAAACCGTGACCCCGACGATCTATCGCACAATAGATTGTCTGGTGTAAAGCAGCCTTTACTGTTATATGTAAACCCTTTACAAAACACTTTAATAGGAATTTTGAATAGGAATATGTGAGAAGGAGAACGTAGTCTCCCCTAATGATAGCAGCAGGGACATATCATTAGTCAAACCCAAAAGCTAATGAGGCACATTTCCACCTCAAAATCAGCAAGAAATTACAATTCCGGAAACTTAAGAACAGGAATGCACCTCGTTTCTGTGTTGACAAAAACATTTGCTTTGACACTTTAGGTTTTATTAAATGTGCTAAAATTGCCAAAGATCAGGTGGAATGTCATATATGAGAGAAATCTATAGGACCTTAGAAACATCAGCCATTGAAAAAACAAGTAAGGATAAAACGTAAAAATATTCAGGGAGATAAAGAATTAGATAAAAAGTAGACAACAGTAGACAGATATTTTCTTCAATACAAATATCACGTACGTGAATTGAAATGGATGGTGTTCGAAGACATGGTGGGGATCGATCAGAAAGAATTAAAGGTCAGTTTACCAAGAAAAGAAATATACTAGATGTATACATTTGACACTTTAAGTCCGAAAGGATTAAGGGGAATCGGTCAGCAGGATTTCCTATTTATGTGTGCCTGTACGTTCAGCAATACATTTAGGGTATGTTCACTTGTGGCATTTTTACAGCATTTTTTCCGCATTGTATTTGGTGCATAAAATAAGCAGCAGTTTCCAATACCAGCATAATCAATGTTATTTCTAAAATCTCATGTACATACTTTTTTTTGCTCATATTTTATGACCTGCTGCATTTTTGCTAAGATGCAGTATATCGATTATTTCAGCATTTTTGCAGCACTTTTCACCCATTCAAAAATACAAGTAAAAATGCTGCAAAAAAAGCATATATAAAGTGATAAAAGATGATTCAAACATGTCAGTTGGTAACTATCTGCCTCTTCTGCCTTGCGACTGTCCTTTTTCCGATCACTTATTCTGCTTCATTTAATATCACATCAGCAGAGTAGCGCCTTTTCTTTCACTCAGCTCTGTCGATAGCGCATCCCTGCTGACGTCATGATTTTTGATAGGAGGCGGCTTTCATTCAGCATGACATCGGCAGTAACGCCTGTCCACAGTGGAAGAGAAAAAGCTGCTCTGTCGATTGTGACGTCAGCAGAATTGGGAAGAATAGACAGCCAGCAACTACCTGATGGTATGTTCTTAGCCCCATAGTAAAAAAAAATCTCAAAGTGCCAAATAACTCCTTGAATTCCATCTTACTGGTGTCTCTTCCAGCTCTATGCCATAAAGTTTTGAGCCAAGGAACCTAGATGAACATTTCAGTATGGTGACTATAGCACTCGATGTAATGTTGTGTAATGTTTTGTGATGTAAATTCATCTGTTTGATGGGCGAAAAAAAAATTAAATTCCATATAAATAAGTATTAAATAGATTTATTTGTGTTCCAATTCATTTTGTTTTGGAACTGGTTGTTGAAGCTTATTGGAAGAGCTTTTCCGAAGCACTAGTTTAGTGTTCATCAGTATTTGCATGGGTCATGATGAAAGTGGTATAACAAAGCCAGCATATACTATGTCTGGAGCCTGAACCATACAGTGAAGGAAATAATTATTTGATCCCTTGCTGAATTTCCCCACTGTCAAAGACATGAACAGTCTATAATTTTAAGGGTAGGTTACTTTTAACAGTGAGAGATAAAATATCCAAAATAAAATCCAGAAAATCATATTGTATAAATTATATAAAGTAATTAGCATTTTGCAGAGAGAAATAAATATTTGATCCCCTACCAACCTTTAAGAATTCTGGCTCCTACAGATGCTCCTAATCAACTCAGCTGTCTTAAATTGTCACAAGACCAGAGACCTTTTTAAGGATGTCAGGGACAAGATCATAGACCTGCACAAGGCTGGAATGGGCTACAAAACCATAAGTAAGGCTAGGTTCACATTTCCGTCAATTTGTATCAGTCACAATCCACGGCTCTGGTAAACAACGGAATCCGTTTGGCGGATTTCGTTGTTCCCATAGACTTGTATGAGCGGTGGATTGTGACTGATGACGCTGCGTTGCATCCTCCGCCCGACTGATCAGTTGTAGAACGACTGACCGCCGGGCGGCAGGAACGCAGCATGTAACGTTTTTTGAGCAGCGCAATCCGTAGGATTTCGCTGCGCATGCTCGCTCTGGCTCCCTGCACACGTAATCAGGGTACACATCGGGTTACTAAGCAATTCGCTTTGCTTAGTTACTCTATATTTACCCTGGCTATGTGTACAAGGAGTCAGCGCTAAGCGGTGCACGCTGGTAACCAAGGTAAATATCGGGTAACCAAGCAACGTGCTTTGCTTAGTTACCCGATATTTACCCTGGCTATATGTGCAGGGAGCCTGACACTTCCCCACTCGGGTCCGCCCCCTCCCGCACTCGGCATGTACACACACACACACATACACACACACACTCTCTCTCTCTCACACTCTCACACACACACACACACACACACTCACCTGTCCCCAGCCATGCAGTTCCCGGCACTGACGTCCTCAGCGCCATGGCCCCGCTCGGCTCCACCCACCCTGCACTCCACCCCCCGCACACATTCTCGGCGGCCGATCAATCAAGTAATTACCCGGCGGCTGGCTGCTGTGAGCGATCGGCTGATCACCCGGCCGCCGGCTGCTGTGAGCGATCGGCTGATCACCCGGCGGCCGGCTGCTGTGAGCGATCGGCTGATCACCCGGTGGCCGGCTGCTGTGAGCGATCGGCTGATCTCCCGGCAGCCGGCTGCTGTGAGTGATCGGCTGATCACCCGGCGGCCGGCTGCTGTGAGCGATCAGCTGATCGCTCTCATTAGCCAGCCGCCAGGAGATCATCTGTTCGCTCTCAAAAGCCGGCTGGCTATTGTGAACGATCAGCTGATTGCGCTCTCTTTTTACAACGGAGTTCGACAATGAATTCTATTCTTGTCATCCGTTGTACAATGCATCAGTGACAAGCGTCAAGCAACACATGTGACTGATGCAAAACAATGGAAATGTGAACCTAGCCTAAGGGGTACTTCACACACAGCGAGATCGCTACTGAGATCGCTGCTGAGTCACGGTTTTTGTGACGCAGCAGTGACCTCATTAGCGATCTCGCTGTGTGTGACACTGAGCAGCGATCTGGCCCCTGCTGTGAGATCGCTGCTCGTTACACACAGCCCTGGTTCGTTTTTTTATTGTTGCTCTCCCGCTGATAAGCACACATCGCTGTGTGTGACAGCGAGAGAGCAACAATCCTGAATGTGCAGGGAGCAGGAGCCGGCATCTGACAGCCTGCGGTAAGCTGTAACCAGGGTAAACATCGGGTAACCAAGGTGGTTACCCGATATTTACCTTCGTTACCAGCCTCCGCAGCTCTCACGCTGCCAGTGCCGGCTCCTGCTCCCTGCACACGCTAAGCTAAGCGGTGTGCGCTGGTAACTAAGGTAAACATCGGGTAACCATACCCGATGTTTACCTTAGTTACCAGTGTCCGCAGCTTCCAGACGCCAGCTCCGTGCAAGCGCAGCGTCGCTTGCACGTCGCTGCTGGCTGGGGGCTGGTCACTGGTCGCTAGTGAGATCTGCCTGTTTGACAGCTCACCAGCGACCATGTAGCGATGCAGCAGCGATCCTGACCAGGTCAGATCGCTGGTGGGATCTCTGCTGCGTCGCTAAAGTGTGACAGTACCCTAAGACGCTGGGTAAGAAAGAGACAACTGTTGGTGCAATAGTAATAAAATGAAAGAAATACAAAATGAGTGTCAATCGACATCGATCTGGGACACCATGCAAAATCTCACCTTGTGGGGTATCCAGGATCAGGAGGAAAGTAAGAGATCAGCCTAAAACTACACAGGGGGAAGTTGTTAATGATCTCAAGGCAGCAGGGATCACTGTCATCAAGAAAACCATTGGTAACATATTACGCCGTAATAGATTAAAATCCTGCAGTGCCCGCAAACTGCTGAAGTAGCCACATGTGCAGGCCCGTCTGAATGAACACCTGGATGATTCTGAGAGAAGGTGCTGTAGTCAGATGAGTCAAAAATTGAGCTCTTTGGCCTTAACTCAACTCGCCGTGTTAGGAGGAAGAGAAATGCTGCCTATGACCTAAAGAACACCGTCCCCACTGGCAAACATGGAGGTGGAAACATAATGTTTTGGGGGGTGTTTCTCTGCTTAGTGCACAGGACTACTTCACCTCATAAATGGGACAATGGATGGAGCCATGTACCGTAAAATCCTCAGTGACAACCTCCTTCCCTCCGCCAGAACATTAAAAATGACCCAAAACATACAGCCAAAGCAACAAAGGAGTTGATCAAATGGATCAAAAAGAAGCATATTAAGGTCATGGAGTGGCCTAGCCAGTCTCCAGACTTTAATCCTATAGAAAATTTATGGAGGAAGCTGAAGCTCCAAATTGCCAAGCGACAGCCTCAAAATCTTAATGATTTAGAGATGATCTGCAAAGAGAATGGACTAAAATTCCTCCTGACATGTGCGCAAACCTCATCATCAACTACAAAAAACACCTGACAGCTGTGCTTGCCAACAAGGATTTTGCCACCAGGGATCACATACCGTATTTTTCGGACTATAAGACGCACCCTGGTTTTAGAGGACGAAAATAGGAAAATAAAATTTTAAGCAAAAAATGTGGTCATGACACACTATTATGGGGCGAGGATCTGCTGCCTACACTGTTATGGGGGTAATGTCCTAAAATTCTCTGCTAAGGTACCCCATCCTGGTAATGATCCCTCTGCCTTGTATATGTACCCCATCCTGGTATATGCCCTTATCCTACTATATACTGGCATCCTGCTATATACCCCCATCCTGCTGTATGCTCCCCACCCTGATGTATACTGCCATCCTAGTATATGCCCTTATCCTGCTATATACACCCATCCTGCTATATACTGCCATCCTGCTATATGCCCTTATCCTGCTATATACCCCCATCCATCCTGCTATATACCCCCATCCATCCTGCTGTATGGCCCCATCCTGCTATATGCAATGTATCCTGTATCACACAAAAAACAAACATTTATACTCACCTTTCCTCGCTCCATGCAGCATCGCTCCTCCACCTGTCTGTGGCGGCAGCAGCACTGCTGACCTGTGTGGAGCCTATCACTGTTCCCTGCAGCATTGCTCGTCCTGCTGTCTGCCGGTCAGCTGACTGCGTGACTAGCGGCGCGCACAGCGATGACATCATCGCTGTGCTCACCACTCGCTACACAGATCAGCTGGCCGGCAGACAGGAGGAGATCGCGGTGCTACAGGGGAACGGTGACGGGTGAATATACTGATTCACTGCCCCCAGCGCTGACCTGTGTGGAGCCGTTCCCCTGCAGCATCGCGATGTCCTCCTGTCTGCCAGCTGATGTGTGTGGAGAGCACGCACAGGGATGACGTCATCTCTGTTCTCACCGCTCGCTACACATATCAGCTGGCCGGCAGACAGGAGGATATCGCGGTGCTGCAGGGGAACGGTGACGGGTGAGTGTACCGTACTTATTCACTGCCCCCCGTGCTGATGATGATGCATGGGGGGCAGTGAATACAGCCGCACATGATCACGCCAGGCTGTAGTTGCCAGGGGTGATCACTGACGGCTGTTAATTATGCGCGCACCCCTGCCCATCATTCCTCCCACCTGTCAGCGCTGGCTTCAGCGCTGAGAGATGATGGGCGGGATGATGGGTGTACATATGTAATGAGCGGGCCCACGTGGTCATGGCAGGCGCTGCTACAGCCTGCTCGTGCCGCCGATAACCCGCTCCACCACGGCACCCTCATTCCCGGCCGCAGCCCTGTATTCAGACCATAAGATGCACCCCCTACTTTCCCCCAACATTTGGGGGAAAAAAAGTGCGTCTTATGGTCCGAAAAATATGGTACTTATTTCTCTCTGCAAAATGCAAATAAATTTACATAATGTGATTTTTCTGGATTTTATTTTGTATATCCTATCTCTCACTGTTAAAATTAACCTACCCTTAAAGTTATAGACTGTTCATCTTTTTGTCAGTAAGCAAACTTACAAAATCAGCAAGGGATCAAATAATGATTTCCTTCACTGTACATGTCTACTATGTACGTCACATGTTGGGAAGCAGTTAATGTTATACTTTGTGCTCCTGTACAACTTCTAAAAGAAGCAAAAATGACCAGTTTCTATTTCAAGACACAACTCTGGCTGTCTGGTGTAATCCTGGCGGAATAAACTGTCTGGTGTTAAGTTTTCTAAATTTAGTATCCTCTACGATTTTCTTTACAGCTACTTAGGAGCTCAACAGCAGCTACTCTGTAACCCAGTGAACTATTGTACAGTTTTGTAATGATAAAGATTAGAATTAAATCGGTCAAAGAAAACCGACTGTAGAGCTACTTACTGGAACAGCAAGGCTAATATTTCTCATAAGATTTTCATATAAGCACATAATTTAATGTAAGATTGCATGTGTTAAATATCTCTGCATCCCCTGTATGCTAAACATGTGCCATATATTTTACTATGAAGAGCGGAAAACAATACTCAAACTCTTAACTAACCTGTATTCTAAAATATGCTTTAAACATGTCAGTATGTAATACAGCTGCAGTAAAGATTAGAGATGAGCGAACCGGTCGCCGTTCGGCTCGAGTTCGGTTCGCCGAACGGGCGTCTCGTTCGAGTTCGGTTCGGCGAACGTTCGACGAACCGAACTCGAACCGCATAGGAAACAATGGCAGGCAATCACAAACACATAAAAACACCTAGAAAACACCCTCAAAGGTGTCCAAAAGGTGACAAACAACTCACAACACAAACACATGGGAAAGTGACAAGGACATATACTCATGCGAAAACAAAAGAGCTGGACAAGGAAAAAGAAGAGGAGACACAGATATATGAGTATATGCAAGGAAACATCAATGCCATTACTGTGCAACTTGAGCCCTGCTCATTTTAGGCTTCCAATCTGGATAAATTGCCTGAGCTTGCCACGTACGCCTTGGGGATCTTGTCGTGTCCTGCAGCCAGCGTTCTCTCGGAACCTGTCTTCAGTGCTGCTGGGGGTCTGCTGGCAGATAAGCACACGTGTCTGTCCACTGACAATGTGGACATGGCTCTCAGAGGACTTTTCTTCCCCTTGGTCAGCCAGGGGAGGCCAAAGCCATGCGTATTTTTGAGACTGCGTCATGCAAAGCATCTTTTTCTTTTTCAAAACGGGGGTCAACTGATGCCAGTCAAGTGGGGTGAGTGGGGCCCAATTAGTGGAAACGAGGGAGACTGTGGTTGGAGTCCCCTCGCTTTTGAAAAAAAGAGCCAAGATGAACAAGTCATGGCTCTCAGAGGACTTTTCTTCCCCTGGGTCAGCCAGGGGAGGCCAAAGGCACGCGTATTTTTGAGAGTGCTTCATGCAAAGCATCTTTTTCTTTTTCAAAAGGGGGGTCAACTGATGCCAGTCAAGTGGGGTGTGTGTGGCCCAATTAGTGGAAACGAGGGAGACTGTGGTTGGAGTCCCCTTGCTGTGTTTTACATGCTTTTAGAAGGGCATGACATGGCTTAGAGGTTGACTTTCTGCATCTGCAAACTGTTGGCTACCAAAATGCTGCCTTTCCAACCTTTTTAACCGAGGATTTTCGAGACCTTATGCCCATCGCAGTGCCCCAAGAGCTGATGCCCAGGCGCCACTCCTTCTCCAACAAAGGCGTGCCCGCGCTACACCAGCATGTCGCACCAAATATCACCGCTTCTTTGAGAAACTCTGTGTGACAGGGTGCATTTCACCACAGATACTTGGAACAATAAGCATGGACAGGGGCGTTACATGTCACTGACTGGGCACTGGGTAACTATGGTGATAGATGGAGAAGTGTCTGCTGTACAAGTCTTTCCGTCCCCATGAGTTGTGTGTTTAAATCCTTCCTCTGTATGTACAAGTTCCTCCACTGCTTCTGCCTCATCAACCTCGTGTTGTTCCTGCACCTCAGCCCAAACCCTGTGTGGTCAGGGCACCCTTCCTTGTAACTGCGCCCAAGGAATCCCACACACCTCCTTACTATGCTGGCAGCAGAGCTCAAGGCCATCAGGCGGTCAGATGTTTACTTTGAAATGTAGGGGAAATGTGAGACACCGCTGAGGAATTGTGGACAGTTAGCTCTGTAGAGTGAGACCGAGTATCATCAATGGTTGTCTCCACTCAACCAGCAGCCAGGGAATGCCGGGTGCGAAAATGATGCTAAACAGTCTGCAGCCCTTCTTCAAGGCAATGTGACACACATGCCTTGTATGGCTCACGTGTTGAATCCGAATCTCCAGTGATGTTGAATGACACAGGGCCCAAGTTGATCAATACCTGTGGAAGGCTGCAGTTCCAGAAAATAGTAGTCATGCAGGGTCAAAACATTAATTGAGGAAGAGGAACAGAATGGGAGGGACAGGACTTAATCAGAAAACAAGCAGAGGTGAAATGCAAATCGGCCAACGAGGTACCTAAACAGCAAGCAGGAAAAGTAGTCAGGTAACAAGCACACAAACTCATAAAACTAAACTGGGGGTAACAGTAACCAGAGGTTCATAGCTATGTCTGGCAGTGGTCTTCAGACAGGAGGGGCCTAAAAAAGGGTGTTGTGTCTTCCCATTGGTTGTAGCTGAATATTGGTACTTCATCTGTGAGATACCTACCACCTGCATTCAGCCTGTGGTTTTGCATCTGTCAAGGTAATGCATCCCAGTGGGTGAGCATAACATGTGTCCTCCTGCACCGCTGGCGTCGACTCCTCTCCCATCATCAGCACTATGCACGAAAGGAACACGTTGTCACCTTGCGACAGGAGTACAAATTGACGTAGCGGACTATGGTGGTGACTTAACAGCTGTGTGTGGCAATGATGCAAACATGGCAGCGTGCCTTCGTCAGGCCCATGTGACACACGTGACTTGTATGGCTCACGTGTTTAATCTGATTCTCCAGCAATTTTTAAAACAACATCCCGGCCTACATGGCCTTGTACAGCGGGCACGCTCGCTATGTGCTCACTTCCATCATTCGCACCCAGTAGCTCAACAACTTTCATCACTCCTGAAGTCTTAAGGTCTGGCCGTTAAACGTCAGAAATGCGATGTTCCGACATGCAGGAATTTTAATCTGCACATGTTGCAGCGTCTGTGGCAGCACCGCAGAGCCCAGCTGAAATACGTTATTATGACGTATACCCTGGGCTAACTTGATCCAGAGGTGATGCAGATCACGCTGCTGGAGTGGTGTCAGATCAAGGACATATGCACCATTCTACACAGTTTACAAATGTTGACGCAGATGTTTAACACTGGCGATGACATTCTCAGCGTGACAATATTGGTCATCTACATGATGGAACACACTGTAAGTATTATTCGGAGCCAGGTGTTGGTCCAAGAGGAAGGGAGGAAGTACTGGAGTCATATGTGGAAGGGATAACAAGATCTACAAGGTCCAGATGTTCAGCGGCACCTTGTCGGCAGTCATGGTACGGTGGGGGAGAGGGATTATCAAGGGAGCATAGTATCAACAAAACAGTTGAGGAAGGTGCAGGAGCCCAGGAAGAAAATGGAGGACGAACTGGCGATGGGCATGGAAGACTCAGCAGATTATTGAGAGCTTTCTCACATTTTGGTTGTGCGAGGTTGTGGGGAGAGGGCAGAGGAAGGAGGCACGATTCTCACCTCTCCGCCACCAAGACACCAAGGACTTTGTCCTCCTGGACGCTCAAGACACATGAGCGCCTTCTTGCTGCACTACCTACAACATGACCCTCGGATTGTACGAATTACAAGTCATGCTGACTACTGGGTTGCCACACTGTTAGATCCCCGGTACAACACAAAATTTTGCGAAATAACTCCTGCCATAGAAAGGGACGCACGTATGCAGGAGTATCAGCAGAAGGTGGTACGCAATCTTACATCTGCTTTTCCACTAAACACCAGTGGTGCACAGAGTGAATCTCAATGCATTTTCATCGATAGGAGGAAATGGTCTTACTTGTCCACATCTGAGGGACCGAGGGCTGGCTGCTGTGCTGAGACGGCATTGAGTACGGTGTCTCTGCAGAGTTGCATTTTTGGTCATATACAAACTGAGTTGAAAAAGGACAGATGCTGGTGGAAAGGGGAACAGATGTCTTGGAAGGGTAAAAAAGTTTGTGTCCGTGGGTTTGGTGGTTAAGCAACATTAACATTTGCTGAAGAAACAACATCTGGTATGGTGGGACTGGCAGATTTGGATAAGGTGGTACATACTATGTTACCGCTATATCAAAAATATTAAGAAGAAAAGAAAGAGAAAGGTAGATATCCCAATTGCCATTCGGTGTCCACCGTGCTCATAGATGGAAGAGGAGAGGTTGGCAACTGGAAGGTTAGGTGGAGGATACAGAGCAGATTGACTCTCAAACAAATAGTAGCCTGAACCGAGTTAGACGCAACTCGGATCTGGAGACTTGGAGCCCTGTTAGCGTGACAGGGTCCACACGACCACCCAGCCCCGGAACTCCCTGTTAACAACACAGGGGCCATTGGTTACGCAGTCCGTGTGCGTTGGTGACCTAGTATGGCTGTCCTCTAAGAATGTTAACCTACGGGTACAGGCAGCCAAATTCGCCCCTAGGTATCTGGGTCCGTTTAAAGTACTACAGCAGGTAAACCCAGTGGCATATCGACTCCAGCTCCCTCCACGCTGGGCTATAGCCAACACCTTTCACGTGTCCCTCCTGAAACCCGTACGACTTAATAAATTCTCGGGGTCCCTGCCGGCTCAAACCGACTCCCCGTCCGACGACCCTGAGGTGGCAAAACTTGTGGAGACAAAAGTCATACAGGGCAAGAGGTACTACCTCGTGGAGTGGGCCGGCCGTGGTCCGGAGCATAGATCCTGGGAGTTGGAGGATCATATCCGCGCCCCGGGTTTGATAGCAGCCTTCAAGCACGGACAAGGGGGGGGCCTAGACGGGGGGGTAATGTTACATCTCGTGGCTCTCCTGAGGCAGGGACTGGGGCAGTCTCCCATTCCTTGCCTGCCACGAGCACTCCTGCTCAGCAGCGCCGAAGGTCTGCCAGACTGCGCAGTGTGCAGGAGATACCTTCTCAGAGAGGCAGCAGAAGGGTGACACCTAGTGGTTCTCCTGTTACAAGGAGTGAAGCGGTCTCCCATTCCTGGCCTGCCGCAGACTCTCCTGCTCAGCGGCCCCGAAGGTCTGCGAGGCTGCGCAATGTGCAGAGGTTTACTGCTCAGGGAAGCAGTGAGATTCCCGTTATCTCTGCACATTGTGAGACCGAGGATCCCGCCTCTATTTCCCAGAGGCAGGAGGGTGAGCATGTGCAATGCGTGGTGGGTCCTGATTCGCTCACTGACGTCACACGGCTTGATGACAAGGCTGGTGACGTGGTGAATCCTGACTGGCCAGGCTGGGACGTCGTGGACCCTGATTGGGTCAAGTCCGTCATCTCCGCCTCGCGCCCGCCCTCGGGTGGAGCTGCACCTCCTTAAAAGCTCCCCCTGCCATCATGGCGGCGCGCGACCGTCCTTCTATGTTTGGATGTCTGGCAGCGTGCTGCCGCGCCACTGCTCAGGCATTACTGTCTCTTGTGGGCTTGGCCCTTGCTGCTCCGGCAGTACCTCGTTTGCAGGCCGTGTTCCTGCCTTGCTGCTCCGGCAGTACCCCCGTCAACAGGCCGTGTTCCTGTCCCAGGTGAGCTCCTCAAGTCTCCATTGGACTCACCTGGTTATTGAAAGCACACGTGCGTGGGCACCTCTGTGCTACCCTCGTGCCATATTCTCGTGACTTCCACTGGCACACGTGCGTGGGCACCTCTGTGCTTCCCCGTGCAACAGGTACACCGAGCCGTGAGATCTGTGCCATACAACCCTCAGGGGTTAGGGCAGATCGGTGTACATAGATCGTCTGTGACATTCCAGACGATCGCTAGCAGCAACCCGCTCACTCTTCACCCACCATAGCGGCGGTCCCTTACACCGCACAGTGGACCTTGACCGGCGGAAGCAGTCCATTTCCCATCTTGGCACGCTTCCCCGGGTCCCCCTCGTAACATTACGGTCGCGCCAAAGGTCTGGCTATGGCTGAAGAGCAGCAGCAGTTGCTGCGTTATGTGCAGCAGTTGGAGTCACGATTGGCAGCAGTGGAGCAGTCTTCCTCCGATAAGACTACTCTGACGACAGTCGCCACCCAGGCGGCTACCCAGGCTGTGCTATTGGGCGGAAGGTCTCCTCGCCTTGCGCTTCCAGAGCGCTTTAGCGGCAACAGCTCTGAGTGCCGTGGGTTTATAAACCAGGTTACCACCTACTTAGAGCTGTCCGCGACTCTTTACGCTACCGAGAAGGTGAAGGTAGCCTTCGTCCAGTCCCTGCTCACAGGGAGAGCGCTGAAGTGGTCCACGCCGTTGTGTGAGCGCGGAGATCGTGTGGTGAATAACTTAGCAGCTTATCTTGGGGCCATGAGAATGGTGTTCCTCGGGCCTCAAGTCACCCACGATTCCGCGCTGCGCCTCCTACGACTTCGGCAAGGGTCTGCTTCAGTCGGGGACTTTGCTGTACACTTTAGGACACTGGCCGCAGAGCTGGACTGGCCGGATAAGGTCCTTGTCCCTGTGTTTTGGGAGGGCCTGGCAGGGTTTGTCAAAGACGCACTGGCCACACGTGAGGTGCCTGCCACTTTAGAGTCCTTGATTCAGGTTGCCTCTCGCATAGACATCCGCCAGGCGGAGCGAAGGCTCGAGGTCTCTTCAGCACCCACGTCTTCTCGGCCTAAAAAGCGTCTGACTCCCGTCTTCCATCAGACAGGTCCCCCAGCCAGTCCTGTAGGCGACTCCGTGGAGTCAATGGAAGTGTCCAAGGTGGTCTCCTCTGCCCCAGGTTCTCGGTCTTGTGTCATCTGCTTTTCCTGTGGGCAGAGGGGACACATAGCTACCCTATGTCCCAAACCGTCGGGAAAAGACAGCGTCTAGTTTCTATCAGAGGGGGGACTCTAGACGCTACTTCTCCCTCTAGGTTGACTATCAGCGCCCAGTTGCAGTTCGGCACTACTCTCTTCTCTGCCCTGGCTTGCTTGGACTCAGGCGCTGAAGGCAATTTCATCTCGACCTCCCTGGCAACCCGATACTCAGTTCCCCTGGTTCTGTTGCCCAAGCCACTCAGGGTCCGGGTAGTCGACGGGTCCATACTACTCGATCCTATCACCCAGATCACCATCCCTCTCAGGATGGATGTACCACCGGGACACCATGAGCAGGTGTCCTTCCTGGTGCTTCCAGGGGGGACGGATGAGATCCTACTGGGTCTTCCCTGGTTGAGACAGCATGCTCCTATACTCAACTGGGCAACAGGGGAGATCTCATCCTGGGCAGGATCCTGTAGAGAGCACCTCGTGACTACCGAACCACCCGCTACCATTAGGTCGGTTGGGTCCTCAGGGAATACTGAGGGGCCGGGTTTACCGACACCTTATGAGGCCTACAGGGATGTCTTTTCCAAAAGGGCCGCAGATACTCTTCCTCCCCACCGGCCATATGATTGCCGAATAGACCTGAAGCCAGGCTCCGAGCCCCCTAGGGGCAGAGTGTATCCACTCTCTGCTCCAGAGACGGAGGCTATGTCCAAATATATTCAGGATAGCCTGGCAAAGGGGTTCATTCGCAAGTCTATTTCACCGGCTGGTGCAGGGTTCTTTTTTGTGCAGAAGAAGGAAGGGGATCTGCGCCCCTGTATCGATTACAGGGGATTAAATGCAATCACAATCAAGAACAAATACCCTTTGCCCCTCATTACTGAGCTATTTGATCGATTCCGCGGGGCAAAGGTCTTCACAAAGCTGGATCTACGCGGGGCGTATAATCTAGTGCGAGTCCGAAAGGGCGATGAGTGGAAGACCGCCTTTAACACCAGGGACGGTCACTACGAGTATCTAGTAATGCCCTTCGGACTCTGCAATGCCCCCGCCGTATTTCAAGACTTTGTGAATGACATTTTCCGGGATTTGTATCTTTCCGTGGTTGCATACCTGGATGACATTCTTATCTTCTCCCCCGATCTTACCACCCATCGGAGGGATGTCATCCGAGTACTTAAGAGGCTCCGCACCCATTCGTTATATGCTAAGCTGGAAAAGTGCGTTTTTGAACAGGAATCCTTGCCGTTCCTGGGGTACATAGTGTCCAGTCAGGGGTTAGCAATGGATCCGGGGAAGTTGGAGACAGTGATGAACTGGCCTGAGCCCCGCTCACTGAAGGCGATCCAGCGATTCTTGGGGTTTATCAATTATTATCGCCAGTTCATTCCCAACTTCTCGACGGTGGCAGCACCCATCATTGCCCTTACCCGCAAGGGCGCTAATCCCAAAGCATGGACACGGGAAACGGTAGAGGCATTTCACACTCTCAAAACTCACTTCTCCAGAGCTCCCATCCTTCATCGTCCAGACATCTCCAAACCCTTCCTTCTAGAGGTAGACGCCTCTTCGGTCGGTGCAGGTGCAGTCCTGTACCAGAAAAACGAACGAGGAAGGAAACATCCGTGTTTCTTTTTCTCCAAGACCTTTTCTCCGGCCGAGAGGAACTACTCCATAGGGGATAGGGAGTTACTGGCGATGAAACTAGCATTCCAGGAATGGCGGCATCTCCTGGAGGGTGCGAAGCATCCATTTGAGGTTTTTTCTGACCACAAAAACCTCACATACCTCCAGACAGCACAACGCCTGAACCCAAGGCAGGCCCGTTGGTCTTTATTCTTCTCCCGGTTCCGCTTTATTATCTGCCACCTGGCCGGTGAGAAGAACGTACGGGCCGATGCCTTGTCACGTTGTATGGTTGTGTTGGAGGAGGACGAGGAGGAGCCTCGTCTTATACTACCCCCGGACAGCTTGAGGATGGTCACTCCCACTTCTTTGGACCAGGTGCCACCTGGCAAAACCCTCGTTCCCCCTGAACTACGGAACGAGGTGCTATCGTGGGCCCATGCCTCCAAGGTCGGGGGTCACTTCGGGGTCAAAAGGACCAGAGACCTGGTTACCAGGCATTATTGGTGGCCGAGACTACCCCAGGACATACAGGAATATGTGGGAGCCTGTATGTCGTGTGCTCGGAATAAGCCGTCCCGGCAGAGACCGGCAGGTCTTCTTCACCCACTGCCAGTGCCGGATCGTCCCTGGGAAGTGGTAGGGATGGACTTCCTGGGAGATCTGCCCAAGTCAGCAGGGCACAGGGTCGTATGGGTCATCACGGACCACTTCTCTAAAATGGTCCACTTGGTGCCTCTCCCACGACTCCCGACGTCACGTGCTCTCGCCACCTTGTTCATTCGGCATGTATTTAGGTTGCATGGCATGCCTGACAAGGTGGTGAGCGACCGGGGTCCCCAGTTCGCGTCTCGCTTCTGGAGAGAGCTCTGTAAGCTCCTGCAGATAGAGCTGAACATCTCTTCCGCATACCATCCCGAGACCAATGGACTAGTGGAGAGGACTAATCAGACCTTGGTAACTTACCTCCGCCATTTTATATCCGCGCACCACGACAACTGGGCTAACCTCCTTCCTTGGGCCGAATTTGCCATTAACAATTCGGTCCATGAATCCTCTGGCCAGACTCCGTTCCTACTCAATAACGGACAACATCCCAGAATCCCGGTTCCGATGCCCATTACGTCACCCGATACTAGAGTGGAGGATTGGGCGACCAAGGCCCGGGAGATCTGGGATGACACCCAAGAGGCTCTTAAAAGGGCCAAAGACCGGATGGTGACAACGGCTGATGTTCGCCGCCGCCCTGCACCATCCTTCGCCCCTGGTGACCTAGTATGGCTGTCCTCTAAGAATGTTAACCTACGGGTACAGGCAGCCAAATTCGCCCCTAGGTATCTGGGTCCGTTTAAAGTACTACAGCAGGTAAACCCAGTGGCATATCGACTCCAGCTCCCTCCACGCTGGGCTATAGCCAACACCTTTCACGTGTCCCTCCTGAAACCCGTACGACTTAATAAATTCTCGGGGTCCCTGCCGGCTCAAACCGACTCCCCGTCCGACGACCCTGAGGTGGCAAAACTTGTGGAGACAAAAGTCATACAGGGCAAGAGGTACTACCTCGTGGAGTGGGCCGGCCGTGGTCCGGAGCATAGATCCTGGGAGTTGGAGGATCATATCCGCGCCCCGGGTTTGATAGCGGCCTTCAAGCACGGACAAGGGGGGGGCCTAGACGGGGGGTAATGTTACATCTCGTGGCTCTCCTGAGGCAGGGACTGGGGCAGTCTCCCATTCCTTGCCTGCCACGAGTACTCCTGCTCAGCAGCGCCGAAGGTCTGCCAGACTGCGCAGTGTGCAGGAGATACCTTCTCAGAGAGGCAGCAGAAGGGTGACACCTAGTGGTTCTCCTGTTACAAGGAGTGAAGCGGTCTCCCATTCCTGGCCTGCCGCAGACTCTCCTGCTCAGCGGCCCCGAAGGTCTGCGAGGCTGCGCAATGTGCAGAGGTTTACTGCTCAGGGAAGCAGTGAGATTCCCGTTATCTCTGCACATTGTGAGACCGAGGATCCCGCCTCTATTTCCCAGAGGCAGGAGGGTGAGCATGTGCAATGCGTGGTGGGTCCTGATTCGCTCACTGACGTCACACGGCTTGATGACAAGGCTGGTGACGTGGTGAATCCTGACTGGCCAGGCTGGGACGTCGTGGACCCTGATTGGGTCAAGTCCGTCATCTCCACCTCGCGCCCGCCCTCGGGTGGAGCTGCACCTCCTTAAAAGCTCCCCCTGCCATCATGGTGGCGCGCGACCGTCCTTCTATGTTTGGATTTCTGGCAGCGTGCTGCCACGCCACTGCTCAGGCATTACTGTCTCTTGTGGGCTTGGCCCTTGCTGCTCCGGCAGTACCTCGTTTGCAGGCCGTGTTCCTGCCTTGCTGCTCCGGCAGTACCCCCGTCAACAGGCCGTGTTCCTGTCCCAGGTGAGCTCCTCAAGTCTCCATTGGACTCACCTGGTTATTGAAAGCACACGTGCGTGGGCACCTCTGTGCTACCCTCGTGCCATATTCTCGTGACTTCCACTGGCACACGTGCGTGGGCACCTCTGTGCTTCCCCGTGCAACAGGTACACCGAGCCGTGAGATCTGTGCCATACAACCCTCAGGGGTTAGGGCAGATCGGTGTACATAGATCGTCTGTGACATTCCAGACGATCGCTAGCAGCAACCCGCTCACTCTTCACCCACCATAGCGGCGGTCCCTTACACCGCACAGTGGACCTTGACCGGCGGAAGCAGTCCATTTCCCATCTTGGCACGCTTCCCCGGGTCCCCCTCGTAACAGGGACACACCTGTGGACAGCAGGCGCATCAGCAGCAGCAGGCCTGTTTATGCCACTGGGCTGCACTAGCAGGACTGGTAGGACAGGAGCTGTTCTTAAACGTTCTGCGTTACCAACTGTGGTGGCGGCCTGCATCGATGACCTATCCCTGCCTACCTCTGGCCTAAAGCCGCAATGGGTTCAACACATGGAGGTGTGCTCTTTCGGAGCATAATAGAAGACTGGGCACCATCTTCTTGGCTCCAGCCCCTTTTATAACCTGAGTCCGTCCCAAACCAGGGTGGACCACAATGCACCTCCTGGAGACAAAAGCAGAGTGACATGTCATGAGTGGCATAACTAGCGTCCTCTTTTGAACCGCCACTTGAATGATGACCTCATGGCTGCCACAACTAAAACACCTCAACAGTCATCGTCTGACCAACAACAATGAGGTGACAAGTCATAGGGGCGGCCCTCTGCAAGCCTGTTGGGAGTAGCCTGGCCAAATTGTCAGGACACCTGATTCCCTGTGGTCTATATGGGCTCCCCACATCAGGGGCAGGGCCAAAGAGTTCATTACCCGACCTAGGCTCTGATTCAGTAAGTGCCTGAGCATGCTCAGTAGCATGAAATACAGTTTCTGAAAAAAAGACTATCCACTTCAGCATGCTGTCTAGGCACAACACAGGACTTAGACCCGGCACGGAGTGCAAGTACCTGTGCAAAGATGCTTTTCTCAGTCAGTGTGAAGCCCCACAGGTGTTGTGTTGGTGCATTACCTTCAGGGACTCCACGTGGAGGAAGAGTCTGGTCACACTTAGGTTGCTTCTTTATATGTATTTTCGTGATGCCACTCTCAGTATTGCGGTCAGTGGGGACCGCCACTGCAGTGTAAGGGGACACCTGGGACTGATGTTGGGTGCAGTTAGTTTTAGTGGCCTCCCGAGAGTGAGTCAAGCACCAGGGCCCTGTGTAAGTGTGTTGAGCCGCAGGTCGCAGAATGACTCTGGCACAGTCCAAACGAGCATGCGCTGTAGCCCAAAATTAAGACTTTGCCTCAGGAATGACACAGTCAGGCAGAGCATGCTCAGTTGGCGAAACACTGGAGTTAGGCTGCGGCTAGGGTAAATCGGCACACAGGAAGGAGCAACTGCGGAAACACTTCGTTCAATTGTGAGGGGAGTCATTGTGGAGTTTGGTGAGGAGTACCGTAACGCCAGTGAGCAGCATCCTGTGCCACAGACCAACATTCTTCCGGTGCTGTCTATACTGTTAACCATGATAGGAGCGTAAAGTCTGTATTTATGGCAACTGGACATCACATTACCCGGGTACGGTAGGCTGTGCCCAGACAGTAATGCGTGCACGCAACACTTTGTTTTATTATGAAAACACATATCTGTTCTGGGTAGGACGACTATATAGACAATCACACTTGCTGCCTCTGCACTGTCAAATTGTCACGTACAGTTTAAATCATAGAGGGACAGCGACACATGTTTGCATTGAATGTTGGTTTACAAGATTGCATGACTGTGTTGCAGAGCTGTGTGGTTTGCATTCACACTGTTATCATCTGCCTTATCTGTGAGGCTTCAGCTAACAAGGGTATTCAGGGTGGGTGATGTGTTTTGTCTATGTTTAGGTAGATAACTGGGAAGCTCTTGTGATGCGCCACTAGTAAGTTGTCTTCGCGCGCACACACATACACACACACACACACAAACACACAATTACTGCTGCTACGCAGAGGGCTTACCAAGCAGTAGGCAACTGAATAGATTGTTCTATTATTTAAATTTAGTGCATGGTTCTTATTGTTTGTTTTCAGAAAGTGAAACAATCATTTATGAACCCAACTACATACAGTGCTTTTCATGTTGCGTAGTTTTGCTGCATACTGGGGATCACACCAAATACAAGACTTAAAATGAAGCATAAGTCGCAATGAGAATTTGACTGTGCTACAATGCGGCCTAGCGGGGCTGTGCAACCACCGCCTGCCCCATCACGTGCATCTGCATGCTCTTCATCCTCTGTGACTGTGGGGACAGCAGTCACACATGCTTTTTCACACTGAACTTCCACCCCGTTACCTGTAAGCGGGAGTGTGATTGGCAGGTCGTCACTTGTTTTGTAAGCGCAAACAGATGTTATTGTTGAGCTGTCAGACATCGAGAGAACCACCATTGGATGAAGGAAACATTATATCCACTCCTGCACCTTCGGCACAGATTGGCTGGACTACCTGCAGTTAATAATTACGTTCCACAAATGGAAAGGAGTGAAGAATGCACAGGTGTTGCACCTTGCTTGGCAGCAAACAAACAATAACTTAGTATTCCAGACAATTTTATGATGGTAGAAAAAGAGTCAGCTCTTTGGGCAAATAAAATAGCGTGGCAAAAGTGGGCAGATGGGTACAGTGGCCGTGTTCTGTGGGTACCAGGACAGTAAGAGAAGCCTAACTTTTTATTCCTCCTAATGATGAAATGCAGCAAGGAATTCCATCAATTTGCTATAAAAATAGAGTAGCAAAATGTGCAGGAGGGTGTAATACAGAGTTGCTGTAAATAGCTTGGCACCAGTGGGGCACAAATGGAGTACAACAGCCACTTTTTGTATGCCACTGAATGGCAGCATTTTTTGCTATTATTATAGCTTATTAAAAACAGAGAAGGAGGGTGAATGCAGTGGTACTGCAAATAGCTTTGCACCAGTGGGACACTAATGGAAGTCAAACAGCCACTTTTAGGATGCCACTAAATGGCAGCTTTTTTTGCTATTATTATAGCTTTTAAAAACAGAGCAGGAGGGTGTAATGCAGTGGTACTGCAAATAGCTTTGCACCAGTGGGACACTAATTGAAGTCCAACAGCCACTTTTAGGATGCTACTGAATGGCAGCATTTTTTGCTATTATTATAGCTTATTAAAAACAGAGCAGGAGGGTGTAATGCAGTGGTACTGCAAATAGCTTTGCACCAGTGGGACACTAATGGAAGTCCAACAGCCACTTTTAGGATGCCACTAAGTTTACTCAGTGTTTGCTAGTATAATGGCTTAGTAACAATGAGCTTGAGTGTGCAAAGGGCAGGAGGGTACAGTGGCAGGGTTGTGGGTCTGGGTAGAGGAAAGGAAGCCTGCCTTTCTATCCCTCCTAATGGCGAAATGCAGCGAGGAAATCCCTGACCTTAGCTACACAGACGCTGTCATCTTGTGTAGCTGTTAAAATCTGTTTTCACGGACCTGTCACCTATGGCTCTGACCCTGCTGGTATTAGCCCTTAAAAGGACTAATAGAAACTTCTATCCCTATTCTGTATAGCGCTGTGTATAGAGCGTACACAGCAGTATCGGAGACAGGAGCTACGCCAGCGGTGACTGACACCCAGACGCAGAAGGCAGATAATGGTGTGCTGGAGGAAAATGTCCGTTTTTATAATGCAGGGACATGTGACATGGACATCCTATCACACATGCCGTTGCTTCTCTGGCTAAAAGTCCACTTAGCTGTGTGTGTGTCTGGGATTGGCTAACATGCTGGCCCGCCCCACTATACGCGCGCGCTTAGGGAAGGAAGACAAGAAAAAAAAAAAAAAAGCAGTGATCTGAATGCGCTGTTCCCGCACACTATACGCTGAAATTTCATAATAGTGTGAGTCACAGAGTGACTTACACTATTACAGCGGAAAGCCAGCTAGTAATTAGCTTGTCTTTTTGCTGCTAGAACCATTCTCGAACGTATCTAGAACTATCGAGCTTTAGCAAAAAGCTCGAGTTCTAGTTCTATCTAGAACAGCCCCCAAAATCACTTGAACCGCGAACTGGAGAACCGCGAACCGCGCTCAACTCTAGTAAAGATACCCTTCATGTGCAATGTATAGGTATAGGAGTGCGGAAGCGGGTTTATGTAAACGCAACTTGGGGCTTGGTTCCACTTTAGACATCTCTCTAGTGCAAAACTATGGGGCAATGTCCATCTGCGATTAATCTCTCATGCCATATTGGCATGAGCAATGATTCGCAGCATGCTGTTTGGCAGCGAGTCTTGGCTCACATGCACCCATAGAACTCTATGGGAGGGTGTGAAACATCGCACAGCACTCGGATGTCATCTGACTGCAGTGTAATGTACGCAAAGGCAGGCCAGGGAGAAACTGCTCCCTCCTTTTTCTCCGCAGCTGTGACGCGATCGCAAGATCACATCACAGTCACATGATCCTCGGCTGACGCTCACAGCAGAGGGTCATTAGCATATAACTTCTGATACTCTCGCATCGGAAGCTATGCGCAAGTGGAACCAAACCATTTCTCGAAGCCTTCTATTTTTAGTAAGGTTAGGTTCACATTTGCATTGGAGCTTCTGATCAATTGTAACGCTATGGGTCTATGACAGACGACTCTACCACAGCCAGCTTTGCTAAAACTGGTGGGGCTGTATCTCCAGGACAGTTGCATAATACTTTTAATAAATGCTTCCAGTGGTCCCTCCATGCCCTGCCCTAATACACTGTGCCATCGTATTGCACTCTATGTCAGTGTTGAGTCTGTACAGACCTGTCTGATGCCAGCCACTTCCTTTAGTAGGCTCTCCATCAGCAGATTATGTCTCCGGGCTGCAGCATTTCAGAGAATTAAATAACTGGCAGCAATTGTGCAGCCAGGGTGCTATTCCTGCCACCTGAGGTTTGGGCAGCAGGAATCACTAGACAGGCTCTCAATCAAGAAGAGGAGCTCACAATCTAAATTCCCTATCAGTATGTCTTTGGAGTGGTGGAGGAAACCCACAGAGAACATACAAACTGTTTGGTGGGATTTGAACCCAGGACCCAAGCGCTGCAAGACTGCAGTGCTAACCACTGAGCCACAGTGCTGCCCATATGATGTGTATTGATCGCTACAGATTGTAAATTTACTTAAATGGTAAATAGTAATACAGTAACAATAGGAAAAGACCCAATGCTCTTCATAAAAGGTATTCTTGGATATATTGAATATTTTAATAAAAATGTTCTACTTTAGCTAGTAATGCTGTACAATATACTGTGATTTTTCAGAGGAAAAAAAGACTTCCAGCTTCTCCAACTAAAAACAAACATAGAATAGGTGCAGAGTGGAGAACAAAAACAGCAGAGAGAAATATCCTATCTGGTATTCCACTGACTGGCAGAAACTATATGGCTGGACATCAAAATGAGAATATCACCAGCTGTAAATACCAGCATGAGGAACATATTTAAAGCCGATTCCAAAAGGTGATTGGGCAGGTAAATGAATAGACCTGTTATCCTAATAGAACCAAAGTATAGATAACAGAAACTAAACACCTGAAGAAAAGGCGAATCTACTATGGTCTGGAAGAGAAGCCGACCACAGAGCACAGATTCAAGGGTTTGATTCCAGACACATTACAATTGCATTTTAAAAGTATCCCAGTATTCTGATCCCAAATGTTAGTGGTTCCAGTGTTTTGATAGAATGGACTGTGTTGTGCAGCACTTCTCGAAAAAGTGCTCTTAAAAAAAAAAGTATCATTATACTGCCCCATAAATAAAATACCCTCCCATGGTGTGTCCATAAATAAATAATTGCCCCTCTCCATAATATCCCCTCACACTGAACCTCTCCATAATATCCTCCCTACACTGCACCTCTGCATAATGTCTCCCCAAAACTGCCCTTCTTCATAACATTCTTCCCACACTGCCTTCTCTGTAATGTCTCCTCCCACACTGCCCTCTCTATAATATTCCTCTCACACTGCCCCTCTCCTTAATGCCCCCCCCACATTGTTCTGCTCCATAACATCCCCTCTCACGGCCCCTCTCTGCAATGTTCACCACACACTGCCTCTCTTCATAATATTCCCCTCATACTGTCCCGCTCCAAATTATTCCGCCCATACAATTCCTCTCTATTACATTCCCCCTAAACTGCCTCTCTACGTAACGCATCTCATACGCTGTCCCTTTCTGCAATATTCCCCTCACACTGCTACAGTGTTCACCTGTATTTGCGTTTGAAAAACACAAATACATTGAATATAGGAAGATGTGAACCAAAGCCTCCTGGTTCTCTGCAGGCTGAACAACATCCTTCGGGTGTATGTTGTGCAGGCCTGTTTTAGAAGCACAACCAAAGATATTACATTTCAGTCACCTGACCACTGTAGCAAATTTTTAATCTGGGCAATCAGTTGACAAAAAAGGCACTGGAGTGACCTTTTTCTGGTCTCAGTTTACATAGCAAAAATGCACTTGTAAATTCTCTTTAAAGGATGCATTGTGCAGTTACTCTGATGCTACCAATGGAAATATACAGTGATGAGCATGGGGTTACGTTTTTACCTTTTGACTTTTAGGCCAGAATTCTCACCATCCCCTACCGCTTTGAGTGTTAGGCTACCTTCATTTTCTAGACAATGATCTTGGCTATCTAATACATAAATTTGACTTGCAACTATTTAGCATATGATTAGTCATGCAGATTCTTGTCATATCACTGCATTGTTACTGTTTTGTTCCTAAAAATCAAAATTTTAATTGCCATTATTTTGTTGGTATTTTGTAAATCCACCTTTTGGCTTTCAACACTATCTGAATCCTTCTGGGTATGTTCTCAATCAGATTCAAGCATGTCTTGTCTGAAATATGATCCCAGGTCTCCTCTACACATTCCCAATGTTGGTACATACTGGTCGACTCACTTGGGTATGTATACAGCTTTATCTTCAACTCTACTTACAAGTTTTCAATTGGTTTGAGGTCGGCGGATTGTGGAAGCAAATCCAGCACTTCTACTTCATTGTCATTGAACCATCTCTTTATCAATTTCGACGTATGCTTCAGGTTGTTGTCCTGATGGAACACTATGTCGTACTTTTAATGCCCATACTATTTGAGTGTACGAAGTAACTCATCTTGTACTCACATATAGGTCAGCATTGAGACCACCATCGATTCTGGTCAAGTATCCAATGCCTTTGGCTTTGACACACCCCCATATCATCAGTCTGTCTGCACTGAACTTAACAGTTTCTTCAATTTCCCGATCCATTAGCCCTTTTTACCCGTGTTTCTTCCAGAGCCATTTGCAGCTATCAGAGCCTAGTGTATTGAGTTTCATCTCACCGCTCCAAATTACCCACTTCCAATCTTACATAGTAGTTACATAGTTACTTAAATTGAAAAAAAGACCTAAATCCATCTAGTTCAACCTTCCTCCACCAGTTCTACATTTGGTCATTAAGTCATTTATAACCAACAATGTTTTGTGTAATGAGGTAATCATCCAGCCCTTTTTTGAAAGCTGTTATAGTATCTGCCATTACTACCTCTTGTGGTAGGGCTTTCCACAGTCTGACTGCTCTAACTGTAAATAACCCTTTCCTATTTAGCTGTCGGAATCGCTTTTCTTCCACTCGCAGCGAGTGCCCCCTGGTCCTTAGTATTATCTTTGGAAGAAATAATTCATGTGCCAGTCCTTTATACTGACCACACATGTATTTATACATGTCCATTTTTCATACTTCTTTGCAGACTCAAGCCGACGCTTCTTATGACGATATTGAAGTTGAGGCTTCTTCACCTTTTTTCAGACCACTATTCCAGACCTGTGTAACATGCATCCCAAGGTGCTTACATGGACTTCTGTGATCTCACTATTACAAAGCATACGAGCTGCTTGCACTTGTGACTCCGATATTTTGTCTGGACATTCGCTTCTTGGATTTTAAATGGATGGATGGACTTCATTTCATATTCTTCCAACTGTCATAGTACTCACATGATGCAGTTTGGCAATTTTCTTGACCGAAAGATAGCTATCTATGAGCTGGATGATGATGTTTCTCTTTTCCTGGGAAATCTTCTTCATGGCTGCTGCTCTATTTGAACCAGTGACCTTTTGCTTGGGAATCAACCTAATAGCACACTGAGTAATTAGGGAGTGCGAGAACAGGTTGTAATTTTTAGCATAGACACATCCTTTTGACAAGAATACCAGAAATTAGTGGCATGCTGAATCAATTTAAACAAATTCAGGGAGCCAAAATACAAAACAAGACTGTTAGGGATTGTTCAGATATGCGTATAACTTGTCCATGAGTGACGAGTGCACATGGAAAGCACACAGACCTATCATAGCCAGTTTATTGGTGTACATGGCTGATTTTCAGATCTGTGTTGAAAAAAAATTGCATCATGCACGAGTCTAGTCCCTTTTATGGACCAGATTAATGTATGTAATCTAAAAGCAGTTTAATTTCTTAATGCGCATGAACACAGGGAGCTACATATGTAGCCAGTCTTTTCCGCAATTTGCCCTGTCTGTACTTGGCCTAAAGGGGGCTTTACACGCTACGACATCGCTAATGCAAACTCGTTGGGGTCACGGAATTGGTGACGCACATCCGGCCGCATTAGCGATGCCGTTGCGTGTGACACCTATGAGCGATTTTGCATCGTCGCAAAAACGTGCAAAATCGCTCATTGGTGACATGGGGGTCCATTCTCAAAAATCGTTACTGCAGCAGTAACGAGGTTGTTCCGCAGCACACATCACTCCGTGTGACACCGCAGGAACGAGGAACCTCTCCTTACCTGCCTCCCGGCCGCTATGCGGAAGGAAGGAGGTGGGCGGGATGTTACGTCCCGCTCATCTCCTCCCCTCCGCTTCTATTGGGCTGCGGTTCAGTGACGCAGCTGTGACGTCGCTGTGACGCTGAACGAACCGCCCCCTTAGAAAGGAGGCGGTTCGTCAGTCACAGTGACGTCGCCGGGCAGGTAAGTAGTGTGACGGTGTGAAGCCCCGCTAGTATGTGTCGGTGCAGTACCTTCAGGGACTCCACGTGGATGGAACAGTCTGGTCACAGGTAGGGAACCTTCTTTTAGGATTGTCGTGACGCCACTCTCAGTATTGCGGTCAGCGGGGACCGCCACTGCAGATTAAGGGATGCCTGGGGCTGATGGTGGGTGCAGTCAGTATATTAGCCCCCTGAGAGTGAGGCAAGCCCCAGGCCCCGGTGTATGTGTGTGGGACCACAGGTCGCAGAATGACTCAAACACAGTCCAAGAAGTCTTTCAACGTGTTTACTCACTGTTTGGAGGTCACGGTGAGATGCCCGGGCGACACTGTGATAACCAGGTTGAACCAGGAATTCCAGGAGGCCGTTCTGAGGGTAGCTGTCCGCTCGCCTTCCTTGCACTCTTTCTGTTTTAGGAGGATCCTTTGCTTGAAGCGTGGTAGGACCCCTCCAGGGAAGCTGTTACCACCCTGCTCCCCTCTCTCTGGCTCGTCTGCCGGCAGCGTGGCCTTGGTGGGATGGCTTCTGGCCCTGTCCCCTTATGGGCCTGGTGATTGCTGCTTGGCTCAAGCTCTGTGTAGTCGTGGTGAGGGCATGAAGTACCCCCCCCCCACCTGTAGGTTAAGCAGCTCTGGATGATCTGCTGCCTGTACTGGGGACCTAGTTCCCCTTGTGTGCTCGGATACCGGGATCTCCGTACTCAGCCACCCTTCTCTCTGGATGATTTTCAGGCCGACCCACGGTACTCCTTTCTCCCCCGCTTTCAGCTACTGCACTCCTCAGGACCTGTCTGACACGAGAGCCCCTCTGCTCCCTTCCACACACTTCAACTTCTTCCTCCAGACTCCCCTCTTCCTCTCTCTCTCTGCCCTGCTTCCTAGCAACCAGCCCCTGAACACACCCCCAGCTGGGAATTGAAAGTTAACCCCTTCTGGCTACCCAAGGGTCCCCTCTGGTAATGTGGGAGGCCTGGTCACTATGTGTTTGTGTGTGCGCCTCATCCTGGCCTTTGGAGATTACCTGGAAGCATTGTTCCCGCATGGGTGCAATACTCTGTGGTGCCTGACCGGGTCAGGGGCGCCACATTCCCCCTTAGTTATCATCAGCACGTCCTCGGGCTGCAAAGACAAGAGAAAAAGGTAAATACAAACTTTTCCCACGCAGGGGCAATTATTTACATTTAAACATACCAGGTACCATTCCACCACCAACCACCCACATGTCCGAACCCCACCCAAAAACCTCCAGGAGGTAGGTCGCCGGTCCTTTTGGTGACCAGGGCTGGGCCATCACATTCCCCAGACCTTTCCTCCAATCTTCCTCTCCTGAGGAGAGTGGTGTAAGGTAGGCCCCATAAACAGGCGTACCCGCTTCCGAGTGTTGGAGGGCAGGCCCCATAAACAGGCGTGCCCCCTTGTTGGTGCAGAGCCATGCCCCTCAACAGGCAGACTCTGTGGTTGATACCAAGGAGGTAACTTTTTACAATGCAAGAGTTTGTGGTTACAGCCAGTTCATAACCGGTGGTCCATTTTTTTTTTTTTAAAATGCACGTGAACTAGTGTAAAGAAAACATTTTAAATAGGTCTCACAATAGTCCTTGTGGGCACATTTCACTTAAACGTTACTTAACTGTAAACAGGTGAAACATTACATTTCATACCGTCACTTTGAACTAAACTGTACTTTCTCTATAGCGTAATGGGAGCTGACCAAAGTTGCTGCGGGTTGATCTACGCAGTACTATACTGTCATCTGTCTGAGGTTGTGTCCTCCCACCCGATGTATGTGTCTCAATGTGAATAATGGGTGTACTGGGTATTGATACCAGTGCATGGTCTTTTGCTTCAGCTACATTTGGCTCTTCCAGGTTCTGGACAGGTTCTTCTGGTTCTCTTACTTCTCTAGATTGAGGGAATGTAATGACTGGAATAACTACTGCTCCATTGTATTGAGGCCAACTTGCTGGGAAATCTCCAAGTACAGTATGGATCATCTTTTCTTTTGGTTCTTGAACTAGCAAAGGGTTGGGAATTTCTTCAGGGGTTCTTCGTTGTTCAGGACATTTCTTTAGGCGATCTCTAGAAACGACAGCTGTTGTTTTTCCTCCATCTTTGCTGATAAGGCATGTCTTTTCACTGCTAAGCGTCGATGGCAACACAGTATAGGGTTCTTCTTCCCAGTGATTGTCAAGTTTATGACGTCTTCTCTTTCTTTTGAGAACTATATCTCCTGGCATCAAAGGAACAGCAGGTGCTTTTCGATTGTAGGCCTTTTCTTGTTTCTCACGTTGCTGAGTCAGGCTTCGCTCCACACACTCTTGTACTTTCTTGTATTGGGCTTGGCGGTTGGAATCCCAATCAGCACCTTGTAGATGGTCTTCAGGGGTCTCAACTCCCATTTCCAGATCTACTGGCAATCTCCCTGGTCTGGCCCTCATCAGGTATGCCGGTGTGCAGTTCGTGGAACTCACAGGGATGTTGTTATACATGTCCACTAGATCGGGCAGTTTTTCCGGCCACTGACTTCATTCTTCTAGTGGGAGCGTCTTCAGAAGGTCGAGAATGATGTGGTTCATCTTCTCACACATGCCATTGGTCTGAGGATGGTAAGGCGTAGTACGGATCTTCTGGCAGCCGTATAGGTTACAAAACTCCTTAAACACTTCAGCTTCAAAGGCTGGTCCTTGGTCAGTGAGCACTTGATCTGGATAGCCATGTGGTCGACAGAAGTGTGTCTGGAAAGCTTTGGCTGCAGTTTGACCTGTCAAGTCCTTGACTGGTACTACCACCAGGAATCTGGAGTAGTGGTCAACCATAGTGAGAGCGTAGTTGTAGCCTTGTCTGCTGGGTGCCAACTTTACATGGTCCAGGGCCACGATCTCCAGGGGCCGTTTAGTTTGGATTGGCTGGAGTGGTGCTCTCTGGCTGTGCTGGTCTTTTCTTCTAAGATTGCAGGGCCCGCAGTTTCGACACCACTTCTCTAGGGCAGATCTCATGCCCACCCAGTAGAATCTTACTTTAAGTAGGGCCTCCAGTTTCTTCCAACCAAAGTGGCCTGCACCATTGTGATAGGCTTCTAGCACCATCCTCGTATCCTTCTGTGGTACAATCACTTGCCACACCTTCTCATGCGTCCTCGGGTCAATGATGCTCCTGTAAAGTTTGTCTTGATAGATGAATAATCGACCCCTCTCCTTCCATAGGTACTGTGCCTCAGGTGGGGCTCCTTTGTCAAGGCTGGCGCCCGGCTGGCTGATCAGTTTCTTTACCAAGCCTACCGCTGGATCATTTTCCTGGGTCTCCTTCCAGTTGTAGTGAGGTAGTGGGTTCAGGGTCACCTCTTGGCGGTTGGCACGCGACTGCCGACACTGTTTTGCTCCATGGTGATGGAACGCTGGCAGCTCAATCTCTTCAAGATCATCTACATCTTCACCCTCGTCTGCTAGGTGAGGCATCCTGGACAGAGCATCTGCGTTGCCGTTCTTGCGGCCAGCTCGATACTTGACAGTAAAGTCATAATTCGCCAGTCGGGCTACCCAACGCTGCTCAATGGCACCCAATTTAGCAGTATCCAAGTGGGTCAGGGGGTTGTTGTCCGTGAAGACAGTGAATTTGGTGGCTGCCAGGTAGTGCTTGAACCGCTCTGTGATAGCCCATACCATGGCCAGGAACTCTAGCTTGAATGAGCTATAATTCTCCGGGTTTCTTTCAGTAGGCCTGAGCTTCCTGCTGGCGTAAGCAATCACACGCTCTTTGCCTCCCTGCACCTGTGAAAGCACTGCTCCCAGTCCCACATTACTGGCATCTGTGTACAGTACGAATGGCAGACCGTAGTCAGGGTAGGCTAGGATCTCTTCACCCGTCAAGGCCCCTTTCATTTGTCTGAAGGAGTGTTCTTCTGCTTCTCCCCAGTGAAATGGCGGGCCGGAGATCTTTCCTCTCTTCTTTGGGTGGCCTACCAGGAGCTCTTGCAAAGGCGCTGCCATTTTCGTGTAGCCCTTGATGAACCTTCTGTAGTAGCCTACCAAGCCAAGGAACTGACGTACCTCCCGGACGGTAGTAGGTGTGGGCCATTCCTGGATGACTGTGACCTTCTCTGGGTCCGGTGCTACTCCTTCTGCACTGACCACGTGACCTAGGTACTGGACCTTTGGCTTCAGTAAATGGCACTTGGATGGTTTCAGCTTCATTCCATATCGGGATAGTGCTTCAAAGACTTCAGCCAGGTGTTTCAGGTGGTCCTCGTAGGTCTTGGAGTACACGATGACATCATCCAGGTAGAGCAGGACGGTTTCAAAGTTGAGGTGCCCTAGGCAGCATTCCATAAGCCTCTGGAAGGTCCCGGGGGCATTGCAGAGTCCAAATGGCATGCTGTTGAACTCACAGAGGCCCATTGGGGTGGTGAAGGCCGTCTTCTCCCGATCTTCTTCTGCTACAGATACTTGCCAGTAGCCACTAGTAAGATCTAGGGTAGAAAAGTAGTTAGAGGCTTTCAAGGCAGCGAGGGATTCCTCTATCCTTGGCAAAGGGTAGGCATCCTTGTGTGTTATCTGATTTATCCGTCTGTAATCCACACACATCCTCATCGTGCCATCCTTCTTTCTTACCAGGACCAGGGGAGCCGCCCAGGGGCTACAACTGTCCCTTATGACGCCTGCCTCCTTCATGTCCTTCAGCATGTCCTTTGTGCGCTGGTAATGGGCTGGTGGAATAGGCCTATGTCTTTCCTTAATGGGAGGATGACTGCCTGTGGGTATGTGATGTTGCACCCCTTTGATCCTACCAAAGTCTAGTGGGTTCTTACTAAAGACCTGCTCGTATTCCTGCACGACCCTGTAAACCCCATGTTTCTGGTAGACGGGTGTAGAGTCAGTCCCCACGTGTAGTTTCTGGCACCAGTCCTCTAACTGCTTTTGGGAGGTCTCATCCTCTGTTGAGTCAGCTTGTGTCAGGGGACCTACAGGTGTTATGGCGTCATTTGAGCATGTAAACAGTTTGGCTATGGTAGCGTACCTTGGTAGTCTGGCTTCCTCCTCCCCACAGTTCAACACTCGTACAGGCACTCGTCCCTTGTGTACATCAACTACCCCCCTGGCTGTCAGAATCGTGGGCCAGTGGTCTGAATGAGTGGGCTCTAGTACAGCCTGGTAATCTTGTCCTCTGAGACCTACCGCTGCTCTACACCACATCATCATTTCACTCCGTGGGGGTATCACAATGGGGTTAGCATCCATCACCCGTACACTACCAATCTCACCGCCAGTCTGTTTTACCTGTTGCTTCCTCAGAATGATTCGGATCTCCTTTTGCAAGGCTCTTTGCGACCTGCCCTCAGCACCTTCAACAATCTGGTGAAGCAACAACAACACTTCCCCTAGGCAATTTTCTATGACATTAGTGCCTAAAATCATTTGCGGGTTCCTTTCTCTAATATCAGTGTCCACAACAATCAGTCCTTGTCCCTTCATTTCCTGCCTTCCCACCTTTATGGTTACCTCTTTGACCCCGATCTGGTCTATAGGTTGTCCGTTGGCAGCATAGATGGTGAGGGAGGGGTCCGGTGGTCGGAGATCGTCGTCCGACCAAAACCTACGATACAGGACATACGGGATCGTGGTTACCTGAGAGCCGGTGTCCAATAACGCCGGGGTAGGGATCCCGTCCAGGACGATGGACAGGACAGGACGTCCACCCACGTACTGATCACAGCAGCGACTTGGGCCTGATCTTCTTAATCCTGAGGACTGGCCCCCGGCCCCAGGTTTGGCTCGTTTAAAGGACAGGCCCTTGCATAGTGTCCTGCCTCCTGGCAACGACGACAGATGGGTTGTCCAGATGAGTCATAGCGATCACTGCTCCTGCCTCGGGTTGGGGGACCTCTTCTCCTCCGCATCCAAGGGACGTCCTCTGGGTTGTCAGCTAGCAGGATCCGATGAGGGACTTTGGTCTCTGAGGGCAACTGCATTGCTTTCAGGATTTGTGCGACGTCCTTAGTGAGCTGTTGCACCTGGGAGGATAGTGTATTTATGGTCTCTGCTGGCGTGTTGAGTCCTTTTGCAGTTACCAGGGCCTGCGAGGAGGATTCCGCTCCTGCAGCCGTGGAACTGGCAGGCCATGCTGGTGTGACGGGGTCTGTGTCCACAGGAGGTTGGAGTGCTTTCACTGCCCTGTCTTTCAAAATGGCAAAGTCCACGTCAGGGTGTTCCAGGGACCACAGCTTCATCTGCTTCCCATCCTCAGGAGAGCGCAGGCCCCGCAAGAATTGTTCCTTCATCATCCGGTTTCCTTCCTGATCACTGACAGGGTCCACCAGCTTGAGAGCCCGTAGTGCAGCCTGCAGCCTGAGGGCATAGTCTCTTATACTATCTTGGGGCTTCTGACGGCAGTTATAGAAGTCCGTCCTCAGCTCTCCCTCTGTGCGGTGTTCAAAAGCAGCTGCTAGTTTGGCAAAGATGGTCTCAACAGAGCCCCGGTCATCATTGGTCCAGGACTCAGCTTCCAATTCTGCTGCTCCAGTCAATTGTCCCAGCACCACAGCGTCCCTCTGCTTACCAGTCATCGCGTGCATGTCTAGCAGGGTGTTGATCTTCTTCTTAAACCCGGTCAGCGTGTCTATTTTACCGGCGTATTGGGGCAGCCATTGCGCTCCTGGGACATACAGTAAGGAAACTGGCATTATGGGGGAGACTTCGGCCGGCGCAGCTGCGACCGCGGCACCGGCACCAGGCGCTGCTGCGTCCAGCGCGACGGGGGCGGGCATCGCTTGGGCTGCGTCGCCCTGACCAGGGGCATTACCTCCTGCAGCGTCCATTTTTCTTCAAAAATCTCCGCGCCCCCTTTCCACTTCCTGGATCAGAACGCTCTCTGAATTGTGGGGGTTCTGGGGCGGCCACACCTCTTCGTGGGCGGTGCTCTTCTCCCTCGCGCGGGCTGCAGCGTGCGCTTTTGAAGATGGCAATATGGCGGCGGTTCAATTTTTGCGGTCGGACCTCTGAGGCACACGGTCACCTGTCTGAACAGGTCTAGTCCTTATCCTGTTCGTGACGCCAGAAGTTGTGAAGCCCCGCTAGTATGTGTCGGTGCAGTACCTTCAGGGACTCCACGTGGATGGAACAGTCTGGTCACAGGTAGGGAACCTTCTTTTAGGATTGTCGTGACGCCACTCTCAGTATTGCGGTCAGCGGGGACCGCCACTGCAGATTAAGGGATGCCTGGGGCTGATGGTGGGTGCAGTCAGTATATTAGCCCCCTGAGAGTGAGGCAAGCCCCAGGCCCCGGTGTATGTGTGTGGGACCACAGGTCGCAGAATGACTCAAACACAGTCCAAGAAGTCTTTCAACGTGTTTACTCACTGTTTGGAGGTCACGGTGAGATGCCCGGGCGACACTGTGATAACCAGGTTGAACCAGGAATTCCAGGAGGCCGTTCTGAGGGTAGCTGTCCGCTCGCCTTCCTTGCACTCTTTCTGTTTTAGGAGGATCCTTTGCTTGAAGCGTGGTAGGACCCCTCCAGGGAAGCTGTTACCACCCTGCTCCCCTCTCTCTGGCTCGTCTGCCGGCAGCGTGGCCTTGGTGGGATGGCTTCTGGCCCTGTCCCCTTATGGGCCTGGTGATTGCTGCTTGGCTCAAGCTCTGTGTAGTCGTGGTGAGGGCATGAAGTACCCCCCCCCCCCACCTGTAGGTTAAGCAGCTCTGGATGATCTGCTGCCTGTACTGGGGACCTAGTTCCCCTTGTGTGCTCGGATACCGGGATCTCCGTACTCAGCCACCCTTCTCTCTGGATGATTTTCAGGCCGACCCACGGTACTCCTTTCTCCCCCGCTTTCAGCTACTGCACTCCTCAGGACCTGTCTGACACGAGAGCCCCTCTGCTCCCTTCCACACACTTCAACTTCTTCCTCCAGACTCCCCTCTTCCTCTCTCTCTCTGCCCTGCTTCCTAGCAACCAGCCCCTGAACACACCCCCAGCTGGGAATTGAAAGTTAACCCCTTCTGGCTACCCAAGGGTCCCCTCTGGTAATGTGGGAGGCCTGGTCACTATGTGTTTGTGTGTGCGCCTCATCCTGGCCTTTGGAGATTACCTGGAAGCATTGTTCCCGCATGGGTGCAATACTCTGTGGTGCCTGACCGGGTCAGGGGCGCCACAACGGGTCTGGGCGATGTTGTGCGGCACGGGCAGCGAATTGCTCGTGTCGCACAACAGATGGAGGCGGGTACCCACGCTAGTGATATCGGTACCGATATCGCAGCGTGTAAAGCGGCCTTAACACTCTAAATAGGCATCTTTATAAATCACTAATCAAAAATGTCATATGATAAAAAACACAAATAAAAGATCTACAATTTGAAAAAAAATGAGTCACTGACAAAAGTAGGTGTATAAGTCAGTTCTTCAATATAAAATACAAACTAAAGTTGCTACAATATAGATTGTCAATCAGTGAAGAGCTGTGGAAAAAAAGCGCAATAGGGTCTTACACCAATATGTGCGGGGAGGGGACAGGGAGCAAAGATACTCACCAGATATAGTTGTGAAAGTCACAACTACTGTAAAAGCATGGATTTATTAGATCACGGCAGCAGCAACCCAGGTGGCAGATAACAGAGAACAAAGGAGGAGAAAGGGGTTTTCATATGCCGCGCCAATGATCACTGATGTTTGATGTTTTCTCGTGCCTGACGGTCCTGAGGAAGGGAGCTGAGCCTCCAGAAATGCGTAGACCTGTGCAAAATAAAGATTCATTAATCGGACTACTTGAACCATTGATCATTGGCGCGGCATATGAAAACCCCTTTCTCCTCCTTTGTTCTCTGTACAATATAGATTGAACAGTTGTTGAAAAAGATCTGTCAGTATGCTTAGAAATCAAAGTTCTGAAATTAGAGTTGTCTGTTTACAAAAATGAATAGCAAAAATAGAATATTGCTTAATTTTGATGCACCTGAAACTCTAGAATTGCCTTACCTCTGCTCCATTGTTGACAGGGCTGCAGCAGTGACGTCCAGTTACAACCTATGGCCTGAAACACACATCCGTGAAACACGTGCGTGTTTGGTCCGTTTCCTTATATACCGGAGACACGGCCAAACGTGCACCAATGTTATTTAATGTTTGAGGACACATGTGCGTTTTTCATTAAGGTCCGTGTGCGTGCTACGTTTGTGTCTCCGTTTTGCACGGAAGCATGTCCGTTTTCAGCACACAACACGCAGCACGGACCCAGTGAAAGTCAATGGGTCTGTGCGCACGTCTGAGTGACACGGACGCATCTCTGTTTGCTCCCTGTACGTTTTGTGCTTTTTTCATGTGATGTCGGTCTTTTTTCTTTTTCTGTTTCGTTCTCTCCCTTAGTCCATCGGTCGGTCGGTCTCTCTCTATGTCTGTCTGTCGGTCTCTCTGTCTTATCTGTCCCTCTCACTGTCTGTCGGTCAGTTCCCCCCCTCTCTCATACTTACCGTTCCCTGATCTTCGGCGTGGCGCTGCACGGCTGTTCTCTAAACTCTGGCGGCTTTTCCTCTTTTGAAAAAGCCGGCCGCTCATTAATAAATCTCGTATTCCCTGCTTTCCCCACCCACAGGCGCCTGTGATTGGTTGCAGTAACACACGCCCACCACGCTGAGTGACAGCTGTGTCACTCCACCCAATCACAGCAGCCGGTGAGCGTGTCTATACTGTGCAGTAAAATAAATAAATAAATAATTAAAAAAAAACGGAGTGCGGTCCCCCCCCCCATATTTTAATACCAGCCAGATAAAGCCATACGGCTGCAGGCTGGTATTCTCAGGATGGGGAGCCCCACGTTATGGGGAGCCCCCCAGCCTAACAATATCAGCCAGCAGACGCCCAGAATTGCCGCATACATTATATGCGACAGTTCTGGGACTGTACCCAGCTCTTCCCGATTTGCCCTGGTGCGTTGGCAATCGGGGTAATAAGGAGTTAATTGCAGCCTATAGCTGCAACTAAATCCTAGATTAATCATGTCAGGCGTCTCCCCGAGATACCTTCCATGATTAATCTGTAAGTTACAGTTAAAAAACAGACACATCTGAAAAATCCTTTATTAGAAATAAAAAACACTAACAAATTCCCTCATTACCAATTTATTAACCCCAACAAAGCCCTCCATGTCCGGCGTAATCCACGGACCTCCAGCGTCGCGTCCAGCTCTGCTGCATGAAGGTGACAGGAGCAGCAGAATACACCGCCGCTCCCGTCAGCTCCACGCAACAAATGAGGTGAGTAGCGCGATGTTGTTGTTGTATTTACAGTATTCATATATAACTTTCTAACATTTTTCATATATGGCCAGGGGATGATGAAATGGTAAATGAGGATGGCTAGGTGTATGGTTAAGGACATGGTCAAACATATAATGCCACATAATCTGTCCCTCTATTACGTCTTTCAATTAGTCTGTTAGGAGTCTCAACACTGAAAATAGCCAGATATCCCTACGATAAGGACCTAGCCAAGGAGTGGCTCTTTTTAGGAGACCACCATATTAAGTGGTCCTTTAAGTTAATATCCAGCTCTTGATGAGTTTAAAGATATGACAAGGGAAATACCAAGGCCAGGTATCCATCCACAGACAGCTGTTTCGGGGGTATTGCCCCTCATCAGTGTGGAGTAGTATTCTGGCTAGGTGGGAGCAATGCCTAGTAGACCAACAAGACAAAACAATCACTGATCTCGTGGAGACCAGCCAGAGAAAACACTGCTGGCAGCCAGCGAGGGCGCTCAACACAGTGAAATCATAGGTGCATTTTCCCTGGAAAGTTTGCAAATCAAAAAGGTCAGTGGAGCCTCTGTTAGGAGTCTCAACACAGAAAATAGCCAGATATCCCTTCGGGAAGGACCTAGCCAAGGAGTAGCTCATTTTAGGAGACCACCATAACCACCATATTAAGTGGCCCTTTTAGTCAATATCCAGCTCTTGATGAGTTTAAAGATATGACAAGGGAAATACCAAGGCCAGGTATCCATCCACAGACAGCTGTTTCGGGGTATTGCCCCTCATCAGTGTGGAGTAGGATTCTGGCCATGTGGGAGCAATGCCCAGTAAACCAACAAGACAAAACAATCACTGATCTCAGGGAGACCAGGCAGAGAAAACACTGTCGGCAGCCAGCAAAGGCACTCAACACATTGAAATCCTAGGTGCATTGCCCCCTGGGTAGTATACAAATCAAAAAGGTCTGTGGAGCCTCTGTTAGGAGTCTCAACACAGAATATAGCCAGATATTAATAGCCAGAAAATAGCCAGAGCTGGATATTGTCTAAAAGGACCACTTAATATGGTGGTTATGGTGGTCTTCTAAAAAGAGCCACTCTTTGGCAAGGTACGTCCCGGAGGGATATCTGGCTATTTTCTGTGTCGAGACTCCTAACAGAGGCTCCACGGACCTTTTTGATTTGCATACTTCCCAGGGGGAATGCATCTAGGATTTCACTGTGTTGAACGCCCTCGCTGGCTGCCAGCAGTGTTTACTCTGGCTGGTCTCCCCAAGATCAGTGATTGTTTTGTCTTGTTGATCTACTAGGCATTGCTCACACCTAGCCAGAATCCTACTCCACATTGATGAGGGGCAATAACCAAAAACGGCTGTCTGTGGATGGATACCTGGCCTTGGTATTTCCCTTGTCATATCTTTAAACTCGTCAAGAGCTGGATATTGACTAAAAGGACCATTTAATATAGTGGTTATGGTGGTCTCCTAAAAAGAGCCCCTCCTTGGCTAGGTCTTTCCCAGAGGGATATCTGGCTTTTTGTCTGTGTTGAGACTCCTAACAGAGGCTCCATGGACCTTTTTGATTTGCATACTTCCCAGGGGGCAATGCACCTAGGATTTGACTGTGTTGAGCACCCTCGCTGGCTGCCGGCAGTGTTTTCTCTGGCTGGTCTCCCCGAGATCAGTGATTCTTTTGTCTATTACGTCTTTTAAAGTTGGGAAATATGGTTAGATAAGGTATATTTTGTTACTTATAAGTAGTTTCTACATTTGACCCAAGTTTTTATAACCCAGATAACCTCCTTGTAATAGTGTAGACACAAATTACTCATAAAAAAACATAGTAAATATCCACAATAATAAGCAGCTTTAATGCAAACCAGGTAACATATGGTTGAGGTCACATCAGCATTTTTAATTCCATTGTTCTGTTCATGATAGGAACATAAATATTAATTCATAACAGATATGGATCAGTAACATGATTGACCCCATCAGTGCCAGGCAGACCCTACTGTCTGATCTCGGAGTCCATCAGTTTTTTAACATCTTACTGTAGACAATAGCACAGTGTGGTGCTCTAATTTTTCCGGTAGAAATCACATAATCTGCAAGGGAAGCTCCAAACTAAGGCTCCAATGCAGACGTGAACCCAGCCTAAAACAGGGCCATAAGGGAAACAAATCAACTAGGCCTTTCCAAGGGGACTAACTAACTCAGTACCAAACAGTGTATGAGGTTAAGGCCTAAGCCACATGGCGAGAAAATCGGTGCGAGTTGAGTGCGATAAAACATCGCATTCCACTCGGACCAATTCTAGCTTGTGTGTCAGCCCCATGATCGGACCGAGAAAACAATCGCAGCATGCTGCGATTGTAATGCGAGACTCTTTTCTCTCGCACCCATTCAAGTGAATGGGGAGAGAGAAAAATCACACTGCACTCGCGGTACACTGGTGTACCACGCGTGCAGAGTGAGAATCGCAATAGCCGGCTACGGAGGAAAGAGGGAGAGAAATCCCTTCCTCCCCTCCTCCGTGCCGACCCGCCCCTTTACAGCATCGACCCGCCCCTTTGCCGCATCGGCCCGCCCCTCCGCAGCATCAGCCCGCCCCCCCTCAGCTGAGGTCCGCTCGCACAGTCGGACTTCAGTCTCATGGATACTAACATGACACTCGGCTCCTGCTGTGCTGCCAGCGCGAGCCGAGTGTCATGCGAGCATCGCACTAGTGCCCCCTGTGGCCCCGGCCTAATAAATACCTACACAGTTTTGGCATCGCTAGATTATTGAAGTGGTGCTGCTCCTTTATAGTCTAATACATTTGTGTCAACGTCTAATTTCAAAATAGTCTTTAAAAAAACAAACAAGATTTCAATATCTTATGAATCCGAAAAATATAGATCAAAAGCTGCGTTTCCTGAACAGTTCTGTTGTGTGAAGCAGGACTCTGTATCTAGTGCTAGAGGGACGTCGCTAAATGGGAATTAACATGGCTCTAATTGAACCGCTTTCATATCATTGGCACAAGAAAAACTAAACTGATTCCTTCCACTGCAAAGTGTCTTGGAACCCTTGGAATTAATATTTCTCACTACCTAAATCTCTTTCTAATGAAAGTCATATATACTGAAGGTCATAGGCACAATGTCACAGTAAAATGTAAGGATCTTTCTTTACCTCAGTGCATTCTTCTTCTCTAAAGTAGGCTGCTACATGTAGCAATGTTCTTCCATCAATGCATCTGTAAAGGAAGCTGATATTAACCGTGTATTTCAATCTTAATCATTTTTTGCATATTCTCAGCTCTGGAACTCGCTCAAGCTCCATTCACTTTTAATGTAGTTCTGAAAACAGCTGAGCAAGCCGGTAAAGGGATGTCTTATTATCAAATATTTCCCCAAACTGTTAAATAACCCACAAATGTATAAATAATGTAATATAAAAATTCTCTGTCCGTCCCACATCTATGTCTGACTCCAGTGTGCCATAGGCCTTTGCAACATTGCATCTATAGTGTATTAACTTCCACAGTAGAAAACTGCAGGACTTGAGTGGCGCATAGACGACCATTCATCTGAATGTCCGCCCAGGGCCGGCGTCAGCACCCAGCACACCAGGGCAAGTACTGGGGGCCCTGGACCTCCGTGGGGTCCCATTCGTCGTCGGCAGGTGCGGTGATGTATCCTGTGTCCCTCAAGCCGAGTTCTGGGGACTGCAGTGCTCGGGCGGCAGCCACACCTTCCTGCACGCAGCGTGTCACTGCTGAGCATTGTGTGCAGGGGCATTGATGTTCATCTGTGGGCGGAGCTTGCACCCAGTGTGCTGAACTCCCGTCCCACAGATGAAGAGAAAGTACCTGGAGAGAGCTCATACACTCTAGCATCTACCCTTTAATCTACCATGAAGAGAGGAGCTGCAGCACTAACATCCCGCCGAGATGTACAGTACAGACCAAACATTTGGACACACCTTCTCATCTCTAGAACAACTGTTTAGAGGAGACTTTGTGCAGCAGGCCTTCATGGTAAAATAGCTGCTAGGAAACCACTGCTAAGGACAGGCAACAAGCAGAAGAGACTTTTTTGGGCTAAAGAACACAAGGAATAGACATTAGAGCAGTGGAAATCTGTGCTTTGGTCAGATGAGTCCAAATTTGAGATCTTTGGATCCAACCACCGTGTCTTTGTAGAAAAGGTGAATGTGTTCTGTCCCCACTTAAAGGCGATTGAAGGCACGTAGTTGTGAGAGGTTGTGAGAATCTTACCTTTGTTTTTCCTATAGGTGAGGCAGACAGGACCAGAGCGCTCCAGAGTTAAACATGCACATGCTGAGATGAAACAATGGTGGTTTATTTTCTCCAAAGGTTAAGGACATGCAGAAGTACAGCGGTCCAAGTACTTGGCATTGTAGTTCTCCTGTGATGCTTGTCTCTGAAGCTACTACGGTCAGAAGACTTTGCTTCTAGCAGCTCCAATAAGGCATGTTGTTCTCACAAACTCTGGTTTGGAATGAACATACCAGGATGTGATGCAAGAGGGTCATCAGACACTCCCATGGGCTGGACAAAAGAAACAGAGGAGCCAAAAGGTCTGACCAGTAGATGGCAGCAGAGACAAGCATGAAAAACATTAAATAACAGTTTTAACTAAGACAAATAGAAACAGCACAGAATGGATGGACTCTACATGGCTGGTTCCCACCGTGAAGCATAGAGGAGGAGGTGTGATGGTGTGGGGGTGCTTTGCTGGTGACACTGTTGGGGATTTATTCAAAATTGAAGGCATACTGAACCAGCATGGCTACCACAGCATCTTGCAGCGGCATGCTATTCCATCCGGTTTGCGTTTAGTTGGACCATCATTTATTTTTCAACAGGACAATGACCCCAAACACACCTCCAGGCTGTGTAAGGGCTATTTGACTAAGAAGGAGAGTGATGGGATGCTACGCCAGATGACCTGGTCTCCACAGTCAACAGACCTGAACCCAATCGAGATGGTTTGGGGGGAGCTGGACCGCAGATTGAAGGCAAAAGGGCCAACAAGTGCTAAGCATCTCTGGGAACTCCTTCAAGACTGTTTGAAAACCATTTCCAGTGACTACCTCTTGAAGCTCATCAAGAGAATGCCAAGAGTGTGCAAAGCAGTAATCAAAGCAAAATGTGGCTACTTTGAAGAACCTAGAATATAAGACATATTTTCAGTTGTTTCACACTTTAAGTATTTCATTCCACATGTATTAATTAATAGTTTTGATGCCTTCAATGTGAATATAAAATGTTCAGAGTCCTGAAAATAAAGAAAACTCTTTGAATGAGAAGGTGTGTCCAAACTTTTGGTCCCCCTAGAGCTATGTGTCCCCCACCCCAGTGCTGTATACCCCCAAAGCTGTATGCCCACCAACCCCAGTGCTGTATACCCCCCAGAGCTTTGCCCCCCACTCTAGTGCTCTATACCCCAGAGCTGTATGTCCTCCCCACCCCAGTGCTGTATACCACCCCAGAGCTGTATGTCCCCTCGACCCCAGTGCCGTATACCCCCTCAAGAGCTGAGTGTCCCCCTCTAGAGCTGTATGTCCCCCTAATGCTGTATATCCCCAGTGACTCCTGTAATGCATATACAGCAGTGTCAGTGTGCACCGTGTGTGGCCATGTCTGTTAGTCATAGACACCAATAAGCGCGGCACAGCCACATGCCTGGGAGGAGCTGGATGGGCAACAAGCAGGGGAGGTGAGTGAGGCTGCTGCCGACTTGCCCATATTAAAAATATCTGTAAATCTGTAAATATCTGTGTCTGTATGTATGATGTGCATAGCTATGTATGTCAGTGTATATGTCTGTGTATATATTTAGGTCTACTTAGATGTATTTTTGTGAATTTGTCTTTAAATATGTATATGTACGTATGCCTGTATGTGTACGTATCTGTGTATGTGCGTGTCTGCGTGTAGATGGGGCTTACTGTGACTCTTTTGCTCAGGGCCCACAAAAACCTGGAGATAGCCCTGTGTTCATCAGGGCTGCTTTGACCCTGACATGGGGCCATTAGCCAATTACTCTGGTGATTGCTGTTATGTTCATACAACAACTTACAAAGGGTTAAAGGTAACAGACTAAAAATTGTTACTACCTCTGCCAGTTCCTTTACATTCTAGAGATCCTAACCCTGCAGTCCCTAGTGGTTCCTGCTGGAGTTGGAATAGCCCTGACCACAAACTAAACTAAGGCAATTCAGGCCTATGCCGCCTGATCGGCCATCGAACACTTCACGTTCCTCCTCAGGAAGCAGAGGGCAGAGCAGAGTGAAAATTACCTACCGAAGGGAAGGTGTGCTGACGTAGAAAATGATCCCAGAGTGAGTAAGGTACATCCCAGAGAAGGTGAAAATTGCTAAAGAATGTTATCTACTGACTAAAAACAAACATAAGATAGGTGCAGAGTTGAGAACAAAAACAGCAGAGAGAAATATCTTAGCTGTCAGAAATAAACAGCAATATCACTGGACTTCAAAATGAGAATATCACCAGCAGGAAATACCAGCATGAAGAACATATTTAAAGCGGAACCCAAAAGGTGATTGGGCAGGCAAATGAGTAAATGAATAGATCTGTTATTCTAATAGAACCAAAACATGGAAAACAGAAACTAAACACCTGAAGAAAAGGTGAATCTACTATGGTCTGGAAGAGAAGCTGGCCACAGAGTAATAGACTCAAGGGTTCGAATCCAGACGCATGACAATTAATTGCATTTTAAAAGTATCCCAGTACTATGATCGCAAATGTTAGTATGGACTGTATTGTGCTATTCTTGCCATGAAAAGCACAAGAATTGTCCATGGATTCCGGATTGTAAGCTCCCAATGCAAGCAAAAAAAAAGTATTGGGAGCAAAATGTTCTCAGACGCTTTTTCTGATTTTGTTCACTTTGTCACTATTCATGCTTCTATGGATATACTGTACAGGGGAGTGAGAAGAACTGCTGTCAAATAATAGTTGCACTGTTTCTGTGATATGAACCCCCCAATTATACCAGTGCTCCTGACAGCTATTGTACCCACTCACTTTAGGTAGCCATCCATTACTAAGTTGTCCTTTCCCCTCAAGTCTTCCTCAACCTGCCAAAATTGTAAAATCATTGTCTATTAATTTGTTTAGTTCTGGTTCTATTAATTGAAAAACCTGATGCAGTTAAGGAAAAGTAAATAATTAAACATTGAAAACGGCACATAATTCCATTCCTTTGTACTATATTACTGAGTGTCTATTATACGACTCCCAGTTCTGTATTTATTTTTGTCATAAACCAGTAATTGAAACAGTTGAGATTTTCACTGACATATTACTGTGCTGGCAGGGAAGCCGAATCTAGGCATGTGATATTGTATGTATGACCATGCTCAGCATCTTATAAATATAAATTTGTTTTAGGTGACAAGTCAGTTGCCATAGCGATGAAAGTCTTAATAAAATAAACTGCACAGCGATATCCTGTAACATTCCCATTGCTCACTACACCTCCATCTAAAGGATCCGCAACTAATGTTATATGAAGTGGAGCACAATGGCGTGAGCTGCGTGGCTGTCGTGACCTGCCAGATTTTCCATATATCTTCTACGGTTATAAAAAGTGTATGACCAATGGAGACTTTCATATTTCTCTGATACTTAGGGCGGCTTTGCACATTGCAACATCGCACGTGCGATGTTGTTGGGGTCAAATCGAAAGTGACGCACATCCGGCGTCACTTTCGACATCGTTGTGTGTAAATTCTAGATGATACAATTAACGAGCGCAAAAGCGTCGTTATTGTATCATCGGTGCAGGCTCCGACTTTTTCATAATTACGCTGCCGCGACAGGTACGATGCTGTTCCTCGTTCCTGCGGCAGCACACATCGCTGTGTGTGAAGCCGCAGGAGCGAGGAACATCACCTTACCTGCCGCCGGCGGCTCTACGGAAGGAAGGAGGTGGGCGGGATGTTTACATCCTGCTCATCTCCGCCCCTCCGCCGCTATTGGCCGCCTGCCATGTGACGTCGCTATGACGCCGCATGACCTGCCCCCTTAGGAAGGAGGCGGGTCGCCGGCCAGAGCAACGGTCGCAAGGCAGGTGAGTGCATGTGAAGCTGGCGTAGCGATAATTTTCGCTACGCCAGCTATCACAAGATATCGTACCTGCGACGGGGGCGGGGACTATCGCGTGCGACATCGCAGCATCGGCTTGCGATGTCGCAACGTGCAAAGCCCGCCTTAGTGTGCTTGGTAATGTATATTGCCCACCATTAGTCCTCAGTTTACAAAATCAGATATCTCCCACACACTTGGTGCAGCCCTCCAAACGCTACGAAGCAAATCCAATATTTTAGTGTCCAAGGCACCACAAACTCAATCATCAATTAGAAAAATCTTTATTGGTCCCAATACACATGAGGGGATAAAAACAGCAATGTTTCGGTCAATGCAGGGCCTTTATCATGTACATCTTTTTATGGATTGATAAAGGCCCTGAATTGGCCGAAATGTTGTTGTTTCTATGCCCTCATGTGTATTGGAACCGATAAAGATTTTTCTATCTGATGAAGGAGTTTTTGGTGTTTTTGGCACACTACAATTTTGGATTAGCCCTCGATTTGCTATACTTTAAAGATTGATGTTCTAGCATGAATTCTGGAAATATTCCTGGTAATTTTATCAAAAACTGGAAAACAGAATTTCCTACCACTACTGTGAATGGACTCATCTGTAGTTCTAGGACAAAACGTTCATCATATGGCAATTCTACTCATTACCACAACGGTGACCTATATGGAAATATTACACATTGTCACCTCTAAAATGGACAGGGACAACACAGGACAAAACATGGGTATTTTCATAGAAAAATACTAGATATAAACTAACATATGGACGTCATAAACAAGACTTCTTCCACTCTGGAAGCCTCAATGAGATACAAAAGAAGGAGCTTATATATGGAGAAGAAACCTATGGGACTCACACAATGAACTTTATTGTTATTTTATAAAAATGTACAAATATTTATTAAATATGGATTACATACTGTATATAGTAATAACGATTCATAATACTAAAATGCGTAAATATGAGGACTACCAAGAATAATTCCAACATATCCAAGTGCCTGGAATATAAAGGTGCACAAATATAGAACAAGTCCGCTTGTCATATAATTTCATAATGAAATTGTTAGATCATGACAGCTAATGGTAAATATGAACCAGTAATATTATCAAATGTAAACCAATAATTATACATAAAGTAGGATTCTATAAAGTGAGGGACACAGTGTAAGGTATAGTAGCAATCTGAGGGAAGTGTTAAGGCCCCGTCACATGCAGCGACGTATCAAACGATATATCGCCGGGGTCACGGATTCCGTGACACACATCTGGCATTGTTAGCGACGTTGTTGCATGTGACACCAACGAACGGCTGTTAACGATCAAAAATACTCACCTTATCGTTGATCATTGACTAGTCGTTCATTTTCAAAAAATCGTTGATTGTTGAGGACGCAGGTTGTTCGTTGTTCCCGAGGCAGCACACATCGCTACGTGTGACACATCGGGAACTACAGCTTACCTGCGATCTCCGGCAATGAGAAAGGAAGGAGGTGGGCGGGATGTTACGGCCGCTCATTTCCGCCCCTCCGCTTCTATTGGGCGGCTGCTTAGTGACGCCACTGTGACTCCGCACGACCCGCCCCCTTAGAAAGGAGGCGGTTCGCCGGCCACAGCGACGTGATAGGCAGGTAAGTCCGTGTGACGGCTCCTAACGATTTTGTGCTCCACGGGCAGCGATTTGCCCGTGACGCACAAACGACAGGGGCGGGTGCTTTCACCAGCAATATCGCTGCATGTAAAGCCCCCTTTAGACCCAACTGCAAGTTAAGCAATCATTAGTTTAGCTTACTCATAGTTATGAAGTGCTGATATCAAGACCAGGGAAAGAGCCCAGGACGCGTTTCGAGTTAGCCTTATCAAGGGGAATACATATGAGGGTGTTTTATCTAGTATATATAGGGGATATAGATAATGGTGACCTGTATTATCAGTGCATGTGTGGCAGGTACAACCTGGAAGTATTGTCTTTCACCACCGACATTCAAGGGGGACTGCACATGTCAGGAGAAATCTCCTGGTGACACCATGGACATGTGCGCCTCACTAAAAGTAGCCATCAGGGAAAAACACAGTGTTGGGACCCATGGCGCATGCGTTAAACAGCTGCCATTTTTAAGAAGTCCTATGGGAAGTGCCATTTTAGAGAATCTCGCATTGGCGCAACCAATGGCAGATATTTGCGGTGTCCAAAAGAAGAAGGACAATAAACAGAGTATGTAAGATGGGGAGTAATACAATAAAATGGCAAGTGTCATGATTCACTCCTGGCTCAGCTGCAGCTGAGCCTTTTTTTTAGTTTCACATCTGATACAGGTCACGTTAGGGGTTAATCCTTCCTGCCTTGTTCTGGAGGTCAGGCTGCTTTATTAGGGTACTGTTTCTCTGGGACTATGCCAGTGATATTTCTGGCTCTGCTGTGTTCTGCTCGTGAGTGACCTGTTGTCTGTCCTGCCCCCCGCCTGACCTCCGTGTTCACCTGACCTGTTGTTAACCTTCTCTGTTTCCTTCTTGTCAGTGTCTCTCCCGCTGTCTCCCTGGTCATTCATTATCTGTTTACCTTGATTCTGTCTTGTCTTCCCATTCTCCCTCGCTTCTGAGTTCTGATTTCCAGGCTACTAACTGTTTGCTTCCTTCTGACTACGTTTAGACTTTGCCCCTGTGTATTTACAAGATCTCATGTTGTGACACGGCTCTCTGACGATTCTACTGCCATCTGGTGGGCTTGACTAGTATTACCTCTGCTAGGGAAGTTTCTGCTCATACGTTTTCTCCACTCTAACGCCCCCTAGTGGTTTAACAGCTAACTACCTTCTCAGGTAGTTTCAGAAATCCTCCCTGTCCCAAATTACTGCGCTGTACTGCTATTGTACATCTTAGAGTATTGCGTGACAGCAAGTCTATTCATGATCGTAATGAGATGTGTGAAAAAGGGACCACAAGATTGTATGTCGCAATACTGTGTGTTATTCCCAGGTGGCTTCTTTCAGTAAGGTGCGCATGTATGTGACATCATCAGGAGATTTCTCCTCACATGCGCTGTCCCCCTGGAATGTCAGTGGTGAAAGATAATACTTCCGGCTTGAGCCTGCCTCAAGTGCTCTAATTATACTGGTGACCTGTATATACATCCCCTATATATACCATATGAAACACCTTCCTATCTATTCCCCTTGATAAAGCTAATGCAAAACATGCATTGGGGTCCTTCCCTGGTCCTTTTATCAGCGCTTTATAACTATGGGTAAGTTAAACTAATTATTACTTTACTTGAAATTAGGGTCTTCCACTATTTGATCTGTTGAGAACTCCTGCTAAGAATTACTTAATATTCTATCTATTTTCCCTCAGTTTGCTACTATACCTTACACAGTGTCCCTCACTTTATAGAATCTTACTTCATCTATATATATAATTGCCTTATTCTGTCTGTCTGTCTGTCTGTCTTGCTCCAAAATTGTGTCCTTACGGTGACAAACAGCGGATTGGCCGCTTGCCTTGCCTCGGCTCCGCCCCCCGCACGGATTGGCCGTTCGCCTCGCCTCGGCTCCGCCCCACGCACGGATTGGCCGCTCGTCCAGGCTCCGCCCCCCACACGGATAGGCCTCTCGCCCCTGCCCCCTGCACGCATTGGCAACTCGGCCACGCCCCGCCCCCTCACGCATTGCATGCTCGCTCTGGCCCCGCACGCATTCCCCGAACTGATACGGAGACCCAGCGGCGGAACACACACACACGCACACACATAAGCACAGACACACACACACACACACACACATCAGATCACACTCACTCTCACACACACATCAGATCGCATCCACATACTCACAACATCCCGTGATATCGCTTGCTTCTCGGCGGCGATACTGTGCAGTGACCTTCCAGGACCTGCCGGAGGATCACATGGCCGGAAGCATGTGGTATCTCCGGATGTTGTGATTTTGTGTGCGCGTATGTGCGATATCGTCAGTGTGTGTGTGTGAGTGTATGCGATCGGATGTGTGTGAGTGTGTTCTGATGTGTGTGTGTGTGAGTGTATGCGATCGGATCTGTGAGTGTCGGCAGAGGAGCATGGCGTGCAGCACAGCTGCTGGGACCGCCCACCGGTGGGCACAGGGAGAAGTGGGGTGTGTGTGTGAGTGCATGCGATCAGAAGTGTGCGTGTATACTGTCTGATGTGTGACTGTGGAGCACGATGGGGGGTGCACAGCATGGGGGATGGAGCACGATGGGGAGTGCGCAGCATGGGGGATGGAGCACGATGGGGAGTGCGCAGCATGGGGGATGGAGCACGATGGGGAGTGCGCAGCATGGGGGATGGAGCACGATGGGGAGTGTGCAGCATGGGGGATGGAGCACGATGGGGGGTGCGCAGCATGGGGGATGGAGCATGATGGGGAGTGCGCAGCATGGGGGATGGAGCACGATGGGGGGTGCGCAGCATGGGGGATGGAGCATGATGGGGAGTGCGCAGCATGGAGGATGGAGCACGTTTGGGAGTGCGCAGCATGGGGGATAGAGCCCGATGGGGAGTGCGCAGCATGGGGGATGGGGCACGTTTGGGAGTGCGCAGCATGGGGGATGGAGCACGATGTGGAATGCACAGCATGGGGGATGGAGCACGATGGGGAATGCGCAGCATGGGGGATGGAGCACGATGGGGAGTGCGCAGCATGGAGGATGGAGCACGATGGGGAATGCGCAGCATGGGGGATGGAGCACGATAGGGAGTGCGCAGCATGTGGGATGGAGCACAATGGGGAGTGCGCAGCATGGGGGATGGAGCACGATGGGGGTGCGCAGCATGGGGATGGAGCACGATGGGGGGTGCGCAGTATGGGGGATGGAGCACGATGGGGGGTGCGCAGCATGGGGGATGGAGCACGATGGGAGGTGCGCAGCATGGGGGATGGAGCACGATGGGAGGTGCACAGCATGGGGGATGGAGCACGATGGGGAGTGCGCAGCATGGGGGATGGAGCACGATGGGGAGTGCGCAGCATGGGGGATGGAGCACGATGGGGAGTGCGCAGCATGGGGTATGGAGCACGATGGGGAGTGCGCAGCATGGGGGATGGAGCACGATGGGGGGTGCGCAGCATGGGGGATGGAGCACGATGGGGAGTGCGCAGCATGGGGGATGGAGCACGATGGGGGGTGCGCAGCATGGGGGATGGAGCACGATGGGGAGTGCGCAGCATGGGGGATGGAGCACGTTTGGGAGTGCGCAGCATGGGGGATAGAGCCCGATGGGGAGTGCGCAGCATGGGGGATGGGGCACGTTTGGGAGTGCGCAGCATGGGGGATGGAGCACGATGGGGGGTGCGCAGCATGGGGGATGGAGCACGATGGGGAGTGCGCAGCATGGAGGATGGAGCACGATGGGGAATGCGCAGCATGGGGGATGGAGCACGATGGGGAGTGCGCAGCATGGAGGATGGAGCACGATGGGGAATGCGCAGCATGGGGGATGGAGCACGATAGGGAGTGCGCAGCATGTGGGATGGAGCACAATGGGGAGTGCGCAGCATGGGGGATGGAGCACGATGGGGGGTGCGCAGCATGGGGATGGAGCACGATGGGGGCTGCACAGTATGGGGGATGGAGCACGATGGGGGGTGCGCAGCATGGGGGATGGAGCACGATGGGAGGTGCGCAGCATGGGGGATGGAGCACGATGGGGGGTGCACAGCATGGGGGATGGAGCACGATGGGGGGTGCACACCTCCCCCCAAAACACACACACACACACACACACACTGCCACACACGCACTGCACAACACACCACACACACACTGGGAACCACAAACACTGCCCTACACAGACACCCACACACACAGACAACGCCGCACACATACAACACCCAACACACAAACACCGTGGCACACACAAATATACGCACATACCGCACAACACACACATTGCACAAAACATACCTCCCCCCAAAACACACACCCCACACCCACACAAACCGCGCAACACACACACACAACGCTACAGACACACAGCGCTCCACAAATAACGCAACACACGCAACACACAAACAACACCGCTCTCACCCCCCGCCACACCCAGACAACACCCAGAACATGTACAGCCCCTACACAAACACTTGGTAACTACACACAACAACATCTATATATATATATATATAACAAAAATCATACATTAACTACACAACACGTAAATTCTAGAATACCCGATGCGTAGAATCGGGCCACCTTCTAGTATATAAATATTGGTTTACATTTCATAACATTACTGGGTTCATATTTACCATTAGTTGTCATGATTTAAAAAACTAACAATTTCACTGTGAAATTATGACATGTGTAGAGATGAGTGAACCTCCCGCAACTTGGTGAGCAAGGGGTGCGCTCGTGAGACTTTATTGAACCGAACCCGAGCCTTTATACCTTTAACTCGGATGACCTCCTGATGACAACCCAGAGACACCTGGAAGCTCCGATTACCTCCTGTCACTGCACACACACTGCTGGGTACTCACCAGCAATGCTGTTGCTTCCAGGTCCATGTGTCAACATTTTCTATGGTAACAATAACGTGTAAATCTCAGTGGCTAAAAGGACCTTATCTGATGTCATGCCCATGTAACCAGTAGAGCTGCTTGTTATGGACCGAGATCCTGCCTTGCCTCGTTTGGGTTCCTCCCCGTCTGCTTCCCGGTCGTGGCGTGTCACTCGTCAGTCTGCTTCTCAGTCTTTGGGCTGAATTCTGTGTGGTTTTGGGACTAAGTCCAAAGAGCAGGGCGACTGCGCATGCGTTAAGTAAAGTAACGGAGTTTTGCACTAAGTGTGGTTTAATCCATTCTGAGCATGTCTGCCACGTGGCAGCCGTCCATTGGCTGTGGGAGACATCACAGATGATGCGGGGATCACATGGTTCTCGGCGTGTGACGTGGCATTGCCTGATTGGCTGCAGGAGACATCACCGATGACGCGCAGGCGTCTGATTGGTTGTAGTGATGTCAGTGATGACGCTCTCTCATCCTATTGGCCCAGGTTCGGTCTTGCCATGGACGTCACTATCTTGGGGGGGTTCTTAGTTAATAAAAGACCATGGAGCACGCCGCACAGCGCTCAGTCATTTTTGTGCATGCATGAGGTAGCCGCCCATGTATGTGTTTTCCTGCTAAACTACCATAGTGAATCGCTACCTATACACTGGCGATTCTATACTGCCACTTCAGCAGCTATCTTTCCCCCTGCTCTGCATTGGCCAGTTAGGCACATTCCTCTGGGAGTGGGGTTTGGTTGTGAGTTGCACACAGGCTGTCAAGGCAGGTGCAGGTAGTCAGTGTACCACCATACGGTGTGGTTAGCACCTGGTACACGCAGGTCAGTGTGGATAACACTGAGCCAGGATACAGCGGGTATGGTGAGTGCTGCTGTTATTCATCTTTATACTGTGTGTGTGTTTAAACACACAGTATTCTATACTTTACACTTTGCCTCTGTGAGGCAACAGAGGCAGCATTGTTAGGAATTCTGTGACTGTTAATGGGGTCCTTCTCCTATAAAACATAGGTGTCCTCTGTGACGTAACAAGAGGTTCACTTCCTTTTATACCCACGTGTCCGGTAGTCGCTATAAGTGATAGCGCTTAATATATATTTAATAACGTACTACCTTATTTAACATTTAATTTACTTATCTCCGTGAACTTACCGAGACTACTTTAGTTCTGTATATTGCTGGCAGCAGTCTACTATCACCGCACGGTGGACCCAGGCTGTCTGAATATTTAACATCTATATTATATCAGACAGCACCCCCGTAACACTGCTTCTTCTGGTCATATGATAAAGCTAGAAAAAAGAAGCTCTGATCGGTTAACACCAGATGACAGGAGTAGTATATATGAAAAATATACACTCACCTACTGTGGTTGTGAAAGTCACAACCACTGACAAGCATGAGATAATGGCATCTGCCGCAGCCCACGTGGATGAGCATTCAAACCGGAGAAGAGAAGGGGTTAATGCTGCGCATCAGGCAAATGGAGGTGTAGAGATGTTGATGAATAAATATCTTTTTTATTTCATAGGTCTACGCATTTCAAGGTTGAAACCTCTTCCTCAGGACCAGGACATCAACAAAGCATGAAACAGATGGAAATAGCAGATCTATATACTTATGGTATACCCAGAAGACCGCCTACTGACAGAAAAAAATCGTCAGGCTGACAATCTATTAGCGTGACATAGCATATCCCATTAAAGTATCAAAGTTACATAGAAATAACATTTATATAAATAATCATGCACAAACATGGCCCACATACAATTGAAAACAGAAAAATAAAGAAAAAATATATATAATTTTTTTTTATGAGTGGCTTTAAAGTGATTGGAATCTGTAAACAGATGCTGCATCCATCAAGAGTACAACATTAACTTAATGATGAACGCCACCGCAGACATTGCATCGTTTAAAAAGAAAAGAGAAAAAGAAAGGTTGTGCGTAATCTATATCGCAATATATTGCTTAATTCCTTCAAAGTGGCCAGAACCCCTAAATGGAAGGTATAACTGTCAAGAGTTTCCATCGCCTTAGGCCTGTTTCACACGTCAGTGATTCTGGTACGTTTGTGCTTTTTTTTCTACGTACCAGAATCACTGACATACGCAGACCCATTCTAATGAATGGGTCTGCTCACACATCAGTGATTTTTCACTGACCTTGTCTCCGTGCGGCGTACCCGCGTGTCCATGATTGCTGCACGGAGACATGTCCATTTTTTTCTGGTATCACTGATGTCCCACGGACCACGCAGTGGTGTGATCTGTGAGACACGTGCCAGAAAAAAACGTGCATATAAAATAAAAATCAATTTTACTCACCCGGCGTCAGCAGCGCTCTCTGCAGCCCGTGCAGCCTGCTGCTTCTGAGCCAGCTCATTACTGTTGTGCATATTCATGAATGCACGACACAGCCGACCCGGAAGCAGCTGCTGCGGAGGTCAGTGCCGGCCGTATGCTGCACCGCGGGAGCGTTCAGCACCATGGAGAGCAGGAGCGGGCACAGGTGAGTTAATCTCTATGTGCAATCACGGACCACGGAGAACGGAGCCCGGATTGCACTTAGACAACCCCCGTGTGCCATGAATCACGGCACACGGAGGGACATGTGCGTGTTTTACACGTCAGTGAAGAACGTCTGTGTTTTTCACTGATGTGTGAAACGGGCCTTAATGATAGGCGCCACAGAAAAACTTTCTATTCATATTTATGTGAAAAAGAGATGATATACTGTATGTGCAATTAGTGTCCATAAGAGATTATTAAATGTTTTCCATAAAAATAAATTAAATTGTGATAGAATGAATGAATAATACATTTGTGAAAAATAATTAAATAAATAAATAATGGGCTATTGTGTAATAAACAATATTGTGAATAATGTCTCATTACTTTGTGTGAAAGATAAATATATCGATGGGATAGTGGTTGAATATGTCCAAAAACAGAAAATTATATCTGTATAAAAAATGTTTTTGTTATCAATATAAGATATATTTAAAATTATATATAATTATATATATTTTTGTTTTTATTATATTAATGTAGAAATAAAAACATATTTAATCTATAAAAAGAGAATCGATTAATACAAAAAGAGAATCTGCGCATGCTAAGGGCTCAAAAACAGAAGCCGCACAGAGCGTAGGTATTAGGAGGTCATATAAGTTCAGAACGTGGGAAAAAAGGCAAGTACGCATGCGCCGCAAGGTGACAAAAGTTCAAAACTCCGTACAGTATATCTAAAGGGCTGTGTGTTATGAGTATGCCTCTGAAATCAATGCGAACGCACACTAGAATATATTGCAGTTGCCATAATGTATCGCACTACTTCATATACATATATTAGACCTAGAAAAAGTTATTGTCAGTAACAATTAAAACATTTAATGCATTTAAAACCTAAAACGTAGAAAGCGGATATATACAGTTAGGTCCAGAAATATTTGGACAGTGACACAATTTTCGCGAGTTGGGCTCTGCATGCCACCACATTGGATTTGAAATGAAACCTCTACAACAGAATTCAAGTGCAGATTGTAACGTTTAATTTGAAGGTTTGAACAAAAATATCTGATAGAAATTGTAGGAATTGTACACATTTCTTTACAAACACTCCACATTTTAGGAGGTCAAAAGTAATTGGACAAATAAACCAAACCCAAAAAAAAATTTTTAGTTTCAATATTTTGTTGCGAATCCTTTGGAGGAAATCACTGCCTTAAGTCTGGAACCCATGGACATCACCAAACGCTGGGTTTCCTCCTTCTTAATGCTTTGCCAGGCCTTTACAGCCGCAGCCTTCAGGTCTTGCTTGTTTGTGGGTCTTTCCGTCTTAAGTCTGGATTTGAGCAAGTGAAATGCATGCTCAATTGGGTTAAGATCTGGTGATTGACTTGGCCATTGCAGAATGTTCCACTTTTTTGCACTCATGAACTCCTGGGTAGCTTTGGCTGTATGCTTGGGGTCATTGTCCATCTGTACTATGAAGCGCCGTCCGATCAACTTTGCGGCATTTGGCTGAATCTGAGCTGAAAGTATATCCTGGTACACTTCAGAATTCATCCGGCTACTCTTGTCTGCTGTTATGTCATCAATAAACACAAGTGACCCAGTGCCATTGAAAGCCATGCATGCCCATGCCATCACGTTGCCTCCACCATGTTTTACAGAGGATGTGGTGTGCCTTGGATCATGTGCCGTTCCCTTTCTTCTCCAAACTTTTTTCTTCCCATCATTCTGGTACAGGTTGATCTTGGTCTCATCTGTCCATAGAATACTTTTCCAGAACTGAGCTGGCTTCATGAGGTGTTTTTCAGCAAATTTAACTCTGGCCTGTCTATTTTTGGAATTGATGAATGGTTTGCATCTAGATGTGAACCCTTTGTATTTACTTTCATGGAGTCTTCTCTTTACTGTTGACTTAGAGACAGATACACCTACTTCACTGAGAGTGTTCTGGACTTCAGTTGATGTTGTGAACGGGTTCTTCTTCACCAAAGAAAGTATGCGGCGATCATCCACCACTGTTGTCATCCGTGGACGCCCAGGCCTTTTTGAGTTCCCAAGCTCACCAGTCAATTCCTTTTTTCTCAGAATGTACCCGACTGTTGATTTTGCTACTCCAAGCATGTCTGCTATCTCTCTGATGGATTTTTTCTTTTTTTTCAGCCTCAGGATGTTCTGCTTCACCTCAATTGAGAGTTCCTTAGACCGCATGTTGCCTGGTCACAGCAACAGCTTCCAAATGCAAAACCACACACCTGTAATCAACCCCAGACCTTTTAACTACTTCATTGATTACAGGTTAACGAGGGAGACGCCTTCAGAGTTAATTGCAGCCCTTAGAGTCCCTTGTCCAATTACTTTTGGTCCCTTGAAAAAGAGGAGGCTATGCATTACAGAGCTATGATTCCTAAACCCTTTCTCCGATTTGGATGTGAAAACTCTCATATTGCAGCTGGGAGTGTGCACTTTCAGCCCATATTATATATATAATTGTATTTCTGAACATGTTTTTGTAAACAGCTAAAATAACAAAACTTGTGTCACTGTCCAAATATTTCTGGACCTAACTGTATATTAAACCAATATAGAGCTCCTTTAAAAGGAATGCAAAAGAACAGGTGATCACATATTACTGATATATAAATGAGACAGGATGATACTATATAAATTAAAGTAAAAATAAATAATAAAAAGTTCTATAAATAGTCCTAACAAACAATTGATGTTTTTGAAAAGATTAAATGTTCCATGCCTCGGGACTTGGTGAGGGGTGCCATGGGATGCAGGGGTCACTCTCGTACTCAGTTCATAAGCAGACACTGACAACCGGGTAAACCAAGTCTCTGGGTACCGCTGCCGCTGAGGGGAGCTCGTCTGGGGCCTGTCCCCAATGGTGCTGCCTGGTGATCCGTGACCTGCCACCTGGCACTTAGTTTGACTTCAACTTGATGGCCCGATAGTATGGAACTAGCCGGACCCCACTCCCTACTATGGCTAAGTATGGCAGCTTGCTCTCAGGGCTCATGCTTGGGAGTTTCTGGACCGTTTTGGATTGGAAAGTCCTATCCCCCTCAATGCACTAATGCCCCGATTCTGGAGCAGGTGGGAACAGATCATAATGGCTCCGTTCTCCACAGGTGAATTGTCGGGTTGCCTGAAGCTACTGCATGACCTAGGGTCCGTGTACCCCGTCGTGCCTTTAGTTCCCGACCGGTGATAGTGCTAGGCTGCCGGCTGTCCTCCTCAACAGTTTCGAGCACCTCACCACAATCCCCTGTGATCGGGGGTCCGACTCTATTCCACTCAAGCCGTCCACTGGTGTGTCTGGTGGGTGTGGTGCAGGGTGTATCTAAGATTTGATTTGCTGTTGGAGGCAACACCATTTAGTTAGGGACCCAGAGCCAAGAGGGAGGCAGAATACTGCACGGAAGGGCAGCTTGTGAAGTACCCTGTGACGACCTGATAGTCCAGGGGCGTCACATTCCCCCATGGTTAAACGTAGCTCGTCCCCGAGCTACAGGACATCCAGAGATTTATTTGCAGAACTGTAAGAAAAAAGGGAAACATTTTATTTACAAGATTTTCATCCCACATTAGGCAGGCACATTCCTTAAACTTTACTAAACAGTTAGAGTTCATAATTTCAACTATGGAACGCTACCGGTTATGTTAGTAGCGGAGGCTCAACCTACTCTGTTGCAGCCTCTTCCTGTGATAGTCCAGTCCCAACGTCCCAGATCCCATCAACCCGCCACCCAAACAACCTGACCCGCTGCATTCCTATCCGTGGGTCCGTGATCAGGTTAAGGTCCCAGGTGTTGCAAAGAAGACTCTGGTTGGCACAGGAGGTGCAACTATGTACAATAACAGAAGTCTGTGTTGGCCACAACCAGTCCCGTGCCCATAGTCCATATTTACTACTAAAATATATATAGATATAACCGAACTCCATGCACCTTGTGCAAACATTATATCAACTTTTTCTCAATCTGGTAAAATTCTCTGTTGATTAAAACCCAGTATGATTACTCAACATTTTTTCTCTTTTATAAACATTACTATTTACTATGATACAAGAAAAATAACAAACTATGGAAAACAATAAAGGAAAACACAGATCTACATTCTAACTTTGCTAACATTAAATGGCTGGGTTCGACTCACTTGGGTGCCTATAATCGACGGCAGCAACTGGCAGGACCTGCTCATTAACCATGGCAAGCCACTTCACATCCAGGGCATACCAACCCTGCTCTCCCCAATGCCGAGTATTGGACACCACCTCTCCCGGTTCTAGATTGCAGCCCGGGTGCTCTCTCGGAAGATGCTCCTCTATATCTCTACGGGAGACAAACACCTCCTCTTTGAGGCCTGCATCCATCAGAAACCCCCATACCTGTTGGGGTCAAAATGCCTCACATGGCCCTTGTGCCGTGGCCCTCTGACGCGGAAGGTGGCCTTCCTCAGATGCTCTTTCTCCCTCTGAGCACGGGCAACAATCTCCCATTGTCAATCTTGTGTTGTCATCTCCGGATAGAGCTGTTGTTGGTGTCGTTCCCAGTAGGGGGCGTCAGCATCCGACCTCGCCTCCTTTGCTGGCATGGGTTTAAGCTGTATTTCTGCGGCCCCAACAGCCGCTGGGATGCCGCGCGGTGGCGGAATTGGTAGCTCCTCAGGTTCCGCCTTCACCACTTTATGGAGAAGAACCGACTGCTTCGCAGTCGGGGAAGCGGAGTCCGGGTGCTCAGTCTCTAGGTATGGGCCCGGTGATGCAGCCGGGTCTGGTGGGGTCGGTGTCTGGGTGACCGCTGTCATGACCTGATCCGGTGACGGGGCCAGGAGCTTCGTTGCTGGTTCTTCATAAATTGGGGCTGAAGGTTCCGCTGCCGGGGTTTGAATGGGCAGCTCGGCGTCCACCGAGGACGGCGTTGGTGGTGGTAAGGTGGTTGCCGTAAGCGGAGGTAGACCGGATCCCACAGCCGCATCGGCCGGATTAGTGGAATCAGCTGGAACTGGGTATCCGCTTACCCGCTCCTGACGTGGGATTTCGATCTCAAGGGCTCGCACTGCCACTGCCAGGCTCCTCATCTATTCCCTCCAGTGGTCTAGTATGAACAGGAATTGCGTCTGCATCCTCCAGCAGAGCTGCTCCGTTTCTTGTTCGATCCAGGTCGCGGTCCCGGGAACAGCACGGTGACCAGTCTCGCGCAGCCGCCATCTTTCTTCTCCGGGGTCCAGGAACATTATGGCAGAGTCCTGGCGTCCCTGCTTCTCTTCCGCTGCTACATGCTGTCACGCCCCCTCGGTTTTCGCCCACCACTCACTTCTGTGCTGTGGCCCTCTGGGAACTTCCGGTTCCGGGATGACTCTCAGGACGAAGGGCGGGGCTTGAGCTTTGCGCGCTTTTGGTCGAGAAGGTGACGTTTTGGCGCCAAAAGATTACGGAAGATGGCGGAAATGGCGGGAAATGGGATTCTTGACCCGTGGTTTGGATTTTCAAGGCGCACGTCACCCAGGTAAGTGGGTCTTGCTCGTATCCTGTTCGTGACGCCAAGTTTTTGAGGTATGCCGCACCCGTGGAAGCAGCCAAGCTGCTTGGATTCGGGTTCGCTGTGGCTCGAGGGTCTCCGGACCCGGGGGTCGTCCGGCCACTCAAATGAAGGGGGTATTTACAAGGGATATTAGAGTTCGAGACGCCACCCGTGGTGCGCCGTAACTGGGGAGAATATCGCTGCTGCCGGGGAGTACCCGGGGTGATGACGGGGGGGCAGCCAGGTGTTGTAACCCTCCATGGGTAGGGAGGATGCCCCGGGACTCTGTGCGGGGATAGGGCCGTGGGATGCAGGGATCATTCTTGTACTCACTCAATCCATTAGGCGGCCACTCCAACGAAAGGGGGCTATTTACAGGGGAGTTTATGTATAGTTTGTGACGCCACCCGTGGTGCATGGTAATTTAGGGAGTACCGCCGCTGCCGTTGGGAGTACCCGGGGTGATGAAGTGGGACAGCAAGGAGTTGTAACCCTCCATGGGTAGGGGGATGCCCCAGGACTCGGTGAGGGGTGCCGTGGGATGCAGGGGTCACTCTCGTACTAAATCCAATGCGACCGGGGGTCCGACTCCTCTAGGCCCAGAACACCGTCTGCAACCTAGACAGTTCTGAAGGTTGCTATTTTTAGGCTGGGGGGCCTAATAACCATAGGCCTCCCTAGTCTGAGAATACCATCCCCAGCTGTCCGGCTTTATCATGGCTGGGCATCAAAATTGGGGGGGACCGCAGGTCGTTTTTTAAAATTAATTAGTTAAAAAAAAAATGCAGCATGCAGTTCCTCTTATTTTGATACACAGCCAAGATGAGAGCAGGGCTGGGGGCTGCACCTGGTAGCCATATGCTTTATCTATGCTGGGTTTCAAAATATGGGGGACCCTACACCAATTGTTTTGTTTATTTATTTTTATACCATGATACTACTGACTTGTAGACCGGGCCTGTGATTGATTGCAGGCAGACGCTGTGACACAGGAAGGGGGAAAATCTGACTTCAAGCAATTACAGATATCAGGCTGGCTGGTGGGCGGGGAAAGCAGTGCATATGGGATGAGTGGCACAGGAAGTGAAGGAGAGGCCGTGAGAACAGCATTCCTCTGCATGGGAGCAGTGTGACAGCCGCTCTGGTGAATCGGTGAGTATGAAGCTCTTGCTCATACCACTTTGCTCCGGATTCCAAATGTATTTTTGAAAAGGCGGTGTTTGTTGGAAAATCGAACCAAATACGAGTTTTATGCCCGTGTTTGCCGAGCCCAAACAAACAAGCTCAGGCTCGTACCGAACCTGAGTTTGGAGAGCCTTTATCGAACAGGTTTGCTCATCTCTGGACACCTGTGCTGGTCTATATTTGTGCATCTTTATATTCAAGGTACTTGGATATATTGGAATTCTCTTTGGTACTCGTCAGATTGATGCATTTCAGTTTTATGTATTATCATTATATGTAATCCATATTTAATAAAGATTTGTATATTTGTATTAAATTAGAATATAGTGCTACATTGTGTGTTTCACATAGATTTCTTCATTGTTTTAATTTATTCTTAGACCAATTGTGTTCATCCTCTAATTACATTGAGGGATGTCATGCTGTCCTAGTGACATCATGCTCCAAGCCAGTATATGTGACGCCCTGGCGCCCCAGGTGGTCACACATAGAATAGGTCCCCCCCGCATAACACCTTCCCTCACAGGGTTACACCAAGCCAACAAAATCCTAGTCACCCCCCCTTAGGGTAGGACAGGCACACCAGTGGGCGGGACCAGGCGGATGGAGAACGCCCACCTAGGGGTCTAGAGAACCCAGGGGTGGGAAAAGAGTCAATTTGAGTTTCAGTTTGAGTTTGAGTTCAGTTAGGAGTGGAGTTGGAAGTTGAAGTTGAGAGGAGAATGTCAAGTGCAAGCAAAGTCAGAGAGCAAAGGCGTCGGGGTTGGAGCCCCGGCATTCTGGCTAGGTAGCAGACGGTGGTCAGTGTCTGACAGGAGATGGGAAGATGGCTGCCGGAGATCCGAGGTGGACCGGGACAGGGTAGGAGCCCGCCGGTACTGACACCGAAGAACCGACCCGGAAACCGTGCACAGAGGGGGTACTTAGACCCTGAAGCGAGGATCGGAACCAACGACCTCACTAATTAACCAATTGAGGACAGGATTATAGGTCCTGTCCCAACAAAAGTCCCAAAAACAGACAACAGCCCACCAAGGGGGATAAGGCATCCGCCAGGGCCTGGTAGATCCCAAGGGCCAGCGTCAGCGGGCAAGTCTCCCAATAGAAATAACGGGAGCGGGCTCCCGTGTTCCATACCAGGAAGTCCATAAGAAACAAAAGTAGTGCAGAGGAAAGTGAGACAGACCATCCCCCCTGGTGAGGGACCAGAATACACCAGGCCGCGGAGCTCCGGCCACCGGCACCTTGGTTTATCACGGACTTGTGTGATTTCTTCAATAGTCAGTACACCAACATTCCTCGGTCCGTCTGGGTGCGCCAGCCCCTGCAATCACCATCCTCAGCACAGGGACACTGGGTGCCGGGGCATCCATCCCTACCCACGGAGGGTCAACAACAGCTAGCTGCCATCCCAACGCCCCTAGTGCTCCCTAAAAGCAGCGGTGGTACCCCATTTTACCACACACCGTGGGTGGCATCACGGACTGTATACAATATCCCCACAGACCAACATCCCCTTTTTATATTGAATTGTCCGTGAGACCCCCGGGTCCGGAGACCCCTCGAGCCACACTGCAGATCCGGATCCGAACAGCCCTGCTGCTGACGTGAGGGCGGTACATATACTATGTGTATGTCATGTGATTTTGCTTATGTTGATTAATTCTGTGTTTTACACAGCTAATGATTCCGGAAAAATGGACTTTAGAGCCCATAACTTGTTGTGGCTTTCTCAAATTAATGAGGTCTTCAAGAAGGATCCAGAAATTGTTTTTTAAATTGAACCATATTAGATAAACAAGCACACATTCACAAATTGAAACAGTTGGAGGATCTAGATTGTGTTGAGACAAGGGTTTTTTAGCAAAATAGATAGAGAAACATCTTATCCCTAGAGGCTTACGGATAAAGGTGTTCCCTTCATTTGTCTTCAGTGATGAATGGTTCAAAACAGAATGGGAACAATTAGCTGATACATGTTCGAACGGTTTCATGGGACTTTTGATAAAATTCAATGACAAAGCTCTCAACGAACTCGGATAGAAATTGATGACATGCAAATATTTCTAAAAAAAGATTTATCCAAAGAAGCACTAGCTAAACTAAATATGGAGTTGGAATTTGATTTTGCTAAGTGGAAAAATCAGATATATTCTGTCAAAACTAAAAAATTCCTTACATCCTGTAAAGCTAAAATTTTTAAAAATATACAAGTCAAAAGTTACTCCTTGGAATTCCACCAACAGGAGACCAAGAGGAGGATGTTACTTAAGTGGAGATTGTCTATCTTGTACCCAACCGACAAAAATCAATGTTTTGCTATAACTGATTATATTTCATGTAACAGCACTTATGCCATTTACTACGCCATGTGTCCATGTTCCAAACTCTTTATGGTACTTACCTCCTGATAATTGTGCATCCGTGTGGAGGAACATGTGGAGACATTATTAAAGCGAGCATCGTTGACGATGTATCCACACTAAAAATTCTACTGAAAAATTTTAAGATCATTCATGGATGTGATCAATCTGGACTCCAGACCAGAGGCATTTATCTTTAACATTGTGGCATTGAAGGGAGTATTTTGAAACTGGCATTTGCACGACTTGAATGGCAGTGGATAGCTATGCTTGGCACCATGTCCCATAATGGATTAAATGAAAAACTTAATTTTGCCTTGTTTCTATAAGATCATGTTACTTTTACGCTGTGTTGGTATGCATATCCCTACCCCCCTTTTTCCTGGAGTAGATTCATTATTTCTTTGTTTCATTTTAAAAAATGTTCTCTGGTTTTTAGTTTTGTACCAGTTGTGGATGAAGACTCTTATATATTTCCTTACCATTTATACTAGGTGATGCCTGTTTGTCTCCTATGAGCTGTCTGGATGAGTCTGAAGATTCACCAACCAGTGATATCTTAAAGTGAGGAACTTTTCATATTTATGTTTCATTGGGACTTTTTGTCATATTTCTTCCTCAGTGTATGGAGGTCCACTACTCAATAGAATTCAATTGGTGGTTTTGTTACATTTTTTTTATTTTGTACAAGCCTTCTTTCTCTTTTTAATTATTTTCATTTTGTTCCGTCCTTTCCCCCCCCCCCCTCCACGCAAATCTCATTTGCTTTAACTATTGTTTCTGTTTTTTCTTTCTTTACTGACTTTTAATTCACTTATGATTCGTTGCACTTTAAACCACATAAAAATGGTGCCATCTATAGTGCTACACAAAAATGGGTTCAACAATTTGCATTTTCTTGTGGTCATGATTTTACATATCTTTGTCACTACTAATAGACTTGCCATTTATTGTATTGCTCCCCCTCTTACATACTCTGTTTATTTTTATTCTTCTTTTGGATGTTGCAAATAATTGGCATTTGTTGCACTGATGCGAGATTCTCTAAATTACGCTTTCCATTGGACCTCTTAAAAATGGCCGCATGGCTCACAATACTGTGTGTCTTTCACTGATGGCTTCTTTCAGCACATTCTGTGACTTCACCAGGAAATTTCTCCTAACGTGTTGTCCCTCTTCAATATTGGTGCTGAAAGATAATTCCGGTTGCGCCGGTGCCACATGTACAGATTATACAGGTGACCATTATGTACATTCCATATATACTAGATAAAACACCTTCATATCTATTCCCCTTGATAAGCTAATGCAAAATGCATGCTGGGGTCCTGTCTTGGCCCTGATATCCTGATTCATAACTATTGGTCAGTTAAACTAATGATTACTTACCTTGCAGTTAGGGACTCCCACCACTGGATCTATTGGGAATTTTAATTTTCCCACTAGCAATTTCTTAATATTCTATCCATTTGCCCATAGTTTGCTACTATACCTTACACTGTCATTCACTTCTATAGAATAATAAAATGGGGTGGACAAAATTGTTGGCATCTTTAAAAAATTTTAGTAAACAACTTTGTTCCAAGCAGGTGATGCTCGTTCAAACTCATCTGTGGCAAATAAGAAGTATGGGCAATATAAAAATCACACATGAAACCATATAAAAAGGGGGGTATTTAACTCGAACAGAAAGAGAAGAGAACTGTTTTGAGGACTTGATAACCAAATTGTTAAAATGTCAACGACTTCATGGTTATAAGTCCATCTCCAGAGACCTAGATGTTTCTTTGCCCATGGTGCGCATCTTAATCAAGTAGTTTACAACCTATGGCACTGTAGCTAATCTCCCTTGAAGTGGACAGCAGAGAAAAATTGATGAAAAGTTGCAGCACAGAATAGTCTGGATGGTGGATAAGCAGCGCCAATCAAGTTCCAAAGAAATTCAAGCTGTCCTGCAGGCTCAGGGGGCAATAGTGTCAGCTCAATCTATGCAACAAAACTTGAATGAAATTAAATGCTATGGCACCGGGATGCTTGGGTACGCCCGATATTCTGCTGAGTATCATGGGTGCTTGAGTGTCATGCTAGAGTCCCCACCCTGCATGTTCTGTGGCTGTTAGACAGCCAGTCAACATATGGGGATTATCTGTCATTCTTGGTAATTATATATGACCCGGTGACGCGATAATTGGCACACACTCCTCTTTAAGCAGTTCAAGGAAATTTGATCTAGGAGGGAGAGCTTAGATTAGAGCAGGTTTTGTACCCTTGCACCCTTTGGTGCCTTTCATGTGGTATTAAAGGGTATTTTTAGCCTTTGTTTAACCTAATAATAATAAAAAAAAGATGTGGTGTTCCCTCCTATTTTAGGCAATAGTATAACTCTAGTGGTAATTTATATCCTTTTTGAAAATCCCGCTCAAACAAATCCAAAGCACACCAGATATGGTGTCACAAACCATAGGCATAGTCTAAATGACTCACAAAGACACATGTACTCTTCATCTTTTTATTTTTTTTCCAGTTCCTTATTTTACCGGAATGATGAAAATGTAACTTCTTTTTGTGTTAGATATACTACACATAAGGTGTCCAAAGTCATTATCAAAGCTACTCACGTAACAGACATAGCCTGGTAAAACATGTCAAATAACATAACTCTACACTGAGTTTCAACCCCTTAGGCGCGCTGATGCTAGTTTTACCAAGTGCAACTGCAAACGCGGCAAAAAGCTTAACATATTGTTTTTTTTTTACTTTATGGTTAAACTAACAGTATTACAAGACGTGCTTAGAAATCTATTGCTTGATTAGTATATAGCTCAAAATTATAAGTAATAAGTGAATGTCCGTATTTCAAAACACTTCCATGTGCCTTGAGTCCCTCAAAAAAGAAGCCTATTTACAGAAAATTGAAATAAATGGCACCATTTTTTTCGTAAAATAACAAGCAAAACTCTTTTGTTTTGTAATAGTTTTCAACTTTGTCATTTGCCTGTATAATAAGTGCATTATAAAAGGAATAGTCATTCAATAGTCTCATTTATTTAAAAAAAAAAAAAAAAGTGACTATGCTAAATACACTCATCATTGAAATTGGAAGCCCAAGAAGAAAATCTGGACTAGTTCAATTGCCATCCACAGCAGGAGCCGGCTGTTGCACACAGCCAGATTCTTGCTGCAAGTGCTGAGACTGGATATAGTGCTGATTTCAGCACTTAACACTAGAACTACTGGACTCGTGACACCTATATAGAAATACACAAAAAACTAAATAGTTTTCAAAGCCAGCTTACCCGTACACTCCTGTGTGTGGATTCCAATATCAATCCAGAAGATAGTCCGCACGGAAAACCAGAGCAGGAGCCAGCCACGGGAAATCCAAATGAAAAAACTTTATAACTCCAGCGGACAAATTTGAGGATGCAGATATATATTAAAAAAATTTTTGCATTTGCAAATCTTTATTTTGAAAAACTTCCATAAAATTGGAGCCACACTTCTGGGCGGTGAAAGAAAGAGATTAGGAGTGGTAGCCTGCTTGGACTACGCGTTTCGGTGTACAAGGGCCTTCTACATGGTCACCATGTACCATATTTGGTATTGTAGCATTCATAACGACCTGTACTATAAGAATGTATCAATTTTCATCCCATACAGTGAGTACCATAAAAAAAAGAAAATCTGTGCCGTAAATGCCTTTTTTGGCCATGATTTTTGTTTTAAATAATTTCTTGTGAAAAGTAGCAAAACTTAAAAAACCTATATAAATTTGCTATTGGCCTGCTCATATCAACCCACAGAGAAAATATAACATGACAATTATAGTGAACAGTTTTGATGTTTAAAATAAATAAATTGAATTGCTGGTTTTTTTTTTAAATCTCCTAAAGAGTTAATAAAAAATGATCAGAAAGTCATATGTGCCACAAAATGCTCAATCAGAAGGCATGACCCTATAATCTAAGAAACACATTTTTGTGTTTTAAGTATCTCAATGTTTACGTTTAAAATGCTAAATAGCTTTTCTCTGGTTTCTTTCTATAAAGTTAATCAAACAAAATCCCAAATAATCAACTTTCATATGGACCAAGATACTCAAGACACTATTAAAAAGGAATACTCATTCAAGTGGGAGAATGAAAAAATATCATACCTAGGCATGTTTTTAACGAAACCCTTATATATAATTCAAACAAACTTAGAGACCATTTACCAATCTATACAAAAAATCCTCTTGAACTTTGCAAAAGTTGAACTCTCATTGATAGGAAGAGTAGTCTCATACAAAATGTCAATACTGCCTAAACTCACATGTTTTTCGCTCTATCCCCTTATTCATCCCCAAATCATGGCTCTAAAAACTCCAACACCAGTTAGTCAAATACATATGGAACAATAATAACCCTAGGGTTGCAAGATCCATCTTAGCAAAACATAAAAAGAGCAGTGGACTAAGCCTCCCAAACATATTCGCTTACTATTCAGCAAGCATTACAAAGCTTAGCCAAAAATGACTGCAAGATGCAGACAACCCAGCCTGGGTTATGATTGAAAGAACTTTAAAAAACAACAAATCTCTACTTGCCCTATTGCTGGCTCATCTCATGGATCATTCGAGACCCTTACCCAAAAATATGCTACATAAATCTACCATCATTGCCTGGAAATATCTCCTCCACAACGCCCAGATGTGCAAAACAAATGATACTCCAAAATCCATACCCCTGGAAACTCTAGAATTTATTATCCCCAAAATAAATCTGGCAACCTGGAAACAACACGGTATAACAAATCTATTGGATATCCTTATAGATGGCATCCCGGTCACCTTTGGAGAGATTAAACTCAAATTTGGTCTCTCCAACAAAGAGTATAGAAATTGGTTACACATTAACCAACATTTTTTGACGGAAAAAGTCAAACATAAATTACCATCTATTATAGTCAATCTACTGAACAACCCCCTAAACGCCCAAACATGGAAAATTAACAATATTTATAAGGTATTTAATGAAGACTCAGACCTTTACAAAGGGGCCAATCAAACAACATGGGAAAAAGACCTGGGAATAAAAATTAAGGAGGAGAGGTTTTTGAAAACACTAGATACTATATACACAAACTCCCCCTGCGCTAGTCTTCAAGAAACGTACTATAAGGTACTCTCTAAGTGGTATATCACCCCACAAAAATTAAACATGATTTATCCAGAAAAATCAACCCTCTGCTGGAGGAATTGTGGGGGGAAAGGAAGCCTAACCCATATATTTTGGAACTGCCCAATCCTTGATAATTTGTGGTTGGAGACACAAGGCCTTATATTGAAAATTACTCATCTAAATATCCCGCTCACTCCCCAGATAATTCTGCCCTCAATAGGTCTTGAAGACATTCCGAACAAATTTAGACATATCATCTGCTATATTTTACTAACCATAAAACATCTTATAGCATCAAGATGGAAATAGGTGTTTGCTCCCAAAATAGCGGACCTAGTAGAGAGAGTTTCCCTCTACAATACATTTGAACATAATTTGGCTCTAAGAGATAAGAACTTGGAAACATACAACCGAAAATGGCTTACTTAGATCAAAATCTTCACACACAATTTGTATATTACTGACTCCATTGACTAGGACTAAGCTCTCTTTATGCCATTATATACCCAGCTATGATGTATATATAATAATTGTAAAAATACTCATTCAGATTAATCAACTGTTAACAAAAGGTAAAAGCTATGATCTTTCAATGCTTCATTTTTTTTATTTATTCCCCCTGTTTACCCGTTGTAATCACCACCCCTAATTTTTCCTTTTGTGTCCCCATACATTCCTAGTTCATACCCTACGTTATATTTGAAAATTAATAAAAAACATTTGAAATAATTTTTACATGTTTTCCTTAACAGTAATGCATGTCTATATTCCCATATTCATTGTTACACATAACTTAGCACTACAGAGTGCCACTGTCTTAATAATAATAATAATAATAATAATAATAATAATAATAATAATAATAATAATAATATTAATCTTTATTTCTATACCGCCAACATATTCCGCAGCGCTTTACAATCCAGGAGGATCATATACAAACAAGTAACAGTTAAGGCTACTTTACACACTGTGATATCGGTCCCGATATCGCTAGTGTGGGTAACCGCCCCCATCTGTTGCTCGACACGGGCAAATCGCTGCCCGTGACGCACAACATCGCCCAGACCTGTCACACATACTTACCTGCCCGGCGACGTCGCTGTGACCGGCAAACCGCCTCCTTTCTAAGGGGGCGGTCCGCGCGGCGTCACAGCGACGTCACGGAGCGGCCGCCCAATAGCAGCGGAGGGGCGGAGATGAGCGGGACGTAACATCCCGCCCACCTCCTTCCTTCCGCATAGCGGCCGGGAGGCAGGTGAGGAGAGCTTCCTCGTTCCTGCGGCGTCACACATACCGATGTGTGCTGCCGCAGGAGCGACGAACTACATCGTTACTGCTGCAGTAACGATAATCGAGAATGGACCCCCATGTCACCGATGAGCGATTTTGCACATTATTGCAACGATGCAAAATCGCTCATCGGTGTCACACGCAGCAACATCGCTAATGCGGCCGGATGTGCGTCACAAATTCCGTGACCCCAACGACTCCGCATTAGCGATGTCGCAGCGTGTAAAGCCCCCTTTAGGCCCTGTGCGCACTGGAAAACGGAATTTTCTTAAGAAAATTCCGCAGGGTCTGAAAGATTACCGCACCCGTGGTAAAAAACTGTGACAAACCGAACCCGAAAACCGCATGCGGTTTGCTGCGGTTTTACCGCATGCGGGTTGGTACATGTGCTTTAATGCATTCAATGCAATGCACATTGAAAAAAAAAAAAGTAATTTCCTTCTGAGATAGATAGCAGACAGATAAATAGATAAATAGACAGAAGAATAGAAGACAGATAGAAGAATAGATAGAAGGATAGATAGAGGGATAGATAGGTAGAGTCCCTGTGACCACACGCTGCATTTCTCCCGAGCGGTAATGTGTGTTCACATTACCGGCCGTGGGAAATGCCCTGTGGTTACCTCTGCTGTCTCGTTGCGAGGCTGCATTCAGCAGTGTGTCAGTCACTGCTGGATGCAAGCATCAGAGGACGTGGATTACGCCGGAGCTGTGTGTTTCGGGGGGGTTAATAAAGGGGTGAACCAGGGGCTTTTTTGTGTTTTATTTAAAATAAAGGATGTTTTGGTGTGTGTGTGTTTTTTTCACTTTACTTACGGGTTGATCATGTCAGCAGTCTCATAGACGCTGCCATGATCAAGCCTGGACTTAGTGGCGGTCATCCGCCGCCATTAGCTCCTTATATTACCCTGATTGCCACCACATCACGGCAACAGGAAGAGCCGGGGACACTCCGGGACTGCCGCATAATGGATGCGACAGTCCCAGGGCAGCTGCGGGCTGATATTCTCGGCTGCGGGAGGGGGGGGGGTATGAACCTTGCCCCTCGCCCTCCCCAGCCTGAGAATACCGGGCCACCACTGTGTGTTTACTTCGGCTGGACGGTAAAAATACGGCGGAGCCCACGTGTTTTTTTTCTATATGCCCGTTTGCTTTCTATATGTATTCTATATGTCTGTGTCTGTGTTTGAGTGTGATGTGTGTGTTCTATGTCTGTGTCTGTGATGTGTGTGTTTACTCTCTCCGCTTCCTCTTCCTGTCATAATGACATCACTTCCCTGCAAACCGCAGGGCAGCGATGAACATTACCGCAGGTAAACCGCGAAATACCGGAGGGAATAATGCAGGAAAACTCAATGAACCGCACAGAATTTAATGTAGTTAAATGTAAGGTCATGCACTTGGGTAGAGGAAATAACATTTATGATTATGTACTTAATTGTAGAACACTGGGTAAAACAGACACAGAAAAAGACTTGGGTGTATGGGTGGATGGTAAACTTCACTTTAGTGGACAGTGTCAGGCAACTGCTGCCAGGGCTAATAAAATAATGGGATGTATTAAAAGAGGTATAAGTGTTCATGAAAAAAATATAGTTCTACCTCTGTACAAGTCACTAGTGCGACCGCACTTAGAATACTGTGCACAATTCTGGTCACCGATATATAAAAAGGACATAGCTGAACTGGAGAGGGTGCAGAGAAGAGCAACCAAGATTATTAGAGGAATGGGTGGGCTGCAATACCAAGACAGGTTATTAAACTTGGGGTTATTTAGTTTGGAAAAACGAAGGCTTAGGGGGCATCTAATCACAATGTATAAATATATGAGGGGACAGTACAGAGACCTTTCCAAAGATCTTTTTACACCTAGGCCTGCGACTGGAACACGGGGGCATCCGCTACGTCTTGAGGAAAGAAGGTTTAATCATAATCACAGACGAGGATTCTTTACTGTACGAGCAGTGAGACTATGGAACTCTCTGCCGCATGATGTTGTAATGAGTGATTCACTACTAACATTTAAGCAGAGCCTGGATGCCTTTCTTGAAAAATTTAATATTACCAGTTATGTATATTAGATTTTATGACAGGGTATTGATCCAGGGAACTAGTCTGATTGCCGGATGTGGAGTCAGGAAGGAAATTTTTTCCCCATTGGAACTTGTTTGCCACATTGGGGTTTTTTTGCCTTCCTCTGGATCAACATGTTAGGCTACGGGTTGAACTAGATGGACTTAGAGTCTCCCTTCAACCTTAAAAACTATGATACTATGATACTATGATACTATGAATTTGCTGCCTGCGTTATTCCCTGCGGGATTTCACAATTACATGGCAGTCAATGGAGTGAAATCCCGCAGCGACGTGCGGAAAAGAAGTGACATGCAATTGTTTTTACTGCAGGAATCCTGCAGCAAAACATGTAGCTGTCAAAATCCGCATAGTGCGCACAGCATTTTTTTTTCCCCATAGGTTTTGCTGGTGAATCACTGCCGAGATGTTATGAACATAACATGCAGCGAAACATGCAGCAAAACCGCAGGAAATCTGCGGCAAAAACTGGCAAGTGCGCACAGGGCCTTATAGAAAATACAATATTTAGAGGGAAAAAAAAGACAACCCTGCTCGTGAGAGCTTACAATCTACAAAGAGATATGAAGGGGGGGGGGCAGGGTACAAGTGCTTATTTACAATGAAAATCCAGGCATCTCAAGGAAATGGGTGATATATAATGGCTTCCTGGACCAGTTGACCAGAACCTTGAGATGCATTTTGGTGCCATGGAGTTTGACGTGGAGTTATGTTGCGAAAAGTTGTAGCGGGACTATGTGAGTTGAATCTGATTACTATGTTTCATGCTGAGTATGACCTGTTCACATTAGAAAGTTGGGATGTGTCATCAGTCTTTTTCTTTATAGGGTCATGCCTTCTGATTGAGCACTCCTGCTCTTGAGCCTAAAGGTGGCTTTACATGCTACGTTGGGGTCACGAAATTTGTGACGCACATCCGGCCGCTTTAGCGATGTTGTTGCGTGTGACACCTATTAGCAATTTTGAATCGTTTCAAAAACGTTCAAAATCGCTAATCGGTGACATGCCCCCCTCTTCCCAAATATTGTTGCTGCTGCAGTAACAATGTTGTTCGTCGTTCCTGCGGCAGCACCCATCACTACGTGTGACACCGCAGGAACAAGGATCCTCTCCTTACCTGTGTCCCGCCAGCAATGAGGAAGGAAGGAGGTGGGCGGGATGTTCGTCCCGCTCATCTCCGCCACTCCGCTTTGATTGGACGGCCGCTTAGTGACGCTGCTGTGACGTCGCTGTGACGCTAAACGAACCACCCCCTTAGAAAGGAGGCGGATCGCCGGTCACAGCGACGTCGCAGAGTAGGTATGTGCATGTGACTCTGCCATAGCGATAATGTTCGCTACGGCAGCGATCACCATATATCGGCCGTACGATGGGGGCGAGTGCTATCACGCTCGACATCGCTAGCATCAGCTAGCGATGTCGCAGCATGTAAAGCGGCCTTTAGGCGCTGTTAATTCTTTATTTGCAGGTTCCTGTCCGCCCATAAATTGTACGGTTTTTTTAACCCAAAGAGAGGCATTAGAGTAGGCAGGGAACCAACAATAAGAGGTTGCCTTACCGTTTGCTGTTGGACCATTTTTGTGTGCGAAGTATCTCAATTTGTACATATTTTCCATAGCAGTATTGCATGTCTATATTCCCATATTGATGGTTCCACATATCTTAGCACTACAGCGTGCAACTCTTTTGTGTTACTATGTTTTATGCTCTATATGCACCTGTTCACATTAGAAAGTTAAAAGGTGCCATCAGTCTTTTTGTTATACATTAATATTGACCAGACTAGACCTAGGCAATATCTCTGCAATTTTCTTGATGCCAAACCCGAGCCCATATCTTCTTGAATCTAATCATAGTACTTCTTTTCAAATAAATACCCCTTTCCAGGTTCAGTAACCCATTAATGTTTATTAACTCATTACTTGCCAAATTAGAAGTTTTCTTTTTTTTTTATTAAATGACAGTTTTTTAATGATAAAAAAAAATAAAAAATAAAATAAAATTTAAGCAAAATTAATGAATAAATTAAATGAATTAATTAATGATTAATTAATTTAATTTAATGAATTTTAAGCAAAAGATTAGACGTCCCAAAAAAAAGGACATTTGTAGATAATAGGTTAAAGAGACTCTGTCATGACTTTTTTGCTATATAATCTGAAGGCATCATGCTGTAAGAGTTAACATGCAGTTAACAGCCAGCCATCTCTTATCTCAAAGTGTGCTTTTGTTAGCTTAAGCCTCTTAGCTTTATCATTAGTGGGTCTGAGCAGCATGTGAGGTGTAGTCCAGCTCTGCCCCTTCTGTGATTAGCAGCTTCTGTCTATGGAAATGTACACTGAAAGCTTGGTGTGGGCGGGGGCAGCTCCTAGAGCTCTGCTACATACAAAAAATAAAATCTTTCACTGTGTCAGAATGACTGCAACTAGTAATCTAAGTTATACATTGTTGTATTCAAAATCTCTTTGCATACATCATGCTGCTCTTAGATGAGGTAGCAAAAACCTTCTAACAGATTCCCTTTAAGTACCTTTTCCGACATACAATCTTGAGTAGTTCATTTCCTGACCATAAACAACATACAAGACACCTCAGTTTTACTGTGGTCATCCATATATAAGTACTTAGCATACCCCAAAACACACACAAAAGGTGTAGGATATTGACTGAATAAACCCTGTTAAATTCCAATACACCTTTCCAAAAGGACTCCAGGTTGGAACAAGATCACATCATATGCAGCAGATTAGCTGAGTACCTTTTACATCTAGCACAGGTTTGATCGGAGCCCTATGTCAAATTGTAGTTGAGGAGTTCTGTGTGCTTGGTGCAACATGTACAAGTAAGTTAACCTAGGTGATTAATTTAGGGACAATGGAGGTGTGCCACCCCCGTGGCAGCAGCCGAGCTGCTCAGATCTGGGTTCTCAGTGGCTTGAGGGTCTCCGGACCCAGGGGTCATGCGGTCACTCAAATGAATGGGGTATTTATAAGGGATATTAGAGTTTATGATGCCACCCGTGGTGCGCGGTAACTGGGGAGAATACTACCGCTGCTGTTGGGTAGTACCCGGGGTGATGACGGGGGACAGCCAGGTGTTGTAACCCTCCACGGGTAGGGAGGATGCCCGGGACTCGATGTGGGGATAGGGCCGTGGGATGCAGGGATCACTCTTGTACTCACTCAGTCCATTAGACACCGACAGCCAGGTAAACCAAGTCTATGGATACAGCTGCCGCTGAGGGGAGCTAGTTCGGATCCCGGCCCCAATGATGCTGCCTGGTGATCCGTGACCTGCCTGCTGGCACTACGTTTACTTCTCTAGTGGTCCCGGTAGTATGGAAGTTGCTGGATCCCGCTCCCCACTATGGCTAAGTGTGGGAGCTTGCTCTCAGAGCTCACACTTGGGATTTTCTGGACCGTTTTGAATGGAAAGTCTTATCCCCCTTGTTGGGCTAGGGCCCCGATTTTGGAGCAGTTGGGAACAAATCTTGAAGGCTCCGTTCTCCACGGGTAAATTATCGGGTTGCCTGCAGCTACTCCCCGACCTAGGGTCTATGTACCCCGTCGTGCCTCGGTCCCAGCCAGGTGATGGTGCAAGGCCGCCGACTGTCCTGCTTGACAGATCCGAGCCCTTTGCCACGATCCCCTGCGACTGGGGGTCCGACTCCTCTAGGCCCAGACCACCGTCTGCAACCTAGAAAGTTTCGTACGGGAGTCCCCACTCCCGACCTCCTCAGAGCTCCTCACAGCTCGAAGGTTACTCTTTCCACACTCTCTGACCAACAACTACTGACTACACTCCTCACCTCCTCTCCCTGACCCCCCAGGTGGGCGACTCTATTCCACTCAAGCTGTCCACTGGTGTGTCTGGTGGGTGTGGGGCAGGGTGTATCTAGGATTTGATTCGCTGCTGTAGGCAACAACATTCGGTTAGGAACCCATAACCAAGAGCAAGGTGGATAATGCACAGGAGGGTAAATTGTGCAATACCCTGCGATGACTTGATGGTCCAGGGGTGACACAGAGGCTCTCTCCAAAATTTCTTGACAATGGCCTTCTTCTATAGGACCAATTACGCCCTTCTACCTTTCTTTTGAACACATTGGTAATAGTATTGAAATCTGACCTCTGGAGCTATGTGAGGATGCTATCCTCTGTATTATCAAATATTTGGGTACACAGCCATTAAGAATGAGCCCCTCTGCCTGATAGGCATGCCATAGCTGGAGGTATTTATAAAATTCAGTGTGAGTTATTCCAAATTTTCATTGCATTAAGGAGAAGCCCTTAATCAGATTGCCCATTACAATATGAGATATCCTAATCATCCCCCTACCTTATGTGCTATGCAACTCAGCACTCAGCAATTAAGACCAAATTAAAGGCATATATGGACCTCATTACAAGAGTAAAGGGCAACAACTACATATGATATAGAAACAGAGGACCAAAAAGTCTTTACATTTGCCCACATAACTTCATATCCCTAAGTCAAATTATTAAAATAAGCACTGCATAGAAAATACAAAATTGTATATCTTATTAATTATCAAAAAACAGTGCATAGGGATAGAAAAACATGTAAAACACAATGTACATACAGGACAACGACATACGTTGAGTGAAAAAATTCCATACATCCACCCCTAGGTTCATAAATCAGGGCTCAATTATGTTGCTCAAAGACCAATAAATATATAATCAAAGACATAGGAACAATCACCCATATGGTTACCTAGACTCAAGTTCTTGAACCCTTTCAATGGAACTAGGTTAGGGAGCCATGGGGTATCCCATAGTGACCTAAATTGTGTGATCCCATGTTGGCATTGCAATTTTCTTACCTTCCACCAGAGTCAGTGTATTAATTGGAGTACCGTCCATAGATTAAAAAAACCTCTGGTTTCCAGTGCATCAAATAACCTAGATGCGTAAAAATGATTTCAAGTAGCATTCGCTGTACACATAATATTCTCCAACACTCTGCTGACTCATTAGAGAGTTCTCTTCTCTTGCACTAATATCAATACAAAAACTATTCATTGCATGGGTTTGCATGCAAACCTTTCATCACGTAGCACAATGTCAATCACCAGACAAAGTGGAGTAAATCACATCATCACTACACTCTTGAGCAGTGGGAATGTGTTCTGTCGAGTGACAAATCAAGCTTCTCTATATGAGATTCTGATGGACAACACTGTGTTTTATGACTGCAAGGTGAGCATGATCTGCCTTACTGCTTTTTGCCAACTGTAAAGTTTGGTGGAGAAGAGTTAAAACTATCAGGTTAATTTTCAGGGTAAGCCCAGGCCCCATATTTCCAGTAAAGAGAAATCTCCATACTCCTATATACCAAGACATTTTAAATGATTTTATACTTCTGATTTTGTGAGAATACTTTAGGGAAGGTCTTTATGCTCTTCATGACTATGCCCCAAATGCACAAAACAAGGTTTGTAAAAGCATGGTTGGGTGAGTTTGGTGTGGAAGAACATGAGTCGTCTGTACAGAGTCTTGATCTCATCCATTCAAACTTCATTGGGTTTAACTAGAACAGTGACTGTCAGTAAAGCAAAAATATCCACACACACAGTGAGATGTTGAAGAAAGCCTTCCCCAAAGAGGTGAAGTGGTATTGAGGATTTGATGCTGTGACTAGTGATGAGCGAGTATGCTTGTTACTACTCGGTACTCGCACGAGTATCACTGTACTCGGGCTACTCGGCGGGTACCGAGTAATTTTGCAATACTCGTGCTTTACTCGTGGTCTTCATTTCTGCATGTTGGCGCTCTTTTGAGAGCCAGCCCTCATGCAGGGATTGGCTGGCAGACCACTGCAATGCCACAGCCCTGTTAGTTGTGGAATTGCAGTGATTGGCCGGCCTGCACAGCGTGACCGAGCCTTTATACCGGCCGGCGCGCTGTGCTCTGTACACAGCCATCTCATATTCCCTGCTTTCCACGCCCACAGGCGCCTATGATTGGTTGCAGTGAGACACGCCCCCACGCTGAGTGACAGGTGTCACACTGCACCCAATCACAGCAGCCGGTGGGCGGGTCTATACTGTGCAGTAAAATAAATAAATAAATAATTAAAAAAAACGGCGTGCGGTCCCCCCAATTTTAATACCAGCCAGATAAAGCCATACAGCTGAAGGCTGGTATTCTCAGGATGGGGAGCTCCACGTTATGGGGAGCCCCCCACCCTAACAATATCAGTCAGCAGCTGCCCAGAATTGCCGCATACATTATATGCGACAGTTCTGGGGCTGTACCCGGCTCTTCCCGATTTACCCTAGTGCGTTGGCAAATCGGGGTAATAAGGAGTTAATGGCAGCCCATAGCTGCCACTAAATCCTAGATTAATCATGTCAGGCGTCTCCCCGAGATTCCTTCCATGATTAATCTATAAATTACAGTTAAAAAACACACACACCCGAAAAATCCTTTATTAGAAATAAAAAACACTAACAAAGTCCCTCATTACCAATTTATTAACCCCGACAAACCCTCCATGTCCGGCGTACTCCACGGACTCCGGCGACGCGTCCAGCTCTGCTGCATGGAAGTGACAGGAGCTGCAGAAGACACCGCCGCTCCGGTCACCTCCACGCAGCTAATGAAGGGAATAGCGCGATCAGCTGCTGTCAGTCAGGTAACTCCCGGCCACCGCTGGATCCAGCGGTGGCCGCGATTAACCTCAGTGACAGCAGCAGCAGTTGGTGCATGGAGCTGACTGGAGCGGCGGTGAGTAGCGCGATCAGCTGAGCTGTCACTGAGGTTACCCGCGGCCACCGCTGCATCCACCGCTGGATCCAGGTAACCTCAGTGACAGCTCAGCTGATCGCTATACTCATCTCATTAGCTGCGTGGAGGTGACCGGAGCGGCGGTGTATTCTGCAGCTCCTGTCACTTCCATGCAGCAGAGCTGGACGCGACGCTGGAGGACTGTGGAGTACGCCGGACATGGAGGGTTTGTCGGGGTTAATAAATTGGTAATGAGGGACTTTGTTAGTGTTTTTTATTTCTAATAAAGGATTTTTCGGGTGTGTGTGTTTTTTAACTGTAATTTACAGATTAATCATGGAAGGAATCTCGGGGAGACGCCTGACATGATTAATCTAGGATTTAGTGGCAGCTATGGGCTGCCATTAACTCCTTATTACCCCGATTTGCCAACGCACTAGGGTAAATCGGGAAGAGCCGGGTACAGCCCCAGAACTGTCGCATCTAATGTATGCGGCAATTCTGGGCGGCTGCTGACTGATATTGTTAGGGTGGGGGGCTCCCCATAACGTGGAGCTCCCCATCCTGAGAATACCAGCCTTCAGCCGTATGGCTTTATCTGGCTGGTATTAAAATTGGGGGGACCGCACGCCGTTTTTTTTAATTATTTAATTATTTATTTCACTGCACAGTATACACACACCGGCTGCTGTGATTGGGTGCAGTGAGACAGCTGTCACTCAGTGTGGGAGCGTGTCTCACTGCAACCAATCATAGGCGCCGAAAAGCAGGAAAGCAGGGAATAGGAGATTGATTAATGAGCGGCCGGCTTTTTCAAAAGAGGAAAAGCCACCGGAGTTTGAACAGCTGTGCAGCGCCGCGGCAGTGATCGGGGAACGGTAAGTAAGAGAGAGGGGGGGGAACTGACCGACAGACTGTGAGAGGGGGACAGACAAGACAGAGAGAGACAGACCGACGGACTGAGGGAGATAGAATGAAAAAAAAAAAATGACCGACATCGCTAGTAAAAAGCACAAAACGTGCGTTTTGGACATCGGAGTGCCACACAAGGTTTTCATGTAAAATCTTTCATGTATTAATCTCAAAAAGTAACATACACCAGCTCTATCTCACTATTGGGTATGTGCCCTTAACATTTCCGCCATGAAAATTCATTTTGGTGTCATTTTGGAAGGTTTTCTGGTGAGTCCGTAAAAATGGCGTAAAACTCGGACAAAATTGTTCAGAGCTGTGACTTTTGAGTGATAAATGCTTCAAGGGGTCTTCCCCATGCTGATGCCATGTCATTTGAGCACTCTTCTGAGACTTTTGTGACATTTTTAGGGTTTCTACATGCTGCCGGGGGGTCATTTCACAAAAATACTCGGGTCTCCCATAGAATAACATTGGGCTCGGTGCTCGGGCCGAGTACACGAGTATCTTGGGAGGCTCGGCCCGAGCTTCGAGCACCCGAGCTTTTTAGTACTCGCTCATCACTAGCTGTGACCTTTTGCTCCAAAGTCTGTTTTCTTGCATGCTTAGCTGTAGCATGGTTAGCTAACTAGCCAAATCCTTTTACCTTTGTTTTCAATGTATTATGATTTGCTCATTGTGTCTTTTCAATCACATCCTTGGTGGAGCTATACATACTTTCCTCTTTAAAGCATTCAGTGCTGGCTATATTTCTGTGTGAACTGCTACTAATGAGATCCAATTTTACTCCTTGGGATTTTCCTACTGTTTGACAGAGACCTATTTGGTAATTTCCCTGTGTTGTCTTATTTGTCTTTTTTTCCACTTTTCTCCTTTTTTCTATTAGGTTGGTAATAAGTTTCCCTTGTTTGCATTTATTATTACTCCTTTGTCCACTTGTGCTCATGTTATATCTTTATTCACTTTGAATTTTCTTCTACCACTGTACTTTAAATTAGTTTGGTTAGTTATGTGTTCCCTCTGGTTCCGTAGGAGCAAAATGGTCCGAATTGTGTTTTTTTTTTTAGTTGTGTAGCTAGGGATATTCTGATCTGTGGTGTAACCATTAGGATATTGTGCAGAGTTTGATTCTGGTCTGTACAGGAACCAGCAGGCTTCAGGTGCTGTTTTAGTAGTTTAGGCTTTATTACCTTTTTACCCATGTATGAGTGATGTAAATTTGTTTGACTTCAGCAGAAGTAACAACAATCAGACATTTGTGGAAGAAACCAGAGTTTAGTTTCAGTGGTTTAGGCTTTATTTCCCCTTTTACCAATGTGTGAGGCTATACAGGCATAATATTATAGCCAGCCCGCCCCATTTTGTGTACTGAGGCGTCATCATTAACACTGTGAATGCTTTGGTCACACAGATTAAAACTTTGTCCTTGGAGGTTGCAGAGATCAGGTGCTATCTACTTGCTGGTCCTAAAAGTGCGGTGGAACCCAAGGTTAATGTTACTGGACTGCTTCGAGGGGGATAGAAGTAAATTCCAATTTTTTTTCTGCCTGTAAGTTGTACTTTCACCTTTGTCTTGTCTTAGTAGAAATGCAGTCTTTTCAGTGCCTCCCAAATTCCTTTTGCTGTGCTTTCATGTCTTATGTGGATTAGGCTAAGTTCACATTTCCGTTGTTTTGCATCAGTCACATGCGTTGCTTGACGCATGTGACTGATGCGCTGTACAACGGATGACAAAGAACAGAATTCTTTGTCAGACTCCGTTGTGTGTGGGGGGCGGAGCGCGAGGGGGCGGAGTTCGAGGTGGGTGGAGCCGAGCGAGGCCGTGGCACTGAGGACGTCAGTGCCGCGGGGACTGCAGGGCTGGGGACAGGTGAGTGTGTGTGTGTGTGTGTGTGAGTGTGTGAGTACATGCTGAGTGCGGGAGGGGGCGGAGCCGAGCGGGGAAGTGTCGGGCTCCCTGCACAGCCAGGGTAAATATCGGGTATAAGCAAAGCACTTTTTGCTTGGTTACCCGATATTTATCTTGGTTACCAGCATACACCGCTTAGCTCTGGCTCCCTGCACACGTAACCAGTGTAAATATCGGGTTACTAACCAAAGCGCATTGCTTGGTTACCCGATGTGTATCCTGGTTATGGGTGCAGGGAGCCAGAGAGAGCATGCGCAGCAAAATCCTACAGATCGCGCTGCTCAAAAAACGTTACAGGCTGCGTTGCTCCCGCCCGGCGGTCAGTTAAAAACCGACTGACCGCGACGCAGCGGATGCAACACAGCATCATCAGTCGCAATCCGTCACTAATAGAAGTCTATGGGGAAAAACTGGATTCCTGCAAAATATTTTGCAGGATACCGTAATTCCTCAAGGCGACGGATTGTGACTGATGCAAAACAACGGAAGTGTGAACCTAGCCTTAACTGGACTTCCTCCAGTAGTAGGCTGATAGTAGCCTTGGCCTGTCTGTTTTACTTCTACAATTTCTGATCATTACCCTGTGGCCTGTCTGTAGTAATTACCTCCCACAATAATCTTTGGATAGTAACATCTCCATTTTAACCTTTCATTCCTGGTAATTATCGTTATTCAGTTTGGCGGTTAAAAATTTAAACTCTGAACTGCCATTCTCACTTGTGTATATTTGTTTTTGATGTGATGACCCATTCTAAAAGTTACTTTGTATTTACAAAGTCCTGCTCTCTTCTATGTCTGGGCCCATAGCTAGTGATGGGTGAACCCAAACTGTAAAGTTCGGTGTCTGTTCTGGACAGACCCCAAACATTAACTTCTAAGGAAAGTCTGTTATTGATCGGGCTTCGCCTCCTGGATAAAAATAAAAAAAAAAGAAAATGTAAGCAAATAGGGATTTAAGCAGGACAATTATACTTACAGAGTTTCTGCGCAGCTGTCGCACTGCTTCCAGGTCCGCTCATTAAATCTTTTTTACTATACACTGCTTCCCCCACTCATCTTTGTGACAGTATCTATGATTGGTTGCAGTCAGACTGCGTTCCCACCTTCTGTGCCAGTGTCTGTGATTGGTTGCCCTCATCTCATACTAGCTGTCTGGGTCCCTGAAGTGGAGTGTAAAAATGTATAAATAATTGGAAAAAATGGCGTGGGATCCCATGTATTTTGATACCAAGCGCAGATAAAGCAGACAGCTGGAGCCTGCAGGCTCCAGCTGTGTGCTTTATCTTGGCTGTGTAGCAAAATATGATGGACCCTACATGGCTTTTTTTCAATTATATGAATAAATAATTTAAAAAAACGGCATGGGGTCCCCCTAATCGTGATACCCAGCCAAAATAAAGCAGACAGCTGGGGGCTTGTATTCTTAGGGTGGGGAGGCGCGTGGTTGGTGGACTCCCGGCAGCCTAAAAATAGCAGTCTGCAGCTGCCCCCGAATTGTCACACCCATTAGATGCACCAATCCTGGCACTTACCCTACTCATCCCGATTGCCCTGGTGCAGTGGCAATCAGCATAATATAAGTGGTTAATGACAGCAGTGTAAGTAAAAAGAAATAAATACAAAACACAGAGAGAAATCCTTTATTTAAAAAAACAAAGAAAACAATTTATTAACCCCCAAAACACCCCTGCAAGTCCGACGTAATCCACAGCACGGCATCCCAAGAGATTCCCGTATCTGCAACATCCTGAGGTCATAGTGCGCAGTCACCTTAAAAACATGACCGATCACTGTAGCGTCTAGGAGACAGTGACAGAGACACAGCTGTGAGAGCGGTGACATCAGTGAGTTCACCTGAGGTCACAGCTGGCTGTTTCCATGGTACTCCTACTTTGACTTCAGGTGATCTTACCTCAGGTGAACTCATTAAACTCCATGTTGGATTACTCCAATCGGATATGTGCGCACGTTGAATATTTGGTTGGAGAATTTTCTGCACCACATTTGCATCTGACAGAAAAACGCACCAAAAATGCGATGGCTAACCTTTAAGTTCATATCCTATAAAGATGTTGAAGTGATTTTCCTCTTAGGCGGACTTTACACGTTGCAACATCGCAAGCCGATTTTGCGATGTCGCACGCGATAGTCCCCGCCCCCGTCGCAGGTACGATATCTTGTGATAGCTGGCGTAGCGAAAATTATCGCTACGCCAGCTTCATATGCACTCACCTGCCCTGCAACCGTCGCTCTGGCCGGCGACCCACCTCCTTCCTAAGGGGGCGGGTCGTGTGGCGTCATAGCGACATCACACGGCAGGCGGCCAATAGCGGCGGAGGGGCGGAGATGAGCAGGATGTAAACATCCCGCCCACCTCCTTCCTTCCGTATAGCCGCCGGCGGCAGGTAAGGAGATGTTCCTCGTTCCTGCGGCTTCACACACAGCGATGTCTGCTGCCGCAGGAACGAGGAACAGCATCGTACCTATCGCGGCATCGGCATTATGGAAATGTCGGAGCCTGCACCGATGATACGATAATGACGCTTTTGCGCTTGTTCATTGTATCATCTAGGATTTACACACTACGATGTCGAAAGTGACGCCGGATGTGCGTCACTTTCGATTTGACCCCACCGACATCGCACCTGCGATGTCGTAGTGTGCAAAGCCGCCCTTAGAGCTTTCAGGCATCTAACGACTAATGTTGAGTTAAGATAAAAAAAAATCAAATGTTATTTACCCTACGAAAATTCAGCGCTACCTCTCTGCCACTTCTCCAGTTTTTATTTACTGGCTACTCAATGATCACACAACTACAATGCACATTACCAGAGACCCCCGAGAATTTGAGATTGAAGCTGCAGCAGAGAGACAGCATTGCACTTGAGGAGGCTAACTGACATCTGATTTCATTTTTTTTGAGGCCAGAAAACTAAAAGTGAAACCCCCCCTTTACAAATCTACTTCCAGCTATCCTGTTTATCATATGATTGTCATAGATAATAGGGTACAAGCAGGTGTGTCTGTCTGATGTTTAGTAAGCATTGATATGTGGAGTATGAATGGGTCTTAAGTGTCCTGTAAAAGGGAATGTAAGCATATCGTTCAGGAGTGATGTTTGTCACTCAGCAGCTCTCGTCCAATCAGTGATGCCACCAGAATATTCTCACATGAATGTTATTAGTTGAAATTAAATAATATGTTGCTTTTTTTGCTACTCATCTATTTGTCTACATAATTTAATTTGGTAATATGTGGTTTTCATACCGACCGTTCAATGTTTGTTTACTTAAACATAGGCACGACTACATTCATGGTGTCTCATGAGGCAGTATTCTAGTCTTCTACTCAGCTGCAAGCCAACATAATTATGTCAGCATGTTCTCCCGGCTTTCTCCCTGTCTCCGCTCATGCCTTTGTCAGATACTGTGATTGTCTTTCCATTGTGAATCTCATGCTGCTTCCTAATGCACGCCCCCCAACATCTCTTAATGTAAAAGTTTTGTGCCATTACAAACTTTTAGCATACTTCCTTCGTAGACTGGCCATTGTGTTTTTTCAGCTTCATGATCTTCTACAATATTCTTCAGTATCTCCTTCAAAAATCTTAGAAACCGCAGCTTGCCACTATTTCCTCTTCCCACAATCGCATCCAAGATTTCTCCCGTGCCTCCGCCATACTCTGGAATGCTCTGCCACAATATATCAGACTCTCTCCTACCTTGAAAAGCTTCAAAAGGAACCTGAAGACCCACCTCTTCCAACAAGCCTACAACCTATCGTAACCCTCAGTCTGCTATAGCACCACATCTCCACTCTCGCCTACTGTATCCTCACCCATCCCTTGTGGACTGCGAGCCCTCGTGAGCAGGGTCCTTCTCCTCCTGTACCAGTCTGTGCCTTGTTTTGTTTGATTATTGTATTTATTATGTACTAGAAGGTGGCCCGATTCTACGCATCGGGTATTCTAGAATTTACGTATTGTGTAGTTCATGTATGATTTTTGTTATATATATATATATATATATAGATGTTGTTGTGTGTAGTTACCAAGTGTTTGTGTAGGGGCTGTACATGTTCTGGGTGTTGTCTGGGTGTGACGGGGGGTGAGAGCGGTGTTGTATGTGTGTTGCGTGTGTTGCGTTGTTTGTGGAGCGCGGTGTGTCTGTAGCGTTGTGTGTGTGTTGCGCGGTTTGTGTGTGTGTGGTGTGTTTTGGGGGGAGGTATGTTTTGTGCAATGTGTGTGTTGTGCGGTATGTGCGTATATTTGTGTGTGCCGCGGTGTTTGTGTGTTGGGTGCTGTGTGTGCGCAGCGTTGTCTGTGTGTGTGGGTGTCTGTGTAGGGCAGTTGTTTGTGGTTCCCAGTGTGTGTGTGTGTGTGTGTGATGTGTGGTGTGTGGTGTGTTGTGCAGTGCGCGCGCGCGTGTGTGTGTGTGTGTGTGTGTTTTGGGGGGAGGTGCGCACTCCCAAACGTGCTCCATCCCCCATGCAGCGCACTCCCCATCGTGCTCCATCCCCCATGCAGCGCACTCCCCATCGTGCTCCATCCCCTATGCTGCGCACCCCCCATCGTGCTCCATCTCCCATGCTGCGCACTCCCAAACGTGCTCCATCCGCCATGCTGCGCACTCCCAAACGTGCTCCATCCGCCATGCTGCGCACTCCCAAACGTGCTCCATCCGCCATACTCCGCACTCCCCATCGTGCTCCATCCCCCATGCAGCGCACTCCCCATCGTGCTCCATCCCCTATGCTGCGCACCCCCTATCGTGCTCCATCTCCCATGCTGCGCACTCCCAAACGTGCTCCACCCACCATGCTGCGCACTCCCAAACGTGCTCCATCCCCCATGCTGTGAACTCCCCATCGTGCTCCATCCTCGATGCTGCGCACCCCCCCATCATGCTCCATCCCCGATGCTGCGCACCCCCCCATCGTGCTCCATCCCCCATGCTGCACCAGCATCAGCCTCTCTGCCCCCAGCATCAGCTTCTCTGCCCCCAGCATCAGCCTCTCTCCTCCCAGCATCAGCCTCTCTCCTCCCAGCATCAGCCTCTCTCATCCTAGCATCAGCCTCTCTCCTCCCAGCATCAGCCTCTCCTCTCTGTCCCCAGCATCAGCCTCTCTCCTCCCAGCCTTCCCCAGCATCAGCCTCTCTCCTCCTAGCCTCCCTCCTCCCACCCTCCCCCAGCATCAGCCTCCCTCTCCCAGCCTCCCCCAGCATCAGCCTCCCCCAGCATCAGCTTCTCTTCTCTCAGCCTACCTCTCCCAGCCTCCCTCCTCCCAGCCTCCCTCAGCATCAGCCTCCCTCTCCCAGCCTCCCCAAGCATCAGCCTCCACCAGCATCAGACTCTCTCCTTCCAGCCTCCCCCAGCATCAGCCTCTGCCAGCATCAGCCTCTTTCCTTCCAGCCTCCTCCAGCATCAGCCTCCCTCTCCCAGCCTTCCCCAGGATCAGCCTCTCTCCTCCCAGCCTCCGTCCTCCCAGCCTTCCCCAGCATCAGCTTTCCCCTCCCAGCCTCCCTCAGCATCAGCCTTCCCCAGCATCAGCCTCTCTCCTCCCAGCCTCAGCCTCTCTCCTTCCAGCCTCCCCCAGCATCAGCCTCTCTCCTTCCAGCTTCCCTCAGCATCAGCCTCCCCTTCCCAGCCTTCCCGAGGATCAGCCTCTCTCCTCCCAGCCTCCTTCCTCCCAGCCTCCCCCTCCCAGCCTCCCTCAGCATCAGCCTTCCGCTCCCAGTCTCCCCCAGCATCAGCCTCCCCAAGCATCAGCCTCCACCAGCATCAGCCTCTCTCCTTCCAGCCTCCCCCAGCATCAGCCTCCCCTTCCCAGCCTTCCCCAGGTTCAGCCTCTCTCCTCCCAGCCTCCTTCCTCCCAGCCTCCTTCCTCCCAGCCTCCCCCTCCCAGCCTCCCTCAGCATCAGCCTTCCGCTCCCAGTCTCCCCCAGCATCAGCCTCCCCAAGCATCAGCCTCCACCAGCATCAGCCTCTTTCCTTCCAGCCTCCCCAAGCATCAGCCTCTCTCCTTCCAGCCTCCATCAGCATCAGCCTCCCGTTCCCAGCCTTCCCCAGGATCAGCCTCTTTCCTCCCAGCCTCCTTCCTCCCAGCCTCCCTCAGCATCAGCCTTCCCCTCCCAGTCTCCCCCAGCATCAGCCTCCCCAAGCATCAGCCTCCACCAGCATTAGCCTCTCTCCTTCCAGCCTCCCCCAGCATCAGCCTCCCCAAGCATCAGCCTCCACCAGCATCAGCCTCCCTCGTCCCAGCCTCCCCCAGCATCAGCCTCCCCCTCCCAGCCTCCCCCAGCATCAGCCTCTCTCCTCCCAGCCTTCCCCATGATCAGCCTCTCTGCTCCCAGCCTCCTCCAGCACGCCGTGCTCCTCTGACGACACTCACACACCCGATCGCATCCACTCACACACACCCGATCGCATCCACTCACACACACCCGATCACATCCACTCACACACACCCGATCGCATCCACTCACACACACCCGATCGCATCCACTCACACACACCCGATCGCATCCACTCACACACACAGACACTGACGATATCGCACATACGCGCTGATACTCACAACATCCGGACATACCACATGCCTCTGGCCATGTGATCCTCCGTCAGGTCCTGGAAGATCACAACAGCACAGTATCGAGGCCGAGAAGCAAGCGATATCGCCGGATGCTGTGAGTGTGTGGATGCGATGTGTGTGTGAGGTGTGTGTGAGGTGTGTGTGAGGTGTTTGTGAGAGTGAGTGCGATCTGATGTGTGTGTGTATGCGTGTGTGTGTGCTGTTATGTTTGTGCGTGTGGAAGTCCCGCCGCTGCAGGACCTTGATTTACTGGTAACTATGCAAGCATGGTTACCAGCGCAACACGTCCCCCGCTCGCACGGGAGCCAACACCAGCATACGGCGGCGGCGTACGCTGATGTGGGCTCCCGTTGGTGAGGGGGGAAAGGGGGGGGGAGTACAGTACTCACCTGGGATTCGTGGCTCCGTGACCGTGTCAGTTCGGGCAATGCGGGGGGGGGGCGAGAGCTAACGTCTATTGCGTGAGGGGGGCGGGGCGTGGCGTGGGCGAGTTGCCAATGCCTGCAGGGTGCCGGGGCGAGAGGCCAATCTGTGGGGGGGGGCAGAGCCTGGGCGAGCGGCTGGCCAATCCGTGTGGGGGCGCAGCCAGGGCGAGAGGCCAATCCGTGTGGGGGGGCGGGGCCATGGCGAACCCAGCGGCCAATCAGCTTTGTGTCACCGTAAGGACATGTCACGGTGACACAATGTCACCGTGACACAATTTTGGAGCATGACAGACAGACAGACAGAATAAGGCAATTATATATATAGATACCACTTTTCACATGTAAAGCACCATGGAATATATAGCGCTATAATAGTAAATAATAATAATAACTTACTGTATTCTAATAGAGATAGTTGAAGTTGTGATAACATTTCTTTGACTTAGATTTTAGATATGATTTGATAATTAGAGTAAATAAGCCACAAGAGTTCAGAATACACATGAAAGCGATCTGAACCCACCAATTTCTGGAGTATATGGGGGCTTCCTGACTCTCCCCTAACAGATAATGTAGGGGGAGAGTAGGGTTGGACAGTTGGTGTTCCAATGACCAGTCCTTTTGCTTTTAGGAAAGATAAGCCAAAGCCAGATGTGTCTGCTTTCTCCTCTCTTCCCATTGAAAACACATGAGATCTTGGCCAAGATGAGTGCTCATCTGTATGAGGGAAATAGGATGTTTCGGGGTGATTGCCCCTCGTCAGTGAGGGAAATAGGAGAGATTGCTGTCTATTGAACGCATGGAAATCCATTTTTTTTTTTTAAACTATTTCATACTCAAAAGTTCTTCTTATCCATGTTTTAGCTGCATAACAACAGAGTGCCTTGAAACATACCATGGAATAACAGTTGTACATGATATTTATGATGCTCGGGCACAATTGTTATTAATATTTATACCACATTATATGGAATCCTGATCTGTAGAATATTTTTCTTCCTTGCATTGTGAATGTTTCTATACATACTCATGGCACAAGAATTATTTATTGTATGTCAGAAAAAAAATAAAATATGTTGAAAATCAAATACGTTCTAACTAAAAACAATTAATTTCCCTAGTGCTAAACTCCAGACACTAAAGTGAACATGTCAGGTGCAATACGCACCCAAAACCAGGAGCAGTTCTGGGTGTATATTAGTAATTCCTGCCTAACCGTCTCTGCATATGACTCGCCCCAGGGCTATGCGGTACTCGGTCCCGGGCTGTATATTTACAGGGCACAGTTCACTGGGTGGCCGTTGCCTGATTCCGTGACCCTGGGGGTCACTTGGAAGGTGTTATATACAGGGGAATGATAATAAAGTTTATGTTGTGACGCCACTTGCGGGAGCCGCCACTGCACAGTCTCTCTTGGGCTGGTGTTAATGGCAGCCTGGATGTTGGGCCCTCCGCAAGTACGGCCAGGCCCCTGGGGGGTAGGTGAGGGAGGTATGTGTGAAAAGAAGGTAGGCCACACAAGAGACTGCAGTGCAACTGGTTTCTTTACTCACAGCGTTGTTATGGCTGACAACCCGAAGAAGGCTGGTCTTGGCCATTGGTCCCCTTAGTCCCAGTGCTGGTTGGTGTGGTGACCTGGTGGCTTCTTTCCCTTGCACCTGTCTCTGGTTGGTGGGTCCCCATGGCTTGGAGCGTCTGGGGGTCCCCTCCTAGTAGTCTTTCAGTCTCTGGTCCGTATGGTGGGCAGTTTGAACCCTGTAGGATCAGTGTTCCGTTCCGGTCCCTGGTTCTCCCTTCACTGCTGGTGCCCCCAGAATTTACGGTCAGTGAGGTCCTGGATGGTCCCCTCACTGTGCAGATTTTATCAGGTCTGCCTGGAGCGTTTGCCTGACCAAGGGCTCTGTACCCCGTCAGTGCTATGGTTCCGGGAGTACTTCGCCGTACTCCACCGGCAACCACATGCCTAGGCCCACAGGTCACCGCTACACTCTCCAATCAGTACGGTTACGTTCGTTTCCTCTCACTTCCACTTACTGACTGTGTGACACCTCCTCCCTGGCTGTCCCTTAGCATAGGTCAATAATATCAGATTGGTGGAGGTCTGACACTTGGCACTTTCACCAATCAGTTATTTTATGCTTTGGCAGATGCTGGATATAAACAGTGTATAAAATACAGTGGAACCTCGCTTAACGAGTAACCCAGTTAACGAGAATTTCGCTTAACAAGCAAAGCTTTCTGTAAATTTGTAACTTGGTTTACGAGCAAGCTTTGCTGTGCGAGCAAAATCCTCACCGCACACACTTCCGGTTCCGTACATTCACCGCGCTCTGACCCACTCTTGCAGTCCACACAAACACCCACATGCATGCACAAACACACACACAAACAAACACGCACGCACACACATACAGTATTATGCTCACCTTACCTTCCGTTCCATCGCCGGCCTCCTGGATCTTGTAGTTCGCCAGTGCATCGCGGCGAGGAAGAAATCCTCGCGGCAAACTACAAGACCCAGGGGGCCGGCGATGGAACGGAAGGTAAGGTGAGCATAATATGTGTACCTTCTATTCCATCGCCGGCCTCCTGGGTCCTGTAGTTCGCCACTCCAGGCTGTTTATCGGTAACCATCGGCGATGAGACAGGAACTTCCGCTGTCAGACGCTACTCAAAGGCAGCGCGCTGTCCAATCAGAGGCTTCTGGCTTTGACGTCAGCGTTCTGGATGCGAAAGTTCCTCCCTCGTCTTCATGGTTACCCAATACTCAGCCCGTGCTAGCGAACAGCAAGTCCCAGCAGGCGATGGAACGGAAGGTAAGGTGAGCATATAATATGTGCGTGTGAGTTTGTGTGTGTTTGTGTGTGTTTGTGTGTCTTTGTGTGAGTTTGTGTGTGTTTGTGCATGTGTGGAATGGCACAACAGGGGACCAGGATGGGACATGCAACAAGTTGTGGAACGAATTGTCTGCATTGCAATGATTTCCTATGGGAAATCCTGCTTTGCTGAACGAGTAACTTGGTTAACAAGCACACTCCCAGAACGGATTGTTCTCATTAACCAAGGTTCCACTGTAGCACAGTTCAGTTCAGTGTATAATTGCTGTTAGGCCGCCTTCATACATCCGTATAAAATCAAGTACGTATGTGACTAGCCCCAGGGCTTTGGCGTACTCGGTCCCGGGCAGTATATTCACTGGAACAGTTCATTGGGTGGCCGTTGCCCGGTTCCATGACCCTTTAGGTTGCTTGAAAGGGGTTATGTACATGGGAAGGATAATAAAGTTTTTGTTGTGATGCCATCTGTGGTGCGCAGCCAGGTATGGGGGCCGCCGCTGCAGGGTTCTTCTCATCGGGGGTCGATGTTAATTGCAGCCAAGATGGAGTCACTCCCCACAGGCAGAGTGGGTCTCCCGGGAGGATGGCCGGCTGGCTAGTAGGGGGCCGTGGGTGCCGGAGTGCCTGACGACGACGCGGGTAAATAATGCAAATGAGGCAAGAGCTCCGATTCAGGTGTTTTACTCACTGGTTAGGAGATTGCCCAAGAGTGTCCTGGTTCACTGCTGGTAAGTCTCTGATTATCCGATGCAAGTTCCAGGTGGTTACTGGTGTCAGTGTAAATGTCCTGTTTGTCCTCGCTGTCCAGCGACTGGCAGAAGGATCCTGGGCTGAGATCCTGCTCACAAGCCCCAGGCCCTGTAGCAGAAAGATAAGCTGTGTCTCGTCCCACCAGCACTGTTGCTCTCCTGCTCCCAGTCTGGTCTCATGGCACGTCCCTCCAGGAAAAAGCTCACTATGTGCCATGGCTACCTCCTCTTATACCCCATGTGGCACCTGCTCTCCAGTGGTTGTCCTGGTGACCGGGAAGTCCCATACTACTGGATGGCTAAGGCCGGGGCCACATGGGGCACTAGTGCGATGATCGCATGACACTCGGCTCACGCTGGCAGCACAGCAGGAGCCGAGTGTCTTGCTAGTATCCCCGCGTCTGAGGTACAACTGTGCGAGCGGACCTCAGCTGCAGGGGGCGGGCTGGCACTGAGAAGGGGCGGGCCAGCGTTGCGGAGGGGCTGGCTGGCACGGAGGAGGGGAGAAAGGGATTTCTCTCCCTCTCTCCTCCGTAGCCGGCTATTGCGATTCTCGCTCTGCACACGCGGTACACCGGTGTACCGCGAATGCAGTGCGATTTTTCTCTTGCCCTATTCACTTGAATGGGTGCAAGAGAAAAGAGTCTTGCATTATAATCTCAGCATGCTGCGATTGTTTTCTCGGTCCGATTAGGGCTGAGAAAATAATTGCTCATGTGCGCTGAAACACAGGCTAGAATTGGTCCGAGTGGAATGCGATGTTTTATCGCACTCCACTCGCACCGATTTTCTCGCCGTGTGGCTTAGGCCTAACTCTCCCTGTCCACCCCAGTCCACTCCCTACTGTGGGGAAGGCACCTAACTGCATGTGAAATGTGTCTGGTGTGAGAATCAGCATACCACCTGTCACTTACCCCAGATAGATACTGATCCTTAATTCAATTGCAGTACCCTGTAGCGACCACAGCCTCAGGGGCGCTACATATGGCATGGTCCATTTTCACCATCCATTTTTATTTCCTTCACCCATCCATCTGTTTATTCTTTTAAAAAAAAGTGTGCCCTCTGTATTTTTCCAGTATGGATTATGAAATTACAAAGCTTTTCCTATCCTTTGCAATGTTAAACACGCACAGCACACAGATGCCATTTATGTGTTGTGTGTATTTACACAGATCCATAGAGTTGTATTAGCCCCTGTCATTCATGCTGCTGGAAACAAATGGACATGTCTCTGTATTGTAGACTTGGACACAAGGTCCGTGTGAAAACACATGCATATGAGCAGCACCCAAGGTATAATGGGTACATCTGGCATCTGTGAAAAAAATGTCACATGTATGGTTGTCACACGTACCGGAAAAATGGACATATGAAGGGGGCCTTAGGGTGAGTTCAAAACTCTGCATTGTACAGTACAAGTGTGCATCCCCCATGCCAGCAGCCGTGCTGCTCGGATCTGGGTCTGCGGTATAGCTCGAGGGACTCTACCGGACCCGGCGGTCACGCGGACACTTCAAATAAAAAGGAAGGGACATATTTGTACGGATGTTGTTGAAAACTGTCTGTGACGCCACCCTCGGTGTGTGGTGAGATGTAGCACCACCGCTGCTGCTGTGGAACTCCCGGGGGCGATGGTCTGGCAGCTGGATGTTAACCCCTTCGTGGGCAGGGATGGATGCCCTGGGGCCCAATGTCTCTGTGCAGGGAATGATAACGGCAGGGGCCGGCGCACCCGGTCAGACTGAGAATGTTACTCACAGTTGAATAAATCACACAAGTCCTTTGGTAAACCAAGATGATGGTGGCCGGCCGCCGCAAACGGGTTTATCTGGTCCCACACCCACTCGGGTGGTCAATGCCCCTTTCCTAATGCAGGAGTCTGCTCCCGGTCCTTTGGGTGGGACCCTTGCCCGTCAAACGCTAACCGTGGGATCTATTTGGCCGTGGCGGATGCCCTATCCCTCTCGGTGGGTGGTTGTCTACTTTTCGAGACTTAGGTTGGGACAGAACCTAAGATCCTGCCCTCAATTGGTTAATTAGCTAGGCCGTTGGTGCCGGTCCTGGCTTCAGGGTCCAAGTACCCCCTTTGTACACGGGTTCCGGGTTGGTTCTCCAGTGTCGGTACCGGCAGGCTGCAACCCTGCTCCTCTCCACCTTGGATCTCCGGCAGCTGTCTCCCCGTCTCCTGCTGGCGCTGACCACTGTCTGCCACCTAGCCGATGTGTCAGGGCTCTGACCCTGAAACCTGTCAGCTTCACCTCCAAACTCCACTCTCTCCCTAAACTTATCTCACTGTTTTCCCGCCCCGGGCTCTCCAGACCCCTTGGTGGGCGTTTACCTTCCACCTGGTCCCGCCCACTGGTGTGTCTGTCCTTCCCTAAGGTGGTGACTAGGATTTTGTCAGCTGGTTTATCCCTGTGCGGGAGCGGTGTTATGCGTTATGCATGGGCCTGTTCTGTGTTTCTACCTGGTTTTGCCAGGGCGTCACACGCAAACAGTGGATGGGATATATAGAAATCCCATGCTTACTGTGTTTCTTTTAGACGCTCCTTTAACTGAGAGCTTTCCGAGCCGTAGCATGTCAATTTATTCTTGCGGAGATGCTAGTGCTCTGAGCAGGAGAACACAGCAAAATTACTCTGCATCAGTAGTCTGGATCATGTGCATGGAGAGTGTGATTCCTGCCCAGGAAGCTAACATCTCTGGAAGAGAAAGTGAGCTGCATCCAGAATGTTGGCGCTCCGGATCGTGTGCACATAACCTTAAAGTTAGTAAGAATTGAGCTGCAGTTCCCAAGATTGGCCACTACATAATGGTTGCGCTGTGCTGTTTTGGTTTCATACAATGTTTAAATCTAGCCACCAATGGAGTTTTTAACAGTTGATCAGAGGCAGGTGTTGGGTATCAGACCTCCACAGATGTGTTAAGAATGACGAATCAGTAGGTTATCGATATCATAAGACTGAAAGTCTCATTAACCTTAACCATTCGGGAAGCCTGGACTACCATCTGATGTATATGAGGGCCTCCCAACTGTCCTCCAAGAGACGGTGATCCTGTTACTTTCATGGGAAGTAAAAATGCTAAAGTGTCGGCAGTGGCTTACTTTTCTCCCTATTGAGAAGACACATACCTAGCTGAGTATTCATGTGTATGGAGGATTCTGGAGAGATAGCTGTTAGATGAATGCTCCTCATCTGTATAAGCACCTCAAGACCAAGCCAAGGATATCGGATCATATTTTGCCAAAGTTCCATATCTTGTATCTATACCGACTGCATGATGAACAGACAAATTGAATCTTCCAATACATTTGACACCAACTTATTCCCTTGAAATACAAATTAATGTACCGTATTTTTTGTTTTATAGGATGCACCACAAATTTAGAGGAGGAAAATAGTAGAAAATAGTTTTTAATGTTAAAATGAAGGTCCATTTTATAATCCTAGTGCTTTTTATAATATCTAACTCGGGGGAGCGGTAGTGGTGGAGCGCCTCAGGAACATCACAGGAGGCAGGGTCTGTGATGATGCGGGCTCAGAGGAGGGGGTGATGCAGCTCAGAAGGGCCAGTGGATGAAAGGCTGGCAATATTGCGGGCTTGTTGGGTGTCACGGTGGCAGGTGCCATTGATCTGCCAGCTCTATTGCATTGCTTGTGGTTGACGAGAGTGAATTCAAGAAAAACGCTCAGTATTGCCGACCCTGCCTCCTGTGACCTTGCTCCACCACCGCCGCCATATCTGGATTATAAGACGCACCCCATTTTACCTCCAGTTTTGGGGGAAAAAAGTGCATCTTATAATCCGGAAAACACGGTAAGTCCAATTATACATGTTTATGGAAGATTGGGCTGGATTGCTATATCCGGGAACCTGAAACAGGGTTTCATTCCTCTGGCAAGTTGATTGACAACAATAATAAAAAACAAAATCAGTGCTGTAAATAATAATAATAATAATTTTATGTATATGGCGTCAAGATATTGCGCTGCACTATTTAAAGCATTCTTTACATTGCATTTGTTTGATCCTAATAAAATTGTTTATTTAGCCTCCTCATTTTTTTGTGCTGTATTAATACATTTATGGAATTAAAAGCAGTTTCTCAAAATAGTGTTAAATGGTCGTTATCACTTATAATAGTCTGCCCTTACGTTACTTATCCACCTACTGATCATTGTAACCTTCTATAGTCTGGATCCTATTCTCAGACTGTAAACTGCAGTCTATTAAATATGTCTGCTCTGTAATCAGAACAAATCCATTAATACTTAGATGTTGGAATATTTCTATGTTAGCAGGTTCCAAATCTATTCCGTAAGATGGCTCTCAAGCCGGGGAAGCAGGGGGTAGTAAGGTTTAATAAACATTGATTAGAAATATTTAAAATGCAAAGTGTATGTTTTAATCAAATTTGGTAAACATGACATGATGGGAATTGTAGCGGTCCATGGAGACAGTTTTGTGCGTAACATGGTTGGATGCGCTAGCTCAGCAGCTGTGTGTCCCTGGAAGCTATTTTGAAATGTTAAATGCATATTTTAACTTGAATGTTAAATCACAGGAGATGTTTTTTTTCCTCGTTCATTTTATATTAAGGGCCTATGGTCATTGGAAGAGAAATGAGATAGGTAGAACATATTAACTGATTTGTGGCGCATAATTTTATTTTATCTTCTATATTCTTTATAAATCTTCTTGTCTACAGATTACTGTCGTTTGATACGAGACACATTCAGTAAATTTATATCGTATATCAGCGAGTGTGGGAATAATATGACATAATTGCTCAGTCTTAATCCCTTAAGGACTGAGCCCCTTTGTACGTTAATGACCGAGCATCATTTTTCAATTCTAACGATTGTCACTTTATGAGGTTATAACTCTGGAACGCTTCAACATAACCCAATGTTTCTGAGACTTTTACATATCATAGTAGCAGTAAGCTTTGCTTGATATTATTGACGTTTATAAAAATATAAAAAATTTGGTAAAAAAAAAATTAAATTTCAAAATGTTCAAACTTTTAAATTTATGCTGTGACGCCCCTGGACTATCAAGTCGTCACAGCGTATTGCACAATCTGCCCTCCCAGTGCAGTATCCACCTTCATCTTGGTTTAGGGTCCCTAACTATATGGTGTTGCCTATATCAGCTAATCAAATGCTAGATACACCCTGCATCACACCCACCAAACACACCAGTGGATGGCTTGAATGGAATAGAGTCACCCACCTGGGGGGGATGGGGAGGGGAGGTGAGGAGTGTCTAGAGGAGAGAGTTGAGTTTGAGAAGTGAAAGTGAGAGGAGGTCGGGAGCGGGGCTCCTGGGAAGCAATCTAGGTGGCAGATGGTGGTCTGGGCCTAGAGGAGTTGGACCCCCGGTCGCAGGGGATCGTGGCAAGGGACACGGATCTGTCGAGGAGGACAGCTGGCAGCCTTGCACCATCACCGGGCTGGGACCAAGGCATCGCTGGCTACGTGGAATCTAGGTCGGGGAGTAGCTTCAGGCAACCCGATAATTTACCCGAGGAGAACGGAGCCTTCAAGATCCATTCCCACTCGCTCCAAAATCGGGGCATTAGCGCATCGAGGGGGATAGGACTTTCCAATTCAAAATGGTCCAGAAAATCCCAAGCGTGAGCCCTGAGAGCAAGCTACCACACTTAGCCATAGTGGGGAGCGGAACCCGGAAAGCTTCAAACTGCCAAGACCACCAAAGAAGTAAACTTAGTGCCAGGAGGCAAGTCACGGATCATCATGCAGCGCCATTGGTAACGGGACCCGAACTAAGCTCCCCTCAGCGGCAGCGGTGTCCAGAGACTTGTTTGACCAGTTGTCAGTGTCAGCTTAATGAACTGAGTGAGTACCACGGTGACCCCCCTTTGCATCCAACGGCCATTCTCAATGAGGGTTGCGCAGGATTAAGATGTGTTTAATTAAGAGGCACATGCAATTGATGTAAAAACATAAAAAGTTGCTAAATTTGTGTGCATCTTTATACTGCACTTTTCAGTTTTTTTTATACATGTATATACAGCAGAATGGGGCCCATACTTTTCTAAAGAGTCAAGAATGGGGAGACTAGTCATCTGGATGGAACCTTGTGTACAGCTAGCAAGAGGGAATATAACAGCTTCTTGCATGCTGTATTATCCTTGTGCTTAATATAAAACCATGTGTTGGAAAAAGGTGCGCCCTCTCCAGTGCAGACTAACGGAAACATGGTAAAATGGGATTTAAATAAATATTTGCATATAAAGATCCGTATTGTTTTTTTTCTGTCTTGATATCTGTTTTTCAGTGAATTGATAAGTTATATATTATGAAAATTGTATGCAGTGCAATGTTTTACTCCGCTAAATAGATAAAATGTGGTTCTATTACTGTATAACTACATAACAATGACAGCAAGTTTGCTCTAAATATGCATACACTGGTCTTTTCCGTGACATATATTGTATAACAGAGGTTGTTTTTATGTTACCACACAGAACAAAGACAGACATATAACATTCTGCTATTTACCCTATTAAAATATATTTGCATAAAAAGTCTGCCTTACGTCTTTTTCTATGACCAGTCAACATGTACATCACAGATTAAAATTACAGAACAACACACAATTTCCTAAATGTTAAGGTCATTGTGTAGTCCTATGTGATTATATCCTAACATGAGTAAACTAGTAGTATTTTAAGCTTATTTCATAAATTGAATTAATTGTAAAGCACATAATAAAAATGTACATGAGATAAATTCAAAAGAACACTGATCAAAATTAGAGAACACGTTCAGATACCTGTAAATTATTACAATTAGTAAGTTAATCTGGCACCTGCTGCTAATTTCCTTAATTATAAAATTACAAAGTAACTGAACCCCCCCCCGGCAGCAGGTTGTCCAGATGCAGGCCAAAGGTGTGACCCTATCAGCCATAGCAAGAGAAGTTGGTCCTTCCAAGTCTGTAATTCTGAGAATATTGCATCTTTACAACATCACAAACTCTTTCAAGTCCCCGAAGAAGACAAATAAAAGCGAAGACAGGATAATGCTGAGAATCTCCATGGGTAATCATTTCAATACTGCAGCTTGAATTGCTCAGCACTTAACAATGTAAGGATCTGTCTCATCATACAGTGTCATGACGTTTATGAGCATTTGGACTGAAATCTCACTCTGCAATAATCAAATCTCTCATTAGCAGAAAGAATCAAAAGGCTAGACTCACCTTTGGAGAGGAGAATTTTGGGTGGACATAGAAGTCATCCACAGTTAATTTTAGTGATGAAAGCAAGTTTAATTAATTTGGGTCTGATGGGAAATATTATGTTCATTGACAAACTGAGGAAAGACTGAACCCAAAGTGTGTTAAGAAGTCAGTGAAAGGTGGTGGAGGAAGTGTCATGGTTTGGGGAATGTTTTCTGCAGCAGGAGTTGGACCTCTCATACAGCTAAATGGCAGAGTGAATGCAAGTGTGTAACAGAACCTTCTTCAAGAACACGAGGTTCCTTACTTGTGTTCATCACTCAATCAGCCAGCAAGTTTCATGGAGGACAATGCCCCCTGTCACACAGCAAAACGGGTAAATCAGTTCCTTGAAACAGAAAATATTGAAACAATTGTGCTGGCTTCTTTTTCTAATCCATTAGATGTGCCAATCCTGGCGCTTGCCCGACTCATCCTAATTGCTTGAATGGGCCAGGATTGAGACATTACACCAGGATTGGGGACATTATTACTAGAAGGGGTCCAGGATGGGGGACATATATTACTGAAAGGGGTGAAGGATTGGGGACATTATACCAGGAAGGGGCCCAGAAGACTGTTGACACTTATTTCTGGAAGATGCCCAGGATAGGTGACATTCTTAACAGGAAGGACACAGAATTGGGGACATTCCTACCAGAAGGGGCCTGGGATGGGTTACTTTAGTATAGGATGAGGGAGATTACTACATTATGCGAGTGGAAACATGTATGTCTTTATAGTATTTAGAATGCTATAAGGGCCCATACATCTTACCAACATGCAGGTGGGGGCCCAAGTCCAAATTTGGCTCTGGGGCCTATCGGACTCTAATTAAAGCACTGACCATCAGGATCCACAAGACAACAAAAAAATGTTTTTTGTTATCAAAATATGACTTTAATTTTAAAGAAAATAAATGTAGTAAAATACATCAAACCTGACAAACATTTTTGTGTTATCCTCCTAAGGCATACTGTAATTATTTGTGATTATTTCTATCTCTCTTCTTGACAGCTGCTCAATTCTCAAGTAACAGCAATGCTATATGTTTTAGAAAGTGAAACACATTCCTTCCTACATTTCATTGTTTAATCAGTCTTTTAAAATCATTGCTGTCCCTTTGTTGAAGCACTATGTGAGTAGAGCTCTTGGGTACTGTAATGCTACTCCTTGCTCTGTTGCAGGGATGTGTACTGTCATTCACCACCACGGCCGGAGTCCCTCCATACTGCCAAGCATCTCTGCCTCTCTTGGATGTGGTTTTTCCTCCCCCGCCTCCTAGAGTCTGTGCGCTTGTCACTGCATCTCCGGGATCGCTCCTAGGGAGTGCGTGCACAGCTGCCCCTCTCTTAAAGGGCCAGCGCACCACTCCCAGGAAGTGTCTCTCAGCCTATCACTGAGAGGCACTGGGTATTTAGGGCAATCTCCCACTAGGGAGTAGCCTGTTCAACACCATAGTTCCCGTTAGTCAGTTTACTCTGTCTAGTCAGTTGTCAGGTCACTTGTCCCGTCTGGTCCCATCCTGTATCTTGGTCCTGTCCTGTCCAATACCTGGTTCCCAGCCCGTTCAGCCTGTTAGCTCCTGGGGCCAGCCTGTCCTTCCTGTACCTGTTTCCCAGCCCATTCAGCCTGTTGGCTCCTGGGCCAGCCGGTCCTGTCCAAACATGGCTACCAGTCCATCCTACCTGTTGGCACCTGGTTCCAGTCCTGTTCTGCCCATACCTGGACTCTGCCTGCCCTGTTGGTACTAGAGATTCTACCTGTACCTGGACTCTTCCTGTCCATTCTGCCCTGCTGTGTTTGAGACTCTGCCTGACCATCCTGCCTGTGCTACCTGCCTTGAGCCACCCTGGTGGTCCCCATCTGTTCTTGTGACTTTGTCCTTCCACAGTCCCAGTAGTTTACCCTATGTTAGGGTAGACCCATGGTTCCCCCTTTAGTCCAGTGGGTCCACTTTCTAGCTCGCCGCAAGTACCATCACCCAGCGGTGAGCGGGACAGGTACTAATTATTGTATCCACTAAAAAGTTGACATGTGTAGACTGACATTATTCTGCATGCACACATGTTGCATCTATGGACTGGAAAAATATATAACATTTTATTGTAATGTAAGAAGAATTCAGCACTCCAATTTTTAATGCTGTGCATCAGCCAAATGAAGGTGTAGAGTTGTTGATAAATTAATATCTTTTTTTATTTCATAGGTCTATGCGTTTCGAGGTTGAAATCTCTTTATCAGAACCAGAACATCAACAAAGCATGCTTTGATGTTCTGGTCCTGAGGAAGAGGTTTCAACCTTGAAATGCGTAGACCTATGAAATAAAAAGATATTAATCTATCAATAACTCTACATCTTCATTTGGCTGATGTGCGGCATTAACCCCTTCTCTTCTCCTGTTTGAATGCTCATCCACGAGGCGGTGCGGCAGACGCCATTATCTTATGCTTGTGAGTGGTTGTGAGTTTCACAACCACATTAGGTGAGTGTATATATTTTATATATTACTCTTGTCATCTGGTAATACCCTATCAGCGCTTCTTTTTCTAGTCCTATTACTACAATTTTTAATGCTGATAGACAATTTCATATTAGCAATCCAAGATAGTACATATGTCATTTTTCATTGTGTCATTTCTCATTATTACATCACTTCCTTTCTGAACATCTATGGTTTGATTTCTTTGCCTGTGTGTATTGGATGGGTTGTTACTGACATCTGGTGAAGAATTCAGGTCAGTAGCATCTTTAGAAATATATTTACATAGAAAATTGGTGATATGTTCACTACTTATTTTACCCCCTGTATATGTACTGTATAGTATATACAATCTAAGCACAAATACCTCATATTCTCTGCTTATACAATTGTTTTGGTGATGTTACCAGGCACATTTCTACCATATTCCCAGACTTAAACCTTTTAGTTTATTTAATTTGGTTGATTTACTGACTCATATATACTTATCTTTGCCTGCACTCTGTTTTCCCATATGTGATTTGCTTTGGTTATTTTTGTTATTGCTGTAACCAAACATCCTTGTTGATACTTTTTGTAGTATTAATTCAACATATTGATATCTATGTACACGTTTCTTATAATATGTCACTTTTGTTTTTTGTTCGTATCTATGATAAAAGGCTGCTTTTTGAGACTGAATGATCACATATGTACTATTTTGGATTGCTATAATTAAATAGCAATATACTTTGGAGTTCCTCATAAATTGGACTCCAGATTGGAACCCTATGTGAACCTGAGCCCTTAAACATGATGTGTGTCATATTAACATTTTATACAGCTTTATAGATTCTCTGTAAACAGATGTGTGTCTGCTATATAACCACAACTTGCCAGCCTTGGGCTTTCATTCACAGAGGTGAAGCTGGAGTAATTTCAGTCACGCTCTATGCATAGTGAGTGGCACCTCTAACCGCTCCCGACAATTGCTAACAGCTGGCTCCGCATTGTATCAGTACAGAGCCGACTATCAGTCAGAGCCAGGCCGCGATTAGAGCTGCCACTCACTATGTACGGTGAGTGGTGACTAAAAATGCTCCAGCTGCGTCTCTATAACTGAAAGCCTGAGGCTGCCGAGAGGAATAAAGGTGATTTCCTCCTGGTAGCAGAGCTTTTAGTCTAGCTGATGGGCAGTTTTAGAATATAAATCTTGCAGATTAACCTCATATCTTCATGTTAATAGCATTTATTTAAAAAATAGCAGGTTCTTACTTTACAATACTCATTTGTGAAAATGTAAATAACCCTTTAAATTCTGCAGTTAGCTATGTATTGTGATTAGTGCTGGGCGGACCCAGGTTTTTAAAAGTCTGAATCTGTGTTGGTTCAAAAGTACCAGAGCGCTGGCCCCGGGCTCGGAATTCTCAGGGAACTCCGAGTACCTATCCAGATCTCAGGTAATTAAAGGAAAATAAAGTAAAAATAAAGAAAATAAGGGAAAAGCAAGCATGTTAAACCTACCAGTGTACCAAACGGCTGTAACACTACTTATGGGGTGCTCTCACTACTTCCTGGGGCACTAATTAGTGTTTATACATATGCACTGCTTCCCCCGCCCCCTGGCAGTCTCGGCATTTCTGTTTGCAGTCAGACGTGCCCCCACTCTGTCTGACAGCATGTCTGACTGATTTCAATTACAGACGCTGTGTGTGCACCTATATTGTAAAAATAAATAAATAAATTGGCCTAGGGTCCCCCCATATTTTGATACCCAACACAGATAAAACATACAGCTACAGGCAGCAGCCCCAGCCGTGCACTTATCTAAATAAATAAATAAATAAAAAATCAGCGTGCAGTCCGTCCCAATTTTGATTTTCAGCCTTGATAAAACCGACAGCTGGGGGCTGGTATTTTCAGACTGGGGAGGACCCATGGCTATTGGGGTGCCTCAGCCTAAAAAAGCAGCCTGCAACCGCCCAGGATTTTTGCATCCATTAGATGCCACAACTTTACCTTGCTCATCCTGATTGGCCTGGTGCAGTAGCAATCGGGGTAATAAGGGGTTAATGACAGCTCACTAAGACCCTAGATTAGTAATAAGGTGTCTATGAGACCCCCCATTACTAATCTGTAAATAAGAAGAAAGAAAACACAGAAAAATCATTTATTTGAGATAAAATACAAAAAAACCCTCTTTCTCCCCTTTATTAACCCCCAAAATAAAAAAAGACTCACTCGTGCAGTCCCTCTTATTTTGATACACAGTCAAAATAAAAACACGGCTGAGAGCTTCAGCCTGTAGCCATATGCTTTATCTGTTTCTGGGTATCTTAATACGGGGGTATCCTACGCCAATTTTTTTATTTATTTATTTTTACACTATAGACATGCACACAGCATCTGTAATTGAAAAAAGTCAGACATTCTATCACACAGGGTGAGGGCGCGTCTGACTGCAACCAATCAGAGAAGCCATGACTGCTGCTGGGCGAAGGAAGCATCGAATATGTATGGAGGATAATGAGTGGCCCTGGAAGTACTGTTACAGCCATGCAGGAGACTAGTAAGTATAATGTGCTTGCTCTAATCCCCCTATCCATTCTACCACTATATTAAAGCATCATATTCTGGTCCCCATAAACTTATATGGGGACAGGTGTCCGGGCAGATATACGAGATCAATTCCGGGCCGGAACCGTTTTTTTTTTTTGTAAACTTTGTTGTTGCTTAGACTGTGGACTATTTTTGGAATGTTTTTACCTTCCTCTACAAACTACAGAAAATTAGAATGTTCTTACTTTCTTCTTGCATCCTACAGGCTAGAAGAATATAATGGCCATGACCCATCAAAGAAATTATGCCAGAAATCTTGTGTAAAACACTTTGAAAAGTGACTGGCACTTTTTCCTGGTCACCTCCCCCCTTTATGAAGCTTGAGGCGAGACGCGTAGGGGCACACGAGTTGTGATTTTTCCGGCGCAGTCTGATACATGGGTAAGCCTGATTGGTTTAATATGTACTATTCAGAAGCGCTCCGCTTTCAATCCTGTCTGGTGATATAGTTACCAGCACATACACTTTGAAACATGGAGATCTTAACTATGTAATTTTGGAGGATTCATTGTCTGTCACCTCCGTTTATCCAACCAATCTGACTTGCCCTGCTACCCCATGATATAGGATCACTTCATGCGATCTATTAGAATACTTCATGGGTGACCTTATTACTAGCCTGTTACACTTTACATGCTGGGGTTAATGTGCTACTTTCTTCTATCCTCATTATCCCTGTATCCTTTATCATGTAGTCTATGTATATATATATATATATATATATATATATATATATATATATATATATATATATATATATAATATAAATCCAACCTGTTTTTTACATGTCACAATAAAAATGATTTTTATATGCAGTATTTAAGGTTGTGATTCTGACTTATTATTTTGCAATTGAATGTCTACACGTTAAGTCCTTTTTGTCCCTTTTGGTTATTATACTGTAGGTTTAGGACGTGCCTAAGCGGCCATATGATAGCCGCATATGTTAATTCACGATTGCAGATTCTTTTGTTTATATGGGGACAGGTGTCCGGGCAGATATACAAGATCAATTCCGGGCCGGAACCGTTTTTTTTTTTTGTAAACTTTGTTGTTGCTTAGACTGTGGACTATTTTTGGAATGTTTTTACCTTCCTCTACAAACTACAGAAAATTAGAATGTTCTTACTTTCTTTTTGCATCCTACAGGCTAGAAGAATATAATGGCCATGACTCATCAAAGAAATTATGCCAGAAATCTTGTGTAAAACACTTTGAAAAGTTGACAATCCTGAAACATGCAAAAAGTTTGTACATTTTTTTTTTTTAACTTGTTATTTTCACACCAGCTTTGATCGGCTTCGTGAAAATGGTCAGAATTGGGCGGATCAGCGGTAGGGCAGGGTGAAGCCCACTTGTGTAATTTATGATGAAGTGTGATGTATCATACACCCAAAAATTTAATCCAGTCACAGAAGGGAGCAAGATTTGAAGTGAGGTGTACGCCACTTCTGAGATGCGCCTGATTCTTTAAGAGGTGTGTGCCTCCTAATATATCAATGACTTCAACACACCCTCTCATCAAGACTGTGTAATGGCCTGCCTGGACCCACAGACTCAGATGGCCTGTAATGGGGAAACTAGAGGGAAGCCACCCACTAAGCAGGACCACCAGAACCCTGAAACCCTTTAACCCCTATACAGGGATTTGGAATTACACAGGGCAATGGAGATCACTACCTGTAGAAGGCTGCAGTCCAATGAGAGTAGTAGTCAGGCAGGGTCAAACAAGGAATAGCAGAACAGGGACAGAATCGGCAGGCAAAGACGTAGTCAGCAAACGAAGCAGAGGTCAAATCCGGATCGGGCAGAGGTACAAAACGATAGGCAGGAGGGTAGTCAAAAACACGCAGAAATTAGCACACAGGAATCACCAAACAGAACAGGACGTAACAGGAGCCAGGAAAATCAGAACTATCTCTGGCAGTGGTCATGTGACAGGAGGGGGATAAGAAGGGTGTGGTGTCTTCCCATTGGCTGCAGGTGAAAGTTGGCAACTTCAGACGGAAGACACACGCCACCTACAGTCAGCCAGTGGTACTGCAGGCTCCAGGAAACCCCAGCCTAGTGGATGAGCGGAGCCTGCGCTCCGCAGAGCCACGGGCACCAACTCCTCTCCCACCACCGGCACCACCCACGGGGGGAACATGGCGCCGCCCGGCAACCGAGCAGAAGTCGCCGGAACAGACTCCGTTGGCGACGTAACAGTACCCCCCCCTCCACGAGGAACCTCCGTACCCTCAAAACCCGGCTTGCCAGGAAATCGGAGGTGAAACCGCCGGACCAGACCCTTAGCATGAATATCGCTCGCAGGGACCCATGACCTCTCCTCAGGGCCGTAACCCCTCCAATGCACCAAATACTGTACCGCCCCCCTGACAATACAGGAATCAAGTATTCTCTGCACCTCATACTCCAAGTCACCTTCAACCAAAACAGGAGGAAGGGGGAGCACTGACTGGGTGAACGGGGACACGATATAGCTTGAGGAGGGACTTATGGAATACATTCGATATCTTAAATGATGGGGGCAGTTGCAGGTGGAAAGCTGTGGGATTAATTACCTTGATTATCTCGTAAGGTCCAATAAATCTCGGACCCAGCTTAGCAGAAGGGACCTTGAGTTTAATATTCCGTTTTGATAACCATACCTTGTCCCCAACTCCAAGGCTAGGGCCCTTGGAACGTCTCTTATAAGCAGAGGAGGCTTGACCAACCTTTGCCTTCTTCAAGTTCTCCTTCACTTCAGACCAGATGCCTTCAGTGTGTACACAGTTGATTCAGCCTCAGGAGTAGAGTTGAGCGCGGTTCGCGGTTCGAGGTTCTCCAGTTCGCGGCTCGAGTGATTTTGGGGGCTGTTCTAGCTCGAACTAGAACTCGAGCTTTTTTGCTAAAGCTCGATAGTTCTAGATACGTTCGAGAACGGTTCTAGCAGCAAAAAAAACAGCTAATTCCTAGCTGGCTTTCCGCTGTAATAGTGTAAGTCACTCTGTGACTCACACTATTATGACATTTCAGTGTATAGTGTGCGGGAACAGCGCATTCAGATCACTGCTGTATGTATAATGGCTATTTTTTTTTTCTTCCTGGTCTTCCTTCCCTAAGTGCGCGCGTGTAGTGGGGTGGGCCAGCATGTCAACCAATCCCAGACACACACACAGCTAAGTGGACTTTTAGGCAGAGAAGCAACGGCATGTGTGATAGGATGTCCATGTCACATGTCCCTGCATTATAAAACCAGACATTTTCCTCCAGCACGCCATTATCTGCCGTCTGCGTCCTTGGTGTCAGACATCACTGGCACAGCTCCTATCGCCGATACTGCTGTATACGCTCCATACAAAGCGCTGGACAGCTTAGGGATAGCACTTTCTATCAGTCCTTTTAAGGGCTCATACCGGCAGGGTCAGAGCCATAGGTGACAGAGTTTAAAACAGAGTTTAACAGCTACACAAGATGACAGCATCTGTGTAGCTAAGGTCAGGGATTTCCTCGCTGCATTTCCCCATTAGGAGGGATAGAAAGGCAGGCTTCCTTTCCTCTACCCAGCGACCCACAACCCTGCCACTGTACTCTCCTGCCCTTTGCACACTCAAACTCATTGTTACTAAGCCATTATACTAGCAAACACTGAGTGAACTTAGTGGCATCCTAAACGTGGCTGTTGGACTGCTGTATTGCCCCAGTAGTGCAAAGATATTTGCAGCACGTCTGCCTGCATTGCACACTAAAACTCATTGTTACTAAGCCATTATACTAGCAAACACTGAGTGAACTTAGTGGCATCCTAAACGTGGTTGTTGGACTGCTGTATTGCCCAAGTAGTGCAAAGATATTTGCAGCACGTCTGCCTGCATTGCACACTCCAACTCATTGTTACTAAGCCATTATACTAGCAAACACTGAGTGAACTTAGTGGCATCCTAAACGTGGCTATTGGACTTCTGTATAGTCCCACTAGTGCAAAGATATTTGCAGCACGTCTGCCTGCATTGCACACTCCAACTCATTGTTACTAAGCCATTATACTAGCAAACACTGAGTGAACTTAGTGGCATCCTAAACGTGGCTATTGGACTTCTGTATAGTCCCACTAGTGCAAAGATATTTGCAGCACGTCTGCCTGCATTGCACACTCCAACTCATTGTTACTAAGCCATTATACTAGCAAACACTGAGTGAACTTAGTGGCATCCTAAACGTGGCTATTGGACTTCTGTATAGTCCCACTAGTGCAAAGATATTTGCAGCACGTCTGCCTGCATTGCACACTCCAACTCATTGTTACTAAGCCATTATACTAGCAATTTATGCTGCCAGTTTAAGGGCCGTAGTTACATTGTCAGGGATAATTATTCTTTATTATTCTGCTGTTAAAGCTAGACCACCGCTGCAATCTACACCACCTCTCAATTTTTACTACCACATTTTAAGTGCACAATCTTGTCGCAATCAACATGAGTGGCAAAATGACAGATGCTGGTGGAAAGGGGAAGAGGCGTGTTGGAAAAGGAAAAAAAGGGTTTGTCCGTGGGGAAGGTGGCAAAGCTCCATTAACATTTGCTGAAGATAGACCATCTACCAGCAAAAGTAAGATGTCTACTACTTACCGTGGACAATCCGATGTGCTCCCTTTTTTACGGACACGAACAACAGGAACAAAGGTAGATGATGGCCAAAAAAGGAAAATGCTTGAATGGATCTCAAGTGGTCCAACAACTGCCCTCTCAGCCACCTCAACTACCGCATCCAAAAAACACCAGTCCTCTGAGTTGTCATCCCAATCAAACTTGCTTTCTCTCAGCTCTGAAGTCTCCATCAGCCCTGCACAGTATGGTGGAACTGAGATGGCTGAGTCTGCAGAGCTGTTCAGTCACACTATAGCCTGGGAATCAGAGGTCTGCTCCCAAGCTACAGTGAGTACAGACCAGGAAATTGTCTGCAGTGATGCCCAGAACCTTTGTGACTCTGATTCAGGCCGTGAGGACCAAGTTTCTGAGCATAATGTTGACCCTTTGTCACAAACTGTAACACCTGTGGTTATAGACAATGAGGAACATACTGATGACGATGAGACGCAGATACCAGATTGGGATGACAACTTAAATATTCGGTCAAGGCAAGAAGAGGCTCGGTCTGAGGGTGAGGGGAGTGCAAACACAATAATTGATGAGGAAGTTCTAGATCCCACCTACTGTCAACCCACAGTCAGGCACTCGAGGAGGTCAACAGAGGCGGTGGAGGAGGATGCAACCGACGACGAAGTTACCTTGCGCCTTCCTGGACAGAGTCGGAGCACTGGTAGCACGTCTACAACTGCATCATCAGCCACCACTCTGCCTCTGAGCACTAGTCGGGGGGGGCTCAGCAGGTCGCATGCCCTCTAAGCCTTGCCTAGCCTGGTCCTTTTTTGACATAGAAAAAGATCGCCCAAATTATGTGATGTGTAAAATTTGTCGTGATTCTGTTAGTAGAGGTCAAAACCTCAGCAGTTTGACAACTTCTTCCATGAATCGTCACATGAATAAATATCATAGGTCCCAGTGGGAAGCTCACCGTGCTGCAATGCGGCCTAGCGGAGCGAACCATCCACGGCCTGCCCCTTCCAGTGCATCCGCGCGCTCTTCATCTTCTAGGACTGTGGGGACAGCTGTCACACCTGGTTTTCCATGCACAACTTCCACCACTGTAACCGCAACAGGCAGTTTGCTTGGTAGGTCGTCAGTTGGTTTGGAAGGGGAAACAAGTGCGTGTGTACAGCTCTCTCAGACATCGATAGCACCAACGTTGGATGAAGGCAACATCATGTCTCTGACTGCACTTTCCTCACAAACCTGCATTTTTCCAGGGACACCCTACTCAACACCATCTACACACAGCAGCCAGATCTCTGTCCCTCAGATGTGGACAAATAAAAGGCCATTTCCTGCGACCCATGACAAAGCTAAGAGGTTGACTTTATCCCTCTGTAAGCTCTTGGCTACTGAAATGCTGCCTTTACGCCTGGTGGACACACAGGATTTTAGAGACCTTATGTCTGTCGCTGTGCCCCAGTACCAGATGCCCAGTCGCCACTACTTCTCTAAGAAAGGTGTGCCCGCGCTACACCAGCATGTCGCACACAACATCACCGCTTCCTTGAGAAACTCTGTGTGTGAACGGGTGCATTTTACCACCGATACTTGGACCAGTAAGCATGGACAGGGACGTTACATGTCGCTGACTGGGCACTGGGTAACTATGGTGATAGATGGTGAAGGGTCTGCTGCACAAGTCTTGCCGTCCCCACGACTTGTGTGTCAATCCTCTGTCTGTCCAAGTTCCGCCACTGCTTCTGCCTCCTCCACCTCATCTGTGTCCTCCACCTCAGCCCCAAGCCTGCCTGGTCATGCCACTAGCGTTCTCACTGCGCAGAAGGAATCACGCACCCCTCATTACTATGCTGGCAGCAGAGCGCAACGTCATCAGGCGGTCTTTAGCTTGACATGTCTTGGGAATAAGAGTCACACAGCTGAGGAGTTGTGGTCAGCTCTGCGGTCCGAGTTTAATAAATGGTTGTCTCCACTTAACCTGCAGCCTGGTAAGGCCGTGTGCGACAATGCTGCAAACCTGGGTGCGGCCCTTCGCCTGGGCAAGGTGACACACGTAACTTGTATGACTCACGTGTTGAACCTTGTTGTCCAGCAATTTTTAACACACTATCCCGGCCTAGATGGCCTTCTGACCAGGGCACGAAAACTGTCTGCTCACTTCCGCCCTTCAAGCGCCGCAGCTGATTGACTTGCATCGCTCCAGAAGTCTTTCGGCCTGCCGGTTCATCGCCTGAAATGCGATGTGCCGACACGCTGGAATTCGACTCTCCACATGTTACAGCGACTGTGGCAGCACCGCTGAGCCCTGGTGCAATACGTCATGACGTATAGCCTGGGCCAATGAGATGCAGAGGTGGGGCAGATCACCCTGATGGAGTGGTCTCAGATCAAGGACCTATGCACCCTTCTGCACAGTTTCGACATGGCGACGAATATGTTTAGCGCTGACAATGCCATTATCAGCATGACAATTCCAGTCATTTACATGCTGGAGCACACGCTAAACACTATTCGGAGTCAGGGGGTGGGACAACAGGAAGGGGAGGAACTACAGGAGGATTCATATGCGCAAGACATAACAACATCTCCAAGGTCCAGACGTTCATCAACACCAACGCGGCAGGCATGGGACCATGGGGGACAGGGATCAACAAGGGCGCATGGTAGCAGGCGAAATGTTGAGGAAGGTGCAGGAGAACATGAAGAAATGGAGGACGAACTGTCCATGGACATGGAAGACTCAGCAGATGAGGGAGACCTTGGTCAAATTTCAGTTGAAAGAGGTTGTGGGGAGATGTCAGAGGAAGAAAGAACGGTTAGCACCTCTATGCCACAAACACAGTGTGGACTTGGTCCGCATGGCTGCGCAAGACACATGAGTGCTTTCTTGCTGCACTACCTCCAACATGACCCTCGTATTGTCAAAATTAGAAGTGATGATGACTACTGGCTTACCACACTATTAGATCCCCGGTACAAGTCCAAATTTTGTGACATAATTCCAGCCATAGAAAGGGACGCACGTATGCAGGAGTATCAGCAGAAGCTGTTACTCGATCTTAGCTCGGCTTTTCCACCAAACAACCGTGCAGGTGCAGGGAGTGAATCTCCCAGTTGTAACTTGACAAACATGGGACAGTCTCGTCATCTTCAACAGTCTACCCGTACCAGTAGGACTGTAACTGGTGCTGGTAACAGCAATTTTATGGAATCTTTTCATAAATTTTTTAGACCCTCCTTTGCAAGGCCAACAGAGACAACAAGTCTAACACATAGTCAACGGCAGGAGTATCTCCAAATGAACATCGATGCCATGACTTTGCAAATGGAGCCTTGCTCATTTTGGGCTTCAAATCTTGAAAAATGGCCAGAGCTCTCCACTTACGCCTTGGAGATTTTGTCGTGTCCAGCTGCCAGCGTTGTCTCTGAACGTGTCTTCAGTGCTGCTGGGTGTGTGCACTGCTGACAGATAAGCGCACGCGTCTGTCCAGTGACAATGTGGACAGACTAACGTTCATCAAAATGAACAAGTCATGGATGCAGAAGGAATTTACTACCCCTGTGTCATCCTGGGGAGAGTAAATGCTTGTGGATTGGGAATGTGCTTGATGCAAATCAAAACATCCTGTTTGCAACTAGGGCACAAGTGCTGCCACTGATGGGGTGTCTGTGTGGCCCAATTTTTTGAAAAAAGGGAAACTCCGCTTGGAGTAACCCTTGCTTACATTGTTTTTAAAAGGAGCCAAGATGAACAAGTCATGGTTCAGCAAAGACTTTGCTACCTACCCCGGTGTCATCCTGGGGACGGTTAAGAATGGCGTATTTTTGAATGTGCTTGATGCCAATGTAGCTGTGAAGTGTACAACTAGGGCACAAGTGCTGCCACTGAATGGATGGGTGTGTGTGGGGCACAATTTTTGGAATAAAAGGGAGACTCCGCTTGGAGTAACCCTTGATTGCTGTGTTTTTTAAAAATGATCCAAGATGAACAGAGCTGGGATCAGGAAAGACTTTGCTACCTACCCCGGTGTCATCCTGGGGACGGTTAAGTATGGCGTATTTTTGAATGTGCTTGATGCAAATCTAGCTGTAAAGTGTACAACTAGGGCACAAGTGCTGCCACTGAATGGGTGGGTGTGTGTGGGGCCCAATTTTTGGAAAAAAGGGAGACTCCGCTTGGAGTCACCTTGCGGTGTTTTACATGATTTTAGAAGGGCGTGCCATGCCTATATCTGTGTCTCGTCCTCTTTTTCCTCGTTACGCTCTTTTGTTTTCGCATGAGAATTTGTTCTTGTCACTTTCTCATGTGTTTGTGTTGTGTTATGAGTTGTTTGTCACCTTTTGGACACCTTTGAGGGTGTTTTCTAGGTGTTTTTATGTGTTTGTGAATGCCTGCCATTGTTTCCTATGCGGTTCGAGTTCGGTTCGTCGAACGTTCGACGAACCGAACTCGAACGCGACCTCCGTTTGGCGAACCGACCTCGAGACGAACCGCGACCAGTTCGCTCATCTCTACTCAGGAGTATCCACCACAGTGGAAGAAAAAGAACCAAAACGAGAATGCAACCCTAAATTGCAGAAAAAGGGGGTAGTCTTGATGGATTCCTGATACTGGTTATTGATAGCGAACTCAGCTAGCGGCAGATATTCCACCCAGTCAGACTGACGGTCAGACACATAACACCGGAGATAGTGTTCAAGGGTTTGATTGGAACGTTCAGTCTGACCATTGGTCTCTGGGTGGTAGGCAGATGAAAAAGATAGCTCTATATTGATCTTTTTACAAAATGCCCTCCAGAATTTCGAGATGAACTGTGTTCCTCGGTCAGAAACAATATTTTCCGGAACCCCGTGTAACCGCACAATATGCCTAATAAACAACTTGCTAAGAGTTTCAGAATTGGGTAATCCGGACAGAGGAACAAAATGACACTGTTTGCTGAATCTATCCACTACTACCCAGATACAAGTCTTCCCTTCGGAGGGTGGAAGGTCAGTGATAAAGTCCATGGAGAGATGTGTCCAAGGGCTTACTGGAGTAGGTAGGGACTGGAGAAATCTGGCAGGGCGGGTACGGGGTGCCTTGGCTCGAGCACAAGTCTCACAAGCCAGTACATATTCCTTACAATCCTTTGCTATGGTTGGCCACCAAAAATACCTTGTTACTAGTCGGAGGGTATTGCCGATAGCAGGGTGACCTGCCAGCACAGAATTGTGGGATTCCTGGAATACCCGTAGGCGAAGTGAGGGGGCGACAAACAGTTTACGGTCAGGAGTGGTTTCAGGAGCTTGGTCTTGGGTATTCTGGACCTCTTCTATCAGATCCAAGGAAACAGATGCCATAATAATGCCTTTATCTAAAATAGGGACTGGTTCAGAGTTTTCAGACTGAGAGGGACAGAAGCTACGGGAAAGTGCATCAGCTTTTGTGTTCTTGGTACCGGGCCGGAATGTTACTACAAAATCAAATCTGGAGAAGAACATTGCCCACCTAGCTTGCCTATGATTGAGTCTCTTAGCAGATTCCAGATAAGTGAGGTTCTTATGGTCTGTGATGACTGTGACCTTATGTTTGGCGCCTTCGAGGAAGTGGTGCCATTCCTCGAAGGCCCATTTAATTGCCAACAGCTCACGATTACCAATGTCATAATTTCTCTCTGTGGGAGAAAACTTGCGGGAGAAGAAGGCACAAGGACGAAGCTGAGTGAGAGACGGAGTACCTTGTGATAGCACCGCTCCCACTCCAACCTCGGATGCATAGACTTCTACAATAAATGGACGCATAAGGTCAGGCTGAACCAGAATCGGGTCTGAGAAAAAACATTCTTTTAATGTAGAGAAGGCATGGATCGCCTCTGGCTTCCAATTAACCACATCAGCCCCCTTTTTAGTCAAATCGGTGAGGGGTTTGGCAATTTTGGAAAAATCTCTAATGAATTTGCGATAATAATTAGCAAACCCAAGGAAACGCTGCAAGGCTTTCAGAGACTTGGGTTGCACCCACTCCTTAATCAGTTGAAGCTTAGAGGGATCCATGCGTAAGCCTTCTGCAGACAATATATAACCCAGGAAATTAACTTCTGCCTCAAAAAAAACACATTTCTCATATTTAGCAAATAGATAGTTCTCCCTGAGTCTCTGGAGTACAGTGCGTACATGTCATCAGGATGTCATCCAGATAAACCACCACATATAGTCCACAGATATCCCTGAAAATGTCATTAACAAAGTTCTGAAATACAGCCGGCGCATTACTTAACCCAATAGACATTACCAAATACTCATAGTGTCCCTCTGGAGTGTTAAATGCTGTTTTCCACTCATCCCCTTCTCTGATGCGGATTAGATTATATGCACCCCTGAGATCCAGTTTGGTGAACCACCGGGCTCCTATGAGCTGGTTAAAGAGATCGGGGATGAGTGGCAGAGGGTACTGATTCTTTACAGTAATAGCATTAAGTTCACGGTAGTCAATACAAGGTCTTAGTCCACCGTCTTTTTTATCAACAAAAAAGAATCCAGCACCGACTGGTGACCTGGATGGTCTGATGAACCCTCTCAGCAGACTGTCTGCTATATAATCTTTCATGGCCTGACGCTCCGGACCAGAAAGATTATACATTTTACCCTTGGGGAGTCGGGAATTGGGGACCAAACCTATGGGGCAGTCATAATCTCTGTGCGGAGGTAATTTTTCAGACGCAAACACAGAAAACACATCAGCAAATTCCCTGAATGCATAAGGTATGAAAATAGGTTCCGGTAACGACATACACGTGTCCTGACACTCAGGGCTCCAGCACACAATCTCACCCTGGTACCAGTCTATGACGGGGTTATGTTGCGCAGCCATGGCATGCCCAATACCACTGCTGACATCAGAATCTCCAGAACAAAAAATTACACAGATTCTACATGCAGAGCCGCAACCAGCATGGATATCTCTGGAGTTACAAAAGTAACCACACCCTGAGTGAGAGGTGTACTATCTATAGCAGATATCCTAATGGGTGCATTCAATCAAATCAAAGGCAAACCCAGCTCTTTTGCTACAATAGTGTCTATGAAATTAGCTGCAGATCCACAATCAACAAATGCCTGCAGCCGCAAAGATTTTCCCTGGTGAGACAAGGAGACAGGTATCATTAACCTCATAGGGTCTGAAGGAAGTACCTGGGCGCCTGAGCGGGTATCCTGGAGCCCACTCAGACACTTCTGCTCCTTTGGAAGCGACTGCCTCTGAGATCCAGGCACTCCATGTTTGGCTCCACAATGGGATCTGCTCCCTTGCAGTTGACGGGACTCTGGACACGATGAGGTAGCTGGTGCAGGGACTTGGACCCGAGCAGACCTGAGATCCTGAACTTGCTGTGTAAGTCCATGAACAAGACCAGAAAGGGTGTGCACCTGATTTAGCACAGCATGGAGAGAATCCATTTTTTTTTCCTTTTTTTCTCCTTGTAGATGGGCCAGAGATAATGAAATGGCCTGCCTGGATCCACAGACTCAGATGGCCTGTAATGGGGAGGCTAGAGGGAAGCCACCCACTAAGCAGGACCCCCAGAACCCTGAAACCCTTTAACCCCTATACAGGGATTTGGAATTACACAGGGCAATGGAGATCACTACCTGTAGAAGGCTGCAGTCCAATGAGAGTAGTAGTCAGGCAGGGTCAAACAAGGAATAGCAGAACAGGGACAGAATCGGCAGGCAAAGACGTAGTCAGCAAACGAAGCAGAGGTCAAATCCGGATCGGGCAGAGGTACAAAGCGGTAGGCAGGAGGGTAGTCAAAAACATGCAGAAATCAGCATACAGGAATCACCAAACAGAACAGGACGTAACAGGAGCCAGGATAATCAGAACTATCTCTGGCAGTGGTCATGTGACAGGAGGGGCAATAAGAAGGGTGTGATGTCTTCCCATTGGCTGCAGGTGAAAGTTGGCAACTTCAGCCAGAAGACACACGCCACCTACAGTCAGCCAGTGGTACTGCTGGCTTCAGGGAAACCCAGCCTAGAGGATGAGTGGAGCCTGCGCTCCGCAGAGCCACGGGCACCAACTCCTCTCCCACCACCGGCACCACCCACGGCGGGAACACGGCGCCGCCCGGCGTCCGGAGCAGAAGTCGCCAGAGCAGACTCCATTGGCAACGTAACAGACTGGCATGAACAACATCGGTCTTGATAAATGGGGGCCATTATGTTTCAGTTTGTCCTTATTCACAGACCAAATAAGTGGGTCTAAGATGTGGAAAGATGGCACACAGATACTATATGTGTTATATTTGTCTGCTGTTCATTACAAACATGTACCGGCTTTATTGGAATATTCACAACTTCCCTTAGTTCATCTGGGAGGTGTAATGTTTACTCCGATGCACACGCCCACGCTATGGATCTCATACACACATTATGCGCAGGTCTAACAGTCACGCCCTCCCCCTGCTTTCATGATGGTGATGCGATGCCAACTTCATTGGACTTCCGGTACCACGTGGTTTAACGGGGAGGATCGGTCCTTACATCACAAGATTTGACCAATGACAGTGAGCGTCGCATGCCATTTTTGAGGGGCTGTTTGTATTGAGACTTTTTGATTGGTTCAGATCGACATGGATTTGATTGGAGGGCTATCATTTATAAGCATGTATTTTTTAACTTGAAACCACCCCCGGAAGAAGGATTAAACACCGAAACCTGTAGGTCGGGGCCTGGTACCCTCATTTCACATTCAGGTACGTTGGGCTGCACACTGCCGTGACTCTGCATTGATTCATGTTTTGTTTGTATGGCTCATTGTATTTACTGTGTTGGTCACGACAGGGCACTGATTGCCTGTCTAACACATTCCAGTGTTTGAAGCACTTTTGTTTTTGCACGGGTGCCTCTCAGCTGGATCTTTACAATTTTTGGCTTTTTTCAGTGTGGTCCTACGTGCCAGTGTGCTGTGAGGGCGCCATCTGCTGGTGTTTACTGTCTGACTCTATGTTTTTTACATCTTATGTAATTTTTTCCTGCTTGCTATGATGTTTTCATAATATTTAATAAAATTATTTATACACCTTTTGCAACTAAGTCGTTGTACAGAATTGTTTTCTTTTCTCAGATACTATATGTGTTACATTTGTCTGCTGTTCATTACAAACATGTACCGGCTTTATTGGAATATTCACAACTTCCCTTAGTTCCTTAAAGGGAACCTGTCAGATTTGGTGACTAGAAACTGCGGCTATTACCAGTGGGCTCTTATATACAGCATTCTAGAATACTGTATATAAGAGTTCAGGCCTCTGTGTAGAATGTAAAAAACACTTTTATAATACTCACCTAGTGGGCGGTCCGTTCTGATGGATGTCACTGATCTCCAGTCCGGCGCCTCTTCTCTGCAGCCATCGACATCCCCCTTCTACCCAGCCCAGTGTTGATGACTTGTCTTGCGCAGGCACACTTTTATCTGCCCTGCTGAGGGCGGATCAAAGTACTGTAAAGTGCAGGCACGAGAAAAGGTTAAAGACTGCCCGCACATGCGCACTACAATACTTTGATCAGCAATGAGCAAGACAGATCAAAGTGCGCCTGCGCAGGATCTTAATGCTGGCCAGTGTGTATGACTTAGTACACGTAATGCACACAGGCCTCATAAGACGGCTGACGGAGATCGCCGCAGAGAGGAGGCGCCAGATTGGAGAGTAGCGATACCCATCGGACTGGACTGCCCCCCTAGCTGAGTATAAGTGTTTTTTACATTCTACACAGCAGCCTGGGCTCTTATATACAGTATTGGGGAATGCTGCATATAAGAGCTCACTGGTGGTTATTGTCCCCGAATCTGGTGACAGGTTCCCTTTAATGACAAGTCTTGTTTTTTCCATCAATGTAGCTGCATGAGGGCTTGATTTTTGGATCTTACTATGTGTGTGGGAATAAAGCCTGACTTTTAAATTGAAGCTGGGTTTTCCGCTTTCCTTTATAAACCATTTAACACTGTATTAGCTGTTGATCTTTAACATCCTATATAACAGAACCCGAGCACCTTATTGTAATAAGGGAAAAGTCAGATTTAATTTACTTAGCTAGGTCAAGAGCTCTATTGCAATTGATCCCCATAGTGTAATTAATATTTACATGAAAGGAAAACTGTTAATGTGTGGTTATATAATGATCACTGTGTTTACTAATGAAACAAATAATTGTATAGAGTGAATCTTAGATATGTCAATTATACATCCCAAAAAAAAATCAATTTTTGCAGGTCATGTACAAGGCTAAAGCTAGTTTCACACTTGCGTTGGACGGCTTCCGTAGCATTGCGTTGTGTGACGGATGAAACGGATGCATTGCATATAGTGGCACAATGCAATGCTACGGATCGTACAAAATAACGGAAAGCGTTGTTTATTTATTTATTTATTTTCTTCTTTACAGTACCGGCAGCCGACTATTGTGAAGATCAGCTGATCGCTCTTAATAGCCGGCAGCCGAGCGCTCTCACATGCTGGCGGCCGAGGGCTCAGCTGAGCGCTATAACATGCCGGCGGCCGGGTGATCAGCTGAGTGCCCTGACATGCCGGCGGCCGAGCGCTCAGCTGAGTGCCCTGACATGCCGGCGGCCGAGCGCTCAGCTGAGTGCCCTGACATGCCGGCGGCCGAGCGCTTAGCTGAGTGCCCTGACATGCCGGCGGCCGAGCGCTCAGCTGAGTGCCCTGACATGCCGGCGGCCGAGCGCTCAGCTGAGTGCCCTGACATGCCGGCGGCCGAGCGCTCAGCTGAGTGCCCTGACATGCCGGCGGCCGAGCGCTCAGCTGAACGTTCGGCCACCGAGAAATAAAATAAAGTTTGTGATTTAAAAAAAAAAGAGAGCATGCGCAGTGAAAAATAAAGGTTTCCGCTGCTCAAAAAAAGTTACATGCAGCGTTCCATCAGCCCGGCGCAGCGTCAAAATAACGACGCTGCGTCATCCAGCGGATGCAACGCTGACACTTGCGTTACAGTGCGTCGTCCATACAAGTCTATGGAGAATAGCGCAGTGCGTTAACGGACTGCGCTATTCTCCATAGTGACGGACTGTGCTGAACGCAAGTGTGAAAGTAGCCTAAGCAGCCTGAAGACATATCAGTTGAGTTGATCAGATGGGGGCGGTCTCTTTACAAACACCGAGCAGGTTCTCAGTACAAGAGTCCTTCTCATTTATAGCTTGATGAAGTATTTTCAACCACTGAGAAGTGTTTCCTGGAAAATCTGGAATAAAAACCTGTAAAGCTTTTAAGTATAGTATTTTAACCTTGATACAAAAGGGAGAAAAATATATTTAAAGTAACCTTGAAATAAAAAGAGATTTTAGAAGGGAAAACAGCCACGATCATGGTCCGTGGTGGAAGCTAAATCAATTCTAATGCCTAAATACACCCTGATTCTTGTAAGTTCCTGCCATTATTATCAGCTTTTTCTTTATTAGGCACATAATGCAGGGTTAGGATCAGTCATTGCCATCCCCTACTTCACGAACCACTAAACAGCTGTTGACTACCTCTCCTGAGAATGCATTGCTGATCCCACTAGTCCCAGGCATTATCCCACTGTTCTCTGGCTCCTCAATCACTATACAATAATAATAAAGGGTTAAAGCAAGATAGCATCAGAAGATGCCCTCAACTTTTTTTTGCCCATGCTTCAGAACTGGCCACCTATGTTGACTGTTACCTGTCCCTAGTTGAAATTAGAATCATATTTTGATAAATTGGTTCTGACTTTTTTTTTATGAGCCTCCTCCGCCTTCGTCAAGAATGAAGGGCCCTAAATTCCTATTTTCAGCCAAAGATCAAAACAAAGAAAACCTTTTATAGAGAAGGATTTGAAAATTAGAGACATTTGTAAGTCACAGTTTCCTGCTTTAGAAAACATTATTGTCTGCATTTCACTGTATAATTATAGATATGAGATTTACAGTATATTGTACACTTCCTAATGTATTAGAAATCAGGCAGAAACCTGGTGCTAGTTACATAATCCGTCAACCAATATTTTCAATAATTGTTGCCCGTATGATTGTCATGTTCTATGACTGACTGCTGTCACTTCAGATGTAGCAGAACTGGACTCATCATGGAAACTCATGTGGATTCTGTTAGATCTGGGTATTTGGGGGATTAATAGAGGGGTGAAAGAGGGGGGTGTTTTTGTTTGTTTTTTAATTAACAAAGTATTTTTTTTATATTTGTGTTTATTTCTTTTCCCTTACAGATTAGCCATGGGGGTTCTCATAGATGCCTCCCATTACTAATCTAGGGCTTAGTGCCAGCTATGAGCTGTTATTAACCCCTTATTACAACAATTGCCACTGCGCCAGGGCAATCGACATGAGTCGGGAAAAGTTCTGGGATTGTGGCATCTAACAGATGCAACAATCCTGGGTGACTGCAGGCTGCTATGTTTAGACTGGGTGGCATAATAACCATGGATCTCCCCAGCCTGAGAATATTATCCGTCAGCTGTTTATCATGGCTGGGTATCATAATTTGGGGGGACTGCACCTCGCTTTTTTAAATTAGTTACTTAAACAATTTAAAAAGCCACATGCAGTCCCTCTTATTTTGATACACAGCCAAGATAAGCGCACAGCTGGGGGCTGCAGCCTTTAGCTTTATGCTATATCTGTACTGGGTATTATAATAAGGGGGACACTACGCCAATTTTTTTATTTATTTATTTATTTATTTTTACATCAATATACATACACAGAAAACATCTCCGATTGAAAGCAGTCAGACATGCTGTCACACAGGGTGGGGGCGCCTCTGACTGCAACCAATCAGAAACGTGGGGACTGCTGATGGGTGGGGGAAGCAGTGAATATGCATGAAGGATAATGAGTGGCCTCGGAATTAGTGGGAGCAGACCGGAAGCAGTGTACAGCCGCACATTTTTTTTCATTACTTGAGTTGCTGGACTCAGATTGTTACCTGGAGTTCCCTGAGAACTCTGTGCCCGAGGTCGGTGCTCAGGTACTTTTGAACCTGCGAGGATTTGGACTTTTACAGTCCTGGTCTGCCCATCACTATTCCTGAGTAACTTTATAATGTAGTGCTACTGTACTTTTGTCTAATACAATACAATAATTATTGCATTGAAAAATAGTCTTGCCACAGAAATTCTCAGTCTTGTCTTACTAACTGTTTCATAGTTAGATTTATTTCTGTAAAAGCAGAATGACAATCAATACAGTTTCTACTGAGGACTGAATGACAAATCTTAGTTATGTGACAGTATAGAAAAAGGGAGACAGTAGTGTATAACTAGTCAGATTCTCTAATCAGCAGCCTTAGAGGTATGGATGACATCCAGTATATCATCAACTTGGGTTGGTTGTCTCCAGGCATAGATATAAATAAAGAGAATTACTCAAGCATTTTGTTTTACAGTGAAAATTAACATTCTTTCCTATGTTATTATACAACATATAAAACTCTAGTTGATTTTATCATAATGTTTGAGTTCTTAAAGGGAATTTGTCTTTAATATCTTGTTTTTTTACTTTGATGTAACAAAACGCTAAAAAAAATAAAACAAAAAAAGATTTGCAGAATGTCTTAAATCAGAAATTACTTCAGTTTATCTTAAAGCTTTAAACTGCTGGATAAAAGGCTTACCAATACTGCTAAGGCCAGTTTCAGACGTCCGTGTTTAATCAGGTACCAGTCACACGCATGGTTATGGTCACACGTGTGTCACACGTGTGTTACACGTGTGTTACACGTGTGTCACACGTGTGACATCCGTATTTGCATGCGTGTGACACGTACTGGGTAAAACACGTGTCTCTGCAATGAAAAGATGTTCTATATTTACCTGTATCCAGTGGTGATGTCTTCGGCTCTGCTGCCTCCTGCTTCTGACCCCCTTTCATTATTTTCATTGATTATTCACTGCCCGAGGATTTGGAAGCCAGAGCATCGCAAGGACAGCGCCGGACAGCACAGCCGAGGACAGCACCGCCGGTTACAGGTGAGTATACAGCAGTTTGTGCAGTGACATCCCGGGGGTCATCGGAGATCCCAATGAACTCTCAAGAACCCCTGGAAGTTACCATCATGACACTTGCTGTAGTGCAGTTGTCACAGGGGTGTCATCAGGAGGTCATCAGAGTTCATTGGGAAATCCGATGACCTCCTGGACGTCCCTGCACACACACTGCTGGCAGGATACTCACCTGTCACTAAAACAAATTTTCAGCCAGAAAAATAATGGACCAAGAAAGGTAATCTAAATGGTCACTCAAAGGAGAGATAATACCACCACCCTTTAGTCACAATAGAATGGATAATATACTGATTCACATAGTAATATACCACCAATTCACACAAAGAAGAATCAGAAGACAAGATATAAAAGTATTAAACTTTATTGAATAATCATTAAAAGAACAATATGGGGTGTAGTAACAAATCAGTGCACAAGATGGCATACCAGAGCAGCAGAGAGGATGTGTCCGGTTTACAAGGGAAAATTGCCATGTGTGGAGCCTAAAGTGAGTATCACCCAGTACACGGTCAAATAGGTCAGAAATTCAAGACACCGTGACAGGTGAAAAACCAAAGTGGCACAAGTGAAAAGATAATTATAACTAACCGCAGATCATCTTACTCACCGCTGAAATGGCGCCAGATCCCACCTACGCACGTTTCGACGCAAGCCTTCGTCAGGGGGGCATGGCGTCATATTGGCAGGGTGAGCTCATAAATACAACATCCCAGCCAATCAGATCTTATTGTTTGGCGCATGCGCTGTGCATACCAACGCAGGGCTCCAACAGAGAGGCGCGTCATCGCCATGGTGGAGAAAGAGGCCATCCCCCTAAGTCACGGCCCCACGTGATCAGATCACGTGACGCATAAGACGCAGGAGGACCCGGTCCCAGTCCACCACGACGATAGAGATACGCCCCCCCGCAATGATGTCACGGACGTGTTCTCTAATCCGAACTTTCAGGGCACGGGTGGTAAGGCCCACGTAGATTTTCCCACATGGGCAGGTGGCATGGTAAATTACCGCAACTGTAGCACAAGTAATATGATGTGTGATTGTATATGTTGCAGATCCACTGGAGTCTGAAAAATGTGTGGCACGCTCAATATTCAGGCATGCCACACATCGTCCACATGGCACACAGCCCCAATTGGGGCGGGTTCGGAGATTAAAGAGGGTTTTTGTCTCAATGTTGAATCCGAAAGAATAGGCCAGTATTTTTCCATGCATTTTTTCATTATATTCCACTGTGAGTGAAATGTTGTCACAAAACGGACCTGTTCTTTCTTTCGATTGTCTTGCTTTTTATATAATAGTGATTGTCTATCACTATCAATCGCTCTAGAGTACGCCAAATTCACATTTCTCTTACTGTGTCCCCGTTCAAAAAATCTTTTCTTCATCCCATCCGCTTGTTTAATAAAATCAGAGTTGGTGGAACAAACTCTCCTCAAGCATAAAAATTGCCCTGTGGGGATACTTCTGAACATTTGGGTCGGGTGTGATGACGTGGCATGGAGCAACGAATTCACCGCTGCTTGTTTCCTATGGATGTCTGTTTGAAGTTGGTTGCTCTGGTCACGTTTTATCAACACATCCAAAAAATCAATTTCTTTAGAATCATATTTGAAAGTTAGGTGAAGATTATAATGATTCTGATTCAATTTTGTAAAAAAAACTCCTTCAGTTCAGTTACACTACCCTTCCAAATAAAAAAGATGTCCTCAATGTACCGGGTCCATAATATGACCCAGTCCATTGACAAATCATTCTAAGAGAGAAACAATTCTCTCTCCCACAGCCCCAGGAACAGATTAGCGTATGATGGGGCACAAGCCGCCCCCCTCGCTGTTCCCTGGAGCTGTAGGTAGAAAGATTCTCTGAAGGTAAAAAAATTGTGTGTCAATGTGAATTCCAAAAGATCCTCAATAAACTTCACAAAACCAGTTTCCATGTTGCTCATCTCCAGATAGAAAGAGGTAGCTTTAAGACCATCTTGGTGGCAGATGGAGGTGTACAAAGCCTCAACATCACACGTCACCAGAAGCATATCTTCCTCAATACATACCTCATCAAGTTTTCTCAAAAGACCTGAGGTATCTTGCAGGTATGAAGTAAGATTTTCAACTAATTTTTTTAGATGGAAGTCAATGAATCAGCATGCATTCTCCAAAAGGCCACTTACACCCGATACTATGGGCCTACCTGGAGGATTTTCTTGATTCTTGTGTATCTTCGGCAAGAAGTATATAGTTGGTACCACGGGATCAGAGACATTCAATGCTTGTGAGAGCTCTTTTGTTATGTGTCCAAAAGTGGCTGCTTTTTCTAGCATTCCTGTTAAGATGCTTCTATAGGAAATCAAAGGGTTAAAAGTTAGTTTCTTGTAGCATTGGGTATTCTTCAATTGTCTGTATGCCTCAGTCTCATACATTTTTTGAGGCCAAAGAACAATATTACCCCCCTTATCCGCTGGTTTGAAAAGAATATCTGGGATTTGTTTAAGACGATTAAGACTCTGTCTCTCTTCCAATGTCATATTTTCTCTATAGATGTTTTTAGGTATCTGACCAAATTCATCTGACACCAGTTTAACGAAAAGGTCCACCGCTGGACATGATGCTAGGGGGGAAACGTTTGAGACTTTGTTCTGATAGTTTCAGGTATCTTACCCGTATCTCTCACTGCGTGTTCTTGTGCTAGGTCTTCAAGGATCCTAAGGGATTCCTGTTCGACATCTGAGGGAAATAATTTCTTTTCATCTTCATTATGGAACCACTTTTTAAAGACTAGGTTCCTACCGAATAGGTGTAGATTCTTTATAGCTGTAAAAGTATCAAATCGGGCAGATGGTGCAAATGTTAGCCCCTTAGAGAGAACTGAGACATCGACTGGTGATAGTTGGAAAGTAGATAAGTTGATTACCTTCAAAGATTCGTCATTCTGGTCCTTTCTTCCCTGTTTGTTCTTTTTCGTCTGTTTTATTTCAAATTTTCTTTTCAGGCTCCAAGTGGTTGTGCCTGTACTTAGAGATGTATCAGAGGCATTCTCTGATGATGAATTCTAATGAATTCTAATTTTTTTGCTTTTCCTTTTTACAGATTATAACTTATATACACAGATATTTGGGTCTAATTCTGAAACAGCTCTTCTATACAGTTCTTCCGGTCTCTCTTAACTCAAGAGGAAAATGAACTTGCCTCGGATTTTGTGACCTTTAATATCTAAAATATTTGACAAGCTGTTGTATTGGTCAATTTTGTTTGATTGAGAGAGGTTGTGTGATTATGTATTTATATAAATTCACTAATATATATGGTCTATACGTGTTATTTTTATATTTTTATATTTGTATTGACTGTCTATATGAGATATATATATATTTTTATTTTTTATTTTTTGTATCACACTATATATTTTACACATATAGTCATATTTTTACACTTTAGTATATTAATCTTTCACATATTTCACTCAGATTTCGATACTCTAATTCACATGTGTTTTTACTTGGGAATCATATATATTTAAAAAAAAAATTTCCCTCTTGGTCGTATATTCATAATTTACACTTTCAGCATATTTATTTTGCATGAAATTAATTACACTTTATTTAGAATATCTCTGGATAGATAATTTTTTGCACATTTTTTATATATATAAATATAAAATAATTAATATCTCTCTATTTAATATTATATATACCAGCATACAGGATTTGTATGGCTATTTTAGTGTATCTTTTTGAAATCTTTTTATTAGTTTGTATATTTATAGATATATGCATTTTGTTTGTACAGGCATGTGCATATATAAATGCATCTAATTGCACATGTGTACGCTTATTAATGTATATGTATTTCTTAATCGATATTTTCTATTATTGGTGTTCCTTGGCGAGTCCTCTGCGCTATAATAGATATGAACATAAATGCGTTTGTTTTTTGTATTTTATGACACTCCAGAAAAGTACTGTTTAATTAACCACATCTACCCTGTAACATATGAAAAACTTTACACGTTGTACCTTACACCTCCGGTGCCTCAGACTAGTGCGCATGCGTTGTCTCCGGCCAGTGCGTTGTCGGGGGGGCGTATCTCTATCATCGTGGTGGACTGGGGCCGGGTCCTCCTGCGTTATATGCATCATGTGATCTGATCACGTGGGGCCGTGACTCAGGGTGATGGCCTCTTTCTCTTCCATGGCGATGACGCGCCTCTCCGTTGGCGCCCTGCGTTGGTATGCACAGTGCATGCACCCAACAATAAGATCTGATTGGCTGGGACATTGTATTTATGAGATCACCCTGCCGATATCATGTCCCTGACAAAGGCTTGCGCCGAAACGTGCGTAGGTGGGATCTGGCACCATTTCAGCAGTGAGAAAGATGATCTGCGGTTAGTTATAATTATCTTTTTACTTGTGCCACTTTGGTTTTTCACCTGTCACGGGGTCTTGAATTTTTGACCTATTTGACCATGTACTGGGTGATATTCACTATAGGCTCCACACATGGTAATTTTCCCTTGTAAACCGGACACATCCTCTCTGCTGCTCTGGTATGCCATCTTGTGCACTGATTTGTAACTACACCCCATATTGTTCTTTTAATGATTTTTCAATGAAGATTAATACTTTTATATCTTGTCTTCTGATTCACCTGTCACTAGCGATGTCTGCAGCGATGCTGTCCTCGGCGATGTTGTCCTCGGCAGTGCTGTCTCAAGCACTGTCACAGCGATGCCCGTGCTCCCAGCTGCTCACTGCAGTGAATAATCAATGAATATAATGAGCGGGAGGCAACAGAGCCGGAGACAGCATTGCTGGATACAGGTAAATAGAGAAAATCTTTTTATTTAAAAACCCATGTTTTCTCCGGTCCATGTCACACTGATGTCACACGGATCACATCAGTGTGCGGTCCATGTGACACCCGTGCTGCCGGAGAAAAAACGGGCACGCCTCCGTGTGCAATAGCGGGGCCACACGGTTTGTGTGAAAACACAATAGGGTAACATGGGTACGTGTGACATCCATGTTAAAAACGGATGTCACACATACCTAAAACACGGACGTCTGAAACCAGCCTAATAGTAAAAACAGAACATGGAAGGCATGTCTATATATATATACAGACATGGACAAAATATTTGGTGCCTTTCCGTTAAAGTAAGAAAAATCCACAATGGTCACTAATATAAGTTCAAATTGACAAAAGCAAGTTCTTTGAATATCAACAAATAAATTAGACTTTTTTAATATGTTTCTGTTGAACCATAATTCAATAGCAAACTGGTTAAATTAGCTTGGACACAATTGATTGTTCCCTTAACTTAATTTTTTTTGTTGCACAACCTTTTGAGGGAATTACTGCAATCAAACGATTCCTGTAATGGTCAATGAGACTTCTGCACCTGTCCACCAGTATTTTGACCCATTTCTTGAGACCAAACTGCTCCAGCTGTCTCAAGTGTGAAGGCACATTCTCCTAACTGCATGTTTCATATCCAGATAGTCAATAGCATTTTGATTGGGGCTCGTAGAAGGCCATTTCAGGATAGTCCATTGCTTTGTTCTTAAGCCCGCTTTACATGCTTCAATATATCTCACAATCCGTCGTTGGGGTCAAGTTGTAAGTGACGCACATCCGGCATCGTTTGTGAGGTATCTGCGTGTGACGTCTACTTGCGATCAGGATTGAACGCAAAACCGTTGATCACAAACACATCGTATCTTTGTCTAGAATTAAACGTTTTGTTGCACGAACCTAGTCAATTGTAACGTGTGACATCCCTCATACGATTTTGATGTCTGAGGCTATGTACGCAGGTGTGCACTCTGCACCGCAGCTTAAAAAAGGTCCGCTTCAGAGCGCAGCTGAAAAGCTGCGTTCTGAAGCGCCTCACAATGTTTGTCATTCACTAATCTCTGTCAGTCGGTCACTATCTCTGTCCCCCTCTCTCTGTCCATGTCAGTCTATCCCTCTTACCCCCTCTCTCATACTCACCGATCCCCGATCACCGGTGCGGCGCTGCACGGTATTCACACTGCTCCGACGGCTTTTACTATTTTGAAAAAGCCGGCCGCCCATTAATCAATCTCGTATTCCCTGCTTTCCCCGCCCACCGGCGCCTATGATTGGTTGCAGTGAGACACGCCCCCACGCTGAGTGACAGGTGTCTCACTGCACCCAATCACAGCAGCCGGTGGGCGTGTCTATACTGTGCAGTGAAATAAATAATTAAATAATTTAAAAAAACGGTGTGCGGTCCCCCCCAATTTTAAAACCAGCCACATAAAGCCATACGGCTGAAGGCTGGTATTCTCAGGATGGGGAGCTCCACGTTATGGGGAGCCCCCCAGCCTAACAATATCAGCCAACAGCCGCCCAGAATTGCCGCATACATTAGATGCGACAGTTCTGGGACTGTACCCGGCTCTTCCCGATTTGCCCTGGTGCGTTGGCAAATCAGGGTAATAATGAGTTATTGGCAGCCCATAGCTGCCAATAAGTCCTAGATTAATCATGTCAGGCGTCTCCCCAAGATGCCTTCCATGATTAATCTGTAAATTACAGTAAATAAACACACACACCCGAAAAAATCATTTATTAGAAATAAAAAACACAAACATATACCCTGGTTAACCACTTTAATAAGCCCGAAAAAGCCCTCCATGTCCGGCATAATCCACGGACCTCCAGCGTCGTGTCCAGCTCTGCTGTATGGAGTCCACTTTGACCAAGAAGGTGATGGATGATGACAGGGTCGGACTGGGGTGCCAGGGACCTACCAGGGAAATTGACCCTAGGGGCCCACACTATAGCTATCATTAACGTTTTTATTACTTGATCATTTTCGGCTTCTCTCAGTATAACATGCGCCTTTTAGAAAACTATACAGTGCGCAAAAGAAACCTGTCCTGTGCCTGTATATATCACAGGATTTCTTGTTCAGCCTCATATTTATTGTAAATAATAATGGAATCTATTATTTACAGTCAGTCGCAGTTTTTCTTACACACGGACATTCCTGGTCCTCGGTATAAACCACCGAGTTCATCAGCCAAACAATATTAAAAGAGAAGCAAAATGTTATCCAGCATCTTCACATGGAAAAGACTACAGTCATGGCCAAAAGTTTTGAGAATGACACCAAAATTATATTTTCACATGATCTGTTGCCCTTTTTAATTGTGTTTGTCTGATGTTTACATCACATACAGAAATATAATTGCAATCATATTATGAGTACCAAAAGGTTATATTGACAGAATGAGTTAATGCAGCAAGTCAATATTTGCAGTGTTGACCCTTCTTCTTCAGGACCTCTGCAATTCTCCCTGGCATGCTCTCAATCAACTTCTGGATCAAATCCTGACTAATAGCTGTCCATTCTTGCATAAGCAATGCTTGCATTTTGCCAGAATTTGTTGGTTTTTGTTTGTCCACCCGTCTCTTGATGATTGCCCACAAGTTCTCAATGGGATTAAGATCTGGGGAGTTTCCAGGCCATGGACCCAAAATCTCTATGTTTTGTTCCATGAGCCATTTAGTGATCACCTTTGCTTTATGGCAAGGTGCTCCATCATGCTGGAAAAGGCATTGTTGGGCACCAAACTGCTCTTGGACAGTTGGGAGAAGTTGCTCTTGGAGGACATTCTGGTACCATTCTTTATGCATGGCTGTGTTTTTAGTCAAGACTGTGAGTGAGCCGATTCCCTTGGCTGAGAAGCAACCCCACACATGAATCATTTCAGGATGCTTAACAGTTGGCATGAGACAAGACTGGTGGTAGCGCTCACCTCTTCTTCTCCTAATAAGCTGTTTTCCAGATGTCCCAAACAATCGAAAAGGGGATTCATCTGAGAAAATGACTTTACCCCAGTCCTCAGCAGTCCACTCCCTGTACCTTTTGCAGAATATCAGTCGGTCCCTAATGTTTTTTCTGGAGAGAAGTGTCTTCTTTGCTGCCCTGCATGAAACCAGGCCTTGCTCAAGCAGTCTCCGCCTCATAGTGCGTGCAGAAGCACTCACGCCAGCCTGATGCCATTGCTGAGCTCGCTCGGCACTGCTGGTAGTCCGATCCCTCAGCTGAAACAGATTTAAGATACGGTCCTGGCGTTTGCTGGTCCTTCTTGGGCGCCCTGGAGCCTTTTTGGCAATAATGGAAGCTCTCTCCTTGAAGTTCTTGATGATGCGATAGATTGTTGACTGAGGTGCAATCTTTGTAGCTGCAATACTCTTCCCTGTTAGGCCATTTTTGTGCAGAGCAATGATGGCTGCACGTGTTTCTTTAGAGATAACCATGGTTAACTGAAGAGAAACAATGATACCAAGCACCAGCCTCCTTTTAAAGTGCCCAGTGGTGTCATTCTTACTTAATCATGACTGATTGATCGCCAGCCCTGTCCTCATCAACACCCACACCTGTGTTAATGGAACAATCACTAAAACAATGTTAGCTGCTCCTTTTAAGGCAGGAATGCAATGATGGTGAAATGAGTTTTGGGGGTTAAAGTTCATTTTCTTAGCCAATATTGACTTTGCAAGTAATTGCTGTTAAGCTGATCACTCTTTATGACATTCTGGAGTATATGCAAATTGCCATTAGAAAAACTTAAGCAGTAGACTTTGTAAAAATTAATATTTGTAGCATTCTCAAAACTTTTGGTCATGACTGTACTAAGATTAACCCACCTCTGCCACCATCTATCATCCACCATATAGAAAAATCCCCTATTAGGCCCTGTGCGCACACTGCGTTTTTTGCCACAGATTTTGTTGCAGAAAAACTGCAGATTTTGTTCATAACCTTCCTGCAGTCCTTCTCCAGCAAAATCTATGAGCAAATCAAATGCTGTGCTCCCACTGCGCTTTTTTTTTCACTCCAGGTTTTGCTGCAGAATTTCTGCAGCAAAAAGAAGTAGCATGTCCCTTAATTTCCGCAGGGAAATTGCAGGGACCAACCTGCGGCAAATCCGCACCAAAAACACAACAAACCGCAGCAAATCTACATGTGGTTTTTGGTGCGTTTTTTTTGCCGCGGGTGTGGAATTTTCTTAAGAAAATGCCATTTTCCAATGCGCACAGGGCCTAAAAGCCCCGTCACACACAGAGATAAACCTTTGGCAGATCTGTGGTTGCAGTGAAATCATGGACATATTGTTCCATTTGTACACAACCACAAACCTGGCACTGATTGTCCACAATTTCACTGCAACCACAGATCTGCCGCAGATTTATCTCTGTGTGTGACAGGGCCTTAAGAGTCAGTATGTGGTGGTGTGAAGCATTACCCTCCATACATGCTTCCATTTGGAGACTCTGGTGAATTCTCTTCTCTTTCCACCATCATACATTTAAATAATTATCAGGTAATCATTGGCCACCAGTGTCTGTACTGGATGTGGGCAGTCATCCTGTAGGGACAGAGGCCTATAAAAGCTGCACTGGTTTCCACATTAGTGTTACATGTTGGATAAACCCTTCACTAGTCCTGTGTATTCTGACAATACTGCTCTATAGGCAGATCAGGCTTTTTTTTTAACATCTATTTAAACTGAGGCCCCTCCTGTACTATCATCACATATAGAGGCCCCTGAAGAGTAATTACATATAGCCTAAGATAATAACACTGACACTGGGGGTACAGGATAGTGACACTGGGGGTACAGGATACTGACACTGGGGGTACAGGATAATGACACTGACACTGGGGGTACAGGATACTGACACTGGGGGTACAGGATACTGACACTGGGGGTACAGGATACTGACACTGGGGGTACAGGATAATGACACTGACACTGGGGGTACAGGATACTGACACTGGGGGTACAGGATACTGACACTGGGGGTACAGGATACTGACACTGGGGGTACAGGATAATGACACTGACACTGGGGGTACAGGATAATGACACTGACACTGGGGGTACAGGACACTGACACTGGGGGTACAGGATACTGACACTGGGGGTACAGGATACTGACACTGGGGGTACAGGATACTGACACTGGGGGTACAGGATACTGACACTGGGGGTACAGGATTATGAAACTGACACTGGGGGTAGAGGATAATGACACTGACACTGGGTATAGAGGATTATGACGCTGACACTAGTTGTGGGTACAGGATAATGACACTGACACTGGGGGTACAGGATAATGACACTGTCACTGGGGGTACAGGATAATGATACTGACACTGGGGGTACAGGATAATGATACTGACACTGGGGGTACAGGATAATGACACTGACACTGGGGGTACAGGATAATGATGCTGACACTGGTTGGGGGTACAGGATAATGACACTGACACTGGGGGTACAGGATAATGACACTGACACTGGGGATACAGAATAATGACACTGACACTGGGGGTACAGGATACTGACACTGGGGGTACAGGATACTGACACTGGGGGTACAGGATACTGACACTGGGGGTAAAGGATACTGACACTGGGGGTACAGGATAATTACACTGACACTGGGGGTACAGGATAATGACACTGACACTGGGGATACAGGATAATGACACTGACACTGGGGGTACAGGATAATGACACTGACACTGGGGATACAGGATAATGACACTGACATTGGGGGTACAGGATAATGACACTGACACTGGGGGGTGCAGGATAAGACACTTGATATCAGAGAATGGGAAAGCTGAGAGCTGAGGACAAGATGGATATCAGACCATAGAAAAGATGGATGATGATAAGGAAAAGAGCCTCTTTACCTCAGCTCAGCACCCAGCTTTCCCTATCCCATCCCATGCTCTGACTGCTGCTATCCCTCTTTCCCTAATCCTTACTGATATATGGCTACTGTGTGGACTTCACTGACATCATGCAGCAGGGACTGGTGCACACACCCTGCACCCCCAAATCACACACACCCAGCACCCCCAAATTACACACACCCTGCACCCCCCAAATCACACACGGCACACACTCTTTTCCGAATATTATTATTATTATATTACCCCTCTCTCAAACACACTGAAATCGCATGTGCCGCACACCCTGTATCCCTTAACACCCCTTTGTCACAGTATGGACCCCCCCATATGCCACTCACCCTGCACCCCCCCATGTCCCACTCATCCCTCGTTTACCGGAAACTTCTTCCTCCGGCACATCATCCTCGGTCGGCAGTTCCTGCCCGGCTCCTACCACACGGTCACATGGGTATGAGTCATCGCAGGTCCTAGCAGATCCACCACTAGAATGCATTTTCTTCCTCTTGGATGGAGCTCCTGCTCTGCCCCTGCCGCGCTGCAGCTCATAAGCTCTGGGTGCCTCCAGGTCAGGAGTAGAGTTGAGCGCGGTTCGTGGTTCGTGGTTCTCCAGTTCGCGGCTCGAGTGATTTTGGGGCATGTTCTAGATCGAACTAGAACTCGAGCTTTTTGCAAAAGCTCGGTAGTTCTAGAAACGTTCGAGAACGGTTCTAGCAGCCAAAAAACAGCTAAATCATAGCTTGGTTTCTGCTGTAATAGTGTAAGTCACTCTGTGAATCAAACTATTATGACATTTCAGTGTATAGTGTGCGTGAACAGCGCCTTCAGATCACTGCTGTTTCTATAATGGCGATCGCCATTTTTTTTTTTTTTTTTTCTTGTCTTCCTTCCCTAAGTGCGCGCGTCTTGTGGGGCGGGCCAGCATGTCAGCCAATCCCAGACACACACACAGCTAAGTGGACTTTGAGCCAGAGAAGCAACGGCATGTGTGATAGGATCTGCATGTCACATGTCCCTGCATTATAAAACCGGACATTTTCTTCACGGACGCCATTATCTGCCTTCTGCGTCTTTGGTGTCAGACATCACTGTCGCAGCTCCGTCTTCCTGAGTCCTATAGCCGATACAGCTGTATGCGCTGCATACACAGCGTTAGACAGCTTAGGGAGAGCACTTTATAGCAGTCCTTTTAAGGGCTCCAACCGGCAGGGTCAGAGAGCCATAGGTGACAGGTCCTGCAAACAGCAACAGCGTCTGTGTAGCCCAGGTCAGGGATTTCCTACCTGCATTTCACCATTAGGAGGGAATAGAAAGGCAGGCTTCCATTCCTCTACCCAGAGCACCACAATCCTGCCACTGTACCCTCTTGTCCTCTGCACACTCCAACTGATAACTAAGCCATTATACTAGCAAACACTCAGTGTACCTAGTGGCATCCTATACGTGGCTATTGGACTTTGCTATAGTCCCACTAGTGCAAAGACATTTGCAGAGCGCGTCTGCCTGCATTGCACACTACAACTCATTCTAAACAAGCCATTATACTAGCAAACACTCAGTGTACCTAGTGGCATCCTATACGTGGCTATTGGACTTTGCTATAGTCCCACTAGTGCAAAGACATTTGCAGAGCGCGTCTGCCTGCATTGCACACTACAACTCATTCTAACCAAGCCATTATACTAGCAAACACTCAGTGTACCTAGTGGCATCCTATACGTGGCTATTGGACTTTGCTATAGTCCCACTAGTGCAAAGACATTTGCAGAGCGCGTCTGCCTGCATTGCACACTCCAACTCATTAAAACCAAGCCATTATACTAGCAAACACTCAGTGTACCTAGTGGCATCCTATACGTGGCTATTGGACTTTGCTATAGTCCCACTAGTGCAAAGACATTTGCATAGCGCGTCTGCCGGCATTGCACACTCAAACTCATTTTAACTAAGCCATTATACTAGCAAACACTCAGTGTACCTAGTGGCATCCTATACGTGGCTATTGGACTTTGCTATAGTCCCACTAGTGCAAAGACATTAGCAGAGCACATCTGCCTGCATTGCACACTACAACTCATTCTAACCAAGCCATTAGACTAGCAAACACTCAGTGTACCTAGTGGCATCCTATACGTGGCTATTGGACTTTGCTATAGTCCCACTAGTGCAAAGACATTTGCATAGCGCGTCTGCCTGCATTGCACACTCAAACTCATTTTAACTAAGCCATTATACTAGCAAACACTCAGTGTACCTAGTGGCATCCTATACGTGGCTATTGGACTTTGCTATAGTCCCACTAGTGCAAAGACATTAGCAGAGCACATCTGCCTGCATTGCACACTACAACTCATTCTAACCAAGCCATTATACTAGCAAACACTCAGTGTACCTAGTGGCATCCTATACGTGGCTATTGGACTTTGCTATAGTCCCACTAGTGCAAAGACATTTGCAGAGCGCGTCTGCCTGCATTGCACACTCCAACTCATTAAAACCAAGCCATTATACTAGCAAACACTCAGTGTACCTAGTGGCATCCTATACGTGGCTATTGGACTTTGCTATAGTCCCACTAGTGCAAAGACATTTGCATAGCGCGTCTGCCTGCATTGCACACTCAAACTCATTTTAACTAAGCCATTATACTAGCAAACACTCACTGTACCTAGTTGTATCCTAAACGTGGCTATTGTACTTTTGTCAATTCACAGTATTGGAACGTTATTTGCAGCACGTCTGCCTGCATTGCACACTCAAACTTTTTTAAACTCAGCCATTTATAGTAGCAAACACTCAGTGTACCTAGTTGTATCCTAAACGTGGCTATTGTACTTTTGTCTATTCACAGTATTGGAACGATATTTGCAGCACGTCTGCCTGCATTGCACACTCAAACTTTTTTAAACTCAGCCATTTATAGTAGCAAACACTCAGTGTACCTAGTTGTATCCTAAACGTGGCTATTGTACTTTTGTCAATTCACAGTATTGGAACGTTATTTGCAGCACGTCTGCCTGCATTGCACACTCAAACTTTTTTAAACTCAGCCATTTATAGTAGCAAACACTCAGTGTACCTAGTTGTATCCTAAACGTGGCTATTGTACTTTTGTCTATTCACACTACTGCAAATCTATGTGCAGCACCTCTGCATGACAACCTCGTGCTCTGTTTTTAATAAGCTATAATGATAGCACAAAATACTGCCATTTTGTGGCATCATAGAACTGGCTGTTGTATTCCATTAGTGCCCCACTGGTGACAAGCTATTTCTAGCACCTCTACATCACACCCTCATGCACATTTAGCTACGCTAATGTTATAGCAAACTCATGGAATTCATTGCTGCATTTCATAATTCGGAGGGATAGAAAGTCAGGCTTCCTTTAGCTTTTCCTTCTGTTCATAGACAGCATCTCCAAGACAAATTTCCCCTCCACGTCTAAGTGTGGAGAGGCAGCTAGTGCGCATGCGTGTGCCGATGTACCCCAGCTGCAGCATAATTACAGTGTTTCGCCTAGTGAGTATGCTCAGCCTGACTGTGCCATTCCTGACGCTAAGTCTTCATTTCGGGATACAGCGCATGCTCCCACACTAAGTGTGAAAAGCCTCTTTGTACAGGTGCTTGCATTCTGTGCCGGGTCTAAGTCCTGTTTTGTGCCTAGACACCATGCTAAAGCTGATAGTCTTTTTTCAGAGACTGTATTTCATGCTACTGAGCATGCTCAGGCACTTCCTGCATCAGAGACTAGGTCCGGTAATGAACTCTTTGGCCCTGGCCCTGATGTGGGGGTCCCATATAGACCACAGGGCATCAGGTGTCCTCCCAAATGGCTTGCAGAGGCCCACACCTATGACTTGTCACCGCATTATTGATGGTCAGACGATGACTGGTGAGGTGTTTGGGTCATGGCAGCCATGAGGTCATCATTGAAGTTGCGTTTCCAAATAGGACGCTAGTTATGCCACTCATGACGTGTCACTCTGCTTTTGTCTCCAGGAGGTGCATTGTGGTTCACCCTGGTTTGGGGCGGACCCAGGTTATAAAAGGGGCTGGAGCCAACAAGGAGGTGCGCAGTCTTCTATTATGCTCCGAAAGAGCACACCTCCATGTGTTGAACCCATTGCGGCTTTAGGCCAGAGGTAGGCAGGGATAGGGTGGTGGATGCAGGCCACCACCACAGTTGGTAACGCAGAACGGTTAAGACCAGCTCCTGTCCTAACAGTCCTGCTTGTGCAGCCCAGTGGCATTAACAGGCCTGCTGCTGCTGATGCGCCTGCTGTCCACAGGTGTGGCCCCTACGCACACGGTCAGCGTACTCAATGGCCCCTGTGTTGTTAACAGGGAGTTCCTGGGCTGGGTGGGCATGTGGACCCTGTGACGCTAACAGGGCTCACAGTCTCCAGATCCGAATGGCGTCTAACTCGGTTCAGGCTACTATTAGTTTCATAGCCACACAGCTCTGTATCCTCCACCAAACCTTCAAGTTGCCAACCTCTCCTTTTCCAACTGGGAGCACGGTGGACACTGACTGCTGAAGGTGATATATACCTTTCTCTTTCTTTTCTTATTAATTTTTGTTATATAGCGGTCACAGATTATATACCACTTTATCCAAATCTGCCAGTCCCACTGTAACAGATGTTGTTTCTTCAGCAAATGTTACAGTTGTTTAACCACCAAATCCACGGACCCAAATTTTTTTCCCCTTTCCAACACACCTGTTCCCCTTTCCAACAGCATCTGTCCTTTTTCAACTCATTTTGGGATATGACCAAAAGTGCAACTGTGCAGGGACACCGTACTCAACGCCATCTCAGCACAGCAGCCATCCCTCGGTCCCTCCGATGTGGACAAGTAAAAGACCATTTCCTCCTATCCATGACAAAGTGTTGAGATTCACTCTGTGCAGCACTGGTGTTTAGTGGAAAAGTAGATCTAAGATTGCGTACCACATTCTGCAGATACTCCTGTATACGTGCGTCTATTTCTATGGCAGGAATTAGTTCGCCAAATTTTGTCTTGTACCGGGGATCTAACAGTGTGGCAACCCAGTATTCAGGATTACTTCAAATTCATACAATCCGAGGGTCATGTAGGTAGTGCAGCAAGAAGGCGCTCATGTGTCTTGTGCATCCAGGAGGACCAAGTCCTTGGTGTGTTGGTGGCAGAGAGGTGAGAATCGTGCATCCTTCCTCTGCCCTCTACCCACAACCTCGCACAACCGAAATGTGAGCAAGCTCTCACTCATCTGCTGAGTCTTCCATGCCCATCGCCAGTTCGTCCTCCATTTCTTCATGGGCTCCTGCACTTTCATCAACACTTTTTGCTGATACTATGCGCCCTTGTTAATCCCTCTCCCTCACCATGACTGCCGCATAGGTGCCGCTGACCATCTGGACCTCGTAGATCTTGTTATCCCTTCCGCATATGACTCCTCCTGTACTTCCTCCCCTTCCTCTTGTCCCAACACCTGACTCCGAATAATAATTACAGTGTGCTCCATCATGTAGATGACCAGAATTGTCACGCTGAGAATGACATTGCCAGTGCTAAACATCTTCGTCGACATTTCAAAACTGTGTAGCAGGGTGCATAGGTCCTTGATCTGACACCACTCCAGCAGCGTGATCTGCACCACCTCTGGATCAACTTATCCCAGGCTATATGTCTTACCGTATTTCAGCAGGGCTCTGCGGTGCTGCCACACACGCTGCAACATGTGCAGATTCCAATTCCTGCGTGTCGGAACATCGCATTTACGGCGTTTAACTGCCAGACCCTAAGACTTCCGGAGTGATGAAAGTTGTTGAGCTGCTGTGTGCGCACGATGGAAGTGAGCACATAGCGAGCGTGCCCGCTGCACAAGGACATGTAGGCCGTGATGGTGTTTTAAAAATTGCTGGAGAATTCGGATCAACACGGGAGCCATAAAAGGCACGTGTGTCACATTGCCCTGAGGATGGCCCGCAGCCAGGTTTGCATCATTGCCGCACACGGCTGTTAAGTCACCAACGGAGTCCGCTCCGTCAATTTGTACTCCGGTCGCCAGGTGACAACGTGTTCCTTTCATGAATAGTGCTGATGATGGGAGAGTAGTCGATGCCAGCGGCGCAGGTGGACGCAGGTTATGCTCACCCACTGGGCTGCATTACCTTGACAGATGCAGAATCTCTGGCTGAATGTAGCTGGTGGGTATCTCACAGATGAAATACCATCATTCAGCTACAACCAATGGGAAGACACCACACCCTTTTTTATGCCCATCCTGTCTGCAGACCACTGCCAGACATAGCTATGAACCTCTGGTTAATTTTACCCCCAGTTCAGTTTTATGATTTTGTGTGCTTGTTACCTGACTACTTTTCCTGCTTGCTGTTTATGTACCTTGTTGGCCGATACGCATTTCACCTCTGCTTGTTTTCTGATTAAGTCCTGGCCGTCCCATTCTGTTCCTGTTCCTCAATTAATGTTTTGACCCTGCCTGACTACTATTCTCTGTAATAGCGGTGTGACTCACATTTCCCATACATTTCAAAGTAAAACTTTGACCGCCTGATGGCATTGAGCTCTGCTGCCAGCATAGTAAGGAGGTGTGTGGTAGTCCTTGTGCGCAGTTGCAAGGAAGGGTGGCCTGACCACACAGGGTTTGCGCAAAGGTAGAGGACCCACACGAGGTTGAAGAGGCAGAAGCAGTGTATTAACTTCTACATACAGAACAAGGATTGAAACAACTCGTGGGGACGGCAAGACTTGTACAGCAGACCCTTCTCCATCTCTCACCATAGTTTGCCAGTGCCCAGTCAGTGACATGTAATGACCCTGTCTATGCTTACTGGTCCAAGTATCTGTGTTGAAATGCACCCTGTCGCACACAGATTTTCTCAAGGAAGTGGTGATGTTGTGTGCGACATGCCGGTGTAGCGCGGGCATGCTTTTCTTGGAGAAGCAGTGGTGATTGGGCATCTGGTACTGGGGCACAGCGACAGACATAAGGTCTGTAAAATCCTGTGTGTCCACTACGCGTAAAGGCAGCATTTCGGTAGCCAACAGCTTACAGAGGGATAGAGTCAACCACTTAGCTTTGTCATGGGTCGCAGTAAGTGGCCTTTTATTTGACCACATCTGAGGGACAGAGATCTGGCTGCTGTCTGTAGACGGTGTTGAGTAGGGTGTCCCTGGAAAAATGCAGGTTTGTGAGAAAAGTGCAGGCGGAGACATGATGTTGGCTTCATCTTGCCTTCAGATCTGTTCATCTTGTATCATTTTTAAAAAACACAGCAAGCAAGGGTTACTCCAAGCGGAGTCTCCCTTTTTTTTCCAAAAATTGGGCCCCACACAGACACCTTATCAGTGGCAGCACTTGTGCCCTAGTTGCAAACAGGATGTTTTGATTTGCATCAAGCACATTCCAAATCCACAAGCATTTACTCTCCCCAGGATGACACAGGGGTAGTAAATTCCTTCTGGATCCATGACTTGTTCATTTTGATGAACGTCAGTCTGTCCACATTGTCACTGGACAGACGCGTGCGCTTATCTGTCAGCACACACCCAGCAGCACTGAAGACACGTTCAGAGACAACGCTGGCAGCTGGACACGACAAAATCTTCGAGGCGTAACTGGAGAGCTCTTGACATTTTTCTAGATTTGAAGCACAAAAGGAGCAAGGCTCCATTTGCAAAGTCATTGCATCGATGTTCATTTGGAGATACTCCTGTATCATCCTCTCCATCCGTTGACTATGTGTCAGACTTGTTGTCTCTGGTGGCCTTGCAAAGGAGGGTCTAAAAAAATTATGAAAAGATTCCATAAAATTGCTGTTACCAGCACCAGATACGGTCCTACTGGTACGGGTAGACTGTTGAAGATGACGAGGCCGTCCCATGTTTGTCAAGTTACAACTGGGAGAATCACTCCCTTCACCTGCACGGTTGTTTGGTGGAAAAGCCGAGCTAAGATCGAGTAACAGCTTCTGCTGATACTCCTGCATACGTGCGTCCCTTTCTATGGGTGGAATTATGTCACAAAATTTGGACTTGTCCCGGGGATCTAATAGTGTGGCAAGCCAGTAGTCATCATCACTTCTAATTTTGACAATACGAGGGTCATGTTGGAGGTAGTGCAACAAGAAGGCACTCATGTGTCTTGCGCAGCCATGCGCACCAAGTCCACGCTGTGTTTGTGGCATAGAGGTGCTAACCGTTCTTTCTTCCTCTGTCATCTCCCCCCAACCTCTTTCAACTGAAATTTGACCAAGGTCCCCCTCATCTGCTGAGTCTTCCATGTCCATGGACAGTTCGTCCTCCATATCTTCATGTCCTCCTGCACCTTCCTCAACATCTCACCTGCTACCATGCGCCCTTGTTGATCCCTGTCCCCCATGGTCCCATGCCTGCCGCGTTGGTGATGATGAACGTCTGGACCTTGGTGATGTTGTTGTGTCTTGCGCATATGAATCCTCCTGTAGTTCCTCCCCTTCCTGCTGTCCCACCCCCTGACTACGAATAGTGTTTAGCGTGTGCTCCAGCATGTAAATGACTGTAATCGTCATGCTGATAATGGCATTGTCAGCGCTAAACATATTCGTCGCCATGTCGAAACTGTGCAGAAGGGTGCATAGGTCCTTGATCTGAGATCACTCCATCAGGGTGATCTGCCCCACTTCTGCATCTCGTTGGCCCAGGCTATACATCATGACGTATTGCACCAGGGCTCGCCGGTGCTGCCACAGTCGCTGTAACATGTGGAGAGTTGAATTCCAGCGTGTCGCCACATCGCATTTCAGGCGATGAACCGGCAGGCCGAAAGACTTCTGTAGCGATGCAAGTCGCTCAGGTGCGGCGGTTGAACGGCGGAAGTGAGCACTGCAGACAGTTTCCGTGCCCTGGTCAGAAGGCCATCTAGGCCGGGATAGTGTGTTAAAAATTGCTGGACAACAAGGTTAAACACGTGAGCCATACAAGGCACGTGTGTCACCTTGCCCAGGCGAAGGGCCGCACCCAGGTTTGCAGCATTGTCGCACACGGCCTTACCAGGCTGCAGGTTGAGTGGAGACAACCATTTATCAAAATCAGTCTCCAGAGCTGCCCACAACTCAGTCGCTGTGTGACTCCTATTTCAAAGACATGTCAAGCTAAAGACCGCCTGATGCCGTTGCGCTCTGCTACCAGCATAGTAATGAGGGGTGCGTGATTCCTTCTGCGCAGTGAGAACGCTGGTGGCCTGACCAGGCAGGCTTGGGGCGGAGGTGGAGGACCCAGATGAGGTGGAGGATGCAGAAGCAGTGGCGGAACTTGGACAGACAGAGGATTGACACACAAGTCGTGGGGACGGCAAGACTTGTGCAGCAGACCCTTCACCATCTATCACCATAGTTACCCAGTGGCCAGTCAGCGACATGTAACGTCCCTGTCCATGCTTACTGGTCCAAGTATCGGTGGTGAAATGCACCCGTTCACACACAGAGTTTCTCAAGGAAGCGGTGATGTTGTGTGCGACATGCTGGTGTAGCGCGGGCACACCTTTCTTAGAGAAGTAGTGGCGACTAGGCATCTGGTACTGGGGCACAGCGACAGACATAAGGTCTCTAAAATCCTGTGTGTCCACTAGGCGGAAAGGCAGCATTTCTGTAGTCAACAGCTTACAGAGGGATAGAGTCAACCTCTTCGCTTTGTCATGGGTCGCAGGAAGTGGCCTTTTATTTGACCACATCTGAGGGACAGAGATCTGGCTGCTGTGTGTAGACGGTGTTGAGTCGGGTGTCCCTGGAAAAATGCAGCTTTGTGAGGAAAGTGCAGGCGGAGACATGATGTTGCCTTCATCCAAAGTTGGTGCTATCGATGTCTGAGAGAGCTGTACACACTCACTTGTTTCCCCTTCCAAACCAACTGACGACCTACCAAGCAAACTGCCTGTTGCGGTTACAGTGGTGGAAGTTGTGGGTGGAAAAACAGGTGTGACAGCTGTCCCCACAGTCCTAGAAGATGACGAGCGCGCGGATGCACTGGAAGGGGCAGGCGGTGGATGGTTCGCTCCGCTAGGCCGCATTGCAGCACGGTGAGCTTCCCATCGGGCCATATGATATTTATTCATGTGACGATTCATGGAAGAAGTTGTCAAACTGCTGAGGTTTTGACCTCTACTAAGAGAACCATGACAAATTTTACAGATCACATAATTTGGGCGATCTTTTTCTATGTCAAAAAAGGACCTGGCTAGGCAAGGCTTAGAGGCCATGCGACCTGTTGATCCACCCCGAATAATGCTCAGAGGCAGAGTGGTGGCTGAGGATGCAGTTGTAGACGTGCTACCAGTGCTCCGACTGTGTCCAGGAAGGCGCCAGGTTACTTCGACGTCGGTTGCATCCTCCTCCACCGCCTCTGTTGACCTCCTCGAGTGTCTGACTGTGGGTTGACAGTAGGTGTGATCTAGAACTTAATCATCAATTGTTGTGTTTGCACTCCCCTACCCCTCAGACCGAGTTTCTTCTTGCCCTGACCGAATATTTAAGTTGTCATCCCAATCGGGTATCTGCGTCTCATCTTCATCAGTATGTTCCTCATTGCCTATAACCACAGTTGTTGGAAAGGCAGCATTTTGGTAGCCAACAGTTTGCATATGATGAAAGTCAACCTCCAAGCCATTTCATGCCCTTCTAAAAGCATGTAAAACACAGCGAGGGGACTCCAACCACAGTCTCCCTCGTTGCCACTAACTGGGCCACACACACCCCACTTGACTGGCATCGGTTGAGCCCCCCTTTTGACAAAGAAAAAGATGCTTTGCATGAAGCACTCTCAAAAATACGCGTGCCTTTCCCGTCCCCTGGCTGACCCAGGGGAAGAAAAGTCCTCTGAGAGCCATGACTTGTTCATCTTGGTTCTTTTAGAGACACAGCGAGGGGACTCCAACCACAGTCTCCCTCGTTGCCACTAACTGGGCCACACACACCCCACTTGACTGGCATCGGTTGAGCCCCCTTTTGAAAAAGAAAAAGATGCTTTGCATGAAGCACTCTCAAAAATACGCGTGCCTTTCCCGTCCCCTGGCTGACCCAGGGGAAGAAAAGTCCTCTGAGAGCCATGACTTGTTCATCTTGGTTCTTTTAGAGACACAGCGAGGGGACTCCAACCACAGTCTCCCTCGTTGCCACTAACTGGGCCACACACACCCCACTTGACTGGCATCGGTTGAGCCCCCTTTTGAAAAAGAAAAAGATGCTTTGCATGAAGCACTCTCAAAAATACGCGTGCCTTTCCCGTCCCCTGGCTGACCCAGGGGAAGAAAAGTCCTCTGAGAGCCATGACTTGTTCATCTTGGTTCTTTTAGAGACACAGCGAGGGGACTCCAACCACAGTCTCCCTCGTTGCCACTAACTGGGCCACACACACCCCACTTGACTGGCATCGGTTGAGCACCCTTTTGACAAAGAAAAAGATGCTTTGCATGAAGCACTCTCAAAAATACGCGTGCCTTTCCCGTCCCCTGGCTGACCCAGGGGAAGAAAAGTCCTCTGAGAGCCATGACTTGTTCATCTTGGTTCTTTTAGAGACACAGCGAGGGGACTCCAACCACAGTCTCCCTCGTTGCCACTAACTGGGCCACACACACCCCACTTGACTGGCATCGGTTGAGCACCCTTTTGAAAAAGAAAAAGATGCTTTGCATGAAGCACTCTCAAAAATACGCGTGCCTTTCCCGTCCCCTGGCTGACCCAGGGGAAGAAAAGTCCTCTGAGAGCCATGACTTGTTCATCTTGGTTCTTTTAGAGACACAGCGAGGGGACTCCAACCACAGTCTCCCTCGTTGCCACTAACTGGGCCACACACACCCCACTTGACTGGCATCGGTTGAGCCCCCTTTTGAAAAAGAAAAAGATGCTTTGCATGAAGCACTCTCAAAAATACGCGTGCCTTTCCCGTCCCCTGGCTGACCCAGGGGAAGAAAAGTCCTCTGAGAGCCATGACTTGTTCATCTTGGTTCTTTTAGAGACACAGCGAGGGGACTCCAACCACAGTCTCCCTCGTTGCCACTAACTGGGCCACACACACCCCACTTGACTGTCATCGGTTGAGCCCCCCTTTTGACAAAGAAAAAGATGCTTTGCATGAAGCACTCTCAAAAATACGCGTGCCTTTCCCGTCCCCTGGCTGACCCAGGGGAAGAAAAGTCCTCTGAGAGCCATGACTTGTTCATCTTGGTTCTTTTAGAGACACAGCGAGGGGACTCCAACCACAGTCTCCCTCGTTGCCACTAACTGGGCCACACACACCCCACTTGACTGGCATCGGTTGAGCCCCCCTTTTGACAAAGAAAAAGATGCTTTGCATGAAGCACTCTCAAAAATACGCGTGCCTTTCCCGTCCCCTGGCTGACCCAGGGGAAGAAAAGTCCTCTGAGAGCCATGACTTGTTCATCTTGGTTCTTTTAGAGACACAGCGAGGGGACTCCAACCACAGTCTCCCTCGTTGCCACTAACTGGGCCACACACACCCCACTTGACTGTCATCGGTTGAGCCCCCCTTTTGACAAAGAAAAAGATGCTTTGCATGAAGCACTCTCAAAAATACGCGTGCCTTTCCCGTCCCCTGGCTGACCCAGGGGAAGAAAAGTCCTCTGAGAGCCATGACTTGTTCATCTTGGTTCTTTTAGAGACACAGCGAGGGGACTCCAACCACAGTCTCCCTCGTTGCCACTAACTGGGCCACACACACCCCACTTGACTGGCATCGGTTGAGCCCCCTTTTGAAAAAGAAAAAGATGCTTTGCATGAAGCACTCTCAAAAATACGCGTGCCTTTCCCGTCCCCTGGCTGACCCAGGGGAAGAAAAGTCCTCTGAGAGCCATGACTTGTTCATCTTGGTTCTTTTAGAGACACAGCGAGGGGACTCCAACCACAGTCTCCCTCGTTGCCACTAACTGGGCCACACACACCCCACTTGACTGTCATCGGTTGAGCCCCCCTTTTGACAAAGAAAAAGATGCTTTGCATGAAGCACTCTCAAAAATACGCGTGCCTTTCCCGTCCCCTGGCTGACCCAGGGGAAGAAAAGTCCTCTGAGAGCCATGACTTGTTCATCTTGGTTCTTTTAGAGACACAGCGAGGGGACTCCAACCACAGTCTCCCTCGTTGCCACTAACTGGGCCACACACACCCCACTTGACTGGCATCGGTTGAGCCCCCCTTTTGACAAAGAAAAAGATGCTTTGCATGAAGCACTCTCAAAAATACGCGTGCCTTTCCCGTCCCCTGGCTGACCCAGGGGAAGAAAAGTCCTCTGAGAGCCATGACTTGTTCATCTTGGTTCTTTTAGAGACACAGCGAGGGGACTCCAACCACAGTCTCCCTCGTTGCCACTAACTGGGCCACACACACCCCACTTGACTGTCATCGGTTGAGCCCCCCTTTTGACAAAGAAAAAGATGCTTTGCATGAAGCACTCTCAAAAATACGCGTGCCTTTCCCGTCCCCTGGCTGACCCAGGGGAAGAAAAGTCCTCTGAGAGCCATGACTTGTTCATCTTGGTTCTTTTAGAGACACAGCGAGGGGACTCCAACCACAGTCTCCCTCGTTGCCACTAACTGGGCCACACACACCCCACTTGACTGGCATCGGTTGAGCCCCCCTTTTGACAAAGAAAAAGATGCTTTGCATGAAGCACTCTCAAAAATACGCGTGCCTTTCCCGTCCCCTGGCTGACCCAGGGGAAGAAAAGTCCTCTGAGAGCCATGACTTGTTCATCTTGGTTCTTTTAGAGACACAGCGAGGGGACTCCAACCACAGTCTCCCTCGTTGCCACTAACTGGGCCACACACACCCCACTTGACTGGCATCGGTTGAGCCCCCTTTTGAAAAAGAAAAAGATGCTTTGCATGAAGCACTCTCAAAAATACGCGTGCCTTTCCCGTCCCCTGGCTGACCCAGGGGAAGAAAAGTCCTCTGAGAGCCATGACTTGTTCATCTTGGTTCTTTTAGAGACACAGCGAGGGGACTCCAACCACAGTCTCCCTCGTTGCCACTAACTGGGCCACACACACCCCACTTGACTGGCATCGGTTGAGCACCCTTTTGAAAAAGAAAAAGATGCTTTGCATGAAGCACTCTCAAAAATACGCGTGCCTTTCCCGTCCCCTGGCTGACCCAGGGGAAGAAAAGTCCTCTGAGAGCCATGACTTGTTCATCTTGGTTCTTTTAGAGACACAGCGAGGGGACTCCAACCACAGTCTCCCTCGTTGCCACTAACTGGGCCACACACACCCCACTTGACTGGCATCGGTTGAGCCCCCCTTTTGACAAAGAAAAAGATGCTTTGCATGAAGCACTCTCAAAAATACGCGTGCCTTTCCCGTCCCCTGGCTGACCCAGGGGAAGAAAAGTCCTCTGAGAGCCATGACTTGTTCATCTTGGTTCTTTTAGAGACACAGCGAGGGGACTCCAACCACAGTCTCCCTCGTTGCCACTAACTGGGCCACACACACCCCACTTGACTGGCATCGGTTGAGCCCCCTTTTGAAAAAGAAAAAGATGCTTTGCATGAAGCACTCTCAAAAATACGCGTGCCTTTCCCGTCCCCTGGCTGACCCAGGGGAAGAAAAGTCCTCTGAGAGCCATGACTTGTTCATCTTGGTTCTTTTAGAGACACAGCGAGGGGACTCCAACCACAGTCTCCCTCGTTGCCACTAACTGGGCCACACACACCCCACTTGACTGGCATCGGTTGAGCACCCTTTTGAAAAAGAAAAAGATGCTTTGCATGAAGCACTCTCAAAAATACGCGTGCCTTTCCCGTCCCCTGGCTGACCCAGGGGAAGAAAAGTCCTCTGAGAGCCATGACTTGTTCATCTTGGTTCTTTTAGAGACACAGCGAGGGGACTCCAACCACAGTCTCCCTCGTTGCCACTAACTGGGCCACACACACCCCACTTGACTGGCATCGGTTGAGCCCCCCTTTTGACAAAGAAAAAGATGCTTTGCATGAAGCACTCTCAAAAATACGCGTGCCTTTCCCGTCCCCTGGCTGACCCAGGGGAAGAAAAGTCCTCTGAGAGCCATGACTTGTTCATCTTGGTTCTTTTAGAGACACAGCGAGGGGACTCCAACCACAGTCTCCCTCGTTGCCACTAACTGGGCCACACACACCCCACTTGACTGGCATCGGTTGAGCCCCCTTTTGAAAAAGAAAAAGATGCTTTGCATGAAGCACTCTCAAAAATACGCGTGCCTTTCCCGTCCCCTGGCTGACCCAGGGGAAGAAAAGTCCTCTGAGAGCCATGACTTGTTCATCTTGGTTCTTTTAGAGACACAGCGAGGGGACTACAACCACAGTCTCCCTCGTTGCCACTAACTGGGCCACACACACCCCACTTGACTGGCATCGGTTGAGCACCCTTTTGAAAAAGAAAAAGATGCTTTGCATGAAGCACTCTCAAAAATACGCGTGCCTTTCCCGTCCCCTGGCTGACCCAGGGGAAGAAAAGTCCTCTGAGAGCCATGACTTGTTCATCTTGGTTCTTTTAGAGACACAGCGAGGGGACTCCAACCACAGTCTCCCTCGTTGCCACTAACTGGGCCACACACACCCCACTTGACTGGCATCAGTTGACCCCCCCTTTTGACAAAGAAAAAGATGCTTTGCATGAAGCACTCTCAAAAATACGCGTGCCTTTCCCGTCCCCTGGCTGACCCAGGGGAAGAAAAGTCCTCTGAGAGCCATGACTTGTTCATCTTGGTTCTTTTAGAGACACAGCGAGGGGACTCCAACCACAGTCTCCCTCGTTGCCACTAACTGGGCCACACACACCCCACTTGACTGGCATCGGTTGAGCCCCCTTTTGAAAAAGAAAAAGATGCTTTGCATGAAGCACTCTCAAAAATACGCGTGCCTTTCCCGTCCCCTGGCTGACCCAGGGGAAGAAAAGTCCTCTGAGAGCCATGACTTGTTCATCTTGGTTCTTTTAGAGACACAGCGAGGGGACTCCAACCACAGTCTCCCTCGTTGCCACTAACTGGGCCACACACACCCCACTTGACTGGCATCGGTTGAGCACCCTTTTGACAAAGAAAAAGATGCTTTGCATGAAGCACTCTCAAAAATACGCGTGCCTTTCCCGTCCCCTGGCTGACCCAGGGGAAGAAAAGTCCTCTGAGAGCCATGACTTGTTCATCTTGGTTCTTTTAGAGACACAGCGAGGGGACTCCAACCACAGTCTCCCTCGTTGCCACTAACTGGGCCACACACACCCCACTTGACTGGCATCGATTGAGCACCCTTTTGAAAAAGAAAAAGATGCTTTGCATGAAGCACTCTCAAAAATACGCGTGCCTTTCCCGTCCCCTGGCTGACCCAGGGGAAGAAAAGTCCTCTGAGAGCCATGACTTGTTCATCTTGGTTCTTTTAGAGACACAGCGAGGGGACTCCAACCACAGTCTCCCTCGTTGCCACTAACTGGGCCACACACACCCCACTTGACTGTCATCGGTTGAGCCCCCCTTTTGACAAAGAAAAAGATGCTTTGCATGAAGCACTCTCAAAAATACGCGTGCCTTTCGCCTCCCCTGGCTGACCCAGGGGAAGAAAAGTCCTCTGAGAGCCAGGTCCACATTGTCAGTGGACAGACACGTGTGCTTATCTGCCAGCAGACCCCCAGCAGCACTGAAGACAGGTTCCGAGAGAACGCTGGCTGCAGGACACGACAAGATCCTCAAGGCGTACGTGGCGAGCTCAGGCAATTTATCCAGATTGGAAGCCTAAAATGAGCAGGGCTCAAGTTGCACAATAATGGAATCGATGTTTCTTTGCATATACTCATATATCTGTGTGTCTCCCTCTTTTTCCTTGTCCAGCTGTTTTGTTTTCACATGAGTATATGTCCTTGTCACTTTCCCATGTGTTTGTGTTATGTTGTGAGTTGTTTGTCACCTTTTGGACACCTTTCAGGGTGTTTTCTAGGTGTTTTACTGTGTTTGTGATTGCCTGCCATTGTTTCCTATGGGCTCGAGTTCGGTTCGTCGAACGTTCGACGAGCCGAACTCGAGCCAGACCCCCCGTTCGGCGAACCGCCTCGAGCCGAACCGGGACCGGTTCGCTCATCTCTAGTCAGGAGCGCACACCCTGTGTAGCTACTGGCGCTATCATCTGACTGCCTGCATAAAATATTATCACCCGCAGTGGCGTCTGGCGAGCCCTGTCCGCAGGTCATTGTAATACACCCTGCAGGCTGCCGGAGACAGCATAGATTACAGACAAGGTCGGGGCCTACCAGGGGTTTCCCCGCTACCCAGCCACGCCAGACCGATGCTGGATGATGTTATCTACCTTGACCTTGATGTTTACCTCTAATCTAGTTAGTTTTTATGGGCTCTTTAGTTAACATTTGTATTGTCTGTCTCTTCAATTTGTCAGCAACATACCTCTTCAGGCTACACCCTGAAGTTGACTACAGTCCCTTACACAATAAAATTCTGAATAATATGTGCAACTGTAGTAACAGGAGCATCTAGCTGTCTTTAGATGCTCTTATAGCCTTTACCGTTAAATAGAACCAGTCACCAGCTTTGTCCCCTATAAGCTGCGGCCACCACCAGTAAGCTCTTATATACATCATTTTAGAATGCTGTATGTAAGTGCCCAAGCCGATCTGTATAACATAAAAAACAGGTTTTATTATACTAACCTGCAGGGCGGTCCAGGCCGATGGGCTTCAGTGAGCTCAGTCTGGTGCTTCCTATCGTTTTGCATTCACCTTCCTCCTTCCCTGCTCCATGTGGATGATGCATCCTACGTCATCCACACAGATTTCTGCATTTTGCTCCTGTGCACGCACACTTCTCTGTTCCCTGCTACAGGCATAGCTAAGTACTGTAGGAGCAGGAATAGGTCAAAGAACATGCCCAATTGCACTACAATACTTTAATCTGCCCTCAGCAGGGCAGAGTGAAGTGCGTTTGTGCAGAAGCGCAATGAGGGACTCTGTGTAGATGACGTAGGACACATCAGTCACATGGAGCAGGAGAAAAGGCCAGTGATCACGAGATGATAGGAGGTGTAGGACTGAAACTAGTGACGCTCATCGGACCGGACTGCCCCGCCCCGCCCCACAGAAGAGTATAATAAAAGCTGTTTTTTATGTTATACAGATCGGCTTGGGCCACTTATATACAACATTCTAAAATGCTGTATATAATGTCACATAGATGGTGGCCGCGAGGCAAGAATCTGGTGATATGTTCCCTTTAACATCTTTGTCTATATTTTTCATTCTAATCTCCTAGAACATCTTTCCCCTTAGTTTTCTGTGGTTCATGTTCAGTATGGTACACACGACACCAAACAGCACAGTAACTACTTTTCACTCTTTTAATATGCAGACTGACGGATTACAAGTTTGTAGACACCTGTTATGCTAAATACAAGGCACACCTTAGTTTAACGTTTCCCTATGATCACACTATTTTCAGTCTTTTCTACAGTTATCATCATTTTTTTGTCCAAGCTATTCTCATTTTTTTTTTTTTTTTGCTGAGCGACAATTAAAACGCAAAGTCTGATGTTCAATAGTTGATATTTAGTAAATTTAATTGATATTCAGTACGTACATTTTAATTAAAAATTACTTTTGCCATATTCAAGTTTTCAGTGGCCATTGTCAGTTTTTCTTTAATAGAAGGGTACCAACAATTTTGTGCAAGTCTGTTCATATACTGTATATACAGTATAAAGGGGTATAGCCTAGAAAAAACATGTTCTCAAAGTAATACTATTTAATTCAACATAGTAACCTTTTTCTATTCATTTGGAAAAATAAAATGTTGTCCTGTTCTGCAAATCACGACTGCACATCATCAATTGCTATCAAATTTGTTGTAAATTTTCATCCTTTCAACTATTTTTTTAATTTCTGAAATAGATAATAATCAGATAGGGCCAAATCAGGAAAAATAGAATATGATTAACAATTTTAAATCTAATTTGAGCCTGTAGGGCATTACTCTTATGGCTTTGGAAAGTTTTTACTGATGTTCCAATCTTTGCCTGAAATGGTTATGTTTTCTTAACCACAATTTCAATATCATAAAACCTTTTCTGCTGAAACTTGTCAAAGATAATACATGTTTCCATAGCACTGAGATTTATCACTACCACCTCATACCTACAAATAGCACATTGTATATACCTCATAGTCTTCATAATATGGAGAAAGAAGCACTTTTATTTAATAAGATATATTACAAAGTTGTTTCATTTCATATGTACTATTGATTTATGAGACAAAAATTAAAATATCATAGTATCATAGTATCATAGTTTTTAAGGTTGAAGGGAGACTCTAAGGGCGGCTTTGCACACTACGACATCGCAGGTGCGATGTCGGTGGGGTCAAATTGAAAGTGACGCACATCCGGCATCGCATGCGACATCGCAGTGTGTAAAGCCTTGATGATACGATTAACGAACGCAAAATCGTCGTAATCGTATCATCGTTGCAGCGTCGGCGTAATCCATAATTACGCTGACGCGACGGTCCGATGTTGTTCCTCGCTCCTGCGGCAGCACACATCGCTGTGTGTGAAGCCGCAGGAGCGAGGAACATCTCCTACCGGCGTCACTGCAGCTTCCGTAGGATATGCGGAAGGAAGGAGCTGGGCAGGATGTTTACATCCTGCTCATCTCCGCCCCTCCGCTCCTATTGGCCGCCTGCCGTGTGACGTCGCTGTGACGCCGCATGACCCGCCCCCTTAGGAAGGAGGCGGGTCGCCGGCCAGAGCGACGGTCGCAGGGCAGGTGAGTGCGTGTGAAGCTGGCGTAGCGATAGTTTTCGCTATGCCAGCTATCACACGATATCGTACCTGCGACGGGGGCGGGCACTATCGCGTGCGACATCGCAGCATCGGCCTGCGATGTCGCAACGTGCAAAGCCCGCCTAAGTCCATCTAGTTCAACCTGTAGCCTAACATGTTGATCCAGAGGAAGGCTTTTGCCAATGTGGCAAACAAGCTCCAATGGGGAAAAAATTTCCTTCCTGACTCCACATACTGCAATCAGACTAGTTCCCTGGATCAACACCCTGTCATAAAATCTAATATACATAACTGGTAATATTAAATTTTTCAAGAAAGGCGTCCAGGCTCTGCTTAAATGTTAGTAGTGAATCACTCATTACAACATCATGCGGCAGAGAGTTCCACAGTCTCACTGCTCGCACAGTAAAGAATCCTCGTCTGTGATTATGATTAAACCTTCTTTCCTCAAGACGTAGCGGATGCCCCCGTGTTCCAGTCGCAGGCCTAGGTGTAAAAAGATCTTTGGAAAGGTCTCTGTACTGTCCCCTCATATATTTATACATCGTGATTAGATGCCCCCTAAGCCTTCGTTTTTCCAAACTAAATAACCCCAAGTTTAATAACCTGTCTTGGTATTGCAGCCCACCCATTCCTCTAATAACCTTGGTCGCTCTTCTCTGCACCCTCTCCAGTTCAGCTATGTCCTTCTTATATATCGGTGACCAGAATTGTACACAGTATTCGAAGTGTGGTCGCACTAGTGACTTGTACACAGGTAGAACTATATTTTTTTCATGAACACTTATACCTCTTTTAATACATCCCATTATTTTATTAGCCCTGGCAGCAGTTGCCTGACACTGTCCACTAAAGTGAAGTTTACCATCCACCCATACACCCAAGTCTTTTTCTGTGTCTGTTTTACCCAGTGTTCTACAATTAAGTACATAATCATAAATGTTATTTCCTCTACCCAAGTGCATGACCTTACATTTATCTATATTAAACTTCAATTGCCACTTCTCAGCCCAATCCTCCAATTTACATAAATCTCCCTGTAATATAAAATTATCCTCCTCTGTATTGATTACCCTGCAGAGTTTAGTATCATCTGCAAATATTGAAATTCTACTCCGAATGCCCCCAACAAGGTCATTTATAAATATGTTGAAAAGAAGCGGGCCCAATACTGACCCCTGTGGTACCCCACTATGAACTGAGACCCAGTCCGAGTACGTACCATTAATAACCACCCTTTGTTTCCTATCACTGAGCCAGTTTTTAACCCAGTTACACATATTTTCCCCTATCCCCATTATTATCATTATGTACCAACCTTTTGTGTGGCACCGTATCAAAAGCTTTTGAAAAGTCCATATACACAACATCCACTGCATTTTCCTGGTCCAGGCTTGAACTTACCTCTTCATAGAAACTGATCAAATTAGTTTGACAGGATCGATCCCTCATAAACCCATGTTGATACTCTGTCATAAGGTTATTTTTCTTGAGATACTCCAGTATAGCATCTCTCAAGAAACCCTCAAGGATTTTACCAACCGTAGAGGTTAAACTTACCGGCCTATAATTTCCCGGCTCAGTTTTTGTCCCCTTTTTGAATATTGGCACCACATTTGCTATGCGCCAGTCCTGCGGTACCGACCCTGTTATTAAGGAATCTGAGAAGATTAAAAATAATGGTCTATCTATCACAGAACTCAATTCCTGTAGTACTCTGGGGTGTATGCCATCCGGGACCAGAGATTTGTCAACCTTAGTGATTTCGAGGCGGCGGCGTACTGCCTGCTGGGTTAAGCAGGTAATATTCAAGGGTAAATTTATGGTATCACTGGTCATGTCATCTGCCATGGCATTTTCTTGTATAAAAACCGTAGAAAAAAAGTCATTCAGCAGGTTAGCTTTACCCTCATCCCCTTCCACCATTTCACCAAGACTATTTTTAAGGGGGCCAACACTATCGCTTTTCAGTTTTTTACTGTTTATGTAGTTAAAGAATATTTTAGGATTATTTTTACTTTCTGTCACAATGAGTCTCTCTGTCTCAAACTTAGCTAACTTAATTTGCTTTTTACATATTTTATTTAATTTTCTATAATTATATAATGCCTCATCACTACCTACCCTCTTTAATTATTTTAAGGCTTTCTGTTTTTCTTTTATTGCTTCCCTTACAGCTCTATTTAGCCATAGGGGTTTCCTCCTATTTCTAGCATGTTTGTTCCCATAGGGTATATTTTCTGCACAAGCCCTATTCAGGATGCTCATAAAAGTCTCCCATTTGCTTTGTGTACTTTTATTACTTACTACATCATCCCAGTTTATTGCACTAAGATCATCTCTCAACCGTTTAAAATTTGCTTTCCTGAAGTTTAGTGTCCTTGTAGCCCCTCTACTAGACATCTTATTAAAGAATACATGAAAACTTATTATTTTGTGATCACTATTCCCCAAGTAACCCCCAACTTGTATATTTGATATGCGGTCTGGCCTATTGGTTAGTACAAGGTCTAGTAGTGCTCCCCCTCTTGTGGGGTCCTGTACCAATTGTGAAAGGTAATTATCTTTCATTGTTATCAAAAATCTATTTCCTTTGCTGGAACTGCAAGTTTCTGTTCCCCAATTTATATCAGGATAGTTAAAGTCCCCCATAATAATTACCTCTCCGAGACTCGCTGCTTTATCAATTTGCTTTATGAGGAGATTCTCTACCTCTTCCATAATATTCGGCGATATTAAATGATAGTTTAAATCTCTCACATTGAACATGCGGTCTTATCTTGCAACAGCGTGAGCTGAAGAAGCTGAACAGATTTCTGTGAAATGATTTTGCACATCTTGTATTTTATTCATTAACCCCTTCACGACCGGCCGATTTTTCGCTTTCCGTTTTTTTTTTTCGCCATTCTTTTTCTGAGAGACGTAACTTTTTTATTTTTCAGTCAATATGGTCATGTGAGGGCTCATTTTTTGCGGAACGAGCTGTACTTTTAAATGAAACCATCAGTTTTCCCATATAGTGTACTAGAAAATGGCAAAAAAATTCCAAATGCTGAAAAATTGCAAAAAAAGTGCGATAGCACTATGGTTTTTGAGATATTTTATTCACTGTGTTCACTATATGGTAACACTGATGTGTGGGTGTGATGCCTCAGGTCAGTGCGAGTTCGTAGACACCAAACATGTATAGGTTTACTTTTATATAAGGGGTTAAAAAAAAATCGGAAGTTTGTCCGAAAAAAGTGGCGCACGTTTTACGCCATATTCCGTGACCCGTAGCGTTCTCATTTTTCGGGATCTTAGGCTCAATGACGGCTTATTTTTTGCGTCTCGAGCTGACGTTTTTAACGGTACCATTTTTGCGCAGATGCTACGTTTTGATCGCCTCTTATTGCATTTTGCGCGAAAGTTGTGGCGACAAAAAAACGTCGTTTTGGCGTTTGAAATTTTTTTGCCGCTACGCCGTTTACTGATCAGATTAATTGATTTTATATTTTGATAGATTGGGCGTTTCTGAACGCGGCGATACCAAATGTGTGTATATTTTTTATTTTTTTAACCCTTTAATTTTCAATGGGGCGAATGGGGGGTGATTTGAACTTTTAGGTTTTTTTGTTTTTTTTTAATTTTTTAAAACTTATTTTTTAACTTTTTTTTTTTATTTTACTAGTCCCCCTAGGGGGCTATTGCGATCAGCATTCCGATCGCTCTGCAGTATCTGCTGATCACAGCTGCAAGGCTGTAAACAGCACATACGCTCTCTTTCTCTTTTGCTGTGCCCCGGGCACAGCGAAAGTGAAACTAAGTCAGGTGTAGTACAGGAGTCATCACATGACCCTGTGCTACCATGACAACTATCGGGAGTCACGTGATCGCGTCACGTGACTTCCAGTTTCGGCGGTAAGTAAAAACTTTACCGCGATCGCGCTTATAATGGCGCTGTCATGTATTGACAGCGCCATCTAAGGGGTTAATCGGCACGAGCAGATAACGATTCTGCTCGTGCCTAGCAGGCACACATCTCAGCTGTGAAAATCAGCTGAGATGTGTGCCGATCGCGGCATGCTGCCGCCGGAGGACCGCGGGCAGTAAGATTATGTCATTTAGGACGTAATTTTACGGCCCGCGGTCGTTAAGGGGTTAAAATCCCTGCTTATTCTGCGCATAGCAATCAAGGGGCTATCCTAATCAGTGACTGACAGCTATCTCTGTATGCAGACCTAGAACATGAAGGCTGTCAGACACTGATTCGGACCACCCACTGGACTGCTAAGGCTGCTTTCACACTACTTTTTTTAACATCCGTCATGAACGTTTTTTTAACGCAAAAACAGATCCAGTGCAAATGCGTTTTCATTTCAGTGCATTTGCAATGGACTCGCGTCCACATGCGTTCACCTGCATTTGCGTGCGTTATAGTAAGGATCCAGCAACTTGCAGTTTTTTAACTGTTTTCAACAAGCTCTACTTGTAGCGTTTTTGAGCTGCGTCCAAATACTGCAAATTGCTGGATCCTGACTACACAGCATGCAAACTCAGTTGAACGCTGGCATGCTGATAGACAGGATCCTGCTTGCTCTACTGAGCATGCCCAGAAACCAGCCTCGCGTGATCAGTCCCTCTCTCCCCCCCCTCCCTCTCTCCCCACCTCCCTCCCTCTCTCTCCCCTGCCTGAGAGCGGAGGACACTCGTAACCAAGGTAAACATCGGGTAACCACGGTCTTAGTTACCCGATGTTTATCTTGGTTACATGTGCAGGGAGCAGGCAGCCGGCTCCTAGTAGCTGCAGACGCTCGTAACCAAGGTAAACATCGGGTAACCACGGTCTTAGTTACCCGATGTTTACGTTGGTTACGTGTGCAGGGAACCGGCTCCTAGCAGCTGCAGAGACTCGTAACCAATGTAAATATCGGGTATCCAAGAAAGTTACCCGATGTTTACCTTGGTTACGAGCCTGCACAGCTGTCAGAAGCTGGCTCCCAGTCTTTCACGTTCAGTTCCCCTCACTCCCGATCATATGACTCCAATGGCCGCCCATAAACTTAAAGTGACAGGATCCTGCAAAATAACACATGCGTTTGCATGCATTTTTTTGCTGTAAAAGCAGGATCCGCTTTTGCAGCAAAAAAAACGTTCATGACACATGTTAAAAAAATGTAGCGTGAAAGCAGCCTAAGCCAAATATGAGCTGTACTGGATATCTTCCCACAAACCTGCAGCCATGGCCAAAAGTGTTGGCACCCCTGGAATTGTTCCAGAAAATAAAGTTTTTCTCCCAGAAAATTATTGCAATGACACATTTTGTTATACACATTTATTTCCTTTGTGTGCATTGGAACAAGACAAATAAAATTGAGAAAAAAATGCAAATTGGGCAAACTTTTACACCTAACTCCAAAAATGGTCCAGACAAAAATGTTGGCACCTTTCCAAAATTATGGGTAAACTAGTTTGTTTCAAGCATGTGATGCTTATTCAAATTCACCTGTGGAAAGCCACAGGTGTGGGCAATATGAAAATCACACTTGGAACCAGATAAAAAGAGGAGACGTTGACTCAGTATTTGCATTGTGTATCCATGTATACCACGCTAAGCATAGAGAACAGAAAGAGAAGAAGAGAACTATCTGATGACTTGAGATCCAAAATGGTTGGAAAATATCAACAGTCTCAAGGTTACAAGTCCATCTCCAGAGATCTGAAGTCTTTTGTTTACGGAGCACTACATAATCAAGAAGTTTACAACCCATGGCACTGTAGCTAATCTCCCTCGACGTGGACGGTAGAGAGAAATTGAAGAAAGGTTGCAATGCAGGATAGTCCAGATGGTGGATGAACAGCCCCAATCAAGTTCCAAAGAAATGCAACTGTCCAGCAGGCTCAGGGTGCATCAGTGTCACAACAACTATCAACATTTGGATGAAATGAAAGGCTATGGCAGGAGTCCCAGGAAGACCAAACTGCTGACACAGAGACATATGAAGCTAGCCTACAGTTTGCCAAAATATATGCGAGTAATCCAAAATCCTTCTGGGAAAGCATTTTGTGGACAGATGAGACCAAGATTTAGCTTTTTTGGTAAAGCACATTATTGTATTGTTTATTGAAAATGGAATGAGGTCTACAAAAAAATATAACACAGTACCTACAGTAAAATATTGGGGAGGTTCAAAGATTTTTTGGGGTTGATTTGCTGCGTCTGACATTTAGTGCCTTGACTACACAAGGCATCATGAAATCTAAATATTACCAAAGGATTGTAGTGCCCAGTGTCAGAAAGATGGGTTTGTGTTCTAGGTCATAGGTCTTCCAACGGGACAATGACTCCAAACATACTGTACTTCAAAAGCCCTCAGAAATGGATGGCAACAGCGCAAGAGAGTTCTGAAGTGGCCAGCAATGAAAATGGATCTAAATCCCATTAAACATCTCTGGGGAGATCTTAAAATTGCTGTTGGGAGAAGGCATCCTTCAAATATGAGAGACGTGGAGCAGTTTGCAAAAGGAGAGTGGTCAATAATTCCAGATGAAAGGTGTAAGAAGCTTGCTGATGGTTATAGGAAGAGATTGATTGCAGTTATTTATTCCAAAGGAATGTGCAACCAAATATTAAGTTGAGGGTGCCAACAATTTTGTCCTGCCCATTTTTGGAGTGTGAAATTATGTCCAATTTGCCTTTTTTATTTATCTATTTATTTTTGTGTTATTCCAATACACACAAATGAAATAAACATGTGTATGACAAAATATGTGTAATTGCAATAATTTTCTGGAAGAAATACTTTAGTTTTTGAAACAACTTCAAGGGTGCCAACACTTTCGGCCATGACTGTGTATATTAATATTCTTAGCTTCTCCTGCTGTATGACATGCCACCATAGATGTTACTGTATTTCCAAGCTGACAGGTTATTTTTAGGCTGAAGCTACATGGTGTCTTTGGCCACAGCACAGGTAGCAAGGCTTAAGATTGCTACTGTATGTGCTAATGCTACATTGCATCCTATTGTAGGTGAATGGGGTTCCATTGCAACCACTAGAGTACTGCACCAAGTAAACCACGAAAAGTCATAACCAGACAGATTTTTTGCCTCTCGCTTGTCGCATTTGGGGTAAGCTAAGGCTCACAATCTTACCCTGTTCACCTGTATTAAGCTGCAATAAAACATAATCATACAGCGATCTTTGGCCAAAGTCGTCATGTTGCCCCAGTCTTACAGCAATACTCCATGCACTATGTTATACCTTGTGCAGAACCTGAAGGTGCATGACTCAAACTTTCTCATTTTGGTATTACTTGAATTACCAGCAGCAAATCGCCTGATTATGCAAGTAATCTAGTTTTAACACTAGAACTACTGGACTCGTGACACCTATATAGAAATACATGGTGCAAAGTAGTCAAAATGACTACCTCAGTAGTTCTAGTGTTAAAATGTTCCTTGTGGTCCTACCTTTACCCCTTAACTACATTTGATGTACCTATATGTCATGGTCGGGAAGGGGTTCCCTACCTATGATTTAAAGTAACATGATCATCATTGTTGTCCATATCATATGTCTGTCCACACGAAAGCCCCACCGCCACCTGGGCAATTTGATTCACATTGTTGGCTTCAGCAACCCACTCCTCCACACAATGACATACATGCCGTCTGCCTTGTACAGTGAAAACTGGGATTCATCCATGAAGAGAACAACTCTCCAACATGCCAGATGCCATCGAATGCTAGAATTTTCCCACTCATATCAGTTATGCAGACCGCAAAGAGGACAAGTATGCAGATGAGCTTCCCTGAGACAGTTTCTGGCAGTTTGTGCAGAAATCCTTTGGTTATGGAAACCGATTACTGAAGAAGTTGTCAGTGTGGCTGGTCTCAGATGATTTTGGAGGTAAAGATGCTGGATGTGGAGGTCCTGGGCTGTTGTGGTTACACGTGGTCTGCGGCTGTGAGTTCGGCTGGATGTACTACCAAATTCTTTGAAATACCTTTGGAGACAGCTTATGGTAGAGAAATGAACATTCTTTTCATGGGCAACAGTTCTGGTGGACATTCCTGCAGCCAACAGGCCAACGGCACACCCCCGCAATATCTTTGTCATTGTGCTGTGTGATAAAACTGCACATTTTTGAGTGGCCTTTTATTGTACCCAGCCTAAGGCACACCTCTGCAATATTCATGCTATCTAATCAGCATCTTGATATGCCACACCTGTGAGATGGTTGGATTATCTCGGTAAAGGAGATGTGCTCACTAAAGCTGGTGTCACACATAACGACAACGACATCGCTGTTACGTCACCATTTTCTGTGACGTAACAGCGACCTTGTAAGTCACTGTTATGATCGCTGCTTAGCTGTCAAACACAGCGACGCAGCAGTGATCATAACGTCGCTACATGTGCAGAGAGCAGGGAGCCGCGCACACTGCTTAGCGCTGGCTCCTTGCTCTCCTAGATACAGTACACATCGGGTAATTAACCCGATGTGTATAGCAGCTACATGTCACAGTGCAGAGAGCAGGGAGCCGCGCACACTGCTTAGCGCTGGCTCCTTGCTCTCCTAGCTACAGTACACATAGGGTTAATTACCCGATGCGTACTGCAGCTACATGTGCACAGAGCAGGAGCCGGCACTAGCAGCAAGAGCGGCGGAGGCTGGTAACGAAGGTAAATATCGGGTAACCAGGGAAAGGTCTTCCCTTGGTTACCCGATGTTTACAGTGGTTACAGCTTTCCGCAGCTGCCAGACGCCGGCTCCTGCTCCCTGCTCGCTTCATTTCGTCGCTCTCTCGCTGTCACACACAGCGATGTGTGCGTCACAGCGGGAGAGCGACGACGAAAAAATGAAGCAGGACATTCAGCAATGAGCAACGACCTCACAGCAGGGGCCAGCTCGTTGCTGGATGTCACACACAGCGACAGCGACGGGACGTCGCTGCAACGTCACAGAAAATGGTGACGTAGCAGCGACGTCGTTGTCGCTGTGTGTGACACCACCTTAAAGGTGGTGTCACACACAGCGACAACGACAACAAAGTCGCTGCTACGTCACCATTTTCTGTCACGTTGCAGCGACGTCCCGTCGCTGTGTGTGACATCCAGCAACGAGCTGGCCCCTGCTGTGAGGTCGCCGCTCGTTGCTGAATGTCCAGCTTCATTTTTTGGTCATCGCTCTCCCGCTGTGACGCACAGATCGCTGTGTGTGACAGCGAGAGAGCGACGAAATGAAGCGAGCAGGGAGCAGGAGCCGGCATCTGGCAGCTGCGGTAAGCTATAACCAAGGTAAACATCGGGTAACCAAGGTGGTTACCCGATATTTACCTTCGTTACCAGCCTCATTTTTTGGTCGTCGCTCTCCCGCTGTGACGCACAGATCGCTGTGTGTGACAGCGAGAGAGTGACGAAATGAAGTGAGCAGGGAGCAGGAGCCGGCATCTGGCAGCTGCGGTAAGCTATAACCAAGGTAAACATCGGGTAACCAAGGTGGTTACCCGATATTTACCTTCGTTACCAGCCTCCGCCGCTCTCACGCTGCCAGCGCCGGCTCCTGCTCTCTGCACATGTAGCTGCAGTACACATCGTGTAATTAACCCGATGTGTACTGTAGCTAGGAGAGCAAAAAGCCAGCGTAAAGCAGTGTGCGCGGCTCCCTGCTCTCTGCACATGTAGCTGCAGTACACATCGTGTAATTAACCCGATGTGTACTGTAGCTAGGAGAGCAGGGAGCCAGCGCTCAGTGTGCGCAGCTCCCTGCTCTCTGCACATGTTGCAGAACAGCGACGCGTGTCGTTATGATCGCTGCTTCGGCTGCTGTGTTTGACAGCTAAGCAGCGATCATAACAGCAACTTACAAGGTCGCTGCTACGTCACAGAAAATGGTGACGTAACAGCGACGTCGTTGTCGCTGTCATTTAGTGTGACCCCAGCTTAACACAGATTTACACATATTTGTGATCAATATTTGAGAGAAAGGGCAATTGTGTACATGAAAAAAGTATTAGATCTTTGATTTCCTCTAATGGGAGCAAAATCAACAGTGTCGTGTTTATACTTTTTGTTCAGTATATAATCCACTTCTGTGTGCTGAATTCTCATGTTCAATATCTCCAAAGGAAAATGTTAACAGTACAAACATAATAAGGTAGCTGTCGGCTCTGCTACATCTTAAAGGCATGTACACAACAACTTTAAAGTTTACTAATGATGAATGGGCATGCTCACCACTGCTTGATACTTAATAGAGCATTGAGGTGCTCAGGTACTCTCATTACTCGATTGAGCACCATGCTCGAGTCCCCACCCACCATGTTTTGCGGCTGTTAGACAACCAATAAACATGCAGTTATTGCCTGCCATATAAGGTAATGCCCTAGCCATATTGGCAACTGGCATTACAGTGATTGGCCAGCTGCATCACATCACCTGGTCTTATATGAGACCTCGGACACAATGCTTGGCACACGCTACTCTGAAAAGTTCAGGGAGAGTTGGTCTAAGGGGGAGAGCTTAGATTAGAGCAGCCATACAGGCAGTGTTTAATTGCTATTGTAGTAGATTGTATATTATACATTTGCAACCTTTAATGCCTTTTATGTGGCACTAAAGGGTGTCTTTAGCCATTTTCAAACAAATAAATAATTTTAGAAAAGGTATGGGGTTCTCCCTATTTTGGTAATCAGCCAGAGCAAGCAGGCAACTGGGGGCTGCTATTATCCGGCTGGGAAGGCCCATGGTTATTTGGGTCTTCCTAACATAAAAAAGCTACCATCCATCCAAAAATTGGAGCATTACATTAGATGCGCCAATTCTGGGGCTTTGCCTGACTCTTCTCAATTGCTCTGGTCTGGTGGCAAGTGGAGTAATAATTTTTGGGGCTGATGTCAACTATGTAACGTCAGCTGGCATCAAGCCCTAGTGTTAGTAATGGAGAGGTGTGGGGGAGTCTTTATTCAAATACACAATTGTTTCCTGTGTGTGTGCTTTTTTTTTATTACTGGGTTAGAAATGAGGGTGTCAGATAGACATCTCTCTATTACTAACCCCTGGGCTTGATACCAGCTGACATTACACAGCAGCAGGAATTCACAACCTGAGAACAAACTGGGAGCAGATCATACCCAATTAAAGTAAGCTAGTACAAGTGTATAAGAGAGTCAGTAAAGCAGAAGACACATTCAGCTAAGCAGAGAACACATACAGCTAACTTCTCATAGTGTCTGGAAAGAAAAATCGCCATTTGCTCACCAAAGGTAATAAGAGCAGACAGGAACTAAAAGAGTTGAGAGTGTTTCCTGGAAGGAGAGAAAAGGGTTTAGAAGATACACCAGGTCAGGTGACAGTTGTCTCACAGATGCAAAGTATGAAAGGCCTGGCCGGACCAAGAGCAGAGGAGTTGACACTGTTACTTGTGTCATATGATTATCTTTCATAATCCTTAATTTGTATATAGTTAATAAAAACATTGTTGGTTCAGTTCCATTTACTCCTCATTCTCTGCGCCGTTGCATCTGATAACCTCCTTACACTTGTTAGAGATTTGATTCTTTTAGACCCAGTTGAAAATATAAATGGACCAAAAAAGAAACACATCGCATACGGGGAGCGACTCAAGTCAGTAGCGTAGCTACCGGGGGTAATGTGCCTAGGGCTTAATCAGAGTGACTGCCATTCTTAACTGTATCAGCGTGCATAACATGGTTTCCATGCATTGAGGTTGAAGCACTTAAGGCATTATTAAATCCAATGGGACACTCAGCGGACATTTAAGAAGCATAATAAGTTATAGAGGCATTAAGGGTATTCTAACTGTCAAAGGGACACACAGGGGGTATTATTACTTTCTAATGTATAAAACATATACATTAATACTTTCTTGTCAGACATGAATAAAAAAAATAGCATTTCATAGAGCAAACATCCATTCACATTGTAGGATGATCATAGTTTGAAAGGTGGTCCTACTAACCTGCTGTTTGAGAACACAACACCTATGATTGTTTGAGAGATGAACCTGGAAGCTGCTTTAGGGACCCATGTCCGGATCTAATGTACTCTGTTAATCAACAGGAATTCGTTGGGAGACATTGGTAACCGCAACAAATGAGGAGGAAGGAGGAATATGAACCTTCTGTAAATTTTGGTTCACATATTCTTTCCTTGTAGTCCATTCATGATCTTACACATTATGTAGGTGAGTTTTTGTAATTTGGCATTAGAGATAAAATTGATAACACAGTCATAAGGACAGTGGGGAGGTAATATGTCTGCCTTTTTTTTCTGAGAACACATCTTTCAAATCAGTCAGGTACACCGGCAGACCCTCCAGACTAGCGGAAAAAACTTATGGAATTAAGTCATTTCTTATGACAACAGGGTCTCCACTTAACAATATTCCTCTGACACCAATCAATGACTAGATTACAAATATGCAGCCATGGAATTCCCAACACCAACCACGCAGGTATGTTATCCAATACATAACAGGAGATGGACTTAGCATGTAGAGTTCCCACTCTGAGAGTGAATTTGTCACTGCCATCTCTCTGCATTTAGAAACTTGCATCAGGTACAGGGCCGGAGTGTCAATGTGCTCTGAGACCCTTATGATTCAACGTCTTTTCCTTTCCTTTGATATATTAAGAATTAATGTCAGTTTTGTTGCCAGCAGTTTTCTAGCAGTCCATGTCAGGTGTAGCCGCTCTGTGACCACGCCCATCACCTTCAAATAGTGGCAATATCTATCAACCTTTGTTGCTGATATAATCCATTTTGTCCTTGCCATCTAGGTGGAAGGAACTGCTGGGGTTCTGACTTTTGCCCATCCATTTGCTGCCTCGAAGTCTGGCTGCAGCAGTGGAGTTGGTTTGTATCCTTTTTCACCCTCTTTGTCTTACTTCCCTTCATGTTGTAATAGTTCAGCAGTGGGACTAGTGTTCCTCTCCTGCCATCTCACTAGTGAGGGTGAGCACAAGGCTTTGCGAGAGCATTAGGTATCCTGTTCGGTGATTGGGTGAAAGAACCCTAATATAGCTGGCTAGAGAGTACAGCTGCAGGTAAGTGCAGGAGGTGTCCCATCTTCCCTCTCCTTATCAGGGCCCCCCTTTGTTCATGATGTTTTTGGTATTGTGTCAGAAGTCCGTAGGTCCGAACGCAACTGTCGTATGTGTAATTGGACTTCTCTCACTCTGAGCATTACAGAATTCCCACAGTTACCCACTGGTTCTGGAGTCATGGTGTTAAGTCAATGGCAGCAGTTTTAATGGGTCCTTTCAACCTAACTGTCCTTAATACTAGTCTCAAAACCAGTCCTAAATCAATAAAATTAACTGTAGACTTACAGTCAATGAAGCGAATAGTGATAATTAGCGACTTTAGAAAAGTAATTCCATGTTCAGCGTTACTTTATCTGAGTCACACATTTCCCAGCGGCTTGTTTGCTTGAGAGCGTGCCAAGCTGTCCTTCAGTACAAGTCCAATGCGATTACAAGACAGGCAGAGTCTGAGATCGCATTGACATCTCTTCTCGAAGACCCTTGAGCTGGCTGCTCCTACCTCCACTGGCTCCACCTCAGGTAAGTGGACTGACCCCAGAAGACTGACTTCCTCTTTTTTATCATGTCTCGCCTGAATTCTTCGATCCATACAAATAGCAGAGTCATAGCTTCCCCAAGGAACAGGGTGGAGTATGCAGAGACAGAGTGTTCTTAACCTCTTCACGACACATGACGTACTGGGTACATCATGGATCGTGTGAGGTTAAGCCCCTCAGGCTGTCGTGGGCAGTCCGTGGCAATCCGCGCACATATCAGCTGATTTCAGCAGCTGACATGTGTGCGTGCCAGGCGCGAGTGGAATCGTGTTCCACCCGCGCCTATTAACCTCTTACATCTTGCTGTCAAATTCTGACAGTGAGATGTATCAGCGCGCTGCCATAAGGATAACTTACCCACTCCCATCGGAAGTCATGTGATGTGATCATGTAACTTCCAGTGGTTGCCATGGTAGCACAGGGTGATGTGATGACTCCTGTAGCTATCATGAGTCACTTTCTCTCACTGCCGAAACACTCCCGTGTGTAAGAGTAAAGCACCTTTTTTCCAGATCTCAGCTGTGTAGCTGTGATCTGGAGAAATGGAAGAGCGATCAGACTGCTGATTGTTATAGCCCCCTAGGAAGACTAGTAAAATAAAAAAAAAGTTGAAAAAAGTTTTAAAAATAAAAAAATAAAAAACCTAAAAGTTCAAATCACCCCCCATTCAGCCCATTGAAAATTAAAGGGTTACAAAAATAAAAAATATACACATATTTGGTATTGTCGCGTTCAGAAACGCCCGATCTATCAAAATATAAAATTAATACATCTAATTGGTAATTTCCAAACGCCAAAATTACATTTTTTTTGTTGCCGCAAATTTTACGCAAAATGCAATAACAGGTGATCAAAACGTAGCATCTGCAAAAAAAATAGTACCATTAAAAAAGTCAGCTCAAAACGAAAAAAATAAGCCATCACTAAGCCATAGATACCGAAAAATCTCAGAAAATGGCGCAAAAAGAGCACCACTTTTTTTGGACAAGCTTGTGAACTTTTTTTTAACCCCTTAGATAAAAGAAAACCTATACATGTTTGGTGTCTACAAACTCATACCATACTGAGACATCACACCAACACTTCAGTTTTATCATATAGTGAACATGGTAAATAAAATATCCCAAAAACAATTATGCGGTTGCACTGTTTTTGCAGTTTTTCCGCACTTGAAATTTTTTTGCTGCTTTCCAGTACACTATATGGTAAAATGTATGGTTTTATTTAAAAGTACAGCTCGTCCCGCAAGAAAGAAGCCCTTATATGGCATGATTGATGGAAAAATAAAAAAGTTACGGCTCTCGGAAGAAGTGGAGCAAAAAAAAAGCCCGCAAAAAGGGGTTAAGAGTACCTAAAAGGAATCTGTGGAACGGGCACCTTAGAGCTGTGTCATTCCACTGTACTTCAGAGGACCAATGCCGAAACTTCTAACTATAGTCCTCAAGAGTGCCACCCCCCTGCATCAGGTTCATGATCTTTGCCTCTGCCAACTGTACCCTGTTATGTTCATCATAGATCCTCTCTAATGATCAAAAAGGCATCATCAAAATATCGTTCTGGGGCTAGTGGAGACAAAGTAAAAATGCCCAAGTCTGAGGGTAATTTTTCACAATAGGAACACGATTATTCCCACCCGCTGGGACTCATTCCCTTAGGACCGGGGTCACAAGGTAAAAAAATAGTTTACAGCTCTTCCTAAAATCTCGAAATTGGTCTTTCTCCATTGAAAATTTATTAGGAGGAAGTGCTACTACAGGTTCAGTAGAGAACAATTGCATATCAGAAGGTTCAGAAGTCATAATTACAGTCAGTAGTGGAGAACTTTAGGAAGCTGCCATAATAATAGAACCCTGACCCTGCAACTGGGACTATGAGGATTATAACTTCTGATGTTCCATGGCCAGTTCCTGAACCAGCTGCGTCAGGTGTCAGGTTCGCCACCTGATCACAGAGTGTATGAACTGGATCCATAGTTGGGGAAAAAAGTATAGGGCTAGTCATAATGGGACACAAGTCACAAGGGAGGGTCAAATGTTCCAGGGTCAGATAACAGGAGAGCATGTCAAGGATTAAGGAGATAAACAAAGGTATAGTCAGGTCATGATCCAGAGTCAGAATATTTGGAGGCTAGTGGATCAGAGCAAAGGGGCTAGGCAAACAGATGGTTTGAATGAGGTTCATCGCTAGATCAATCAAACAGAGCACAGGAATACAGGCCAACAGGACAACTAAGCAGAATGCTACAACTGGCAGAGTACTGGGATAAAATGCTCAGCTAAGTAGCTGAGCAATCACCAGGAACAAGGAAAACATCAACAAACCCAGTACCTCCCAGAATCACATTAGACGACTGAGCTATCACTCACTAAACTAACAACGCAACACACCCTGATTCCATAATTACAGCAAACAGTCACTCATTATGTCCTAGACGTACTGAGCAGAGGAACTGTGACATTTACTATCTAAAGGGCAGTAGGGAGTGTGACGACATGGACACCCAATGCCTCTCATGGGCTAAAGTTTCTTAACATTCAGCCAGACGTCATTGTTCTTCTGTGTGCTAGCTCATGTTTGCTTAGCTATTGTTCTCCAGACTCTTCCAGTAATCATTGTATTGTAGTTGTGTATTGCTAATGTGATTACCTCAGTTGCCATTGTCGAGTCTGTGACTTGCAGACTTCATGTAGATATCTTCAGTCTTTCTATGCACATCATTTGGATGAACATTGTCCATGCAGCTTGAGATTCATCCAATGGGAGAGGCGCTCTTGTCCAACCAATCGATGAGGACGCAGTGTATCCAAGTGGAAGGCTGTGGCTATAAAAGGGATTTCTTTAAGCCACCAGGTTGTTGATGGATGCTGATGGATCCAGTCTAAGCTCTTCGGAGCTGACTAGAGGATCAAGATATCTTATTGCTTCAATCTAGGGACTCCGGTTCCGGTTGGAGACCATATCCACAGCCTAGGGATTTCGACTCCGGCTGCCAGGATTGTATCATCATACCAGGACTACCTAAGGAGGACACTCAGGTTGGGACAGTTCAGTCACCTGTTACAGACTTTGCAGACCTCACACAGCTTCCTAAATCTGGCATTATTCCTTTCTCGGTGGGTGCCCGCCAAAAGCGGGGTGCTGCTGGATTGGAGTAAATAGCCCTGGAACCTTTGAGGCATGGACATTCTAAATCCCTGGTGAGCCAGCGGTAGGGTGAGACTCTGTTGCCTGTTACATTTGTGTGTTTTGCTGGTTATCTGTTATGTGCCATTAATTGTTTGGGGATCCAATAAAGTCTAATTATTGTGGTTCCCTCACCCTGTGTTGTCTGAGTAGTGTTAAGCCCACGGTTAAGGAGGCCGGCGTTCAGTTGGGATGAGCCCTGAGCCACGCTGTCTTTCTAAAGGCGGCAGGTTTTAGTGGACGAGAGCACACACTGAGCCCCGTGTCTCCACAATTGGTGGCAGCGGTGGGATACTACTCAGCCTGGTTTACCCAGGGGAGCTGCAGCGGACTGGTGTTTTCGGACACCGTCCAGGGCTCAACAACCAGGGAGGCACATAAGTATACCCAGCAGGCCATAGGGGAGGTATTCAGGTTTCGGACGCTGCCATGTCCAACCCCACCAGCTCAGCCATGGGACAAGGACCTGAGAGGAGTTACGACCGCTGCAGTAAATGGATGCTACAGGATCTGTGCCAGAGGTGAAAGATTATCTACTGGAACGCTGAGACTCGGTCAGACTTGATCCAAAAATTAGTCCGTTGGGATGCCCAGAATGATGCAGAGGACGATGAGGATCCCGCCGATATTGACCCAGAGGATTTAAACTATGTGCCACATCATGGATCTAGTGACAATCGGGAATCAACTTTGTCCAAAATGGCCCAAGCCACAGCGTTGTTGGATGCATTGGGGCCTAGATCCTCAAGAGAAGAGAGGGCTTATGTTCTGGAATATGTTTATGGGATTCCAGCTGCAGTACTGCTAACACCAGCCAGTCGAGAAGGATGGTCCCGCTACCCAGCAGAAGCTGCGCCAAAACAAAGGACTACAAACAGGGCCTGTGACTCGCCCAATCTATGGCGCTGTTATACATGTGGGCGCCATGGACATATAGATAAAGATTGTCTCCAAAACCGAGGCCGCATGCTTGGAGCCCATGTGCCAGCTCAGCCGGTCAAGAGCCAGGGACTAAGAGACACTGGTTCCTCCATTACCCTGGTAAGCCCAGTTATTGTTTTCCCATAAGACCCTTTACCAGATTCCCAATTATCCATCTCCCTGGCTGAGGGCCAGCGCTCAGACGTCCCTCTGGCATGTGTGCAGTTGGACCTAAGGACCGACCAGGGAGAGGTCGAGGTGGAGCTTGTGGATAGCCTCCCCACACCTGGTATTTTGGGGACCAACCAGGAAGTGATTGATGTGGGGATTGTGAACAGCCTCCCCATACCGGTCATTGTGGAGACTGACCAGAGCAAGGCTGATGTGGAGCTTATGAACAGCATCCCCACCCCTGGTATTTTGGGAACTAACCAGGAAGCGATCGATGTGGGACTTGTGAACAGTCTCCCTATACCTGTCATTGTGGAGACTGACCAGAGCAAGGCTGATGTGGAGCTTATGGACACTGTCCCCACACCAGTTATTTTGGGGTCTGACCAGGAAGTGGTCCATATGGAGTTTATGGACAGCCTCCCCACACCTGTTGTTTCGGGGACTAGCCAGGAGGAAGTTGAAGTGGGGTTCATAGATGGCCCCACCAAGCCTGTTGTTTCGGATACCACTCAGAGGGAAGTGAAAGTGGGGCTTGGGGATTACCTGCTCACACCAGTCATTTTGGAGAATGACCTAGTACAAGGACTATCCAGTCAGATGGAAGCAGCCATCACCCACTTCCAAGCCAAGCAGGACCCTGATGTGGATCTTTCTAACATCTTTTCCAAGGATAATTCACATTCCCAGTCTCCAGCATCCACTTCTGAGCCAAGAACCGTGAGTAAGCCTAACCACACTGTGGCTATTGACTGGGCGACGATTGATAGTAAGAAATGTATGCAAGCCCAACTCATGGACCCCACCTTAGTGCTTGCCCGCAATATGGCTGCTCAACTTGGGGGAGGTAATCAGGGGGAGGTGTATAGATGTGAGCCTCTGTTGCTGACCTCACCATTAAAAAGGACAATGCCGTCAAGAGGAGAAGGGTGATCGGAAGCCTATCATGTCTGGCTAATATTAAGAAGGGGGAGGAATGTGACGACATGGACACCCAATGCCTCTCATGGGTTAAAGTTTCTTAACATTCAGCCAGACGTCATTGTTCTTCTGTGTGCTAGCTCATGTTTGCTTAGCTATTGTTCTCCAGACTCTTCCAGTAATCATTGTATTGTAGTTGTGTATTGCTAATGTGATTACCTCAGTTGCCATTGTCGAGTCTGTGACTTGCAGACTTCATGTAGATATCTTCAGTCTTTCTATGCACATCATTTGGATGAACATTGTCCATGCAGCTTGAGATTCATCCAATGGGAGAGGCGCTCTTGTCCAACCAATTGATGAGGACACAGTGTATCCAAGTGGAAGGCTGTGGCTATAAAAGGGATTTCTTTAAGCCACCAGGTTGTTGATGGATGCTGATGGATCCAGTCTAAGCTCTTTGGAGCTGACTAGAGGATCAAGATATCTTATGGCTTCAATCTAGGGACTCCGGTTCCGGTTGGAGACCATATCCACAGCCTAGGGATTTCGACTCCGGCTGCCAGGATTGTATCATCATACCAGGACTACCTAAGGAGGACAGTTCAGTCACCTGTTACAGACTTTGCAGACCTCACACAGCTTCCTAAATCTGGCATTATTCCTTTTTCGGTGGGTGCCCGCCGAAAGCGGGGTGCTGCTGGATTGGAGTAAATAGCCCTGGAACCTTTGAGGCATGGACATTCTAAATCCCTGGTGAGCCAGCGGAAGGGTGAGACTCTGTTGCCTGTTACATTTGTGTGCTTTGCTGCTTATGTGTTATGTGCCATTAATTGTTTGGGGATCCAATAAAGTCTAATTATTGTGGTTCCCTCACCCTGTGTTGTCTGAGTAGTGTTACGCCCACGGTTAAGGAGGCTGGCGTTCAGTTGGGATGAGCCCTGAGCCACGCTGTCTTTCTAAAGGCGGCGGGTTTTAGTGGACGAGAGCACCCATTGAGCCCCGTGTCTCCACAGGGAGCCTTACTATTTAAGAGGTACAGTGGTGGGCATTATTACTATGTGGGACAACAAGAGGAGCACCGTTACCATGCTACACAGCAGGTTCAATAATAGGGACAAACATGGCGACAGCCACAGCAGGCTCAACATTAGGGTATCACCAGGATGGGGCTTTTATGAACATCAGAAATAGATGGGCTCAATGCTTGTAATGTGGGAAGTCAATTGTGTCTTTCTTTGCACATCATTAGCATGTCTATTGATTAAGTGATTTCCATAATTCCACAACTTTTTCCTTCTTTGGGCTACAATTTCAATTTTGAGGACTGTATTTCATACTTCTCAGTTTCTATCCTATCTGCAGAATATCTCTATAGAGCTTAATATAGAAATGTCTGAATATTTTCATTTTTACCTTGTCACGACAACAATGTGAAATCAATCTTTTATTTTTTGCTGTATAATCTCCTTAGTTGTCCTTTGAACTTTTCGAGTATGCTTGACCCATTTTTCACAGCGTTCCAAAGATTTCTTGAGCCACTGCAGCTCTAAAAAATAAATGTTCAGTAGCTCGATGTCTGTTCAGCTGTGAGTCTATTCTATTTTTTACTGTATATTACAATGACATTCTTTATCTAATGATTTTAGGTATTTATTGGTATTTCTTACCTTAGTCTATAGATTATAAACCTAGTAAAATTATACATTATGAACTAAAAAAAAGTATTTGTAGAAAAAAACCCCCAACACATTCATGAAATACCGTACTTTCATTTTTCAATTCAATAAACCAATTGGCAGATGGAGTGGGTGCTACAACTGGTGCAGTAGAGAGGACCTGGCATGCGTAGGAGAGCCATGAGAGTGTGCACTTTAAATGTCACTGCTCACAGCTGCGGCTCTGTCAGTGTGTCCCTGATGCTGCAATGAGTGGTCACATTTTCTAATGTGACTGCACACTGCAACTTCAGGATGCAGCAGAGCTGGGATCATCATGGGACCTCATGTGGATTATGTTGGACTTGCATGGGTGTTTTGGGGGTTAATAAATTGGAGAAAGAGGCTTTTTTTGTTTTTTTTGTTTTTTTAATAAATAAAGATCTTTGTGTGTTCTGCATTTATTTGTTTTTGCTTACAGGATTAGTAGTGGGGAGACCCCTTCCCATTTATAACCTTGGTCTTGATGGCAGCTGTGATTTTTGTTTGACAAGTTACAGCTGTCATTAACCCCTTATATTACCCCAATTGCCACAGCACCAAGGCAATCGGGATGAGCAAGGTAAAGCACTGTAATTGGTGCATCTAATGGATGCGACAATTCTGGGGCAGCTGCAGACTACTATTTTAGGCTGGTGGGCCCAAAAACTATGGGACTCCCCGTGGTCTGCTTTATCTTGGCAGAGTGTCCTTATTGGGGGGACCAAACAGTTTTCTAAAATTATTATTATTAAAAAAAGCTGCATGGGGTCCCTCATATTTTGATGCACAGCCAAGATAATGCACACAGCTGGGGGCTGCAGCCTGTAGCCGTCTGCTTTAGCTGAGTATCAAAATATGGGGACACTGCACCATTTTTTCAAAATATTTATTTTTATACTCCACAACAAATCACAGATGCTGTCACAGAGGGTGGGTGGGGCAAGCAAGGAATATACATGAGTGCTAACCCGGAAGCAGTGTGACAGCCGCACGGAGAATCGGTAAGTAATATTCTCTTGGTTTAATCTCTATTTTGCTTCCATTTAACTTTTTTATTTTTATCTGGGTGGCTGAACCTGAACAGTAACACAGATGTCCCAGAGAAGTCTGTGTTCAGGGTCCATGAACAGATAATAGGTGTCCGGTACGGACCCCGAACTTCCAGTTCGGGTTGGTCCATCACTAGTGTTCTCCCTACTTACTTCCTCCCTTCCTGCCTGTATAGTGATTTCATAGTTAAATAAAATCCAGAAAGCTAACCACACAGCTTTAAAAATCAGAATGAAACAGGCTAACGTCGCAACTTTTAGTGCGCAGGCGTGGGATTTCAGAGAATGAATGTCACAGGCAGACTTGCCTGTTTGTTTGGATTAGTAGTTGGATTGTGACCCCTTTGTTTGGATTAGTAGACTGTGACTATAATAGGCTGTGAAAACTATGCTAATGAAGTGCAAAAGCAGGGCTATCTTCTGAACGATAAAAGATGGTTTATCCACAACAAAGTGTGATGCCCTGGCCTATCAGGTCGTCACAGGGTATTGTGCAACCTGCCCTTCAGCACAGTATCCAATCCTGCTTGGTTACGGATCCCTGTTCTTTGGTGTTGCTAAGATCAGAGTCAGTCAAAACCCTAGGAACACTTTACACCATACCCACCAGACACACCATTGGGAGGCCTGAAGGGAATAGGGCTGCCCACTTGGGGGGTTGGTAGGGGAAAGTGAAAAAGTGAAAAGGAGTGGAAGGAGTAGGAGAGAGAGCATGACTCTCTGAGAGGGAGAGGTCACTGGTGAGGAGCAGGGCTCCTAAAGTCTCCTAGGTGGCAGACGTTGGTCTGGGCCTGGTAGGAGCTGGAACCCCAGTCGTAGGGGATCGTGTCAAGGGGCACGGATTGCCGAGGAGGGCAGCCAGCGGCCTTGAGCCATCTACGGGCAGTGGCCAGAGTACGACAGGGTACATGGACTCTAGGCCGGGAAGTAGCTTCAAGCATCCTGGTAATTTACCCGACGGGGGTGAAGTCTTCAAGATTCATCCCTCACCCACTCTAAAATCGGGATACTAGCGCACCGATGGGATAGGACTTTTCCCAAAAACACAGTCCATCAAATCCCAAGCGTGAACCCTGAGAGCAAGTTCACTCCGTTAGCCATACGGGTGAGCGGGACCCGATTAGTTCCATGCTATGGGGTCCAACAGTGAGAAGGTGCCACGGAAAAGGTCACAGGCTAACAAGCGACACCAAAGGCACGGATCCAAGCGTGCTCCTTCCTGGCTGCAGCGGTGCTCAGAATTCTGGTTTACAAGCTGTCGGTGTCAGCATTCTGGACTGAGTGAGTACGCAGAAACCCTTTCCCTTCCCAATGGCACCCCTTCACTGCCATCACCGGGCCCCGGGGTGCAAAACCCTCTACCCACGGAGGGGTTAAACACCTTGCTGCCATACCACCGCCACCGGGCTCCCCAACAGCAGCATTGGTACTCCACCTTACCACGCACCGTGGGTGGCGTCACGAACTTCTAACTCCCCTGTACATACTCCCTTTTTCAAACTCGATTGTTCGCACGAACCCCCGGGTCCGGAGACCCTTCAAGGCACCGTGGTTCTGGATCCAAGCGGCTCGGCCGTTGACACGGGGGCGGTACAAAAGTATCTGATATTAAGCATACAGGTAAGACTATCTCAGCCTCTTATTACCTGTATGCCCATATTAATAGTTTAGAAAGGTCACAATGGTGACAGTTTCCATTCACGCCTAAGATGGTTACACATATTAATAATAAAAGTTGTTTCAAGTTGTTTTTTCAGTTTCTTTCAATATCCATGTTAAATTTGTCACTGTGCTGCTCCCTAAAATCAATATAAGCAAAAATAAATGGAATAGTTTTAAAGTTAGATAAATTATAGAACTAAACAATCGGTCATATAAATATGGCAGCAATGTGTGTTCTGTGTAAGTACGGTAGTAACTCATGTAATGTTAGATTTTTTGCAAGTTAAGGATAACACATATCCTCTGCATTTTAGACAAAAAAATAATAAAATATATATATATATATATATATATATATATATATATATATATACAGTATATATTTTTTACATTATTAAATTCACAACAAAACATAAAGTTGGCCAATGCAAAATATTGGGTACCATGCATGGTTAGTACCCTGCAGCACCCCCTTTGGCAAGTATCAAAGTATTTTGTAAATGTTTTTTGTAGCCAGCCAAGAGTCTTTCAATTCTTGTTTGAGGATTTTTCATGCTTTCTTCCTTGGAAAAGTCTTCTTGTTCTGTAAGATTCCTGGGTCCTCTTGCATGCGGTCTAGCCACAGATTTTCAATGATGTTCAGATCAGGGGACTTTGAGGGCCATTGTAAAATCTTCAGCTTGTACCTTTTGACATAGGCTAATGTGGATTTTGAATTGTGTTTAGGATCCTTATCCGTTTGAAGAAGTCATCCTCTTTTTAACTTCAGCTTTTTTACAGATGGTGTTATGTTTGCTTGAAGAATTTGTTAAACTTTAATTGAATCCATTCTTCCCTCTACCCATGAAATGTTCCCAGTGTCATTGGATAGAACACCACCTAAAGCATGATTAATCCACCCCCATGCTTAATGGTTGGCGAGATGTTCTTGTCATGACATTCTGTCTCCTTTTTTTTCCAAACATTTGGTTTGATCATTGTGGCCAAGGAGTTCTATTTTAACCTCATCAGTTAACATGACTTGTTTCCAAAATACATCACTCTTGTTTAGATGTTATTTTGCATACTTCTGATGCTAAATTTTATGGTTATGACGCAGGAGAGGTTTTCTTCAGATGACTCTTCCATGAAGGCCATTTTTTTGTAGGTGTCTCTGAACAGTAGAACAATGTACCACAACTCCAGAGTCGGCTAAATCTTCCTGAAGAACTTTTGCAGTGAAGTGAAGGTTCTGATTTGCCACTCTAGCAATCCTACGAGCAGCTCTCACAGAAATTTTGCTTGGTTTTCCAGACCTTATCCTGACCTCCACTGTTTCTGTAAGTGCCATTTCTGAATTACTTTTCGAACTGAGGAAAGGGAAACTTGAAAACACTTTGCTATTTTCTTCTAGCTTTCTTCTGCTTTGTGGGCCTTCACCATTTTGATTTTCAGAGTGCCAGGCAGCTGCTTTGAAAAACCCATGGCTGTTGTTTAATTTGCACAAGGTTATCGGAAGCTGGGTTTTTATAAAGCTGTGAAATTTGCATCACCTGCCCTTTCCTAACTATGATAATGAACAAGCCACAAACCTAACAGGCTAATTATGGTCTGAAATGATAGTCAAAGTTATCTGAGCACACAAATCTCCAAGGGTGTTCAAACTTTTGCATTGGCCCATTTTCATTTTAGTAGTTTTTAAAATGTTAAAGATGAAAATATTTTTTTTTGTTCTTACCTAAAATATAAAGGAAATGTGTCATCTTTAACTTTATGCCTTTTAGAGATCATTTCATTTTCAACTTGATTAACTGTTCACAATAACAGTAATTTTGACCAGTGGTGCTCAAACTTCTGCATAGCACTGTATATATATATATATATATATATATATATATATATATATATATGATAAATGAATGAAGAGTTGCATAATGTAAATGCATAGTGTATACAGTATACATCTGCAGACCAAAGTGGTCTGTTTATGAAACTTAACTGGTTATGCTGTAAGCTGTAGAGATAAAATTGGAACTTGCTGTTATAAATACACTCCTCAACATTGAAATTGTAATATCAAGAAGCAAAAGTCTTGGTATTATAGAAATCACACAATCTGATAGACATGTTAATCATATGCAAATGCTAGAAAATGGAAACAAAATTATCAAACCATCTCAATTTATCCAGTATTGAATATGAGCAACACATACAGAAAGACAGATACTTAGTCTTACATATCTTGGCATGCTATCAATGACGTTATTAATGGCTGTCTGAAGAATATTCTGCCATGCTGAATCCACTTGTGCAAATCATCCAGATCTGTTGCTGGTGTGGCACCCAGCAGGCAGGGGTTAACCTTATTCGGCACCGTACCGGTGATGTCGGGTCCGGGATGTCACGGGTAGCGTGCCCGACTTTGTGCCGCGAGGTGTCCACAATAAAATGGGGTTTAGGAGGTGGATGATTGTCGTGACACCACCTGTGGTACGTGGCCAGGGAATAGCCACCGATGCTGTCGCCATCCTCTGGGGCTGAAGGTAGAAACAGCGAAGATGATATCACTCCTCACAGGTGGAGCGGGCCCCGGGGAGGATGATGAGGTGAGTAGTGGTAATGGTGGATGTTGGTGCCGAAGCGCAGGGGGCCAGCGCCGGTAATAAGAGTCCGAGTTAGCTGCTGCAGTTCCAGGTGTCTTTACTCACAGTTCTTTAAGTAACCCAGTTGCTGCTGCTGAAGTACTGGCCACCACTGTGATGGACTCCGTCAACCTCGGATAAGTTGGAAGAAGCCACAGGTGTTTGGAAAATGTCCTTTGTAAGAGTTGCCTCTCCAGTAGTGGGGAACCTGGGCTGAGCATTCCGTTCCAAGTCACAGGCCCCGAGAAAGAAGAAAAAGGAAGAAGATGGTGGTGTTGTCATGTCACCAGAAGTGATGTCCCGGGTAGACTGACTGAAGATTGTGTATGGTTGCTCCTACTTCTACCCCAAGTGGAACCTGCCCCCCAGGTGGTTGTTCTAGTGACCGGGAAAGTCCCAAGCTTTGTGTTGGCCAACCCCCCTGCCTACCCTAGTACAGCTCCCCATTGAGAAGGCTCCTAAGTAGAGTTGAGCGCGGTTCGCGGTTCTCCAGTTCTAGGCTCGAGTGATTTTGGGGCTGTTCTAGATCGAACTAGAACTCGAGCTTTTTTGCAAAAGCTCGATAGTTCTAGATACGTTCGAGAACGGTTCTAGCAGCAAAAAGCAGGGCTTTTTACAGCTACAGTGTGCAGGAGCCATCGCTGGCAGCCTGCCAGAAGCTGGTAACCAAGATAAACATCAGGTATCCAAGCAAAGCGCTTTGGTTAGTAACCCGATGTTTATCCTAGTTACGTGCAGGAAGCCCACACTTCCCCGCTCAGCTCCCTCCGCCCCCTCCTGCCCGCGGCATGTACACATGTGTACACACACACACACACACACACATACACACACACACACTCACATACACACACACACACACATGGTCCCGCTCGGCTTACCTGCGGTGATGAAGTCCCGCCATCCCGACCTCAGCGCTGTCACTGTCCTCCATGGCCGCCGCTTGTCACATCACCTCTCGCTTCCGACCCGAGACTGACTAGCGGTGACGTCACGGACCTCTCGCGATACTTGGTGTGAAGACGCCGGTCATTGAACTCAGTGACAGGGGCTGTCAGTGTGCTGGAGATCAGCGCAGGTAATGTACCTCGCTGACAGCAGCACTTGTCATCCCCTGCAGTGACCTGGGCTGACCCATTGATGTTAGCTCAGGTCACTGCATTGCTCTCCCAGCCAATGGGGAACATCCTGCTCTTCATTGACTGAGACAGTGTGGATCGTCATGGCAACCCCTTGGATTACACCAGACCTGGATTTGTTTTTCATTCTAATAAATTGGTTAAAGAGGGAATGTTTTGGGGAGTGTTTTTTCAAATAAAAATGTGTTTGTCGTCTATTTTTTTTATTACTGACTGGGTTGGTGATGTCGGGTATCTGATAGACGCCTGACCTCACCAACCCCAGGGCTTGATGCCAGGTGACATTACACATCTGGTATTAACCCCATATATTACCCCGTTTGCCACCGCACCAGGGCGCGGGATGAGCTGGGGCGAAGCACCAGGATTGGCGCATCTAATGGATGCACCACTTCTGGGGCGGCTGCGGCCTGCTATTTTTAGGCTGGGGAGAGTCCAATAACCATGGACCTCCCTAGTCTGAGAATATCAGGCCCCAGCTGTCTGCTTTACCTTGGCTGGTGATCCAATTTTGGGGGACCCCTACGTGTTTTTTTTTTTAATTATTTATTAAATTTAAAATAACAGCGTGGGGTGCCCTCAGTTTTGGATTACCAGCCAAGGTGAGGTTGCCAGCTGTGGTCTGCAGGCTGCAGCCGTCTGCTTTACCCTAGCTGGCTACAAAACTAGGGGGAATCCTACGTCATTTTTTTTTTCATTTTTTTGGCTAAATACAAAGCTAAGCACCCCTTAGTGCCACATGAAAGGCACCAAAGGGTGCTCCACTTTTTCTCCACTTTTTCTCCACTTTTTCTCCATTTTTTTCTCCACTTTTTCTCCACTTTTTCTCCACTCTTTCTACATTTTTTTTCTCCATTTTTTCTCCATTTTTTCTCCATTTTTTCTCCACTTTTTCTTCACTTTTTCTCCACTTTTTATCCATTTTTTCTCCACTTTTTCTCTACTTTTTCTCCACTTTTTCTCCACTTTTTCTCCATTTTTTTCTCCACTTTTTATCCACTTTTTCTACATTTTTTCTCCACTTTTTCTCCATTTTTACTCCACTTTTTCTCCACTTTTTCTCCATTTTTTTCTCCACTTTTTCTCCACTTTTTCTCCACTTTTTCTCCATTTTTTCTCCACTTTTTCTCCACTTTTTCTCCACTTTTTCTCCACTTTTTCTCCACTTTTTTCTCTACTTTTTCTCCACTTTTTCTCCACTTTTTCTCCACTTTTTCTCCATTTTTTCTCCACTTTTTCTCCACTTTTTCTCCACTTTTTCTCCACTTTTTCTCCATTTTTTTCTCCACTTTTTCTCCACTTTTTCTCCACTTTTTCTACATTTTTTTCTCCACTTTTTCTCCACTTTTTCTACATTTTTTTCTCCACTTTTTCTCCACTTTTTCTCCATTTTTTTCTCCACTTTTTCTCCATTTTTTTCTCCACTTTTTCTCCACTTTTTCTACATTTTTTTCTCCATTTTATTCTCCACTTTTTCTCCATTTTTACTCCACTTTTTCTCCATTTTTTTCTCCACTTTTTCTCCACTTTTTCTCCACTTTTTCTCCACTTTTTCTACATTTTTTTCTCCACTTTTTCTCCACTTTTTCTCTACTTTTTCTCCATTTTTTTCTCCACTTTTTCTCCACTTTTTCTCCATTTTTTTCTCCATTTTTTCTCCACTTTTTCTCCATTTTTACTCCACTTTTTCTCCACTTTTTCTACATTTTTTTCTCCACTTTTTCTCCACTTTTTCTCCACTTTTTCTCCACTTTTTCTACATTTTTTTCTCCACTTTTTCTCCACTTTTTCTTTATTTTTTTCTCCACTTTTTCTCCACTTTTTCTCCATTTTTTTTCTCCATTTTTTCTCCACTTTTTCTCCATTTTTACTCCACTTTTTCTCCATTTTTTTCTCCACTTTTTCTCCACTTTTTCTCCACTTTTTCTACATTTTTTTCTCCACTTTTTCTCCACTTTTTCTCCACTTTTTCTCCACTTTTTATCCATTTTTTCTCCACTTTTTCTCCACTTTTTCTCCACTTTTTCTCCATTTTTTTCTCCACTTTTTCTCCACTTTTTCTACATTTTTTTCTCCATTTTTTCTCCACTTTTTCTCCATTTTTACTCCACTTTTTCTCCACTTTTTCTCCATTTTTTTCTCCACTTTTTCTCCACTTTTTCTCCACTTTTTCTACATTTTTTTCTCCACTTTTTCTCCACTTTTTCTCCACTTTTTCTCCACTTTTTTCTCCACTTTTTTCTCCAGTTTTTCTCCACTTTTTTCTCCACTTTTTCTCCACTTTTTCTCCATTTTTTCTCCATTTTTTTATCCACTTTTTATCCACTTTTTCTCCGTTCTTTTTCTATGGTCAGTCTACCCATTAGTTCTGCCATGCATACTGTAGCTCTACACCTACTGCACATGTTACTTTATGATTGACATCTCTTTCGTACCAGAGCTGTCTAAGCCTACTCTGACCCCATATTTGTCATTACTATATTGTCCTTGTACTGTATTATGACATTTGTATCATGTGTTTCATTTCTTGCTGTGTTGCAATTTTTTTGCTGCATCCCAATTGTACCTCTACATTGTTCGAGTTTATGTTATTGTTCTCTCACTCTTATGTGATACTGATTATTGTCATTTTTCATGATTACAAGCAGATAAGTCCAATCTGATGAAGGCTCAGGCCGAAACGTCATTTGTAACTTGTTTTGGACAAAAACATACAGTGCCTACAAGTAGTATTCAACCCCCTGCAGATTTAGCAGGTTTGATAAGATGCAAATAAGTTAGAGCCTGCAAACTTCAAACAAGAGCAGGATTTATTAACAGATGCATAAATCTTACAAACCAACAAGTTATGTTGCTCAGTTAAATTTTAATAAATTTTCAACATAAAAGTGTGGGTCAATTATTATTCAACCCCTAGGTTTAATATTTTGTGGAATAACCCTTGTTTGCAATTACAGCTAATAATCGTCCTTTATAAGACCTGATCAGGCCGGCACAGGTCTCTGGAGTTATCTTGGCCCACTTCTCCATGCAGATCTTCTCCAAGTTATCTAGGTTCTTTGGGTGTCTCATGTGGACTTTAATCTTGAGCTCCTTCCACAAGTTTTCAATTGGGTTAAGGTCAGGAGACTGACTAGGCCACTGCAACACCTTGATTTTTTCCCTCTTGAACCAGGCCTTGGTTTTCTTGGCTGAGTGCTTTGGGTCGTTGTCTTGTTGGAAGATGAAATGACGACCCATCTTAAGATCCTTGATGGAGGAGCGGAGGTTCTTGGCCAAAATCTCCAGGTAGGCCGTGCTATCCATCTTCCCATGGATGCGGACCAGATGGCCAGGCCCCTTGGCTGAAAAACAGCCCCACAGCATGATGCTGCCACCACCATGCTTGACTGTAGGGATGGTATTCTTGGGGTCGTATGCAGTGCCATCCAGTCTCCAAACGTCACGTGTGTGGTTGGCACCAAAGATGTCGATCTTGGTCTCATCAGACCAGAGAACCTTGAACCAGTCTGTCTCAGAGTCCTCCAAGTGATCATGAGCAAACTGTAGACGAGCCTTGACATGACGCTTTGAAAGTAAAGGTACCTTACGGGCTCGTCTGGAACGGAGACCATTGCGGTGGAGTATGTTACTTATGGTATTGACTGAAACCGATGTCCCCACTGCCATGAGATCTTCCCGGAGCTCCTTCCTTGTTGTCCTTGGGTTAGCCTTGACTCTTCGGACAAGCTTGGCCTCGGCACGGGTGGAAACTTTCAAAGGCTGTCCAGGCTGTGGAAGGCTAACAGTAGTTCCATAAGCCTTCCACTTCCGGATGATGCTCCCAACAGTGGAGACAGGTAGGCCCAACTCCTTGGAAAGGGTTTTGTACCCCTTGCCAGCCTTGTGACCCTCCACGATCTTGTCTCTGATGGCCTTGGAATGCTCCTTTGTCTTTCCCATGTTAACCAAGTATGAGTGCTGTTCACAAGTTTGGGGAGGGTTTTAATTAGTCAGAAAAGGCTGGAAAAAGAGATAATTAATCCAAACATGGGAAGCTCATTGTTCTTTGTGCCTGAAATACTTCTTAATACTTTAGGGGAACCAAACAGAATTCTGGTGGATTGAGGGGTTGAATAATAAATGACACTCTGAATAAACTTTTCACAATTTAAAAAAAAAAAAAAAAAAAAAAAGAAATAACATTCTTTTTTGCTGCAGTGCATTTCCCACTTCCAGGTTGATCTACAGTCCAAATGTCACAATGCCAAGTTAATTCCGAACGTGTAAACCTGCTAAATCTGCAGGGGGTTGAATACTACTTGTAGGCACTGTATATGCTTATGAAAATTTTTTTTTCTTAATACGGACCAATAAAGAGTGATTTTGCATTACTATCCGTTGTGACTTACTGACTTAGTCTGGGAGATTTAGAGTGCCGAGGTTACTCACTAATTTTATCTATTATTACCTCTGAGCACCTATATACCAGTGAGCAGAGCTTCCTCTACAGTAGTTCTCCTGATTAGGCATGCCCTTACCTCATGAGCAGGGCATTGCAGCTTTGGTAGCAACCATTACGACATGGACTCTGCTGCTGTGGACCCGGGGAGAGTGAGTGCAGATTCATTGCACCCACACTCCTCACATGAAGGGTCCGCACTCCTAGAAAATGGGGGATACGTTCCCTGAGTGTCTCCCCCCCCCGATATTCTAGACGGTCCAGAGTCGTCGTGGGACCCCTTTATTTTTTTTCTTACAATAAATTGGTGAAAGAGTTTTTTCAAATAAATTTCTTTTGTCGATTTTTTTTTTTTTGTTAGTACTGACAGTTTATGATGTTGGGTATCTAATAGACGCCATGACATCACAAACTGCTGGGCTTGATCTCAGGTGACTTTACAGCTAGTATCAACCCGATTTATTACCCCGTTTGCCACTGCACCAGGGCACGGGATGAGCTGGGGTGAAGCGCCAGGATTGGCGCATCTAGTGGATGCGCCACGTCTGGGGTGCCTGCGGCCTGCTATTTTTAGGCTGTGAAGGCCCAATAACTATGGACCTTCCCACCCTGAGAATACCAGACCACAGCTGTCCGCTTTACCTTGGCTGGTGATCCAATTTGGTGGGGACCCTACTTTTATTGTGTAATTATTAATATTTATAAAATAATTATAAAAAAGAGCCTGAGGGGACCTCCACATTGGATCCCCAACCACGGTAAAGCTGCCAGCTGTGGTTTTCAGGCTACAGCCGTCTGCTTTACCCTAGCTGGCTATCAAAAACGGGGGGACCCAACGTCATTTTTTTTTTTAACTATTTTTTAAATAGAAAAAATTAATGGGCTTCCCTGTATTTTGATTGCCAACCAAGGTAACGGCAGGCAGATGGGGGTGGCAACCCATAGCTGTCTGCTTTATCTGCTGAGAATCAAAAATACCGCGGAGCGATACGTCATTTTTTTAAAGATTTATTTTTACAGCACTGTGATGTCCAGCAATCAAAATACAGGGAAGCCCATTTTATTTTTAGTTATTTAAATAAATAATTAAAAAATATATATATGGGCTCCCGCTGCATTTTTTGTATTGCTAGCTAAGGGTAATCCAAGCACCTACTGGCTGCTAACCCCCACTGCTTGGTGTTACCTTCACTGGCAATGGAAAATCCAGGGAAGCATTTTTTATTTTTTTTGCCAAAAAACTACAAAAAAAGGACGTGAGCTTCGCCATATTTTTGTATGCTAGCCAGGTACAGCAGGCAGGTGCTGGAAGAGTTGGATACAGCGCCAGAAGATGGCGCTTCTATGAAAGTGCCATTTTCTGAGGCGGCTGCAGACTGCAATTCGCAGCAGTGGGGCCCAGAAAGCTCAGGCCAACCTGTGCTGCGGATTCCAATCCCCAGCTGCCTAGTTGTACCTGGCTGGACACAAAAATGGGGCGAAGCCTACGTCATTTGTTTTCTAATTATTTCATGAAATTCATGAAATAATAAACAAAAGGGCTTCCCTTTATTTTTGGTTACCAGCCGGGTACAAATAGGCAACTGGGGGTTGGGGGCAGCCGTACCTGCCTGCTGTATCTGGCTAGCATACAAAAATATGGCGAAGCCCACATAATTTTTTCAGGGGGCAAAAAACTTCTGCATACAGTCCTGGATGGAGTATGCTGAGCCTTGTAGTTCTGCAGCTGCTGTCTGTCTGTATGGAGAAGAGCAGACAGCAGCTGCAGAACTACAAGGCTCAGCATACTCCATCCAGGACTGTATGCAGAAGTTTTTTGCCCACCAAAAAAATGACGTGGGCTTCGCCATATTTTTGTATGCTAGCCAGGTACAGCAGGCAGCCACGGGCTGCCTCCAACCCCCAGTTGCCTATTTGTACCCGTCTGGGAACCAAAAATATAGGGAAGCCCATTTTTTTTAATTATTTCACTTATTTCATGAAATAATTAAAAAACAAATGACGTGGGCTTCGCCCCATTTTTGTGTCCAGCCGGGTACAACTAGGCAGCTGGGGATTGGAATCCGCAGCACAGGTTAGTCCGAGGTTTCTGGGCGCCTCTGCTGCGGATTTCAGTCCGCAGCCGTCCCAGAAAATGGCGCTCTCATAGAAGCGCCATCATCTGGCGCTGTATCCAACTCTTCCAACAGCCCTGGAGCCGGGTGGCTTGTTGGGTAATCATGAGTTAATACTGGCTTTGTTTTACTAGCCAGTATTAAGCCAGAGATTCTTAATGTCAGGCACGTTTGACCCGGCCATTAAGAATCTCCAATAAAGGGTTAAAAAAAGACACCACACAGAGAAAAAATACTTTAATAGAAATAAATACACAGACACATTAGAGACTCCATCTTTATTACCCCCTGTCAGCCCTCCACGATCCTGCTCTTCTGTCTTCTTTCTTTCTAGTGTAGTAGTAGTGAGGATTGTAGTGAGGATGAGGTTCACCAGCCCATCACTTGGGGCTGGGGAACCTCATCCTCAGTACAATCCTCACTACAATCGGGAAGCAGCGTGCAGCAGTGCTGGCTGTCAGCGGTAACAGCGGTAACGCTGACAGACGCGTTACCATAGCAACGGTGCTCTCGGAGCTGCGGTTAGCGGTGACGTCACCGCTAACTGCGTTGCTATGGCAACGGTGATCTCCGTTAATGACCGGCTGTGTCAGCCGGTCCCTAACGGAACGGGGAGTCGACCGTGTGCTTGAGCATGTCGCCGGTACACGGCGATACACATATGTGCACCGTGTACCGGAGAGATGCACTCGCAGGTCCTACATGACGCGTCATAGTCATGTGACCAGTCTGTAGCCAATGAGATAATAGCCACGTGACTGGTCACATGGCTATTCTGACGTCACGACAGGTCCTGCATCTCTGCTGGCAGTGCCGGTCACGGGAGGATTCAGCGATCATCGGATGGAATAGCGGCAGGAGACAGAGTGCAGAAGGGATCGCGAGGACCGGTAAGTGTTATGGCAATGTTTATTAACTGTTTGTGTACATTTATCATGCATTTTTCTGTGTTTGTGATTGCTTCCCATTATAGCCTATTGGCTCGAGTTCGGTTCGTCGAACGTTCGACGAACCGAACGCGAACGGGACCCCCGTTCGGCGAGCCGACCTCGAGCCGAACCGCGACCGGTTCGCTCATCTCTACTCCTAAGCTGTTTGCAAAGTGTAAATGTGGAACACCGGTGATTAACCCCCTCCTTACCCAGGTCAAATACCGCACCTTAAGTGAGGTGCAGTACTCTGTGGCGACTGGAGCCGCAGGGGTGCCACACTGGCAGCTACTTTATCTTCACATTTGGCCACCAATGACATCCCAGATGTGCTCGATAGATGCTAGTCTAGAGACTCTGCAAGTCATGGTAGCCTCTTTAGGTCATGCAGGCTGCTCACACTGGCATGAACATGTGGCATGGTGTTGTGTTGAAAAATGGCTCCTGAGTCACTTTAGAAAAATGACCGTACATTGGTTCCACAACTAAAACAATGTAATGCTGAACTGTTAGTGTACCTGTAATGAAAACTGGAAGTGTCCAGCTACTGTACATTATGTCAGCACACACCAGAATTCCAGGCATAAAATTGGTGTGATATTCCCTTGTGAAGGCTTCTTCATGGAGTTGCCCCCGATCTAGCTATCATTTCATCCAAAACAAAAGCATAACTTATCACTGATGTGGATAGACCTCCATTCCAGCCTCTATTGCCATCTTGTTTGCATCATAATAGCCTTTGAGAGTGGTAAGGTAAGGGCAATTAAAACACATTTATATTCATTGGGCTCATAACCCAATGTTATGCAAATGCTTTCTGATGTTTTTTCAGTATAGAATGCATCAATCAAGGGAGCAGTGGTACTGCCATTTCTCCATTGTGTCATAAGGGCTTCACGTCGTCAGCAGGATCAAGAGATGCGGACAGAAGATCCTAATGTTGAGCTGAAGGTATGAGCTACAATGAAAATGGCATCGATTCCAAAATGACGGATGGTGACACATGTCTAAAAGAAGACCTCGCCTGTCATGGGTGGCAATAGGGAAGAAGGGCGTTAAAATCTAGCCAGCCCTTAAGAAGCTACGCTCATAGACAGAAGTGTCACAGCAAGAGATACCAGCCCATGATGACCTGGGTCCACCCCTGTTGGACAAAGTATAAGGGGAAGATCTGGCCTCCACAACATCACAGCACAGAACAGGCAAAGACATATAGGAAACGAGGGGCATCCAGAAGAGACCCCACCATGCCTGAGGCAGAGCCAAACAACGGGATGCCAACACATGGGCAGGACACACCATTTTGTAGAAAGCAGTCAGAAAGGAAAGGAAGGCAGCGGAGCTGTAGGATGGCTGCATAGTAAGTACCAGTGCATGTGAGCGGGACCATTCCTTCACTTTGGGAAGTTGCAAAGGATGAAGAGGATAGGAGGGAAGTCAGGATCTACTCCAGATGCTCAATATGGGATGTCACTATGTACATGCTGGAAGCGGAAGCAAAGGTACTGACTTGTCTTCCACCCTTACGAGTAAACAAGACTTACAGAACCCAAACTCTGGAAATCCTCAGTCTAATCAAGACAGAGAAAAAATGGGTTCATGCTCAGGTGGAATGAAAGCAGGACATTTCATATTCAGCACAGTACCAGAAACTAGCCGTGGATGGGGTAGTCTTTCAATGTGATCCACTACGAGGATGTGGCTATATCTGAGAATTCTGGATTTTACACCAGGCTGTTGTGGAACAGGAGGCAGTGGAGACCAGGCACCTGTCAATTTGCAAAGGATAAATGGGTGTTGTTTCTGAAGATGGATAGTCCTCGTGGTTGTATGCGGTTTGCAGGATACATAAGAAACTTCCGTTTGCTAATAATTTCTACCCTTTCTATCGCTTTGAAAGGCGCTGGGAGAAGGCCATGAGAGTTGAGCAACCTGGAGGTGAATTGTGGGTGCTACGATAGTAATAAAGAGAAAAGAGGACTCAGATTACCGAAAACCCTTGTTGTGCCGATTGCACCATTGACAGGGATTGTTGTCCAAGTTCCTGAGAGATCTTAGATCTAGAATTCTCTGCTGTTGTTGATTGTGAATCACCAAAGTTTTTGTGTGAGACCCCTCCCTTTGTTTTTCTTGTTGCACTTTAAACTGTTAGACTAAGGGGTTCTAAGCTGGGAGCAGGTCCTACACCATTCACGCTTGACCTTTCTTAGCCAGCCAAAGTCTGTGCCCAATGCCCCATGGACTTTGCCCCGATGCTCTCATGAACTTTGTCTCAATGCTCCCATGGACTTTGTTCCAAACCCTCCTGATGGACATGTCGCATCCTGGACTTGTCCCCTTTTGGCCTGTACCCTCTTACTGCGAAGGTTGTGTGCTCTGTTGGCCTACAAGCCCCCCGATAAAGGTCATGGACTTTCATTCTGGGGTCAGCAGCGGACCAGGGTCATGCCAACCCTAAAAGGGGAGGACATCATCCAACTCCAGGAGGAGCAACCGATATTGTTTGTTTTGTGGGATGTGGTTAGTGTCTTCTATGTAGTCACATGGTTGAGGAAGATCATATTTAAAGAGACACATAATGTAAACAGCATTGTAACTAAAGACCGATCCTCTAATGGAGTAGCTATAGGAGCCAGAGGGCGTAATCCTTACATCCAGGCCCTTTAACCATCAAGGAACTGGGAACTTCTACTGATGTGGGCCTCTAATGGCCAGGCCCCTTAACTGTCAAGGTACTGGGTTAATTTCAATTTTCGTGTGACATAGTCAACCAACCTAGTGGTGATCAATTAGAAGTACGGGTGTGGAAAGTTTTACTTTGGTCATTTTGGGACCCTTGAGGAAACCAGACGGGCTACTGCAGGAAGGGAAGCTGACTGTCACAGTGTGTATTGTAATGCTGGATTGGGTTGCACTGCACTAACCTACCCAGTTAGAACAGACATATCCCAGTGGGAAGTTAAACTGTGTCTGTAAATGCAAAGGGAAAATGTAACATTCTGAAAGCCCTGTGCCCACTATCTGCAGTGTAGAATTGCAAATGACAATGAACATCTTTTAAAAAGTTGTGGTTTAAAGTGAACAATTGGTCTCCTTGTACCTGTGAGTCATCTTCCTGTCCTAGCCAGCCCACACCAGTAGAAGTATGTGTCCTTTATTAGGTTCCCAGCTTACACGACCCAAGTCCACACAACCAGCCAAGGTATTTTACTTTGCGCACCGTGGCATCCGGAGTCAATCACTCTCCCTCAACTACCGCTTTGCGCTGCTCTAAATTTTAATAATGTAGAAAAGAATAATACACAAATTTCATTCCTGAGCCACTGGTTGTTGAATACTGTTCTAAAAAGAATGTGATGAATACAGTATTGAGGTTTCATTTGGAAGTAATGTATCATTTCCTATTGCCCTGTTAGCGAGAGTGTAATGTTTGCCAATGCTGGCTCCAACTGAGAAGCACAATGTAAAGTGTCATCCATACACCATATTGTTAATTTGTGAGTAGGAAATAGTTCAACATCATGCTATAAAATATAATGTGTAAGTTGTAACATTATTTGTACTTGTCTTATGCCAGTACAAGTCAGTATTAAACCGCCTTATATTCACTGTGTAAATGTTCTGCCAGTTTCCGAAAACAATCAAACTGCATGACTAAAATAAAACCATCTCTACTCCTTTTAACTGTCAGCAAAGAACAGATTTGTTTCTTACCATTTTTCATTTCTATCACCTTCTGCTGCAAATCATTTTTCTCAGTAAATTGGTTCAGTTCCAGCTTTTCAGATGAAAATATCCTAAGTTGAGACATTGCAACTTCAATTCTGAAACTTAGTTGTTTCTATTAAAAAAAAATAAAAAAATACCAGCAGATGGTGAAATGTTCCTCCCGTGTAATTGCTAACATCGTAACCTTTAAGAAATCACACACCTGAGCAATGCAATTAAAATCGGTCAACGTTGCAAGCGCTTTTTCCAGTCCGAGTCGGCTATATACTATTTATTTCAATAGTCCTGTATATTTATGTACTGACATTCATTTACCATCATTTCATCATTTCCAAAAGGTCATTGTGAAAGAGAAAGGTCGGCAAAAAAAAAAATGTTTTCTCTATTAAGCATCTACTCATTGTAGGTTGTGATTGCAAGGTCTAAGTACTAACTGTGGGATATCTATGTCCTTAAGCATCCAACCTCATTGACATCAATGTCATTAGTTTTTCTAATTCAACTTGACATCTTTCCTTGTTAACAACATTCATTATGATATACCTTTCAAATCTGATCGTACAGTCATATCTTTATAAGGCCCCTTTCACACGTCAGTGATTCTGGTACGTTTGTGTTTTTTTTTATACGTACCAGAATCACTGACATACGCAGACCCATTATAATCAATGGGTCTGCTCACACATCAGTGATTTTTCACTGAACGTGTCTCCGTGCAGCGTGCACCCGTGGCCGTGATTCTGCACGGAAACAACTCAGTTTTTTCCTGGCATCACTGATGACCCACGGACCAAACTATGGTGTGATCCGTGTGTGATCAGTGAAACACGTACCATAAAATCACGGACATATTAAATATTAAACATTTTCAACTTACCTAGCCTGCGATTCGCTGTGCCTGCTCCACTGTCGGCAGCTCCTGCCTGGCTCATGAATATTCATGAGAGCAGGAAAACCCGACCAGGAAGTAGCTGCTGAGAGCGGAGGGCGGACGCTGCAGACCCGAGGAGATCAGCACCATGGACAGCAGCAGTGAAGGCAGGCGAGTAATATCCATGTGCAATCACGAATCACGGATTACACATGGACAACCCACAAGTGCCATGAATCACGAACACGGAGGGACATGTGCGTGTTTTACACGTCAGTGAAGAATGTCAGTGTGTTTCACTGACATGTGAAACGGGCTTAATACACATTATTTCACGCTATAGCGCTTCTTTTGATGTGTATACCAGGAGAAAATCCAAAGTACTCTTCCGACAAAGCTTCAACATATCACACTGTATAATCATATACTTAATTGTATACGTTGCCAATTGAGTCCCATTGTAAGAGACATATACTGCACTTTATATTTAAAGAAAAAAAGTAATGTTCAGCTCAGCCAGCATGCAAGTGTTGAAGAAATCCACAGAAGGTGCAATTTACCTGGGCAGTGCAGGGATCAATGGATACCAGGAATCCAGTGCATTCACAGAAAAAGGGCAGGTAATCCAGCAACATGTCCAGTGATAAAACCAATTCTTTATTCCATACATTTAAAAAGATTTATTTCATGATAAAATATGAGTCCATGCCCCAGGGTAGGGATCGCTTATGCATTTTGGACTATACAGTCCTTACTCATAGCATACTTGTAGACTAACATCAAACCCTTTTATACCAAATGACAAACCAATTGGTATAAAAGGGTTTGATGTTATGCCGGCGTCACACGATACGTTCTATAGTGCGATCGCACGAGCGATCGTACCCGCCCCCGTCGTTTGTGCGTCACGGGCAATTAGTTGCCCGTGGCGCACAAAGTCGTTAAACTCCCGTCACACGTACTTACCTGCTGAGCGACGTCGCTGTGGGCGGTGAACATCCACTTCCTGAAGGGGGAGGGATGTTCAGCGTCACAGCGACGTCACACAGCAGCCGGCCAATAGAAGTGCAGGGGCGGAGATGTGCGGGACGTAAACATCCCGCCCACCTCCTTCCTTCAGCATTGCCGGCGGGACGCAGGTAAGCTGCAGTTCATCGTTCCCGGGGTGTCACACGGAGCGATGTGTGCTGCCCCGGGAACGATGAACAACAGGACGTGTGATTTTTAGAAAATGAGCGACGTGTCAGCGATGAACGAGAAGGTGAGTATTTCTGCTCTTTCATAGCTGTCACACGCTACATTATATCAAGCGATGCCAGATGTGCGTCACTTACGATGTGACCCCGCCGACATATCGCACGATATATCGTCTCGTGTGACGCACGCATTAATCTACAAGTATGCTATGAGTAAGGACTGTATAGTCCGAAACACGTAAGCGACCCCTTCCCTGTGGCATGGACTCATATTTTATCATGTACTATAACTTTTTAAATGTGTGAATTAAAGAATTGTTTTTTATCACTGGATGTGTTGCTGGATTACCTGCCCTTTTTCTGTGAATGCACTTTATATTTGTATAGCATAACCTAGCTTAACATTTCATACTTTTTTCTTTTTACAATATTTTGACGTATACTTGTCCCGGGCGGTAAAAAATGCGGAATTCAAGCAACAAAGTCCAAGAAGGTATATTTAAAAAATATTAAATTTTATTTAAAGCATATTAAAAAGTCCAAGCAAGGTTCATCGCGTGACTTAGAGGACGCATTTCAAACAAAGCAGTTCTTAGTCTGTCTCAGAGACAAAAAAAATTCAATATTTTTTAAATATACCTTCTTGGACTTTGTTGCTGGAATTTCAGATTTTCTATATACAAGACTGCCAGCTTTTTCTTTCCCTGCACAAGTCCTGGATGCAGTGGTCTCCTGCGGCTACAGGTGAGCGGATACAATTTTCTTTTTTGTTGGGAACTTGTCCCGGGCGGTGTATAACTGGGGAATGTCACTTGGTGGCCGTTGCCCGGTTCCGTGCCCTGGGTGCTTTTTAAGAGGAGTATATTTACAAGGGAATTAAATGAAAGTTTACAACGTGACGCCACTTGCTGGTTGCGGCTATGTGGATGGAGCCGCCGTTGCACAGTTCTCATTACTGGGGCTGGTGTTGGTGACAGCCTGGATGTTAGGCCCTCCACAAGCAGGGCCAGGCCCCAGAGGATAGGTGATGTAGATAGGTGTTGAAAGAAGGTAGGTCACACAAGGGGTTGCAGTGTAACTGGTTCCTATACTCACTGCAAGATGTAAACTGGTCACCCGAGGAAGGCTGGTGTTGACCGCAGATCCACTTAGTCCCAGTGCCAGTTTAGTGACCTGGTGGCTTCTTTCCCCTGCACCTCTCTGTGGTTGGTGGGTCCCCGTGGCTTGGAGTGCCTGGGGGTCCCCTCCTGGTAGTCTCTTAACGGTAGTCCGTATGAGGTAGCGTGAACCCTGTGGGGTTGGAGTCCCTGGTCCTATTCCCCGGTTCTCCCGTTGCTACTGAGTTCCTAACTTCAAGGTTAGTGAGGTCCTTGATAGTCCCCTCACTGTGCAGATTTTATCAGGTCTGCCTGGAGCGTTTAGAAAAACCACATAAAACTATATCAAAAAAACTCACCAAAAGGAGCCAAGACAAATGATATGTGCACACACAGAATGTGGTGAGCCTTCCTCACTAATATCTCACTATTTGAGGTATGGCACATTTTATCCATTTTTGCAGGATGTGTGTGGACCTTTTGAATTCAGGTGGTTAAATGGTGAGCCTGTCATGTGTTATGTACTCATAGTGCTAACTAACCCGCCTGGACCTGGTGTTGTGCGTCATTTATAGGCCTTAATTCAGACACTGTGCGTCTCGTGTATCCGTGCGAGATGCACCTATATAGTGCTGTTTTGCCCGCCTGACCTGGGTTTCTGGTGTCATTTATAGGTCACAGTTCAGACACTGTGCATTTCACTCATTATATGATGGGCTCCCAGTGCAAGCCTTATTAGTGTGCATGTCTTATGCTAAGCAGCCGCCCCTCCCCTTTAGTGTGGAGGTTGAGTGGCTGTGACATCAGCATCTTGCACCTTGGCTGCAGCCATCTTTATGAGGAAGGCTCACCACATTCTGTGTGTGCACATATCATTTGTCTTGGCTCCTTTTGGTGAGTTTTTCTGCCTGGAGCGTTTGCCTGACCTAGGATTCTGTTCCCCATCAGTGCTGTGGTTCCGGGAGTACTCCACCGTACTCCACCGGAAACCAACCGCCTGGGCCCTCAGGTCACTGTCACACTCCTATCAGTGCGTCCACTCACTTCCTCTCTCTGTCACTGAGTCCGACTAACCGACTGTCCACTATCTGCCCCTTCCACCTGGTCGTCTAGTGGACTAGATCGGCTCCACCTCTAGTGGCCATCCATTGGTCCAACGCTAGCCTGGTACCAGTCTATGGGGAATTTGGGGAAAACAGGGATTAACGGGAATGTTTTTTGTTGTTACCGGCACTCGTCTTCTGAGTCCCTGGGGGTAAGCCCTGTATCCTGGTGAGGATGGAGTATCTTGTAGCTCCCTGATGGCTTCAGGGGCGCTACATACTGGTCTGTCGGAAGTTCATAAGACACTCTTTAACCTCTACTGGGATAATATGGTGACATTAAAGGGAACCTGTCAGGTCCCATATGCCTTGTAACTTACAAGCAGGGTGATGTGTGGCGTAGAAACTCCTTCCTACCCATCCCTGTGTTGTAAAATTGTGTAAAATGAATTTATAAAAAAACGTTTTATAACTTATGTGTTCCCTATGTAAATGAGCAGAGGGACTAGTTCCCAGGGCATCGCTTCTCCTCGTCTAGTTTGCCTTCTTTCCCTGTGGGCGTGATGCCATATATTTAGATGAGCGACATCACCGTCGGCTCCTGGAGATCCCACGCGTGCGCGCTTCTCATTCTCACCACCTTCTTAGCCGGGTGTACGCTTGCCGGCTTCAGTCGCGCACTGTGCATGGTCTGAAGGCTCCTGCACTTCCTACCATGAGCAGAGCGCGTCTGAAGCCGGCAAGGAAACATTCGGTTAAAAAGCCTGTGTGAATGAGAAGCGCGCACGCGTGGGATCTCCTGGAGCTTTCGGTGACGTTGCTTGTGTACTGGAGCAGTTTGCTCTTGATGAGAGGTGCAGAAGTCTCACTTACAGTTGCAGGAATCATTTGATTGCAGTGATTGTCTCAAAAGGTTGTGCAACAAAATATTAAGTTAAGGAGGAGGAGAAGGAGGAGGAGGAGGAGGAGGGCGCCATCATTTCTGTCCACACCTATTTCATGAGTTTTATTTTTTTAAATATTCTGTGGAAGCAGAAAAGCAATGTCTGACTTTCACTTTTTTTGTTTATTTTCATAGATTTTTTTATTTATTATTAATTTTGTCAGATTCAAGTTATTTCTGTGACCATTGTGGGTTTTTCTTTCATTAAACGAGGGGTAACAACAATTTTGACCATATGTGTAGGCATATTCTGTAGTTGCATACATTGCCATTCGACTCCCATTGTAAAAGACATATACTGCACTGTATATTTGTATAGCATAACTTAGCATATGTCATACTTTGTTTTTTCTTTACAATGTTTTAACATATACTGCTCTGTCACAAGTCCATAGGACAGTCTTTTACCCTCTGCTTTTATAATATGGCCTTTTTAATTCACTTTTTGTGCATGCTAAGAGCTTTTTCCAGTTAACACGCTAAGCACTCACCTGTTCTTTGCTGTACTCACATAGGTTACAGATCGGTTAAGGTGCAAGGCGAGTAATAAGAGTGCTTTTATTGTGTACAGTGTATTGACTGTTCACTGCCCCAATAACAGGGAGTGAGCAGCTACAGGAAAATATAACCATTTTTTCCCTGCAGCTGAACCTCCAATTTGGCTGCCACATACAGTCATATGAAAAAGTTTGGGCACCCCTATTAATGTTAACCTTTTTTCTTTATAACAATTTGGGTTTTTGCAACATCTATTTCAGTTTCATATATCTAATAACTGATGGACTGAGTAATATTTCTGGATTGAAATGAGGTTTATTATACTAACAGAGAATGTGCAATCCGCATTTAAACAAAATTTGACCGGTGCAAAAGTATGGGCACCTCAGCATAAAAGTGACATTAATATTTTGTAGATCATCCTTTTGCAAAAATAACAGCCTCTAGTGGCTTCCTGTAGCTTTTAATGAGTTCCTGGATGAAGCTATATTTGACCATTCCTGTTTACAAAACAATTCCAGTTCAGTTAAGTTTGATGGTCGCCGAGCATGGACAGCACGCTTCAAATCACCCCACAGATGTTCAATGATATTCAGGTCTGGGGACCGGGATGGCCATTCCAGAACATTGTAATTGTTCCTCTGCATGAATGCCTGAGTAGATTTGGAGCGGTGTTTTGGATCATTGTCTTGCTGAAATATCCATCCCCTGCGTAACTTCAACTTCGTCACTGATTCTTGCACATTATTGTCAAGAATCTGCTGATACTGAGTTGAATCCATGCGACCCTCAACTTTAACAAGATTCCCGATGCCGGCATTGGCCACACAGCCCCAAAGCATGATGGAACCTCCACCAAATTTTACTGTGGGTAGCAAGTGCTTTTCTTGGAATGCCATGTTTTTTTGCCTCCATGCATAACGCCTTTTTGTATGACCAAACAACTCAATCTTTGTTTCATCAGTCCACAGGACCTTCTTCCAAAATGTAACTTGCTTGTCCAAATGTGCTTTTGCATACCTCAGGTGACTCTGTTTGTGGCGTGCTTGCAGAAACTGCTTCTTTTGCATCACTCTCCCATACAGCTTCTCCTTGTGCAACGTGCACTGTATTGTTGACTGATGCACATTGACACCATCTGCAGCAAGATGAAGCTGCAGGTCTTTGGAGGTGGTCTGTGGATTGTGCTTGACTGTTCTCACCATTCTTCTTCTCTGCCTTTCTGATATTTTTCTTGGCCTGCCACTTCTGAGCTTAACAAGAACTGTACCTGTGTTCTTCCATTTCCTTACTATGTTCCCCACAGTGGAAACTGACAGTTTAAATCTCTGAGACAACTTTTTGTATCCTTCTCCTGAACAACTCTGTTGAATAATCTTTGTTTTCAGATCATTTGAGAGTTGTTTTGAGGAGCCCATGATGCCACTCTTCATAGGAGATTCAAATAGGAGAACAACTTGCAAGTGGCCACCTTAAATACCTTTTCTCATGATTGGATACACCTGCCTATGAAGTTCAAAGCTCAATGAGGTTACAAAACCAGTTTAGTGCTTTAGTAAGTCAGTAAAAAGTAGTTAGGAGTGTTCAAATCAAGAAATTGATAAGGGTGCCCATACTTTTGCACCGGTCAAATTTTGTTTAAATGCGGATTGCACATTTTCTGTTAGTACAATAAACCTAATTTCAATCCAGAAATATTACTCAGTCCATCAGTTATTAGATATATGACACTGAAATAGCTGTTGCAAAAACCCTGATTGTTATAAAGAAAAAAGGTTAACATTAATAGGGGTGCCCAAACTTTTTCATATGACTGTATGTTTAAGATGTTTTTTTTGGGTTTTTTTTTGCAAGTTTCCGCTAATGCTGCATGTAAATACCATTGTTTTGAGGGTTTTTTTGCTTATAAGTTTCCTTTAAAAGTGTGCAGAATATCATAATATAAAGCTCAGATGCTGAAATATTAATTTTAATGGCCTAAAAAGTGGTTTTGTAACAGTTGAGGGGTGTATCATAAGGACTATGAAATTAAGAAATGTGACAACTCAAGTATTTTATGTCAACTTATATAGTCTACTGTAGGAATGTCCATATAAATGCCATCCTGACGTCTGTGAGTACCATCGATTTTTGAGAGTAATGAAATGAATTGCTATTTGCTAAGAACTTGGGGCAGTCAGAGTTATTTGGTAACAGGCAACTGTATTAGCATCAGTTCTGTAATATTATATGTACATACAAAGGAATAAGGTGTGGAGAAAACCAAATTAGGTAATTGATTCTGTTGACAGACTGGCGTATATTGGGCAGGGTCAAGAACAAGATTGGAAGATACTTTTGAAAAGGTGGATCAACTTTTCTTTAGCAAGGTCCCAACTTTACAATCCCTAATTTTCTGAGAAAGGAAACAAATGTAGGACTGAGTTAAAGTCTGAATGAAGTCTATTCATTTCAAGTTGAAAAAATGTGTACAATCATCAAAGCTCTTAAGAGTACATCAATATGTCTTAATACACTGGGAAGCTCAAAAGCGATCGTCACAGTGTCCGCCTGAACAATCCAATGTTACATTGAATGGTTCGTAGATGTGATTTAGCCATTGAAATATGCCGACAATTCAAAGTCGATTCTGCATTTTAAGAGCAACATAAATATAATGATGTTGAACGTAAAATTCAAGTTACCTTGGCTAAAAGAAATGGAATAACAGTTTCAGAACTTTTTTAAGAACCTTGTAAATAGCAATAAGGCTTGTAGAATCTGGAAAGTCACTAAAGTCTATGCAGCTATGGTGTGAGACAAGTGCAGAAAATTTGTGTCAAAATTTTGTTGCATTTTTTGTTGCAGTGTTGCAGGTTAGGCCCTGCCACTTTCCACTAATTCATATCTTATTAGTGGCACCATATAATTTTATCAGACAAGATGTAGAAAGTGCCTAAGGCCATGTGCCCATGGGACAACATAACCGCGGACTTTGCTGCAGGTTTGTCCGCAGGTTTACCGCAGCTGCTCTCCGGAATCCGCAGCTATCCATTGCTGCGGTATTTCTGAGGAGTTGTTGCGGTAAACCTGCAGAAACAGTGACGATTTCGTGCAGAATTCCTGCGGTACTCCCGCCCTGTATCTCCATAGTGGAGGAGCTGGAATTCCGCAGATATTTCCGCATGAATAATTGACATGCAGTTACGTGCGGCTGAGGGAAATCCACAGCAATTTCCGCAGCCGCAAATACCGCAGCTTTGATACAGCACTCCCCAAATCCCATAGGGTAACATGAGGAGTGTCTGTACTTGCTAGAACCTGCGGAATTATCTAGAAAATGCAGATAAATCGGCAGGTTTTCCGTGGCAAAATCCGTGGGTATGTTGTCCCGTGGGCACATAGCCTAAAACACAAATTAATCATAATTAAGTAATGAAAGTTTTGCATGCAAATACTGTCTGTGAGCGAAATACACTCCTTCTATGCCTCTGTAACTCCAAATTAATAAGATTTCTTTTACGAGCACTTGGGAAGTCAATAAAGCACACATTTAGTATTGTGAACTCAAAGAATTCTCTTTTATTAGTGCATGTAACCAGTTTATATAGGGTCATAGATAAAGGACAAGTCCCCTCTGAACCATGAATCAATAAGAGCAGTAGGGGCATGTGTAGAAATGTGAAACTTCCCCCACCATCAATGTTAGCTGAGCCCTATGACATCATTAGCTATAGGACAAGATGGAAACTATCAGAACAAAATGGATTCTATTCTCTCACATTGGCGCATTTAGCACATGGCAGGTTCAGAAAATTTAGTATCCCACTATGGCAAGGCTTGAATTTATCTTTAAAGGTAAGGTATCGCGTTTTTTTATTTTTGTATTAAAAATAGTGATTATGAAATCAAGTATTTTTAATACAAAATGAAAATCGCTGCTTATTTAGTTTTTATTTAATTCTAATTTTACTGGAGGCACTGGGGGCTGCCATGGATTTGCTGTGTGTGTAATAACAGTAACTCAATCCGTAATGGCAGCCCCTGTGCATAGAGAACAGTGGTCGGGATCCGACCCCATCATTTACGTTACAGTGGGCGTCTGCTGTGACCTGGACGCGCCCCCTGGGCTGTCCAAATTACAGCAGAGGGAGGAGATCAGCGCCATCATTGTGGAGCTCACAGCGTATGCTGTTTGCTCCACTATACCCCTGTCAACCGCCGGGATATGTGAGTACGGGCCGCCTCCCCTCCCCTCCCCCCATTACCGTCTCCGATGACACCCCCTCCCTCCGCTCTCCCCAGCCCCCGCTCTGCCCCCGCTACTGCTACCGCCACTCCTCCCCCCCGCCGTTATCGTCTCTAATGACACCCCCTCCCTCCGCTCTACCCAGCCCCCGCTCTGCCACCGCCGCTCTGCCCGCCGCCGCTGCTGTGTGTGTTTGTGTGCCACTACATGTGAGTACCGCCGCTGCTACAGTCTCCAAAAACACCCCCCCGCTCAATATACACCCCCCACTCAGTGTATCTAATCCTATCCTATGTGATACTGTCTGCTGAGCCGTGTATCTAATCCTCTCCTGTGTGATACTGTCTGCAGGGCTGTGTATCTAATCCTCTCCTGTGTAATACTATCTGCACGGCTGTGTATTTAATCCTATCCTGTGATACTGTCTGCACGGCTGTGTATCTAATCCTATCGTGTGATACTGTCTGCATGGCTGTGTATCTAATCCTATGTTGTGTGATACTGTCTGCTGAGCCGTGTATCTAATCCTCTCCTGTGTGATACTGTCTGCTGAGCCATGTATCTAATTCTATCCTGTGTGATACTGTCTGCAGGGCTGTGTATCTAATCCTCCTGTGTGAAACTGCTGAGCTGTGTATCTAATCCTATCCTGTGTGATACTGTCTGCTGAGCCGTGTATCTAATCCTCTCCTGTGTGATACTGTCTGCAGGGCTGTGTATCTAATTCTCCTGTGTGAAACTGCTGAGCCGTGTATCTAATCCTATCCTGTGTGATACTGTCTGCTGAGCCGTGTATCTAATCCTCTCCTGTATGATACTGTCTGCTGAGCCGTGTATCTAATCCTATCCTGTGTGATACTGTCTGCAGGGCTGTGTATCAAATCCTATCATGTGATACTGTCTGCACGGCTGTATATCTAATCCTATCCTGTGTGATACTGTCTGCACGGCTTTGTATCTAATCCTATGTTGTGTGATACTGTCTGCTGAGCTGTGTATCTAATCCTATCCTGCGTGATACTGTTTGCTGAGCCATGTATCTAATCCTCTCCTGTGTGATACTGTCTGCAGGGCTGTGTATCTAATCCTATCCTATGTGATACTGTATGCACAGCTGTGTATCTAATCCTCTCCGGTGTGATACTGTCTGCAGGGCTGTGTATCTAATCCTATCCTGTGTGATACTGTCTGCACAGCTGTGTATCTAATCCTATTGTGTGATACTGTCTGCACGGCTGTGTATCTAATCCTATCGTGTGATGCTGTCTGCACGGCTGTGTATCTAATCCTATGTTGTGTGATACTGTCTGCTGAGCTGTGTATCTAATCCTATCCTGTGTGATACTGTTTGCTGAGCCATGTATCTAATCCTCTCCTGTGTGATACTGTCTGCAGGGCTGTGTATCTAATCCTATCCTATGTGATACTGTATGCACAGCTATGTATCTAATCCTCTCCTGTGTGATACTGTCTGCAGGGCTGTGTATCTAATCCTATCCTGTGTGATACTGTCTGCACGGCTGTGTATCTAATCCTATCGTGTGATGCTGTCTGCACGGCTGTGTATCTAATCCTATCCTGTGTGATACTGTCTGCTGAGCCGTGCATCTAATCTTATCCTGTATAATACTGTCTGCTGAGCCGTGTATCTAATTCCATCCTGTGTGATACTGTCTGCTGAGCCATGTATCTAATCCTATCCTGTGTGATACTGTCTTCTGAGCAGTGTATCTAATCCTATCCTGTGTGATACTGTCTGCTGAGCCATATATCTAATCCTATCCTTTGTGATACTGTCTGCTGAGCCGTGTATCTAATCCTATCCTGTGTGATACTGTATGCTGAGCCGTGTATCTAATCCTGTTCTGTGTGATAATGTCTGCTGAGCTGTGTATCTAATTCTATCCTGTGTGATACTCCTGCTATCCTTGGTGACACTTTAGACATTTCTGGTCACCAACAAAATGGCTCTGAACTGTGTCCCTACATGTCATTCTCTCTTATCTGTTGTAAACACTCAGATTAGGAGGGGGAGGCGTGCCATCACACACAGGAGAGCAGACTCTGCCCACTTTACTGCAGCGGTAATCTGAGCTTTTTCTACAGTGGGATTTCTGTAGGATTTCAGCAGCTGCTCCCCCTAGTGTTTAACAGTGGAAAATATCAAACTTTTTAATTTTTTTTTATATTTTGCTCAATTAAAAACAAATAATAATATTTAAACAAAACATTAAAACATTATTACTTTACATTTTTTCAGTTATTGAATTTTTTTTTTTTTTGACGATACCTTCCCTTTAACCCAAGCTATTTAACCTATTAGATGCTGCCGTTAGTTAGCTACATAATTTTGCAGCAAATCGGCAGATGAGTTACCATGACTCTGTGACAAAAGCCAAAAAGTCTACATTACCTTTTTTAATCTATGAAGCAGAACTAATAAGTTTGCAAAAAATGCAAAAAAAGTCCACAAAATCCATCGACCTCCCCCTAAATAAAAACAGCTTTCTTCAATGAGATGTGTGAGGTCATTTTCAAAATAATGAATGATGACACATTATTTATACTGGCTCAGTGGTTAGCAGAGCTGATCTGTGATGAAGAAGGACGATACCTTTGAAACACGTTGTATGGAAATATTGTTTGCTCACAGCATATTCTGACCAGGCACCACAGTCCAAGACAATTCAGAAAGGACCACACAAGCCAGCATGCTATTAGGATCACAACTAATATGTGGAATTCAGTGTTATCGCAGACATATCAGGATGTTTTTGAACTTCAGAAAGAATTTCTGGGCGACACCACTAGGTATATGTCATGGCTGTCTCTCTGCATTATGAGGCTAGTGACAGACTCAAGGCTAGAGAGTCATTTCCATGCAAGGCTCTCCATATTAAATGTAGTTTTCTTTCTTTTGGTATGTAATGGGTTAATGTCAGTTTTGCTTTGCAGGAGCTTCTGACACTAGGCCTCAGGTGTTTCCATTTGCTGACCACTCCCTACCCCTTTATATGGTTATAACTCCCAGTAGAGAGCGACGCTTATTCTGATCCATTTGGAAGCTGTGCCTTGAGGTGGAAGGAGCTGCTGAGCAATAGTTGCAGTAAAGCAGTGGAGGCTGCAGTCTTGGTGTCTGACTGCAGCCATGAAGCTGGGCTTATCCTTTTGTTGATTACCTTGTTTGTTTTCCATCCCTTGTGTGTTGTTTTACTGCAGCGGTGGGATTAGTGATCTTTACCTGTCCACTCATTAGCCAGGGCTATTGTAGGGTCAGTTAAGGTTTCAGGTTCCTGCTCGGTGACAAGTGAGGAACCTGTATAGCAGGGGTGGGGAACCTTTTTTCAGCCGGGGGCCATTTGGAAATTTCTACCAACCTTCGGGGGCCGCAGAAAATTATCAATGTGAAAATTACCCAGCTATATTTGGTCAAACAATTAACTCACCCCTACTGTGGCGGCCGGAGCGGCTTCTCTTTGGTGCGGCTGTGATGTTGGATGATACTAATCATGTTGCTTCTCACAACTGCTTTTCTGTCTCGGTCTGAAGCGCAGTCAACTCTTTGTGATAATAATATTTGCTAAATCATATACATCACATAGGAGACACTGGAGGCACACACAACACATAGGAGACGCTGGAGGCACACACAACACATAGGAGACACTGGAGGCACACACAACACATAGGAGACACTGGAGGCACACAAAACACATAGGAGACACTGGAGGCACACACAACACATAGGAGACACTGGAGGCACACACAACACATAGGAGACACTGGAGACACACACAACACATAGGAGACACTGGAGGCACACACAACACATAGGAGACACTGGAAGCACACACAACACATAGGAGACACTGGAGGCACACACAACACATAGGAGACCCTGGAGGCACACACAACACATAGGAGACACTGGAGGCACACACAACACATAGGAGACACTGGAGGCGCACACAACACATAGGAGACACTGGAGGCGCACACAACACATAGGAGACGCTGGAGGCACACACAACACATAGGAGACGCTGGAGGCACACACAACACATAGGAGACGCTGGAGGCACACACAACACATAGGAGACACTGGAGGCACACACAACACATAGGAGACACTGGAGGCACACACAACACATAGGAGACACTGGAGGCACACACAACACATAGGAGACACTGGAGGCACACACAACACATAGGAGACACTGGAGGCACACACAACACATAGGAGACACTGGAGGCGCACACAACACATAGGAGACACTGGAGGCACACACAACACATAGGAGACGCTGGAGGCACACACAACACATAGGAGACACTGGAGGCACACACAACACATAGGAGACACTGGAGGCACACACAACACATAGGAGACACTGGAGGCACACACAACACATAGGAGACACTGGAGGCACACACAGCACATAGGAGACACTGGGACTGCTCTATATACATTACAGGAGTCACTGAAGGCACATACATCACTGGAGGGGCTGGGGGCATATACATCACATTGAAAATGCTGGGACTGACGTATACACAACAGAAAGGAAACGCTGGGACTGACGTATACACCACAGAAAGGAAACCCTGGGACTGCTGTATATACACAACACAGGAGACACTGGAGGCACATACATCACATGAGGAGCTATATATGCTCCCAGCCCCTCCTGTGATGTAAATGCCCACAGCCCCTCCTGTGTTGTGTATGTCCCCAGTGTCTCCTGTGATGTATATGCCCCCAGCATCTCCAATGTGATGTATAAGTCACAGGAGACGCTGAAGGCAAACAACACAAGAGGGGCTGGGGGGCATACACAACGCAAGAGGGGCTGGGGGGCATACACAACGCAAGAGGGGCTGGGGGGCATACACAACGCAAGAGATACTGGGGGGCATACACAACACAAGAGGAGCTGGGGGGCATACACAACGCAAGAGGTGCTGGGGGGCATACAGAACGCAAGAGGGGCTGGGGGACATACACATCACAAGAGGAGCTGGGGGCAAAGCCATCACTGAGGGGGGCACAGACATCACTGGGGGAACACAACACTGGGGGTGATGCACAGCATTGGGAGGGCACACAGCACTGCCCCCCAGTAATGTCAAGGCTCTGCACACAGCACCTGCAGAGCCCTGACATTACCGGGGAGCCACAAACCTGAGGTGATAGACAGCATGGGGTGAGGGACACAGCACTGATCGTTGCACACAACTCTGGAGGGAGGGTACACAAAGTACTGGACGGGGAGCAGAGTGTAGGCGCGCACACACAGCGCCGGAGACAGTGCAGGCCGGAGGGCAGAGGGGCGGGCAGATCGCTCTGGAGTTGAAAGGTGAGGTCACACCACACGACAGGACATAGGGGCGGGCACATTGCGTCGAGGGCAGAGGGGGCAGATTGCTCCAGAGGGCAGAGGGGCGGGCACACCACACGAGGGGAAAGAGGGGCGGGCAGATCGCTCCGGAAGGCAGAGGGGCGGGCACACACAGCACGAGGGGAAAGAGGGGCGGGCACATCGCTCCGGAGGGCAGAGGGGCGGGCACACACACAGCACGAGGGGACAGAGGGGCGGGCACACACCGCTGATTACGCTACTGGACAGCGGGAGAGCCCATTGGTTCTCCCAAACAGTGCATGTGGTCATTTAAAGGGCTGGCGGCCCCAGCACTACAGCCCCCGGGAATGTGCCCGGGGGCCGCATAAAAGGTCATGGTGGGCCGCATGCGGCCCGCGGGCCGGAGGTTCCCCACCCCTGCTGTATAGGGTCTGGCTAGGAGTGCAGGGTACAGTTGCAGGTAAGTGGAGGAGGTGTCCATTTTTCCTCTCGCTAGCTCTAGGAACCACCATTGTTAAAATGTCCTTGGTGTACCTGTACCACCCCGGGGTCGAGGGGTTTTCACCCGACACGTCGCCAGGCTGGGGGTGCAGATCATCTGCATCACCACGGGCTGGTCTGGCCCAGTTTCATAACCTCAAGATGTACAGGAGGGAGGGATGGCGATGGACAGGAGGAAGGATGGAGGTGGTAGTGACGGTTAGGAAAGTCTTTTTAGATCGTGGCACCACCTGTGGTCCAGGGCCAGGGATGGGCTGCCGCTGCGTGTGCTGCTCTCCGCGACTGAAGGTTGCAGCCGGGATGCTGTCACTCCCCACAAGTGGAGCGTGGTTACCCTGGGGAAGATGATGGAGGACGGACGGGGGTGGTGGTATTCCCCGTTGGTGCAGCAGCCCTGGGGGCGCCGGCAAAGGAGTGGCTGCAGTTTCAGGTCTTTTACTCACTGATAGTTTAGGCGCTGCCCCAGAGTACCAGTCTCCACCACAATGGGCTCCAGCCGATCCCAAATTCATTGAAGGTGAAGTCCGGTGTGTGTCAGCCTATGGGCCCTTCCTCCTTTGATGTGCTAAGTATCGTACCTCCGTGGCATGAAGAACTTGGGGATCCTGTTGTCAGTAAAGTATCCCATTCTGTAGGCTGATAGTGCGGTTCCGATGTGGGGGCGGTCTTACACCTCAGCCCCAGCTCCTATATGCTATTTGGCTCCAGACTCAGTGGGACAGGTCCGGTGACTTTTCTAGCTGTTCCTGCGACCCATGCAAAGTTGGTAGACAAAGTGAGGTATGCCTGCCCTAGGGTTCTGTACCCCAACAGCGCTGGTCCTGTGGAAGCAGCAGCCTGCTTCTCCCCTAAAAACACCTTGGCCCACAGAGCTGCCTTGCGGCACATCCGCTCTGCTCTGTGTCTGTAGCTGTACTCTCCTTTTTTTGTAGTTGTGTTGTGTATTCCAAGCTGTTGCCCCCAGCTGCTGCCACCGGCTGGTTCACTACTCTCACTAGGTCAACCTGATCTTCCTACTGTGTGCTCCTGACTCACCCTGGTGGGTGCTTCTCCCTAGCCCTGAGTCCCGGTTCCAGCGGATCGGGGAGCCCTTGGTGTGGTGGCGTCCTGTAAACCCAACTGCTGTAGTGACCCCCTTCTGTGACCCGACCCTGGCCTAGTCCCCATTGGGAAGGGAAACCCACTATATCTTCATGTTTGTGGAACCGATATCGACCTTCCTTGTACCCGGGATGAGTACTACACCCTAATGGAGGTGCAGTACCATGTGGCGCCTGAAGCCTCAGGGGCGCCACATTCCCCTTGTTTGTTGTTTTTCTATGCCTTGTTGTTGTGAGTCTTACCCCACACCATACCTTCCCCAAGTCCATGCGTGACAGTATATTTATTCAGGTAGGAACTAATACTTTACTATTTAGTGGCTACCAGTTCCCTGGTATTTTCCATGGACAAATGTGATTTCTATATCAGTTTCTTTGATACAGAATAGCAGAGTTCGCTAACTTAACACTTAATTTTATTCCCCAATATGTTAAAGGGGTTATTTGGGACTTTCCTTACAGAACAGTTGCTAACTACATACCTGTACTGCCTGATGCCAATCTCTGCTGGCTAAAAGTGGTCACAGACCCCTATTTAGGAAGGGGGGGTAGGAACTTAAATGTGGTTATGTGCCCCTGCAGGGAGACACCTTATCAGTTATGACTGGTGAACCCTTTAAACACATAGAAAATCTCCAAAGTAGTAAAATCACTTCTGAATTTAAAATTGACATTTTCGACATTTGTAATCAGAAATGTTTTCCAACCTCCTGCTGAGTGTTGTAAATGAGGAAGAATGATCACTGCTCTTATAACTACTTATAATTTTAAGATAAGTAACAAAACACAGTAATTGATGACATCAATGTTGAAGATACCCCAATTTAACATTTTTTATTAATTCTCTATGATAATTTTTTTTTTTATACTTATAATTAACAACACTTCTGCTTTGCTTGTACTTAAAGCCGGCCATGCAGATAAAACACACATAGGCACACACAGCCTGGAGGTCACCCTGAATTGAATTAAAAGCAGGACTTATATTACCATAAAATTAGAAACTTTGAACATAATATAGAAATATAAAAAAAAGTAAATTTGTGTATAGGCAAGACGAATGCTACTGGCTCTTAGAGGGTGTCACATTGTAACCAAAACAGATTTTAGTCATGATTTAAGTTTTTAAAGTCTATGTATGCCATCATATAGAATTATTTTTAATGTCATCCAATCCCTACACAATGCTGCAGATTTGCAGAGTCTGGATCAACAGGAGAAGACAAGACCTGCTTGTCCAAATTAGTATATGATGTAAATGCACAATGTAGTTATTTAAGCTTCCATGTGCTAATGACAGTTGACAATCATGAGGATATTACAATTCAGTCTCATCTCAGGAACTTGTCTAAAGAGTAGTGATGGGCGGACCCACACTGTAAAAGTCCGGACCCGCGTGGATTCAAAGGTACCCGAGTGCTGGGCCCGCGCCCGGAATTCTCCGAGAATTCCAAGTATTATCTGGATCCGACACTCGGTTAATGCAAAAAAGTAACAGAAAAATAAAGAAAACAATAATAAAGCAAGCAGGTTGTATTTACCGAGTCACCGGCATGGATTTAACTGCTCCTGCAACCGCTCATTCACTTGATTGCATATACACTACTTTCCCCACCCACTGACATTTGTGATTGGTTGCAGTCACACACGGCCCCATGCTGAGTGACAGCGTGTCTGACTCTTCCAACCACAGACCTTGTCTGCAGGTCTGTATTGTATAGTAAAAATACATAAATTGGTGTAGTGTCCCCTCATATTATGCTACCCAGCACAGATAAAGCATACGGCTACAGGCTGCAGCCCCAAGCTGTGCGCTTATCTTGGCTGTTCAAGAGACAATATGAGCTTATCTTGGCTGTGTATCAAAATAATAGGAACCGCATTTGGCTTTCTTTTTTTAAAAAAAAATTTAACTAAATTTAAAAAACGGATTGTGGCCCCCCAATTTTTATACTCAGCCATGATAAAGCCCGACAGCTGATCCTCAGGTAACTTCATTAAACTCGGTTCACCTGAGGTGGAGTCACTGAGTTAATTGAGGTACCCAGAGGTCAGGTTACCTGTGGTCACAGGTGGAGGACCGTGGGAACCTCAAGCTGTGCCCGCAACTTACCTGAGTGATGTCACCGCTGATCACTGCTAAGTCTCTTCCTGAAGTCCGCAGAGGGTGGTCAAGTACCATGAACGCGCGCTGTGCCTTCAGTAATGTAGCAGAGCTGGAATCGTCATGGGACCTCGTGTGGATTACATTGGACCTGCAGCGGTGTTTGGGGGGTTAATAAAGTTCCGTTGGAATCTGCCAAGGTGTCTAATGATTGTCTATGGTGGCGCCCCCCTCTGACCCCCTCTCTCATACTCGAGACGCTGCACAGTTGTCATAAAGTTACGGCGGCTTTTCCTCTTTTGAAAATGCCGGTCGCTCATTATTCCATCTAGTATTCACTGCTTCCCCCGCCCACCGGCGCCTATGATTGGTTGCAGTCAGACCCGCCCCCACGCTGAGTGACAGCTGTCTCACTGCAACCAATCACAGCCGCCGGTGGGCGAGTCTATATCGTGCAGTACAATAAATAAATAAATAATTTAAAAAAAACGCGTGCGGTCCCCCCTAATTTTGATACCAGCCAAGGTAAAGTCACACGGCTGAAGGCTGGTATTCTCAGGATGGGGAGCCCAACGTTTTGGGGAGCCCCCCAGCCTACCAGTATCAGCCAGTAGCCGCCCGGAATTGCCGCATCCATTAGATGCGACAGTCCCGGGACTCTACCCGGCTCATCCCGAATTGCCCTGGTGCAGTGGCAATCGAGGTAATAAGGAGTTAATGGCAGCAGCCCATAGCTGCCACTAAGTCCTAGGTTAATCATAGCAGGCGTCTATGAGACACCCACAATGGTTAACCTGTAAGTGAAAGTGCTATGATCCGGAACCATGGAAGACCACCACAAATCATTGGCAAAAGGTGACAAGAGCATTGGCAACTAATCTGGCTGCCATCCCCTTACTAACCATCACAACTAGAAGTAGCCGAAGGGTGAACTAACATCCTGTGCACCACGAACCCAGCCGGAGAACTAACTACCCTAAAGGTAGGAAATATGAATAACTCTCTGCCTCAGAAAATAGACAAGAATAGCTAGTCCCCCACATTCAAAGACTGCGGTGGTATAGGAAAAACACAATACACAGGTAGATGACAGGATTAGCAAAAGGTGAGGCCCCCACTGACTAAAATAGGAAAGGACAGGAAAGGGACTGATGGTGGCCAGAGAAAAACCCTGCAAAATACCAACTTCCTGATAGTACAAAAAGGCCCTCAGATCGCACGATCTGAACTCCGCCCTATACCAGGTGCCCTTGTCATACCAATGAACAGAAAACAAGAATCATAACAAAGTCAACAAGCCACAAACACATGGACCCAAAGGAGCTATAACAAAAGCAAATCCAGCGCCTTGGCAAGGAGACTCGAGTGATAAAACTCCAAACTTTATTGTATCAAATTAAAAAAATACAGACCACTATGTGGGGGGACAAGAAAAAGTGATCCACAGACAGAGGACAAATTCCTACATGTTTCGACCAGTAAAGGTCTTAAGCCCGCTACACACGCTACAATATATCTCACAATCTGTCGTTGGGGTCAAGTTGTAAGTGACGCACATCCGGCATCGTTTGTGAGGTATCTGCGTGTAACATCTACTTGCGATCAGGATTGAACGCAAAACCGTTGATCGCAAACACATCGTATCATTCTCTAGAATTGAGCGTTTTGTTGCACGAACCTAGTGAATTGTAACGTGTGACATCCCTCATACGATTTTGGTGTCTGATGCTATGTGCGCAGGTGTGCGCTCTGCACCGCAGCTTAAAAAAGGTCTGCTTCAGAGCGCAGCTGAAAAGCTGCGTTCTGAAGCGCCTCACAATGTCTGTCAGTCACTAATCTCTGTCAGTCGGTCACTATCTCTGTCCCTCACTCTCTGTCCATGTCAGTCTATCCCCCTCTCTCATATACTCACCGATCCCCGATCCCCGGCGCTGCACGGCGTTCACACTGCTCCGGCGGCTTTTACTGTTTTGAAAAAGCCGGCCGCCCATTAAACAATCTCGTATTCCCTGCTTTACCCGCCCACCGGCGCCTATGATTGGTTACAGTGAGACATGCCCCCACGCTGAGTGACAGGTGTCACACTGCACCCAATCACAGCAGCCGGTGGGCGTGTCTATACTGTGTAGTGAAATAAATAATTAAATAATTAAAAAAAACGGCGTGCGGTTCCCCCCAATTTTAAAACCAGCCAGATAAAGCCATACGGCTGAAGGCTGGTATTCTCAGGATGGGGAGCTCCACGTTATGGGGAGCCCCCCAGCCTAACAATATCAGCCAACAGCCGCCCAGAATTGCCGCATACATTATATGCGACAGTTCTGGGACTGTACCCGGCTCTTCCCGATTTGCCCTGGTGCGTTGGCAAATCGGGGTAATAAGGAGTTATGGGCAGCCCATAGCTGCCAATAAGTCCTAGATTAATCATGTCAGGCGTCTATGAGACACCCTCCATGATTAATCTGTAAATTACAGTAAATAAACACACACACACGAAAAATCCTTTATTAGAAATAAAAACACAAACATATACCCTGGTTCACCACTTTAATCAGCCCCAAAAAGCCCTCCTTGTCCGGCGTAATCCAGGATGCTCCAGCGTCGCTTCCAGCGCTGCTGCATGGAAGTGACCGGAGCTGCAGAAGACACCGCCGCTCCGGTCACCTCCACGCAGCTAATGAAGACAGCCGCGCGATCAGCTGAGCTGTCACTAAGGTTACCCGCTGTCACTGGATCCAGCGGTGGCCGCGGGTAACCTCAGTGACAGCTCAGCTGATCGCGCTACTCACCGCCACTCCTATCACCTCCACGCTGCAACTGAGGTGAGTAGCGCGATCAGCTGAGCTGTCACTGAGGTTACCCGCGGCCACCGCTGGATCCAGTGACAGCGGGTAACCTCAGTGACAGCTCAGCTGATCGCCGGCTGTCTTCATTAGCTGCGTGGAGGTGACCGGAGCGGCTGTGTATTCTGCAGCTCCGGTCACCTCCATGCAGCAGCGCTGGAAGCGACGCTGGACCATCCTGGATTACGCCGGACATGGAGGGCTTTTTGGGGCTGATTAAAGTGGTGAACCAGGGTATGTGTTTGTGTTTTTATTTCTAATAAAGGATTTTTTCGGGTGTGTGTGTTTATTTACTGTAATTTACAGATTAATCATGGAGGGTGTCTCATAGACGCCTGACATGATTAATCTAGGACTTATTGGCAGCTATGGGCTGCCAATAACTCCTTATTACCCCGATTTGCCAACGCACCAGGGCAAATCGGGAAGAGCCGGGTACAGTCCCAGAACTGTCGCATATAATGTATGCGGCAATTCTGGGCGGCTGTTGGCTGATATTGTTAGGCTGGGGGCTCCCCATAACGTGGAGCTCCCCATCCTGAGAATACCAGCCTTCAGCCGTATGGCTTTATCTGGCTGGTTTTAAAATTGGGGGGAACCGCACGCCGTTTTTTTTAATTATTTAATTATTTATTTCACTACACAGTATAGACACACCCACCGGCTGCTGTGATTGGGTGCAGTGTGACACCTGTCACTCAGCGTGGGGGCGTGTCTCACTGTAACCAATCATAGGCGCCGGTGGGCGGGGAAAGCAGGAATACGAGATTGTTTAATGGGCGGCCGGCTTTTTCAAAACAGTAAAAGCCGCCGGAGCAGTGTGAATGCCGTGCAGCGCCGGGGATCGGGGATTGGTGAGTATGAGAGAGGGCTGCTAACTTCAGTAACTTAGGAGATTAGCGGTCACCGGTGAGTCCTTCACTGGTGACCGCTAATCAGGACGCGACACAGACAGAGCCGCAGCATGACAATGAAGTCGGGTGAAGTTCACCCGAGTTCATTCTGACAGTGCGGCTCTGTCTGTGTCTGCTGTCATCTGCCATTCAGCTCTGCTACATGGCTGTCTGTGTCTGCTGTTAGCGGCCATGTAGCAGAGCTGAATGGCAGATGACATAGTAAAAACACATCCCTACACATTACACACGCTTGTCAAGTCAATAAATAAAAAAAAAAAAAAAAGGTGCCCAATGCATACGTCACAGATCAGATGATCTAAAGGATCGCACACAAAATTGACCAATTTAACATAGACTACTAACGCACGTGTGACAGCAAATGAACGACCAACGTGAAATCTCATAGATCCCGTATGCAACCTGGGCGTGTCACATCGCAAATGCGATTGTACAACTAATTGCAACGTGTAAAGTGGGCTTTAGTCATGGAAATTTGATACAATAAAGTTTGGAGTTTTATCACTCGAGTCTCCTTGCCAAGGCGCTGGATTTGCTTTTGTTTTTGCACCGTATGTTCCTGCCTAAGTCCGGGCGTTTTCCTGCGCGCCGCCGGTTCTCCATGGAGTGAAGAGGGGTGAGCTGGAATTCTTTTCTATTTATTCTACAAAGGAGCTATACTCCACACAGAACTGCAGGGAGTTCCTCAACAATCCACTAAGGGGGAAAATCCCTGCAAGCAAATAAACTGAAACCAACCACAGCAAATGACAAACCCAGATAAAAGAACCAGACAATAAATAAAGAGCAAGCACTTATCTGGGGAAGATGTGGTGTAGAGCAGGATTAAGCAGGCTGGAGATACAAAAAACAACTGACATCCGGCAACAGCTTGCAATCAGACCAGGATTTAAATAAGCAGAGAGTTAGCAAAGGAAACACCCACTGCACAACACACCTGGTCCAAGTCCAAACCATTCCTGGCCACCAGAGGGAGCCTCCCAGCAGCCAAAACATAACTAACATTCACAACATTACCCCCCCCTTGAGGAGGGGTCACCGAACCCTCACCGACGCCACCAGGTCGCTCGGGATGAGCATGATGGAAGGCGCGAACCAACTTGTCCGCATGAATGTCAGAAGCCACAACCCAAGAGTTATCCTCCTGCCCATAACCCTTCCATTTCACAAGGTACTGAATCTGATGCCTACTGCGACGGGAATCCAGAATTTTTTCAACCTCATACTCCAGATCCCCTTGTACCAAAACAGGGTCAGGAGGCGCTGCTGCAGGAACTGTTGGCTCCACATGTTTCATCAACAAGAACTTATGGAAGACAATGTGAATCTTAAATTACACAGGCAGAGTCAAACGGAAAGATACAGGGTTAATAATCTCCGAAATCTTATAAGGTCCAATAAATCTGGGCTTAAATTTAGGAGACGGAACTCTCATAGGAATATGTTTAGAGGACAACCACACCATGTCCCCTACTTTAAACTGGGGACCAACAGTCCGACGCTGGTTGGCACACTTTTGGGCAGTTTCTTGGGACTGAAACAATTTATCCACTACCTGCCCCCAAATCTGCTGCATTCTGTCGACCACCGAATCCACCCCCGGACAGTCAGACGCCTCAAGCTGCCCTGAGAGGAACCTAGGGTGATACCCAAAATTGCAGAAAAAGGGGGACACCAACGTGGTAGAGCTAGCTCTATTGTTAAGGACAAATTCAGCCAAAGGCAAAAACGAAACCCAGTCATCCTGATCCGCAGAAACCAAACACCGTAAATAGGTCTCCAGGGTCTGGTTAGCCCTTTCAGTCTGACCGTTGGTCTGAGGATGAAACGCTGAGGAGAAAGACAGCTGAACACCCAATTTGGAGCAAAAAATCCTCGAAAACCTGAATACAAACTGCACCCTTCTGTCAGAAACAATGTTTTCGGGAATACCATGCAATCGAACAACGTGTTGGAAAAACAAAGGCACCAACTCTGATGAAGACGGCAACTTAGATAGGGGAACCAAGTGGACCATCTTGGAGAATCTGTCACAGATCACCCAAATCACAGTCATTTTCTGAGAGACGGGAAGCTCTGAAATAAAATCCATAGAGATGTGCATCCAAGGTTTCTTAGGTACAGGCAAAGGCAACAATAGCCCACTAGAACGTGAACAACAGGGCTTGGACCTAAAACAAACTCCACACGACTGCACAAAATGACGGACATCTCGGGACAGGGAAGGCCACCAAAAAGAGCGTCTCACAAGATCCCGAGTACCAAAAATGCCAGGATGACCCGCCAAAACAGAGCAATGAACCTCAGAGACAACTCGGTCTCTCCATTGGTCTGGGACAAACAGTTTCCCTGTAGGACATCTCTCAGGTTTATCCCCCTGAAATTCCGCCAGTGCCAACCGCAGATCAGGCGAAATAGCCGAGAAAACTACACCATCATTCAGGATAGTAGACGGTTTTACAACCTACAAAGAGTCAGCGCAGAAACTCCTGGAAAGGGCATCGGCCTTAACATTCTTGGTGCCCGGCAAAAAAGAGACCACAAAATTAAACCGGGTAAAAAACAAAGCCCACCTGGCCTGCCGAGGATTCAACCTCTTGGCCGATTCCAGATAGATGAGATTCTTGTGGTCCATAAGCACCACAACTTGATGCCTAGCCCCCTCCAACCAATGCCTCCACTCTTCAAATGCCCACTTCATAGCCAATAATTCCCGGTTCCCCACATCATAATTCCGTTCAGAAGGAGCAAACTTCCGAGAGAAAAAGGCACAGGGCTTAAGTTTACCCGAAGTAGCGTCTCGTTGAGACAGAACAGCACCTGCTCCGATCTCCGAGGCATCGATCTCAACTTGAAATGGGCGAGACACATCAGGCTGCTGCAGAACTTGGGCAGAAGTGAATCGCCTTTTAAGCTCCTGGAAGGCCACAATAGCCTCATGGGTCCAATGCTCAGCATCAGCTCCCTTCTTTGTCAAATCTGTCAGAGGTTTGACAATGGCAGAAAAATTGGCTATAAATTTACGGTTAAAATTAGCAAACCCCAAAAACCGCTGCAGGGATTTTAGAGAAGTCGGTTGCACCCAGTCATAAATAGCCTGAACCTTAACCGGGTCCATGTCGATGGCGGAGGGAGACAGGATGAAGGCCAAAAAGGAAATCCTTTGCACCCCAAAGAGGCACTTTGACCCCTTAACGTACAGTGCATTATCCTTAAGTATCTGAAAAACATCCCGTACTTGCCCAACATGAGAGTCCCAATCATCAGAAAAAATCAAGATGTCATCCAAATACACAATCAAAAATTTACCAATAAGGTCCCGAAAAATACCATTCATGAAGGCCTGGAAGACGGAGGGTGCATTAGTGAGCCCAATAGGCATCACTAGCTACTCAAAATCCCCCTCAGGAGTATTAAAAGTCGTCTTCCATTCATCACCCTCCTTAATACGGATGAGATTATACGCACCCTTGAGATCCAGTTTCGTAAACCATTTGGCACTCTTCACTTTAGAGAACAGATCAGACATCAGAGGCAAAGGGTACTGATATTTGACCGTAATTTTATTAAGAAGACGGTAATCAATACAAGGCCTCAACGAACCATCTTTCTTAGCAACAAAGAAGAAGCCGGCACCCAAAGGAGAAGATGAGGGCCGAATGTGCCCCTTCTCCAAGGACTCCCTGATGTATGACCGCATGGCATCATGTTCGGGCACAGACAAGTTGAAAATCTGCCCCTTGGGAAATTTACAACCGGGCACCAACTCAATGGCACAGTCACAGTCCCGGTGTGGGGGCAGAGAATCAGATTCCTGGTCATTAAATACATCATGGAAATCAGACAAAAAGGCTGGAACATCAACTGCCTGAGCAGACGTGGATGACACGGAAAGGTCCTGATGCACACCTTGACAACCCCAACTAGCTACCGACAAGGATCTCCAGTCAAGAACCGGATTATGGGTCTGCAACCACGGAAATCCCAGTACCAAGGTATCCTGTAGATTATGCAATACTAAAAATGTACAAGTTTCCTGATGCGCTGGTGCAACTCTCATAGGCACCTGGGTCCAAAATTGGGGTTTATGTTCTGCCAAAGGGGTAGCATCAATGCCCCTTAAAGGAATAGGAGTTTGCAAAGGAACCATGGGGAAACCACAATCCCTAGCAAACCCAAAATCCATCAAATTGAGCGCTACCCCTGAGTCCACAAAGGCAAATGCAGAAAAGGAAGACAATGAGCAAATCAATGTGACAGACAAAATAAACTTTGAATGCAAAGAACCCACAGTAACAGAAGTAGCCACTCTCCTTTCACATTTAGGGCAGACAGAGATGTTATGAGAAGCGTCTCCACAATAGAAGCACAGTCTATTCTTCCGTCTGAACCCCTGCCGACTAGCATTAGAAAGGACCCTATCACACTCCATAGGCTCCAAAGGCTGTTCCACAGGCACAAAACCAGCAGGTATCTTCCTGCGCTCACGTAAACGCCTATCAATCTGAATGGCCAAGGTCATAGAGGCATCAAGACTATAAGGGACGGGAAATCCTACCATTACATCCTTCACAGCATCAGCAATACCCTTCCGAAAAAGAGCCGCAAGCGCATCATCATTCCATTTGGTAAGGACCGCCCACTTTCGATATTTCTGACAAAACGTTTCTGCAGAATCCAAACCCTGAGTTAAGGACAACAAGACCTTTTCTTCTTGGTCCACAATATTGGGTTCGTCATATAATAAACCCAAGGCCTGAAAAAAGGAGTCCACATCACTGAGAATCGGATCATCAGACGCTAAAGAGAAGGCCCAGTCCTGAGGGTCACCACACAGCAAGGAGATGACAATCTTAACCTGCTGTACGGGATTCCCTGAGGACCTAGGGCGCAGGTCAAAAAATAATTTACAATTATTTTTGAAGCTCAAAAATTTCGACCTATCTCCCGAAAAAAATTCAGCAAGCAAGCAAATAAACTGAAACCAACCACAGCAAATGACAAACCCAGATAAACAAAAGAACCAGACAATAAATAAAGAGCAAGCACTTATCTGGGGAAGATGTGGTGTAGAGCAGGATTAAGCAGGCTGGAGATACAAAGAACAACTGACATCCGGCAACAGCCTGCAATCAGACCAGGATTTAAATAAGCAGAGAGTTAGCAAAGGAAACACCCACTGCACGACACACCTGGTCCAAGTCCAAACCATTCCCGGCCACCAGAGGGAGCCTCCCAGCAGCCAAAACATAACTAACATTCACAACATGAAAGTAAATAAACACATACACCCAAAAAAATACTTTATTTGGAATAAAATATAAAAAAACACCCTCTTTCACCACTTTATAATCCCCAAATACCCCTCAAGGTCCGGTGTAATCCACACGAGGTCCTGCAATGCATCCAGCTCTGCTACATGAAGCTGACAGGAGCGGTCGTAGAACACTGCCGCTCTCTGTCAGCTCCAGGCAGCAACTGAAGTGAGTCGCGCTGTCAGCGGGGACATCACTGAGGTAATGTGTGCAGCGATGATGGCAGCGGTAGTGCCGGTGTGTATGCAGTGATGATGGGTGCGGTGGTGCCTGTGTGTCTGCGGTGATGATGAGTGCTGTAGTGCCTGCGTGTGTGCGGTGATGATGGGGGTGGTAGTGACTGCGTGTGTGCAGTGATGATGAGTGCGGTAGTGGCTGCGTGTGTGCGGTGATGATGAGTGCGGTAGTGCCTGCATGTGTGCGGGGATGATAGGAGCGGTAGTGCCGATGTGTGCGGTGATGATGAGTGCGGTAGTGCCTGTGTGTGTGCGGTGATGATGAGTGCTGTAGTGCCTGCGTGTGTGCGGTGATGATGGGGGTGGTAGTGACTGCGTGTGTGCAGTGATGATGATGAGTGCGGTAGGGACGGGGTGTGTGCAGTGATGATGGGACCGGTAGTGCCACGGTGTGTGCAGTGATGATGGGAGGGGTAGTGCCGGGGTGTGTGCGGTGATGATGAGTGCGGTAATGCCAGTGTATGTGCGTGGATGATGGGGGCAGTACTGCCGGTGTGTGCGGTGATGATGAGTGCGGTAGTGTCGGGGTGAGTGCAGTGATGATGATGGGGGCTGTAGTGCCGGGATGTGTGCAGTGATGATGGGAGCGGTAGTGCCGGGGTGTGTGCAGTGATGATGATGATGAGTGCAGTAGTGCCTGTGTGTGTGCGGTGATGAGTGCTGTAGTGCCTGCGTGTGTGCAGTGATGATGGGGGTGGTAGTGACTGCGTTTGTGCGGTGATGATGAGTGTGGTAGTGCCTGTGTGTGTGCGGTGATGATGAGTGCGGTAGTGCCTGCGTGTGTGCGGTGATGATAGGAGCGGTAGTGCCGATGTGTGCGGTGATGATGAGTGCGGTAGTGCCAGTGTATGTGCGCGGATGATGGGGGCGGTACTGCCGGTGTGCGGTGATGATGAGTGCGGTAGTGCCGGGGTGTGTGCAGTGATGATGATGATGAGTGCGGTAGGGACGGGGTGTGTGCAGTGATGATGGGACCGGTAGTGCCGTGGTGTATGCAGTGATGATGGGAGGGGTAGTGCCGGGGTGTGTGCGGTGATGATGATGAGTGCAGTAGTGCCAGGGTGTGTGCAGTGATGATGATGATAAGTGTGGTAGTGCCGGGGTGTGTGCAGTGATGATGATGAGTGCGGTAGGGACGGGGTGTGTGCAGTGATGATGGGACCGGTAGTGCCGCGGTGTGTGCAGTGATGATGGGGGTGGTAGTGACTGCGTGTATGCGGTGATGATGAGTGTGGTAGTGCCTCCGTGTGTGCGGTGATGATGAGTGCGGTAGTGCCAGTGTATGTGCGCGGATGATGGGGGCGGTACTGCCAGTGTGCGCGGTGATGATGAGTGCGGTAGTGTCGGGGTGAGTGCAGTGATGATGATGGGGGCTGTAGTGCCGGGGTGTGTGCGGTGATGATTATGGGGGCGGTAGTGCCGGGGTGTGTGCAGTGATGATGGGGGTGGTAGTGCCGGCGGTGTGTGCGGTGATGATGGGAGCGGTAGTGCCGGGGTGTGTGCAATGATGATGATGAGTGCGGTAGTGTCGGGGTGTGTGCAGCGATGATGGGAGCGGTAGTGCCGGGGTGTGTGCAGTGATGATGAGTGCAGTAGTGCCGGCGGTGTGTGCGGTGATGATGGGAGCCGTAGTTCCGAGGTGTGTGCAGTGATGATGGGGGTGGTAGTGCCGGTGGTGTTTGCGGTCTTGATGGGAGCGGTAGTGCCGGGGTGTGTGCAGTGATGATGAGTACGGTAGTGCCGGGGTGTGTGCGGTGATGATGATGAGTGCAGTAGTGCCAGCGGTGTGTGTGGTGATGATGGGAGCGGTAGTGCCGGGGTTTGTGCAGTGATGATGATGAGTGCGGTAGTGTCGGGGTGTGTGCAGCGATGATGGGAGCGGTAGTACTGGGGTGTGTGCAGTGTTGATGAGTACGGTAGTGCCGGGGTGTTTGTGGTGATGATGATGAGTGCAGTAGTGCCGGGGTGTGTGCAGTGATGATGGGTTCGGTAGTGCTGGGGTGTGTGCAGTGATGATGATAAGTGCGGTAGTGTCGGGGTGTGTGCAGTGATGATGAGTGTGGTAGGGATGGGGTGTGTGCAGTGATGATGGGAGGGGTAGTGCCGGGGTGTGTGCGGTGATGATGATGAGTGCAGTAGTGCCAGGGTGTGTGCAGTGATGATGGGTGCGGTAGTGCCGGGGTGTGTGCAGTGATGATGATGAGTACGGTAGTGCCGGGGTGTGTGCAGTGATGATGGGAGCGGTAGTGCCGGGGTGTGTGCAGTGATGATGGGAGCGGTAGTGCCGGGGTGTGTGCAGTGATGATGGGAGCGGTAGTGCCGGGGTGTGTGCAGTGATGATGATGAGTGCTGTAGTGCCGGGGTATGTGCAGTGATGATGGGGGCTCTCTCTCTCTCTCTTTCTTGGCTTAACGCAACGCGTTTTTCACAGGAATCCATTGCCTTTATATCACACTATTTACAACGCATCCGTCACATGCGTCACACAACAAGTGTGAAAGTAGCCTTATTTTGATACACAGCCAAGATAAGTGCACAGCTGGGCGCTGCAGCCTGTAGCCATATGCTTTATCTGTGCTGGATATCATAATATGGGGGGACCCTATGCCAAATATTTAATTTATTTATTTTTATACCACAATACATGCACATAGCATCTGTGATTGGAAGCATTGAGACATGCGGCCACTCAGGGTGGGGGCGCGTCCGACTGCAACCAATCACATATGTTGGAGGGCGAGGAAAGCAGTGCATTGGCAATGAAGGTAATGAACAGCCCCGTAAGTGAATGAACGGCCTGGAAGCATTGTGCAGCTGCGAAGTAGCCTTAGTAAGTACATCCCGCTTGCTCCTATCCCCTTATCTTGTCAACCACCATTTTTAATCAACGGATTCTGGTCCCCGTTTTATATGGGGCCTAGAGTCTGACCAATTCCAGGCTGGATTCAGGTTATGTTTTTAACCCGGTTACACCCTGCAGTCCCAGGTGTCTACCATTACTACTAAAGAGTATTCCAAATATCCTTATCAGTTGATTTGCTTCCTGGCTGCAAAGTCAAAGGGAATCTGTCAGCAGGTGTCATGCTTAAAATGCTTTTACTTTATTAATAATAAAGGACAAAAAAGCATATTTAGCATTACATTTTTTGTGAAATATAAAAAAAAAAAAGTGCAATTTGACAATTGTTTTTTTGGTTTTTTATTTACCCCTTTAACTATATGGTAAATCTGACCTAGCAGTATGATTTTCCAGGTCAGTATGAGTACATAGATACCAAACATGCATAGTTTTTTTTTTATTTAAGTGATGAAAACAATTCAGAAATTTGTCAAAATTTTGTTGCTATTTTGCAAGAACCATGACATTTTTATTTTTTAGGATCTGGAACTAAGTGATAACTTTTTTTTTGGGCCCTGAGCTGACGTTTTTACTGATAATATCTTTGGGTAGATACAATATTTTGATCACTTCTTATTGTATTTTTTTGCAATGTTGCGTCTGGCAAAAAAACGGAATTCTGGTGTTTTTCATTTTTTTTCATCACATTGTTAACCTAACTGATTAATTTATTTCTGTGAGAGCTGCTCATACAATTGCTATACAGGCAAATCAGAACCCCCACTTCAAGAAGATTTAGTAGACTGTGGAATTGTGGTATATGTTATATTGTATATTGTTCTTCTGTCTAGAGACACCTGCACTAATATGGCCTTCATGGAAACATCATCAGAAGAAAACCTCTCTTGCATCCTCACCATAAAATTCAGCATCGGAAATATGCAAAAGAAAATCTAAATAAGCCTGATGCATTTTGGAAACAAGTTATATGGCCTGATGAGGTTAAAATAGAACTCTCTGGCCACAATGATTAAAAATGTACTGTATGTGTGGAGAAAAGAGGGGAGAGAATTTCAGGAAAGGACCGTATCGCCAACCAATAAGCATGGGGGTGGATCAATCATGCTTTGAGGTTGTGTTACAGCCAATGGCATTGGGAACATTTCATGTCTGCATATAGTTTCCCAAAAGTCCTTGCTTCTGGAGCTTCATTATAAGGCTGGTACAGTATCAAATGGCTTTGCAAACGCCAGATAAATTTCATCAGTTGCATTAACAATATCCAGATTTGCACTTACATTGAACGCCAACATATTGGTTAGACACGACTTATCTTTCATGAATCCATGCTGGTTAACAGTAATTATATTATTCTTTGAAATATATTGCTGCATGTCATCTCTTAAAATGGCGTCTAAGTGCTGTCCAATCTTTTCAGACCCTTAGGGCTCATTCACACTTCAGATTTTCACGTATGAGTGCTATTATTATTATTATTATTATCTGATTTTTTTCACCGATTCGGCTTGTAACTATGATCATTTCTATTCGGCTGTTCACATGTCCTTGATTTTTTGTGAGCCAATCAGTCCCTGTAAAATTGCGGTTGACATCTCCGATATTGAAACTTGACAATTAAAGTCTATAGGTCTATGAAAAAAAAAGTTTGTCAAAAAGAACTGAGAGTCCTCAGTAGTTGATACCTTTTAATGGCTAACTGAAAAGATGGTAATAATAGCAAGCTTTCGAGACTACTCAGGTCCCTTCATCAGCCATGGTATAACAAAAAATCTGAATACTCACATATTTATACACAACAGGACATAGAATAGTGCAGTAAAAAAAAAAAAACACAAAAAAAAAACAAGTTATGTGAAGCAGAACTATCACTATGGCAAGGGGGCAAACTGTTGTGGCCATAAATATTGCTGTAGTTCATAGATAAGCAGTGTGAAAGTTTTATTGTCCTCTGATTGGGGTCTGGTCCGGGCTGTGATGCCCCCAGATGCTCTAAGGAACGCATTTCTTAATTGATGTAAAAAGACATAAATCCATGTGACACATTCATTCCTGCTCTGAATGTGGCAAAGGTCATCATAAGTTTGTATTCCCAGACCCCCCCACTTCTGTATTTTAGGCAGCCCCCGAATCTAAGAAGCATCATTGTCAGAAGCTCCCTATCCTCTCCAACAACACCAGGAACATTTCCAAATGAGACATCTCTCACAAAATATTCAATCCACTCCAAAAGAAACTACAATTTTGGTTGTTGCCCATATATCTATGCTCATTAACAGTCTATAGGCTATGAGGTATATATATATATATATATATATATATATATATATATATATATACAGTGTGTGTGTGTATTATATGTATATATATATATATATATATATATATATAAAATATATATCTTTAGAGATTTTATATATATATATATATATATATATATATATATATATATAAAATCTCTAAAGGGGTGGATGTCATTCCTCTGGGGGCTCCACTAATTTACATCATCCAGGTACTGTATTCTGGTGTTTATGCCTTACCTGTACTGTAGCGCCTGGTCCTGACCCCAACACAGTATCCCCGCATGTCCCTGCTCACAAATCCTGGCATCGGTGCCCTCTCGCTCACCTGCCTGGTCCCAGCGCGGTATTCCCGCATCCTCCCTCTCTCTTGTACGGCGACTTCATTCACTCCTCTCCTTCCCCGGCGTCCACTGCGGCCTCCTCATGCTTCCAGGCCACAAGCAATGCTTCTGTGAGTGCCCGTACGGTGCGCGTCCAGCCACGCCCCCTTTCTTAAAGCGCCGGTGTCCCAATAACCGAAAGCTATTCCTGTGGTCATCTGTTACCTTAAAGGCATTTAAGTCCGCCTTCCCGACAGGACGTGCCTGAGCAACATTGCCTATTGTGCATCGCCAGTTCTCAGGTCCCAGTGCGTTACTGAGTCTAGTCCAGTATTGTATCTTAGCACCAGTCTCATGTTCCTAACCTCTGTCTTGTCCTAGAGCCTGCGCTCCATCACCACTGCTGTGCCGCCACCTGAGCCATCATTGCTGTGACGTCACACCTGAGCCATCACTGCTGTGTTGCCATATATGAGCCATCTTCTCTGTGTCGACACGTCTGAGCCATCACTTCTGTGACTCCACATCTGAGCCATCTCGTCTGGGCCAACACGTATGAGCCATCACTGTTGTGACGCTACATCTGAGCCATCTCCTCTGAGCAGACACGTCTGAGCCATCACTGCTGTGCCGCCTCATTTGAACCATCACGTCTGTGCTGTCATCCCCGTGCTGCCGCATCAGAGTACACCAGCTTTGGATTTTAAAGACTGTACCAGTCTGTAAGAGACTATTTCCACAGATCCCTGGCAGTTGTGCTTTTAGGCCCTCTGTTGGAGCGCCACACAATCATTGTATAGGGTTTCGCTGCTGGTGCTCCTCCAGTGCATGGCCCAGTGGGTCCACCCCTGGATGCTCGCCGCCCCTCGGTGACCGTAACAGGTACATTGGTAGCTATACAATGAAAGGCCATTATACTAAGGTCAGGGGAGTGGGGTCACCTCCTAACACTGTCTGAGGCTGATCCCTGCACTCCCTAACGTCTCTAAATAGGTTCTTCCCCCCATGCGTCATCACGTGCCTAACTAGTAAAAGCCAGCAAGACGTTAGTCTCACCACTGCAAAAAGACAACAGTAGGAATACAAACCAAAGGGGAAAACACAACAAATTGCACTACACAGCTTCTTTAGCAGAAACGTCTAAGCTGCAACAAAAGTGACACCTCAGTTTCTCGAGAGACTGGCTCCTTCAAACTGGACAGCATAGATATGAGCTATAGCCGGCATAGGGACAAGTGAGCAGCTGCTATTTATGGCAGAAGGAAGTGGCTGCAGCTGAGGTTACAACTACCTGTTAGATCACTGCAGGCTAGAAATTTAGCTTAACCTCGTCAGTACCGGATGGAATAAAGTATACTCCAACTTAGGGTAAACAATGAGCACTAAAGCGGATCTGCGATCCACAATACACTGTGACCTTCAAATCCCAGATTCCCAGGAGATTACATCAGACCGTGACAGACTCGTGACAGTGTCATGTGCGCCTTAATTTAATGTGTGTTTACTACTCTCCTTCAAATGCTAGTTCCTAATAAACCACATTAATATTTTTCTAAATTGTGGACTATTGGCCACCTTTTTTCCTTCTCTGTTTCTAAGTTATTTGCTACTTGTCCCAAATATCATGCTAGCCCATATACTCTTGTATGAACATGCAATTTTTCCCACTGAGTATATATATATATATATATATATATATATATATATATATATACATACATACATATGTTTGAGAGAAAACCAGATTAACAGCTTCTGCTGGTATCATCTTGTTTTATTAAGAATCAACGTATATTCATTTGCAAGAGTGCCCCCCGTGGGATTTTGAAATAAAATGGTTAATTATCACAGAAGGAAACTCCTAGCTTTAAGAATAATATAATGGAGAGAATTTGAGCAGGTAACCAGGGAAACCCAGCTGCCGGCACTTTTCCGTAACATGGCTTCCATGGCTGCAGATAGATACTTCTGCCCTGTCACTTTCCCTCTCTGCGGGTTTAGGTTGAGTTAAGTAATATTTCAGAATGCTTTGCTTTGTCCGGTGATTTCAATAGAACATTTGCAGGACAATGTACCACTAATGGGATCACTTAACATACAATATAAAGAATCTTATCTACTTACCACTTTATTATCACCGTGACATAACAGATCCCATAATTTTCCAATTATGATAACTCGTAAATTATCTTTAGATTTCTCATGGATTTTACATGCACATTCTTCAGGATGCCTTATAGATAGCAGATTGTTTGGCTGTGGAATTCACCTTTTGCAAATTCATCTGCGTCAGTAATTTTCCTGATAATCAAGTTCATACAGGTGATCCATTAGAAACTAATTGGGCAGACTTAATTATATTATTACAATGGTGAAACTTTAGAATTCTCTAAGGTTACACAGCAAATATATAGAATGATCATTGTATTGCATTAGACCTGCTGTCAGGCTGCAAAATCCAGGTAAACAGAAGCTCTAATGACTCAATCTAGCAAAATCATAGATCTCCATGATGCTGGTAGTTTAGTTTGTAAGAGCCATGGTTTGCAGTATTTAGCAGCCTGTGCGCTTTCCCATGTAGAATTGTACAGCAAAAAATATATACTGTGTTGTATACAGTTAGGTCCAGAAATATTTGGACAGTGACACAAGTTTTGTTATTTTAGCTGTTTACAAAAACATGTTCAGAAATACAATTATATATATAATATGGGCTGAAAGTGCACACTCCCAGCTGCAATATGAGAGTTTTCACATCCAAATCGGAGAAAGGGTTTAGGAATCATAGCTCTGTAATGCATAGCCTCCTCTTTTTCAAGGGACCAAAAGTAATTGGACAAGGGACTCTAAGGGCTGCAATTAACTCTGAAGGCGTCTCCCTCGTTAACCTGTAATCAATGAAGTAGTTAAAAGGTCTGGGGTTGATTACAGGTGTGTGGTTTTGCATTTTGAAGCTGTTGCTGTGACCAGACAACATGCGGTCTAAGGAACTCTCAATTGAGGTGAAGCAGAACATCCTGAGGCTGAAAAAATCCATCAGAGAGATAGCAGACATGCTTGGAGTAGCAAAATCAACAGTCGGGTACATTCTGAGAAAAAAGGAATTGACTGGTGAGCTTGGGAACTCAAAAAGGCCTGGGCGTCCACGGATGACAACAGTGGTGGATGATCGCCGCATACTTTCTTTGGTGAAGAAGAACCCATTCACAACATCAACTGAAGTCCAGAACACTCTCAGTGAAGTAGGTGTATCTGTCTCTAAGTCAACAGTAAAGAGAAGACTCCATGAAAGTAAATACAAAGGGTTCACATCTAGATGCAAACCATTCATCAATTCCAAAAATAGACAGGCCAGAGTTAAATTTGCTGAAAAACACCTCATGAAGCCAGCTCAGTTCTGGAAAAGTATTCTATGGACAGATGAGACAAAGATCAACCTGTACCAGAATGATGGGAAGAAAAAAGTTTGGAGAAGAAAGGGAACGGCACAAGATCCAAGGCACACCACATCCTCTGTAAAACATGGTGGAGGCAACGTGATGGCATGGGCATGCATGGCTTTCAATGGCACTGGGTCACTTGTGTTTATTGATGACATAACAGCAGACAAGAGTAGCCGTATGAATTCTGAAGTGTACCGGGATATACTTTCAGCCCAGATTCAGCCAAATGCCGCAAAGTTGATCGGAAGGCGCTCCATAGTACAGATGGACAATGACCCCAAGCATACAGCCAAAGCTACCCAGGAGTTCATGAGTGCAAAAAAGTGGAACATTCTGCAATGGCCAAGTCAATCACCAGATCTTAACCCAATTGAGCATGCATTTCACTTGCTCAAATCCAGACTTAAGACGGAAAGACCCACAAACAAGCAAGACCTGAAGGCTGCGGCTGTAAAGGCCTGGCAAAGCATTAAGAAGGAGGAAACCCAGCGTTTGGTGATGTCCATGGGTTCCAGACTTAAGGCAGCGATTGCCTCCAAAGGATTCGCAACAAAATATTGAAAATAAAAATATTTTGTTTGGGTTTGGTTTATTTGTCCAATTACTTTTGACCTCCTAAAATGTGGAGTGTTTGTAAAGAAATGTGTACAATTCCTACAATTTCTAGCAGATATTTTTGTTCAAACCTTCAAATTAAACGTTACAATCTGCACTTGAATTCTGTTGTAGAGGTTTCATTTCAAATCCAATGTGGTGGCATGCAGAGCCCAACTCGCGAAAATTGTGTCACTGTCCAAATATTTCTGGACCTAACTGTATGTTTCTAAAAATGGTTATCTATGGTTGGTGATGGGTAAACCCGAACTGTAAAGTTCGGAGTCTGTGCACGGACCCCGATCTCGGACGTCTCGGGGAAGTCTGTGTTACTGTTTGGGTTCCACAACCCAGATACAAATTTTAAAAAAGTTAAAAGGAAGCAAAATAGAGTTTAAAACAAAATTTTACTTACTAAGTCTCCAAGGTGCGGTCATACTGCTTACGGGCATGCTCATTAGCTCTCATGCATATTCACTGCTTACCCTGCCCACCTTCTGTGACAGCTTCTGTAATTGGTTGCAGACTGCCGGTGTGCCGATGTCTGTGATTGGTTCAAGTTCTACTTCCGCCCACCCTCTCTGCCGCCATCTGTGATTAGTTGGGGTGTGTAAAAATAAGTAATTGAACAAAATGTTGTAGGGTTCCCCATATATTGAAACCCAAAACATATACAGATAACAGCATATTGATACACGGCCAAGATAACACACACAGCTCGAGCCTGCAGCCTTTAGCTGTCTGCTTTATATGCACTAGGTATCAATATACGGGTGGCCTGTGTAATTTTTTTTCCAATTATATATTTTTACATTCCAAAAGCAAGCACAGACGCCGGAAGACTGAATGCAACCAATTACAGATGCTGTCACAGAGAGTGGGTGGGGGAAGCAGTGAATATGCATGAGAGCAAATGAGTAGACCCAAAAGCAGTATGACAGCTGCTCGGGAGACTCAGTAAGTATAACTGTCCTGCTTTACAGTGACCTAGCCCTTACTAACACCCTTTTACAGCACAGATGTACGAGTCCCCATAGACTTATATGGAGTTCGGCATCCGGGCTCATTTTTGGGTTCAAGTATGGACCCAAACCAGACGGTTTTTTTTTTTAATGTCTGTCAGAACTCACCAAACCTGAACACCTGCAAATTTATTCACCTCTACCCATGGTGAATGAATGCAATGATATTCATTTAGACTGTGGCCATTGTTGGAGGTATAAACTGATATTAGTTTAAGGCAGTAATGCAATCTACATAGTCAAATGGTTTAAGGGAACAGTCTTGACTACACAGCCAGATAACATTGCAAGGTATTATTCAGACATCAGTATTATAGGTCAGTATTTCATAAGTATTCATATGCCAAAACCAGGAGTGTCTCCAAAACACAGAACAGGTGTCAGTCTTTCAATTATAGTTTTTCTCTATATGTTTCCCTACTGGCTTTGGCATACATACACTGATGCAAAAATACTGACGTGTGAATGAGGCCTAAAATGAAATTATCATCAGAAAATTACATTGTTTAAATAAGGTTTTTGTGTGACATTTTTTTAAAGAAAATGATCAATGTTATATTCTTCATATCACAAACTTTATTTTTTTTATAAAAAACAAAACAAAAACAAACAAACAAAAACTAAATTAGTAATCTTGCAATTTTGACACTAGCCACTGCGACTATTTTAAAGACTTTATTTCCTGTACTTTTAGTAAGACTTTTCAGCAGGCTCGTTATCAGCATAGGCACGATTACAATAATAGGTAAAAACAATTGATAAATGATCCATCAATGATGCATGCACAATATCACAGCACACCCTTCTACCCTCCTTTAACAATTACTTTTCCACAGGCCCATTAGATGTCTCCATAAAAGAGATAGGTGTCAGGGTCTGACAATTTTGGTTTAATCCCGTAAGACGTAGTACAACGTATTCCCCACTAGGTGGCAGCAGAGTAGTGAAGGAGTGTCAAAGTAACACTGTAACAGAAAGGAAGCTGACGTACAGCAGAGTAACTTCAGCAGGTAGTTCACAGCCAAACCACCAGCGGGCAATTTAGTATTGAGGGTCTAGCCAGGAAAATCAAGTCACTGCAAAGGGAGGATCAAAATCAGGTCAGAAAACAGAACCAAAATCGGATGCCAGGAGATCAGGTATGCAGAGAGGAACACAAAGGGTACAGGGAACAGAAGACAAGACCGGAGGGTGAGGAGACACAAACACGGGAAGGAGGATGAACCAGGATGGGTAAATAACTGACAGGAGCGGGAAGTCAGGGACTGGAACAGATGGACGAACAAGGGAGGGTACAGGTCAGGGCATGGCAACAAGGAGTCAGATCAAACAAGAATTCTCACCAGAGCCAGTCACAGGCAGCAGAGCAAAACTATAACCAGCACAGGAATGCAGTTGCAGTGACCAGATATAGTGTCTCCTGAAACCAGAACGAGGCTGATGGGAGTTAACCCCTGACATGACCAGGCCAGGTCTGGGAAACTCTAGAGCGGGGAATACCAGTCCTGGATCACGACATACGCCTTTTAATGGTGGTCATTCAGGGGCTTTATTCATCGGTGCTGCTTTTTAATGGCGCTGAGGATTAAGTGAATAGCGGCACCCTCCAGGTGAAATTCCCATGGATGATAAATATACAGAACTGACACCATCAGGCATTGGCCCCAATCTGTGTTGGAATTGATTGGGGCTGACTAACCCCTTAAAGAATTGCTAGCAGTATCTAAGAGGTTGAATGTGGGTTAAAATACCCTCTTTGCAGGATCAAACCCCCACGGTGTTAATCTCAAATCATTGCCATGGTACCCTGAGGTACTGTCACAGATGTGTCACAGGTGACAGAAAGTCAAGTGGTGTCCCCTATAGAAGGTCAAAGCGTTTGGCTGCACAAACTGCTCACTGATCTTCTATCATTCCTGCTTGGTTTTCATCCTTTTCCCTTTAGGACCCTGTGGCGTTGTTCAGTATGTCAGCTGCTGTTCATCAGCACTGCTGTTCATCAGCACTGGCCTGATAGCTTCACTTCCTATTACTCGGTGCTGGTAACATTTGATACACCTTTTAAGTCTTCAGTGCAGGCAGGCTTGCATACATCTGGAGAATCTTGGTGGTTGTTGCAGCTTCTCTCCCTGAGTCTACTAGAGATAAGCTGTTTGTTGTTTTTCCTTGTTTGTTATCCCTGTGTGTCCTTTAGTGCCTAGTGAGGTTGATGAAGAGCTAATCCCATCTTCTCCCTACCTAGGGCCCAGATCAGAGTCAGCCTAGGATCAGTAGTTGAATACCAGTTACAACAAGCCCTTCGCACATAAGAATTAATGAGTGGGCATTGATAGATTGTCTGACATCTCTAAGGGGTACTTTGCACACTACGACATCGCAGGTGCGATGTCGGTGGGGTCAAATCGAAAGTGACGCACAACCAGTGTCGCTGTCATCATCGGAGTATGTGAATCATTTTTACTACGATTAACGAGCGTAAAAGCATCGAAATTGTATGATCGGTGTAGCGTCGGTCATTTCCATAATTTCGGAATAAGGACCGATGTTACGATGTTGTTCCTCGTTCCTGCGGCAGCACACATCGCTGTGTGTGAAGTCGCAAGAGCGAGGAACATGACCATACCTGCGTCATGGCTGCAATGGGGAAGGAAGGTGGTGGGCGGGATGTTTACCTCCCACTCATCTCCGCCCCCCTGCTTCTATTGGCCGCCTGCCGTGTGATGTCGCTGTGAAGCCGCATGACCCGCCCCGTTAGGAAGGAGGCGGTTTGCCGGCCAGAGCGACATCGCAGGGCAGGTAAGTGCATGTGAAGCTGCCGTAGCGATAATTTTCGCTACGGCAGCTATCACAAGAGATCACAGCTGCGACGGGGGCGGGGACTATCGTGCTCAGCATCGCTACCATCGGCTTGCGATGTCGTAGTGTGCAAAGTACCCCTTAGGCTCTATAAAACTGTGAGGAATCAACCAAGATGGTTAATAGGGTTGACTCCATAATCAGAATAACCATCCTGCTTCTGTGTCTACTCAATCACTCAATGCTCACAAGTAAAGAGGGATGCATGTGGATCAGACAGAGATGGAAGAAGAAAGTGCAGAGTGTGATACTACCCAAATCAACCTCATCTCAGCTTCTTTTCAGCTTGGATTGGGTGATAATGAGGTAGATGCTAAGGAAGGGGAGAAGAAAGAGGAGATAGTTGCCTGCACTACAGAGGGTACTACCTATGCCAGCTTTATCCCATCTGTTTAATGTGGAGGGGCGGAAGAGGAGGAGGAGATGCAGAGTGTCCTCTTAGTGGGGACAGGGAAGTCTTGCCTGTTGAAAGTCTGACACATATGGATGACTTTATGTCCTGCTACCTTTCCCATGACCCTCACGTATATGCATTTTGGCCAACACTGATTACTGATTGTGCACCCATCTTTACCCACGCTACAAGGAGAACTTTCCATCTGTCCTTCCTGCTGCTGAGAGGTATAGTAAAATGGGGCAATACCAGAAGGCCCTAGTCCAACAATTAGTACAAACATTCCCATCTGACAACCTGGCAGCAGAGGTCATAGTTCCTTGGAAAACCAAGGAAGAGAGATGAGTGAGAAACACACTAAGACCAACAGATGGAGGGGAACATTATCCAAGGTCTCGGACAGTTTCATTAGACCCTACCAGCACCCAGGCCCTGATGCGCGGGGTAGTCTGACAAGGATGGAAAAGTTTTGAAAGATGGTGGAGTACCTAGCCGACCATACTAGCACCCTCCATGATTCCTTTGTGCCTTACAACTAATGGGTATCCAGTATCCAGGCTTGACATGTAGCATGAACTGTTCCTCTACACCTTGGAGGTTCGGACCGGTCCTGCCGCTAATATTTTTATCAGAACAGGTTTTTAGTGCTGGCGGGAACATAATAACCTATAGGTGTATCTGCCTGTCAACTGAAAATGCTCACAGGCCTACTCTTAACAAAATGAATAATGCCTGGAAGGTTCATGGTTTATTCTTTTTCTTGTCCTCCTCCTTCACCATATCAACATGGCATCATGCAGCTCTCACTCAAAATTTTTAGAGGGTTATCAAGCGGCTCTTGCTCCAAATTTTTTGAGGGTCTTCAGGCAGCTCTCACTCCAAATTTTAAGAGGGTAAACAGGCAGCCCTTGTTCAAAATTTTTAGAGGGTCTTCAGGCAGCTCTCACTCCAAATTTTAAGAGGGTAAACAGGCAGCCCTTGTTCAAAATTTTTAGAGGGTCATCAGGCGGCCCATGCTTCAAATTTTAAGACAGTAAACAGGCGGCATTCACTCATAATTTTTAGAAGGTCATTATGTGACCCTCAAGCGTGCTTCAGACGGTACGATCTATCGTGCGATTGCACGAGCGATCGTACCCGCCCCCGTCATTTGTGCGTCACAGGCAAATCGCTACCCGTGTCGCACAAAGTCGTTAAACCGCCGTAACACGTACTTACCTGATGAGCGACCCCGCTGTGGGCGGCGAACATCCTCTTCCTGAAGGGTGAGGGACGTTCGGCGTCACAGCGACGTCACACAGCCGCCAGCCAATAGAAGCGGAGGGGCGGAGATGAGCGGGACATAAACATCCCGGCCACCTCCTTCCTTTCGCATAGCTGGCGGGTGCCGCGGGACGCAGGTAAGCTGTGTTCATCGTTCCCGTGGTGTCACACGGAGCGACGTGTGCTGCCACGGGAACGATGAACAACCTGCGCTATTAAGAATATACGATTTTTTAAAAATAAGCGACAAGTACACGATCGACGATTTATTACCGATTTGCGATCGCACGTAGGTGTCACACGAGACGACGTCATGAACGATGCCGGATGTGCGTCACGAAAACCGTGACCCTGACGATGCATCGCACGATAGATCGTCTCATGTGACGCCCGCATCACTCTTAATTTTTCCAGGGTGTGCATGATGCCCTTTATAATTTTTTCAGGATGTGTATGAGGCCCACCTCTACCATTGTCTTATATATAGATGTATCCCCCCAGGGATAAATGTTTTTTTTATCTTTTGCACTTAGTGCATACGCTTTACCAGTCTAGGAGTCTAGGATGTGAAGATTAAAAATCCTTTTTTTTCTGCTAAAATTATGTTTTAGCTCCAAATTTGTAATTTTCACAATGGATAATAGGAGAAAACAAAACTCATAATTTGTTAGGCAATTTTTCCTGAACACGAGGATACCCTATAAGTGGTCAAAAACTGCTGTTTAGGGACATGGCAGGGTTCAGAAAGGAAATAGCACTATTTGATTTTTGGAGCTCATATTTGTCTGGAAAAGATTGTGAATGCCATGTTGCAACTGCAGAGCCCCAGACATATTAAAACAGCAGAACCCTCCCACAAGTGGACCCCATTTTAGAAACTGGACCCCTTAAGGAATTCATCTAGGGGTGTACTGAGCATGTTCAACCTGCACATGATTCACAAAACTATATAACATTTAGATGTGAAAACAAAAAAATTACATTTTTTCCACTAAAATACTGGTTTAGCGGCAACAAATATCTAATTTACACAAAGGGTAATAACAGAAAATTAACACATAATTTGTTATGCATTTTCTCCCGAACACAGTGATACCCCATATGTGGTCAAAAAAAGGTTTGGGCATATGCAAAACTCAGAAAGCAAAGAGTGCTATTTAATTTTTGGAATGCAAATTTGGACACTGTGTTGTATTTGCACAGCCACTGAGGAGCAAGAAAAGCAGAAAAAAACCCCCAAAAGTTGAATTCATCTATGGCTGCAGTGTCTATTTTGTAACCGTAAGGCTGTCGCGCTCCTTTATCTTGTAGACACCAATAACGTTATGTAATATCTATTATGTCTTAAGTCGTTGTAAATGACGTGCCTTTTGAACTGTGATATGTTGTCATGTAATGTGTTATAATATCTTTATATATATTCCATAACAGTATCATATGTGCTTTCCCGACAGTAGAGTAAGAAATTGTTACCGTAAGTGTTGGGACTAGTCCACAGTGGGAGGAGTTGGCTCATAGGGAGAGAGAAACTGTAATGCTGGTGTCCCAGCACCTAAATACTCTGGTGTCCCTGCACTCTCAATCCCCTAACCCAGCATGGACACCGATGCCATTACCTCCTTGGCCTCCCGCTTGTTCTTGCGGGTATGCATGTGTTGTGTGGTCCACTAGTCTCCCGTATGTTTAACCATGTGTCTCTCAGTTCCCAGTCCCACTGCATGGCCATCCTCATGCTGCGGGGTTCTCTACTTGGCTGAAAATTAAAATGTTGAAAATGTTGGCGGTGTGGACTTCAAAATAATGGCACCCAGAGTTGGCGCGTGTTATGGAGCGCTCGGCTAAAGAACTCATCTGCGCAACGCGCTACCTCTTGGCACCATTTTCCTTAAGTCTGCTACAGTGAGATCAATGGGCCGGAGGTGGCATATGTGCAGATGAGATCTTGAGCTGAGAGCTCTATCTGCACACGCGCAGACTCCAGGCGCCATTATTTGAAGTCTGCACCACCGACATTTTCAGGATGGCACCCACAGCCCCAGCACAGCGTCCTCAGCCTGCAGCTCCAGCACAGCGCAGCTCTAGCACATCGCCCACAGCCCCAGCACAGTCCCCGCAGCATTGCCCTATTCCACTACCGCCCCTGCTTCCTGTGACTTTGCTCCATTACCGCTGCCACCCGCTCCTTGTAAGACACCATTGGATTGTAAAACGGACCCCTTCTTTTTTTAATTTTTTTTTATCTAAATCTAGTGCATCTTATAAACCAAAAAATATAGTAAATTGAAAGCTGCTTGTTACAGTTCTAGCAAAAGCTATGAGATTTCAGAAATACTGAATTTTGAAAACTGCGTTTTTGAAGAGTGCAGCACGTCAATTCTTTCAGCATTTTTGCAGTGTTTTTTCACCATAGAAAGCAATGTGTGTGTTCAAAAATGCTGCAGATATACAATCATGTGTTTTTTTCTGCTATTTTGGTGAATTAAATTAAGTTTAGTAAACAGATAATGTAGACAATTGACACATATAATCTAAACCAAAAATGCAGCAAAACCTGCTTTTGTAACCAGCTTCTTTACTGCCAAAAAAGCAGGTTTTGCCTGGAGAAAAAAAGCAGCAAAAAAGCAACATGTAGACATAGCCTAACAGGACCACCGTTTTGTTCCACCATGAGGAAAACAGTATGTGTGGTGCCCCTGAGGGTCCAGTCGCCACAGAGGTACTGCACCTCAGCCAGAGGTGTAGATCTCCATCCCTGGTAAGAAGGAGCACACAGACCACAGTACACAGACACTCTTAGTACAGCTACACTCCATCAGGGCATGGTTAGGGCGAGATGCACCTTAGGCCCCCTTCACACACACGTGAAAAAAACGAACCATTTTTTCATGGACGTATTAAAGGGGTGGTTTGCTCCCCATGTGCCGTGTTTGTGGCACATGCGTGTTCTCCGTGTGTTATACGTAATAACACATGGAGAACGGATAGTCCCACCTTACCTGATTCTTCCGGAGCTGTCTGTGGTGCTGAATGACAGTGTTCGGCACAGGCCATGCCCCGCTGACGCTGCTTCCAGCCCCCAGTGAAGAAGATGCATTGTTCAAATTCACTTGGGGTCGGATGCAGGTGAAAGCCGCGGCAAAGACAGCAGGGCTGGTGGGGGTGAGTATGTGGTTTTTTTTAATTTTACAATGACACGTGTGTTTCTCCGGCACATGTCACGTGGGACCGCATCCACACTACATCCATGTGGTACGTGTGCGGGCCGCGTGACACTTGTGTTGCCGGAGAAAAACGGACATGCCTCCGTATGGAGCACACGGGCTCACGTCTGCTCCTCACGGAGGCACAGGCCAATGGCTGAACACATGCGTGCACATAAACCCATTGATTTTAATGGGTATACATGTGCCCGTGTCTCCGGTACATGCGGGAACGGACCTAGCACGTACCGGAGGCAGGTGCGTGTGAAGGGGGCCTTAGAGAGAGCACAGTCCTGAGGCCAGTCTGGAGGTGGAGTTAGTTAGTGGGTGGACACTTAGAACAGAGTGCAGAAAGTGAAACTACAGCAGCTGGAGTTAGGAGAACGAAGGAGGAAGCGGAGGGGAGCGGTTCTGAGGACTGGAGCCAGCAAGCTCGTCCTAGGACAAGGAAGAAAGGAAAGGAAGAAGGGGTCCTAGAGCCACGGGAAGTGAGAGATCTACCCGTGGGCTTGCATCCACATCAAAAACACCGGTTTGGAGGGACTTGGCTGCAAAGGGCACCGGCCCCTAGACTAGTGGAGAACTACAAGGCTCAGCTAGCAAAACCAGAGGTTGAGGTAACTTCATGTGCCGAAACCACAACAACACGCAAATCCACTGAAAAGGAGACCACAGAGGGCCAGGAAATTAGGCAGAAGAGCCTTCCAAAGCAGGGTCCGTGGACACCGCCTCAGAGCATTGTGTGTGAGATGCAGGGCAGGAGGGCAAAGTCAGCGTAGGAAGACGACCAGGAAAGGGACACAGAAAGATACACCGGTCTTGTGCCTCTGAGTTACCTGGGGATCGACTGGATTCCATCACTGCAGGACTCAGCACTCCAGGGGCTGCATTTGGCCAGCCGTGATAACCTGGAACTGACAACTGTGAGTAAAGAACTTGTGACTGTATCTTGCTGTGTCCTGGTCTCATTGCCTGCGCCACCAGCCCAGCGCCATTCCCACATTCCACTGGCTGAAAACAGCCTACAGTTGCCCTCTACCTGTGGGGAGCTGTACCATCTCAGCTGCGTCACCATCTGCCCCAGCGGTCCCGCCTAAGCAGCGTCGGACATATTTGGCCGAATACCACAGATGGCGTCACGATTCATCATTCCCTGTAAATATCTCCCCCACTCTTTATTTTAAAAGACACCGCCAGGGTCACGGAGTCGCGCCCTGCTGCCGTGACATCCCAGAACAGAACCGCAGCCCTGTTCCAAGTCCCCAAACATATCCTCAATATAAGGGCTCATTTACATTTGCGTATAACCAAGGACAAGTGCTATCTGTCTGATTGTTTATCGCTTAGCACTCACCTCAATGTTATACTATAGGGCAGTGCCAACCAGCACTTTTTTTCTTATGACAGCATGAGAAAAAATATCTCTGCATTCTGCGATTGGCAGCTTAAAGAAGTTGTCCAGTTAGTTACCAAAACTGATTTTTTTTTTTCTCATAAATCTTGCTAATATGTTCCTCTCCACACATCTGTCATGTTATTTCAGCAATATTACCTTTTATCATGCTCTAGCAGCACATCCTCATTTCTGGCTCCAGCTCTGATGGGGTTAATCTCTCCTGACTTCCTGGGTTCAGTTCCTACAACTCTCATAATTCTTTGCGGCTGTAGGACTGTATCTAACACACCCACTCAGATCTCTACTCAAAGGGTGGCTTTGCACGTTGCAATATCGCATGTGCGATGTCGGTGGGGTCAAATCGAAAGTGACGCACATCCGGCATCACTTTCGACATCATTGTGTGTAAATTCTAGATGATACGATTAATGAGCGCAAAAGCGTCGTTATCGTATCATCGGTGCAGGCTCTGACTTTTCCATAATTATGCTGCCGTGACAGGTACGATGCTGTTCCTCGTTCCTGCGGCAGCACACATCGCTGTGTGTTACGCCGCAGGAGCGAGGAACTTCACCTTACCTGCCGCCGGCGGCTCTACGGAAGGAAGGAGGTGGGCGGCATGTTTACATCCTGCTCATCTCCGCCCCTCCGCCGCTATTGGCCGCCTGCCGTGTGACGTCGCTATGACGCCGCACGACCCGCCCCCTTAGGAAGGAGGCGGGTCGCCGGCCAGAGCGACGGTCGCAGGGCACGTGAGTGCATGTGAAGCTGGCATAGCGATAATTTTCGCTACGCCAGCTATCACAAGATATCGTACCTGCGACGCGGGCGGGGACTATCGCGTGCGACATCGCAGCATCGGCTTGCGATGTCGCAACATGCAAAGCCCGCCAAAGATTCATAGTTACATAGTTACTAAGGTTGAAAAAAGACCTAGGTCCATCTAGTTCAACCTTCCTCCACTAGTTCTACATTTGGTCACTAAGTCATTTCTAACCAACAATGTTGTGTGTACTGAGGAAATCATCCAGCCCTTTTTTGAAAGCTGTTATAGTATCTGCCATTACTACCTCTTGTGGTAGGGTATTCCACAGTCTGACTGCTCTAACTGTAAAGAACCCTTTCCTATTTAGCTGTCGGAATCGCTTTTCTTCCACTCGCAGTGAGTGCCCCCTGGTCCTTAGTATTGTCTTCGGAAGAAATAAGTCATGTGCCAGTCCTTTATATTGACCACTCATATATTTATACATATAAATGAGATCTCCTCTGAGACGTCTTTTTTCTAAGCTAAACATATCTAACTTTTTCAACCTGTCATCATATGGGAGGCCTTCCATTCCTTGTAGTAGTCTAGTTGCATGCCTTTGAACTGACTCTAACTTCTGATTGTCCTTTTTAAAATGTGGAGTCCAAAACTGGATCCCATATTCCAGATGTGACCTTACAAGTGATTTATAGAGGGGTAATTATACGTTGGGATCGCGGGATCTAATCTCTCTTTTTATACACCCTAGAATCTTGTTTGCTTTTGCAGCTGCTGCTTGACATTGAGTGCTGCTGCTCAGCTTATTTGTAATGAGAATACCCAAGTCCTTCTCCTGTTCTGTAGTCCCGAGTTTACTTCCATTTAATGTATACGCAGTTATAGGATTACTCCGTCCTAGGTGCATTACTTTACATTTATCAACATTAAATCTCATTTGCCAAGTATCTGCCCATTTTGACATTTTATCCAGATCTTTTTGTAATATTATACTATCAATGTCAGTTTTTAATATCCTACATAGTTTGGTGTCATCAGCAAAGACTGACACTTTACTATCAATCCCATCCACAAGGTCATTAATAAAGAGATTAAAAAGAATTGGTCCTAGCACAGATCCCTGCGGCACCCCACTGCTGACTATGGCCCATTTAGAGAATGTTCCATTTATGACTACTCTTTGTTTCCTATCTTTTAGCCAATTCCTTACCCAGTTGCATATAGTTTCCCACAGTCCTTGCTTCTGGAGCTTTAGTATAAGCCTATTATGTGGTACAGTATCAAATGCCTTTGCAAAGTCCAAATAAATCACATCAGCTGCATTACCAATATCCAGGTTTGCACTTACCCCCTCATAGAACCCCAACAGGTTGGTTAGACACGACTTATCTTTCATGAATCCATGCTGTCTGTCAGTTATTATATTATTTTCTGCAACATATTTTTGCATGTCATCCCTTAAAATGCCCTCAAAAACTTTGCATACTACTGATGTCAGGCTTACTGGACGGTAGTTGCCTGGATCTACCCTCTTACCTTTCTTAAATATCGGTACCACATCAGCAATCCTCCAATCCTGAGGCACCAACCCTGTTACAAGCGAGTCTAAAAAGATGAGATACAGCGGTCTGTCAATTACGGAGCTCAATTCCCTCAATATTCGTGGATGAATGCCATCTGGCCCTGGGGATTTGTCAATGTTTAATTTACTCAGACGTAGGCGTACTTCTTCTTGTGTTAAATTAATTATATCGGGTGGTGAACTTTGATTTTTCCCTTGTTGAATGATGCCTGGTACAGTCAGTTCCTTGGTGAACACAGATGAGAAATGCCTATTTAATATCTCAGTCTTTTGTTTGTCCTCTATAACTAACTTGTTATTATATTTTAAGGGGCCAATACTATCCTTTGTTTTCCTTTTGGCATTAATGTATTTATAAAAGATTTTGGGATTTATTTTAATGTCATTGGCGATTTTTGTTTCAGTACCTAGTTTTGCTTGTTTGATTTCTTTTTTGCATTGCCTATTGATATCTTTGTACTCCTGCAATGCTATTTCTGTATTCTCAGCCTTCAAGATTTTAAACGCCCTTTGTTTTTTTTTATTATACTTTGTACAGTCTTATTTATCCATAGTGGTTTCTTTTTATTCCGGGACGTTTTATTACCAGAGGGTATAAGTTTTTTACAGGACTCTAGTAATATATCCTTAAACTTTCCCCATTTATGTTCAGTATCCCCAGTTACCATGACTTTGTCCCAATCTACACATTTAAGCTCTTCCCTTAATTTGTTGAAATCAGCTTTCCTAAAATTCCAGGTTTTAGCATTTCCCCTTTGAAATGTTCTATTGAATATTACGTTGAAGCTTACAATATTATGATCGCTGGTGCCCAAGTGCTCCCGGACCTGTAGATCTGAAATTATATCCGGTCTATTTGACAGGACCAAATCTAGCAAATTATCTCCCCTCGTCAGTTCATCTACCATCTGAGAGAGGAAATGGTCTTGAATGGTAGATAAGAATTTACAGCTTTTAGCACAACCAGAAGATTCTATGTCCCACTGTATGTCTGGATAGTTGAAATCCCCCATAATAAGAACCCGATTATTATTATTAGCTGCCTTTTCAATTTGTTCCAGCATTTCACCCTCTATTTGTTCAAGTATGTTAGGAGGCTTATAGCAAACTCCAATTAGCATTTTTCCATTATTCTCCTCCCCATGTACATTTACCCATACTGACTCTACATTGTTGCAGTTCCCCCCAATGTCATCATTCAACACAGGTTTTAGGTTAGATTTGATAAATATACACACCCCACCACCTTTTTTGTCTTTCCTGTCCCTCCTAAATGTACTATAACCCTGTATGTTTGTCACCCAGTCATGGCTTTCATCCAGCCAGGTTTCCGTAATGCCCACCACATCATAATCCATGGTTGACATAAGAGTCTCCAATTCATTCATTTTGTTTGCAAGACTTCTTGCATTTGCCAGTAGACATTTAATCCTATTAACACCTTTATTACTCCTAGCCTCCCTACGTTCCTTGCATGTCCCATCCCCCCTAATCCTTCATTGACCCCTACCATCTCACTGTCTCTATCTGCTCTATCTATCCCCTTTTTTGCTCCACTACCCTCCCTCCCCCCAGATCCTAGTTTAAAAGCTCCTCCATCCGTCTGACCATTTTCTCCCCCAGCACAGCTGCACCTTCCCCATTGAGGTGCAGCCCGTCCCTACCGTAGAGCCTGTAGCCGACTGAGAAGTCAGCCCAGTTCTCCATGAACCCGAACCCTTCCTTCCTGCACCAATTTCTAAGCCACGTATTTATCTCCCTAAGCTCCCGCTGTCTTTCTAGTGACGCTCGTGGCACCGGTAGGATTTTTCTGAAAACACCACCTTGGAGGTCCTGGACTTCAGCTTCTCTCCTAGTTCCCTGTAATCATTTTTAAGGACCTTCCACCTGCCTCTAACTTTGTCATTAGTACCAATGTGCACCATGACCGCTGGGTTTTCCCCAGCCCCACCCAGCAATCTGTCTATCCGATCCACAATATGCCGAACCCGAGCACCCGGCAGACAACACACTGTTCGGCATTCACGGTCTCGGCGACAGATGACCCTGTCTGTCCGCCTAATTATAGAGTCCCCTACCACTAACATCTGTCTGGGCTTTTCTGCACTCCTATTTCCCTCCTTCCTACAGCAGTTGTTTTCCTGGTTGCTAGGAGCAACGTCCTGCTGTAGTGACCCTAGTCCTGGCCCTTCATTCCTGATATCAGCCAAACAGGCATATTTACTAGGTTGTGCCAGGTCAGGACTAGGCTCCCTGACACTTTTTCCCCTACCTCTTCTTCTAACTGTTACCCAACTACCTACCTCTGGGTCCTGATCTTCTCCACCTCCACCCTCCTCCATATCACTGGCCCCAGCCAGAGAAAGCTCAGTGAGCTCTAAACTCCTCTCCAGGTTTGCAATGCCCCTGAGTGTCCTCCCTGCCATCTTCCCTGTGTGGAAGCAGTGAGAGCAACCACAATAGAGACAGCAGAAGCTCCCAGCTCTGCACAACCAGGGGAAGAAAGCGTCTATCTTCTGCTTGTTCTCATATAGTTCATAGTGTGTGTGTGTGGTGTTTGTGTGTGGTGTGTGGTGTGTGGTGTGTGGTGTGTGTGTGTGTGTGTACAAAGATAATAATTAGGCTGCTTTCACACATCAGTTTTTTGCCGCCTGGCACAATCTGGTGTAAAAACTGATGCAACGGATCAGGTGAAAAAACAGATCAGTTGCGTCAATTTTTTCCATCTGTTCCTTCAGTTTTTGGACGGATCCGTTGTGCTACTGAGAATGCTCAGTAGAAAAAAACGGAATCAGTCGCTGTAATGAGTTGTATGATGCATTACGATGGATCCGGCGCCCATAGGCTTTCATTGTATATGACGCCGGATCCGACGTGGTCCATTTTTTTTGCCGCTGCCAAAAAAAGTTGTATGCTGCGTCTTTTCCGGCAGGTGGGTACAAATTTCGCCAGATCCGTGCACGATGGATGCAACGTAAGGGCATCAGGCACAGTCCAGCTCTAATACAATTCAATGAGGAATAAAACAGATCCGGTTTTATCCGTTTTTCGCCGGATTATGCCTGATGGCAAAAAACTGATGTATGAAAGCAGCCTTAGCCGGCGCAACATGTGAAAAAAATAAATAATTGGGGAAAAAAAATGATGGGGTCATGAGTTTGCTTTTTCCCCTCTTTCCTAGTCTCTGTGTGTCGTCCGTATCATCCGTGTGGCATGCATTTTGCAGGCTACCTTCACATCAGCTTTTTTTGCCTGTAGGCAAAAAAACGCAAACCGAAAATGACCGGATACTGTGGATTAAATGTGCAACGCATGCAACCGCAATTGTTATTTTACCGGATCCTTCTGCAGCGGGACACAGAATTTATCGGCCGGCACTGGAGTCAACTGAACTCCTGATCTCACAGCCCGCACACACTACGATGGATGCAGATTAACAGCAGTCACTGCCTGCTGCCGATCACGTGTGACCGTGTGCAGGCTGTGAGATCAGGAGGTCAGCTGAGTTCAGATCAGCTGACTTCAGTGTCGGCCGGTTACTTGTTCAGTGTCCTGCTGCATCCATCGCAGTGTGTGCATGCTGTGAGGTCAGCTGAGTTTGGCCGGCACCGGAGTGAGCTGATCTGAACTCAGCTGAACTCCTGACCTCATAGCCAGCAGAACAAGTAATCAGATCAGATGACTCCAGTGTCGGCCGATTACTTGTTCTGTGTCCCGCTGCATCCATTGCAGCGTGTTCGGGCTGGAGTTCAGCTGAGGTCAGATCAGCTGACTCCAGTGCCAGACTGAACTCAGCTGACCTGACAGCCCGCATACTCTGCGATGGATACAGGGGAACACAGAACAAGTAATCAGCCGACACTAGATTGCTAGACTGCTGGGTGTGTGGTTAGGAGTAGGGATGAGTGAGCAGCAAAATGCTCGGGGGCTCGATGGGCAAAGCCCATATCAATTTTTTTTTAAATTCATTAAAAAATAAAAAAATAAAAAAAAAACCCAAACACATAACCCTAACCTTAGGGTTAGGGGTAAAAAAAAAATACGTGGGCTCCTGCTGCATTTTCTACTGCTAAGGTTAACCCAAGCAGCTACTGGCCTTTTGCCTAAAAACTAAAAGAGAAACATGACGTGGGCTTTGCCATATTTTTTGTATGCTAGCCAGGTACAGCCAGGGAGGTACAGGCTGCCCCCAACCCCCAGCTGCCTGTTTGTACCCGGCTGGGAACCAAAAATATAGGGAAGCCCTTTTTTTAAATTATTTCATGTATTTCATGAAATAATTAAAACAAAAAAAATGACGTGGGCTTCACCCATTTTTTGTGTCCAGCCAGGTACAACTAGGCAGCTGGGGATTTGAATTCGCAGCGCAGGGTGGTCCAAGCTTTTTGGCCTTCCCCCCTTCTGTGAATTGCAGTCCACAGCCACCCCAGAAAATTGTGCTTTCATCGAAGCGCCATCTTCTGGCGCTGTAGCCAACTCTTCCAGTGACCCTGGTGCCAGGTGGCACGCTGGGTAATAAGGGGTTAATACCAGCTTTGTTTTACTAGCTGGTATAAAGCTCGAGATTCTTAATGTCAGGCCAAGTTTGATCCAACCATTAAGAATCTCCAATAAAGGGTTAAAAAAAGGCATCACACAGAGAAAAATAATAAAAAGAGTGCTGTTATGATCTGGGAACCGTGGACAATCACAAAAATCCCATCAGCAGAAAAACACAAAAAACCCACAAGACTAGTTGGAACCTGAGCTGACCGCAATCCCCTGTCAGACCACACTAGAAGTAGCCGTGGAGCGTTCCCAAACACACCTAGACACCTCGTCACAGCCGGAGAAACTTACTACACCTCACAGATAGAAATGAGGAAACCTATCTTACCTCAGAGCAGTTCACAAAGGAATAGCAAGCTCCTAACATATAGATCCAACGGTGATGTAAGAAAACACAATACACAGATAGGAAATATAGATTAGTAAAGGCGAGGCCCGACATTCTAGATGAAACAGGAAAGGAAAGAAAACTGATTGCGGTCAGTGCAAAACCCTGCGGAAAAATACCAATCTCCTGATATACATATATAAATATATATAAAACCCTGAGACCACACGGTCTCTTCACTACTATATCAGTTACTCTTGTAAATAATGGGAAAAACAAAATACCAAAAAACACAAGAAATACAAAACTGCAAGAAATCAAGTAGAACAGGGAGAATCTCCCTTTTCTTGCAGCGGGGCTTGCAGAGCCAGAACCCCCATGCTCATCAAAATAGAAAGACAATTCCTCTCCTGCAAGAAAATAGAGACTTTAAGCAAAATGAAAAGAAACACAAACATCCTTAGGTGTGGATCAGGCAATAAAGCAAAGAACTTACTGTAACGACATTGACTCTCATGGGTTAAAGTGTCTTAACATTCAGCCAGACGTATTGTTCTACTGTGTGGTAACTCATGTTTGCTTAACTATTGTTTGGGACCAGACCCTTCAGAGCAATCATTGTAATGTAGTTGTGTATTGCTAATCTAATGTAAATTACCTTAGTAGCCATTGTCAAGTCTGTGACTTGCAGACTCCATGTAGATATCCTCAGTCTTTCTGTAGACATCATTTGGATGAACATTGTCCATGCAGCTTGAGATTCATCCAATGGGAGAGGCGATCTTCTCCAACCAATCAATGAGGACGCAGTGTATCCAAGTGGAAGGCTGTGGCTATAAAAGGGATTTCTTTAAGCCACCAGGTGATTGTTGATGGATGCTGATGGATCCAGTCTAAGCTCTTTGGAGCTGACTAGAGGATCAGGATATCTTATAGCTTCAATCTAGGGACTCCGGTTCCGGTTGGAGACCATATCCACAGCCTAGGGATTTCGACTCCGGCTGCCAGGATTGTAACATCATACCAGGACTACCTAAGGAGGACACTCATGTTGGGACTGTTCAGTCACCTGGAACAGACTTTGCAGACCTCACACAGCTTCCTAAATTTGGCATTATTCCTTTCTCGGTGGGTGCCCTCCAAAAGCGGGGTGCTGCTGGATTGGAGTAAATAGCCCTGGAACCTCTGAGGCATGGACATTCTAAATCCCTGGTGAGCCAGCGGAAGGGTGAGACTCTGTTGCCTGTTACATTTGTGTGTTTTGCTGGTTATGTGTTATGTGCCGTTAATTGTTTGGGGATCCAATAAAGTCTAATTATTGTGGTTTCCTCACCCTGTGTTGGCTGAGTAGTGTTACGCCCACGGTTAAGGAGGCCGGCGTTCAGTTGGGATGAGCCCTGAGCCACGCTGTCTTTCTAAAGGCGGCTGGTTCAGTGGACGAGAGCACCCACTGAGCCCTGTGTCTCCACACTTACCACTTATCTAGAATGGTACAGGCACAGGATAAATGGAAGGACAAACTCCAAGCCAATTCAGAGACTGAGGAAAAATATTTATCACCGGCCACAGCCAGTAGACACTGCTCTTCTATATAGCCCAGGATGATCTGCAATTGGATTTCCCAAACTCCCAATTAACTCCCACACCTGTTGTCACAGTCAGCGTCACCCCCAGTCCTGACCACCAGAGGGAGCTCCTATCCATCACCCCCTCGGATGACATTCACAACAGAGTGCATTGTCAGTGTGCATTGTAGGGCTCACTCACACTACCGTATAACATGGACGAGCGCTATCCAATGTTTCATCGGATAGCATGAGCCCAATGTTATACTGTGGAGCAGTGCGGATCAGCGCTTTTTTTGTCATGACAATTTGGCAGCATATTTCTGACACTGCGCACCCATTCAAGTCAAAGGATGCGTGTGAAACATCAGTCTGATATATGCTAAACAGGCATTGGAGAAGATGGAGAAATTAAGTTCTCCATCTTCTCCGCCCCTGTGCTTCAATTCTTGCATGCTAGAGAATTGGAGCACAGTGAATAGCACTCGGCTTGAGCTGAGTGACATTCGCATATAGCATGCGATTCTCTCGCATGAGAGAATCATAGGATTCTATACACCAGTGTGACCCCGGCTGTAAATAAAGAACCAAAGACAAGCCCAATCACTTTCGGGGGCGGGTATGGTAACTGCTCACTACGTTCTTTCCTTGACTGACAGTTGGCTGTACATCAGCGCAAAGCCGGCTGTCAGTCAAAGTGTGTACAGCTGCCGCTCTCACTGCTGTGGGAGCTGACTGTACTTGCTCTTGGCATACCTGCATGACTGAAAGCTGGCAGCTCCTAGGAGAAATAAAGTTTATTTTCTCTAGGGTCCAGCACTTTCCGTATAGTGGTTGGGCATCTTCTTAACGCTTTTAATCTGCAGATTAACCCCAATATTTGTAGGTAAATAGCATTATCTGACCTGATAGGTTCCCTTTAAATTTCATATGGTGTTATTCTGGCTTTACAGCAGTTTATTCTGTAAATGTGATATGCATCTTGTGCATCAACGAACATATTTCACATTTACTTCATAGCAAGTGGGTCTGTGTGCTTTCAAATGTCAGGGCTGAATTTGAGTCCCAGTCTGGCCCTGGCCACCATAAACTAATAATGTATGACCCTCATCCTGTGCCCCTTTATTTAATAATGTCCCCTATCCTATAAAAATGATAAAGGGGATGTTGGTCTATAATGAAAACTCTGCATTCATTCTGTGTGCCACTCTATGTGACTGCAGACTTGTGAATGCTCCCAGCGCACTCAATGTGCGCTGCAAGAATTCGTCAATGTCAGGGTAAGGAACAGTGGCCAAGTATGCGATATGCATACTCCCTGCCAGAATCCTATTAGTGGATGCGACATCGCTCAAGGCAAGTGTAGTCCCCTATAGACAGTATTACCCTTTACATAGCCCTCTATATAAAGAATGAGCCTACACATAGCAACCGATAAACAGCATGAATCACCACATAGCTCCCTATATACAGGATTAGCACAAACATAGCCTCCTAATATACAGCATTAGCCCCTACATAGCCCCACTATTTCCAGTATGAGCCACCACATATCCCCACTATATGAGCCCCACATAGTCTCTCTATAGGTAACATTAGCCACCACATTGCCGTCTATAAACAGCATCAGCCCCTATATAGCCCCCCTATACTAAAGACAATATGCAACCTCACATAACCTCCTATATACCAGAGTATGTAGAAAAAAAACCCATAGAAAATAAAACTAACACATTCTCAGCTTGCTCCCATTCTTGTTTGATGTCTAGAGATGAGCGAACCGGTCGTGGTTCGGCTCGAGTTCGGTTCGTCGAACGGAGGTCCCGTTCGAGTTCGGTTCGTCGAACGTTCAACGAACCGACCTCGAACCGCATAGGAAACAATGGCAGACATTCACAAACACATAAAAACACCTAGAAAACACCCTCAAAGGTGTCCAAAAGGTGACAAACAACTCACAACACAACACAAACACATGGGAAAGTGACAAGGACATATACTCATGCGGAAACAAAAGAGCTGGACAAGGAAAAAGAGGAGGACACACAGATATATGAGTATATGCAAGGAAACGTCGATGCCATTATTGTGCAACTTGAGCCCTGCTCATTTTAGGCTTCCAATTTGGATAAATTGCCTGAGCTTGCCACGTACGCCTTGGGGATCTTGTCGTGTCCTGCAGCCAGCGTGCTCTCGGAACCTGTGTTGAGTGCTGCTGGGGGTCTGCTGGCAGATAAGCACACGTGTCTGTCCACTGACAATGTGGACATGGCTCTCAGAGGACTTTTCTTCCCCTGGGTCATCCAGGGGAGGTGAAAGGCATGCGTATTTTTGAGAGTGCTTCATGCAAAGCATCTGTTTCATTTTGAAAAGGGGGATCAAGTGATGCCAGTCAAGTGGAGGGGTGTGGCCCAATTAGTGGAAACGAGGAAGACTGTGGTTGGAGTCCCCTCGCTTTTGAAAAAAGAACCAAGATGAACAAGTCATGGCTCTCAGAGGACTTTTCTTCCCCTGGGTCCTCCAGGGGAGGCAAAAGGCACGCGTATTTTTGAGAATGCTTCATGCAAAGCATCTGTTTCATTTTGAAAAGGGGGATCATGTGATGCCAGTCAAGTGGGGTGTGTGTGGCCCAATTAGTGGCAACGAGGGAGACTGTGGTTGGAGTCCTCTCGCTGTGTTTCTAAAAGAACCAAAATGAACAAATCATGGCTCTCAGAGGACTTTTCTTCCCCTGGGTCATCCAGGGGAGGTGAAAGGCATGCGTATTTTTGAGAGTGCTTAATGCAAAGCATCTGTTTCATTTTGAAAAGGGGGATCAAGTGATGCTAGTCAAGTGGGGTGTGTGTGGCAAAATTAGTGGAAACGAGGGAGACTGTGGTTGGAGTCCCCTCGCTTTTGAAAAAAGAACCAAGATGAACAAGTCATGGTTCTCAGAGGACTTTTCTTCCCCTGGGTCACCCAGGGGAGGCGAAAGGCACGCGTATTTTTGAGAGTGCTTCATGCAAAGCATCTGTTTCATTTTGAAAAGGGGGATCAAGTGATGCCAGTCAAGTGGGGTGTGTGTGGCCCAATTAGTGGAAACGAGGGAGACTGTGGTTAGAGTCCCCTCGCTTTTGAAAAAAGAACCAAGATGAACAAGTCATGGCTCTCAGAGGACTTTTCTTCCCCTCGGTCATCCAGGGGAGGCGAAAGGCACGCGTATTTTTGAGAGTGCTTCATGCAAAGCATCTGTTTCATTTTGAAAAGGGGGATCAAGTGATGCCAGTCAAGTGGGGTGTGTGTGGCCCAATTAGTGGCAACGAGGGAGACTGTGGTTGGAGTCCCCTCGCTGTGTTTCTAAAAGAACCAAGATGAACAAGTCATGGTTCTCAGAGGACTTTTCTTCCCCTGGGTCATCCAGGGGAGGCGAAAGGCACGCGTATTTTTGAGAGTGCTTCATGCAAAGCATCTGTTTCATTTTGAAAAGGGGGATCAAGTGATGCCAGTCAAGTGGGGTGTGTGTGGCCCAATTAGTGGAAACGAGGGAGACTGTGGTTGGAGTCCCCTCGCTTTTGAAAAAAGAACCAAGATGAACAAGTCATGGCTCTCAGAGAGGACTTTTCTTCCCCTGGGTCATCCAGGGGAGGTGAAAGGCACGCATATTTTTGAGAGTGCTTCATGCAAAGCATCTGTTTCATTTTGAAAAGGGGGATCAAGTGATGCCAGTCAAGTGGGGTGTGTGTGGCCCAATTAGTGGCAATGAGGGAGACTGTGGTTGGAGTCCTCTCGCTGTGTTTCTAAAAGAACCAAAATGAACAAATCATGGCTCTCAGAGGACTTTTCTTCCCCTGGGTCATCCAGGGGAGGTGAAAGGCACGCGTATTTTTGAGAGTGCTTCATGCAAAGCATCTGTTTCATTTTGAAAAGGGGGATCAAGTGATGCCAGTCAAGTGGGGTGTGTGTGGCCCAATTAGTGGAAATGAGGGAGACTGTGGTTGGAGTCCCCTCGCGTTTGAAAAAGAACCAAGATGAACAAGTCATGGCTCTCAGAGGACTTTTCTTCCCCTGGGTCATCCAGGGGAGGCGAAAGGCACGCGTATTTTTGAGAGTGCTTCATGCAAAGCATCTGTTTCATTTTGAAAAGGGGGATCAAGTGATGCCAGTCAAGTGGGGTGTGTGTGGCCCAATTAGTGGAAACGAGGGAGACTGTGGTTGGAGTCCCCTCGCTTTTGAAAAAAGAACCAAGATGAACAAGTCATGGCTCTCAGAGGACTTTTCTTCCCCTGGGTCATCCAGGGGAGGCGAAAGGCATGCGTATTTTTGAGAGTGCTTCATGCAAAGCATCTGTTTCATTTTGAAAAGGGGGATCAAGTGATGCCAGTCAAGTGGGGTGTGTGTGGCCCAATTAGTGGAAACGAGGGAGACTGTGGTTGGAGTCCCCTCGCTTTTGAAAAAAGAACCAAGATGAACAAGTCATGGCTCTCAGAGGACTTTTCTTCCCCTGGGTCATCCAGGGGAGGCGAAAGGCAAGCGTATTTTTGAGAGTGCTTCATGCAAAGCATCTGTTTCATTTTGAAAAGGGGGATCAAGTGATGCCAGTCAAGTGGGGTGTGTGTGGCCCAATTAGTGGAAACGAGGGAGACTGTGGTTGGAGTCCCCTCGCTTTTGAAAAAAGAACCAAGATGAACAAGTCATGGCTCTCAGAGGACTTTTCTTCCCCTGGGTCATCCAGGGGAGGCGAAAGGCACGCGTATTTTTGAGAGTGCTTCATGCAAAGCATCTGTTTCATTTTGAAAAGGGGGATCAAGTGATGCCAGTCAAGTGGGGTGTGTGTGGCCCAATTAGTGGCAACGAGGGAGACTGTGGTTGGAGTCCCCTCGCTGTGTTTCTAAAAGAACCAAGATGAACAAGTCATGGTTCTCAGAGGACTTTTCTTCCCCTGGGTCATCCAGGGGAGGCGAAAGGCACGCGTATTTTTGAGAGTGCTTCATGCAAAGCATCTGTTTCATTTTGAAAAGGGGGATCAAGTGATGCCAGTCAAGTGGGGTGTCTGTGGCCCAATTAGTGGAAACGAGGGAGACTGTGGTTGGAGTCCCCTCGCTTTTGAAAAAAGAACCAAGATGAACAAGTCATGGCTCTCAGAGAGGACTTTTCTTCCCCTGGGTCATCCAGGGGAGGTGAAAGGCACGCATATTTTTGAGAGTGCTTCATGCAAAGCATCTGTTTCATTTTGAAAAGGGGGATCAAGTGATGCCAGTCAAGTGGGGTGTGTGTGGCCCAATTAGTGGAAACGAGGGAGACTGTGGTTGGAGTCCTCTCGCTGTGTTTCTAAAAGAACCAAAATGAACAAATCATGGCTCTCAGAGGACTTTTCTTCCCCTGGGTCATCCAGGGGAGGTGAAAGGCACGCGTATTTTTGAGAGTGCTTCATGCAAAGCATCTGTTTCATTTTGAAAAGGGGGATCAAGTGATGCCAGTCAAGTGGGGTGTGTGTGGCCCAATTAGTGGAAATGAGGGAGACTGTGGTTGGAGTCCCCTCGCGTTTGAAAAAAGAACCAAGATGAACAAGTCATGGCTCTCAGAGGACTTTTCTTCCCCTGGGTCATCCAGGGGAGGCGAAAGGCACGCGTATTTTTGAGAGTGCTTCATGCAAAGCATCTGTTTCATTTTGAAAAGGGGGATCAAGTGATGCCAGTCAAGTGGGGTGTGTGTGGCCCAATTAGTGGAAACGAGGGAGACTGTGGTTGGAGTCCCCTCGCTTTTGAAAAAAGAACCAAGATGAACAAGTCATGGCTCTCAGAGGACTTTTCTTCCCCTGGGTCATCCAGGGGAGGCGAAAGGCATGCGTATTTTTGAGAGTGCTTCATGCAAAGCATCTGTTTCATTTTGAAAAGGGGGATCAAGTGATGCCAGTCAAGTGGGGTGTGTGTGGCCCAATTAGTGGAAACGAGGGAGACTGTGGTTGGAGTCCCCTCGCTTTTGAAAAAAGAACCAAGATGAACAAGTCATGGCTCTCAGAGGACTTTTCTTCCCCTGGGTCATCCAGGGGAGGCGAAAGGCACGCGTATTTTTGAGAGTGCTTCATGCAAAGCATCTGTTTCATTTTGAAAAGGGGGATCAAGTGATGCCAGTCAAGTGGGGTGTGTGTGGCCCAATTAGTGGAAACGAGGGAGACTGTGGTTGGAGTCCCCTCGCTTTTGAAAAAAGAACCAAGATGAACAAGTCATGGCTCTCAGAGGACTTTTCTTCCCCTGGGTCATCCAGGGGACGGGAAAGGCACGCGTATTTTTGAGAGTGCTTCATGCAAAGCATCTGTTTCATTTTGAAAAGGGGGATCAAGTGATGCCAGTCAAGTGGGGTGTGTGTGGCCCAATTAGTGGAAACGAGGGAGACTGTGGTTGGAGTCCCCTCGCTGTGTTTCTAAAAGAACCAAAATGAACAAATCATGGCTCTCAGAGGACTTTTCTTCCCCTGGGTCATCCAGGGGAGGCAAAAGGCACGCGTATTTTTGAGAGTGCTTCATGCAAAGCATCTGTTTCATTTTGAAAAGGGGGATCAAGTGATGCCAGTCAAGTGGGGTGTGTGTGGCCCAATTAGTGGCAACGAGGGAGACTGTGGTTGGAGTCCCCTCGCTGTGTTTCTAAAAGAACCAAAATGAACAAATCATGGCTCTCAGAGGACTTTTCTTCCCCTGGGTCATCCAGGGGAGGCAAAAGGCACGCGTATTTTTGAGAGTGCTTCGTGCAAAGCATCTGTTTCATTTTGAAAAGGGGGATCAAGTGATGCCAGTCAAGTGGGGTGTGTGTGGCCCAATTAGTGGCAACGAGGGAGACTGTGGTTGGAGTCCCCTCGCTGTGTTTTACATGATTTCGAAGGGCATGACATGCCTAAGAGGTTGAGTTTCATCATCTGCAACTTGTTGGCAACAGAAAGGCTGTCTTTACACCCTTTTGAGACCGAGGATTTTCGAGACCTTATGCCCATTGCAGTGCCCCAAGAGCCGATGGCCAGTCGTCACTCCTTCTCCAAGAAAGGCGTGCCTGCGCTACCACAGCAGGTCGCACACTACCTCACCGATTCCTTGAGAAACTTTGTGTGTGACAGGGTGCATTTCACCACAGATACTTGGACCAGTAAGCATGGACAGGGGAGTTACATGTTGCTGACTGGGCACTGGGTAACTATGGTGAGAGATGGAGAAGGGTTTGCTGTACAAGTCTTGCCGTCCCCACGACTTGTGTGTCAATCCTTCCTCTGTATGTACAAGTTCCTCCACTGCTTCTTCCTCCTCAACCTCGTGTGGGTCCTCCACCTCGGCCCAAACCCTGTGTGGTCAGGCCACCCTTCCTTGTAACTGCGACCAAGGAATCCCACACACCTCCTTACTATGCTGGCAGCAGAGCTCAAGGCCATCAGGCGGTCAAATGTTTACTTTGAAATGTAGGGGAAATGTGAGACACCGCTGAGGAATTGTGGACGGTTAGCTCTGGAGAGTGAGACCGAGTTTCATCAATGGTTGTCTACACTCAACCAGCAGTCAGGGAAGGTCGGGTGCGACAATGATGCAAACCAGTCTGCGACCCTTCTTCAGGGCAATGTGACACACGTGCCTTGTATGGCTCACGTGTTGAACCTGGTTGTCCAGCAGTTTTTAAAACACTATCCCGGTCTACATGGCCTTCTGCAGAGGGCACGGTGTAACGACTGCCTGGATCGACACACTCAGATGGGCTGTAAAGGATAGGCTAGAGGCAAGCCACTCACCAAGCTGGACCCCCAGAACCCTGAAACCCTTTAACCCCTATACAGTGATTTGGAATTACACAGGGCCCAAGTTGATCAATACCTGTGGAAGGCTGCAGTTCTAGAGAATAGTAGTCATGCAGGGTCAAAAACATTAATTGAGGAATAGGAACAGAATGGGATGGCCAGGACTTAATCAGAAAACAAGCAGAGGTGAAATGCGGATCGGCCAACGAGGTACATAAACAGCAAGCAGGAAAAGTAGTCAGGTAACAAGCACACAAACTCATAAAACTGAACTGGGGGTAACAGTAACAATGGGGGTAACAGTAACAAGAGGTTCATAGCTTTGTCTGGCAGTGGTCTCCAGACAGGAGGGGCCTAAAAAAGGGTGTGGTGTCTTCCCATTGGTTGTAGCTGAATGATGGTACTTCATCTGTGAGATACCCACCACTTACATTCAGCCTGTGGTTCTGTATCTGTCAAGGTAACGCAACCCAGTGGGTGACCATAACCTGCGTCCACCTGCGCCGCAGGCATTGACTCCTTTCCCATCATCAGCACTATGCACGAAAGGAACACGTTGTCACCTGGCGACCGGGGTACAAATTGATTGAGTGGACTACGTTGGTGACTTAACAGCCGTGTGCGGCAATGATGCAAACCTGTCTGCGGCCCTTCGTCAGGGCAATGTGACACACGTGCCTTGTATGGCTCACGTGTTGAATCTGATTCTCCAGCAATTTTTAAAATACCATCCCGGCCTACATGGCCTTGTGCAGCGGGCACGCTGCTATGTGCTCACTTTCATCCTTCGCACCCAGCAGCTCAACAACTTTCATCGCTCCTGAAGTCTTAGGGTCTGGCGGTTAAACGCCGGAAATGCGATGTTCCGACACGCAGGAATTGGAATCTGCACATGTTGCAGCGTGTGTGGCAGCACCGCAGAGCCCTGCTGAAATACGGTATGACGTATACCCTGGGCTAACTTGATCCAGAGGTGGTGCAGATCACGCTGCTGGAGTGGTGTCAGATCAAGGACCTATGCACCCTTCTACACAGTTTACAAATATCGATGAAGATGTTTAGCACTGGCGATGCCATTCTCAGCGTGACAATTCTGGTCATCTACAAGATGGAGCACACTGTAAGCATTATTCGGAGTCAGGTGTTGGTCCAAGAGGAAGGTGAGGAAGTACAGGAGGAGTCATATGCAGAAGGGATAATAAGATCTACAAGGTCCATACGGTGAGTGGCACCTAGGCGGCAGTCATGGTGGGGGATAGGGATTAACAAGGGCGCATAGTATCAGCAAAAATTGTTGAGGAAGGTGCAGGAGCCCATGAAGAAATGGAGAACGAACTTGCGATGGGCATGGAAGACTCAGCTGATGAGTGAGAGCTTGCTCACATTTTGGTTGTGCGAGGTTGGGGGGAGAGGGCAGAGGAAGGAGGCACGATTCTCACCTCTCTGCCACCAACACACCAAGACTTGGTCCTCCTGGATGCACAAGACACATGAGCGCCTTCTTCCTGCACTACCTACAACATGACCCTCGGATTGTACGAATTCGAAGTAATGCTAACTACTGGGTTGCCACACTGTTAGATCCCCGGTACAAGACAAAATTTGGCGAAATAATTCCTGCCATAGAAAGGGACGCACGTATACAGGATTATCTGCAGAAGGTGGTAGGGATTCTTAGATCTGCTTTTCCAGTAAACACCAGTGCTGCACAGAGTGAATCTCAACGCTTTGTCATGGATAGGAGGAAATGGTCTTTTACTTGTCCACATCTGAGGGACCGAGGGCTGGCTGCTGGGCTGAGATGGCGTTGAGTACGGTGTCCCTGCAGAGTTGCACTTTTGGTCATATACCAAATGAGTTGAAAAAGGACAAATGCTGGTGGAAAGGGGAACAGGTGAGTTGGAAAGGGGAAAAAAGTTTTTGTCCGTGGGTTTGTTGGTTAAGCAAAAGTAACATTTGATGAAGAAACACCATCTGTTACGGTGGGACTGGCAGATTTGGATAAGGTGGTATATACTATGTTACCGCTAAATAACGAAAATTAATAAGAAAAGAAAGAGAAAGGTATATATCCCCATCAGAAGTCAGTGTCCACCGTGCTCCCAGATGGAAAAGGAGAGGTTGGGAACTGGAAGGTTAGGTGGAGGATACAGAGCTGTGTGGCTATGAAACTAATAGTAGCCTGAACCGAGTTAGACGCCACTCGGATCTGGAGACTGGGAGCCCTGTTAGCGTCACAGGGTCCACACGCCCACCCAGCCCAGGAACTCCCTGTTAACATCACAGGGGCCATTGAGTACACTGACCGTGTGCATTGGGGCCACACCTGTGGACATCAGGCGCATTAGCAGCAGCAGGCCTGTTAATGCCACTGGGCTGCACAAGCAGGACTTGTAGGACAGGAGCTGGTCTTAACCGTTCTGCGTTACCAACTGTGGTGGCGGCCTGCATTGACGCCCTATCCCTGCCTACCTCTGGCCTAAAGCCGCAAGGGGTTCAACACATGGAGGTGTGCTCGTTCGGAGCATAATAGAAGACTGCTCACCTCCTTGTTGGCTCCAGCCCGTTTTATAACTTGGGTCCGCCCCAAACCAAGGTGGACCACAATGCATCTCCTGGAGACAAAAGCAGAGTGACACGTCATGAGTGGCATAACTAGCGTCCTATTTGGAACCGCAACTTCAATAATGCCCTCATGGCTGCCACGACACAAACACCTCACCAGTCATCGTCTGACCATCAATAATGAGGTGACAAGTCATAGGGGTGGGCCTCTGCAAGCCATTTGGGAGTGGCCTGGCCACATTGTCAGGACACCTGATGCCCTGTGGTCTATATGGGCCCCCCACATCAGGGGCAGGGCCAAAGAGTTCATTACCGGACCTAGTCTCTGATGCAGTAAGTGCCTGAGCATGCTCAGTAGCATGAAATACAGTCTCTGAAAAAAGACTATCAGCTTTAGCATGGTGTCTAGGCACAAAATAGGACTTAGACCCGGCACGGAATGCAAGTACCTGTGCAAAGAGGCTGTTCGCACTAAGTGTGGGAGCATGCGCTGTATCCCGAAATGAAGACTTAGCCTCAGGAATGGGTCAGGCTGAGCATACTCACTAGGCGAAACACTGTAGTTAGGCTGTAGCTGGGGTAAATCGGCACACGCATGCGCACTAGCTGCCTCTCCACACTTACACGTGGATGAGAAATTGCTCTTCAGGTGTGGACTTGGAGATGCTGTCTATGAACAGAAGGAAAAGCTAAAGGAAGCCTGACTTTCTATCCCTCCGAATTATCAAATGCAGCAATGAATTCCCTGAGTTTGCTATAACATTAGCGTAGCAAAATGTGCATGAGGGTGTCATGTAGAGGTGCTAGAAATAGCTTGGCACCAGTGGGGCACTAATGGAGTACAACAGCCAGTTCTATGATGCCACTAAATGGCAGTATTTTTTGCTGTCATTATAGCTTATTAAAAACAGAGCAGGAGGGTGTCCTGCACAGGTGCTAGAAATAGCTTGGCACCAGTGGGACAATAATGAAATACAACAGCCAGTTCTATGATGCCACTAAATGGCAGTATTTTTTGCTATCATTATAGCTTATTAAAAACAGAGCAGGAGGGTGTCATGGAGAGGTGCTGCACATAGATTTGCACCAGTGGGGCACTAATGGAGTACAACAGCCACTTCTTGTATGCCACTAAGTTTACTCAATTTTTGGTATTATAATGTATTAGTAACAATGAGTTTGAGTGTGCAATGCAGGCAGACGTGCTGCTAATATCTTTGCACTAGTGGGACAATACAGAAGTCCAACAGCCACTTCTTGTATGCCACTAAATGGCAGCATTTTTTGCTATCATTATAGCTTATTAAAAACAGAGCAGGAGGGTGTCATGCAGAGGTGCTGCACATAGATTTGCACCAGTGGGGCACTAATGGAGTACAACAGCCACTTTTAGGATGCCACTAAGTTTCCTCAGTGTTTGCTAGTATAATGGCTTAGTAACAATGAGTTTGAGTGTGCAATGCAGGTAGACGTGCTGCAAATATCTTTGCACTAGTGGGACAATACAGAAGTCCAACAGCCACGTTTAGGATGCCACTAAGTTCACTCAGTGTTTGCTAGTATAATGGCTTAGTAACAATGAGTTTGAGTGTGCAATGCAGGCAGACGTGCTGCAAATATCTTTGCACTAGTGGGACAATACAGAAGTCCAACAGCCACGTTTAGGATGCCACTAAGTTCACTCAGTGTTTGCTAGTATAATGGCTTAGTAACAATGAGTTTGAGTGTGCAATGCAGGCAGACGTGCTGCAAATATCTTTGCACTAGTGGGACAATACAGAAGTCCAACAGCCACGTTTAGGATGCCACTAAGTTCACTCAGTGTTTGCTAGTATAATGGCTTAGTAACAATGAGTTTGAGTGTGCAATGCAGGCAGACGTGCTGCAAATATCTTTGCACTAGTGGGACAATACAGAAGTCCAACAGCCACGTTTAGGATGCCACTAAGTTCACTCAGTGTTTGCTAGTATAATGGCTTAGTAACAATGAGTTTGAGTGTGCAATGCAGGCAGACGTGCTGCAAATATCTTTGCACTAGTGGGACAATACAGAAGTCCAACAGCCACGTTTAGGATGCCACTAAGTTCACTCAGTGTTTGCTAGTATAATGGCTTAGTAACAATGAGTTTGAGTGTGCAATGCAGGCAGACGTGCTGCAAATATCTTTGCACTAGTGGGACAATACAGAAGTCCAACAGCCACGTTTAGGATGCCACTAAGTTCACTCAGTGTTTGCTAGTATAATGGCTTAATAACAATGAGTCTGAGTGTGCAATGCAGGCAGACGTGCTGCAAATATCTTTGCACTAGTGGGACAATACAGAAGTCCAACAGCCACGTTTAGGATGCCACTAAGTTCACTCAGTGTTTGCTAGTATAATGGCTTAGTAACAATGAGTTTGAGTGTGCAATGCAGGCAGACGTGCTGCAAATATCTTTGCACTAGTGGGACAGTACAGAAGTCCAACAGCCACGTTTAGGATGCCACTAAGTTCACTCAGTGTTTGCTAGTATAATGGCTTAGTAACAATGAGTTTGAGTGTGCAATGCAGGTAGACGTGCTGCAAATATCTTTGCACTAGTGGGACAATACAGAAGTACAACAGCCACGTTTAGGATGCCACTAAGTTTCCTCAGTGTTTGCTAGTATAATGGCTTAGTTATAATGAGTTTGAGTGTGCAATGCAGGCAGACGTGCTGCAAATATCTTTGTACTAGTGGGACAATACAGAAGTCCAACAGCCACGTTTAGGATGCCACTAAGTTCACTCAGTGTTTGCTAGTATAATGGCTTAGTAACAATGAGTTTGAGTGTGCAAAGGGAAGGAGGGTACAGTGCCAGGGTTGTGGGTCTCTGGGTAGAGGAAAGGAAGCCTGCCTTTCTATCCCTCCTAATGGGGAAATGCAGCGAGGAAATCCCTGACCTTAGCTACACAGACGCTGTCATCTTGTGTAGCTGTTAAACTCTGTTTTCACGGACCTGTCACCTATGGCTCTGACCCTGCCCGTATGAGCCCTTAAAAGGACTGATAGAAAGTGCTATCCCTAAGCTGTCCAGCGCTGTGTATAGAGCGTACACAGCAGTATCGGAGATAGGCGCTGCGCCAGCGGTGACTGACACCAAGGACGCAGAAGGCAGATAATGGCGTGCTGGAGGAAAATCTCCGTTTTTATAATGCAGGGACATGTGACATGGACATCCTATCACACATGCCGTTGCTTCTCTGGCTAAAAGTCCACTTAGCTGTGTGTGTGTCTGGGATTGGCTGACATGCTGGCCCGCCCCACTACACGCGCGCGCTTAGGGAAGGAAGACAAGGAAAAAAAAAAAAATGGCGATCGCCATTATCCATACAGCAGTGATCTGAATGCGCTGTTCCCGCACACTATACACTGAAATTTCATAATAGTGTGAGTCACAGAGTGACTTACACTATTACAGCGGAAAGCCAGCTAGTAATTAGCTGGTCTTTTTGCTGCTAGAACCGTTCTCGAACGTGTCTAGAACTATCGAGCTTTAGCAAAAAGCTCGAGTTCTAGTTCTATCTAGAACAGCCCCCAAAATCACTCGAGCCGCGAACTGGAGAACCTCGAACCACGAACCGCGCTCAACTCTATTGATGTCCTCTTGCTTGTTAAAATGTGGCAGCATACCAGAGGCTGGCAGCTGATGTCAGCGCCACTGCCATGTGCTGACATCAGCTGCCGGCCTAAAAGCCGATGGCCATTTTAACATCTGAGCAACAGTTACGGTAGGACCTCTCTACATACATACTGCTCGAGGGACCACCGAAGACCGGGGCCCATAAGAGCATAGTCCAGTGTCCAGACCAATGCTGCATGCATCATAAAGACTCTAACATGAGAAGCATGTGTAAGACCACATATAAGTGCAAAAGTAAACAATTTTAGTGAAAAATAGTTAACAGCATATAAAAATATATTACAAGGAATCCATACAAGGTTAAGAGCCAGACAAAGGGAAAAATGGGCATGGCCATTAGATGCCCCAAGGGATAGCACACTTGTCATGATAACTATGGAATAGTGGGGAACCAGAGCTCCTAAGCTTTCCATTAAGTTAGGGGACCCTATGCTTGCCCTAATCTCAGGGATACTCCTGATGGTAGAGAGGACTGAGTCTCCTTCCTTTCCCTGCTCCTGACCAGTCCTGATCTGATTCCCCCTCTCCTTCCCCCAGAGAGGGACAGTACAGGAGTGTGATACTCAGAGATAAAGACAGACAAAAGAAAACCAAAACTCTTTCAGACAGCACACACACACAAAGTTTAAGACAATAAGAGGTTCAGGAGCAAAAAAAGGGCATGAAGGAAGCTGTGATGGTGGGATATGGGGGGAGGTGTATCTTGCTGTACAGATTCCTATTTTAAGCTTGGTTCAGTGTCCATTATTTGTACTGCTTCTGTGTACATCGTATTGTTTGTAAGTAATCACCCCCTATAGTGCAAGGTTATAGACTCTTGAGGCAGTTCCGTCCCTGAGTGTGGGGGAGTTGGGCCTAGAGTCTACCTACTGTAAACTCTCTGCTTACCTGGGAGATTCAGGCAGTCTGTTTGGAGAATTTGAAGTGAGAAGGATTGAACTTCTGGGAGAAGCTGGGACTTCTCAGAGAGACCTGGACATTTATCGCTTATTGGATTATATTCATATTTCTGGACTAATTTTACCCTCTGTTTTGTGGATTATGTTATGGATCATTTGATTTGCTTGGAATAAATGCTCTTTGGATTGTACAGCCATCTCTCGCTCTGTTGATTATGTGATATGGGAGAAGGACCCCATCACAGAAGCTACAAAACAACAGAAGTAAACTCCACAACTGCACCAAGCAAAGAGCACAACTTTCACCAGTAAGTTGGGGACACATAAAATAACAACATAGAATAAACTATAGCTGGCATTGGTGGAAGGTTTCAACCAGAATAAATAGGAGGGATGTAGATGTGATAGACCTCCCCACAACATGTGACCAAAGTAGCAATTGGACCAGCAGAGATTAACTCTTGTTAGTTTCCCAATGAATTAGCACACAGCAGGTCGATGCCCAAGTCTGCCTGTGTTCATCTCAGACCCCAGAGAAACCATTGAGCGGAGTGTCAGAATCTGAATAGCGCCCAATGCCACCATGACAGTATGTAAAGTTTGTGCAAAACTCTGTGTGACAACAATGCAGACGGGCATGCATGTAGGTGTAATGAATAAGAAAATAAAGTAAATATAAATGAAAAGAAGATGCAATAGTCAAAGGTGAATTATACCAGTAGCAATGATGATAAGGTACAACTATATAAATAGAGGTGCCAGCTATAATCAATAAGCATAAATAAAGATAGTAATCTTAGACAACCAACTTATATAAAATAGTGACTGGAATCACACACAGCAGAGAAAGCATCTAAAATATAATTTAATTTAAACAAAGTACTAGCATGGTCAAATGCATGGTATATAAACATTGGCTCAATTTATTACATCCTTTGTAAATCTTCTCTGCACACAGTAGCCGTCAAAATCTGCTGTCAGAGAATATATTGTCTAAAATGAAAGCAGTATGCCAATGCTTATAATGTGTTTACCTGTCATCCAGGATTACTTGTATTGCAAATGTATGGAAGAAAGTAGTTAACTAAAGTGCAGATGACATTACAGTGCACCAAATCTTCTAGTCTTGAGATTTCTGATATATGTGGTATTTGGAGACCTCCTATGGACACACAGAAACAGAATGTTTTTCTAGGCTAAAAGCTGGGATCCGTTTGTACGTTGCACTATCACAGTTCTTGATGTTACGCACCATCACGAAGAACATTTCCGCAAACATTTTGTCCAACATTCATTGGTTACCACCAGCTACCACTTATACTTGCAATGATTTTTTCCTCTTTTTCAGGTATAACATCCATCAGAGATTCTAAATCAGTGTCGGGCACATCTGTGTTTCACCATAACAGAATGGATGTGTCATAAAAATACATGTGTTATATAAAAATGTAGAACACATTCCATCTGCTTGAGCTATTGCAGCTTATTTTAATGGCATTCACTTATATTCACTTATGTGTTCATGATGGATTGTTTGTTCGGCTTTAATACATGCATCTTTTTAGTTTTAAGGTTAAGTAAAACAGTATCTTTGTACAGATAATGTGGTGGAAAGGATGTGACTAAAAATTACGTCAAAGGATCTGAAGAATTTTGACACCAAGTCAACACCTTGAACTCTTACATGTCATAGACTGATCGATAGTCTGGCTCTCAAATATTATCAGGACCTTACTGCGCACATGGCAGCACCGGAAACGATGGCGCTTGTGCATCAGGAGAGTAAGTCACAGAAAAGAGTGACCTGTTAATCAATGACAGAAGACCACCAGTAGACAGGAAAAGACGGAGAGAGATCGCAGAGGAGTAAGTGGAGGTCTCGTCCAACTCCACTTGTGGCTCAATTGCTTGAAAATAGATTTTTATACAATAGAGGCACAGACTTATAAAACAAAGATATGGAATTCAACATTACAGGGACTTTACATAACTAACTACTTTTCGATTTAAAATCCTGCTGACAGATTCTCTTTAAATCATTTTTTAACAGTTTTTGAAGTGTTAAAAGGTAAGAGGAAGCATCATGCTGCTGTAAGATCCCATTGCCATTAGGGAACACTGATGTAATACAGCAAAGTTATTGTGTATGTGTCTTTTAAGATGTAGCAGAGCAAACAGCTTCTTTATTATGTTTCCGCTCTGTTACCATTTCCCTTTGCAGGTATTGCACATGAGAGATCAGCACATAGAAGTGATTTATGTATATTAGTGATGAGCGAGTACTAAAAAGCTCGGGTGCTCGAAGCTCGGGCCGAGCCTCCCAAGATACTCGTGTACTCGGCCCGAGCAACGAGCCCAATGTTATCCTATGGGAGACCCGAGTATTTTTGTGAAATGACCTCCCGGCAGCATGGAGAAACCCTAAAAATGTCACAAAAGTCTCAGAAGAGTGCTCAAATGACATGGCAACAGCATGGGGAAGACCCCTTGAAGCATTTATCACTCAAAAGTCACAGCTGTGAACAATTTTGTCCGCGTTTTACGCCATTTTTACGGACTCACCAGAAAACCTTCCAAAATGACCCCAAAATGATTTTTCATGGCGGAAATGTTAAGGGCACATACCCAATAGTGAGATAGAGCTGGTGTATGTTACTTTTTGAGATCAATACATGAAAGATTTTACGTGAAAACATTGTGTGGCACTCCGATGTCCCTGAGAAGAGACGTACATGAAGGCCTCTTGAGTCTAATGTGCCCATTTTGAGGAAGTGAGTCTTTGTAGTATTTTCCTTTGCCAGGGCAGTCCTAAATTGTGAGGTTCACCAATGCCCCTGCATACAGACGTGCATGAGGGCCTCAAAACATTAAGTGTCCATTGTCAGGAAGTGGGTGTATTATAGTATAGCCCTTAGGCAGGGCAGCCAAAAATTGGGAGGCTCCACATTGTCCCTGGGTAGAGACGTGCATGATGGCCTTTAAACCTGAAGTGCCCATTGTAAGGAAGTGGGTCTATTTCAGTATAGCCCTTTGCCAGGGCAGCCAAAAATTGGGAGGCTCCACATTGTCCCTGGGTAGAGACGTGCATGAGGGCCTCAAAACATTAAGTGTCCATTTTAAGGAAGTGGGTGTATTTCAGTATAGCCCTTAGGCAGGGCAGCCAAAAATTGGGAGGCTCCACATTGTCCCTGGATAGAGACGTGCATGATGGCCTTTAAACCTGAAGTGCCCATTGTAAGGAAGTGGGTCTATTTCAGTATAGCCCTTTGCCAGGGCAGCCAAAAATTGGGAGGCTCCACATTGTCCCTGGGTAGAGACGTGCATGAGGGCCTCAAAACATTAAGTGTCCATTTTAAGGAAGTGGGTGTATTATAGTATAGCCCTTAGGCAGGGCAGCCAAAAATTGGGAGGCTCCACATTGTCCCTGGATAGAGACGTGCATGATGGCCTTTAAACCTGAAGTGCCCATTGTAAGGAAGTGGGTCTATTTCAGTATAGCCCTTTGCCAGGGCAGCCAAAAATTGGGAGGCTCCACATTGTCCCTGGGTAGAGACGTGCATGAGGGCCTCAAAACATTAAGTGTCCATTTTAAGGAAGTGGGTGTATTATAGTATAGCCCTTAGGCAGGGCAGCCAAAAATTGGGAGGCTCCACATTGTCCCTGGATAGAGACGTGCATGATGGCCTTTAAACCTGAAGTGCCCATTGTAAGGAAGTGGGTCTATTTCAGTATAGCCCTTTGCCAGGGCAGCCAAAAATTGGGAGGCTCCACATTGTCCCTGGGTAGAGACGTGCATGAGGGCCTCAAAACATTAAGTGTCCATTTTAAGGAAGTGGGTGTATTATAGTATAGCCCTTAGGCAGGGCAGCCAAAAATTGGGAGGCTCCACATTGTCCCTGGATAGAGACGTGCATGATGGCCTTTAAACCTGAAGTGCCCATTGTAAGGAAGTGGGTCTATTTCAGTATAGCCCTTTGCCAGGGCAGCCAAAAATTGGGAGGCTCCACATTGTCCCTGGGTAGAGACGTGCATGAGGGCCTCAAAACATTAAGTGTCCATTTTAAGGAAGTGGGTGTATTATAGTATAGCCCTTAGGCAGGGCAGCCAAAAATTGGGAGGCTCCACATTGTCCCTGGATAGAGACGTGCATGATGGCCTTTAAACCTGAAGTGCCCATTGTAAGGAAGTGGGTCTATTTCAGTATAGCCCTTTGCCAGGGCAGCCAAAAATTGGGAGGCTCCACATTGTCCCTGGGTAGAGACGTGCATGAGGGCCTCAAAACATTAAGTGTCCATTTTAAGGAAGTGGGTGTATTATAGTATAGCCCTTAGGCAGGGCAGCCAAAAATTGGGAGGCTACACGTTGTCCCTGGGTAGAGACGTGCATGAGGGCCTCAAAACATTGTTCCCATTGCAAAGGAGCGGGTCTCCTGTCGTTGTAATGTCCATTCTGCAAAGAATGGGCGAAAAAATTTACCACTGGGGGTATACCTGAAACAAAGACCTAACTATTGTAACGGTCATCATGATGGCGCATGAGGAGAAGGAGGAGCAGTCCAGCGATTATCCAAAGTCGAGAAGTGTACCCATGGGTGAGTGGAGGTACATGGCAAACTTTAAATTCCGCTCTCATTTGCTGGTGGTGTGGTGAAGTCTGGCCCAATCCAACCCTTGTTCATCTTTATCAGAGTCAGCCTGTCAGCATTTTCAGTTGACAGGCGGGTGCGTTTATCTGTAATGATTCCACCTGCGGCACTAAAAACACGCTCTGACAAAACGCTAGCAGCAGGGCAGGCCAGGACTTCCAAGGCGTAGAGAGCCAATTCATGCCACGTGTCCAGCTTGGATACCCAATAATTGTAAGGCACAGAGGAATGTCGGAGTACAGTTGTTCGATCTGCAAGGTACTCCTTCAGCATCTGGGCAAACTTAGGATTTCTTGTGGCACTACCCCGCACCTCAGGGGCTGTGGTACGTGAGGGGCTGAGAAAACTGTCCCACATCTTAAAGACTGTTCCCCTACCTCTGGCGGATTGGACTTGTGCCTCTCTCGGCTGTACGCCTCGGTTGTCCACTGATTCCTGACCTATGCCGCTAGCGTTTTGTGAGGGGAATGCTTTGCCTACTTCCGTGAGTATGGCCTTCCGAAACTGCTGCATTTTGGTTGACCTCTCATCCACGGGAATAAGAGACAAAAAGTTCTCCTTGTAGCGTGGGTCTAACAGTGTTACCAACCAGTAATGATTGTCGGCCAAGATGTTCTTAACGCGAGGGTCACGAGACAGGCAGCTTACCATAAAGTCAGCCATGTGCGCCAGACTCTTAACAGCCAGGACTTCAGTAGCCTGACCAACAAGATGACTGAACATGCTGTCCTCCTCCTCCTCCTCCTCCTCCTCCTCCTCCTCATCTACCCTGTCCTCTGGCCAGCCACGCTGAATCGAGGATATGACTGGTGTGCATGTCATATCCTCAATTTGGCCGGAGAGTTGCTCCATGTCTTCATCCTCCTCCTCGTCATAGTCCTCCACTGCACGTTGTGATGAGACGAGGCTGGGCTGTGTGTTATCACCCACACCCACTACTGTTTCTTGCTGCAACTCATCGCGCTCCGCCTGCAATGCATCATGTTTGTTTTTCAGCAGGGACCGTTTTAGAAGGCAGAGTAGCGGTATGGTGACGCTAATAATGGCGTCATCACCACTCACCATCTTGGTGGAGTCCTCAAAGTTTTGGAGGATGGTACATAGGTCTGACATCCATCTCCACTCCTCAGGTGTTATGTGTGGAGTTTGACCCATTTCCCGACGGCTTAGGTGATGCAGGTACTCAACAACTGCCCTCTTCTGCTCACATATCCTGACCAACATGTGCAGAGTTGAATTCCAACGCGTGGGGACATCACACACCAGTCTGTGAGCCGGAAGATGCAAACGGCGCTGAAAGCCGGCAAGGCCGGCTGAAGCAGTAGGTGACTTTCGAAAATGTGCAGACAGGCGGCGAACTTTTACCAGCAGATCAGACAGCTCTGGGTATGACTTTATAAACCGCTGAACCACGAGGTTGAGCACATGGGCCACGCATGGAACATGTGTCAGCTGGCCTCGCCTCAAAGCCGCCACCAGGTTCCGGCCATTGTCACAAACGACCTTTCCTGGCTTTAGGTTCAGAGGTGTGAGCCAGTGATCTGCCTGCTGTTTCAGAGCTGTCCACAGCTCTTCTGCATTGTGGGGTTTGTCACCTATGCAGATTAGCTTCAGCACAGCCTGTTGCCGCTTCGCCGAGGCAGTGCTGCAGTGCTTCCAGCTTGTGACTGGTGTGGAGGGCACAGTGGATGAGGATGCGCAGGAGGAGGAGGAGGCTGAAGAGCATGACATTCCGGAGCTGTAGAGTGTGGGTGAAACACTGACTGAGGTAGGGCCTGCAAACCTTGGTGTGGGAAGGACGTGTTCCGTCCCTCGCTCAGACTGGGTCCCAGCTTCCACAATATTAACCCAGTGTGCCGTCAACGAGATGTAGCGGCCTTGCCCACAAGCACTTGTCCACGTGTCTGTGGTTAGGTGGACTTTGGGTGAAACAGCGTTGTTCAGGGCACGTGTGATGTTTTGTGACACGTGGTTATGCAACGCGGGGACGGCACACCGGGAGAAATAGTGGCGGCTGGGGACCGAGTAACGTGGGACAGCTGCCGCCATCAGGTCACGGAATGCTTCTGTCTCCACCAGCCTAAAAGGCAACATTTCCAGCGCAAGCAGTCGCGAAATGTTAGCATTTAGAACTGTGGCATGTGGGGTGTTGGCAGTGTATTTGCGCCTGCGTTCAAAGGTTTGCTCAATGGATAACTGAACGCTGCGCTGGGACAAGGACGTGCTTGATGATGGTGTTCTTTCTGCGTAGGCAACTGCAGGTGCAGGAGTGGAGGAGGCTTGTTCGCAGGCAGCATGGACAGAGGATTGGCTCGCATGCACAACCAGCGAAGACGTAGCAGTGACATCAGCAAGCACTGCTCCTCGACTCTGTTGTACTTCCCACAAAGTCGGGTGCTTGGCTGACATGTGCCTGATCATGCTGGTGGTGGTCAGGCTGCTAGTTTTGGTACCCCTGCTGATGCTGGCACGGCAGGTGTTGCAAATGGCCTTTTTTGAATCATCTGGATCCAACTTAAAAAACTGCCAGACTCGTGAAGACCTAACATTTGTACAGGCACCTTGTGTCGTCGTGTTGTTACGGGGAACGGTTGCCTGACTTCTGCCTGGGGCCACCACCCTGCTTCTTACTGCCTGTTGTGATGCTACGCCTCCCTCCCCCTGTGCACTGCTGTCCTCGCTCTGCATATCCTCCTGCCAGGTTGGGTCAGTTACTGGATCATCCACCACGTCGTCTTCCTCTTCCGCACCCTGCTCCTCCTCCTGACTTGCTGACAATTGTGTCTCATCATCGTCCACCACTTGTTGAGACACGTTGCCAACTTCGTGAGAACGTGGCTGCTCAAATATTTGGCTATCTGTACAGACGATCTCCTCATGACCCACTTCAATATGAGCTGGCGAGAGGCCAGAATGTGTGAATGGAAACGTGAACAGCTCTTCCGAGTGTCCAAGTGTGGGATCATTAATGTCCGAGGAGGACGTGTACTCAGCCTGGTGGTAGGAAGGAGGATCAGGTTCAGAAATGTGCGGTGCAGTATCACGGCTACTGACACTTGACCGTGTGGAAGACAGAGTGTTTGTGGTGGTGCCAATCTGACTGGAAGCATTATCCGCTATCCAACTAACAACCTGTTGACACTGGTCTTGGTTCAAGAGCGGTGTACTGCTGCGGTCCCCAAGAATTTGGGACAGGACGTGCGAGCGACTAGATGTGGCCCTTTGTTGTGGCGAAATTAGAGCTTGCCCACGACCTCGGCCTCTGCCTGCACCACCATCACGTCCACTTCCTTGTTCCTTGCCAATGCCCTTGCGCATTTTGCAATGCTGTGCACTGCTGACGTGTATATTCACTACTTGTGCGTTATATCAAAGTTTCTGGAAATTGCACACAAGTGCACCTGTACGCTGCCACCAACAGGCACACACGTGCGGTTTTAAAAACCAAGCACGGACGCAATAATAACCTAACACAGGTTTTAGGAGCAAAAATTAAGAACTCTGACACTATCAGCCACTGCTGACTGACGTGTATTATACACTACACTTGTGCGTTATATAATAGTTTGGTAAACGCACACCAGTGCACCTGTACGCTGCCACCAACAGGCACACACGTGCGGTTTTAAAAACCAAGCACGGACGCAATAATAACCTAACACAGGTTTTAGGAGCAAAAATTAAGAACTCTGACACTATCAGCCACTGCTGACTGACGTGTATTATACACTACACTTGTGCGTTATATAATAGTTTGGTAAACGCACACCAGTGCACCTGTACGCTGCCACCAACAGGCACACACGTGCGGTTTTAAAAACCAAGCACGGACGCAATAATAACCTAACACAGGTTTTAGGAGCAAAAATTAAGAACTCTGACACTATCAGCCACTGCTGACTGACGTGTATTATACACTACACTTGTGCGTTATATAATAGTTTGGTAAACGCACACCAGTGCACCTGTACGCTGCCACCAACAGGCACACACGTGCGGTTTTAAAAACCAAGCACGGACGCAATAATAACCTAACACAGGTTTTAGGAGCAAAAATTAAGAACTCTGACACTATCAGCCACTGCTGACTGACGTGTATTATACACTACACTTGTGCGTTATATAATAGTTTGGTAAACGCACACCAGTGCACCTGTACGCTGCCACCAACAGGCACACACGTGCGGTTTTAAAAACCAAGCACGGACGCAATAATAACCTACTAACAGGTTTTTTTGGGGAGCGACAATTACAGTACAGACAAGTCAGACACTATCTGGACTGTTTTACACTGTGTACACCAGCCCCAGATATGAAGGCTGGTATACGGTCACCACTACCCTGCCTGCCTGCCTGCCTGTATACTGCTACAATAGTCCTGACAAGGACTCTTTTGGTCACTAGCCTGTATTCAGACCTGGCTATACCCTGCCTGTATATAGCAACAATAGTCCTGAGAAGGACTCTGCTACTGTACGCCGACCTGGCTATACCCTGCCTGCCTGTATACAACTAGAATAGTCCTGAGAAGGACTTTTGGTCACACTGTTTGCAGCCCTGCAACTGAAAAAGCTATAAAGGGCCGCAAAGCTTTCCCTGAATCAGCGACACTCTCCCTACACTCACTGTCAGAATAGCTGTGAGCAGAGCACAGCGCGCCGGCCGATATAAAGGCTCGGTGACGCTGTGCAGGCCGGCCAATCACTGCAATTCCACAACTAACAGGGCTGTGGCATTGCAGTGGTCTGCCAGCCAATCCCTGCATGAGGGCTGGCTCTCAAAAGAGCGCCAACATGCAGAAATGAAGACCACGAGTAAAGCACGAGTATCGCGAGATTACTCGGTCCCCGCCGAGCAGCCCGAGTACAGTGATACTCGTGCGAGTACCGAGTAGTGACAAGCATGCTCGCTCATCACTAATGTATATACAAAGTTATGTACTTGTTATGTTATGCTATTAGGAGGTTGTTAAGGGTTAATAAAGTAACCCTGCTTTCCGATATACACTCCCTGACAGAAGTTCTGTCGCTTATCCATGTTATGTAAATAAAAGGTTATAACTTGACTTTAAATTCATCCATTGTTTTTATAAATACTCTTTTGAAAGCTGAAACCCTCCCAAATTTGGGTTAGGTTATGAAAATAAAGTTGCTGCAAAGTTGAAATATTGATAATTTAATGAACACAGAAAAGTCAGATTTTAGCAAGAGAAAGGTTTTGTCTCCTTGTCATATAATGTACCCAATCCTAGTTTACATCCTCACCTAAGCTCACTAAATGATTGGTTAATTAGTGGATGTGTATAAAAAGAAACCCAGCACCCCAGACTTTCACTTGGACTGCAACTTGACCCTTGACAACATGCCAAAAATCCACCCTGCAACCAAAGCCTTGATTATCAAGAGGCTAAAGACCAGATCCACTGCAGAGGTGGCTGGCACCTTTAATGTGTCTCAGCGTCAAGTACAAAGAATTCAAAAAAGATTTGAAGAGACTGGAGATGTTTTTGACAAGACAACTGCTCAGGAGGAACGTTTGTTGGTTAGAAAATCCAATGCCAGCCCCTCTTCCACTGCAGCAGAGCTCCAACAGGCCTGATCACCTCAAGTCCCTGTGTCAACTAGAACAGTTTGTAGGATTCTGTCTCGAAATATCCTCCATGGTCAAATCAGTGCCCAGAAACCAGCACTAAACTAAAGGCAATTAAAAAAATGTGTGGCATTTGCCATGTCCCACAGCCTGCTAAACAGATGGATGCTGGAAAAGTGGCAGAAGGTGGATTTCTCTGATGAATCTTCAGTTGAATTACACCACAGCGGCCGCAAATACTGCAGGAGACCTACTGGAGCCTGTATGGATACAAAATACACCCAGAAAACAGTTAAGTTTGGTGGTGGAAAGATCATGGTCTGGGGTTACATTCAGTATGGGGGTGTGCGAAACATTTGCAAGGTGGAAGGCAATATCAATAGCCTAAAATATCAAAAAGTATTAGCTACCTCTTACATTCCCAATCATAAAAGGGGTCAAATTCTGCAGAAGGCTGGTGCTCCATCTCATACATCCATCTCTACATCAAAGTTTCTCCTGGTAAAGAAGATCAAGGTGCTCAAGGACTGGCCAGCCCAGTCACCAGACATGAACATCATTGAGCATGTTTTGGGTAGGATGAAAGAGGAAGCTTGGAAGACAAAACCAAAGAATCTAGATGAACTCTGGGAGGCATGTGAGACTGCATTCTTGGCTATTCTTGATGACTTCATCAATAAATTGTATGAATCATTGTTGAACCGTATGGATGCAGTTCTTCAAGCTCATGGAAGTCACACAAAATATTAAATATGGCTCTAATAGCACCACAACCTCATTAACCAATGTTATGCAACATATCTTTGTATTACAAGTTAATTACTTGTTTGAATTTCACTTTACTTTCTTTGGGCGACTACATTTTTGTCTTGCCAAAATCTGACCTTTCTGTGTTCATTAAATTATCAATATTTCAACTTTGCAGCAACTTTATTTTCATAACCTAAACCAAATTTGGGAGGGTTTCAGCTTTCAAAAGAGTAATTTATAAAAACAATGGATGAATTTAAAGTCAAGTTATAACCTTTTATTTACATAACATGGATAAGCGACAGAACTTCTGTCAGGGAGTGTATGGCATACAAATCACCTGATAGAACCACATGACTGTATCTCTTGGCATAGCAAGGAAGGAGAGGAGACATTTTTTTCTCTGTGTGAGTCAAGCTAGAGAAGCTGAGAGGGAAGGTAAAGGATCAACCATAGTTCCTGTATATATATACCAGGTCCCAGAGACTCAGCAGCAGATAATTATGTAGTTAGAACTGTGCATACCAGGAGAAAGAGAATCTAAGGAATCACATAACACCACACTGCCAGTAAACAAGTAAACTGAATGCACCCTGGCGTCACAAACTCTCCTTTCTTTTTATTTCTTTTCTTATTTTTGTCCCTGCCATGGTGGCATGGTAACTATCTAATACCACATGGTCCGTAGTATGCAACATATTTTTTTGATAAAAAAATAAAATAAATCTTTATTTTTATACAGCGCTCACATATTCCGCAGTGCTTTACATACATCAGGAACAGGATCCTTTTTGACTCACGAACAGGATCCTACTAAGTTAAAGGTCCGCTAAGAGCTAAGTCCATCATGACTGCAGACCTTGACTATCAAACTGTAAATGTGTTTATGGCTGGAGTTAAGACAAATACAGCACCAGAAATAAGTCCCACCTTCTTCATGGCGCTGTAGCCAATTGCAGCACAGCGCACCAAAGAAGAGGAAGTCCCACCTCCATAACAGTCCAGCCGAACGGAACTGGGCAAAGCAAGCACTACCATTACTGCGGAATTTGAATGCAGCAACAGTGATTCCTGCACTAAGAAAATGAGATCACAGCCACAATTAAAGGGACAGCAACCCTGGAATAAGGTAAATACACATTATAAGCACCAGATAATAACAGACTGTACGAAATGTCTGGGGATAAAGAATGTGACCTACTAAACCGCGGTGGGGCTTCCAGAATGGCCCAGATGTCTTTAACTATGCTGTATTATTTTGGTGCACCAAGGCTCTCAAGGTGTAAAGAGGATGCCCATGAACTAAGAGACTTCACAGAAAAGATGCAGGCTATGTTTAGAATCTATCCAATGTCAACAGATCAGAAGGTGGAAATATTAGTGGGGCAATTGAGTGGAGCAGCTCTAAGGGAGCTGAAGTTCTGGCCCCATTTTGAGAAAAGAACGGTTAAACTAATCTTTGAGAGAGTGCCATCTTTGATTCCCAAACAGCCCGAGAATCATCAATGCATTTCTTTGGCAGAAATTGGCAGCTTGATACGTCACTCAGGGATTTTGCTCTTAGTTTGTAAGAGGCATTGCATTCTATCTGTCAGGTGAACCCTCATAAAGTATTGAATGCAGATACCGCCTTGAGGTTTTGTAGTTTGTAGAAGGGCAAGGACAGAATCTATCAAGACTTAGCTGAGAATTCTTGCCCAGATGGTACAATTGGTATGGCCTGGGTGGTGAGTAGATGACCTGCTTACCTACAGGTATTGAGATGGTAATCTAGTGTAAACACAAATAATACTGCAAGGTCAAGATTATGATATGTTGGTGAAACCTGTACCACTGAATGGTGAAGTGTCTTTCCTGGTCACACGAAGACTAGCTACAGTAACCCAAGGGAGAATCCCTATCCATTTGTCTCAGCAAGTGAAGCTGAGAAAGTAAAGCATTTTTACCAAGCAGTCCAGAGTGTCCTTTAGGATAAAAGTAAAGAGTTGCTGAGCTATCAACAGATTGACTGGAGCCCAATGCAAACCTCATCTGCATGCATGTCTAATTCCAGCAACAACCCCCTCCATGAATTGGTATGGTTGTGATTGGTTGCCTCATCAGTATTCTGCACCTGTGTTACCCCTGCCTGTATCATGGGGGGTCTGTTGCACCCTGCTAGTGCATTTGCTATTTGACTGTTAGTTGGCTAATGGCTGTTTCTGGTAAGTTTTTTTTTTTACTCTTTGAATTTATGTCCTTTTCTGTGAATTGTTTTTGAATATAGTGTAGGAACTTGTAAGCGTGGAGACCCTTGATGGTGGATTACGAGCTTGCGTATGTTGGCCAAAATATGAACCAATACCTCACATTTATTAATTATCCTATTATATAATTTTTTATTTCACATTATTCTATTTATATGCAGGATGCAGCCAGGACCATTGGAGTGTCTGTCCTCTGGGGTGCACTTATATAGTGCTGGGCATCATCAATAGGCTGAAAGCCAGACACTGCATCATACGTATCACTGTCATTGGCGCCCTATGCAAACCTCATCTGCATGCATGTCTAATACCAGCAACCAGACCCCTCCATTAATTGGTAGGTTGTAAGTGGTTGCCTCATCTTTATTCTACACCAGTTTTTCCCCCGCCTTTATAATGGGGGGGCCTGCTGCATCCTGTTAGTGCATTTTCTATTTGATCTTTAGTTGGCTAATGGCTGTTTCTGGTGTGTTTTTTTTTACTTTTTAATCAGCAAGTAAAGCTGAGAAAGTAAAGCCTTTTTGCCAAGCTGTACCGAATGTCTTAATGAGTAAAAAGTTGCTGAACTATTAACAAGGTGTCCAGATAGAGATTCACCCTTTGAAAACTCTAGTGAACCCATAGTGGGATGATATTCAGGTGGGAGATCAGAACACCCCAGATGAGTGGAGTAGTGGAGGTCTGAGGGTCATGAAAGAACACTTTCAGGCCTTTAGTAAGAATGGCATGAAATTTGGGAAAGTGGAGACCATCCAACACAACATCCCTACTGGTTCACATTCATCTATCCAGCAAAGACACCAGCCCATCCCTTCATCCATGTACTAAATGGTGAAGAAGGTAATCCAGGGTATGAAGAGCATAAACATCATCAGAAACAGTCACAGTCCTTGGGTGGACGAACTGGTCTTCGTAAGGAAGAAAGATGGGAACATCTGTTTCTGTGTGGACTATGGAAAGCTGAATAATGTCACACAAAGATGCCTACCACATGCCATGTATGGAAGAGTCCTTCATAGCCTTAAAGTCAGCTGCATTCTTTATGCTCATACATTATCCCATCTTCCTACTTGTCAAGAATCTGAAGGTGATGAATGGGAAGAAGTGGAGATGACAGACTTCCATCTGTTGTCTGTAAAGCAAGGTGCCCAACTAATAGTTCTTTTATGTTTGTGTGCCGCGCCCATGCCAGAAGCCGTGCTGCTCAGATCCGGATCTACGGTATGGCTTGAGGGACTCTACTGGACCCGGGGGTCACGCGGACACTTCGAATAAAAAAGGGGGTAACGTATTTGTACGGATGTCGTTGAAAACTGTCTGTGACGCCACCCACGGTGTGTGGTGAGATGTAGCACCACTGCTGCTGCTGTGGGACTCCCGGGGCAATGCGCTGGCAGCTGGATGTTAACCCCTCCGTGGGCAGGGATGGATGCCCCAGGCCCAATGTCTCTGTGCAGGGAATGATAACGGCAGGGGCCGGCGCACCCGGTCAGACCGGGGATGTTACTCACAGTTGAATAAATCACACAAGTCCTTTGGTAAACCAAGGTGATGGTGGCCGGTTGCCGCAGACGGGTGTATCTGGTCCCACACCCGAGCCGGTGGTCAATGCCCCTTTCCTCTTCACTTTGTGTTTTCTGTGGTGGACTTTCCGGTGTGTAACGCAGGAGTCCGCTCCCGTTCCTTTGGTTGGGAGCCGTGCCCATCAGACGCTGACCCTTGGGATCTACTGGGCCCTGACGGATGCCCTATCCCTCTCTGTGGGTGGTTGTCTACTTTTCGGGACTTAGGTTGGGATAGGACATAAAATCCTGCCCCCCTCAATTGGTTAATTAGCTAGGCCGTTGGTCCCGGTCCTGGCTTCAGGGTCCAAGTACCCCCTTTTGTGCACGGTTTCAGGGTCGGATCTCCGGTGTCGTTATCGGTGGACTACAACCCTGCCCCAGTCCACCTCGGATCTCTGGCAGCCATCTCCCCATCTCCTGCTGGCGCTGACCACTGTCTGCCACCTAGCCAAGGTGTCAGGGCTCTGACCCTGGCACCTGTCAGCTTCACCTCCAACCTCCACTCCACTGCAGAACTCAACTGACTGTTTTCCCGCCCCAGGCTCTCCAGACGCCTAGGTGGACGTTTTCCTTCCACCTGGTCCCGCCCACTGGTGTGTTTGTCCTTCCCTGAGGGGTGACTAGGGTTTTGTCGGCTAGTTTAACCCTGTGTGGGAGCGGTGTTATGCGGGGGACTAAAATTGTGTGACTTCCTGGTTTTGCCAGGGCGTCACATTTGCACTCTAACATTTCCCTTTGCAGGTATTGCACATGAGAATTTTGCACATAGAAGTGATTTATTTATGCACAGTGATATACAGTGGAACATGGTTTGAGAGAGTTTTGCAAGACAAGCAAAGCTTTTTAAAAATTTGTAACTTTGTTTAAAAGCAATGATTTGCAATAAGAGCAAATACTCACCGTGCACAGTTCCAATTCTGTCCTTTCCCCACGCTCTGACCCGATCTGGAGGTAAATTTCTGTACATATGTACTGTATACTGTATACCATTGCACAGTACAGTATATACTATACAGCATTTCTATCACTTTCCATTTCTGGATACAGTATTGTACTCTCTTTCGGCTATCCAGTACAGCACATTGCTTGCATTGTATCTCTTGCACACCAATTTTATTGTAAGTTAAAGTGCAGTTTAATTTGTTTTATGTTTTTTCCTGTACAGTATTTGTATTAGTGTACTGTAATAATTTTATATGAATACAGTACATTATTTTGTATTACTGTAATAAGTTTGTATAAATATAGTAAATATTTTTGGGTTGTGAAACGAATTGTCTACGTTTGAATTATTTCCTATGGGAAAATTTGCTTTGATATAAGAGTAACTTGGTTTAAGAGCTCACTCCCGGAACCAACTATGCTCGAAATCCAAGGTTCCACTGTACTGTACTTGTTATGTTCTATTATTAAGAGGTTGTTAAAGGTTAATGAAGCAACCCTGCTTTCTATATATGGCACACAGGTCACCTGGTAGAACCACAAACCGTGTCTCTGGGCTTACCAAGGGAGGAGAGGAGACATTTTGTCTCTGTGTGAGTGGATCTGGAGAAGATGGGGGTAGGTAAGGTAGCAGCCATAGCCACAGAACTCAGAGCCTCAGCCTCAGATAATCGTGTGGGTTAGGATTGTGCATACCAGAACAAAGAGAAGCTAAGGAATCACTGCATCTGATGTATAACCACAGGACTACCCTAGAAATTAACTGCAATTGCTGAATAGGAATTGAACCTGTATGCAAGCATCATTCATCTGGATGTACCTATGTAAACTTACAACAAATAAATGTGCATTTTTTACTGCTACATTTGCTTCCCTGTTTTCTGGACAAATCGGAGTACACCACATAACACCATACTTGCAGTAAACAGAGGTAAATCGAGCGCTTCATGGTATCACAAACTCTTTTCATGTCTTTTTTTTTGTCACTTCCATGGAGGCATGGTAACTACCGTACTACCACTCAATGGTACGCAACACTAATCCCATTAAAGGGGTCCACTACTAGGACAACCCCTTCTAATTTCACATGTTTCCCCCAATTAAAATAAAAAAGCATATACTCACTTCCTGTTCCAGCAGTGTCAGCGCTTGCCTTCCCAGGGTTCAGGTGATTTTACTATGTCACACGAATCCCACAGCCAACCACCTCAATTCGGATATATGAGTAAACGAGTAATCAACAGGAAGTGAGTGGGTAGCTGCAGCTCTCACTTTTCTTTTCCACTATGGCCCAATTCTGGTGGTAATCTGATGGTTTCCTGAGAAATAAGTGTGTTCACTTCAAAACACGTAGAAAAAAAAATGCATGCATAACAGTTTCTAATATATTGGCTTCTATACTATCCACCTAGAAGCACAAAGGTAACCACATTCCTGAGGCGTTTCTGCACAACACCTGATAATCTTTGATCCATAGTTTCTGCAGCAGCTAGATCTGTCACTGCGGTTTCATTCAAGGTTGTGTGAGACACAACCGAAAAAGGTGAGTGAACACGTCACATTATTTCTTTCATTGTTGTTAGATAAGACCCTATTGCGGTTTTGCACCCACAGGTTTTGTACCAATTCTGCTCCTTACAGAGTTTTTGTGGTGGTCTGAAATCTGCACGGGCATTCCTATGTGTCTGGTGTGATGTAGCCTCATATACAGCAAGATGAGTTGGACTGTCACTGCATCTAACACTTTTCGATCATGACCAGCAGCCAAATTTCTTAGTACTTTGCACTACAGTAGCTTTTCTGAGGAATTGGAGCCGACTGGGTACCCTGTCTTCACCTCACGCATTAATGAGCCTTGACCTTATCCACGGTTGACTGATAGTTCATCTTTGGACCACCTTTGGTAGATTACCACTACATACAAAGAACACCCTACAAAACCTGCCATTTTGCAGATTTTCTGACCTAGTTATCTAGCCATCATATTTCAGCTATTGTCAAGGTGGATTAGATCATAGCGTATGCCAATTTTTACTGCTTCCAGCACATCACCTTTAACAAATGACTTTTCACATGTATTTATTGTCATTGTGAATATTTAATCAAAGTTATTCAGTTGACCTAATAATGCTTTTTTGTTGGCATTGATTGATTGATGTCATTATGGAGAATGCACTATTCATCTCAGGTAACTAATATTGACGGGGTTTGTAGAATACTAACTATTGAACATCCAAATTCAATAAGACATTGCTTCTAAATTGTTAATATCAGCTTTATAGAGGTCAGTTTAGAATTTTAGATAGTTGTATGAGTGGGGTAGAGCACCCACAAAATTAAATTGTGATAATTTTAATTTGTGATTACAAGACTTCTTCAATCTTTGCACTCTTTGACCATATTCCAATGTAAAAATCAATCTCCTATTATATTGGGGATGATCTTAAAAAAACAAAGTGTAAGTAATAATGAATTAATTACACTGATCTGCAAGGGTAAAATTGTTTGAAAAATAAAAGGTAATTTTTAGATACTTTCGAAAAAATTCCATCACGTAGTTTCTTCATTGAGACTGACTCCATAGGCTTCCAAACAGAATAGAATTCTATAGAATTCCAAAAGGAATTCTTTCAATACTTTTCTCAAGACGGTGCTTTAGTGTATTGCAGTGTTGCTCCTGGGCTGATGGAAAAATATAACTTTGAATACAATGTGAGTAAGTAAAGACTTTTTTTATTTAGTTATCTCCAAAAAAAAGTTTGAAAGCTTTGCACAATTGCAGCCAGTATACTTTAGTGGTAGAAACGAGCGAACCTGAGGATCGAGGCTCAAGGTTCGGGTTTAGAAATTGACTTACATAAAAAAAAAATTGGTTGGGGGATTTGTGTGTGTACACTACATCTGATCACGCTGATTTTACCCCAAATGTGAGCCGATCAAACACTGCATGCAGCTCTCACTGGCCTGTGCATCATTCATACCCAAGCAAAACACTGCTCGCTTGAGTGGTTCATATTCGTCACTTGCTCGAACCTTGAACCTGAGCCTTGGGTTTTTTTGGAAGTTAGTTTCCGAACCTGAGCCTCGAAGCTTGAACCTCAGGTTCGCTCATCTCTATTCAGTGCTTGTATGGCATTCTCTGCACTTGAAGGATAGCTATGAGACTTTAGACTTTATTCTCAAGAAACTTAATTAAGAGTATCAAGAATGATGAATATGTGGTGTTCTGAAAGTTCTCAAGAAATAATACAAAGTATGAAGATAAATTACCTATTAGGATTCATCAATGGAGATAAAAAAGTTGGTCAATGAGAACTTCTTTGCAACCTGGGCTCAAGAACATAGTTGAGGAAAGTTTAGTTGATCCCACTTAAGTTCTCCTGCCACCACTCCACATTAAGCTTGGACTAATTACCGTATTTTTCGAACCATAAGACGCACTTTTTTTCCCCCAAATGTTGGGGGAAAGTTGGGGGTGCGTCTTATGGTCTGACTATAGGGCTGCGGCTGGGAATGAGGGTGCTGCAGGTCATCGGGGGCACGAGCAGGCAGCAGCAGCGCCCATCCTCCCGCCCATCTCTCAACGCTGAAGCCGGCACTGACAGGTGGGCGGGAGGACGAGCGGGGACGCGCGCATAGCAAAGAGCCGGCCGCATGATCACCCCTGGCAACTACAGCCTGGAGTGATCATGTGCGGCTGTATTCACTGCCCCCCGCACGTCATAATCAGCGCGGGGTGCAGTGAATCAGTGTACTCACCCGTCCCCGTGTGTGGAGCCGTCCCCCTGCTGCACACGATGTCTTCCTGTCTGTGCCGGTCAGCTGATCTGTGCTGGTCAGCTGATCGGCACAGACAGGAAGACATCGCGATGCAGCAGGGTAATGGCTCCACACACACACACACACACACACACACACAGGTCAGTGGCGCACAGATGAAGATGATCGGCTGCAGGGAGTGAGGAAAAGGTGAGTATAAACGTTTATTTTTTTCTCTGTGCTTTAGGGTACAGGCCATATACCAGGATGGTATATGAGCACGATGGGGGCATATAGCAGGATGGGAGTATATGAGCAGGCTGGATGGGGGGCCATGTGAACAGGCTGGATGGGGGGGCATGTGAACAGGCTGGATGGGGGGGGCATGTGAACAGGCTGGATGGGGGGGCATGTGAACAGGCTGGATGGGGGGGCATGTGAACAGGCTGGATGGGGGGGCATGTGAACAGGCTGGATGGGGGGGCATGTGAACAGGCTGGATGGGGGGGCATGTGAACAGGCTGGATGGGGGGGCATGTGAACAGGCTGGATGGGGGGGCATGTGAACAGGCTGGATGGGGGGGTATGTGAACAGGCTGGATGGGGGGGTATGTGAACAGGCTGGATGGGGGGGTATGTGAACAGGCTGGATGGGGGGGTATGTGAACAGGCTGGATGGGGGGGTATGTGAACAGGCTGGATGGGGGGGTATGTGAACAGGCTGGATGGGGGGGGGTATGTGAACAGGATGGATGGGGGTTTATAGCAGGATCATATACAAGGCAGGAGGATCATTACCAGGATGGGGTACCTTAGTAGAGAATTTGGGGACATTACCCCCATAACAGTGTCAGCAGCAGATCCTCGCCCTATAACAGTGTGTCATGACCACATTTTTTGCTTAAAGTTTTATTTTCCCATTTTCCTCCTCTAAAACCAGGGTGCGTCTTATAGTCCGGTGCGTCTTATAGTCCGAAAAATACGGTAAGCAGTTTGTCAAAGCTCTACCAAAAGAAGGAAAGACTTTTAAGTACCTGCAGTTCAGGGACAGTCTGACGCAAAACTGAAGAAAGGTATTTTTGTGGGTTTGGATATTCGAAAACTCAAGAAGGATGACATGTTCGAAACAAAGATGAAGGCTGTTGAGAAAAGGGCTCTAACTTCTTTTAAATAAGTCATGGAGAAGCTTCTAGGTAACAAGAAAGATTCAAAATGTAAGTCGATCATGAAGAACATGCTGAAACACTTCAAAGCTTTCAGTTGTCTGATGAATTTGAAGCTACATTTTTTTATATTCCTATTTGGACTACTTTTCTGAAAACCTTGGTGCTGTTAGCAAAGAGCAAGGAAAAAGATTTCATAAGGATATCAAGAAGATGGAGTGACGGTACCAAGGTAGATGAAATGTTAACATGATGGGGGACTTCTGGATGCTTTGCGGAGAAGATGTGCAGGCCTTCTGTAAGAGAGTAGGTATCAAGAGAAGCTTTGAAGAGAAAAGGAAAAGGAGCAAGTATTCATTTCCAATAAAGTTGCAGAATGAATGTTCTTTACATTTATATATATATATATATATATATATATATATATATATAATATTGTGTACATTTTTGGCTACAATAAAGATTTTTCTTGCATATCTCGCTTGTACGTAATTTCACGTGTTCTGTGCAAAATTCATACGTGATGGTTAAAAATAGAAGTGTTTGTTTGTTTTTTAAAATCGGGCATAAGAAAGCATAACAATCAGTCATTGGATTTGAAACAATTTTCACAAACCCAAATTTTGCATTCCTATATTATTATTATTATTATTTACCCTTTATTTCTATTACTGATAGTTTTTCTTATTATTGCTATTAATATATCATCATGATCAGAAATATACATGTATCACAAATTACTTAACCATTATATTTGCTTTTCTTATAGACATTTTTTTGTCTACAAAATAAAATCTGTTCAGTGTGCCAAAGCTGGGGTTATTTATAGAAGCCACTGAGTTTAACACAATTTCAATTCAGTGCATTTGATTTTCATGCATGGCAACATTTCCTCATTTGCCTGCAGGCGGAGCTGAGAGCACCATGCCCCTAAACGGAAATTAATATTGATGAGTCCACAAATTATTGCTTAGAATACACTTTAATGATTATTAGCATTTTAAACCATTACGGCTATTTTTTTGCAAAGAGAAATATATTTTGTAGGGAGAATAGTGGGAAGTTTAATGCATCATATAAACAGTCACAATGACTCAACCTAAATGTTGATGTATTTTTTTTACCTATTTTTGCTTTTTTTTTCCTACACTTACTGCAGGCTACTAATTCTAGGGATAAGCCAGTATCCATCATTTCAACTCACTTGAGTTGAGTAAAACCATGGCACCAGAATTCATAGGCTGCAAGACAAGGTCTAGTTTTGATATAAAGAATAATTTTCAGCCATTGTCTTCTAGAACATTCTATCTAATGGAACAATGACTTACAATTAAAATATTTTTATGATTGCAGGGCTATACAGCATATATCATATAAGTAATTTACACCTCTCTGCATGCCCTCAATGCAATGCTAAGTGCGCTGCAGACATCATATAAACTATGGTTAGATAATGGCAGCTTAACAATCAAGACCGAGGCAACACATATTTCCTTTTTATACAGATTAAAACATCACCATGAGTTGAGGATCTATTATGATACATAAAAGATCATTTCACCCAATGATCGAGCATTATGTTCGCTCATCAGGTGATTGGATGCCTATTTGCTAGAGATGAGCGAACCGGTCGCGGTTCGGCTCGAGGTCGGTTCGCCGAACGGGGGTCCCGTTCGAGTTCGGTTCGTCGAACGTTCGACGAACCGAACTCGAACCAATAGGCTATAATGGGAGGCAATCACAAACACATAAAAATGCATTATAAATGTACACAAACAGTTAATAAACATTGCCATAACACTTACCGGTCCCCACGATCACTTCTGCACTCTGTCTCCTGCCGCTATTCCATCCGATGATCGCTTAATCCTCTCGGTGACCTGCACTGCCAGCAGAGATGCAGGACCTATCGTGACGTCAAAATAGCCATGTGACCAGTCACGTGGCTATTATCTCATTGGCTACAGACTGGTCACATGACTATGAAGCGTCATGTAGGACCTGCGAGTGCATCTCTCCGGTACACGGTGCACATATGTGTATCGCCGTGTACCAGCGACATGCTCTAGCACACGGTCGACTCCCCGTTCCGTTAGGGACCGGCTGACACAGCCGGTCATTAACGGAGATCACCGTTGCCATAGCAACGCAGTTAGCGGTGACGTCACCGCTAACCGCGGCTCCGAGAGCACCATTGCTATGGTAACGCATCTGTCAGCGTTACCGCTGTTACCGCTAGCAGCCAGCACTGATCACTCACGGAGTGAAGGCTGCACGCTGCTTCACGATTGTAGTGAGGATTGTAGTGAGGATGAGGTTCCCCAGCCCCAAGTGATGAGCTGGTGAACCTCATCCTTCCTCACTACAATCGTCACTACTACTACACTAGAAAGAAAGAAGACAGAAGAGCAGGATCGTGGAGGGCTGACAGGGGGTAATAAAGATGGAGTCTCTAATGTGTCTGTGTATTTATTTCTATTAAAGTATTTTTTCTCTGTGTGGTGTTTTTTTTTAACCCTTTATTGGAGATTCTTAATGGCCGGGTCAAACGTGCCTGACATTAAGAATCTCTGGCTTAATACTGGCTAGTAAAACAAAGCCAGTATTAACTCATGATTACCCAACAAGCCACCTGGCTCCAGGGCTGTTGGAAGAGTTGGATACAGCGCCAGATGATGGCGCTTCTATGAGAGCGCCATTTTCTGGGACGGCTGCGGACTGAAATCCGCAGCAGAGGCGCCCAGAAACCTCGGGCTAACCTGTGCTGCGGATTCCAATCCCCAGCTGCTTAGTTGTACCCGGCTGGACACAAAAATGGGGCGAAGCCCACGTCATTTATTTTTTAATTATTTCATGAAATATGTGAAATAATTAAAAAAAATGGGCTTCCCTATATTTTTGGTTCCCAGCCGGGTACAAATAGGCAACTGGGGGTTGGAGGCAGCCCGTGGCTGCCTGCTGTACCTGGCTAGCATACAAAAATATGGCGAAGCCCACGTCATTTTTTTGGTGGGCAAAAAAATTCTGCATACAGTCCTGGATGGAGTATGCTGAGCCTTGTAGTTCTGCAGCTGCTGTCTGCTCTTCTCCATACAGATAGACAGCAGCTGCAGAACTACAAGGCTCAGCATACTTCATCCAGGACTGTATGCAGAAGTTTTTTGCCCCCTGAAAAAATTATGTGGGCTTCGCCATATTTTTGTATGCTAGCCAGGTACAGCAGGCAGGTACGGCTGCCCCCAACCCCCAGTTGCCTATTTGTACCCGGCTGGGAACCAAAAATAAAGGGAAGTACTTTTTTTATTATTTCATGAATTTCATGAAATAATTAGAAAACAAATGACGTAGGCTTCGCCCCATTTTTGTGTCCAGCCAGGTACAACTAGGCAACTGGGGATTGGAATCCGCAGCACAGGTTGGCCTGAGCTTTCTGGGCCCCACTGCTGTGAATTGCAGTCTGCAGCCGCCTCAGAAAATGGCATTTTCATAGAAGCGCCATATTCTGGCGCTGTATCCAACTCTTTTAGCACCTGCCTGCTATACCTGGCTAGCATACAAAAATATGGCGAAGCTCACGACCTTTTTTTGTAGTTTTTTGGCAAAAAAAATAAAAAATGCTTCCCTGGATTTTCCATTGCCAGTGAAGATAACACCAAGCAGTGGGGGTTAGCAGCCAGTAGCTGATTGGATTACCCTTAGCTAGCAATACAAAAAATGCAGCGGGAGCCCATATATATTTTTTTTAATTAGTTATTTAAATAACTAAAAATAAAATGGGCTTCCCTGTATTTTGATTGCTGGACATCACAGTGCTGTAAAAATAAATCTTTAAAAAAATGACGTAGCACTCTGCGGTATTTTTGATTCTCAGCGCAGATAAAGCAGACAGCTATGGGTTGCCACCCCCATCTGCCTGCCGTTACCTTGGTTGGCAATCAAAATACAGGGAAGCCCATTAATTTTTTCTATTTAAAAAATAGTTAAAAAAAAAAATGACGTTGGGTCCCCCCATTTTTGATAGCCAGCTAGGGTAAAGCAGACGGCTGTAGCCTGAAAACCACAGCTGGCAGCTTTACCGTGGTTGGGGATCAAATGTGGAGGTCCCCTCAGGCTCTTTTTTATAATTATTTTATAAATATTAATAATTACACAATAAAAGTAGGGCCCCCCCCAAATTGGATCACCAGCCAAGGTAAAGCGGACAGCTGTGGTCTGGTATTCTCAGGGTGGGAAGGTCCATAGTTATTGGGCCTTCACAGCCTTAAAATAGCAGGCCGCAGGCACCCCAGACGTGGCGCATCCACTAGATGCGCCAATCCTGGCGCTTCACCCCAGCTCATCCCGTGCCCTGGTGCAGTGGCAAACGGGGTAATAAATCGGGTTGATACTAGCTGTAAAGTCACCTGAGATCAAGCCCAGCAGTTTGTGATGTCATGGTGTCTATTAGATACCCAACATCATAAACTGTCAGTACTAACAAAAAAAAAAAATCGACAAAAGAAATTTATTTGAAAAAACAGTCCCCAAAATATTTCCTCTTTCACCAATTTATTGTAAGAAAAAAAATAAAGGGGTCCCATGACGACTCTGGACCGTCTAGAATATGGGGGGGAGACACTCAGGGAACGTATCCCCCATTTTCTAGGAGTGCGGACCCTTCATGTGAGGAGTGTGGGTGCAATGAATCTGCACTCATTCTTCTCGGTTCCACAGCAGCAGAGTCCATGTCGTAATGGTTGCTACCAAAGCTGCAATGCCCTGCTCATGAGGTAAGGGCATGCCTAATCAGGAGAACTACTGTAGAGGAAGCTCTGCTCACTGGTATATAGGTGCTCAGAGGTAATAATAGATAAAATTAGTGAGTAACCTCGGCACTCTAAATCTCCCAGACTAAGTCAGTAAGTCACAACGGATAGTAATGCAAAATCACTCTTTATTGGTCCGTATTAAGAAAAAAAAAATTTTCATAAGCATATATGTTTTTGTCCAAAACAAGTTAGAAATGACGTTTCGGCCTGAGCCTTCGTCAGATTGGACTTATCTGCATGTAATCATGAAAAATGACAATAATCAGTATCACATAAGAGTGAGAGAACAATAACATAAACTCGAACAATGTAGAGGTACAATTGGGATGCAGCAAAAAAATTGCAACACAGCAAGAAATGAAACACATGATACAAATGTCATAATACAGTACAAGGACAATATAGTAATGACAAATATGGGGTCAGAGTAGACTTAGACAGCTCTGGTACGAAAGAGATGTCAATCATAAAGTAACATGTGCAGTAGGTGTAGAGCTACACTATGCATGGCAGAGCTAATGGGTAGACCGACCATAGAAAAAGAACGGAGAAAAAGTGGAGAAAAAGTGGAGAAAAAGTGGAGAAAAAGTGGAGAAAAAAATGGATAAAAAGTGGAGAAAAGGTGGAGAAAAAGTGGAGAAAAAGTGGAGAAAAAAATGGAGAAAAAGTGGAGAAAAAGTGGAGAAAAAATGGAGAAAAAGTGGAGAAAAAAATGGATAAAAAGTGGAGAAAAAGTGGAGAGAAAAAGTGGAGAAAAAGTGGAGAAAAAGTGGAGAAAAAGTGGAGAAAAAAATGGAGAAAAAGTGGAGAAAAAGTGGAGAAAAAGTGGAGAAAAAATGGAGGAAAAAATGGAGAAAAAAATGGAGAAAAAGTGGAGAAAAAGTGGAGAAAAAGTGGAGAAAAAAATGGAGAAAAAATGGAGAAAAAAATGGAGAAAAAGTGGAGAAAAAGTGGAGCACCCTTTGGTGCCTTTCATGTGGCACTAAGGGGTGCTTAGCTTTGTATTTAGCCAAAAAAATGAAAAAAAAAAATGACGTAGGGTTCCCCCTAGTTTTGTAGCCAGCTAGGGTAAAGCAGACGGCTGCAGCCTGCAGACCACAGCTGGCAACCTCACCTTGGCTGGTAATCCAAAACTGAGGGCACCCCACGCTGTTATTTTAAATTAAATAAATAATTTTTGAAAAAAAACACGTAGTGGTCCCCCAAAATTGGATCACCAGTCAAGGTAAAGCAGACAGCTGGGGCCTGATATTCTCAGACTAGGGAGGTCCATGGTTATTGGACTCTCCCCAGCCTAAAAATAGCAGGCCGCAGCCGCCCCAGAAGTGGCGCATCCATTAGATGCGCCAATCCTGGTGCTTCGCCCCAGCTCATCCCACGCCCTGGTGCGGTGGCAAATGGGGTAATATATGGGGTTAATACCAGATGTGTAATGTCACCTGGCATCAAGCCCTGGGGTTGGTGAGGTCAGGCGTCTATCAGATACCCGACATCACCAACCCAGTCAGTAATAAAAAAAAATAGACGACAAACACATTTTTATTTGAAAAAACACTCCCCAAAACATTCCCTCTTTAACCAATTTATTAGAATGAAAAACAAATCCAGGTCTGGTGTAATCCAAGGGGTTGCCATGAAGATCCACACTGTCCCAGTCAATGAAGAGCAGGATGTTCCCCATTGGCTGGGAGAGCAGTGCAGTGACCTGAGCTAACATCAATGGGTCAGCCCAGGTCACTGCAGGGCATGACAAGTGCTGCTGTCAGCGAGGTACATTACCTGCGCTGATCTCCAGCACACTGACAGCCCCTGTCACTGAGTTCAATGACCGCCGCCTTCACAGCCAAATATCGCGAGAGGCCCGTGACGTCACCGCTAGTCAGTCTCGGGTCGGAAGCGAGAGGTGATGTGACAAGCGGCGGCCATGGAGGACAGTGACAGCGCTGAGGTCGGGATGGCGGGACATTTTCACCGCAGGTAAGCCGAGCGGGACCATGTGTGTGTGTGTGTGTATGTATGTGTACATGCCGTGGGCAGGAGGGGGCGGAGCGAGCTGAGCGGGGAAGTGTGGGCTTCCTGCACGTAACTAAGATAAACATCGGGTTACTAACCAAAGCGCTTTGCTTGGATACCCGATGTTTATCTTGGTTACCAGCTTCTGGCAGGCTGCCAGCGATGGCTCCTGCACACTGTAGCTGTAAAAAGCCCTGCTTTTTGCTGCTAGAACCGTTCTCGAACGTATCTAGAACTATCGAGCTTTTGCAAAAAGCTCGAGTTCTAGTTCGATCTCGAACAACCCCCAAAATCACTCGAGCCTAGAACTGGAGAACCTCGAACCACGAACCGCGCTCAACTCTACTATTTACATAGCAAGATAATCATGAAACAAGCGTTTTTAACAACGTAAGTAAACAATTATCTTGTAGTCCCTTAAGACTGTAGTATTAACCCATTTCTAACACATGTATCCCTGTGGTTTTCCTCTCCCTTCACCTGGCAGGGATGCCAACACACTCAATTCCATTCAGCAAGGCCCCTCCTGGTGTCCTCTGCTGTGGCTTCTGGCTCCCAGGTCCTGTGCATACCATTTCCTGGTTGGTGCACATACTCTCCGCCACTTAAAGGGGCAGCACACTTAATCTGGAAATGCCTCCAGCTTATCGCTGAGAAGCACTAGGTACTTAAGGTATCCTCCCCCTAAGTAATATCGTTTCTAGTTAGTCCTGTGCTTGCTAGTTAGTTGTCACATCCTTGAACCTATATCCTGCCATCCCAAACCCATATCTGTCCTACGTGTTTAAACACAGACGTGAACTACCTGGCTAATGCCGAACCTGTTCTGTCAGCCTTAACCCGTACCTGTCCTGACTATCTGAACCCAAACCTGACCTGTTTGCCCAAACCTGAACATGAACCTACTATCCATTGTATCCGTATCCAAGCTCCTGTTGTAGTCATTAGCAGCTGTCTAGTCTTCTTCAGCTGTCCTCTCTGATATCTTGAGTGGAACCCTTATTCCTGACTCCTAGGATCAGCTGTTGGAGAACTGGAGACAGACCAGAAGTGGTACCTGGTGGCTACCTGCAGCACAGGCCTAACCACTTTATCAGTGGCTCTGATAAAGAAGCATGTAGTCAATTAGTCATGCCCCTTCAAGGTAAGCCCAATGACTTGGCACAGAGGGTCCATACCCACCAGTGTGACATCGTTAATACCGTGTTTCCCCAAAAATAAGACCTACCCCGAAAATAAGCCCTAGCAGGAATTTTCCGCATTTACGGCTTAAGGATTAAATATAAGCCCTACATTGAAAATAAGCCCTAGATGTGGTTGAATAATGAAGTGTCTATGCAGCTAAAAAAGTTGAAGAATCTTGCAGGACACTTCATTGTAGAACACAGACACCCCCAAAAGAGAGAAGAAAGAAGACAGAAGAACCCGCAATCATACTGACTAGACGCTGAACTGGAGAACCTGCAGTGAAACGCATCAAGGACCTGCAGTAGAATGTAAACCCACACACATCATTTTGCACACACATCAGATCGCTCACCCACACATCAGATCGCAAACCCACACACATCAGATCGCACCCACTCTCACATCAGATCACACACAGACATCAAATCGCACACACAATCACACATTAGATCGCACACACATACACCACATCCAGCAATACCGATTTCTTCTGGCCGGCAGGGGAACCTGGGATGCAGTGCAATGTAATAATGACCCCCACTCATCAACAGCTGACCCTGAGTGTACTAAACTGGACCCTAAACTATAAATCAAGTGTAACACAAAAACAACAATAAACATAAATGAAATGCACACAGACAGAGGGTGAGGCTCTGAGGTAGGTCATACAGGAATGATGGAATATGAGAAACCAAAAATAACAGAATATGTGTAAACCCTCCCAAACCTAAATTAAACAAAATAGGAGATAACTGAGAAGGGATTCACACAAACTGCAGAGAACTGCAATAGCAATGTCTCAGTAAGGCTATGTGCACACAGTGCGTTTTTTTGACGCTGCGTTTTTGTGCGTTTTTGGCCGCTAAAAACGCACAAAAACGCACCTGCGTCGAAAAAACGCGGCAAAAAACGCGTGCGTTTTGCCGCGATTTGGTGCGTTTTTTTGCTGCGTTTTCCTGCGTTTTTGCTCACTGCGTCCTTATGCGTTTTTTATCAGTGAACAAAAAAAAAAAGGTCTGATGTCATTTCCTTCTTCAATGTGTTCTTCATTCTCCACTAGTGTATGCAGAAGAGCAGACAGCTGCAGAACTACAAGGCTCAGCATCTTCCATCCAATAGTGTATGCAGGAGAGCAGACAGCAGCTGTCGAACTACAAGGCTCAGCATCCTCCTTCCAGGACTGTATGCAGGATTTCTTTGCCCCCCCAAACAAAAAAAATGACGTGGGCTTCGCCATATTTTTGTATGCTAGCCGGGTACAGCAGGCAGGGACGGGCTGCCCCCAACCCCTAGCTGCCTATTTGTACCCGGCTGGGAACCAAAAATATAGGGAAGCCCTTTTTTTTTAAATTATTTCATGAAATTCATGAAATAATTTTAAAAAAAAATGACGTGAGCTTCGCCCAATTTTTGAGTCCAGCCGGGTACAACTAGGCAGCTGGGGATTGGAATCCACAGTGCAGGGTGCCCAAGCTTTCTGGGCACCCCCGCTGTGAATTGCAGTCCCGCAGCCACCCCAGAAAATGGCGCTTTCATAGAAGCGCCATCTTCTGGCGCTGTATCCAACTCTTCCAGCTGCCCTGATGCCGGGTGGCTCGCCGGGTAATAATGAGGTCAGGGCTAGCTGTATAGCTGGCCCTAAGCCCGAAATTCATGGTGTCACGCCAATATTAGACATGGCCACCATGAATTTCTAGTAAAGATAAAAAAAAACACAACACACAGAAAAATATTTTTATTAGAAATAAAACACAACACAATTAGTGACTCCATCTTTATTGAAATAAAGAACCCCCCCTCCGCAGTAATCCTGGGTCAGGGTCCCGCGCCGTCCAATCCGGATCCAATATCATCTGATCGGTTTGCTAGAAGGCAAAGCGATCAGATGATGTGTCAGGATCAAGTGCCTGAATCCCATCACACATCAGCTGATTGTATAAAAGCCGTTTATACAATCAGCAGATGCATCGGTGCAAAAAAAAAAATAAAAAAAAATAATACTCACTTGTGTGCTGATTACCGGCAGCTCCTGGAGCGATTGGAGGAGTCTGATCCCGTCCGATCGCTGCAGCAGCTGCCGGTAATAAGGGATGAAGTCTCCTGACGCATCCGCTGATACCGGCCGGGCGCCCGCGTCACCGCGATACTTACGATCACCTTATGAGTCAGGTGACTGCATCAGGTGATCCATCGCCAGGTCCTGCATCCATCGGAGGTTTCCCGGCCGTCTGCACACAGCCGGAGCGGGGGTGGCGATACCGTGAGAGGATCTGGGAGCGGGCATGGCACCGGGAGGCTGCAGACAGGTGAGTATAACTTTTTTTTTTTTTCTACTGTTAACTTTTGTTTTCGCAGCCGCTTCCACCTCCCGCCCGAACATGGCGCCGCACGGCAGCATACATGCACAGGACGGGAGATGGAAGCGACGGTGACGGTACCGGGAGGATTCACGCTTCTGTATATACTGACAGAAGGAATCCTCTTCCTGTACACGTCACTTTACTACCCACCTCCTGCGTTTATAGCTGCGTTTTTGGTCTTAGAAAAAAATAGCTTTGCAGCTATTTGCGTTTCTCATTGCGTCTTTCAACATCCCATTGAACGCAATGGATGAAAAGCGCAGTGAAAAACGCGGGAATAATTGACATGCTGCGTTTTTGTGGTCACCACAAAAACGCAGCTGAAAAAAAACGCTGTGTGGGGACAGCAAAAATGAAAACTCATAGACTTTGCTGGGGAAGCAAAGTCATGCAGTTTTGAGGCCAAAAACGCACCCGAAAAACGCGCAAAAACGCCGAGAAAAACGCACTGTGTGCATATAGCCTAAGAAAATCTTAACTGAGGAGCTGGGACTCCAGACAACCATCCATCTAGCACTGAGACATGAGTAGTAAGTATAAATTGCCCCTCCAAAACATGATTGGTCAAACCAAAAGAAAAAATGCACACACCTGAATAGAAGTGAAACAGGAAGGGAGAGCACTTGAAAGAAAGACAAGACATCCTTCAGCAGTTGTTCCAACACAAAACAGGCTGTGGTCCAATCTAAGATGAAATCAATCAACAACCTGAGATCATCAGTTCAAACCTTGGAGTAAAATCATGACACATTGCTTAACCCCTTCACCACCCAGCCTGTTTTCACCTTCAAGAGCAGGCCAAATTTTACAATTCTGACCAGTGTCATTTTATGAGGTAATATCTCTGGAACACTTCAATGAATGCCAGTGATTATGAGACTACTTTTTTGTGCCCCTGATATTGGTAAATTTAGAAAATTTTACTTTTTCCCGCAAAAATGATGCTTTAGCCCCAATTTTTTTATTTTTACAACGGTAATGCCTCACAGAGGTTTGCACAAACTTCGCTGACTGTCACGGTGGTGTTGTTCAGATTGGAGATTCTGACACTCCAACCTATGGTTTCTCTGGTGTCTGGGATCAACACAGACATACTCGGGCATCGACCTGCTGTGTGATGATTCATAGGCAGGCTATCAAGAGTTACCCTCTGCTGATCTGCTTGCTTCTTTGGTTCCATGTTCTGGGGAGGCCTATCACATCTGCTCCCTTCCTATTTATGCTGGTTGAAACCTTCTACCCAAGCCAGCTATAGTTTTTATGTACACCTATATTCAACCTGAAGTACCACATTATATCCAATTGAATACCAAATGGACTTAAATAATCAGAAAGATATTTTTTATCTGTACAAATACACACAATGCAGAAAGGGTATCCCTCATAAAACCATATAGAAACAACAGGGATATGTCATCAGGAATGGAAAAATAGTCCTATGTATTGTACATTGCACAAATGTCACACTGATGTGCAGTGGATCTGTGATGATAGATATTAAGTATACATATTGCGCATGTATCCATCCGTGGGCATATATATATATATTATACTTTATATTCAACAGTAAATCACCTATAGCAATATCTATGTATATAATTGCCTTATGCTGTCTCTCTGTCTGTCCAAGAAATGACATCATACGCTGAAACTGCCTAAACTACGCCCACTCAGCTCCAACAGGCCGAACACCCCCCTACACACCCACCCCTCACTCCACCTCACCCAATCAGCAGCGGCCCTGCATCACATCCCCCACTCACCCACACCTTACTCTACCCACACCCAATCATCAGCAACGACCACTCAATTAGGACACGCCCACTGACCAAAACCCTGACAACACCATGACACAGCCGGCGGACAGGTACAAGGGACATAGCCATGGAAGCTCCCTACACCCGACACGACGGAGCACAGTAAGCTCCGACCCACAGGAGGCCCCAAAGCGTAGGTCAGTGACCCAACTACGCCACAGAGACACAGATGGACGGGGACCTGGGGAGACGCAGCTGCGGCATCGCAGGGCTCTCCCGCACCACAGAGACACATAGAGGGACGGGGACAGGAGGAGACGCAGCTGCGGCACACTAGGAACCCAACACTTCGGGATGCAGCTCTCCCACTAACCAACGATAAATGCAGGGGAAGCACATGGCTGCTTAAATATTAACACTGTGAATGTTAACGAGCAACTCATTACTATTCATGAGCCGCTCATTACTATTCATGAGTGGCCACTTAACATTCACTGCAGTCTTAATAGTTAAGTAGCCATGTGCTTCCCCTGCATTCATCGGTGGTTAGTGGGAGAGCTGCATCCCGGAGTGCTCATGAGCCAATCATTACTATTTGTGGCAAGTGAGAAATGAAGCCACACACACACCACGACTCCCACACAGCGCAACACCAGTGGCATAGCAAAGGGGGGTGAAGGGGGCAGTCCGCATTTTGGCCACTTGCCTTCAGTTCTGCTGTCCCCGGGCCGAGTTCCGGGGACCGCAGTGTGAAGATGTAATTTACCCTCTCACTGTATATGCTGTGATACTATGTCATGATTATGTAAATAGCCTGTCATCTTCTATCCAGAGTTGTGTATCTAGTCTGTAATTGCATTGGCCAGTGAAGGAATAGTCATTGTTCTGCACAGCAGGGGATCCCTTCATCTACTGTGGCTGGCAGACATATCAGAGCCCTGTGATGGACCAAACCATTGATGATAGGATGTGTGACCCCTACCCCCTGAACATGGTGGGCTGGTCAAGGAGCACAGACAATGCATTTCCCTTTTTGTAACTTCAGAGTGAGCTGAAAGTTGGAAGAAGAAGGAACTCCCAGCCTGGGTGGCTGTGGACACGGACGGAGCTAGGCCTGTGTGGCGGCCCGTGGGATTGTGTGGAACTCTTTGGACTACTGTAAGGACGATTGCTTTGTTATCCGGTCCGAGGATTGTTGGGAAGGGCCCCCGAATCTGTTTTACATGAACTTATCATGTGCTGTTCCAGTGTTCTTGTGAATAAACCTGTTGGATCGTCCCTCGGCCTCGTCCATCCTTTGCTCTGTTGTACACTCCCGTCACAAACTGGTGGCAGCGGTGGGATCAGAGCAGAAGGAATGGAGGACAATGGCTCAACATCAGGAACCAGCACTGCAGAGTACAAGACCTGGACTTTGGGGAGCCTGCAATCAAAGGCCCGTGAAGTAGGAGTTCGTTTCAAAGGACTCTCCAAGGAGCAGTTGATTGAGGCGCTAGAAGGAGTCTGCTCGCAAAATGACGTGGAGGAAGGATCCTCACAGCAAACGGAAGAAAGACGGCAGCCGGAGGTAAATACCCAAAAAAGTCAGTGGGTTGTGTGGTACGAGGAGGAGATGGCCTTGCTGGGAGAGGAGACCACCATAGAATATAAGATGGAGGTCATGCGTGGAGCTAAAGAGAAGGAGCGCAGGATGGAGGAGATGGCATTGCTGGATAAGCAGCTCGCTGTGGAAGCCGCGAGAGGTTCCAGACAGACTGTAACCCCAGCACCCATCATGAGGGAACTTCCCAGGGTGTCCCGCAAAGACTTTAAGCTGTTTAATGAGGCTGCAGGCGACATTGAGGGCTTCTTCCAGGACTTTGAGCATCAGTGTCGATTAATGGAAGTCCCGGACAGGGAGCGTGTCCGGCATCTGGTTGGGCTCCTAGAGGGGGGAGCTGCTGAAGCCTATAGAGCTATGGACCCTCAGTGGAACTGTGAGTATGCGGATATTAAACAGACTATTCTAGAACATTAAGCTGTGACCCCAGACACTTACAGGACTCAGTTCCGTGCTTTAGCCTGTGATGGGGAAGTGTCTTTTAAGATATATGCTCATAGACTCAAACAAATATGTAATCGCTGGCTGGAGGCAGAGGAGGCCTTATCTTGGGAGACCTTCCTGCAGGTCATCCTAAAAGAACAATTCTTTGCCCAGTGCCCCGCTGAGATCCGGGAATGGGTGCGTGAGAGAAAACCAGCGACAGTGGAGGAACAAAAACCTATAAAACGTGAGTGACCAAGCCAAATAAAAATATATATAATCTTTATTGAAAATCATTAAAACAAACATGTAGGACAAACAATGATGAGGACACATTCAGTTAACCTCAGGTAAACAGAAATATACAAACAATAAATAGCAAATATGCATACTGGCCGTGTGTCAAAAAGGCATAAGATAGTGCACCAGAAAAAATACTGTCAAGTTTCTTAGGGAGCCGAAAGTCTTTGGGTAGATAAGAAATGTCCCAAAGAACGCCTATGAAATAGGACTATATTAAATGCAAGCTGAACAAAGCTTAGTCCTTCACTAAAGACTAGAAGTATGAGATCCGCATTCCCATTACCGCAACACGTGGCATATATCAAGGAAAGCCAAGAGAGCATATGTCTATGATAATAACAGGATTGTAATCCTATAGGATGTAAGTGTAATGGTTATAAAAACATAGAAAAATCAAGTGGTATAACCACAAAGTGTTTCCCAAATGCCTACAGTCCCAAAAGGGAGGGACAGGATCTCGACCACACATATAGGGATAAAGACAGAAACCGACACAAAAAAAAAAAAAAAAAAAAAAAAAAGTGCCAGAATGACACTGTAGCAACAGGGCTAGACTAAGGAAGTCATATTCCCAGTGTTATAATGCATGAAGAGGATTATAACAAACAAAGAAGGCAGCATGGCTTACAATACCAACAGTGTTTACACCTTACAAAGGCACAAAACCAGCCATAAAGACCCACCTTAACACTGGGTTATCAGCCCACAATGACACACACCAAAATGATGTTAACCTGAGGGTAGAATACCCCGACACGTGTTTCGCAGAAAAGCTTCTTCCACCCCTTGGAAGAAGCTTTTCTGCGAAACACGTGTCGGGGTATTCTACCCTCAGGTTAACATCATTTTGGTGTGTGTCATTGTGGGCTGATAACCCAGTGTTAAGGTGGGTCTTTATGGCTGGTTTTGTGCCTTTGTAAGGTGTAAACACTGTTGGTATTGTAAGCCATGCCGCCTTCTTTGTTTGTTATAATCCTCTTCATGCATTATAACACTGGGAATATGACTTCCTTAGTCTAGCCCTGTTGCTACAGTGTCATTCTGGCACTTTTTTTTTTTTTGTGTCGGTTTCTGTCTTCATCCCTATATGTGTGGTTGAGATCCTGTCCCTCCCTTTTGGGACTGTAGGCATTTGGGAAACACTTTGTGGTTATACCACTTGATTTTTCTATGTTTTTATAACCATTACACTTACATCCTATAGGATTACAATCCTGTTATTATCATAGACATATGCTCTCTTGGCTTTCCTTGATATATGCCACGTGTTGCGGTAATGGGAATGCGGATCTCATACTAATAGTCTTTAGTGAAGGACTAAGCTTTGTTCAGCTTGCATTTAATATAGTCCTATTTCATAGGCGTTCTTTGGGACATTTCTTATCTACCCAAAGACTTTCGGCTCCCTAAGAAACTTGACAGTATTTTTTCTGGTGCACTATCTTATGCCTTTTTGACACACGGCCAGTATGCATATTTGCTATTTATTGTTTGTATATTTCTGTTTACCTGAGGTTAACTGAATGTGTCCTCATCATTGTTTGTCCTACATGTTTGTTTTAATGATTTTCAATAAAGATTATATATATTTTTATTTGGCTTGGTCACTCACGTTTTATAGGTTTTTGTTATTGAATGAGTGTAGCTATCTTTACCTTTTGGTCATTTAATTGGTTCTCTTTGACAGTGGAGGAAGCTGCTGCTCTAGCTGATGAGGCTCTCACCATCAAGCCTCAGTGGAGGGTTCTGTTGGAGGATGGAGAGACGCCTAACAGCTCCTCAACACCGGATGCCCCCAGTTATTCTATCCCCATTGTTCCCCGTTCCTCTAAGCCACCACATGTTGATACCCGTGTTAATGTGCCTCCAGTTGCTTCTACTGCATTTTCTGGAATACGCCGGGGAGAGGAAGTAACAGAGCGCAGGTGTTATGTTTGTAGGCATCCCGGGCATTTGCAGGCCTCATGCCCAGCCAGCCCATGGAGGAATCATCCTCAAACCCCTACAGCACCTTCAGGTGGGAGCCGGCCTCCAAGTTCCCCTACCCCTTACCCAAGAGGACGCCTTGGATGGAGGGAGACCCAGCTCAGATGCTATCAATGTGGACAGCCAGGGCATCGGGAAGTCTCCTGCCCAGCTGTTCAAATGAGGACTGATCCTGCACCCAATCGGATTGTTAATTATTTACAGCCCAGTGCCATGGAGGAAGATGTGGCACCGCTATGTGAGGACTGGCCTAGTGACTCAGCCCCCCATGTTGCACCACCAGGAGTTTACGGGGTGCGACCCGCAGTTATGACGACTTCTGCTCATCGAGGTAAGCACTTGCAGGAGGTTGTGCTGGATGGACAGAGACTTGTTGGATTTTGTGACTCGGGTGCTTTCCTCACACTGGCTGATCCCCGAGTGGTTCGGCCTGAGGCAATCCATAGAGGACCTGGGATTGTCATTGAACTGGCTGGTGGACAATGGAGGACTATTCCCACAGCCACTGTGGATCTGAACTTTGGTTTTGGGGTCAGGCGATGTGTGGTTGGGGTGATGGGTGGTCTGCCTGCAGCTGTTCTCCTGGGCAATGATGTGGGAGAGCTACGATGCCAATTCGTGGCTGCATGAAGCCACATGTAAGTAACGCTCTGCCTGTGTGTACTTAACCAGTGACCTGTAGAGGTCCCTAGTACGTACACAAGTTGGGAGGGGGAGGGATTGTGAAGATGTAATTTACCCTCTCACTGTATATGCTGTGATACTATGTCATGATTATGTAAATAGCCTGTCATCTTCTATCCAGAGTTGTGTATCTAGTCTGTAATTGCATTGGCCAGTGAAGGAATAGTCATTGTTCTGCACAGCAGGGGATCCCTTCATCTACTGTGGCTGGCAGACATATCGGAGCCCTGAGATGGACCAAACCATTGATGATAGGATGTGTGACCCCTACCCCCTGAACATGGTGGGCTGGTCAAGGAGCACAGACAATGCATTTCCCTTTTTGTAACTTCAGAGTGAGCTGAAAGTTGGAAGAAGAAGGAACTCCCAGCCTGGGTGGCTGTGGACACGGACGGAGCTAGGCCTGTGTGGCGGCCCGTGGGATTGTGTGGAACTCTTTGGACTACTGTAAGGATGATTGCTTTGTTATCCGGTCCGAGGATTGTCGGGAAGGGCCCCCGAATCTGTTTTACATGAACTTATCGTGTGCTGTTCCAGTGTTCTTGTGAATAAACCTGTTGGATCGTCCCTCGGCCTCGTCCATCCTTTGCTCTGTTGTACACTCCCGTCACACGCAGTCCTTAGCAGGAAACTGTGGCTGCTGTCCCTTTAAGGCGTGCAGACCATAGCGTTCGCAGCGTCCTCCTCGTTTGAGCTTCATCTGTGGGCGGAGCTACTACATGGCGTCCTGCTCAGTCCCACAGATGAAGGAGGTGCAGTGCCAGCCAGTGACCCCCAGTACAGCGCTTCCCTCTGGCGCTGTGTGGGCCCCCTCTCCTACGTGACCGAGCGGTATGTGCTACACCCCTCCTCCCACTTGACCTGTATGTTCCCTCCCAGACACCCAGTTTATGGGCCCCAGTGAGCTGTATGGGCTTCTCCCCCCCAGGTGTATGCCCTGCCCCCCGGAGCCGTATGTGCTGGCCCCGTGGAGCCGCATGTGTGGGCCCCAAGAGCTGTGTGCGTGGGCCCCCAAGAGCCGTGTGTGTGTGTCTATATGTATGCAGTAAAGCTGTGTGTGTCTGTCTGTATGCAGCAGAGGTGTGTGTGTCTGTCTGCATGCAGCAGAGTTTTGTGTGTCTGTCTGTATGTATGCAGCAGAGTTGTGTGTGTCTGTATGCAGCAGAGTTGTGTGTGTCTGTATGTATGCAGCAGAGTTGTGTGTGTCTGTCTGTATGTATGCAGCAGATTTGTGTGGGTCTGTCTGTATGTATGTATGCAGCAGAGTTGTGTGTGTCTGTATGTATGTATGCAGCAGAGGTGTGTGTGTCTGTATGTATGTATGCAGCAGAGTTGTGTGTGTCTGTATGTATGCAGCAGAGTTGCATGTTTATCTGTATGTATGTATGCATCAGAGTTGTGTGTGTCTGTCTGTTTGCATGTATGCAGCAGAGTTGTGTGTGTCTGTAGGTATGCAGCAGAGTTTTGTGTGTCTGTCTGTATGTATGCAGCAGAGTTGTGTGTGTCTGTATGTATGCAGCAGAGTTGTGTGTGTGTCTGTATGTATGCAGCAGAGTTGTGTGCGTCTGTCTATGCAGCAGAGTTGTGTGTGTCTGTCTGTTTGCAGCAGAGATGTGTGTGTCAGTCTGTATGTATGCAGCAGAGTTGTGTCTGTCTGTATGTATGCAGTAGAGCTGTGTGTGTCTGTATGTATGTAGCAGAGCTTTGTGTGTCTGGCTGTATATATGCAGCAAAGCTGTGTGTGTCTGTATGTATGCAGTAGAGCTGTGTGTGTCTGTATGTATGTAGCAGAGCTGTGTGTGTCTGTATGTATGCAGCAGAGCTGTGTGCGTTTGTCTGTATGTATGTAGCAGAGCTGTGTGCGTCTGTATAAACAGCAGAGTTGTGTGTCTGTCTGTTTGCAGCAGAGTTGTGTCTGTCTGTATGTATGCAGTAGAGCTGTGTGTGTCTGTATGTATGTAGCAGAGCTGTGTGTGTCTGTCTGTATATATGCAGCAGAGCTGTGTGTGTGTGTGTCTGTATGTATGCAGTAGAGCTGTGTGTGTCTGTATGTATGTAGCAGGGCTGTGTGTGTCTGTATGTATGTAGCAGAGCTGTGTGTGTCTGTATGTATGCAGCAGAGCTGTGTGCGTGTTTGTCTGTATGTATGTAGCAGAGCTGTGTGTGTATGTGTATGTATGCAGCAGAGCTGTGTGTGTCTGTATGTATGTATGCAGCAGAGTTGTGTCTGTCTGTATGTATGCAGTAGAGCTGTGTGTGTCTGTATGTATGTAGCAGAGCTGTGTGTGTCTGTCTGTATATATGCAGCAGAGCTGTGTGTGTGTCTGTATGTATGCAGTAGAGCTGTGTGTGTCTGTATGTATGTAGCAGGGCTGTGTGTGTCTGTATGTATGTAGCAGAGCTGTGTGTGTCTGTATGTATGCAGCAGAGCTGTGTGCGTGTTTGTCTGTATGTATGTAGCAGAGCTGTGTGTGTATGTGTATGTATGCAGCAGAGCTGTGTGTGTCTGTATGTATGCAGCAGAGCTGTGTGTGTCTGTATGTATGCAGCAGAGCTGTGTGCGTGTTTGTCTGTATGTATGTAGCAGAGCTGTGTGTGTCTGTATGTATGCAGCAGAGCTGTGTGTGTCTGTATGTATGCAGCAGAGCTGTGTGCGTGTTTGTCTGTATGTATGTAGCAGAGCTGTGTGTGTGTATGTGTATGTATGCAGCAGAGCTGTGTGTGTCTGTATGTATGTATGCAGCAGACTTGTGTCTGTCTGTATGTATGCAGTAGAGCTGTGTGTGTCTGTATGTATGTAGCAGAGCTGTGTGTGTCTGTCTGTATATATGCAGCAGAGCTGTGTGTGTGTGTCTGTATGTATGCAGTAGAGCTGTGTGTGTCTGTATGTATGTAGCAGGGCTGTGTGTGTCTGTATGTATGTAGCAGAGCTGTGTGTGTCTGTATGTATGCAGCAGAGCTGTGTGCGTGTTTGTATGTATGTAGCAGAGCTGTGTGTGTGTATGTGTATGTATGCAGCAGAGCTGTGTGTGTCTGTATGTATGCAGCAGAGCTGTGTATGTGTGTATGCAGCAGAGTTGTGTGTGTCTGTCTGCATGCAGCAGAGTTGTATGTGTCTGTCTGTATGTATGCAGCAGAGTTGTGTGTGTCTGTTCACAGCAGAGTTGTGTGTGTCTGTATGTATGCAGCAGAGTTGTGTCTGTCTGTATGTATGCAGCAGAGTTGCGTGTGTGTGTCTGTATGTATGCAGCAGAGTTGTGTGTGTCTGTACACAGCAGAGTTGTGTGTGTCTGTATGTATGCAGCAGAGTTGTGTGTGTCTGTCTGTATGTATGCAGCAGAGTTGTGTGTGTGTGTGTCTGTATGTATGCTGCTGAGTTGTGTTTGTCTGTCTGTATGTATGCAGCAGAGTTGTGTGTGTCTGTCTTTATGTATGCAGAAGAGTTGTGTGTGTCTGTATGTATGTATGCAGCAGAGTTGTGTGTGTCTGTCTGTATGTATGTATGCAGCAGAGTTGAATGTGTCTGTCTGTATGCAGCAGAGTTGTGTGTGTCTGTATGTATGCAGCAGAGTTGTGTGTGTGTGTCCTGTATGTATGCAGCGGAGTTGCATGTTTGTCTGTATGTATGTATGCGTCAGAGTTGTGTGTGTCTGTCTGTCTGTATGTATGCAGCAGAGTTGTGTGTGTCTGTATGTATGCAGCAGAGTTGTGTGTGTGTGTCTGTCTGTATGTATGCAGCAGAGTTGTGTGTATCTGTATGTATGCAGCAGAGTTGTGTGTGTGTGTGTGTGTGTCTGTATGTATGCAGCAGAGTTGTGTGCGTCTGTCTATGCAGCAGAGTTGTGTGTGTCTATCTGTTTGCAGCAGAGTTGTGTGTGTCTGTATGTATGTATGCAGTAGAGCTGTGTATGTCTGTCTGTATTTATGCAGCAGAGTTGTGTCTGTATGTATGCAGTAGAGCTGTGTGTTTCTGTATGTATGTAGCAGAGCTGTGTGTGTCTGTCTGTATGTATGCAGCATTGCTGTATGTGTGTGTGTCTGTATGTATGCAGTAGAGCTGTGTGTGTCTGTATGTATGTAGCAGAGCTGTGTGTGTCTGTATGTATGTAGCAGAGCTGTGTGTGTCTGTATGTATGCAGCAGAGCTGTGTGCATGTTTGTCTGTATGTATGTAGCAGAGCTGTGTGTGTATGTGTATGTATGCAGCAGAGCTGTGTGCATGTTTGTCTGTATGTATGCAGCAGAGCTGTGTGTGTCTGTCTGTATGTATGCAGCAGAGCTGTGTGTGCGTGTGTGTGTGTGTGTGTGTGTGTGTGTGTGTATAATAGGCCTACATATATGTGTAAAAAGGTGAAAGTCTAGGACTAATAGCAGCAGTCTACAATTAGATCTTTGATTATAGTTCCATGAAAACTAAATATTATGATGGCTTTCCAGATTTTTGAAGGTTTCTGGATTATCGACGGCCAACGGAGGGGTGCGGCAAATTTGACGACCGCCCTGGGCCAACTGCCCAACACAAACACACACACACCGGCACACACAAACCACCATGCACACACACCGCCGCGCACACACACACAACCCCGCTGATATCAAACGCAATGTCGTGTACAAGAATATTTTTCAATGATATTGCTAAATCACACAGTATACTGTTAATGCAGTTAGTTCCCAACAATATTTAGTTACATACAGTTACATCTTCATGTTAAATATTCACAATTTTTAAACAATAAAATTTATCTTTGACCAAAAATATACTGTGTCTTCCTTCCATTATTAGTCAAAAATCAAACATTAACTACACAATAAATTCTAGAATACCCGATGCGTTAGAATCGGGCCACCATCTAGTTATTACTATAACATAGAAGAGCCCCTGAGGTGCCAGAACATCAAAATTCTCTATAAGTGACCACATTTTACAAACTGCACCTCTCAGTGAATACACCTAGTGCTGCATTGAGGATACTGACAAAACAGGTATGTCAAAGAAGGTTATACTATACTGTAATGAAGCGCTAATAATTGCATTTTTATTTTTACAAGGGGAAATGGCTAAAAAGTCCCATAATTTATTATACATTTCTGCTGAAGTAGGCAGTATATCACATGACTGTACTGTACTGTTTGGCCACATGGGCTAAGGAGCGCTATTTAACTTTTGCAACACAGTTTTCTAGAATAGTTTGCAGACTCTATTTGCAGAGCCCCTGATGTGTCTAAACAGTGAAAACACCCTGCAAGTGACCCCTTACTAGGATTTAAACTCTTCTGGGAACTCATCTATGGGTATAAAGACTGTTTTTATGCTTTGGGCATTTTCCAGAATTAAAGATGCAATGGAAGTTGGAAAGCAAAAATTGCAAATATGCTATTGCAGTGCCACATTGTAGTGCCCAATACATTGTGACCAGCTTGTTCTTCTGGTAACATGCACTCGTAAAATAAGTGTAAAAGCATTTGGATGATTGCTGAGGTTTAGAAGGGAGGGAGGCATTTTGAATTAAGAGCGCAGATTTCCTGAGTCTTTGTGCTACCAGTAACTTGGGCACCCCTTATATTTCTGTTATCAGATGATGGACCTGAGTGGGGACATATTTTTTGTGGGATGAGTTGAAGCTTTTATTGGCAGCATTATGGGATACAGAACATTTTGGATCAGTTCACATGTATCCGGTGATATATGCTGAGCACTTAAGGCGGCGTTAAGGCCCCGTTACATGCTACCATTTAGCAGACATATTACTACGTTTGACACCCTGCCAACGACGAACAACATCCACATGACCGCCTTGGTCAAACAATATATCGCTGAACGATGTTGCGTCGTTTGTAAGATGTGTACATGTGACCGCTACTAAACGACCTATGTGCGATCTCGGCAAATCGTAACTACGATCTGGGTGTGTCACATTGCTAATGAGATCGTCAGATAAATCGTAGCGTGTAACGGGGCCTTTAGGCTATGATATATCCGCTGGTATGTCCGCAGGTTTCACGCAGCAGCTCCCCGGAATCCGCAGCTATCCACTGCTGTGGTACAGTATATGTGTGGAGTTGTTGCGGTAAACCTGCGGACATTCATGTGACTTACCTTCGGAAGTCACGCCCTCTATCTCTATAGTGGAGAGGCGGAACTTCCGCAGCTATTTCCATAGTAATAATTGACATGCAGTTATGTGCGGCTGCGGGACATCCGCAGCATATTCCGCAGCCGCACATACCGCAGCATTGATACAGCACTCCCCAATCCCATAGGATAACATGGGGAGTGTCTGTACTTGCTTAAACCTGCGGATTTATCTGGAAAATCCAGATAAATGCGTGGGTTTTCCGCGGCAAAATCCATGGGTACATTGTCACGTAGGCAAATAGCCTAACATCGGCGTTTTCATCTAAATATCTCGAAGACATAATTCAGATGAAGCCCCCAACAGATCTATACACCAATGAGGCAGGCGAAGTTACTCCAGATTAGGATTTGTCTTTGTTTAGTGTCTTGCATTTCAGAGGTGTACACACCTGTGGCAAAGAATGCTTTTGTGCACACCTAAAAAGAGGGACACTGCTGGTTCATAGGACAGGCAGAGTTCACAGTGACTCCTTTCACCTCTGTATATTGAATCTTCCACTCTGTATATTGAATCTTCCACAGTTGGGTTTTGTCTGAATATGTATTTCAGAGATTTACACGGAAACCCCGGTGTAAGTGCTCAGTTTGAGCACAGGAGAAATGTGAGCCAAGCCTTAGGGGTACTTTGCACACTACGACATCGCAGCTGCGATGTCGGTGGGGTCAAATCCAAAGTGACGCACATCCGGCGTCGTTGTCATCATCGGAGTATGTGAATCCTTTTTACTACAATTAACGAGCGCAAAAGTGTCGAAATTGTAGGATCGGTGTAGTGTCGGGCATTTCCATAATGTCGCTGAAGCGACAGGTACGATGTTGTTCCTCGTTCCTGCGGCAGCACACATCGCTGTGTATGAAGCCGCAGGAGCGAGCAACATCTGCTTACCTGTGTCCCGGCTGCAATGAGGAAGGAAGGAGGTGGGCAGGATGTTTACGTCCCACTCATCTCCACCCCTCCGCTTCTATTGGCCGCCTGCCGTGTGACGTCGTTGTGACGCTGCACGACCCACCCCATTAGGAAGGAGGTGGTTCGCCGGCCAGAGCGATGTCGCAGGGCAGGTAAGTGCGTGTGAAGCTGCCGTTGCGATAATGTTCTCTACGGCAGCTATCACAAGATATCGCATGTGCGACGGGGGCAGGTACTATCGCGCTCGGCATCGCTACCATCGGCTTGCGATGTCGTAGTGTGCAAAGTACCCTTTACTGCGATCTATAGGAGCATTAATGAACCTATCATTTACAGGTACAAAATTGGTTTTATTTAGTTTTTAATCCTTTCACCGTGCAGTAGTGATTAGATGGCTTTGTTCTTAAGTCAGTGTGATTACAGAGATTCCAGATTTATATTGTTATTTATGTTTGACTATTTTCACACACTGAAACGCTTTGTTTACAACAAAAAGTTTTCTTGCAGTGCCATATTTTTGGGAGCTATAATTTTGCTGTGCTTCTACCAAAAGAGTCATGTGAGGGCATTTTTTGCAAGATGAGTTAATGTTTTTATTGAAAAAACTTTATAACTCCAGCGGACAAATTTGAGGATGCAGATATATATTAAAAATTTTTTTGCATTTGCAAATCTTTATTTTGAAAAACTTTCATAAAATTGGAGCCACACTTCTGGGCGGTGAAGGAAAAAGATTAGGAGTGGTAGCCTGCTTGGACTACGCGTTTCGGCGTACAAGCGCCTTCTACATGACCATGTAGAAGGCGCTTGTACGCCGAAACGCGTAGTCCAAGCAGGCTACCACTCCTAATCTTTTTCCTTCACCGCCATGTAGAAGGCGCTCGTACGCCGAAACGCGTAGTCCAAGCAGGCTACCACTCCTAATATTTTTCCTTCACCGCCCAGAAGTGTGGCTCCAATTTTATGAAAGTTTTTCAAAATAAAGATTTGCAAATGCAAAAAATTTTTTAATATATATCTGCATCCTCAAATTTGTCCGCTGGAGTTATAAAGTTTTTTCATTTGGATTTCCCGTGGCTGGCTCCTGCTCTGGTTTTCCGTGCGGACTATCTTCTGGATTGATACTGGAATCCACACACAGGAGTGTACGGGTAAGCTGGCTTTGAAAACTATTTAGTTTTTTGTAACGTTTTTATTGATACCATTTTCAGGCACATATCATTTTTTGATTGTTTTCTATATTGATTTTTAGTAGCCAGAATAAACAAAAATTCACTGCACTGCTGTCACTCGGCAGTCTTCGGCTTTTTTCAGCCTTGTTCACAGTGACGTTAGGGTTCACCCGAGTGCATGGCTCATGGACTCGATTGAACTTTGACTGTTATTGTGCGAGTCTCGTATCAGTATCACCCGAAACGTCGCACAATCTCCTGACAAGAGCGGGTCGGCTGCATGCATTTCCATGCAGCTGAGGCGCTCCTGTCAGGAGAGTGTCAGGCCGTGCAGGGTGATACCGATACGAGTCATACGCAAGTGGAATCATAACCTCAGTGTCACCCTGCTTCTCGCTCTGTATAGACATTTGTCTGTACAGAGCGATGAAGCAGAGCTAACTTGGCACTCCCTCCTTGTCGCTCTGTATAGACACTTATCTGCACATAGCGATGAAGCAGAGCTGACACTGCTATCCTGTGGACTACGGTGTACTAAGGATTTATTTTATAATAAATATGGAGTCTCTAAATGTTTTTTTTGTTTTATTGCTAGTAAAAAAAAATTCTGTGTTGTGTTTTTATTTTTTACTGTTTACTAGAAATTTATAGTGGCCATGTCTAATTTGGCGTGACACCTTGAATTTTGGGCTTAGTACCAGCTGAGAATACAAAGCTGGTATTAACCCCTTTACTACCCAGTGTGCCACCGCCATCAGGGCTGCTGGACAAGCCGAGGACGAGGACTCCTTGTTTGTTAATAATTGTGACAAACACTGTAATGATCAAATAAATTTCTTTTCTTAAACATTTTGTATTATTCTTTGGTACCATCTTGAGGTGTATAAGATTTTTTAATCAGTTTTTATTTTTGATTTTTTTTTTTCTTACAGTGTTCACTGTCAGGAATAATGTGATAATTTTATTATTTTGATCATTATTATACCAATTTTGTGTAGTAGCACTTTTATGAGTAGTTGTGTTTGGATTTTTACTCTAGATTTTATTTAACATTTTTTAAAAAAAACTTTTTTTTTAATGTCCAGATGATCTTCACATCAATTCTTTAATACATTGTTAAATCATTATATTGTAATATTTAGTTTACTTCTTGGATCCAGACTGAGAGGCAACTTATTAGGTGATGCTTCTGACAGATCCTATTAGACATGGCAAACCTGGGGGCCACTGTCAGACCTGCAGCATCCCATTGGCAACCTCTGATTGCATCCCAAGGGTGCTGATGAGTTGAGAGAAGTCCCTTCTCTCTGTAAACCCCTGCACTGCTGTGATATCTTTTCTTTTCATTCCTGAACATAACAATCTTGTAAAAATCAGATATTAGTTTCTTTAGATTTGTGCATTTTCCGGCGAGCAGACAAGTATTACAAAGGGTGTCCTGCTGCAGCCAGTTGTTCTACAAGCAGATGTAAGTTTGGGAGAAGGAGAAAACAAGTAATGGCCGAACTTCTGGGGTTCATTGAAGGAGGCTAATATCACAAGTCTACTTAGCTAATAAGAAATACAATTGTAAAAAATGATATCTGTTCTTGCCATCTTTTTTACAATAGGAAGTAAATAAACTGTGCTGGATTCTAAATACATCAAGAGGTAGTAAGTAAATAATAGTAATAGTAATTATAGTAATAGTAATAGTAAGGGTAAAATTGATGAGAGTTATTTTTAAACACTTTTTTATGTTTACTGTCACGTAAGAATTATGCAAATGACACTCAGATCAAACTCCGATCAGAGTGTCAGCTTAGTGTAATCTGATTTTCTCATGAGAGAATCCGAGCACACGGTCAGGAGAAGATGGAGAACAATATGTCTCCATCTTCTTCATTCTGTGAGTCCTCAAAAATTGGATGTCATCCCAGTACAGTCCGATGATTTCCACGCACCCATAGACTTGAATGGGTCAGCGCCGTCTGATTTGCAAATCATGGCCTGCCGCAGTTTTTTTCACTGACAGATTCTGTGTGTGAAAAAAATCGAGCACCAGCACTGCCCCATTGAATAACATTGTTCGGAGTGCTATCCAATAAAACATTGGATAGTACTCTTCCGATCAGTGGCGTACCGTCAATAGAGGCAGGCCACGCCACTGCTATTGGGCCCCGTGAGCTGGGGGGCCCGCGGCGGCTGCCCGTTTTCACTGTAATCTCAGGCTAAGTGTCAGACTGACTCTCAGCGCCAGCGTGTACAGTGTGCTTGGAGGAGCTTCTCCTGCTCTGTTGCTCCGTTCTCTGGCTGAATTTACATGCACACGACATGCCCCTTGGCTGACGTAGCTTTCCATCCAGAGAGTGGAGCTTTGGACTCGTTGGTAGACAAGCGAGTGGCAGCCATTGGTGGTTGCTACTGCTCGTGGGCGGCTCTACATGGCAGTAGGGAGCCAGGCAGGCACAATCACAAAACCGGAGTACTGCCTCTGAAGACAGTGACCCGAGCCCAGTGGTGGTAGTAATCTACTTATGGGAGGGTGGATGCTAGAGTTTATGGGCTCCATCCAGAGTATGGCTGGAGTGTATGGGCTCCGTCCAGGTGTGGCTGGAGTGTATGTGCTCTGTCCATGGTATGGCTGGAGTGTATGGGCTCAGTCCAGGTGTGGCTGGAGTGTAAGGTCTCCATCCACGGTAGGGCTGGAGTGTATGGGCTCCATCCACGTATGGCTGGAGTGTTTGGGCTCCGTCCATTGTAAGGCTGGAGTGTATGGGCTCCATACATGGTATGGCTGGAGTGAATGGGCTCCCTCCATGGTATGGCTGGAGTGTATGGGCTCCATCCTTGGTATGGCTGAAGTGTATGGGCTCCGTCCTTGGTATGGCTGGAGTGTATGGGCTCCGTCCAAGGTATGGCTGGAGTGTATGGGCTCCATCCAGGTATGGCTGGAGTGATAATGTGTATGCTACCCCCCAGTAACGTGTATACCCCATCTCGTCAATAATGCATGGAGGACTATGCGGGGGACATTATAATGCATAGAGGACAATGCAGAGGGAATTATAATGTATGGAGGACTATGAGTGGGGTATTATAATGCATGGAGGACTATGTGGGGGGCATTTTAATGCATGAAAAACTATGTAGGGGGCATTATAATGCATGGAAGACTATGCGAGAACATTATAATGCATGGAGGCCTATCCGGGGGCTTTATACGATATGGAGAACTATGCGGGTGGCATTATTCGATATGGAGGTCTACTGGGGACCATTATACAAAGTAGAGGGCTAGTGGGGACCATTATACAATGTAGAGGGCTAGTGGAGACCATTATACAATGTGGAGGTCATTATACTATATGTAAGTACAGTACAGACCAAAGGTTTGGACACATCTTCTCATTCAAAGAGTTTTATTCATTTTCATGACTCTGAAAATTGTATTTTCACATTAAAGGCATCAAAACTATGAATTAACACATGTGGAATGAAAAACTTAACAAACATGTGTGAAACAACTGATCATATGTCTTATATTCTAGGTTATTCAAAGTAGCCACCTTTTGCTTTGATTACTGCTTTGCACACTCTTGGCATTCTCTTGATTAGCTTCAAGAGGTAGTCACCATAAATGGTCTTCCAACAGTCTTGAAAAAGTTCCCAGAGATGCTTAGCACTTGTTGGCCGTTTTGCCTTCACCCTGCGGTCTATCTCGCCCCAAACCATCTCGATTGGGTTCAGGTATGGTGACTGTGGAGGCAAGGTCATCTGGCGTAGCACCCCATCACTTTCCTTCTTAGTCAAATAGCCCTTACACAGCATGGAGGTGTGTTTGGGGTCATTGTCTTGTTGAAAAAAAAAAAGATGGTCCAACTAAATGCAAACCAGATGGAATAGCATGCCGCTGCAAGATGCTGTGGTAGCCATGTTGGTTCAGTATGCCTTCAATTTTCAATAAATCCCAAACAGTGTCAACCAGCAAAGCACCCCCACACCATCACACCTCCTCCTCCATGCTTCACGGTGGGAACCAGGCATGTAGAGTCCATCCATTCACCTTTTCTGCATCACACAAAGACACGGTGGTTGGATACAAAGATCTCAAATTTGGACTCATCAGACCAAAGCACAGATTTCCACTGATCTAATGTCCATTCCTTGTGTTCTTTAGCTCAAACAAGTCTCTTCTGTTGTTGCTTGTCCTTAGCAGTGGTTTCCTAGCAGCTATTTTACCATGAAGGCCTGCTGCACAAAGTCTCCTCTTAACAGTTGTTCTAGAGATGTATCTGCTGCTAGAACTCTGTGTGGCATTGACCTGGTTTCCAATCTGAGCTGCTGTTAACCTGCGATTTCTGAGGCTTGTGACTCGGATAAACTTATGCTCCGCAGCAGAGGTGACTCTTGGTCTTTCTTTCCTGGGGCGGTCCTCATGTGAGCCAGTTTCTTTATAGCGTTTGATGGTTTTTGCCACTGCACTTGGGGACACTTTCAAAGTTTTCCCAATTTTTCGGACTGACTGACCTTCATTTCTTAAAGTAATGATAGCCACTCATTTTTCTTTACTTAGCTGTTTTTTTCTTGCCATAATACAAATTCTAACAGTCTATTCAGTAGGACTATCAGCTGTGTATCCACCAGACTTCTGCACAGCTCAACTTATGGTCCCAACCCCATTTATAAGGCAAGAAATCCCACTTATTAAACCTGACAGAGCACACCTGTGAAGTGAAAACCATTTCCGGTGACTACCTCTTGAAGCTCATCAAGAGAATGCCAAGAGTGTGCAAAGCAGTAATCAAAGCAAAAGGTGGCTACTTTGAAGAACCTAGAATAGAAGACATATTTTCAGTTGTTTCACACTTTTTTGTTAAGTATTTCATTCCACGTGTTAATTCATAGTTTTGATGCCTTCAATGTGAATCTACAATTTTCAGTCATGAAAATAAAGAAAACTCTTTGAATGAGAAGGTGTTTCCAAACTTTTAGTCTGTACTGTATATATATAGATATATATATATATCTATATATATATATATATATTTTTTTTAAATTCTGCTATTGGTCTCCATGATTTCTATGTACGCCCCTGCTTCCGATGTAAAAATCCTTCTGAGTGAGCCCTAAAGGGTGCTTTACACGCTGCGACATCGCTAACGATATATCGTCGGGGTCACGTCGTTAGTGACGCACATCCTGCACCGTTAGCGACATCGCAGCGTGTGACACCAAGGAGCGACAATCAACGAGCGCAAAAACATGAAAAATCGTTGCTCGTTGACACGTCGCTCCTTTTCCAAATATCGTTGCTGCTGTAGGTACGATGTTGTTCGTCGTTCCTGCGGCAGCATACATCGCTATGTGTGGCACCACAGGAACGACGAACATCTCCTTACCTGCGTCCACTTGCAATGAGGAAGGAAGGAGGTGGGCGGCATGTTCTGCCCGCTTATCTCCGCCCCTCCTCTGCTATTAGACGGCTGCCGTGTGACGCCGCTGTGATGCCGCACGAACCGCCCCCTTAGAAAGGAGGCGGATCGCCAACCAGAGTGACGTCGCAGGGAAGGTAAGTCCATGTGATGGGTGTTAGCGATATTGTGCGCCACAGGCAGCTACAGTTAGGTCCAGAAATATTTGGACAGTGACACAAGTTTTGTTATTTTAGCTGTTTACAAAAACATGTTCAGAAATACAATTATATATATAATATGGGCTGAAAGTGCACACTCCCAGCTGCAATATGAGAGTTTTCACATCCAAATCGGAGAAAGGGTTTAGGAATCATAGCTCTGTAATGCATAGCCTCCTCTTTTTCAAGGGACCAAAAGTAATTGGACAAGGGACTCTAAGGGCTGCAATTAACTCTGAAGGCGTCTCCCTCGTTAACCTGTAATCAATGAAGTAGTTAAAAGGTCTGGGGTTGATTACAGGTGTGTGGTTTTGCATTTGGAAGCTGTTGCTGTGACCAGACAACATGCGGTCTAAGGAACTCTCAATTGAGGTGAAGCAGAACATCCTCAGGCTAAAAAAAAAAGAAAAAATCCATCAGAGAGATAGCAGACATGCTTGGAGTAGCAAAATCAACAGTCGGGTACATTCTGAGGAAAAAGGAATTGACTGGTGAGCTTGGGAACTCAAAAAGGCCTGGGCGTCCACGAATGACAACAGTGGTGGATGATCGCCGCATACTTTCTTTGGTGAAGAAGAACCCGTTCACAACATCAACTGAAGTCCAGAACACTCTCAGTGAAGTAGGTGTATCTGTCTCTAAGTCAACAGTAAATAGAAGACTCCATGAAAGTAAATAAAAAGGGTTCACATCTAGATGCAAACCATTCATCAATTCCAAAAATAGACAGGCCAGAGTTAAATTTGCTGAAAAACACCTCATGAAGCCAGCTCAGTTCTGGAAAAGTATTCTATGGACAGATGAGACCAAGATCAACCTATACCAGAATGATGGGAAGAAAAAAGTTTGGAGAAGAAAGGGAACGGCACATGATCCAAGGCACACCACATCCTCTGTAAAACATGGTGGAGGCAACGTGATGGCATGGGCATGCATGGCTTTCAATGGCACTGGGTCACTTGTGTTTATTGATGACATAACAGCAGACAAGAGTAGCCGGATGAATTCTGAAGTGTACCGGGATATACTTTCAGCCCAGATTCAGCCAAATGCCACAAAGTTGATCGGACGGCGCTTCATAGTACAGATGGACAATGACCCCAAGCATACAGCCAAAGGTACCCAGGAGTTCATGAGTCAATCACCAGATCTTAACCCAATTGAGCATGCATTTCACTTGCTCAAATCCAGACTTAAGACAGAAAGACCCACAAACAAGCAAGACCTGAAGGCTGCGGCTGTAAAGGCCTGGCAAAGCATTAAGAAGGAGGAAACCCAGCGTTTGGTGATGTCCATGGGTTCCAGACTTAAGGCAGTGATTGCCTCCAAAGGATTCGCAACAAAATATTGAAACTAAAAATTTTTTTTGGGGTTTGGTTTATTTGTCCAATTACTTTTGACCTCCTAAAATGTGGAGTGTTTGTAAAGAAATGTGTACAATTCCTACAATTTCTATCAGATATTTTTGTTCAAACCTTCAAATTAAACGTTACAATCTGCACTTGAATTCTGTTGTAGAGGTTTCATTTCAAATCCAATGTGGTGGCATGCAGAGCCCAACTCGCGAAAATTGTGTCACTGTCCAAATATTTCTGGACCTAACTGTATTTGCCCATGACGCACAACCGACGGGGGTGGTTACACTCGCTAGCGATATCGGTACCGATATTGCAGTGTGTAAAGTATCCTTAAGAGTCTGTACACTATTCAGAGATCCAAAAATGGTACTAAACATTTAATGGTCTCCTTGTAAATAATGCCGCATGTGTGTTCCGTAGGCAGATTTTATCCTGTGTATAAATTTATTGAATTAATTTGTGCAATGTACGCATTGAAAATCTTATGAGGAATTGTGTGTTAATGTAATACCTTTAAAAGTGAATTAACTATTTGTAAGGCACGTTGCTCTGCACTCGGATAACTTACTTGTCCTTCTTCCATAATGTTTTTCTTGTAATTTAGAGTACATGACCTGTAAAAAACAAATACAATGTAAAGCATCAAAAGGCAAAAAAATGTACAAATGTTCTGTACCCTGTAATATTCCCATAGATCAGACATACAGTGCCTACAAGTAGTATTCAACCCCCTGCAGATTTAGCAGGTTTGATAAGATGCAAATAAGTTAGAGCCTGCAAACTTCAAACAAGAGCAGGATTTATTAACAGATGCATAAATCTTACAAACCAACAAGTTATGTTGCTCAGTTAAATTTTAATAAATTTTCAACATAAAAGTGTGGGCCAATTATTATTCAACCCCTAGGTTTAATATTTTGTGGAATAACCCTTGTTTGCAATTACAGCTAATAATCGTCTTTTATAAGACCTGATCAGGCCGGCACAGGTCTCTGGAGTTATCTTGGCCCACTCCTCCATGCAGATCTTCTCCAAGTTATCAAGGTTTTTTGGTGTCTCATGTGGACTTTAATCTTGAGCTCCTTCCACAAGTTTTCAATTGGGTTAAGGTCAGGAGACTGACTAGGCCACTGCAACACCTTGATTTTTTCCCTCTTGAACCAGGCCTTGGTTTTCTTGGCTGTGTGCTTTGGGTCGTTGTCTTGTTGGAAGATGAAATGACGACCCATCTTAAGATCCTTGATGGAGGAGCGGAGGTTCTTGGCCAAAATCTCCAGGTAGGCCGTGCTATCCATCTTCCCATGGATGCGGACCAGATGGCCAGGCCCCTTGGCTGAGAAACAGCCCCACAGCATGATGCTGCCACCACCATGCTTGACTGTAGGGATGGTATTCTTGGGGTCGTATGCAGTGCCATCCAGTCTCCAAACGTCACGTGTGTGGTTGGCACCAAAGATCTCGATCTTGGTCTCATCAGACCAGAGAACCTTGAACCAGTCTGTCTCAGAGTCTTCCAAGTGATGAGCAAACTGTAGACGAGCCTTGACATGACGCTTTGAAAGTAAAGGTACCTTACGGGCTCGTCTGGAACGGAGACCATTGCCGTGGAGTACGTTACTTATGGTATTGACTGAAACCAATGTCCCCACTGCCACGAGATCTTCCCGGAGCTCCTTCCTTGTTGTCCTTGGGTTAGCCTTGACTCTTCGGACAAGCCTGGCCTCGGCACGGGTGGAAACTTTCAAAAGCTGTCCAGGCCGTGGAAGGCTAACAGTAGTTCCATAAGCCTTCCACTTCCGGATGATGCTCCCAACAGTGGAGACAGGTAGGCCCAACTCCTTGGAAAGGGTTTTGTACCCCTTGCCAGCCTTGTGACCCTCCATGATCTTGTCTCTGATGGCCTTGGAATGCTCCTTTGTCTTTCCCATGTTGACCAAGTATGAGTGCTGTTCACAAGTTTGGGGAGGGTCTTAATTAGTCAGAAAAGGCTGGAAAAAGAGATAATTAATCCAAACATGTGAAGCTCATTGTTCTTTGTGCCTGAAATACTCCTTAATACTTTAGGGGAACCAAACAGAATTCTGGTGGTTTGAGGGGTTGAATAATAAATGACCCACAGAATAAACTTTTCACAATTTAAAAAAAAATAAAAAAAGAAATAACATTCTTTTTTGCTGCAGTGCATTTCACACTTCCAGGCTGATCTACAGTCCAAATGTCACAATCCCAAGTTAATTCCGAATGTGTAAACCTGCTAAATCTGCAGGGGGTTGAATACTACTTTTAGGCACTGTAGACCAAAAGTGTGATGGACAATTACATCTGGTACCACAAAAACAAATGTATACTTAACAATACTGTTTTTTTTCAAACCTGAAATAGAGGTCATGTGAAGAAAGAGACATGAACAGAACCTTTGTTAGAAATTAATGCTTGTATACCCTTTTATGAAAGAAGCCATGACAGCCATTGTCCCTTCCATACCATTTAAACATGAAGCCAAGCGTATATATAAAACATAAAAGAGGCACAGAACGAACCAATGTACGGGAACATTCTGTGTTTCAATAACAATATAAACCATAATGTCACATAGAGAGAAACTTTTATATAACTAAATGAAAAATACCACTCAGTTATAGACACAAACAAAAAACAGTAGTCGATTCATGTTGAAATCGAAAAATAAATTCTATTCTTTACACTACAGTTCAAATGTTTAGGGTCACCCAGACAATTTTGTATTTTCCAGGAAAAATCATTCTTTTATTTATCAAATGAGCTGCATAATGAATAGAAAATATAGTCCAGACATTGACTAGGTTAGAAATAATGATTTTTATTTGAAATAATTTTGCCTTTCAAACTTTGCTTTTATCAAACAAAGCTCCAATTCCAGCTTTGCAGACCTTTGGCATTCTAGCTGTTAATTTGATGAGGTAATCTGGAGATATTTCACCCCATGCTTACCTCCTCCCACAAGTTGGATTGGCTTGATGAGCACTTTTTGCGTACCATACGGTCAAGTTGCTCCCACAACAACTCAATAGGGTTGAGATCTGTTGACTGGTCTGGTCGCTCCATTACAAATAGAATACCAGCTGCCTGCTTCTTCCCTAAATAGTTCATGCATAATTTCGAGGTGTGCTTTGGGTCACTGTCCTGTTGTAGGATGAAATTGGCTAAAACCAAGCGCTGTCCACAGGGTATGGCATGGCGTTGCAAGATAGAGTGATAGCCTTCCTTATTTAAAATTCCTTTTACCTTGTACAAATCTCCCACTTTACCAGCACCAAAGCAACCCCAGACTATGACATTACCTCCACCATGCTTGACAGATGGCGTCAGGCACTCTTCCAGCATCTTTTAAGTAGTTCTGCATCTCACAAATGTTCTACTGTTTGATCCAAATACCTCAAACTTCAATTCTTTTGTCCATAACACTTTTTTGCAATCTTCCTCTGTCCAATGTCTTTGTTCTTTTGCTCATATTAATCTTTTCCTTTTATAAGCCAGTCTCAGATATGGCTTTTTCTTTGCCACTCTGCCCTGAAGGCTAGCATTCCGGAGTTTCCTCTGCACTGTAGATGTTGACACTGTCGTTTTGCAGGTACTATTTAAATATGCTGCCAGTTGAGGACCTGTGAGACGTTGATTTCTCAAACTAGAAACTCTAATGTACTTGTCTTGTTGCTCAGTTGTGCAGCGGGGCCTACCACTTCTCTTTCTACTCTGGTTAGAGCCTGTTTGTGCTCTCCTCCGAAGGAAGTAGTACACACCATTGTAGGAAATCTTTAGTTTCTTGGCAAGTTCTCACATGGAATATCCTTCATTTCTAAGAACAAGAATAGACTGTCGAGTTTCACATGAAAGTTCTCTTTTTCTGGCAATTTTGAGAGTTTAATGGAACCAACAAATGTAATGCTCCAGATTCTCAACTAGCTCAAAGGAAGGGAAGTTTTATAGCTTCTATCAGCAAAACTGTTTTCAGCTGTGCTAACATATTTGCACAAGGGTTTTCAAGGGATTGCTAAACATCCATTAGCCTTCTAACACAGCAAACACAATGTACCATTAGAACACTGGAGTGGTGGTTGTTGGAAATGGGCCTCTATACACCTAATGTAGATATTGCATTAAAAAACAGACGTTTGCAGCTAGAATAGTCATTTACCACATTAACAATGTATAGAGTGTATCTCTGTTTAATTTAATGTTAGCTTTATTAAAAAAATATGTGGTTTTCTTTCAAAAATAAGGAAATATCTAAGAGACTCTAAACTTTTGAACTGTAGTGTAGCTATGACTGTATACTGTGTATAAATGGCAGTGAGTCAGTGACCATAAACTCTGTACAGTGACCTCTAGCCCCAATGCACATGAAGGTCAGTACAATTTCCCCTACAATTTTAACAATCCAAAACTGTTCATGAATTCTGGGAGAAAGTTTGTAAACCAATTATTTATTTTCAACTAACATAAGTCAAACATTTTAAGAAGATTTATTTTATAGCATATAAAAATGCTATAAAATGAATTGAACTCCAAATCCTGTACTTTACTTCTTATAAACAAAATGTAATTTCACCCAAAGCCAGTGTAAAAGCTTGCTCTTGCTGCTCTAACAGCCCAGATAAATCAGTTTTGGTAAATGAAAATATATACTGTATATGTGTATATATATATATATATATATATATATATATATATATATATATATATATACACATATATATATATATATACAGTATATATATATATATATATATATATATATATATATATATATATATCCAGGAATAGAAATGAGTGAACCCGCAGACAAAAAGTACAGTTTAGGATCGGACTTGATCCAAACTTGACCCTGAACCCATATAAGTCTATGGGAACTGAACTTAAGTATTGTAAAATGGTGTTAGTAAGGAATAGGGGGCTGCAAAATGAATCAAAATGGGATTTAAAGCAGGAAAATTATACTTACCGAGTTTCTGCACGGCTGTCACACTGCTTCTGGGTTCGCTTATTAAATCTCATGAATATTATTCACTGCTTCCCCCACCTACCCTCTGTGACAGCGTCTGTGACAGACTTACGGCGTACTGGTGCCTGTGATTGGTTGCCCTTACACTAGCAGTCTGGGTTCCAGAAAGTGAAGTGTAAAAATAAATTATTGGAAAAAGTGGGTAGGTGTAATGTAGCCAGGGGCCGTACTCGTGGGGAGGGCTGCAGTCCTCAATCCGCCCCGAAACGCTACAGACATGGGGAATAGAGTGGATAGAGGACTGGGTGTGGAAGTATTACCTGGGAGCAGTGCTGCTTCTGGCTTCTTAGGGTTCAGTTCACATTCTGCGGTTTTGTGTGCAAAGTTACTTGAGATAACTTGACATCATTTAACACAAGAAAGCTGGCAAACAGTTTTCTGAAGACAAGCAGACTGAAGACATTGATTACTGGAACCATGTCCTGTGGTCTGATGAGTCCAAGTTAAACTTATTTGGTTCGGATGGTGACAAGCGTGTGTGGCGGTAACCTGGTGAGCAGATCAAAGACAAGTGTGTCCTGCCTACAGTCAAGTGTGATGGTGAGAATGTCATGGTTTGGGGCTGCATTAGTGCTCTCTGCTGTTGGGAGCTACAGTTCATTGGGGGAACCATTAATGCCATCTTGTACGGTGACATACTGAAGCAGAGCATGAACCCCTCCCTTTGGAAATTGGGCGGCCGGTGGTACAATTTTATTAGAAGTGGTACAATTAAATATATAGGAGACCACATGCCTCCAGATATTGGGCCACCAGAAACTATGTGTGCCGCCCCTGCACCAGTCGAGCTGCTAGGATCCGGGGTCGCTGTGGCTTGAGGGTCTCCGGACCCGGGGGCTTGCGGCCACTTCGAAATATAAAGGGGGGTATATTTACAAGGGAGAGTTCATAAGGCCACACGTGGTTCGCGGTAAGGGGAGTACCGCCGCTGCTGATGGGAGTACCCTGGGGAGATGGAGCAGGGCAGCCAGATGATGTTCCCTCCACGGGTATGGGAGACCCCGAGACTCTAGAGAATAGGTGGAGGATAGCGTGGTTCGGGCTGTGTGGGCAGGCAGGACGCAGGGAGAGCAGTGTACTTACTCAGACTGTGTGGATGTTGGTGTAACCATTAAGCAGACTCTGACACAGAAGTAAACCAAGTCTCTGGGTGCCGCTGCCACTCTGGGGAGCTCGTCCGGGAATCCGTTCCCGCTGGTATTGCTTAGTGGTCCGGAGCCTGCCTCCATGCACAATTGTAGACGTTCCTAAGTGACCCTTCGGCCTTAGGCTCTCAGGGTCCCGCTCCCTATATTAAAATAGTGGAGCTATGCTCTCAATGGCTGACACTTGGATTTCTGTAGGCCGCATAAGCTGGAAAGCCCTATCCCCCTCGTTGTGTTGGTGCCTTCGATCTCTGAGCTCTTGGGGAAAGTCCATAAAGAGACTATCCTCCACAGGTGAATTATCAGGTGGCGTGAAGCTACTCCCTGATCTAGGGTCCTGTACCCTCCCATGCTCGGTACCGGTCTGGTTACTGGACTTTCCGGTGCCAACCGTTCTCCAAAACTAAGTCTGGTTACCCTTCTCCAATACTCTGCGACTGGGTATCCGACTCCTCCGGTCCCAGACCACCATCTGCAACCTAACTAAAGTCTCCCAGGGAGCTACAACTCCCTCAGCTCCTCACTCTCTGAGGGCTACTGCTGACTGACTATGTCCCTCCCACCAGTCTGCCTGACCCCTAGGTGGGTAGACCTTTTCCAGCTAGACCACCCACTGGTGTGCCTGACAGGGTGTGGTGTGAGGTGTGGTTAGGATTTGAGTGCTGATGGAAGACAATACCAGAGTTAGGATCCCAGAACCATGGAGGATGAGTTCTGCACCATAAGAAAAAGGAGTGCAGTTCCCTGTGACACCCTGATAAGGTCAGGGGCGACACAGATTCAACAGGAGATCCAGTGTGCCATTTACCCCAGAGTGACCAGTAAAGACAGAAACATCATGCTCGCTCAAAACCTTAATTGTTCAGAGGAACAAATGACTTGTTAGCTGGCACATCATCCTGAGACTCAGCAATCTCAGCCTCCATCCCAGTGCTGAGTGCTAACATCCCCACACCTTTCTGTAGGATTGGCACTGGTTCCTCCTGGACAACACATCTGCCTTAGTGTTTTTTGATCCAGGATGGTAAGTAACAAATAAATTAAATCTGTTAAAGAATAAAGACCACTGAGCTTGTTTCGAGGAAAGACACTTAGCAGACTCGAGATATAGGAGATTTTTATGGTGTGTAATAACCATAACAGAGTGAGTGGCCCCCTCCAAGACGTGTTGCCATTCCTCAAATGCCAACTTGATGGCAAGTAACTACCTATTACCAATGTCATAATTGTGTTCACCTAGTAACAACTTCTTATAGAAAAAGGCACATGGGCGAAGCTTACTTAGTGACGGACCCTCAGACAACATAGCACCCACCCCTATCTCAGAAGCGTCCACCTCCACCATAAAGGGAAGAGACACATCAGGCTGTTTAAGCACTCGTGCAGATGCAAAGCATTTTTTTAGATAGTCAAACGCATGTAACGCACTCCCAGACCAGTCAGAAAAGTCCATACCCTTCTTTGTTATATTGGTCAGAGGTCTTGCTATAGCGGAAAAATTCTTTGTAAATTTCCTATAAAAATTGGCAAAACCTAAGAGCCCGCTGTAGCATCTTCAGATTATCAGGACGGTCGCATTTTAAAATAGCCTGCAACTTGGAGAGATACATCCTGAACCCAGATGCGGAAATAATGCAACTCAGAAACGGTAATTACTGAGTGGCGAAAACACGTTTCTCAAAATTGGCGTACAGCTTGTTTGCCCTAAGTATCTGCAATAGCTGTTTAACATGTCCCATGTGCGATCCGAGATCTTGAGAAAAAATATGAGGATTTTATCCAGATATATGATCACAAATTTACGCAACAGGTGAGAGAACACATCATTCACAAAATGTTGAAATACTATAGGCGCGTTTGTGAAACCAAAGGGCATTACCAGATTCGCAAAGTGACCTTCAGGCATATTAAACGCCATTTCCCACTCATACCCCTGACGGACCCTGATCAGATTATAGATCCCTCTCAGGTCAAGTTTAGAGAACCACTTTGCACCAACTATCTGGTTAAATAAGTCTGGAATCAGCAGCATAGTGTAAGTATCACAAACCATAATCTGGTTAATCTCTCAAAAATCCAGACTTGGATGTAATTCACCATTTTTTTTTAACATAGGAAAAACCTGCCGCCACCGGAGATGACTATGACCTAATGTGACCATTGGCCAAGCTCACTGTTATGTACTCCTTGACAGCTTGACTCTCAGATCCAGACAGATTATATAGTCTGTATTTGTGCAGCTTGGACCCAGGCTTCAACCTTATAGTGCAATCATACGGTCTATGTGGTGGGAGTTCCTGACAACCCTTCTTAGAAAACACATCCCTAAACTCTGACAAAGGCTCAGGGATGGTAGGGCCATTGCATACTCCAGAGAGGGGGGAGTCTCATACATCACCAAGGCCTCTTTAACCCTCTCAGAAATGCCCTGTAAAAACTGGCTCTTGAGAGCAGGGTTGTTCCATTGTGTTTACACTGACCAGCGCTGGAATTCAGCGCAATAGTCCTTAGCCGGCCGATTCCCCTGTAGAAGTGAATGGATCTTGGACTCAGACAGTAACACCTTATCCAGATCATCATAAATTAGACCAAATGCCGAAAAAAAGAAATTGGAGGGTACGGAAAATGCCCTCGATTGTGGGTCACAACTGAGTAGTGAAATAACAAGACCCACGTGCTGTGTCTTGGTCCAAGAGGAAAGAGGGCGCAGGCGGAAATGCAATTTGCAAGCCCCCCGAAAGGAGATAAAGTGATTGCATCCCCAGCAAACCGCTTCACAAGAAGCAATTTGGGTTCAGGTGAACTGGCAATCAAACCAGAGTGCGCTGAGAGAGACACCTGGGTCTGTAGCTGTAACGTCCCCCTTAACTCCACTACTGGGAGTGACAGTACCTGCAACTGCTTTGCAAGAGAAGTAACTGCATCCATGGAGACTTGTAATGGGGCCAAAGACAATGTCAAGGGTATGACATGGTAAACTGGAGTGAGGGTACCTAGACTGACCCTCAGACTAGGGACCCTAAACTGTTCCATATTTCAAAGGTAGGATTGATGGTTATCAGGTCTGAATCCCCAGCATAGCCCTAACTCCTGAGCAACTCTAGTCAAACTCCCTCTCTCCAACACCCCCGGTGAGAACTGGGACAGCAGTAAAGAATCCCACAAATACCGACAGAAAGGTGAAAACCAAGGCTCAAAGTCAATGCAAGCACACTCAGGGGAAAAAATAATACATGCTTAGGAAGAAATAAAGTACAGGGAGGAAATAAACAAAGAACAAGAATATTTCCACAGAACACCAAATAACATACAACAAATCACCAACAACTGGGTCACCACACACAAAGACTGATTATGCTGGATTAAGGGTAGAGCTATCTTTGGCATGTGAGGCTAGGCTGCACCATTTTTTATAAGGCAGAGGTGGCTGTAATAGGACATCTGCAACCTTTGACACCAGTAGCAATTCCCCGGCCAGTAGGAATTCCAGTCATATGAAAAAGTTTGGGCAACCCTATTAATGTTAACCTTTTTTCTTTATAACAATTTGGGTTTTTGCAACAGCTATTTCAGTTTCATATATCTAATAACTGATGGACTGAGTAATATTTCTGGATTGAAATGTGGTTTATTGTACTATATTTATAGAGGTGCCCAAACTTTTTCATATGACTGTATATATATATATATATATATATATATAGATATATATACAGCGGTACCTCGCTTAACGAGTAACCGACTTAATGAGAATTTCGCTTAACAAGCAAAGCTTTCTGTAAATTTGTAACCCGCTTTACGAGAAAGCTTTGCTGTACGAGCGAAATCCTCACCTCAGACACTTCCGGTTTCCTCCATCCACCGCGCTCTGACCCGCACTTGCAGTCCACACAAACACACACATGTACGCACAAACACACACAAATACACATGCACGCACACACACACATACAGTAGTATGCTCACCTTACCTTCCGTTCCACCGCCGGTCTCATGGTTCTTGTAGTTCACGGGTACATCGTGACGTGCTCGCAGCGAACTATAAGTACCATGAGGCCGGCGGTGGAATGGAAGGTAAGGTGAGCATATAATATGTGTACCTTCCGCTTCATCGCCGGTCTCCTGGGTCCTGTAGTGCGCTGCTCCGTTCCACTCCAGGCATCGGTGTCCATAGCGACGAAGCAGGAACTTCCTGGTTCCTGTCACCGCTACTCAAAGGCAGCGCGCTGGCCAATCAGAGGCAAGCGTCTCTGCCTTTGACGTCAGCGCTCTGGCAGGAAGTTCCTCCCTCGTCGTTATGGTAACACGATACACGGCCCGCACCGGAGAAATGCAAGTCCCAGGAGACCGGCGATGGAACGGAAGGTAAGGTGAGCATATAATATGTGCGTGTGCGTGCGTGCTTGTGTGTTTGTGCGTGTTTGTGTGTGTTTGTATGTGTTTGTGCATGTGTGGAATGATAGAATAGGGGACCAGGATGGGATATTTAACTAGTTGTGGAACGAATTGTCAGCATTGCAATGATTTCCTATGGGAAATCTTGCTCTGCTGAACGAGTAACTTGGTTAACAAGCAGACTCCCAGAACGGATTGTCCTCGTTAAGCAAGGTTCCACTGTATATATATATATATATATATATATATATATATATACATACAGTACCGACCAAATGTTTGGACACACCTTCTCATTCAAAGAGTTTTCTTTATTTTCAGGACTCTGAAAATTGTAGGTTCACAATGAAGGCATCAAAACTATGAATTAAAACATGTGGAATGAAATACTTAAAAAAGTGTGAAACAATTGAAAATATGTCTTATATTCTAGGTTCTTCAAAGTAGCCACCTTTTTCTTTCATTACTACCTTGCACACTCTTGGCATTCTCTTGATGAGCTTCAAGAGATAGTCACCGGAAATGGTTTTCCAATAGTCTTGAAGGAGTTTGCATAGCACTTGTTGGCCCTTTTGCCTTCACTCTGCAGTCCAGCTCACCCCAAACCATCTCGATTGGGTTCAGGTCTGGTGACTGTGGAGACCAGGTCATCTGGCGTAGCACCCCATCACTCTCCTTCTTAGTCAAATAGCCCTTACACAGCCTGGAGGTGTGTTTGGGGTCATTGTCCTGTTGAAAAATAAATGATGGTCCAACTAAACGCAAACCGGATGGAATAGCACGCCGCTTCAAGATGCTGTGGTAGGCATGCTGGTTCTGTATGCCTTCAATTTTGAATAAATCCCCAACAGTGTCACCAGCAAAGCACTCCCACACCATCACACCTCCTCCTCCATGCTTCACGGTGGGAACCAGCCATGTAGAGTCCATCCATCCACCTTTTCTACAAAGACACGGTGGTTGGATCCAAACATCTCAAATTTGGATTCATCAGACCAAAGCACAGATTTCCACTGGTCTAATGTCCATTCCTTGTGTTCCTTAGCCCAAACAAGTCTCTTCTGCTTGTTGCCTGTCCTTAGCAGTGGTTTCCTAGCAGCTATTTTACCACCATGAAGGCCTGCTGCACAAAGTCTCCACTTAACAGTCGTTCTAGAGATCAGAAGGTGTGTCCAAACTTTTGGTCTGTACTGTGTATATATATATATATATATATATATATATATATATATATAAAAATAACCATTTCTTACATGTGTCAACAAACACATTTTCTCTGTATTTTGTACTCCGCACTCAGGCACTTTAAAATTGACTTACTACCATTTTATCCTGTGGTTTGTGGGATCCTTGTGATTTCCCTCCATCCTTGCTTTTTTCAGTCCTATATACTATTTTTTACATTTAATAAATTATTCCTATTGCACGTATCAGCTCCGTTTTTTCTCTTTTTGTCAATTTGTATTTGGAGTGTGCTGTCTCTTGGTCATTCTGAGGGGTTTACTTATACCCTTTTCCAGTATGACTTGTTTGAGACCCTAAGGCGAGACAATGTGGCTCTTTGTGTGGATATAGGTGTAAACATGTTGCAATCACCCAATGAACGAGAAAAAAGGCTGATTCATAAGTTGATTGGATTGTTTATGGTGGAACAAAAATCCTTGTTCTCAGCTGCACATCGCACTATGCAAGCTGAATAAGCGCTGCTGATTACATAAAACTGTAGGGATCAGATTGATCTATTAGTGCTTGTTCAGTCCCCATCATTTTTCTTCATCCAGTGTAAAGAGGCCAGGAAACAAACGCTGAATAACTTGAATATTGTCGATCACACTCATTTACCAGGCTGAACTCACCGCATGTAAAAGCAACCTAAATCGTTGAGTGTGATGGTGCAATATGTGAGCATTTAGGGCACCGCTTTAATCTTTCGTCCAGGACCCCACTTTATCTAAAACTGGAGCACATGGCAGTTATCACAAGGGTAAGATGCGAGGCTGCACATTTCAGCTGTAGTGGACAGTACAGGAGAAAAGTGCTACTAAATGCAGGCACTCAGAAGAATAAGCCACTACTAGGTACTCCATAGTGGGACCTACTTTTGGCAATAGTATCTTTCCTCTTTAGATAGAGAAGGGGACTCTCCTCTATAACTTTTAAATCTCCTAATAGGGCATGTAAACAGGGGGTATCCTAATAGGATTATTCCTTAACCTTGACAGGCACATAATCAGTAGCGTTCCTGCCTTTGATGCGGGCTCGTACTCTCATACACCCGCAACTGTTAACCAGTTAAACATTGCAATCTCAGTCATTTTTACACCACTCCAACAACTTTTTGGAAAAGTGGGTGAAGCTCAGTTGGAATTGGGGTGGCCAAGCACGGCTAAAAAATCCATAATATTTTACACCACAAAAGTGATATAAATGTACATCAGTCCCTGCCTGGAGTACATTTCTGGCAGTGGCATCAAATAGTTGAAAAATGTGTCAAGTTCATTAAAAGGACTCATATTTTTTATGAATTTGCCACATCTTACTCCAGCACTCCCTTTATTAAGACAGGGATACAAAATGGTGTGTGTTCTTAAACCACATTCTGGTTTCTTAAGGCCCCTTTACACACTGCAACATCGCAAATGACATCGCTGTAACGTCACCGGTTTTGTGACGTAATAGCGACCTCCCCAGCGACATTGCAGTGTGTGAAACACATCAGCGACCTGGCCCCCGCTGTGAGGTCGCTGATCACTACACATCTCTCAGGACCATTCTTTGGTCCTTTGTTTCCCGCTGTGCAGCATGATCGCTAGAAAGTCTCAGTGTGTAAAGGGGCCTTTACAGCGACTTCGTTAGTGACTTCCCTTTCAAAAAGCTGCTTTACAACGTCCCCAATGACTAGCTAGGTCGTTCTGCAGGTCCGGATCGCTGTTGCGTCATTGGCCAGGTCTGCCTGTTTGACAGCTCACCAGCGACTCACCAGAGACTTTGTAGCAATCCCGGCCAGGTTGGGATCGCTGGTGGGATCGCTAGAAAGTCTCAGTGTGTAAAGGGGCCTTAACACTTCAGTTTTATTAGTATGCTTTTATAAAGCATATAGTTCTTATCATACTCTTCAAGAACTTTCTTAATTAATTTTTGGATTGAATTAAATTCATTCATTTGGTTTTAAATTGATTTCTTCCTCTCTTTTTCCCTCTTGAGCTAAAGACAGATATTGGGGCGCCCAAAAATGAGATATAGAATTTTTGTAAAAATTGATAAAACTGTTTTTTGAGGGGATTTTAATGTGAATTATTGCTAATAAACATAATTTAAAAAATAACACTGCTGCTTACCTGCACGTTTAGTTAATTTTAATTAGTATTTTTTTTTCATAGTATTTAAATGTACAAGCTCGGAATTTCAAATGTTACATTATTTATTGTTCCAAGATGGAGTTTATTTCATTTTAAAGCTGTACTAAGTAAGAAAAATATTTATTTCTTCTGTCAGAATGCAGACACTGTGGCTCAGATTTTCTAGAAAGTTGATTTTGTAGCTCAGTTTCATTGGAGGGAAATATGCAGAGAAAAAATTAAATGTCCTTTTATTATGCATCACTCTGTCCTGTTTTGTGTATATATTTGTGTTTCTTCAGATATTTTGTCATACCATGCCTGAGGAAGAGACCTGAGATGTCTCGAAAGCTTGCTTTATAACATCATATTTTATTTTATTTTAGTTAGCCATTAAAAGGGTATCACAACTACAAAATTTTAATTTTGTTTCTCTCACTGAGAGCAATCAATCATATGCAGGGAAGGAATACCAAACACTGCCAGTGCGCAAAAGTGGTGCATTTTCTGGCAACAATCCTTAATTTTTTTCTCCTCTTACAACCCTTGTAAATAATGTGTGTGTAGAGGGGATTAGTAAAGCATACTACAGGAAAATTCACACTTTGCATTTTTTGCATTTTATGCTGTTCTCCAAATTTTGAAGAAAAGAAATGAACTGATCTAATTACATTCTAAGGTGTGAGTCTTGGGACATAACATGACCAGGCAAAGAAAATAATTTATACACTTAATTAAACAACATTCAGTGTTTGATCACATGTATCATGGTGACTGAAATAAGACAAGTAAGCCAGATATGGATGCTAGATATTGGAAATTTTTAGGCTGGGGTCACACGATCTTATAAAAAAATCGGTCCCATTCTCATCCAGAAAAATGGGACAATTTTTTTCTCACTAGTACCGTAATTTTTGTTTTATAGATGTAGCAGATTCTAAGAGACACTCCAAATTTAGAGAAAAAGAAGTAAAAAAAAATGAGTCCATCTTATAATCCCGTGGAGGGGTGGCAGCGGTGGTGGATCAGGGTCACCACAGGAAGCAGGGGCAGTGGTGCAGAAGAGCGATGCTGCGGGTGGAGTGGCGGGTGTCTCAGATGTTCACTGCACGCACTGTGAGGCAGGCAACATCCATAAACTGTTGGCAGTGCTGGCTTCAAAGAAATGGTGCCTGGAGTCAGCCCATGCGCAGATGGAGATATCGGCTCGATGACAAGCCGAGATCTCATCTGCACATGCGCCACCTATGGACGACATTTTCCTTAAGTCTGCTGCTGGGAAATCAGTGGCCCAGAGGCAGTGCATGCGCAGATGAGATCTTAACTCGAGAGATCCATCTGAGCACGCGCTGACTCTGGGCGCCATTATTTGAAGCCAACATTTTTCAGGATGGCCCCTACCTCACCCTATGCAGCACCGCCCACAGCACAGCACTCGCAGCATTGCCCCTGCCTCCTGTGACCCCTCTCCACCACCTCCCGGTAAGTTATATTCGGATTATAAGACGCACCCCTCAATTTCCTCCCAAATTTTTGGGAGGAAAACTCGAGTCTTATAATCCAAAAAAGTACATTAATCTGTTAGCTGTCTTTATCTCTTTATCGTAGCGATTAGCTGCAGAAGAGGACACCAGGCCTCCGGGGTTTATCTGCAGCTAATCACTACGATCAGCTGTTCTCCACTCCTGTTATGACCACCGCGCGCTCCCATGGTCACAACGAGAGCTGAAGAAGAGAGAGTGCATGCGTCACCCTCTCCAGGCGCCAGAGATAAGTGCTATGTGCAGGCACCAACTCTGATGCCATCTTAGTGGCGAATAAGAGGAATAGTACATTAGCACAGAGAACAGAGAGCGAGGAACAACAGGTAAAGGGGTTGGAATCCGTATGAATACCCACCCAGATATTATCTGCTCTAGTGTCACTCAAAGCTGAAGAATTTTTTTAAACTTCACTTTCTTGGATTTGAAAGTTAAATATCCAGGCTGACCACTAATGGTAAATAGATAATCTGCCTGATAGCACCAGTATAGCACTAGCTTTAGCTTATATACAAAAATCCTGTTGATTGGTTCCCTTTAAATAAAATTATTTCAGTTTTAGCACACAATACTTTTGTTCTCTCGTTTTCTTATTGTAATTTGAGTAGTGCTTGCAATGGTCTAGCCTTACCTTGGCATACCAATTTCTATTATGTTTGCAACAGTTTGAGAATTTTTGTATTGATCAAAGACTTTTTTAAGTCTGTGTTCGAGTCTGATATCCGGACACACGGTGTTCAGTACAAACCCTGAATTTTACAGTTCGGGTTTGCTCATCCTCATCTTCACATCCTCAGGGTAGTTCTAATATTACTTTTTTCTATTTTCTTGTGTCCAACATGGGTGTGTCTTATCATCAGGTGCGTCTTATAGTCTGAAAAATACAGTGAATAGCATCAATCTGACAGTTGTATTTTAGTGGTTCAGTACCCCACAACATGAACAGTTTTTTTTATCCTGAATTCCCAATACTAGGAATGAGAAAAAAACTTATGGTAGCTTGAACTCGAAATGCAGCCCTTTATATTTTTACAGGGCTTTATAATGCTAAGATGTCCCACAAAGGCATTATATGTATTCTTCTGTCTCATTATGTATCTGTCAGAAAAAACTATAAAAACCCCTCCTATTCACAATACATAAAAGTCGACCAAATTCGCCATTCGATGCATATGGGGACCTCCCAACGCTCCCTCAACAGATGTTTGGGAAAGAGGAGGTTCTGGTCTGTTACATTTTAATGGATGATCATTTTGATGAATGAGGAGATAAGTCTTTGTCAAAGAGTCTTACAACAACTCACTCAAGGAACGCTCGAGAAGTTCTTTGGACAGATTTGTAATGTGTATGAGGCCTTTAAAATTTCATTCTCACTTCTATTATTGCATTGGACGATCTATAATGACTATCGACAAGTGTATTCCACTTAGTTGAGATTGGAATATTCTAACTAGGCTGAATGAGTGATAAAACTATGTGATCTTGCTGCCATTCTAAGATTTTATTTTATTTGATTATTTTATTTAATTTCCGGTATGTTAATGGTAGTTGTACCATATACAGTATAATGCATATTTACTTACTTATTTAATATCAGTAAATCAGAAAATCAATGTATTATTGTCTACATTTTCTACATTGAATATGAAGAATCTTCTTGCATCTTTAGTTTGTTATTAATATTCCACTTTTCATGAATTTTGAAGCCTTTAAACCATCTAACCCTCACCCTATGAAATCTCATAAAAATTATTGGTTAATATAAATGTGATGATGGGGGCCTACAGAGTTAGGTGAGATTAATGAGACACACACAGCATCTTATGAAGTGTATGCTGTTCTGTGACTTCAATTTACAGGGCCCATGGGACTTCTAGCCAGAAAACATAATTTATCTTGGAAGTATTGAGTGGCAGAACTGGTTTCGATCATAGAGTTCTTGTGTTCCCTTGGTGACAAACAAAGCAGATTTCTTATGGAAATTTGCACAGAATTATATGATTACGTTTTCATTATGAGGTAAACCTAATGAATGCATGGGAACAGTTGTAGAAAAAAAACAAAGAAAAGCTTCAAATTTCAAGACTTTTTTTTAACTAATATGCCGATTTGCAGTTGAATAGTGCCCCGAATTTCAGAGCGCTAATTGGATTTGAGAACAATATGTATGGTTTTCAGATCAGAGCTGTCATTTAGAAAGCAGCTCATAAAAAATATTTGCTTTTAATTCAATCCCATGAGAAGCTGTCTAGCAGCAGATGATAATATAATAACATTAGCATGAATTATGACATACAATTTATCACAAAAGTGAGTACACCCCTTACATTATTCTAAATATTTTATTCTATCTTTTCATGGGACAACACTGAAGATGTGACACTTTGATACATTGTCAGTGTATAGTTTGTATAATAATGGAAATTTACTGTGGTCTTTAAATCACATACAGCCATTAATGTCAAAAACTGCTGGTAACAAAAGTGAGTACTCTCAAGTCAAAATGGGCAAATTGTGCCCAAAGTGTCAATATTTTATGTGGCTGAGCATTAACTCTCGTGGCCATGGAGTTCACTAGAGCTTCACAGGAAGCAATGGAATGGTCTTCCACTCTTCATTGACGACATCACAGAGCTGGTTGATGTTAGAGACCTTGTGCTCCGCCACCATCCATTTGAGGAGGCCCCAAAAATGCTCAATAGAGTTTAGATTTAGAGACTAGTTTAACAAGTCCAATACCTTTACCCTCAGTTTCTTTAGCAAGGCAGTAGTTGTCTTGGAGGTGTGTTTTGGGTCATTATTATGTCGGAATACTGTCCTGCGGCCCTTGTTTCCAAATGGAGTAGATCATGGTCTTCTTCAGTATGTCACATTACATGTTGGCATTCATGGGTTCCCTCAAAAAACTGTAGCTCCTCACAGCCGGCTGCACTCATGCAGCCCCAAACTATGACACTCCCACCACCATACTTGACTGTAGGCATGACACACTTGTCTCTTTACTCCTAACCTAGTTGCCACCAACACATGCTTGACACTATTTAAACCAAATAAGTTTATCTTGGTTTCATCAGATCACATTGCTAATTTTTTAGTGCATGGGATCCCAATGATCATTGTCAATTTTTTCTGTCATTATATAGGTATTTATTGTTATGTTATATCACACACTGTAGTTTGTCACTGGGTAGGCGTTTAGCTGAAAACTGTCATTTTTCCATGTGATTGTACAGTGACCTTTATAATATTGCATATTTTTACTTTTGTGGTGTTAGGGGTTATATGTGTTGTGTTATACAGGTTTTAACGTTATACCAGTGTTATAGGTTTACAGGTTTAGTTTCATCCTCACATTGGTGCTTTTCTATAATTATAACTGTGACTTTTCATTTTCTTGTTGCTTTTTTTTATTCTACACTTCTTCAAATGTGACTATTAAAAGGTCCTGCTATCCTATTGCCACTGGTTCAAAACAAGGGGACAGATGATTGGGCAGAGCAGGATTGTGAATATGAGAAAGCAGAGGAGGCAGCAAGAGACCTAGCACAATAAATTATTTATGTAGAAAAGGATGAAGATGGAGAATGGGTTTATTCTTCTCTACATAAAATGTTTCCTTTTTTTTAATTCTGATGAATACCTTGATTGTTTAGAGCTAATGAAAACTGAGATGAAAGAACTGGAAAATGTTGTTGAAGCTGCAGTTGCCTATTGCAGATATTGAGCTTTTTGTAGATGGCTCCAGGTGTCGCCATAAGGGAAGTCCACGGAGAGGATATCCAGTGACCACCTTGGAAGATATGTTTAAGGCCATGTGTGTACTTTGCGTTTTAATCCGCAGCTTGTAAGGCCGGTTTCACATTTGCGTCTTTTCGAAGCAAACGGACTCCGTCACTAATGTATTACAGGTCATTTATTTACAGTGGAAAAGCGACACCATGCTACCTGCACTACCCGCATGTGTCCACATGATGTCGCGCTTACACTGTAAATAAATGACCTGTAATACTTTAGTGACGGAGTCCGTTTGCGTCGAAACAACGCAAATGTGAAACCGGCCTAAGTCACTGCCTGGGCGTCTCAGAACGCAGCTGAAAAAGCTGCGTTCTTAGACGCATTCGGCAGAACGCAATGTGCGCACATTCCTGGAGAATTCATGTGTTCTGGATGCTTTCTCTGCCATAGACAGAGTGGGAAAAGCATCCAGAACGCACATTTTTGATAGTACGGTCACACTCGGCTCTGCAGCATCCCCAAAGACTTGCAGCAGAGCCGAGTGGGACGCGCACTGTCAAAAAGAGCATGGCTGGCTACGAGACAGAGCCGCGCAATCAGATTGAACTCGAATGAACCTTCACCAGACTTCATTGTGATTGCGCGGCTACAATCAGAGGCTGACAGGAGCGGCAGTAGAACACCGCCGCTCCTGTCAGCTCCATGCAGCAACTGAAGTGAGTGTGACCGCAAATCAAGCCGCGGCACACGCACAGTGAAAAACTCACCTGTGATCGCAAATCTGAGTGACTGCAGTGAGCCGGGTGATCAGCTGTGCTTTCACTCAGGTTACTCGCGGCCACAGCTGCAGTCCTCCACCTGAGAGCGGTGGCCGCGAGTAACCAGAGTGACAGCACAGCTAATCGCGCTACTCACTTCAGTTGCTGCATGGGAGCTGACAGGAGCGGCGGTGTTCTACTGCCGCTCCTGTCAGCTTCCGATGTAGCAGAGCTGAAAGCGTCGTGGACCTTGCGTGGATTACGTCGGACCTGGAGGTGTTTTTGAGGGGTTATTAAAGTGGTGATAGAGGGTGTTTTTTTGTCTATCATTCCAAATAAAGGATTTTTTGGATGTGTGTGTTTATTTTCTTTAACTTAGGCTGGTTTCACACTACGTTTTTTTAACATTCGTTATGAACATTTTTTTGCTGCAAAAGCTGGATCCTGTTTTTCTAAAGAAAAACGCGTGCAAATGCATGTGTTATTTTACAGGATCCTGCCACTTGACTTGAAGTTTATGGGCAGGCATTGGAGTCATGTGATCGGGAGTCAGTGGAACTGAACATGACAGACTGGAAATTCAGATGGGGAAAAAAAGAGGAGAGAGAGAGGGAAGAGAGAGAAAGAGAGAAAGAAAGAGAAAGAGGAAGAGAGACAGAGAGAGGAAGAGAGACAGAGAGAAGAGATAAAGAGGAGAGAGGGAGTAAGAGAGAGAAAGAGAGAGAGAAAGAGAGCGAGAGAAAGAAAGAGTGAGAGAGAGAAAAAAAGAGAGAAAGAGAGAGCGAGAAAGGAGAGAGAGAGAGAAAGAGAGAGAGAAAGAAAGAGAGAGAGAAAGAGAGAGAAAGAGAGAGAGAGAGTAAGAAAGAGAAAGAAAGAGAGATAGAAAGAAAGAAAGAGAGAGAAAGAGAGAGAAAGAAAGAGGAGAGAAAGAAAGAGAGATAGAAAGAGAGAGAGAGAAGAAAGAGAAAGAAAGAGAGAAGAAAGAGAGAGAGAAAGAAAGAGAGAGAAAGAGAGCGAGGAAGAAAGAGAGAAAGAGAGAGAAAGAAAGAGAGAGAAAGAAAGTGAGAGAGAAGAAAGAGATAGAAGAGAGAGAGAGAAAGAGAGAGAGATAGAAAAAGAGAGAGAGAGAAAGAAAGAGAAAGAAAGAGAGAAAGAGAAAGAAAGAATGAGAGAAAGAGAGAGAGAAAGAGAGAGAGAAATAAAGAAACAAACTCATGCTCTGTGGTTTCTGGGCATGCTCAGTACACCAAACAGGATCCTGTCTATCAGTAAACCACCGTTCACATGCGTTTGCGTGCTGTTTAGTCAGGATCCAGCGACTTGCAGTATTTGGATGCAGCTCACAAAATGCTACACGTAGCGTTTTTAACAATGTTAAAAAACTGCAAGTTGCTGGATCCTGACAAAACTGCACGCAAATGCATGTCAACGCATGTTGACGCAAGTCCATTGCAAATTGCAGTGAAATGAAAACGCATATGTACTGGATCCGCTTTTGCAGCAAAAAAACGTTCAGGACGCATGTTAAAAAAAACGTAGTGTGAAAGCAGCCCTACGGGGTTAGGCTGCTTTCACACTACGTTTTTTTAGCATGCGTCATGAACGTTTTTTGCTGCAAAAGCGGATCCTGTTTTTGCAAAGAAAAAACGCATGCAAACGCATGTGCTATTTTGCAGGATCCTGTCACTTTAAGTTATGGGCGGGCATTGGAGTCATGTGATTGGGAGTGAGGGGAACTGAACGTGAAAGACTTGGAGCCGACATCTAACAGCCGTGGAGGCTCGTAAACCAAGGTAAACATCGAGTAACTTGCTTGGGATACCCGATATTTACATTGGTTACAGCGGTCTGCAGCTGCTAGGAGCCGGGCTCCCTGCACACGTAACCAAAATAAACATTGGGTAACTAAGACCATGGTTACCCGATGTTTACCTTGGTTACGAGGGTCCTCCACTCTCAGGTGGGGGAGAGTGGAGAGAGAAGGACGGGGAGAGAGGGAGAGAGAGACTGGTCATGCAAGGCTGGATTTCTGTGCATGCTCAGTAGAGCAAGGCAGGATCCTGTCTATCAGCATGCCAGCGTTCACATGCGTTTGCATGCTGTTTAGTCAGGATCCACCAATTTGCAGTATTTGGACGCAAGCTCAAAAACGCTACAAGTAGCGTTTTTAAAAAGTTAAAAAACTGCAAGTCGCTGGATCCTTACTATAACGCACGCAAACGCAGGTGAATGCATGTTGATGCGAGTCCATTGCAAATGCATTGAAATGAAAACGCATTTGCACTGGATCCCTTTTTTTGCGTTAAAAAAATGTTCATGACGGATGTTAAAAAAAACGTAGTGTGAAAGCAGCCTTAAACATGGAAGGTATCATGAGGAGACGCCTACCATGATTAACCTAGGACTTAGTGGCAGCTATGTGGGGCTGGCTGCCATTAACTCCTTATTACCCCGTTTGCCACCGCACCAGGGCAATTCGGGATGAGCCGGGTAAAGTCCTGGGACTGGTCGCATCTAATGGATACGGCAATTCGGGCGGCTGCTGGTTGATATTGTTAAGTAATGGAAACTCCGGCACACACACTATCGCCCTTGGAGACCACAGAAAGTCGGAGACATGTAACTGATATCAAAATCCTTTTTCTTTTTATTTTGTGGTGAAAAACGTGTATCAAAAAGTGCTATACAATAGTCCGCCAATCTCAACGTTTCGGCCTATCTGGCCTTCTTCAGGTCGGACGGGCTGATGACAATATATACAATAAAACAAAACAAAACAAAAATACAGGACATCCATCAGTATAGAATAATGGAACAAATAAAAGTTTCACCTATAGGTATGTTGGGATAACAAGAGAACATATTTGAGAGACAAAAACACAGAATCATGGGCACAGTAAGTGAATATGTGAACGTCAATAATCATGAATGAGATAGAAAAAGACTGAAAAAAAGGGGGGGGGGAGGGGGTTATTAGAGCAAATTTGTGCCAACTACGGTGGATGTTACCAAGTATCTACCGTGGGCCTGTGCACATTCGTGTAGCGTGAATACTATATGACACACATGGTAAAGAGGCTCACCTCAAGGATGAAAGGGACTGGAAGTGGATGAACATGCATAGGACACTATCGTTAGACCTATGGTATAATAAGAATAGTCATCTTCTTGAATAGGTGATGTAGACTACTGGAGAGTTTATTCTATGGTCCATACCAATGCTGAAATGCAGTAAGGATTATGGAATACAGGGTAATCAATGTCAGGATACACTATGCGTAGACGATGTCGGATAGTGCTGGGAAAAGATAATGTGTCATTAGAATTAAAAGGAAATCAAGACTATATAAGGTTCAATGTGCAATTATTACCTGTTATCAAGGCATATGGGTCTCAAACCTTGTGTTGGATCAATGGTATAATGATACCCAATCGTACGCAAAGGGTCCTGGATTATCTAAGAGCCATCACCTGTAGTAGATGAAATTGTATCCTAATATGATGTACATTATGTTAGAGTTATCACAATGGATGACAAGGGATCATAGATTACCTCAGTGTTCCATAGTATGTAGATTGGTCTATGACGTGGTCAGACGTCTAGATTGGTCTGTTTAGATATGGTGATCTCTATTGATGACTAAAAAAGGGTGAGAAAACGAGGAGAAAAAGAAGAGAGAGAAAAGAGAGAGAGAAAGAGAGAGAAAGAGAGAGAAAAAGAGAGAAGAAGAGAGAGAAAGAGAGAGAGAAAGAGAGAGAAAGAGAGAGAAAGAGAGAGAAAGAGAGAGAAAGAGAGAGGAAAGAGAGAGAGAAGGAGAAAAAGAGAGAAAAAGAGAGAGAAAAAAAAAAAAAAAAGAAACGAAAAGAGAGAGAAAAAAAGAAAAAAGAGAGAGAGAGAGAGAGAAAAAAGAAGGAAAGAAAGAGAAAGAGAGCAAGAGAACAAGGGAGCAAGAAAGCAAGAGAGCAAGAGAGCAAGAGAGCATCAGCCCGTCCGACCTGAAGAAAGGGCCAGATAGGCCGAAAACGTTGAGATTGGCGGACTATTGTATAGCACTTTTTTGATACAACCGTTTTTCACCCACAAAATAAAAAGAAAAAGGATTTTGATATCAGTTACATGTCTCCGACTTTCTGTGTCTCCAAGGGCGATAGTGTGTGTGCCGGAGTTTCCATTACTTGACTTATTTTTCTCCAGAGCACCCACGAGAGGTGATGCGAGGTTTTCTTTGTAATAGTACGTGATTTTTGACCTAGCTCCCTCATCCCCTGACGTGACACTTGTTTTGCTCTTGGGTCTGCCCATGTCGCAGACTAATTTTTCTACGTTTTCTTACAACGAGACTGAGACAAATGACATAGTCTCAAAGGTCACCACCTCGAACACCTTTCTCAGTATACCAGTAGAAGATATCAGAAGGAGGGACTTTGAGAGAGCACTACAAAGACATGCCTCTTTGGATCTACATCTGGTAACTCTAGCAGAATATCATAGAACCAAAAGGATTCCAAGAGGTTTACGCGTATCGCTTAGACCTACGATTTTTTCAGATAACATCGAATTTTGTGACAAATTTGAGGCCATCTTGAACAAATGTTCTATGGACGTTATAACCCTTACGATTGATTTTTTACAAAAAGAGGTGAATCAACTATCTGATAAGATTCAAGCAACTGAAGTCCAACTTAAACAATTTTTGTCCACAACAGACTTTGATAAACTCAAGAAGACCACCGAAGAATACATCTTAGATTTCAGAAGGACTCTGGAGGCGAAAAAACGCAATAAATTTCTACGAGACCAGGAGGACTACGCCCAAGGAACCGTCTACAGATGGCGCTCAGGGGATCCCTCCTCCTTTCTACGACGTACTCCAAGATACACAGATTACTCTTCCTCTGGAAGTTCAGATGTGGACTCACGACCATCACGTCATCAAACCAATTTTTTAGGACAGCGACGTCCCCCCACAAAAAGACGAGGAGGGGGCAGAGGCGGAGATCACAACTATCGGGAGAACAGAGTGTGGACGAGATCACAGGTGAGGACAATTTAGTCTATA